>NW_023425344.1:136690010-138002332 GCF_014108415.1 Molossus molossus | reverse complement strand
GTCCCAAATGAAAGAACAGAACAATACCCCAAGAAAAGAACTAAGCAAAATGGAAATAAGCAACCTAACAGATGCTGAGTTCAAAATATTGCTTATAAGGACGCTCAATGAACTTAGTGAGGGCCTCAAGAGCATAAAAAAGGACCAGTCAGAAATGATGGATGCACAGTCAGAATTGAAGGAGGCATTAACTGAAATAAAGAATAATTTACACAGATTCAATAGTAGAGTATGTAAATCCAAGAAGCAAACCATCCATTTAGAATATGAGGAAACAAAAAACACCCAATCAGAACAGCAAAAAGAAAAAAGAATCCAAAAAAATGAGGATAGTGTAAGGAGCCTCTGGGACAACTTCAAGCGTGCCAACATTCGCATCTTGGGGGTGCCAGAAGGAGAAGAGAGAGAACAAGAAATCGAAAACCTGTTTGAAACAATAATGGCAGAAAACTTTCCTAACTTGGTGAAGAAAACAGACATACAAGTCCAGGAAGCAAAGAGAGTCCCAAACAAGATGAACCCCAAGAGGCCCACACCAAGACACATCATCATCAAAATGCAAAATGTTCAACACAAAGAGAGAATCTTAAAAGCAGCAAGAGAAAAACAGTTCGTTACCTACAAGGGGGTTCCCATAAGGCTGTGAGCTGATTTCTCAAAAGAAACTTTGCAGGCCAGAAGGGAGTTGCAAGAAATATTCAGAGTGATGAAAAGCAAGAACCTACAACCAACATTACTCTATCTTGCAAAGCTGTCATTTAGAATCGATGGCCATATAAAGAGTTTCCCAGACAAGAAAAAGTTAAAGGAGTTCATCACTATCATACTGTTATTATATGAAATGATGAAGGGTCTTTTTGAAGAAAAAGATAAAAAATATGAACAAACTAAGTGGCAATGATTACATATCTATTGACAATGGAATCTACAAACAAAATGAACAGGCAGAACAGAAACATTCTCATAGATACAGAGAACATTTTGTTGGTTGTCAGATGGGAGGGGGTTGGGGGAATGGGTGAAAAAGGTGAAGGGGTTAAGAAGTATAAATTCACTGCTAGACTGAGAAACCTCAAAGGGAAAGGGGTTGGGGGGTGGTGGGAAGAAATAAACCAAAGAACTTATATGCATAACCAATGGACACAGACAATAGTGTGGGAAAAGGCAGGAGGGGGGCGGGAGTGGGGAGGAGGGGGTCAATGGGGGAAAAATGGGCAACATCTGTAATACATTCAACAATAAAAATTAAAAAAAAAAAAAAATTAAAAAAAAAAATTGTAACTAATTCCGGGGAGACTTGGGATTAGGTAAACAAGAGCCGCAAAAGCACTATAACAGGGAGGCAAGGGCAGAATGAGACTGTAATGAGGTCCCGCCCCCTCCTCTTCCCAGCAGAAAACACCTTTAAATCCTGTATGTACTTTAACAAATCATCTCCTGACTACTGAAGAGTGAACAGAAGCTGCATTTGGTGAGCTCACCCTTGGAGGTGGGGAACAGTATAATGGGAGTTCCCATTTTCTGTGGCTTTCAGTTTGGGAACTCAGAACTAGTTTTAGAATATTTTTTAAAGTATTCCCTTTTGGAACAAAATCTTTAATTTGTAAGGGAAAGGCAATAAAAACTGTCAACTTTAGGGCTTGGGGGTGGGGGGGGGGGACAAAACAAACAAATAAGTGAAACAGGGAAAAAGAAAAAGCAGATGACTCTTAAGGAAGGGGAAGAAAACATTGTTTGGCCAAAACTAGAGCTGGAGGACAGCCAGGAGCCACTGTAAAGAACATAATCCCAATATACAGGGACAAGGGACTGCCAGAAATTAAGGCATAATTGAACTATTGGAAAACACTCCCCAGGGTGCCACTTACCACCAGGCTAACACATGCAGACTCTAAGGAATGCAGGCTCCTGCTGGAACAGCAGCAAGAGGCAGATTTCCCAGAGGGAGGGGACAAAGAGAAGACTGAAAATTGAAAGGGAGTTGAAGACTGAATTGGTCCCCACCCTAAACAACCCTCAAGTGGATTAACCCCCACCCTCAAGGAGAGGTAGCACTGGAGGAAACTGAAGCCTGTGGTCCACTGTGGGTGTGGTTGTGAGTTAGAACCTAGGTGGGTGCTTCTTAAGCTTTAGTGTGCATTCCTTGGGATCTTGTTAATGTACAGATTCTTTCATAGTAGTTCGGAGAGGGGGCCCAGAGTTTTTCATTTCTAGATGATCTTAATACTAGTAGGTCTTTGGACCACACTTGGAGTTGTCAGAACATAGAATACTGAGTTTTTAAGAACCCCAGAATGACCATATATATTTCCACGCCCGACCAAAGAAGATGCCGGTACAGTACGTCTAAGGGCAAAAACAAGCTTCAATAAATACAAGAAACTTGAAAGCTATAAACACATAGCTTTAATCTTTTTTTTTTTTGTCCTCACCCGAGGACATTTTTTCCATTTTTTGTTCAGGTAGAGTGGGAGGGAGAGAGAGGAACAGAGAGAGAGAGAGAAACATCGATGCGAAAGGAACACATTGAGTGGCTGCCACCCGCACAACCGACCAGGGCCGGGGACAAACTGCAACTGAGGTACGTGCCCTTAGCGGGAACTGAACCCGGGTCTCTCAGGACCGCAGGCCGACGCTCTAACCGCTGAGCCAAACCAGCCAGGGCATAGCTTTAATCTTAAGGTTCTCCTTGTATCAACACATTAACCAAATCCTTAATTCTAGTCCAGAATTTTTACCTTAGCATGTACTTAAATGTTAGCAAAATTTCTTTTAAAAACTGGAAAAATAAACATTATATACAAAACCCATATTGAAATTTAAATAAGTGATATATTTGAAAATTCATTGGAAAACAATATTAAACTAGAAAATCATGTTATCAAACTCTCTATCATTTTACCTTAGCAAGTACCACTTAATATTTTAAAGATTGTTATCTACTTGTCAAAAATTATTACATTTTAGGTGAATGAGTTATTATAATGAATCTCTCCTCAATTTATGGTTACCTCTGAGTCGAGAAATGAAGTCATTTTTTTCAGAGATAATTTATTCATTGATTTTATTTTGTATTCTTTCTACTTCAGAGTATAAAATGGTAACCTGCCATAACTAAGATTAGAAATGCTATTTCTTTAGCATAATGTTCATTTGGGCCACAAAAGAAAAACAAAACTATTTCCTAGTCTATATGATTTGTTTCTTCTGCTCATGATGATACCTTGTTGTTTTCTACACTATTGTTGGGGCAGAATTTTATTTTTCATTTTAATAATGTGTTTCTTCTTCTTCCTAAACCTACTTCTTTCTTAAATTATATTTTTAAAATTGATTTTTCTTATCACCTTATAATTTAATTTTACTATATATATTTACATACACACACATATGTATGATAGTATAGGGTATTTTAAAATAAAATTAATTTTATTTGAAGAAACAGGTATATATTAAAAAATGAAAAAGTGCTATAGTAGAAATAAGTTCTATTAACTTCACAGCTTTCATTGTCAAGATCCCTTGTTCACTAAGGGCATATATACTCTTATTATGTGTAAACAGGGCCAATGAACATACTAGGTGAGTTTTCTGCAACCAACAAAACACAACCCTGGATTCAGGCTGCCTGTCCCACAAGAGCCACAGTCAAGAGACAGGTATCGGGACCGGGAAAGTGATTTATCTGTCAGATGCCAGTGATCTGAGAAGGTGGTTTGATTGGTGTGTTAAATAAAACTACCTTAACATCTCATCTCAAGCCGACCAATTTATGGAGTTCTGTAGGTTGTTTTTGGCAAGGATCCCGAGACATCTGCTCCTTGAGGCACCTTGCAGGCCAGCTGACATCCGTGGTTGGTGACATGCTCCAGGTCCTTGAATCCTCATAGCGGCAGTAAGCGAATAAGATCAAGGTCCTTTTCCCTGGACCCTCCTGCACCTGCAAGGACAGCCTGGAACTGCAGTTTATTCAGAAACAGGGACTCAATTTCACCCCTTGGCGGTCTCACAGTTCCCCACCGTCAATGTTCTAACCATGTCTATGGATTTATACTCGAGTACGGAATAGTAATTGTTGGTCAGAGGCACATTTCTTTGCATTAAATAAAGGTAGTTCCATCAATTTTGGTATTTTTCTAACATTTTTTTCCTCTTTTTGAAACATGAAATATTAATAGGTGACAAATGCAATAAAAGGGAAAAAGAATAAGTATAATAGTTATTCCCATTTTGATTTTAGCATCTAACAACGGCATTTCTAGAGACATAGATATTGTTTTATTACATTTGCTAAGACAACAGGCAATTATTCTGAACACACAACATATTAACAGGATGATAAAGAGTTCAGTTAACCCAAATTTTAGAGAGCCCTCTGGAATAGACCTGATTCCGGTTGGCAATGTGTGAAAACAAAGTAGAAAACCAATCTGCAATCCCTTTCTCCATCCCTTCAAACAGAGGGATGTGGTGGCCTAATGTCTGCTAAAGTCAAGTAGCTGCTTGTGCTGTAGTTTATTCCAGGTCCCCCTGAACAGGTTAAAACTATCTGGAGTTGGAGAGTATGTTCCGGTGGGATTTGCAGGTGAAACAGCTGCTTCTCTGAAGAAAAAGTCACTTGAGCATGTAAGTTGCAAAGCAAGTTCCGACCCGTAGTGGAATCGGGCAGTTTGGCATATACAGAAAGCCATGTGTTAGTTTCAGGTCTCCCAGCTGACATCCTAATGGCTTGTGGAAAGCTTGCTGCTACAGTTGTCCTGAGACCTTGGTCACTGCAACCGAGCCAGGCTGATTCGTTTGGTATTCACGGCCGAATAGGTTGCTCCAGTGATAAATGAGAAATCAATTAATTTGTCCCCATTGTCAATTCTACCTGGGGCTCCTATGGGGAAATAACAATTGGTCCTGAAAAAATAAGAGGAGCTTCTAGGCTTTTGCTGGAATGAGAGCAAGTAGGAACAATTCGATAGGCTCTCTTTGTCTGTAGCGTAAACATCCCTGGTGACATGTCATCAGGTGCTTAGGTAAATTCTGTATGGTGTACACAGACACAGCCTTAGGAAAAATGTATTTCCTAACAAACCCTAATCCAAGGAGAAAAAAATGAAACATTAGCTTGGAGGAATGAAGACAACTAGAAAGACACAGGCACCAGGTTAGTCCATAGGTGAAAACAAAACTTTGAAGACAGTTAACTCTACTAGAGTCCAATATCCATAATTGGGCATTGTGATTTCTATTGAAACACAATTTTTCTCCCACTAAAATTACCCTCATTTTATTATAGAGCCAAATCAAAACCAATTTATTTACTGCGTTAGGTCCAGTTTCAACTCAGCCTGATTATTTGTATAAACATAACAGGAATTGTAATGAATTATAGACTTTCTTAAATGTGCTTTGCTGGAATTTTATAAGGAGTCTCCAGATTGAGCTTTAATTAGTCCCACAGGGCGGAGAAGCCAAGCCACCCAGTTGCCATCAGGTTTGCCTGTCATACCTATAACTCTGGGTGAATTCCTCAAGTTCTTAAGGTCCCAAGAATGTCTTGAGGCTCTTCCTTTGCCATCTCCCAGGAAAGCAACCTTCGCTCCTTACCTGGAAAAACTGCCGTGAGCCACATTAATAAGCAAAGGTACTGGCCATTTCTCCAAAGGCTTTTACTGGCTTCAAAGCCAATCCTCATTCCTTAAAGCTTTCTAGTGACATCGAGTCTAGGCATGTCTCTCTCAGACACAACATTCCGGTCAAAGTCTTGGTTAATAAAACCACAATTGGAAACTGGCTTTATGTGTCCTGTTATGAAGAAATCAGATTCGTATTTGATTCATGCAAACAAATATATTGCCATGAAAATAATAATACTTATTAAGAGTTTCCAAATTCCAGGGGGGATTAAATAGGGAACAAATATAAATGCTCCAATATTGCTTATTAAGGTATAATTTACCAAATTGCCTTAAAAATTAATTTTCCTATGTCTGGAAAAGGAAAAGATTAAAAATCATCAATACTTTCAACACAAAGTTACAGAAACTACAATCATCTTTAGTTCATTCAGTCCCATAATCCACCTTTGTGTGTCCTGATTATTTGCCAACATTTTTTGTCAATCCAGTTATTCCATAGAGTTCTAGTAATCTTCATCCAGTTTAAAGGTGTAATCTGAAAATTTACTCTGAGTAATTTATATTTTAGAGTAGGTCAGAATTCTTCCCATGGATCCTTCTAAAAGGTGATGCATTTTTGCAAATACATCATAACAAAACAGTGACTGTCTCTAAGTGACATAAAAACTAAAATGACACGGTTGTAGATCTGATTACAATGTTCTGACAAGAAACCCTGTCCTTTCTGCAAGACTCAACATTCCAGAATAACAGTGTTTTAAGTGAAAGTATATCAATTTTATGGACGCTTGAAGATTTTTATTTAATCTCTAGAACATTCATTTTAATAATAAAACTATGTGTATATGAATAGAACATAGTTATTATTTATTAATTTGACAAGACTTCCCTTGTACCTTAAGCACATCAGCTCAAAATTTCTCTTTAAACCCTGGGAAGACTGTCAGACTTAGTTGACCAAAAGATCATATATCATTATGAAACAATATTAAATTATTTATTCATCCAAAGTGACAACAAAATGTATTAAACACAAACACAGAGTAGCAACACTTTAGTTCTTAAGACTAAAAAGGTGGGTTTTTAAGTAATCAAGTACCTAATTAACACAATATAGCATATAACTATTTTAATAATACATAGAACCTTTGCTTTCTAGGCAGATACAGGGGGAAAAATTTCCCTCTCTTAAAGACTGAAAAAGAACCAAACAAATTCTGTATTAGTTTATGTTTGATATTAAGATGTATTATCCTAATTAAATTTATTATTCAGTTTGTAATCCGGATGGTGTTACCATAAACTGTAATGAGCCACACATGGCCCTGGATTTGGCCTGCCTGTTGCATAAGCCAAAGTCAGGGGACAGACATTGTGAAGGGAAAACTGATTTGTCAGATGCAGGCAATCTGAGAGGTTAGTCAGACTAGTGTCTCAAATAAAACCACCTTAACATTCATCTTTAGCCAATTTATGGGAGTCTGTAGATTGTTTATGGCATGGATCCTGGGACATCTGCTCCTTGCGGCATCTTGTGGTCAGCTTACAACAGTAGTGGGTGACCGAGACCAAGGTCCTTTCTCCTGGAACCTCCTGTACCGGTAAGGACAGCCTGAAACTCTGATTTATTAAGAAATAGGGCTTGAGATTTTTAACCCTTGGCAGCATCTTACACCTCTTAGCTTGTTTAAAATTATTGTCATCTTGAACCTCTATTTAGTCTTTTAATATTTAAGTAATATATTTAAATGAATCCTCTGTTAGCTATCTGCTATGTTGTTTAATTAATTTTATTTTAAAGCCAAAACATTGTAAAATACAAATCATGGACACAATTATCCATATAAATAGTTATTAACAGTATCATAAAATCAAATATTCAATTCAATCTCATTTGCATATCTAATTTCTAGCACTAAAATATAACATTCTTACTCTAGGAGTTAATTTGAGAAGCAGATCATTTGACAAATATATTAGACTATAAAGAACATAAAATTATGTACAGTAAAATAGATAAATGAGAAGTTCCACTTTTTTTTTTTTTAACGTATGTTAAGCATGCTCCAACATTTGGGGATGTTTAGATTATGCTGAGTGCAGCGTAGTCATTATTTCATCAGCATGTTCTCTCCATTGCATACTTCATAGCATTGCTTATGTAGCTTGGGTACATTTACATAATTGTTGCAGCAACAAAATTACTTTTAGGTAAATATATACAAACTACTTTTATCCTTCAAGAATGGTGGTATTTTCATTAACTTTAAATATATATATATTTTCAACTTTGTGGGACTCCAAATTTTCTATACTGCCAATAAGAAAAAGGAAAATTTACCCTTACTTCTGAACTCAGATATTCACAAATAATGGAATAAAATCTTATCCTTGATAAATATGATAATTACCATTTGCATGTAGTTATTTTAGAGCATGCTGACATTCAGTTGATATTATTAAATGCCATATTTATTTCATTTGCAGTGTTCATTGCATACATTATACATTGTTAGCATCAAATAAATTATTTAAGAGTAACCATTTATTTCCAATGTAATTAATAGTTTCTAGTTTAAAATGCTGGGCTACTTAATATTAGCAATTGTTTTACTGCTGGATCTCTCAGGACCAGTAATACGTTAGTGTACATTATGACTTCTCAAGAAAAAATTTTTCTAGTATTTTCTAAGTATTTCTGACCATGGGCCTTATTGTTCTATAGAATATGTCTTAAAAATACTGTGCCATGAAACCTAGAGTGGCTTTTGGGGAGGGTAACAGAGTATTGTGCAAAAAATAATAAAAAAAATACAGATTTTTAAATGGTCACTTATCTTAATCAATATTTAATTGTGTATATACCCATTAAAGGCACAATATAACACTATTACAAAGCATATAAAATATGATTACTAAAATAATTTATTTTCATACTATTTGAGATTATAGAGTATCCACCAGACTATAACTTATTTGGCACAATTTAGGAAGTGTTTTGTGGTAGAAACAGGTTAGCATGAATCTGATAGATCTCCAGTTCAGATCACTACTAGAGGATTTTGTGCAATTTGAGTATAACATATTTGAAATTATAAACTGTGATCTGCTGAGAATAGAGGAATTGAGGTGGTAAATGGGTCACACCTTGGTAACTAGAAGTATTGAGACTAATTAGTGAGTAAAGAAGAAAACAAAGTTCTTCCTTTACAATGTGTTGGTTTATTTTTTTATATTTTTTATTTTTATTTTTTTAATATGTGCTCCTAGTGGGAACCGAACCGGAGACTCTCTGGTCCACAGGCCAACACTCCAACTGCTGAGTCAAACCTGCCAGGGCACAATGTGTTGGTTTAAAGGATTTCTTGGAGAAGTGTGGATTTCCCTGGGAATGGACATACTCAAACAAAGACAAATTTATTATGTTTTTCTTAGATTCTTAAAGAGAATACAAGGGTCAGATGAACTGTCGCAAAAAGGTATTTCCAAACTTACCATTCTATTGTGCTGACATGTTCATAACCCCATAATTGATGATTGGTAAATTATTGTGCTGACTTGTTTATAGCTCCATAATTGATTGGGAAAGTCTCTGTGTGCTCTCTAGCTGAATCTGTTTTATAAAGAAAAATTGTTGGGAGCCAGCTACGTGTCTGACAGAGTCCACAGAGCCTGGAGGTCTTGAGTCAGAGACTCAACCTCCCCCACAATCTCAAGGAATTAGGCTTGCATTGTGTTGTGCATCTTGGGGCTAAGTGTGACCAATGTACCTTGAAATGCTTGGTTGTTCCTGGGTGTGTCTGTTATCCACAAGGCAAACTAATTCTATACAGCATTGTTGTAGCCCTGGACATTATATGAAGAAGATCCTATTTTTTTATACCATTAAACTTTTGCTGTAAGGTATAAAAGGCATGTAATAAATCATATCAGGGCTGATCTCCAAGAACTCAGGATCAGTCGCCAGCTGGCTTTGCTCTCTATTTGGCTTTAATTTGGCTCTGGTGGTCTCTCGGTTCTCTTGAGCCACAACACTATAACTCTGTACTCCAAGAATAAAAAAGCAAGGTTTCTAGTGTGCAATATATGGAATTGTTCACATATTATAAATAGGCAGAACAAAAATTAGTTCATAAACTAGCCAAATATTTCCCATATTTATTTTATTTAATCAATGTGTAAATACTGAAGAGGCAATACTCAGCAAAATCCTAAGAAACGCAATCAAAGGCTTTGGGTTCTATTCAAATTATTTTATTCCCTCTTTTGATTCTACTTGACCTTCTGTAAAATAAAAACTCACCTCAGATTTAAAATTGCTATAAAATTAGTATAATTTTGAAACAATCGATGAATGACAGAATGCTATAATTATCTCAAATAACTAAGCAAAGATAGACATTTTAAGCGATGTTGGGACAACTAGGCAGACATTTAGAAAAACATGAAATCATAAGATTCTATAAGGTAATATACAGCTACTATACCATTTCTAAGAGAAAAGATGACTGAATTCCTCTGTTACCTAAATGTATGACAGGGCTTTCTGACTATAAAGCAAAATGCAGAGGCAATAAATTAATAGATTGATAAATGTGAATACAAATTTAAAATTATAAACTTTGACATTGCTAAAAACACCTCAAAGTAAAATATAAATGAGAAATTAGGTGAAAATGTGATGTGTGCAAAATAAAGTACAGACAATACACAAAATGTATTGCATATAAAAAAATCAAGGCTATTTCTTAAATTAAGAAAATAAGGACTCCAGCTTCTAGTCAAGTTGGAGTAAGAAGGATCAGATTTATCCTCTCAACTGAAACAGCTATAACAAAACATGTCACAATAATACTTAAGATATTAGAATCAGACAATGAAGGACAGTGATTCCTCAGAGAACTTTGGCAAAGTAGAGTGGCCTCTGTGTTGAAGAGATGGAGCTGAGATCTAAGGAAGCCAGTACAGCTTCAGAGGATAATTTCATAAAGCAGAGTAGGAGACAGCTGCATGTAGAGAGAAACCTATAGACAGAAAGAAAAGAAAAAAAAGGATGTTGTAATTAATAAATCATAAATTCCTAACTGGGAAGGTTACAGTGAGAATTCACACCCAAGGCTTATAACTTTTTTTGTGAAGCAAGCCATCTCTATTGTTCTTGTGCACATTGGCTAACACACCTTTGAAATTGCCAGTAGTAATACCCCTTCAAGGCTTAACTACCCTCAGGAAAGCACATAATCTTGTTAATAATCCTATAATTAATTCCTACCTTTTTTTCACCCACCCTCTTGTAATGTTCCTTAGTTCTTCCTTTAACTTCAAATGCATAAAGCAACTTCAAAACTGTCATTCTCCAAAGCATCTGAAATCTTGCTTCACAATAATTGTCAATTTGGGCTCAAATAAACTCATATAAAAATTCTCTACAGGTTTGGATGTTTCCTGTGTTGATATACCATAGATCTGAAGAGGTTCAATTGAATATTGATCATCCCATTTTTGTGAGGAAACTGAGGTCTTGGAAAGAATAACCCAAAATGATGACAAGAAACAGAAAAGAGATTTTAGACAAGCCTTAGAAAACATTCCAGTTCTCACCAGACTGAAAAAAAAAAATTCTAATTAATGGGAAAATAGCTAGAGTACTACGAAGAGTCTCACCTTACTTGTGAGGAAAGATTAACCCTAGTTTAAACAAAGCTCTGATTCTATTATCAGATAATTGCATGGGTTATCCATCTCCATTGCTAGTGAGAGTGGGGTTCTTGGGGTGCCTAAGCATTTCTGGAGGTCCCATGGGAAGATGAAATTTGGTAAAAAAGCTTTATTTGCATGGAATTACATCCCTGGGTTTCAAAAGTCCCATTTCCCTTAAACAAGTCCTGGAAGAGGTGTAGCTGGGGATTTAGCAGATCTGGAAGCAAGGCCAGTGTTCAGAGTTTCTGTTCCGTGGTAGAATTAAGTCTGCTATAGCTTCAGGCTAGTTCCATTCCATTAATCCATTATGTGGGATCACAGCCATGTGGACAAATGCAGTGGAACATTCCCCTACAACAAGAGAGGCAAGAGCCCAGCGTGAGAGAGAGAGAACCCCTTTGTTTAGGAGTTTAAATATCAAATTGTCCTGCGCTTTCAGTGGCCATCCCCATTCTGGCCAGTGACCTGTTCCCAGGTGTGACTGACAGGCAAGTACATTTCCTATTTTATTCAGTCTTTACTGGGCATGTGTCTCTTCTTCATTTGTCCAGTCTCCTTCCCCAGGGTCTGTGGGGAACAGACCTGGAGAGTATTAAAGTGCAGCCTCCTAGCAAAGCTGTACAAACGGCATGCCTATATTATCTGGACTTTCATTTACTCCTTTTCTGTTAATTACTAACCAATTTATTACAATGGTATAAGTTCCACCTAATGAATAATCAAACTATTTTTAAATAAGAAGGTGAAATTTACAATGTCCAAAATCTAATTTTAAAAAAATCACCAGGAATTCAAAAAGTAAAGACCAAAATATAAAATAAAAATACAAGCCACCCTGGACAGTTTTGCTCAGTCATTAGAGCATTGGCCCATGGACCAAAGAGTCACGGGTTTGGTTCTGGTCAAGGGCACATGCCTCGGTTGTCGTTTGGTCACTGGCCCTAGTCAGAGTCATGCAGGAGGCAACCAATTGATGTGTGATGTGTCTTTCTCACATCAATGTTTCTCTCTCTCTCTCTTTCTCCCCCCCCCCCATCTGAATATAAATAGAAAAATATATTTGGGTGAAGATTTTTAACAAAAGAAAATACAACCCAAATGAGGAGAAAAAAAAATTAATTAAAATTGACCCAGAATATAAAACAGGTTAAAAATTAGTAGATGAAACAGTTACTGTATGTTTAAGAAGCTAGAGAAAAGATTAAATATGTTAAGTAGAGACATAGATGATGTAAAAAACTCCCAAATCAAACATCTTGAGATAAAAACAAAATGTTGGAGATAAATTTACACTGCATGGATTAATGACCTTAGATACTGTTGATGAGAAGATTAGAGACCTTAAAAACATAGCAGTGGAAATTCTCCAAAATGAAACACAGAGAGAAATAAAATTAGGGAAAAAAAAGTCTAAAAACTATGGCCTGTGGGCCAAATCCAGCTATGCTGACTTATTTCCATATTGTTTCCTACTATAAAAACAAAGTATGTTACAAGGACTATAAGCCACACAAAACCAAAATATTTAGTATCTCACTTTTTTTTATCCTCACCTGAGGACATTTTTCCATTTTTTGTTCACATAGAGTGGGAGGGAGAGAGAGGAAGAGGAAGAGAAAGAGAGAGAGAAACATCGACGTTAAAGGGACACATCGAGTGGCTGCCACTGCACAACCCAACCAGGGCCGGGGACAAACTGCAACCGAGGTACGTGCCCTTAGCGGGAACCAAACCCAGGTCTCTCCGAATCACAGGCCAATGCTCTAACCACTGAGCAAAACTGGCTAGGGCAGTATCTAACTTTTTAAAGAAAATTTTGCCAACCTTTGTTCTAGAAAATGCAGTAAGACATGCAAGATCATGATGATGGTGATAATGGTGATAGTAGTAGGAATAACAGTAAAGTATATTATTTGTTTAGAAAGAAATAAAACTTGTATTCTCAGATAATATAATTTATATAAAAAATCTCACTAAATCTAAAAAGCTATGAAAACTCATAAGTGAGTTTAGCAACATTATTGGATAAAATATATATAACATTTAACTTCATATCTATATACTAAGCAACGAATAATCAGAAATTAAAATATGAAAAAAATGCCATTTGCAATAGTAATACAAATATTTAGAAATAGAGCTTACAAAAATATGTTCAATAGTTATACACTGAAAACTGCAAAACTTGGCTGAGAGGAACTAAAGAAAACTTAAATGAAAAAAAAAAAAAAAAAAGACCACAAAGCAATCTTACGGATTAATAGAAATATTCTCAATCTTGATTTTGGTGATGGTTGCATGACCATATCTATTGTCAGAATTTTACACTAAAAAGGATAAATTTTATTGCACTTAAATTATAACTCAATAAGCTTGTTTCAAACAAGTACTATTTTTAAAAGTGCTAAAGACATGAACAGCCAATTTAAAATAATAGACAATTAAACATATAAATGATGTAAATTTATGGTAATGAATACAAAACTAAAACTACCCTGAAATGTAATTCTTCACCCATCAGATTGGCCAAAATTCACAAGTTAGGTTCTCTCATACCTAATGCTGTTGGACAGTAAAAAAGCTCATGAACAAATTTTGACTAACAAAACTACATGTTCTTTATCTTTCTTCACTAAATTTCATTACTAGAAATTTACCTTGATGATACAATCATGACAATATAAAAATACATATGTATGGGATTATATATTACAGGATTGTTATTGAACAAAATTGGAAACCACTAAATATTCCAAAATAGAACTTTGAGTAAACTGACATGTGAGCATAAAAAATTCTATGAGAATTAAATATTAAAAAACAACTCTATAAATGAATCAGAATGATTTCAAGAAGATAAAAAAAACAATCTGGAAAAAAAAAAAAAAACAACCCAGCCACACTCACACCTCACATACTGTGCACATAAAGGAAGAAATAAAAACATACATGCAGACCCTGGTGGGTTGCTCAGTGGGTTAGAATGTAGTCCCAATGAGCCAACGTTGTGAGTTTGATCTCTGGTCAGGGAACATACAAGAATCAACCAATGAATGCATAAATAAGTGGGACAACTAAATAGATATTTTTAGTTCTCTCCCTTCTCCTCTCTCTAAAATAATTTTTTAAAACCATGCACAGTTTGCTTAATTTAACAAATTGAAACAAAAATTCTACCTCCAGTAATGTCACGAAGAATTACTGCAGTCCCCTCTACAGGAAACAAGAATAACAATGAAAAATATAACTTAAAATCACCATTTTAGGCACTAAAAGAAAACTAAATTTAGATAAAAACTTGAGAAATGTTTGTTCATGATAAATTGTTACTGTGTTGTGCAAATGCCTTGAATTTATGGTATTCTTGCCTGGGTGCATTATAATCCCATCCTCACTTACAGATGCAAAGCCTGCAGCTTTACCAACCAGAAGCAGTGAGTACCTTTTATTTTTTAAATCCTCACTGAAGGATATGTTTCCACTGATTTAGGGGAGAGAGAAAGGGTAAGAGAGAGAGAGAGACATCTATTTTATGTGAAAGAGAAATATTAATCTCTTACCTCCCATACATGCCTCGACCAAGGATGAAGCCTGCAACCTAGGTATGTGCTCTGACTGGGAATTGAACCTGCAACCCTTTGGTGAATGGGATGATGCTCCAATCAGCTAAGCCACCCAGCCAGGGCAGAGAGCACCTTTTGAGATAAGCATCAGAGCTCCCAGTATTCCAAAAGAAAAATTTCAAACAGGAGAAACCTGAAGAATGACTGAGAAAATAAACTTACCGCACAACCCTCCCTGGCTGATGATTATTAAACTGCATGTACCTCAGAAGATACTAGTTACCATTGAAAATGGAAGGCCTAGGGAGGCGTGAAAATGTTCTCTTTCTCTGAATGTGTTCCTCAAACCACACACACAACTCAGACAGCAAAGAGTAAAATCTTTAATTACTTGAGCTGTCTGAGCATAAACTATGCTTAAATCTTTGGCTGACTTTAAAGTATATGAGTAAAACTGTTTCTGAGAAAAAGAGAAAGAAAAACATAGAGATGGCATAACAGAAGAAAAAAGACTTCATGGTATGAGCCTAGAATATTTCATTGGCTATTAAACAAATAAATAACCAAAACAAATAAACAAATAAAAAACAAAAATTATCAGAAAAACAAAATAGAATCAAAAGCTGCTGCATTGTATTGTCTAAAATATCCAATTTTCTAATAATTATTAGATGTGTAAAGAAATACTGTCACTAATAGGGATTCAAAAGGAGTGAATAGGAAGAACTCTGAATGTCCAAGTGTTCTGAGAGGTTGAATTTAGCAGATAAAACTTCAAAGTCTCTTTTATACATATGTTCAAAACTTAAAGAAAAACAAAGAATTATAAGGTTTTGTGCTAAGAAACAGTGAACAAATAAGGTAGCTCATCAGAAAAAGAAAAACTATGAAATAAATCAAATGAGTTGAAAAACAATAAAAATTTTCTAGGTGGAATTATCATCAAATTTGAGATATCAGAGAAAGACTCACTGAACTTCAAAGTAGACTAATAGTATGTGTCTAACACTAAAAACAAAACAAAAAAAAAGTAGATTGAAGAAAAACAAAGGAATCTCAGAGGTCTTTGGCACACTATTAAGCATTCCACAATAAGTAAGAGTGGAGTCCAAGAAGGACAGCAAAAAGAGAAAAGAGCAGCCCTGGCCATTTTGGCTCAGCGGTTAGAGCGTCGGCCTGCGGTCCGGAGAGACCCGGGTTCGGTTCCCGCTAAGGGCGCGTACTTCGGTTGCAGTTTGTCCCCGGCCCTGGTTGGTCGTGCGGGTGGCAGCCACTCGATGTGTCCCTTCACATCGATGTTTCTCTCTCTCTCTCCCTTCCTCTCTCTCCCTCCCACTCTATCTGTACAAAAAATGGAAAGATATCCTTGAGTGAGGATAAAAAAAAAAAGAGAGAGAGAAAAGAGCAGAAAAATTCTTGAGGATAATGACCAAAACATCCCAAATATGCTATAAAATAACTTCCAGATCCAAAACAGGTACCAAACTTCACAAAGGAAGATACAAAGGAAATCGCACATTGACCTATCACAATCAAATTGTTAAAAAACCAAAATATAATGTTTACAGCAACAAGAGAAAATTAATACAAAATCTACAGGTTAATGAATATTTTTGACTGACATTCCATCAGAAACAATGAGGCCAAAAGAATGGATGTCAAAAGTATTGAAAGAATTAAATTTCACTATGAGTGAAAAAATTATATGGTACTTGTCTTTCTCTGACTGGCTTGTTCACTTGGCAAAATGTTCTCCAGGTCCATCCATGCTATCACAAAGGATAAGATTTCTTTCTTACTACAGCCAAGTAGTATTTCATTGTGTACATGTATCAGGGCTTTTTAATTACTCATATACTGATTTTCCAACAAGCAAAATAGAGACAGACTCATAGTAGAGGGAAAGTTGACAGCTGTCAGGGAGATGGACTTGGGTGGCTGGATGGGGGGTGAAGGGATTAAGCAAAAAAGAAAAATAGAGAGAAAATCTCATGGACACAGAAAACAGTGTGGTGATAGCCAGGGAGAAAAGGGGTTGGGGGGAGGTAGAGAAGGGTGTAGAGGGAAATGGTGATGGAAGGAGATTTGGCCTGGCATGGTGAACACACAATAAACTGCAGAGATAATGTGTTGTGGAACTGTGTACCTGAAACCTGTATAATTTTGTTAACCTGTGTCACCCAATAAATTCAATAAAAAGGAAAAAAATTAAAAAATAAAAATTAAGAGAGAAATTTTTTTTAAAGTGTTGAAAGTAAAGAAATCAATTATCAAGTAAGAAAGTTATGTCCAGTGAAACTATGTTTTAAAAATTAAGGTGTGAAAAGAGACATTTCTTCATATCTAAATAAAAAACAAAAAAATCTAAATTTGTTTCTTGCAGATATGTGCTATAAGAAATGCTGGTAGCCCTGCCAGTGACTGGGTGGACTGAGCATCATCCCAGGGACTGAGAGTACTGGTTCAATTCCTGGTCAGGGAATAGGCCTGGTTGGTAGCTCAATCCCCAGTAGGGGGTGTGCAGGAGGCAACAGATCGATGTTTCTCTCTCATCAATGTTTCTATCTCTCTCTCCCTTCCTCTCTCTCTAAAAATCAATAAAATATATTTTTTAAAAAATAAAGAGCCCTGGCCCGTTTGGGGTTTGGCTCAGCAGTTGAGCGTCGGCCTGTAGACCAGAGAGTCCTGGGTTTGGTTCCCACTAGGAGCATGTACCACAAAAGAGAAGAAAGAAAGAAGAAAAAGGAAGGAAGGAAGGAAGGAAGGAAGGAAGGAAGGAAGGAAGGAAGGAAGGAAGGAAGGAAGGAAGGAAGGAAGGAAGGAAGAAGGAAGGAAGGAAGAAAGAAAGAAAGAAAGAAAGAAAGAAAGAAAGAAAGAAAGAAAGAAAGAAAGAAAGAAAGAAAGAAAAAGAAAGAACGAAAGACATGCTAGTGAAAATCCTTGACACTGAAGAAAGATGCACCAGGAGTTAACTTGGATCCAGAAGAAGGAATAAAGACATTAGAAATATTAAATATTACCCTTGCTGGTGTGGCTCAGTGGTTAGAGTGTCAGTCTGTGGACTGACAGGTCACTGGTTCAAAACCTGGTCAACAGCATGTACCTCAGTTTCAGGTTCAATCTCCAGCCCAAGGTGGGGTCCTTCAGGAGGAAGCCAATTAATATGTCTCTCACACATCGATGTTTCTCTCTCTCTCACTCTCTTCCCCATCCCTCTCTTCCTCTCACTCTATCTAAAAACCAATGTGAGAATATCCTTGGCTAAGGATTTAAAAATAATAATAAAATAAATTTAAAAAGGAAATAGTAAATATTGAGGTAAATATAAAAGTTATGCACACTGTTTTCTTCTTTTAATTTCTTTAAATGACACAAATTATTTAAAGAAAATATTATAAAATATAAAAAATATTATAAAACATATTAATATTGTAGATACATGTAATACATATCACCCCAATAACACAAAAAAGGCGAAGGAAATGAAATTATACTGGTGCAAAGTTTTCATATTTTAATTAAAGTAAATATGACTTGCTTAAAATATACTGTCATAAATTAAAAATGCATATTGTAATCCTTAAAATAATCACTAAATCGATGTAAATGAAAAGTTAAAATTTCAACAGAGAAATAAAGATTGTAACATTTTTACCCAAAAGAAAGCCGTTAAGGGGGAACAAAGGAATAAAGAAGTGATGAGAAAAAAAGCAAATATTAAAATGGCAAAAAAGTCAAAAACTGTAGGAAAGATGGCGGTGGGCAGGACCAGAGGGAGGGTGAATGTGTGAGAGAGTGAGCAAGTGTGTGAGAGAGTGTGAGTGGACGTGTAGGTGGACAACCAAACCCCAGCAGTGCAGAGCCGTGAATCAGAAAGTTCCTGTATTGTGGACAGGAACAGCCGGCTACCACCATAAGCAGATCTTCCGGGTGCTTCTCCCTGCACATCGAGCAGGTCCCACCATTTTGGAAGATCCAGGGTCTTCCCTGAGAGGAAAGTGTGGGAGCAGCTAGGGACCAGGAACCTGAGCCCACCAGCACACCTGGCACCATCAGACCAGTGGACACTCTGTGTCAACACAGACCGGTGCACGGTAGTAGAGCTCCCAAGGAGCTGGTCATGGAAGCCACAGACAGCACAGAGCCCAGCACCATCCCCAATACTAGCAGCCCAATTAGAGTCCAGATATACCCCCAGAAACAGAGGCTGGGGAACTGACATCCATCGCCAGGAAACAGAAGCACAGACGAGCAGCTGAGAACCATCCCCAAAAACTACAGCAAAAGCTGAGCAGGAGTTAAGCCCCCTGGGTAGCAGCACTCCACAGCCACCAGCAGTGGGACCTGGAGCTCCACAGAGGCCTGTGTGGTCCAGTAGCCACCAAAAGCAGTGGGAAGCCCAAGCCCTAGAGAGACTGGTGCGATCCAGCTGCCCGCACATGGGACCTGAAGGGTGTGGGAGCACCAGAGAGGCCTGTGCTACAGAGCAGGGACTGTGCAGTCCAGTTACGCACAGGACCTGTGGAGTGCTGAAGCACCAGAGAGGCCTGTGCGACCCAGCAGGGACTGTGCCATCCAATTACATACAGGACCTGTGGAGTGCTGAAGCACCAGAGAGGCCGGTGTGACCCAGCAGGGACTGTTCCATCCAGTTCCCCGCGGAACCTGCAGGGTGCTGGGGCACCAGAAAGGCCTGTGCGACCCAACTGTGTACAAGATAGGCATAGAAAGTTTGAAAATGGAGGCTGAGTGAATAGAAGCTACACAGACGATCTCCCAGGACCAAATGGGAATTACAAATAAAATGAAGACAAATCCTCGGAAAAAAAGTAACAGAAAAGGAGCAGGACAGGACCATATAACCAGGGACACTGGTAGGATCTGCAAAGGCGCGAGAGGGTGGATGGCTGGGAGCCCACGGACAGAAGCAGTATTAGATGTGAGCAGCACCCTTGGGGAATAAAGACCAAGCCCTCTCCACAGCACAGAGAGCCAGGACAGAGAGCTAAAATAGCCACAGCCACTGACATGGGGTGCTTCGGCAGACGGAGGTCAGACTGGGCTGGAACTCTGTGGGGACACCCAATAATTGGAGGGCACTCAGAATTTTTGCTGAGTTGTAGCCACAAAGGACAGTGGCCAGTGTGCTCCTTCCCAGAGCTGTGGGGAAAAGCAGCAGCCCCCTCACTGCCTGAAATTTGAGCCTTTCCCAGGTGAGACAAAGAAATGCAAATTGAGGCTCATTAACAACCAACATCTATCCCACCCTCTGGAAATCCTCTAATGCAGAACACCAGGGCTACATCCCAGGCACGGAGTAACTGAGACTACTAGCCACCAGTAAAAAGCTGGAGAATAATTGAACCTTTCCTGGGCTTACAAATCTACCCAGGAAAGTAAGACTTGACTGGTGTTTAACATGGGCCCACTTAGGCTCATCCAAACCCAGTAGAGGGAGCCACAAACAGCAGAACACCAACACCACGGGGAAAATTAGGCAGGCTCCAAAACCCACTGAGATAGACAAAATGGTGAAACAAAAACACAAATCCCAAATGAAAGAAAAAGAGAACTCCATCGAAGATGAGATAAATGAAATGCAGCTAAGCAAATTATCAGAGGTACAGTTCAGAGCCATGATCTTGAGGAAGCTCAACAGTATGAGTAGGACATCACCACCATGAGTAAAGATATAGAAACACTGAAAACTAACCAAGTGGAAATGAAGAAGGACATAGCAGAAATTAAGAACACATTGGAAGGATCAAGCAGCAGAGTAGAGGAAGCTGAGGACCAGACCAGTGAATTAGAAGACAGGATAGAAAAAATCAACCAATTAGAAAACCAGAAGGAAAAAAACAATTAAAAAACAGGAAGACAGTTTAAGAGAAATCTGGGAAAACTAGAAACATAATAACATTCGCATCATAGGAGTCCCTGAAGAGGAAGAAAACAGGCAAGGGTTAGAAAATATATTTGAAGAAATAGTGATAGAAAACTTTCCTAACTTGGTGAAGGAAGAAAGCATTCAAGTTCAAAAAGCACAGAGAGCCCCAAGTAAGAAGAACCCAAACAAGCCCACACCGAGACACATAATTAAAATGCCAAAAATTAAAGACAAAGAGAATACTAAAGGCAGCAAGAGATAAGCAACAGGTTACCTACAAAGGAAACCCCATAAGGCTCTCAGCTGATTTCTCAACAGAAACACTAAAGGCCAGAAGGGAGTGGTATGAAGTAATCAAGGTCATGCAAAACAAGGATCTGAATCCGAGACTACTCTATCCAGCAAGGATATCATTCAAACTAGAAGGTCAAATAAAGAGCTTTCCATACCAAAAAAAAAAAAAAAAAAAAAAAGGCTATGAGAATATATTAAGACCAAACCAGCACTGCAAGATATGCTAAAAAGACTGCTATAATTAGTAGAAGAAACAGGAAGAAAAATATAAACACACTAAAGAAAAATGCAATAAATAAGTGCATATCAGTTATCACCTTAAATGTGAATTGTTTGAATGCTCTGATAAAAAGACACTGAGTAGCTGACTAGATAAGAAAGCATCACTCACATATATGTTGTTTACAAGAGACCCACCTCACAAGAAAAGACTCACATAGGTTGAAAGTGAAGGGATGGAAAAAATCTTTCAAGCAAATGAAAAGCAAAAAAAACCTGGGATAGCAATACTCATCTGATAAAGTAATTCAAAATGAAGGCTATAACTAGAGACAAAGAAGGCTACTACATAATATTGAAAGAATCTATTCAACAGGAAGATATAAAATTGGTAACATATATGCACCCAATATAGGAGCACCAACATATATTAAAAATCTTTTGGAGGACCTCAAACGAGAAATCAACAGCAATACAATCATAGCAGGGGACTTCAATACCCTGCTGACATCACTGGATAGATCTTCTAGACAAAAAATTTAATAAGGAAACACAGACTCTAAATGAAGTGCTTGGTCAAATGGATTTAATTGATATCTACAGAGAATTACATCCCAAAACTGCAGAATTCACATTCTTCTTAAGTGTACATGGGACATTCTCAAAGATAGACCACATGTTAGGGCACAAACTAAGGCTCTACAAGTTCAAGAAGATTGACATCATATCAAGCATCTTCTCAGATCACAACAGTATGCAACTGGAAATCAATTGCAACAAGAACATTCAAAGACATTTGAAAACATGGAGGCTAAATAGCATATAATTGAACAATGAATGAGTTACCATGAAGATCAAGGAAGAAATTAAAAATTCCCTGGAAACCAATGAAAATGAACACAGAAGAACACAAAATTGATGGGATGCAGCAAAAGCAGTTCTGAGAGGGAAGTTCATAGCACTACAGGCCTACCTCAAGAAGCAAGAAAAAATTCTAATAGACTAACTAACCTCACAACTTTTTTTTTTTTTTTTTTTTTTGGTACACACCCCTAGCCACTAGGGCCTAGTGGGAACTGATCCTGGGACTCTCTGGTCCATAGGCCAACGTTCCAACCATTGAGCCAAACCTGCCAGAGCTAACCTCACAACTTAAGGAACTCAAAAGCAAACACAAAGAAAACCCCAAAGTACAAGGAAGGAAATAGTAAAGACCAGAGCAGAAATAAATGACATGGAGACCAAAAAATCAATTCAAAGGATCAATGAAACAAAGAGCTTGTTCTTTGAAAAGATAAACAAGATTGATGGACCTTTAGCTACACTCACCAAGAAACAGAGAGGGAACCAAAATACACAAAATCAGAAATGAAAGAGGAGAAATAATAACTGACACCACAGAAATACAAAGGATTGTTAACAAATATTATGAACAATTATATGGCAACAAATTTGACAATCTAAGCAAAATGGACCTATTTCTAGAAACATATAGTGTCCCGAAACTGAACTGGGATGAGAGAGAAAACTTGAACAAACCAATAATAACAAAAGAAATTGAAGATGTAATCAAGACTCTCCCAGCAAACAAAAGCCCAGGCCCAGAAGGCTTCACAGGGGAATTTTACCGAACATTCAAAGAACTAACACCCACTCTCCTCAAACTATTTCAAAAATGCAAGAAGAAGGAAGACTTCCAAACTCATTTTATGAGGCCAGCCTAATTCAAATTTCAAAAAGGACATTATAAAGGACATTATAAAGAAAGAAAACTACAGACCAATATCTCTGATGAACATAAATGCCAAAATCCTGAACTAAATACTAGCAAATCAAATCCAGCAATACATCAAAAAAATCATTCACCATGACCAAGTGGGATTCATCCCAGGGATGCAAGGCTGGTACAATATTCACAAATCAATAAATGTGATACACCACATAAACAAAATGGAAGATAAAATTCATATGATCATATCAATAGATGGTGAGAAAGCATTTGACAAAATCCAGCACCTATTTCTGATAAAAACACTCAGGAATCTAGAAATAAAGGGATCATATCTCGACCTAATAAAGGACATATATGAAAGACCTACAGCCAAAATGATACTCAATGGGTAAAAATTAAAAGCATTTCCCTTAAGAACAGGAACAAGACAAGGATGCCCACTTTTGCCACTCTTATTTAACATAGTACTGGAAGTCTTAGCCTTAGCCATCAGACAGGAAGAAAAAATAAAAGAGATCCAAATTGGAAAGGAGGAAGTGAAACTGTCATTATTCGCAGATGACATGATACTTTACGTAGAAAACCCCATAGACTCCATTAAAAATTTATTAGACTTAATAAATGAATTTGGCAAAGTAGCAGGACACAAAATTAACATCAAGAAATCAATGGCATTTTTATACACCAATGATGAAGTCACAGAAAGAGACACTAAAAAAAAAAATCCCATTTACCATATCATGGCAAAAAAATTAAGATACCTAGGAATAAACTTAACCAAAGAACTAAGTGACCTATTTGCAGAAAACTACAGGTTATTAAAAAAAAAAGAAATAGATGAAGATATAAAAAAGTGGAAGCACATACCTTGTTCATGGATTGGAAGAATTAACATCATTAAAATGCCCATACTATCCAAAGTAATCTATAGATTCAATGCAATCCCCATCAAAATACCAACAACATACTTCACAGAACTAGAACAAATACTTCAAAAGTTCATATGGAACCAAAAAGACCTCAAATACCCACAGCAATCTTGAAAAAATAGAACAGACTAGGGATCATATTACCAGATTTCAGGTTATACTACAAAGCCACTGTATTCAAAACAGCCTGGTACTGGCACAAGGACAGGCATATAGACCAGTGGAATAGAACAGAGAACCACCCAGAAATGGACCCAAGGCAATATGTTCAATTAATATTTGACAAAGGTGGCAAGAACATACAGTGGAGTAAAGACAGCCTCTTTAATAAATGGTGTTGGGATCATTGGACTGCTACATGCAAAAAAATGAAACTAGACCATCAACTTACACCATATACAGAAATAAACTCAAAATGGGTAAAAGACTTAAATGTAACTCATGTATCCATAGAAATCCTAGAAGAAACTAGGCAACAAAATTTCAGACATTATACACAGCAGAATTTTCACTGATACATCACCTAAGGCAACAGAAACAAAGGAGAAAATGAACATGTGGGACTATATCAAACTCAATAGCTCTGCACAGCAAAAGATACAATCACCAAAATGGAAAGGCAACCCACTGTATGGGAGAGCAAAATTGCCAGTGATATATCAGATAGGGGGTTAATTTTCAATATATAGAGAGTGCTCATACAACTCAACAAAAGGAAGACAAAGAACCCAATTAAAAAATGGGCAGAGGAACTAAATAGACATCTCTCCAAACAGGATATACAAATAGCTAAGAAACATATGAAGAAATGCTCAACATCACTAATCATCAGAGAGTTGCAAATTAAAACAACAATGAGGTATCACCTTACACCTGTCAGAATGGCCGCCATCAACAAATCATCAAACAACAAGTGTTGGCAAGGGTGTGGAGAAAAGGGGACTCTAGTACACTCCTGGTGGGAATGCAGACTGGTGCAGCCACTATGGAAAACAATATGGTGTTACCTCAAAAAATTAAAAATTGAACTGCCATTTGACCCAAAGATCCCACTTCTAGGAATATACTCTATGAAGCCTGAAACACCAATCAGAAAGAATATATGTACCCCCATGTCTGTAGCAGCACTATTTACAATAGCTAAGATCTCGAAACAGCCCAAGTGTCCATCAGTAGACGAATGGATCAAAAAGCTGTGGTACATATATACAATGGAGTACTATGCAGCTGTAAGAAAGAAAGATCTCTTATCCTTTGAGACGACATGAAGGTTCCTGGAAAGTATTATCCTAAGTGAAACAAGCCAAACAGAGAAAGACGAGTATCATGTGATCTCACTTATTTGTGGAATATAATGAACATAACAGTCTGAGAAATGGGGTAGTCCCAGAGACGTGGAAGTGGGATACAGACTGACAATCCCCAGAAGAGGAGGTTGTGGGGGAGAGATAAACCATAGAACTTATATGCATGTGTGCATGAACGATGGACAACAAAGCTGGGGACAGGGTGGTGAAGGGGAATCAGTGGGGGGAAAAGGAGAAACATCTGTAATAAAAATCAATTAATTAATTAAAAAAATAAAATGGCAAAGAAATCAATCATAGCAATAATTACATATCTGATTATGAATTAAGCAACCTATTCAAAAGGCAATTATTGTTGGACTAAATTAAAAAGATAGCATTCATTTACAGGAAGAATTAATTTTTTAGTATTTTTATCCATTACATTCATGGTTATCTTAGTAATCGAAGCCAAATAGTTTAATTTTGTCAAGTTTTCATATTCACCAACCAACACATATAAGTTTGGGGTTACAGGGTCAGTAATTTAAAGAAAAATTTTTTAAAGTTATGGGACACAAATAAGATGAAAGAAAATGTCCCTTTGGTTTTCTTATGTTTAAGTGTTATTATAATTAAATTTAGAATTTAACTGACAGAGAAAATTAATGAGGTTTACATATTTGAAATACAGTCCAAAGAAATTTAATTAGGAAGAAAACAAAAATGTACCTTATATTCAACTTTTTATTGAGTGCTCCCTTCTCTATACCTCACTAATGACTGATTAATGTTAAAAATCATATGGACACAATTCCAATGAATAGAGAAATACTTCATAAATTATTTATATGAGTGTATGCACATATGTTGTCACTACAAGTTATATAAGCCTTTTTTTTTAATTTGGTGGAATAGTTATAGTAGGATCTTGTTTAATAAAAAGGGAATTAAAAATTAACATTTTAATCACAATAATATAAAGAAAATTGAAATTAATTAAATCTCAATTATAAAAGATTTACATTTCAGATTATCAAATTTACATATCATTATGTAAACTCCTAATTTTACAGAGCAAGATTATGTCCTTCATGTTAAAGAAAAATTCTCGTTTTGAAAAGTCCCTGTTTGATGTGCCATCATCAGGCCGGATAGAGACCAACGATGGGGCTCTAAGTAATTCTTGGACCCATGAAACTCATGAGCTGGTACTACAGATCCACCAGATAACAAGACTGAGTTGACAGCAAAAAATAAAAATAAAAATAAGAGATCTTTCTTTCTTACCGCTGCGTAGTACTCCATTGTGTATACGTACCACAGCTTTTTGATCCATTCGTCTACTGATGGGCACTTGGGCTGTTTCCAGCGATTGTAAATAGTGCTGCTACAAAGATGGGGGTACATATATTCTTTCTGATTGGTGTTTTATGCTTCGTAGGGTATATTCCTAGAAGTGGGATCACTGGGTCAAATGAGAGATCAATTTTTAATTTTTTGAGGTGACACCATATTGTTTTCCATAGTGGCTGCACCAGTCTGCATTCCCACCAATAGTGTACTAGAGTCCCCTTTTCTCCACACCCTCGCCAACACTTGTTGTTTGAAGATTTGTTGATGGCGGCCATTCTGACAGGTGTGAGGTGATACCTCATTGTTGTTTTGATTTGCATCTCTCTGATGATTAGTGATGATGAACATTTCTTCATATGTCTCTTAGCCATTTGTATGTCCTGTTTGGAGAGGTGTCTATTTAGTTCCTCTGCCCATTTTTTAATTGGATTATTTGTCTTCCTTTTGTGGAGTTGTATGAGCACTCTATATGTATTGGAAATTAACCCCTTATCTGATATATCATTGGTAATTATGCTCTCCCATACAGTGGGTAGCCTTTCCGTTTTGATGATTGTATCTTTCACTGTGCAGAAGCTTTTGAGTTTGATGTAGTCCCATGTGTTCATTTTCTCCTTTGTTTCTATTGCCTTAGGTGATGTGTCAGTAAAAATTCTGCTGCGTATGATGTCTGAAATTTTGTTGCCCACAGTCTCCTCTAGGATTTTTATGGATTCATGAGTTACATTTAAGTCTTTTATCCATTTGGAGTTTATTTTGGTGTAGGGTGTAAGTTGATGGTCTAGTTTCATTTTTCGGCAAGTAGCTGTCCAATTTTCCCAGCACCATTTATTAAAGAGGCTGTCCTTACTCCACTGTATGCTCTTGCCACCTTTGTCAAATATTAATTGAGCATATTGCCTAGGGTCCATTTCTGGGTTCTCTATTCTGTTCCACTGGTCTATATACCTGTTCTTGTGCCAGTACCAGGCTGTTTTGATTATGGTGGCTTTGTAGTATAACCTGAAATCTGGTATTGTGATCCCTCCAACTTTGTTCTTCCTTTTCAAGATTGCTGTGCCTTTTAGAGGCCTTTTTTGGTTCCATATGAACTTTTGAAGTAATTGTTCTAATTCTGTGAAGTATGCCGTTGGTATTGTGATGGGGATTGCGTTGAATCTATAGATTGCTTTGGGTAATATGGACATTTTAATGATGTTAATTCTCCCAATCCATGAACAGGGTATGTTCTTCCACTTTTTTACATCTTGCTCTATTTCTTTTTTCAAAGACCTGTAGTTTTCTGCGAATAGGTCCTTTATCTCTTTGGTTAAGTTTATTCCTAGGAGGGACCTAGAAAGTATCATCCTAAGTGAAACAAACCAAACAGAGAAAGACAAATTTCATATGATCTCACTGATTTGTGGAATATAATGAACATAACAGTTTGAGGACAATCCCCTAAGGAGTGGGGAGGTGGGAGAGGGATGAACCACAGAACTTATATGCATGTATGCATGAACAGTGGACATGGACAACAATCTGGGGAAGGGGCAGGGAGGGAAGGGGGAGGGGGGAATCAGTGGGGGGGAAAAGGAGAATCATTTGTAACAAAAATTAATCAATAAAAAAATAAAATAAAATAAAATAAATAAATAAAATAAAATCAATAAAGAAAAAAATTTAAAAAATAAATAAATAAATAAATAAAGCAAAAATAAAAACACAAAACAAAACCCCCACAGAATATGGTAAAAATTATTTACTTGTAAATGGGCCCCAAAGCATGTCCAGGTGACCTGTTTCTGAGGTCCTCATGCTTCTCTCTCAGTTCACAACTATGCCCTTCTACATGTTGCTTACAACCAACTAAATTACAATAAAAGGACTTGGGCTTGACTCAAACATGTCAGCACAATACATTGGTTGAAGCCAGAAATGGATGGTTGATGCCCTACAGTGTAGTCCAGAGAACAGTGAAGGGAAGTCCTCCCAGAGGACAGAGCTGTGAGCGGTACATTGATTATAGACTTATATAGATGGAAGAAAAGTTTGCCTGCCCTCTGGATAGATAGGGACTCAGACAGTGGGAGCAGCTTAGCTAAGGGGTAAAAATTGTAAAGTCCTAACACTGAAAAATTGGGGGAAGAAAATCTGGGAAAGAGGTATATGGATCTACATATGGAAGAGGGCACACATGTGTGCGTCTTTATAACTCACATAATACCACCCAGAGAAGACACAATTCGCAGGAGATAGAATGACCTATGCTGAGGATATCAGACAAATACTCTCATCAGACACTCCAGTGATTATACTGTGGGCCCGTCAAAGGAGGGGCTATGTTTGCAAAAATGATAGCTACTGGTGAACTGATAGCACAGATTTTCTCTCACTATGTTTACCTAGCTATTGATCCTACTAAATAAATAACCTGCAAACAACTGCGACTGATTTCGAGTCCCTTATGTGGTACCATTCTTCAGGGAGATCATCCAGCTACCTAGTGACAAGTCAATTATATTATACATTTTTAACCTTGAAAGGGTCAGTGAAGCTACCTCACTGGAATTGATAAATACTCCAAATATGAACCTCTGGATCATTCAACAATACAAATACATAGACCAGCCACAATTCTAGCTACATGTAAAAAACTCTAGAATGAATGCAGAAAATGGGAGATGAAAAGAAATAATTATAGCCCAAGTACCAACTGTAACTCACTTTACTATTTGCTTTAGCCTTTTAAAAAATATTGCAAATAGCTACTACCTTGAATGATTGGACTCCCCCCCCCCCCCGCCCCCCCCCCCCCCCACACACACACACACTCAGACACCTTAGAGAACTGGATATAACCTATTCTTATTTTATAATCCTGGATTTGGGTTCATGGAAGTAGGATAGAACATCTGAGATGTCCATTGGGTAGATTGTATCAAATCCAATTTACATGCCTCTCCTGCCTCACTTGGCTTTACCTGCCTCCAGACTCCTCAGGCATTTGCACACTACTGTGCTCCAACTGCCATTGCTCTGACCTCATCTCTTAAGGTTCCTGGAGTCAGGACCAGGGTCTGATAGGGCATCACTTGTCCCAGTGGAACAGAAGCTCCTATAACTGTGACACCTAAGCCTGGACTGATCCCACACAAATTCCAAGCTGAAATGGAGTTCCATGCTAAAGATTATGATTCTAGATTCCTCAGCAGCTGTCAAGGAGGCACAGGCAACCTGGAATTGTGGGGGAATAAATGCTCTTAGGGCAAATTTTAATTAATAAGACAATATATTTGAAGGAGTAATAGGATGAATTATCTCCTTTGCTCTCCACAGAGGATTATTCTGAGGCCCAATAGCTCCATGTGGCCTACCCAGAGACACTTATTTGCATGATTGAGCAAGCAGTTATGTTTATAAAACTGTAGCCACCTTAGTATGATATCAGCATTTATTTGCTTTTCTCTTCTTCTGCTTCACTTAATTTTTCTTTCACAAATGCTCCTTTGGGTTTGTACTCCTCCATAAAGCATTATCACCTAAGACCTGTTTTTAAGAGCCCTAGCTAAAAATAAGATTTCTTTCTTCTATACCTCAAAGAAATTATATAGACTTGGGTAAACATGAATTGGCCATCCTACTTCAGATTTAACATTATAGGTGACTCTAGTTATCTATTGCTGTAGAACAGAGACTCCAAAAACTAATGGCTTAAAGAATTAATGGGTCTCATAGGTCTGTGAGTTGATTGAATTCAGCTGGGAGATTTTTTGACTCTCTCATGTGGTCATAGTCAGATATCAGTTGGGGTTGTAGTTTTCTGAGGGCTTAACTGGGATCAACATACAAGATGGCTTATACATGTGGTTAGTAGTTGCTGATTATCAGGTACAGTTCCACTGGTTGTCAACCAGAGTGTCTACACATGGCCTCCAGTGGCTTTGGATTCTTACAGTATGGTAATTTGGCATTGAGCAGGAAACACTGTAAGAGTGAGTATTAGAGGCAAGAAGAAGAAGCTTCCATATCAGTTAAACAATTCACTGGAAACTGACATATTATCTCTCTGTCATATTCTATCAATCAAAGATGTAACAAGGTCCAACCATATTCAAGGGGGTGAAGATATAAACTGCACCTCTTGATGGGGTAAGTGTTCACATGGCTTTATAGAAGAGCATGTGGGATAGGGGATGTGGCAAACTCTAGAAAATCAATTCTACTACAGTGACATTAATAATTTCTAATATAGATATGAGCAAAATAGAAGGGCTGTAAAGAAATAATTAGTTTTTCTACTAAAGAAATAAAGTAGTTTTTTCTACTGTAGACATTTGTAACAGGAGTGGGCATTTCCTTTCTTTTAGAAATGCACTTATTCACAGAAAAAAATATTATTTCTTATCCAGTAGTTTTTCTAGCCTGGAAATTCTCCTATTTCTTTCTATTCTGGAAATTCTCAACTTTAAATGTATTTCTTGGCATTAATCACACTATTTGAAGCATTGCAATACTGGTTTGCTAAATGGTTAGAGCATAGGCCCATAGATTGTAGGGTCTCAGGTTTGATTCCCAGTCAAGGGCACATACCTGGGTTGCAGGTTTGATCCCTGGCCCATTCAGGGCTGTGCAGGAGGCAAGCATTCAATATGTCTCACTCATATCAATGTTTCTCTCTCTCCCTCCCTCCCTTGTACTCTCTCTAAAAATCAATGGAAAAATATCCTCAGGTGAGGATTAACAAAAAATAACAATATATATATATATATTTAAATAAAGCATTGCAACACTATTTACAGCATTACCATGTGATTATGTGATTATGGAGTTTTTCCTTGAATATGTCCATTCATGACTTTGCACCCCCAATGAAGATGTATTTGAATCAAGAACATTGAAAGATCAGAACACAGGCTTCAGTCATAAAACATTTAAATTTACCCTTTGTTTGGGCTAGTTCTTTATTCCTGAATGAAAACTAGACAGTCTCCAATTATGTCTTAGAAAATTAATTCCAAACTTTATTCACAATTAATTCTTCTCTCTTTCAATTTAAACCTGTGGAATCAAACATTTATTTATTTATTTATTTATTTATTTATTTATTTTTATTTTATTTTTTTTTTTATCCTCACCCGAGGACATTTTTCCATTTTTTTGTACAGATAGAGTGGGAGGGAGAGAGAGGAAGAGGGAGAGAGGGAAACATCGATGTGAAGGGACACATCGAGTGGCTGCCACCCGCACGACCAACCAGGGCCGGGGACAAACTGCAACCGAGGTACATGCCCTTAGCGGGAACCGAACCCGGGTCACTCCGGACCGCAGGCGGACGCTCTAACCGCTGAACCAAACCGGCCAGGGCTGGAATCAAACATTTAGAAAAGGGTCATAGTGATCTTTATTTCCTCTCCTAAACTTTGTTTCCTTCTTTCCTCAGTTTGCTAAGCTGAGTTTCTGAGCCTTCCTGCATGAGTCAAAGCTAGAACAGGAAAATCTAACTTGACTGGTACTCTTTGAGCTGGCTTCAAGTTTTTGAAAGTTGATTCTCTCAAAGAGAATTTTCATGGGTTATGGATAATATCCTCTTTGCTAAGGGTGTTTTATCTGCAGCATCCTTGATACATGTAAATGTGACTTCTCAGCTTTATTTACACTATCCTCAGCCCACAGATAATCAGAGAAATTTTTAGACTCTTTTTGCTGAGGTCTACTTAAGCTTCCATATCCTTGTTCATTACTTGAGAAAATCCAGGTCCTGCTTCCATGTGGTCTATACATAGGATCATGGTAAATAGAGTCAATAGTCTATTCTCATTGTTCCCATGGACCTGTCCTGATGTCAGTCCTCTACTCTAGAATCATGGGTTACAGAAGCCAGCCTCTGGTCATTTAGATTTTTATGACCACAATCCACTGTGTTTTCCATAGCCCACGCTTCTTTCATTTACTGTATACAAAATTGAGAAAAGAACTTGCGACCAGTTATCATTAATATTATTGAGTATATTCAATAAGAATTAATAATATTAATAATTAGATATTCCTCTGAACCTCTCCAAAGTAATGCTATGTCCAGTGCATAGCCTTTCAACTTAAATTACGATGAGGTACTCAACTACATTTCAAAAAACTCGTAGTTACCTCCTCTATAGTGCTGCTTAGAGTCCAGCCCTTAGCTTTGCTTTGGAAAGTGAAAATGGTCACCACCTATTGTTTTATGGGTAAGGAAATCTCAGACAGTTCTCAGCCTTTGTTCCAAATTTGAACTTGGGTAGAAAGTCCCAGGTTAGTATGCTGTTCACGGAATGAAAATGAGGTGAAGAGAGACAGACAGCAAGACAAGGCTAACATTTAAGGAAAGGTTTCAAAGACTGCCCTCTGAGGCAATTCTCACCAAGAGCAACTACTTGATGTCTACTGTGGTGCATGTCGTTGTCTTTAATTTGATTTTAATAGCACATACATATATCACAGTTACAGGAAACATAGAGCACATATTGTCACTACTGTTTGCCTATCAGTGTCATGTAAGTTTGGTTACCAAGGATCTATCCCATAGAGAATGCTTATCTCTGATAAATTAATAAAATTAATTTTCTATTGTATGTTACTCTAGGAGCCATATCAGAAACTGTGACGCCTCACCAAACTGTTGTTCACCTTATTGCTGAGCCATCCTAGTTGATAATCACTAAATGTGATTATGGGTAAAAAAAAAATTCAGGTACATCTTTTTTTGCAAACGTTCATGTTCATATACTTGTGAGCAGAAGCATCTTCTATTCCATAATGGAGTTTTATAACTTTCAGGTGTTAAATGTATTTAAAAATGTACTTAATATGGTAGCATCAAATACTTGATAACGCTCAAAATTATTTTCTTTATTTTCTAAAAGAAACTTGTTAACTTTACTAAATTTTATTTAGGTATTTATGCATCTTTTGAATAGGTAACATAAGGTTTTATTCTTTACTCTCAATTATCACAACTGATACCTCCAAGCTGCAACTCAGAGTAGAATGTTGAGTAAACTGGAAAATATTCATTTGTTCTCTCTGAATTTTGCCCTTTTCTGTGATATATTTTGATAAACAGTAGGTTAGTACAATAAGATATAGCAATTTTTCATTGACTAAATAATCAGTGACTTAGTAATTCTAGAAAATTTTTATTACTGAATAAAGAATTGGCATACAATTGTGTATAAGACATTTCCTATCAGTCTTATCAGTCTTGATTGGTAAAATGGCTTTTGTTTGTTTGACCTGATAAAATTTTGTATTCTTACATGCATTTGTTTATAGAAAATGATGAAAAACAGTGTTTGTCTTCTAATCTATTCTTTTATCTACATGTAGCTCATAGACTAACAATTTGTTCTGTTACTCATATGTAGTTGTGTCTTGTGAAGGTCTAGAAACTTTAAGCTGTTAATCCTTCTGACCCTTCACCTCCAAGAATCCTATTCCTACATATTTTTAACTTTAGCCTACACTTTTAAAATTATTCTGATCCCCTTCCCTCTCTCCAAAATTTTTCTGAAGTATACAGTAAATGAAGGAATTACAGAAATAACAAACAGAAATTTATTTTATTACTATCATGTTTAATTTGGGCCTGATTTTTTTTTCATATTGCATGAAAAACTTTAAAATGTGTTCATTAAGACCCTCTCATAGGAAAATAAGTAGTATGTTGCAGTGGAGAGGGTGGGGGAAGGAGGACTTGACTGTGAAATCAGAAAAACCTAGATTTAAATCTCATACCTGACTAACACATCTACGCAACATATATAATCTTTTCAGTTTCAACATCTTCAAGGAAGATACAAGACATAATGGGGCTTTTATGAAGACTAAAATTCCTAATATTGAATAATACCTACCTTTTGGTATTGAAAATTACTTTTTTCCCCTTTATATAACCCTTCTAATAGTGTGTGTGTGTGTGTGTGTGTGTGTGTGTGTGTGTGTGTATGTGGTGTAAATGGAAAGAATGCTATTGAACTCCTTTCTTTAATAACTTCAGAGCTGACTGACCTAGGGCTTGTTTGTAGGGTTATCCAGACAGGTAAGAAGTATATATTCAAAGGCATTAGAACCTGTCTTGAAAATGAGTTTTAAAATATACTCTCACAGCGCAGTAGTAAAATGATCCATGAACCCAGAGACGCTCTAGTTAAATTTGACTTTTAAAGTTCATTTTTCTGTTTCACCACTTCAAGATTTTATAGTAAAGTGTTGCTTTTTCCTATTCATAAACATGTAAAACTTGTAAGCTGTCTTAGCTGGGCAATAATACACAAAGTGCCAAATAAAAGATTCTGGGAATGCTAAAGGTGACATTTTATAATAAGTAGAAAAAAATTGAGGTGAAATTGTGAAGCAATTTGGAGTCAGAGTGAATACATTTACACATTACAGCCAAATTAGAGAAAGTTTCACAGAGAACTCTAAGAAAATAGAAAGGGTAACTTATGGGTATCATTTAATTAAAAGCTTGTCCTCTGAAGTCACACTGATTTATCATTTCTTAGCCCTGGTGCACATATTGAACAAGACAAATAGCTTAGTGCTTTCCTGCTGGAGTTCCTCATTGATGCTGACATATTCTTACACATAAGGCACAATGAAAGATTATTTAAATATGAGAATTTTTTTCTAATACATGAGTCAACCATGGAAAAGTTATTCAAATATGTCATAGTAATAAATTCTTTTTCTCATCAATCATATTTTCCCAACAGGCATAAAATATGACAACACATTCCCTTGATTAGGTTCATAATTTGTTAGAAAAGATATATTTTTAGAGTACCTAAGGCTTTCAATTTAATTTAAAACCACCAGATAAACACTTTCCAATAAAACAAATAAAAAACCTGCATATTATTTTCCAGAATAATATAACATTAATTGGAATATTTTCACATGGAGTCTCATTTATTCGTATATATGTTAACAAGGGGAAATCATATAAGACCTGGTTCAAACAATACTCTCAATCTTTGTCATCAAAGCATTTTTAATATTATGAGTATGAGAATATACAGGTGTCTATATAAAAGACAGAGAGGTTTGTTAATGGCCTGAGCTTGACTGTAATTTTTGTCCCCTATCACCATCAGTAGTCTTGTATTTACTCAGCTATGACTATAGTTATAGCTATAACTTCTACGGACAACTCACCCTCACTGAAATTTCTGCAATAAAGATAAATTTAAAAACTTATTTACATATACTTATTTAGCATTTAATATATGCATTACACTTTGTTATGCAGATTATGAAGAAATATAAGAAACTATTCTTTTATGAAATTTTAAAAAATCAGTTAAAAAGCTAATATACAGCCCAGCCTGTGTGGCTCAGTGGTTGAGTGTCGACCCATGCATCAAGAGGTTGCCGGTTTGATTCCTGGTCAGGGCACATGCCCAGGATGTGGGCTCGATCCCCAGTGTGGGGCATGCAGGAGGCAGCCAATAGATGTTCTCTTTCATCGATGTTTCTATGTCTCTCTCCCTCTCCCTTCCTCTCTCTCTAAAAATTAATGAAGAAAAAAAGATTTTTAAAAAAGCTAATATACCTATTTAAAATGCTAAATATCCAGAAAAGACAGCACATACTTAAGTACCTTAATAATAGCATGAGTCATAAAGTTATTAAGAGTTCAATGAGGTAGAAATGATCAGATTTCTTTGAAGGCATGGGATTTAAATTAATTCTGATGCCACACCACTGATTTTTTCTGATCACAGTTGTCCTCATTTCTGTACCTCGGCTGCTCTATTCCTTCAGACATCAAGCCCTAATTCTATAAATAATAGGGTATTAAAATGTGACACCTTCTGTTTAAAGTTAAGAAATACTTCCATATTTTAAAGCGAGGCACTGGATCATTTAAGTAAAACTATACATTGTTATAAAAGTATCTGGCTATTCTTGGTATAATAACCACCCCAAAGATATAAAACAGACTGCTATTAACCAAAAACAAGAAAATAATTTATTTGGGAAAGTACTGTGAAGTTCTGTTGCATACTTTCCTCCCCACCACACCCTTATCCTCACTTGAATAAGATGAGGGACTTCATGGAGACCAGAGAACATGACCTGTGACCCCAGCAGTATGTTGATTAGAGCAAAATCCAGAGCAAGAATGAAATTAAAAAGTGTGCCTGGCTTGTTTATTGAAGGAAAGTGAAATGACAATGCTGGGAAGAGCCTGACCTAGCGTGGTTTGTTAGGGGCCAGATGTCACCATGAAGAAGACAGAGAAGTTTTGGAGGGATCGTACAGAGATTTTTCCTCAAGACAGGTGCCTACAGAAGCCATGGGACCCTGACAGAGTGCACTGTGCAGAAAGGACCATAAAAAAAACCAACAGCTGTGGCTGGTTTGGCTCAGCAGTTGGAGCACTGGCCTGCGGACCAGAGAGTCCAGGGTTCGGTTCTCGCTAGGGGCACGTACCAAAACAAAACAAAAAGTTAAGCAAAACTGGAAGCAAAGGAGACATTATCTGAAATAAGGGAATTAAAGGTAACAAATGCCAAGTGATAAGGGTCTCCTAGAAACCCCAATAAAGCTCTCTCTATGGGAAAGAATTAGCTCTCAAGATCTATCTCACACCCAGGGCTCCCTAACTTCATCTGCAAGCACAGGTAGCCCTGATGCCAGAAAAGGAAAGGGACCTCTTGCTCACACTCTTCTCTCCCAGTTTCAGACATGAAAGGATTGTAACCCAGTCAGGTTGCTGATGGGGAGGAAGGAGTAAAAGAAAAAAAGTGGGAGCATTAGAAGACTGTTTTGCCTTTACCACGTTGGAGACACCCAGGCTTGAAGCAGGTCTGAGCTAGGAAAGTGAGAGAGTCACCCTTGAACAAAATTTAGACTATTGACTATTACTTTGGACCAATCATTTTTAAATTATTGAAATATAAGGGTTATCATATCTAGAGATGACCAGATTATTTTCTACCTAAGAGTAATAAAGAGTGGTGATTATCTCAGAGATTTCTCTGAGGGCAGTGAAGAAAATAATTCCATATAGAGAGGGGGTAAGAAAGACAAATTGTTTTCTTTTTTTTTTTTAATGATTTTTACTGATTTTTTTGACAGAGAGAGGAAGGGAGAGAGAGAAATATCGATGTGAGAGAGAAATATCGATAGGCTGCCTCCACTGAGGAAGGAGCCTGCGACCCGAGCACGTGCCCTGATCAGGAATCGAACCAGGACCTCTCAGTTCACTGAGCCACACCGGCAGGGTGACAAATTGTTTTCTGTTTGCACACAATACTTTTTTTTTTTTTCAAAATGAGTATTGCATGTATTTTCAATTAAGAGAGGATTCTAATTTGAGACTCTTGGCAAAGAACTGGGAGAACTACACCACTTGTTATCTCCCCAATATTCTCAGTGTCTTTCACATCTTCTGGTGACCTCTCACTGAATTAAGAAATACACAACATAAAGATATTATTAATGTAGATTTCTGCCACATCAACTGCTCTCCAATTCATATTTATGGGCTTTTCCTCATCCCCAATATCTTTCTATTACATGCAAATTGGATCGACTTTCTTTAGTTTTTTTTTTTTTTTACATCACCTTAGCCTGAATACTTTGCCTGAAACATCTTTGAAAGCCAAAAGTAAGTTTGTTTTTTATAATAAAATTATCATTAAAAATATCAAGCAAATTATGAATATAAAACATATATATATTTGAAATTTCAACATAGTGGCAGACAAGACTGAAGTGAGAGTGCATGAGTGTGTGTGAGAATGTGAGTGTGTGTGAGAAGGTGAGTGCGTGTGTGTGGGAATGTGAGTGTGTGGGTGTGGGTGAGAGTGTGTGAGTAGGAGAGTGAGTGTGAGTGGATGAGTGTGTGAAAGTGTGTGTGATTGTGAGTGGGTGAGGGTGTGTGACAGTGTGAATGAGAATGTGAGTGGGTGAGTGTGTGAGGGTGTGAGAGAGTATGAGTGGGTGTGAGTGTGAGCAGGCATGTCTAGGATAGTGCAGAAACTCAGGGCCCACGGTTCCGGTGCTAGAAGTGGCGGGTCCTCCCTGCTTGGGTCTGGAAAGCACTTCCATTTCAGAAGATCCGCGGGTCCTCCTTGCGAGGAGGCTGCAGGGAGCAGCTAAGCCCTATAATATGTAGGTTAATTGAGCTTTCCTGGAACCTTTGCTGTTCTTTCATTTTCTAGTGTTTATAGACTGCATGGGGCGTGCCGATGATAGGCTCTTACTGGAAGTTGAGGTGTGTGTATATATGTAGTTCATAATGTTACATTTTCAATATTTGACATTAATAATTTTCCCTGTTAATCTTATAAGCATTTATTTAACATACTGTGGAAAGGGGAGGCATTTTCATTTCAATAAGAGTTTGTTTATTTGATATGAACTATTTTTATTTTAGAATTATAAATAATAGAGAAATTTACTCTAAATGACCTATATGTAGAAATAACCCTTTTTGTAGATGAGGACATAAAAGTGTTCCTAGGAAAATTTACATTACCTTTAAAGAATGCTTGCCAGTTCAGCCAGTGTGGCTCACAGGTTGAGTGTCGACCCATGCACCAAGAGGTTGCTGGTTCGATTCCCAGTCAGGGCACATGCCCAGGTTGTGGGCCTGATCCCCAATGGGGGGCATGCAGAGGGCAGCCAATCAATGTTCTCTCTCATCGATGTTTCTATCTCTCTCTCACTCTCATTTCCTCTCTCTCTTAAATGAATAAATAAAATAAAGAATGCTTGCCAAAGTATGTCACGAATTAACTGCCTATCATTGTGGTGCATGTGTGTCTGTTATCTGTGCATTTTTCTGAAAAGCGTAAACTAACAACTCTTGGATATTTTCCCTTCCTCAGCACAGTAATTATATTTGTATTTAATTCTGAGCTTGTTACATATAATATTTTGCCAAATATGATCATTTAGAGTCATTTTGACATAGGCTTAGCATAATAAATATTGACTGTGTAAGAACGTTGACCATATTTGCCTAAAATATGAGAAATTCAATCCAAGTACATGAGAATTTGAGATTGAAAATATGCAAAATGTTCATTCAGTCCAGGATCTTCAGAGCAGTTGATGGATGTGACTTGTCATCGCTGTCAATGCACTGTTTCGGCTTTGATTTCAAGAATTACTCTCTACTATGTATCAGAGTTTAGTCACTTCCGTGACCAATTGAATGATAATAAACCTACAAAACAAAACCAGAACCATAATAACCCTGTACTGTGTAATCCTCTTTCTAACTCTGTGGTATTTATTTTCTAGAAACAAGCAAGCAAACAAACCACACACAGAGCTAATTCCTGACAATGTAAAATTCTCTGACACCTTTCTTCATACTCTTGAACCTAAATGACCCAGAGATCAGTGAGCAGTTTAGTTCTTTCTGCCACGTACTTTGTACTTTATTATAAGATCACTATCTTTTTGGTGTGGCAACTGTTCCCAGCAATCTCCAGTTAAAGTTTGCTGTTGAAGAGATAAAAAATGAGCACCTGCATTTGCACGTGGGTTATGTGTCCCCACTTCAGTAACAAGTAGATAGGTATTCTCTGAGATTGTAAATAATTGCATAGCTTCTTTCTTGCCTTGCTTTCTGTTTTCCTTCCTTCATGTATTTTTATCCTTCCTCTCTCCCTTCTCTTTTCTACCCTACCTCCGCCCTCTCGTCCTCCTTCTTTCCCTCCCTCTCTCCCTTCCTCCTGACACTGAGTCTAAAACTATCGCGTGGTCTGAGCGAGCTAGTAGTCTATGGGGGATGGCGCATCTCTGAGGGTTGCAGCCCAAATGGAGTGAAGGGTACCTCGAAGGAAGTGCCTCAGAGGCTCTGCGTGTGTGTTGTGAGAAGAGCCTATAACAGCATCCTAGTGTGGCCTCTCAGGGCCTGAACAGAACAAGCAAGAACCTCGAGGGAGGAAGAAGGTGGTACGAGGACATCCTGGTGAGTAGTCAGAGCCCAAATTGTATGAGAATTACCTGTGCAGAAGGTATGGCAGCTGTGACACTGGGAATTGATTTCACAAGGTGGACATCAATCCAGTGTCAAATGTACACTATGGATAAATATCTGAAGGAGGGGCTACAAATAAAGAAGGAAGAAAAAATAAAAGTGTACTTCATGGTGTTGGATTAGAATATGATTTTGAGGTATAAGTATCAATTGGAGAGATTAGTGTGAATTAGTGGTTTTTAATATATACAGAAAGAGCTACTGAAATTGGAGGTATTTGGTGTGAAACCATATGGCTTTTAATCATTAGAGATACAGAAGTAAATATAGGTATAAAAGGAAGATTTTGTGTGTGTGTGTGTGTATGTGTGTATGTGTGTGTGTCTTTTGTAGCTTTATTGACTTGCATGAACTGAAAAGAGAAACACCCCAATGGCAATGACTACACCAAGATCATAGGTTCTAGTTTCTAAATATTATTCTCTACCAATAGAACAACTCCTTATAGAAATGGCTGACCCCAGGCCTGGGACAGGGTAAGACCAAGATGATCCTGGAATATCTTGCTGTGTCAAAAAGTAAGGAATTTCGCCCTGGCCAGTTTTCTCAGTGGTTAGAGCGTTGGCCGGCAGACCAAAGAGTCCCAGGTTTGGTTCCCACTAAGGGCATGTACCTCAGTTGCAGTTTGTCCCTGGCCCCAGTTGGGGTCGTGTGGGTGGCAGCCTCTCAATGAGTCTCTCTCACGTCGATGTTTCTCTCTCTCTCTTCCTTCTTCTCTCCCTCCCGCTCTATCTGAAGATAAAAAGTAAGGAACTGCTTACAGAATAATGGGGGCATATTAAAACAAAAATATAAACAAAAAAGTTAACACAGAAGTCAGCTTGCAGGTGTCCAAATCTGGACATGTGAGCAAGAAAATAAATAATGATAATAATAAATAATTCACTAAGAAAAACAGGAATCCATACTTACATAAATAAATGAATACACTTCTTACAGAGGAATGCCAACTAATAAATATAAAAGAAACAGTAGTAGTAATAAAAATCACAATTTGACAGTTATCACAGCAAAAGGTAAATCAGCCAAGAAACACTAATGTATACTAAAACAAGTAAGCAAAATTTAAAGGGGAAAGAAAATATTTACATCTTATCAAACCACCTACTCACAAAATGCTTACTAAATATAAAGGAGAAAAAAGAACAACTTCACAGTGGACAGGCAGTCACCACTTTAATCAAATGATCAGTTCCCAACATCAGTAATGTGATGAATCAAAATCATGTGACACCTGATAGCATGCTCGGAGCATATTTGTGACATCTCTGCCACAGATGCATAAGCTAAATCCAATCATGAGAAAGCATCAGAAAAACCCACTGAAGAACATTCTACAAAATAATTAATCTGTATGCTTCACAAGTCAGAAAAATCAAGGAAAGACTGAGGAATTGTTATAAATTTCAAGAGCCTAAAACAGCATGATGGGTAAATTCAACGCATGACCTTGGTCTAGATACTTTTGCCACATATGAAGGACATTATTGGGACTGTTGGCAAATATTGACGAGGTCGGTTGTTTATACAATAATGTATCAATATTAAATTCCTGATTTGGGTGGTTGTATTGTGATTATATAGGAAATTCTCCTTTTTGTAGGAAATGTGAAACCAAGTATTTGGCAATGATAAAACATGATGTTGACATTTATTCCTAAAAAGTTTAGGAGAAAAAGTTATTGGTAATTTTCTTGCAGCTTTTTCTGTAAATTTGAAATTATTTAAAACCAAATAAGAAGGATAGTATAACCAGCATCCTTCTTCTTTTTTTCTTTTTCCATTTACAGAATAAACTCCTATAATCCTGGATATCACAGTAACGAGGTTATGTAAGGAGGTAATTTTTTTCCATAGACTTTCAAGGCAGTAATAATATGCTCTAGAGAAGATTTTTTTCTATATCTCTTTTTAGAACAATTGAATAATGTAGATTAGTGACCAGTTACTAGTCCTGAAGTATCTGGACTGGTTTTCTTGTTTATTTGTGAAATTACTGATAATTAGAAAGAACTCCTAATTTCAAGCTAGTGGTCCCTCAAAACTCATATGTCAGAAGAAGGTTCAAAAGCCACTTTTTCCCCTCTTAAACCAATAAAAGATAATGAAGAGAGAATATCATATTAACTCAGAATAGATTCACTGTTTCCACATCTTAAGCATAATTTATTAAAAGGTTTTTAGTTTAATTGACTATATATACATAATTCACAGGAGATGGTAATCATAGGATAACAGAATTAGGGATGAAAAATCTCAATGTTGCCAACCAGGGAAGACATCATTTATCTTATTGCATTTAGGTATTCTACTAAGTTGAATGTGAAAACCTCATACAAAAATAATTCAGAAGCAGAAGATATATGTTTTAAAATTCTGTAAGCAGAAAGAGATTTCAGAGAGGGCTGTGATAAAGATTTCATACTGATAATTTCTAAGTTTTAGAAGTTATAACAGGTCTTATTAAATGTTTAGCTCTTTTTTTGTTAAATTTATTGGAATGACATTGTGTAATAAGATCTCATAGTTTTCAAGTGTTCATTTCTATGGTACATGATCTGTACCACCCAAAGTCCAAACATCCTTTGTCACCATTTATTTGGCCCTGTTTACCCTTAACTACCCCACACACATCCTTTTCCCTGATACCCACCATACTGTTATCTGTGTCTATGAATTTCAGTTTTATATCCCACATATGACTGAAACCATATGGTTCTTAGTTTTCTCTGACTGACTTATAATATTTTTAAGGTCCATCCATGTGTCACAAATGGCAGTATTTCATCTTTTCTTAAGGCTGAGTATTATTCCATAGTATTTATGTACCACATCTCTATCCAACCCTGTATCATAGGACACTTTGGTTATCTTCATGTCTGGGCCATTGTGAATAATGCAGCAATGAACATAAGGGTGAATATATATTTGAAAATAAATACTTTCTAGTGTTTTTAGTATATACCCAGAAGAGAGCTTGCTGGGCCAATGTGGTAACTCTATTCTTAATTTTTTGAAGAACCACCAGACTGTTTTCCATAGTGGCTGTACCAGATTACCTTCCCACCAGCAGTGAATAAGGGTTCTTTTTGTTCTCCAGAACCCCTCCAACACTTGTTATTACCTGTCTAATTGATCATAGACATTCTAACTGGTGTGAGGTGATATCTCATTGTGGTTTTCATTTGTATTTCCCTAATAGCTAGTGAAGTTGATCCTCTTTTCATATGTCTGTTGACCGTTTGTACCTCTTCTAGAAAAAAAGCCTCTGTTCTGATCATCTGCTCATTTTTTAATTGGATTGTTTGTTTGGTGTTGAGTTGCGTGAGTTCTTTATATATTTTGGATATTAACCCCCTGTTGGAACTGTTGTTTGCAAATATCATTTTCCATTCGGTATGTTGACTTTTTGTTTTCTTGTCAATTTCTTTTACTGTTGCAGAAGCTTTTTAGTTTGATATAGTCTAGTCCCATTCACTTCTTTTTGCCTTTACTTTCCTTGACTTTGGGGTCAAATTAATAAATTATTCTCTATGACCAACGTCCATAAGTTTAGTACCTATATTTTCTTCTATGTAGTTTATTGTTTCAGATCTTATATTTAGGTCCTTGTTCCATTTTGAATTAATTTTTGTACATGAGGACAAACCATAATCTAATTTTATTTTTCACATGTGGCTTTCCAGTTTTCCCAGCACCATTTATTGAAGATGCTTTCTTTTCTCCATTGTGTGTTTTTGGCTCCTTTGTTAAAAAAATTATTTACTGTTACACACGTGGCTTTATTCCTTGGCTCTCAGTTCTGCTGCAGGGTTCTGTGTGTCTGTTTTTCTGCCAATATCATAATGCATTGAATGTCATAGCTCTGTAGTATAATTCCAAGTCAAGTAGTGATTTTATTCTTTTTCCTCAGGATTACTTTGGCTATTTAGAATCTTTTGTGCTTCTATACAAATTTGATGATTTGGGGCTCTATTTCTTTAAAAAAAGGGGGGGGGATTTTGATGAGGACTGCATTAAATGTGTATATTGCTTTGGGTAATATGGCCATTTTAACTATTTTGATTCTTTCGATCCATGAACATGAAATATCTTTTAATTTCATTGTGTCTTTTACGATCTCTCTTTTTTTAACTTATCTTTATTGTTCAATGTATTACAGATGTTCCTCATTTTTCCCCTATTGACCCCCTCATCCCCACTTCTGCCGCCCACCCCGCCTTTCCCCAAACTGTTGTCTGTGTCCATTGGTTAGGAATATATGCATATAAGTTCTTTGGTTTATTTCTTTCCGCCCCCAAACCCCCTTCCCTTTGAGGTTTGTCAATTTAGCAACAAATCTGTACTTCTTAATCCCTACAACTTTTTCACCCATTCCCCCCACCCCCCTTCCATCTGGCAACCAACAAAAAGGTTCTCTGTATCTATGAGAATGTTTCTGTTCTGCCTGTTCATTTTGTTTGTAGATTCCATTGTTGATAGATATGTATTCATTGTCATTTTGTTTGTTCATATTTTTTATCTTTTTCTTCAAGAGGACCCTTCAACATTTCATATAATAAGGATTTGGTGGTGATGAACTCCTTTAGCTTTTCCTTGTCTGGGAAACTCTTTATATGGCCATCGATTCTAAATGACAGCTTTGCAGGACAGAGTAATCTTGGTTGAAGGTTTTTGCTTTTTATCACTCTTAATATTTCTCACAACTCCCTTCTGGCCTGCAAAGTTTCTTTTGAGAAATCAACTGACAGTTTTATGGGAACTCCCTTGTAGGTAACTAACTGCTTTTCTCTTGCTGCTTTTAAGATTCTCTCCTTGTCTTGAACCTTTGCATTATGATGATGGGTCTTGGCGTGGGCCTCTTGGGATTCATCTTGTTTGGGACTCTCTGTGCTTCCTGGACTTGTATGTCTGTTTTCTTCACCAAGTTAGGGAATTTTTCTGCCATTATTATTTCAAATAGGTTTTCGATTTCTTGTTTTCTTTCTTCTCCTTCTGGCACCCCCAAGATGCTAATGTTGGCATGCTTGAAGTTGTCACAGAGGCTCCTTACACTATCCTCATTTTTTGGGATTCTTTTTTCTTTTTGCTGTTCTGATTGGGTGTTTTTTGTTTCCTTATATTCCAAATCGATGGTTTGCTTCTTGGCTTTACCTACTCTACTATTGAATCCGTGTAAATTATTCTTTATTTCAGTTAGTGCCTTCTTCATTTATGATTGTGTATTCTTCATTTATGACTCGTTCTTTTTTATGCTCTTGAGGCCCTCACTAAGTTTCTGAGGTTCTCAGAGCATCCTTACAAGCAGTGTTTTGAACTCAGCATCTGTTAGGTTGCTTATCTCCATTTCACTTAATTCTTTTCCTGGAGTTTTGTTCTGTTCTTTCACCTGGGACCTGTTTTCTTCGTCTCCTCATTCTGGCCACCTCCCTATGCCTGCTTCTATGTATTACTTAATGAGAGGTATGGGACTAGCTGAGACCAAGTGCTGTTTGAAAGAATTTAGGAAAACCTGATGCAGGATCCAAGACAGGCCAATCTTATGGTAAAGCAACTGGCAACAGCTTGGGTGGGCCTGAAAGTTGGGTGGGGCAGGGCCTCAGGGAATCGCCAGGGTGGGGCAAACAGTGTGAGCCAGGTTGCTGGAGTCTCAGATATAGCAGCTCTCTGCTGCCCCAGGGAAGGGCTCACACAAGGAACAATGGCCTCTGACAGCACATCTGTCCAGGAGAAAGGCCCTCTCCAGCCCTTGCTCCAATTGCCAAATAGCTCAGTTCCCTGTGTGTCTCTGGTGCCCCTTGAGCTGCCTCCCTTCCAAGCTTAGAGGGGAGTCCGATAAGTCCTTGCATGAGCCCATTAAGGGGAGCTGCCTGGGGCTCCAGCTGCCTCAGCCTCCCTGAGCCTCAGTTCCTGCTGTTTTTTCCAGCCAGAAGTTTTGGGGACTTCTCTTCCTGGCACTGTAACCCTGAGTGGGGCACCTCATGTGGGACAAGGACCCCTCAGTCCTCAGGGAGGACCTTCCCAGCTGAGGTGTCCCTCCTGATTTTTATCTACCACACGTAGGTGTGGGACCAGCCAGTCCCTCCTACCAGTCTCAATGTGGCTGCTTCTTCAATTTTGTAGTTGTAGGACTTCCATTCAGCTTGATTTCAGGCGGCTTTGAAAGATGATTGTCCTCTAGTTTACTTGTAACTTTGATGTGGTTGTGAGAGGATGTGATACTGCCTTCACCTACGCCGCCATCTTGACCGGAAGTCTCAATCTCTTTTAATAATGCTTTGCAGTTCTCTGTATGTGTGTCCTTCCCAGGTTTCTAGGCTCAGCTGCAGTTTGTACTACTCACTCCTGCAGGAATTCCCACTGAATCTCTTTGCTCCTTCCAGCTGAAGGGAGAGGCAGCCAAAATCAGATTTCTCTCCTGTCTGGGCTGAGCCCTGCTGTGAGTTCCCAGATGCATGGCTGTGTCCCTGGCTCCTATCAGCGGTTCTCTCTTCTCAACTCCCTTTTTTCCCACTTGCTTGCCTTTAGGTGTTTCAGTGCATGGATCTCTCAGGCTTGTTTGTGCATTGAGCAGGAAATGCCTTGTTGAGTTATAGCTGTTCAAACTGTTGACACTTCAAGGGAAGAGACCAAGGGAACCTTTCTTGCCATATTCTTCTGATGTCACATTTAGTTTCCTCCTAGCATCAGTTTTAGTCAAAATTGCAAAGTAAAAACATTTTACTTTTATTTCTCTACTTAGTGCCTTACTGTTTTTATGCCTATATGTCCCCTCTCTCCCTCTCTATTTCTCTCTCTCTGGTATGTGAACAGGGCACGATGCCTACAGGTTTAGCAGCTATTTTGTACTAGTGCTGACAAACGTCAGGGTACAGACCACATGATAAAGATCAGGAGCAGAAAAGTAAACTGTGTATGGGTCTCCTGATGACACTTTGGGGAGAGAGTTTGCATTTTCTAGTTTTCATATTGTTATAAAATAAAAACATTTTTTATTCATTTAAACCACCACTTTCTGAGTTCTGTCATTTACTTCTAAATGTAATCCTAACTGATGCAATATAAAAGTAGCTTTTTATTACATGATCTAATATGAAATACTTAATCCTCAGCAGTAGGTAAAAAAGAACTAAAACAGAATGTTTACCTCAGTATAAACAAAACCTCAACAGGGGCCTCCATACCTTTCAGATATGCAAGGAAACTTAGCTCACGCGTCTCTATCGCCTGATGATTTTTGGTTCCTTTGATTTTTATTTTTAATTAAAGATTTATAGGTATTCTAATGAGGAATTATCTTCCATAGTATAAAATAGTCTGCCATTCCTTTATTATTCTTTTCTTCTGATCAATTTCTGTTTTTTTCCTATTATGTTTTTATTGATTTCAGAGAGAAGGGAGAGGTCGAGAGAAAGAAATATTGATCAGCTTTATCCTGCATTCCCCCCCCCCCAATGGGGATCGAGCCTGCAACCTGGTCATGTGTCCTGACTGGGAACTGAACCCACGACCAGCTGGTGCATGGGAGGACACTCAACCAACTGAGCCACACAGGCCAGACCTGATCACATTTTTTGGATTCCCCTCTGGAGTGTCAAATTCTTTTCCAATTAAACAAAGTGGTTTTCTTCTTTCTTTGTAAATCTATTTCAAGCCAATGAACATGCCCTGAGGTCTCAGGCTAAACTTATTTTCCCAACCCAGGTGGCTCTTTACCTTGAAGAATTTTTATTTAATGAAATGCATCCCTTCCAAATGTTTATTCATCAGCAAAGAACTATTGTAATGTTTTTATCATGCTAGCACCCACTATCCCCTCACATAGAAGTGTTAGAATACATAGTTGTCTCTTTCGTTTCGGGAGGGCTTTATGCCATGTCCTTCTCTTCAGTTCCCTGAATCTCATTCTTAAAAGCACAAAGCAAAGAGAAAGATATGTAAATCACTGCCAAATCACACTGTCTTTTACAGGGAGCAAAATGGCCATCCACTCTATGCAAAAAAAGTAAGCATTTTCTTTACCCATGAGAGCACTAAAAGATAATTAAGACTGAACTAATAAAAGTTTAATTAGATACAAGTGGATAAAAGATTAATAGGAAAAAAATAATTTCTTCTCTCCAAACTTGAATAGTTTGCTATAACCTTGTGGCATGATCACTTAACTCCTCAACTTCCTGAAGTGATGCAAATTGCCAACGTGTAATTGACCATAGCTTGTACTAAGATATTTCAATTACAACAAATGATCATTCTCTTTTCCATGTCCATCTATGTAGTAAACCAATTAATCAGTGTCCATATACATAATATTTACAGCAGAGAGAGGTATTTATGTTACATACATAAAATGACTAAACTCTAAACCAATCTCAGAGCCCTTCACCTGGACTCTTTGCACTAGACTTGGATGTGCTACCTTGTCAATTTCACAAACAGGTAAACATTTCAAAAAAAGTTTTGAAAAATGGAGTGATTTTCAAAACTTTGTTTAAAAAAATCTAAGAATAAAAATCTGTTCTTTAAATTAAGGATTTTTATATTATAAAAAATCTATTCAATTCTTATTTTTCTTAATTTGCAGCAAATTGATAAAAACTTCTCTGTGAATAGACACTGGCCTAGACTTAATATTTGGGGATTGGTATGATGGATTCATAAACAGAATCATACAATGGTCATGTATTCAGAATGTATATTTAGATTAAAAATACATAATAAGTGTTTTCTCACAGGTTAAGTTTGAGGTTCTCAGGTTTACCAGTTGCCTATTTTTTCTGTAACCAGTATAGATTCACTGCTTGGATTTGCCCCATTTAGAAGTAATTGGCAATTTCAGGTCTCTCTTTATTATTCCAATCAAAGTTATTTTTTCAAAAGAGGAATGGTATTAATTAATCCTCGAATACATAAAGACCATTTTCAACTTTATTTTGAGAGTATTTTCAACTTGACTTGTTTGGATGTCCAGATTATATATAAAATGTAAAGATGATAAAATAAACAAATACACTCAACTCCCTAATATGCATCTATAGTTTTATAAAATGTCTTTGTAGTAAGGGGTTTTACTCACAGACTGTAGAATCAAATAGAGCTGGTTTATATTCTGGTCACATTATTTTTGTATAAGGGTTTATCAGTTTTCTGGGATCACATTTTACGAAAAAATTCTTTTTGAGAAGAATGTTTCATACTAGTGCTTGATAAGTTGTTTCAAATATGTTATAACCCAAAGAAATTGATCAAGTACAAAAGATGAGGAATTTAAATTTAGGGGAAGGGCTATGCTGGCTACAGAAATTTGGACCATGATTAAGGAAAGCTGCATAAAATAAAACCTTGAATAGACACGTAATTTATATGGTACTTGGCAAAATAGGTTTCAAATGAGTTATTTTAAGTTATTTACTATATTGTAGTGTGATGTTTCTCAAATGAAACACTCAAACAATGCCAGTCTGAGAACTGTTCGATATTGTTCCGTGACAGGACAGTACAGATTCTAAGAGTACTAATGAAAACTCTATGGTAATCTCTCATCCTCATGACAAAAAATTCTTGTGCTTACTTCATCATTGATCAGGTAACAAATAGTTTGTGGGCAGGTACCAGTCTATGGACTGCACTTTGAATATCATAGATATGTTATATGTAAACCCCTCTTCCATCTCTACTACAAAACCTTTAGTAAAAGATCAATTTGCTCACTACTTTGTTTGTTTGTTTGTTTTTTCAGTAGATTTGTGGAGGCAACTTGAAAAAAATTTTGAGCCATGTCTAGGTTAGCTGCAAGCAAAACTTCTACTTAAACAGAAAGACATAAATAGATAATGATGAGAAGACAAGATAAACCTTGGTTACATAAGCACTAGCGGCAATTATATGTGCTTCATAAGAGCATTGAATGAGAATATGTGTGGAGGTCTACATGCAGCCTAGAAATTTTAGGAATTTAATAAATGTTACCAATATTAATTCAAAAATAAGAAACAAAGCTCAGTATTAATATAAACAAAAAAATCACAGTAAATTATTCCCATGGAAAGCCATTGTCTTAAAAGTTGTGCTACATATCAACTCTTGTGTGTTTTTTTTTGTTTTTGTTTTTTTAAAGAAAATTAAATAGGTGGCCATTGACAACCTCTGATATACAGCTGTTCAGTTCAGTTATCCTATATTACACTTCCTCCTTGCCCAAGTGATCTAAGGGATGTACCTGAAGTAGTGACATGAAGTGTGGTACATAGAGTAACAAACAAGAAAAGAACCTTGAAACTGATGGGTAATCTTGGCCCATTACTATTTAATGATTAAAACATCTAGGCAGTTAAATGGTGTTTTTGCTTTGCTTTGCTTTGTTTTCAATATCTCCGACATTCATACTGGTGCATAGCTGGGTTGCCCAGCTTACTATGAAAATAACTCAGAAAACCTGCTGGCATAGGCCGTTGTTCCTTTAGTGAGCCCTTCTGCCACAGAACCGGCAGACAGCCACCATATCTGGAACTCCAGCAACCTGGTTCATACTGTTTGCTCCGGCCTGGTAATTTCCTGAGGCCCTGCTCCACCCAACATTCAGGCCCACCCAAGCTGTTTTCAGTGGCTATAGGAATGTCCTGTCTTGGCTCCTAATTCAGATTTTCCTAAATTCTCTCAAAAAAGCAACATTGGGCCTCAATGAGTTCCATACCTCTGTGGCCTCAGGTTTGGCACTAGGAGCAGCCAGCCTTGGTTCACAGCTTGGTTTTGCCTGGGTAACTCCAAGCCCAGCACAGGAAGCAGCCATCTGCAGACCGTTTTGTGGTTTATGCCTGGTGGCCCTGGGTAGAACACAGGCAGTGGCTGACCTTACCCCAGAGCCAGCACACCCAGTGGCCAGCTTCAGAACATGGCAAAGCACCACCACCTGTACAAGTGACACACTCAAGGAGTGAACTCAGTGGGTACCAGAGCCCTGCTGAAGTAAATCTTGCTCTGTGTGGTGGGCCCCTGCATAGCTGGTTCTCCAAGGTAGTCAGAGATAAGTGTTCAGTGGGTACAGCCAGTCCTTACAGCTGAGCAGCCTGAGTAAATCCCTCCCATTGATGTTCCAATGGCAATCAAGACTCAGTTACAACAGAAAGGTATACAGTTCACACAAGAGGTGCACCTTGAGGGCACAACTGGGGTGATCAGGGAGGCTGTGTTACTGGACCCTACAGGACACCTACTAGAACAGGCTACCCTAGGAAGCTTATTAGACATAATAACTCTACCTAATACATAGAACCAAACACAGGAAGGCAGCAAAATGAGAATACGAAGAAACATGCCCCAAATGAAAGAACAGAACAAAACTCCAGAAAAAGAACTAAATGAAGTGGAGATAAGCAATCTAACAGATATAGAGTTTAAAACATTGCTTATAAGGATGCTCAATGAACTTAGTGAGGGCCTCAAAAGCATGAAAAAGGACCACTCAGAAATGAAGGATGCACAGTCAGAAATGAAGGAAGCACTAACTGAAATAAAGAATAATTCATAGGAAATCAATAGTAGAGTAGAAAAAACCTAGAAGCAAACCATTAATTTGGAATATAAGGAAGCAAAACACACCAAATCAGAACAGCAAAAAGAAAAAAGAATCCAAATAAATGAGGATAGTGTAAGGAGTCTCTGGGACAACTTCAAGCAGACCAGTATTCACATCATAGGGGTGCCAGAAGAAGAGAGAGAGCAAGAAATTGAAAAAAGAATGACAGGAAACTTCCTTAACTTGGGAATAGACATGCAAGTTCATGAAGTACAGAGTCCCAAACAAGATGAATCCCAAGAGGCCCACACCATGACACATCATAATCAAAAGGCAAAAAGTTCAAGACAAAGAGAGAATCTTAAAAGCAGCAAGAGAAAAGCAGTTAGTTACCTACAAGGGAACTCCCATAAGACTGTCAGCTGATTTCTCAAAAGAAACTTTGCAGGCCAGAAGGGAGTGGCAAGGAATATTCAGGGTGATGAAAAACAAAAACCTTCAACCAAGATTACTCTATCCTGAAAAGCTATCATTTAGAATCGATGGCCATATAAAGAGTTTCCCAGACAAGAAAAAGCTAAAGGAGTTCATCACCACCAAAACAGTATTACATGAAATGTTAAGGGGTCTTTTTGAAGAAAAAGAAGATCAAAAATATGAACAATAAAATGGCAATAAATTCATATCTATTAACAATCGGATCTATAAAAACAAATGAACAAGCAGAGCAGAAACAGACTCATAGATACAGAGAACATTTTGTTGGTTGCCAGATAGGGGAATGGGTGAAAAAGGCGAAGAGATTAAGAAGTGCAAATTGGTTGTTAGACTGACAAACCTCAAAGGGAAGGGCTGAGATGGGGCAGGATGAAATAAACCAAAGAACTTATATGCATAACCAATGGACACAGACAATAGTGTGTGGAAAGGCGGGAGAAGGGTGGGAGCAGGAAAGAGGGGGTCAATAGAGGAAAAAGGAGGGATATTTGTAATACATTCAACAATAAAGTTAAAAAAATAATAATACCTCAGGGAAATTGAAGAAATGATTAGGCTTTTTAAGTGCATAATAATAATACCTGAGGTCCATAAGATAAAACCACAATTATTATCAATCTTTATGTATAAAGTGGTCTGCAGCTAGGATTTAGGAAGGGTATTTAACAGAACTGCGCTTTTTACTTTTTGTGTATATAAAAGAACATGTTTTTTTACTTAAATTCTAAACTTTCAGATTCAATGGGTTCACGCGTAATCTGAAACCCATATAAATTTCCCTGAACTATGTAAGAATAAAAAATAATACTAACTACAATAGAATGAATAATGAACTCCTCCTCCTCCCAAAGTTGTCTATGGCCCAGAACTGTGAATATGTTACCTTACGTGGCAAAAAAAGACTTCACAAATATGACTAAGTCTCCTGAAATGGGAAGATTATTCTGGATCATTTGGATGAGACCAGTGTAATCACAAATCCTTATAAGAGGGAGGCAGAAGTATCAGAGACCAAGAGCAAATGTGAGGAAGCAGAGGTTGGGGTGATGGGCTGCGAAACTGGAGGGAGGCCTATGAGCCAAGGAATGCAAGAAGCCTTCAGAAGCTGGGAAAAGTAAAGAAATGGATTCTCTCCTAGAGCCTCCAAAAGGAACACAGCTCTGTTGACACCTTGTTATTAGCCTATAAGAATATTTTGGACTTCTGATATCCCAAACTATAAGATAATACATGTTTCAAACCACTAAGTTTATGGTAATTTGTTACAGTAGATAATTTATTAGTAACAAAATAAATCATCACATGAAATGACTACTATTTTCCAAAGAAATAAAAATAATTCTTTGTTTTAAAATATTGATTTCAGAGACAGGAAGGGAGAAGGAGAGAGAGAAACATCAATGAGAGAGAAACATCGAGCTTACAACCCAGGCATGTGCCCTGAGTGGGAATCGAACCAGTGACCTCCTGGTGCATGAGACGATGCTCAGTCAACTGAGCCACACTAGCCAGGCAAAATAATTTTCTAATCATTAGCATCTACAATAGGATTTATTACTGGATTGAATAAATTATTATGATCAACTAATTTTTCATCCAAATTATTTTAACTATCTTCAAGACATTTATTTGTATTGATTATTCTATGTAGCACAATTTCTACACATAATCACATAAAGGAAGCCATTCAGGAAATCAACCAGGTAACAGCTAAAACTCTAACACCCCTAGCACAGTACATGAGTATTTAGTGAATGAAAATGTTGTCATTTTGATTATAATATTGCTAGCTTAAATCATGTCATGTTTTATTTTCTCACAAGACTATATTCCTTTCCAAGAACTTATGCTTAATTTTAGAAAGAAACCATTAGCTATACAATACAATAAAAATGATATGCTTTTCTGTTCTAACATTTCTTAAGAGTCTATACATCAATGTAGCAGAAAAACACAGAAACCACATCTAACAACGCAATATTGTGATTATACCTAATTAAAAAGCATTTCCTTTTGAAACAATACTTTATCCAAAGATAGTCTAGGGTACATTTTTCACAAGCATCTTTTGCTCATCTGTTTGTGTAACTGGGGTTGACTAAATTCTATTCACCAAAATCCCATGCATCCTCCCTGAAGAAGAATTACACTTTTTGCCTTCTTTTGCAATGGGTGCCTTAGCTAACACAAAGTGTGAACGGAAGTGAGGAGGTCACTTCCCAGCAGAATCATTAGAGAGCAGTCCATGACCTACCCTGATAGTTCTGCTCTCCCCCAGGGACTGGCAGTGCCCAAAGGCTGACAGCCTTTGTCCCTGGGTGAGGACATTCTAGTGTAAAGCTCCCAGCGCATTCACATGAGCAAGAATCAAACTTCTGAGTGGCAGTTCTCTGAGTTTTGGAAAGCACTGGTTGTGAACCACTGAGATTTGGGAACTCTCGGATGATTTAGTGCAGCTGCCCAGAAGTAATGTCTGAGGACCTCTGACGTGTCCAAGGCCATTTGGGGTATTTCATGAAAACCTGCCTTTCCAACAACAGATCCATGTGCATTTAGATTTTCTTCCTATTCATCAACCAAAATAAAACATTGCAAAAGATTGAAAACAGAAGCAGAGGTAAGATTCTGGTTGTTTTCTGGTAAGCCAGACATTAAAGAAATTAGCAAAAAATAAAAATAAAACAATGCCACTCAAGATATTTGGTAAATATAGTAATTTTCCTTAAAATAGCTTATTATGGATATGACTGTCATTTTTTAAATAAATATTTTTTTTAATTTCTCAGTTTTAATTTCTAATATTGTAGTCGTCAACAGATCAAAACCGCCTGAGTAAAAAGGTTTTTAAGGCCATCCATAACTTTTAAGAGTGTAAAGTGTCCCGAAACCAAAAAGTTTGAGAGCCTCTGACAGGGCTTTTTCTGATAAGAAGGGGCTCTGGTGCTGCCTGCTTTCTCGTCCAGTTTTCCCTGCAGTAACAACGTAGGCATTACAAACAAACTGGTTTGGCCCTGGCTGGTTCTGCTCAGTGGCTAGAGCATCAACCAAAGACCAGTGAGTCGTGGGTTCACTTCCAGTCAAGGGCATGTGGACCTCGGCTGCAGTTCATCCCCGACCCTGGCTGTGTCGTGCGGGAGGCAACCAGTTGATGTGTCTCTTCACATCAGTGTTTCTCTCTCTCTCCGTCTCTCTCTCTCTTCTTCTGTCCCTCTCACTCTATCTGAACATAAATAGGAAAATATCCTTAGGTGAGGATTAAGAAAAAAACCAAAAAACTGATTTGTTCTGTTACATGTGAAACAGAAAGTTCTCCTCGAACTTTCATTATGTAAGGCCTTAGTTGGTCTTAGGTATCAATGAATGAATTTTACTTTGTGAAAGAGCCTGAAGGCTTTGGTTCTTTTTTCTCTCCATCTTTTTTGGGGTTTGCTTCTATTTCCCCCATTGTTTTTCTTTTTAATTCTTTTTTTATTGTACCTTAACACTAAACTTTCTAAGTTGAAAAAGAATCGGGGTAAATAAAATTTGAGACTGAAATAAACCCTCTGGAATATTTCTCTGAAACATAAACAATGAGAACACATTTAACTGTAAGGCTTTGCCTAACAAATATTAGTGGTTTATTGTTTTCAGCCTTTCTGAATTCAGGTTTCTGAAAATCAATCCCAGGGTTCTGGAGTGGGAAAGGAGAGTTTGCATTTCTAAGTTGTTTCCAGGCGACGTTGGTGATGCTGGTATAAGTACCAAATGTTGAGAACTGAATTCTAGGATATCATCAAGCTCAAGTGAATTGAGAGAGGGAGCTGGGGGTCATGATCATTTCCAAGCCATTCCTCTTCATCCTCCTTTGAAGATATTATTCTTCCCATCCCTGTCATTAATTACACACATGCTGGTGTTACCATTGTAATTAGCTAGTTATTAATAATGGGAAAGGAGCAAAGAGGAGGCTAGACATGATAAGCATGATCATCTAAGCAGCTTCACCAGGAAGTTGTAATTTCACACTCCCCAGGGAACCACCAGTCCATTCCCTGCAAATCACTGGGGAAAGAGGTCCAACAAAGGGAAACATGGATGCATGCACAGTAAAGTCGGGGTGAAGTAGAAAAAATACCTGTCTATCAGTTTAACTTGGGAAAAATATAATTGGCTAGAGGGGGTGGAGCCACTACAAGTGCAAAATCTTAGGTTAAAATCCACAGACAAAGGAATTCTCTCTCTCTTGTTCCTCCTGTTTCGCTCCTGCTTCCTTGCACTCATCTGTGCTCCCTCCGTAGCCATGTGGTCCTAGAAGCCTCGTGGCCCACAGCCATGTGAACCCCACGATGGACTGCAGTGGGGAACATAAGCTCACCTAAGCAGATGCTGTGCAAATATGGAACAGAAATTCTGGGCAATGGCTTTGATCTTAGCTCTGTTGAAGACAAAATGGGACTTTTTCCATGGGAGGACGTAGAGAAATGGGACCTTGGAAATGAGGTGGTTTAATTCCACAAAAATAAAAACTTTCCATAATATCTCATCCTCCCTGGGGGCCTCTGGAAATTCTTATTCCAGTGGCGCTCCAAGAAGCCTACTTCCACTGGCAACAGGGGTGGACACAGAGAGCACCCTACTGATAACACCGGCACCTTCTAACCCACCATTATTGGGACACAGGGATCACAGTTCTCTTTCATTCCAAGACAACATTTTCCTGTATCTTTCATTTTTATATCAGGCATTTGGTCACTCAATCATCATCTAGTATTCATAGCTCCTTTAGTGCCTTATCTTGAACAAAATCATTCACTGTGCAACCATTACACACTCATGTCCACACTCAGATCCTGTCTTCACCCCAAATTCTCCTGCTCGTAAGTAAATAATGCAGAAGCACCATATTTCCATCACACATTTCAACATTTCCAGTTGTTTATGCAAACACCTCCAACAGAAATAGGCATTCTTCAAGCAAGTGAGTAAAAAGAAAAAAGTGATACTTCATATCACTTTTCTAATAACACTTAAAATAATATCTACTGTCATTTATTGAGTGCTTACTACTATACATTAGCTATTAAAGAAAAGCTTGCACTAGACAAAACGAGCAAAGAAGAGTTTATTTCATTTTGATACTATTTCCAGAAACAGGGAAGAAAGCACAGACCAATTCTGAACACTCAGCTCCACTGAGAAAGACAGGAGAGTTTTTTAAGCGCTGGGGTAGGAGATTGTAGGATCTGTGTTTGCTTTCCCAAAAGGAAAGTTTCTCCTGTGTACTGACAGCAGTTTGTTTTACAACTTGGAACCAGGCACCACTGAAGTTAGGTTTCTACCCTCCCACAGAGCCTGAGAGAGAGGGGTGCTATCTTCCTTTAGGGTCCTTGAGAAACACAGTCCTGGGTTATAAAACTGGCAAGGGGCTTTTTAAAAATACTTACATCTCAGCCCTGGCCAGTTTGGCTCAGCAGTTAGAGTGTTGGCCTGCGGTCCAGAGAGACCCGGGTTCGGTTCCCGCTAAGGGCATGTACCTCGGTTGCAGTTTGTCCCCGGCCCTGGTTGATCGTGCGGGTAGCAGCCACTTGATGTGTCCCTTTCACATCGATGTTTCTCTCTCTCTCTTTCTTCCTCTCTCTCCCTCCCACTCTATCTGTACAAAAAATGGAAAAATGTTCTCGGGTGAGGATAAAAAAAATAAAATAAAATACTTACATCTCAAAGGGACAGAGAAAGAACATAAAACAACTGGTTTTATAAGGTAAATATTGTAAGAAAAGGGAAGTCAGGAGCTTAGATTTTGAAGGAAAAAAAGCTCTATGTGGTTAAGCTGAGGGGAATATTAATGCTGTCTTGGTCATAGGCAGTAGGTTAAAGGATTTTAATAATAGTAACAGTTATAATAGCTAACATTATTGAAAGATAATTAAATGTTGGGTATTGTACTAAAGATGTTATATGTGTTGCCTCATCTAATTTTATCAACACGTATCATTATTATCTCTAATTTAGAAATGATGAAAATGAGGTTCAAGGGGGCTACGCAATTTTACAAGATCACTTATCTTTAAAATGTCAAAGCCAGGGTTTTGTTACTGTTTGCTGAGTCCAAAGACTGTGCCTTGCTTCCCCGTTATCAGCAACACTTCCCATGAGTTTAAGTTGCTGTTAAATATGTTCATTAAGAAATTATATTTGAATGAAATATTTTAATTTATGGGAGTTGGTGGAGAAAAAATGTGGCTAATTAGAAAATATGTTTTCTTTAAGAAAGACATTAATGGTCCTTTATTACTGGAAAGTTATACCTGAATACTAAAACCAAATTCCTTCAATACTGTCTTCTCCTGGGAATGCTTGAGAGAGTTCTCATCAGACATTATTATTGCATGGTGGCAAAAAAAAAAAAAGTGTAATATATGAAATAAATGCAAGAGTTGAAAATCGTTCATTTTCTGGTGACTAAAATTCAATCTATGTAAATAATAGTTCAAAGATATTTCTTGGTATTTTTTACTGGTATTGTCTGAGACCTCTTATCCAATTTTACATATTGGCATACATGTTGTTTATATAGCTAACATCAAACTTATGCTAAAATTTAACCCAGGGATGTGAATATATATACATTATGATCATGCAAGTATTTTGTTTTCAGACTAATAAAGTTTTGTGTTTTCTATAACTATCTTTACATATATTCCATTTTCTCTCATGAAAAAAAAGTTAAATGTAAAATTTTTTTAAATGTCACCTTTCTTGGTGCTGCCATTATTATTATCATGTTGGTCTTTTATTATCATGTTGGTCTTTCCTAAGAAAATTACATTACAAAATGCCAGCGTACAATGTAGGATGAATCTTCAGTGCAAGGAATGAAATCCCAGAAAGCCAGAGGCACATGTAAATGGCACATACCCAAGAGGAGATTCTATACAAAAAAACTACATACTTAGATTGTTTTATATATATATATATGTGTGTGTGTGTGTGTGTGTGTGTGTGTATATATATATATATAGTTAATCCTCACCTGAGAATATTTTTTTCCATTGAGAGATTGGAAGGGAGGGAGGAAGGTGGGGAGAGAGAGACATTGATGGGAGAGAGACACATCAATTGGTTGCCTCCTGCATATGCCTTGACCAGGCCAGGGAACAAACCTGCAACCGAACTGTGTGCCCTTGACTGGGAGTCAAACCCACAACCCTCTGTGTGTGGGCCAATGCTCTAACCCCTTAGCCACACTGGCCAGGGCTGTCTTTTATGTTTTTAATGTGAATGTTTGATTTAATTAAAAGAAACTAGTTATAAATAAAAATCTATCAATGGGATTTGCTAAAATATTTATGCATTCATATTTTCACTTAAGTATTAATGCATAAAACTTTCTCCCATTATTATGATTCCACAGATTCTTTCAGTCATTTACAATATTTAGTTGAGTCATGTAAGACCTAAATGTAATAGTATTTACAGGTGTGTGTGTTTGTTTTTTTTTCCCTACGTATCCAAATGTGTAGTCATGCTGAGATGCTTGGCAGTTAGTCCTTAAAACATTAAAAAAGAGAGGGAGGGGATTTCTCAGCGAAGGTCAAATAAGAATATTCTAAGTAGAACAACAATATATTTTTTCATCCAGAAGATACAGAGAGCACTGCAAATACCAATATGTAAGTAAGCAGCATTTTTGTGTGTTCAGTCCTCTGCCTGTCGGGACAACCTGGTAGCCAATCAGTTTTAGACCATATGTGATCATCTTTTGTTTCTTCGTCTTTCATTTGCACTCCTTTCCATTAAAAAAAAAAAAAAAAAAAAGTGCATCTTTTCTGTCACTTTTTTTTCTCTCCTTTTGCAATCCTAAACCACTGAAGATTTGACACAGTAGCAGAGGATTTGTGAATTGAAGTTAATTAATCTCTTTTTGCTGAAATAGAGTAATGTTAAAACTTTGTTCATAGCATTTCAATTGCTCTTATCAAACCTTCAGGGTGTAAAGAGCCTTAGTTGCCCGTAGTTTAATAAGAGGGAAAACAAAGCCACCACATCTTTAAGGAATACAGTCTCAGTGTAATATAAAACCTATAATCACGCCGGCCACCACTTTTTAAGGAAATCGCTTATCCTCAAAGAATAGAAGGTATTATTTGTTTATTGGTGTCTATACTGTTTCTTTAGTGAAACAGTACACATGCATTATTGAAAAATTTGTGATTAAAAATATTTTTTGAGCTTCTATTGTTAGAAATCATCTAGATCTTGGTAAATAAGTAAATAAATAAATTCTGGCCACATCAAAGTTAATATTTCCATAGGGTGTTCTCACAGTTGGCTCTAAAAGTGATTATGGTACAATTCTGACTGGTGACTACGTAACTATCTGGTGGTCATTCCCTCCCAAATGGACAAGGCCAGCATGTTTAGCCATAAGTAATTTGCACACCTGTCAGACACTTTCTCCTCTGTAACCAACAAGGGCATATCCATTCAGGAATTTATTTTGAATTTATCTGAATTGACCAAGCCTATGAGTAGACAAGCATTGCGATGAATTTTAAACATATTTATTATCTTAAATCTAGCATTTAAAGTCTGATTGAGAGAGCTTTATTTATACCTAGATAGCTTCAACTTTTACTAATAAATATTCACACACATATACACAAAAGATTTAAAATAAGTAGCAAAGGTATAGGGAAATTCACACATAGATATAATTGATCTTTAGTGACCCCCACCACAAAGTTAATTGATCCAAAATCACATTGAAAATGTTGTGTTCATCAATATCTGATATAGAGGAGAACAAAAACACCCAGACCTAGAAATCATTAGACCAAGAATAAATTCAAAATGTTAAAATTTTCAAATGTTAGCTAATATTGGCAATAAGATCATTAATCTGTGGGATAATTACTATCACGGTTTCTTTTTCATGATTTTAAATGCTTAACCAACAGATTGAGAAGGCAAGCGGGGTGCACGTAACCCCCTTAGCTCGCAGTGCAGAGACCCTGCCCCTGGCTTCTGTAATCCCGCTTACCCCTTACACCCGCCAACCGCCTAAACTACAGTGGAACTAGAAAGCCCCCAATCACCGGAGGCTTATCACCTATAAAAGGAGGCTGGAACCTTTGGAGGTGACTCCGCTGGGCCAGCACAGATGCACATTAAACAGTCCTTCCTAATCCTCTGAGTGCGTGCTGTCGGTCTCTTCCTGCCAACCGAATTTCTACCACAACAAGATAACATGTTTCAGTTTTAAATGCCTATGTACTAAGCAGTGACATTCAGAACTGGCTACATGAGAATTGCCTGAGGATCCACAGGGGTGCCAGGTCCTCAGACCTGCTGATTCCTACCATCGGATGAGTCACTTCATTCTGGGAAAGAGGTCACTAGGGACCGAAGCTCTCAGTTCTCCACGGGGCCACCACTTGTGGGCACAGGTCAGCCACTTAAAAGCCACTAGAAGACACTCATAAAAGAATAAACAGGGCTCCGATGGGCAAGATTGAATTAGGCAATTGCATGAACCTCCAGCAAAATCTGAGCAGTTGAGGAACACCATGAAAAAGCACGCACTTGCCCAGCCCAAAACACCTCGTAGAGTTTGATTTGGGGAACTGTGAGCCTTGGCATTAAGAATTCCAGCATTTCAGGGGGAGACAGCTTGCTGGGCTGGTCGTGACACATTAGGGATTCACTGGCAAATCCCAGGGCTAGGTCCTACCAGTCTCACTCATACTAGGACTTAAATATGGAGGATGCTCCTATTTTTCCCTAGCCACTGGGGACCAATTTGGTCCAACCTGAACCTTTCCTAGTGATGGGAAACCTCCTAGAGTCAATTTCAGCACAAGAAAGGGAAGAGGCAGTAACAAGGTCAGGATGCCGGCTCTTGGTTTCTTCCTCTCATAAGGCACTCACTACTCTCCTCTCTGTAATAACATTTTTCACAGTAGTGCAACTCAATGTCTACCCCTCCTAAGAAATCAGCTCTGGCCTGCACTTTAAAGCACTACAGCATGGCCACAATATAAATTAGACAATTAAGAGATCCAGCCCCTAAATGGCACTCTCAAATATAACGCCATTATCAATTGGATACTGTCACCGCCTAGCGAAATGGTTCAAGATTCCCTATATGTAGGCCCTTCTCTAGACGCCACAGTCACCCTGAACTTTGACCCTTCTGCCGCATCCTCTCTGCCTCCATACCTCAGCCTCAGAAACCAAGAGAAACACACATCTAACCCCTCACCACCCTCAGCCCCTTTATCTCTATATCCTCCCTCCACACACCCAGCTCCAATCTCAGGCATTCCTAGGTGACTTCTGAATCTTTGTTGAGAGGGGAAGGGAAGGCTGAGACATGTGGGAATTTTGAGGTGACCAGCACCCAGGCAGTGCACCTCAACCCAGTACATAGTATATCTGGAGGTTTATTCGGACTCTACGGATCTCAAAATAAAACTAGTCAACATGAGAAATTCTCACCCTAAGGCCAGAAACTCCCAGCCCCCATTTATACTCATGATTTACAGAGATGGAATGATTTAACTAGAAGTGATATCAACTTCAGATGGCTAAAATGTAACGTTTGATGCCTAAATCAGTTTTGTTGGGTTTTTTAGCATTCAAATTAGAAAAATCCACTTTAGAATTAAAACTGAATGAGCAGGAAGCTTATCTTGATTGCAAATTAGGAACTCCTAGGAGGAGCAAGAGCCAAGAAAAAAGAAAACAGAAAGCCTGGTTTCAGACAAGAAGGGAACAGTGATTGTGTACATTTCTTTCTTCAGGATGCTGAAGGATTTGGAGATGGATTTTATTTACTGTCAAAGAATATAGTGCTGGTTATTCTGAACTATTCCAATTAATATACCTACTGGTGTCTGGGAGCAAGACAACAGGATTGCTGGAAAACTGTAGAGGAGTTTGTTTCTGTTGCAGAAAGCCAGGTCACCTTAAAAAGGATTATAGGAAATCAAAATTGGACTTAGAAAAGAAACCAAAAGCAAGCATAGGCATAGGGTTGCTTCTTCTGATAGTTTGGGAGCAGTTAAAATTGTCATAAAAGGGAAGCCACTAAGGCCCCTATAGATACTGGGGCTACTTTATTTGTTCTTACCAACACCCAACTAAGTTGTCTCCTCCCTGGGAGTAAAGCTTCTATGCAAATGTCAGAAATAACTAATCAGATATAACAAATCAATGTCTGACTTAAATCAGAACCTGTTCCCTTCCAACTAGGAAATGTTATGAAATAATATATGTCTTTGCTAATTAAATGTGCCCCGATTCACCTGATAGAGCAAGCTTTTATTTAAATAAGTGATGCCCACATGTTTTTTCCTGAAGGGTAATATGAATTTAGAAATAAATGAACTAGAAACTGAACCAATGGGAAAAATTATTATTTTAAAGAAACCTCCCAAGAGGAAACTCCTCTTGAGACTGACTGAATGTGCACTAACCATCTTTTCTTCACTAGTAACTCCCATGAGAGCTTCAGGGATGGTTTAACAGGGTACTTGCCCTGCTCTGAATGGCCCAAACCAGCCCAGAGACTTATAGATATACCTCTAACTCTTGGCTTGCTACATGTCTGTCTTCCCATGGATGAGGAACCAGTCCACAGTGCTTTGAGAGTCCCTTTTTTTGGGACACACACTCACCAACTGGGAAAAAATTGACCCTGAGTCCCTCAAGAAAAAGGCTGATACTTTTGTAACACAGCCTGGCGCCAATAGAAAGTGGGCAATAGAGAGGTTTGGCCAATAAATGGCACCATTAATTTTAATACTGTCTTACAGCTAGAACCTGCTTTGCCATTCCCAAGAGGAATGGACAGAGGGTCTATATAAATACACACACACACACACACACACACATCTATATGTCTATATCTATATCTATCTATCTATCTATCTATCTATCTATCTATCTATCTATCTATCTACACACAACTCCACTCTTGTCTTGTCACATCTGTGTCACCAGGGCTTCTGACTTTTCAGGGAGCCAAAGCAGCCCCACCCAGTCTCACTTTTCTAAATCATTTCTAGGGAGCTGCTGACTGCTGACTGCTCAATAGAGCTCAATCTAAAGACTCCTTATGAATAACTTACATTCCAGCTAAATATATTTGAGAAAGCTTTTCAATTGATAATTCTTGTTATGTTTATGCAAATAATCAGGCCAAATTAAAACCAGACCTAATGCAATCTCTTTAATAAAAATGAAGCTGATTTTAGGGAGAGAAATTGTGTTTCACTGAAAATCACAATGCCCAATGGGAAATATTGGACTCTAATGCAGTTAATTGTCTTCAAAATCTAAAGTTTTGTTTTTATCTGTGAACTAAACTGGTTCCTGAATTCTTCTAGTTGTCCTCAACCTTCCAAACTGTTTAATTTTTTTCTATCCCATTCTTTGACTTGGAATTATTATAAACTACTAATGTGATGTCAACCATACAGAAGTTCCCTGAGCATCTGATGCTGTCCAATGGGCACTGCTTGCTTTCATTCCAGCAAAAGAAACTGTAAGCCTTCTACACTGATGGTCTTACTGACTCAGACACTGGTTTATAATTTGCTGTGATGATTAATTAACCTTTGTTTTTCTCTTGTTTTTTTCTAGGCATATTTTGTATTAAATACCTGATTAATAGTTTATACAATATTGGTCTCACCTTGGAAGCCCATCCATGTCCTTCTTTCCTTTCTCCAAAACTGAATACAAACTATCATGGGCAAACCAATAGCCCTGACCATGGCCTAGAGAACTCATCCCGGCCCTTATTCTTCAGTTCACCAACATACTAACTAACATGGCTTAGGGACAGCACTATACTCACAAACCAGCAGTAAGCAGCCACAGAAGAAAGAGACCTCTGCCCTGATTCCATAAGAATAATTACTAATAAGTAGAAAGAGAAGGAAAATGTTAAGACTTACACAATATCATTCCTAACAACCATTTTGCAAGCCTCCCGACCACAGGAGACCAAAGACCATACTTCCTCCCACAGGAGAACCGACCAGACAAGAAATGCAGGACACCAGGAATCAAACCATATAAGGAACTAAAACTGCCAAAAAAGCACCTGATTGCACATTGCATTCCTGTTGACCTAACTAACCCCTGCCCAAACCCACCAACCCAGACCCCAAAACCACTGACGACAAAAGCTTCCGACCAGTGGATGCATATAAGGATGAAACTCCAGCTCCTGGATGCTGCCATCATCGACCCCATACCCCATGGCTCGGTGATGTGCAGTCCTTCCCTTTGGATAGCCCCAGCCCCCACCCCCTTTTCTTTAAATAAACCCAATTTTTCTTTATTCACCATCTGAGATTGCTATTTAGCCTGCCCACACATGTCCATGTCAAATCACCGACTTTAAATATATATATATATATATATATATATATATATGATCTAGATCCACATCTATGGAGATAGAGATTAGGTAGATGATAGATACAGACTCCAGACTCACCCCTCACACACCCCTAACTCTCCTCACTTCAATTATCCCTAGAGAGATTAGGAAAAATTTCATGACCTCCTACCTAAATGGCATGTAAATTAGAGACATGGCAAGATCTCTGCTCAATAATTCTGATTTAATAAAGCTAGGGTGGCCAGGCCAGTATGGCTCGGTGGTTGAGCATCAACCCATGCTCCTAGAGGTCACCAGTTCGGTTCCCGGTCAGAGCATATGCCCAGGTTGTGGGCCAAGTCCCCAGTGAGGAGCATGCAGGAGGTGTCCAATCGATGTTCTCTCTCATTGATGTTTCTCTCTTTCTCTTCCTCTCCTTTTCTCTTTCTCTCAAAACAATAAAGAAAAAAAAAAGTTAGGGTGGCCAAGGAATCTGTATTTTTATTTTATTTTTTTTTGGAACGTGCCCCTAGCAGGAACCGAACCTGGGACTCTCTGGTCCGCAGGCTGATGTTCCAACCGCTGAGCCAAACTGGCCAGGGCAGAATCTGTATTTTTTATAAAGTCCTAAGGTATTTCTAATATACAGCCAAATCTGAAAACCTCTTAACCAGAGCAGAGGGCATTTTTCAGGAAACTTTCCATCTCCTTAATTGTATTAGTCAATATAAAATTTACAATTTTGGTTCCACAAGTAAGAAATAAAAACCATGGTATTTAAACATATAATCACAGATGTTAGATATAAAGCCTAGATGTGTTTGCTATGTTCAGATTATCTCATATAATTAACTTCCATTTTTGGGGAGGAAAAACTTTTTATTTTACTCTTCCAGATTCTACGGCTGGTCTAACAATTAAAATGACATAAGACTGATTAACAAGAGAAAAACAAATTTAATCATGTACTCCCCACAAAGATATGAGACTCAAATGTCAGCCAGGAAGTTGAGATTTCTAAAACATCTGGGCAAAGAAAAAGGGTAGAGAGCTGGGGCTACAAAGGAGAGAAAGGCAATTCACAGAAGGGTGAGAGGAAGAAATAAATGTTTGGTAAATAAAGGTTGCCTGCTATGAAGCTATTTCTTAGGTAAAAAAAAATAGTCTCTGGTGATAGGTCTCCTCCTGGTACAAGCCCCTTTGCCAATATAAATTTCCTTAAAATTGTAAATATTCCCCACAAGAGGGGAAACTTACATTTCTTTCCCAGCAGTTCTCAACCTATGTTTCATGACCCCTTTGGTGGTCCAAGGACCCTTTCACAGGGGTCACCTAAGACATAACAGTAGCAAAATTACACTTAGGAAGTAGCAACAAAAATAATTTTATGGTTGGGGGTCACCACAGCATGAGGACCTGTATTGAAGAGTCACGACGTCAGGAAGGTTGAGAACCACTGCTCTAGACAGTCGAGGGGGAGGTAAAGAACTTTTCCTGCGTGTGCAGGGTCTTGATTGCCTGCAGCTCAAAATAACCCTCACGCTAAAGTGACATATTTTGGTGACAGTTGTTTGAAACGACTTCACCATTGATTAAGCACTTTTCATGTATGACGTAAGTGCAGTTATTCCTATGATATTTATTATAAGTCTTATTGACATAAGCAAAAGAGATGATAGAAAAAAATAAAATTTATGATCAAGCCACTTTGCTCTTTTTTAAACATAAACTTGGACTAGTACAAACACACACACACACACACATACATATATCTAAAGTTCTGTACTTATCTGTATGCAAATATATGACAGAAAACTTTGATAGATATACATTAAATTTATAAAAGTAAGAAAAATATGGGAGTTAGGGTGTTACCCATCCAAAGTCTTTGTGCTCTTCACTTTAAAAGGTCAAACTTCAAAACATCAGTTTGGAGTAAGGAATGTTTTATTGATCCGAAGGTGCCAAACGAAAAGATGGGAGTGCTAGTAGTATCATAAACCCACGTTAAGAAAGTGCAGTCCTGGCCAGATAACAGAGCTGGTTTGATCCCTGGTCAGGGCACATATAGGAATCGACCAATGAATTCATAAATAAATGGAAGAACAAATCGATGTTTCTCTCTCTCCCATGCTCTCTCTTTCTAAATAAATAAATAAATAAATAAATAAATGCAAAATTCAGGTTTCTTTTATATCAAGGAAAGGGAAAATGGGAGGGGCAAGAGGTGACTGAAGACTGCAGATATCTGGGCACCAGCAGGGATCTGAGGAAAACCATAAAACTTCGAAATCGCTTTGTTCCAGGTTTGTTGATCCCACCTGAGCTGAGTCTAGTCGTGAGACTCCTTCAAACCTTTGATAAACAATCATTATTTTTGTACCCATTCTCCCCATCTCTTCTGGAAAGGTATATTCTGGCACCGGGAAGTTTTTGTAAAAACTCAAGTGCAAGAAGAATTCCTCTAATGATTAACACTTTTGTATGCAAGACCACAGAAGGCTTGAAGAAGACAGTCAGAGAGGCACTTCATTCTATTACAATCCGGCACAGGACACAAAATGAAAATAATAAAAAAAGAGAACAAATAAAGGGACTTGCATAGAGCAATATAATAGTATTTCATAAAACTAGAGTAGAATCAATTTAACTATATGGACCTGAGTTTAAAATGTTAGAAAACAATATCCATAATATGAAAATGTAAATGCTTTGTTTCTTATACCATAACACCTGTTGACACTAGGTCTACAGGGCTTATTGATTTGGTGTAACAAGGACCAAAGGATGCGCCATGTGAATTTAAAAGGGAATAAAATGTATTTTTTTAAACTGGCATCAAGAGTCCCACTCAAGGTAAGAAATATTTTATTTAGGCGATATCTTGATAGGTCACTGTCAGTGAGGACTATGTCTGAAGAACCTGACATGGAAAGTTGCGGTAAACCCAAAGATGGGTAATTGCTTTTACATCAAAAGTTAGCAACCAATGTGTAGTGCTTGTTAATGAAGGAAGGGAGCTGGAGGTCTCAGATGGGAGCAGGGGATCATGGGAGAGAGAGAGCATGGCCCCAAACTGCAGGGTGGATATTAGCATGGCCAAGGAGAAAATGTCAGCACTAGGGTGCTCAACAATGCTGGGACCCCTAGCAGACAGTCTTTACAGCAAGGAAGTTTAATATTCAATTTTTAAGTGTGTGATGCTTCAACATGAACATCTACCTTGCTTTGAAAATTCAGAGGCAAATTTAGTCCAATGTTGGTAATATTTGAAAAATAAGGAAATCAGGCAGATTTTCACTACAGAACAAAGAAGTTTCACAAGTGGAAATAATGTCAAAAAAGCAGGACTAGGAAAAAAGGCAGTTAGGAGAAATATTGGTCGGTCCCCTGTCCTTCATCCCCCCAACACACACCCCTATTCCTCTACCCCCATTATTGCTGGAGGGACTAGGAGAGATTCCGGGACCTCCACCACCCAGTTCACATGTAGATGATAGGAATGTCCAGAACTTTCTATTTCCATGATCATTTCTCACACATTTTATCTCATGTGATTCTCACACAAATGAATGCAGATTAGAGCATTATAAATCAGGGTAAATGGCGGTGCAATCAATGTGTGATACATCTGGAAAGGTTTGAGTGAAAGCTAAACAATTTAACACAAGTATTCCAAGTCTTCTAACGTGTAGCCCCATGTACCCCTGGCTACACTAAGTATTTAAAAATATTATTGATAAAGAAATAATACACCAACTTTAAAATAAAAGTTTAGATATTCTATTTGAACTCAAAGTATGTAAATAAGCTAATTAAAATTGCATTTAAAAAACAAGGTGGCATTCTCCTTCCAATCTGTGAACATATTTTAGAGGTTGTTTTTTTTCTTTGTAATTTCAGAAGAAAATTCTGTAGAGTCTGAGATAGTCCTGCCTGTACAGTAGATTCTGCTACAGTCCCAGCACAGACCCAATATCTGTTGTCTTTGTATGACATGAATGCACAAGTATTCCTCAGAGGCTAAAACTGAATAACTGCATAGTACAACAAGGACTATATCCGTGTTTTCAATCTATATTTGTAGCCTGGCCAGTGTGGCTCAGTGGTTGAGCATTGACCCATACACCAAGAGGTCGCCGGTTTGATTCCCTGTCAAGGCACACGCCCAAGTTCTGGGCCCGATTCCCAGGGAGGGGCATGCAGGAGGCGGCCAATCAATGTTCTCTCTCATCGATGTTTCTCTCTCTCTGTCTCGCTTTCCCTTCCTCTCCCTCTAAAAGCAATAAAGAGAAAAAACTCTATGTTTATAGGTAAAATTAAATAAAAGCCTGGCAAGTATTTGTAAAATTCATAGAACAGACTTATTAAATTAATTAAATCTACGTTTGACTAAATGAACAGGTCAATTTGATCAAAATAGTTTTTTAGTTGTATATTTATAGACAATCTTCGTGATAGTTAACTTTATCAAATCCTAATGTATGCTTGAAGAACTTATTTCTATGTCCATCAAGAGCCTGAAATTGAAATTTTGAGGGATGTGCTATTAACAGAACCAGGGGCCTCTGTGCAAAGACAGTAAGAACTGCCTGACATCTAGTGGCAGTTACTGCAATAACAGCTCAGTCAATCAGAAATTTGCTTTGTTTTAAAACCGGTAAGTTTGAGCCCCTTACTTACAATTTTTTTTTTTTTAATTATAACTGCAATTACATATTCATGACATATGAGAGTTATATTATCTTTTCATACAGCTCTGGACCAGCCATATCTCAAAGCAATGTGTAGAAAGCTGTTTCCTCAAACATACTTTTCATTATTGTCTTTAAACACATTCTGTCTAAATGCACAGAACAAAACATCTATATTTCTCATCCCATAAAATTATTTTTTATATTTAAATGTGTTGAAAATTATTTTAAAGACACCACTTTAAAGTGAAAATATTTTATTTTAGGTTTAACCTATTCTATTTAAATTAAAAAAATAGAATCACATCTTTATTATTTACAGCTATTAATTTCAAGCAAACCAACACATTTATCAAAAACATAAATGCATGAAGAGCAATAGGGGAAGAACACTAGTGATGAACATAAAATGATAATAAAAACAACAGCTCATATTTACTGTGAGCATACCATCTGCCAGGTACGTGTGATAAGTGGCTTACCTATACAACTTCATTTAATAGTCACAAAAATTCTTTGAGATAAGATACTGTCTTTATCTGCATTTTCATATCAGAACACTGAGGTTTAAAATATCAGGCAACGTGTATCAGGCCAAACAGCTAGGAAACACTGAGGAACTGTCTGACTCCAGGGCCCAATTTGTGAGCACTATGTTGCAGAGAACGTGTAGTTTCAAGTCCAATTTCTTTGGCTTTGAAACTACGTTCTTTTCCTAATTTATTCATTCTTTTCCTAATTTATTCAACAATATTTATCAAGAGTTTTGTATGTTCCCAGAACTTTTCTATATGCAAAGAGACGCATATGTAAATGATATATAAGCAGGGACTTGATGTAAATTAAGAACAAGCCTTTCTGGTCTCCAGGAAATCAAAATGAGGAGCAATATTTACAAACAATAACCATAACATTAGTAACAAAGAGTAGAGAGGTAGGAAGGAGAAAATGACAATTAAGAGATGGAGGGATTTCCGTGGGACACAAGACAGGAAAGCAAAGAGGAGACCTCTCAGCATAGCCTTCAAATGCTTTCTTTGACTTAGGTACCTTGGGACTGGTGACAGGATAGTATATTTTTGCAGGGTGACCTTAATATTGTTTATTTAAAATTCTAGGGAGAGAAAGCATGATGCAAGATGGCAGCAGTGTAGGTTGACGATACACTCACCTCCTCCCAGAACCAAACTAGAATTGCAACTAAACTATAGAACAATCACCTTAATAACCAAATGACAACTCACTAAAGAGAAATTTTATAACTGACGATTTACAGAAGAAGCCACATCTAGAATGGTAGGGATGGCAGAGGGCTGGCCTCACTCAGCTGTGGGGGGTTCCCCCTGAGAAGCATGGGGTCTAACCCTCACACTGGGCTCCCAAGCCCACAGCACCAGATCCGGGAAGAAGTACCCACATAACATCTGTCTATAAAAATCAGCAGGGATTTTGTTCATCAGGAAGAGATAAGATTCTGTTAAAGACACAGACACCCTCTTAAACCTCAAATGCACAAGATTTCATTCACAGCCACTCAACTTGGGCTCCAGTGGAGAGGGGGCCACTGAGAGCAGACTACAGTATTATGTGGCTCTGGGGAGAAAAAAGAAGGGACAGCCATCAGGAGCTCTGTGCTGAGCTCCTCTCCTCCACCACAGATGCCATCGTTCTTGGGTGGAGCCCTCTCCTGTGCAGCATCAGCCTGGGGAAAAGCAGTAGCACCACCCTCTGTAGTCCCTCTCACTCCACACTGTCAGCTGCCTTGACTGGAGTGTGAGAATTTGGGCAGACTCAGGGATTGTCAGGGACTGAGTTTTATGGCTTTAGGGTGGGGGCCAGTCCCCCACTTTCCATGATCTTGACTGGCACTTCTACCTCACAAAAATACACAAGACCCACCCTCCAGCCTCCTAGCAGGCCCACCCTCCAGGCTCTTAGCAGACCCACCCTCCAGGCTCTTAGCAGACCCACCCTCCAGCCACCTAGCAGGCCCAGCCTCCAGGCTCCTGGCAGACCCACCCTCCAGGCTCTTAGCAGGCCCAGCCTCCAAGCTTCTAGTGGCCCCACCTACCTGACTCCTAGTGGCTCCACCCTGCTGAGGGCTGAGCAAAATCTGGGACAGACTGAATTGTGTGGCTCTGGGGTGGGGGCCACACTCTCCACCTTCCTCGATGTCTGAATAGCTCCTCCCTATCTTGGGGGACCCAGTAGCCCTGTCCTCTTAGCTCTGGAAGGTCCCACCCAGCTGAGCTCAGGCTCTTTTCAGAAGAATTTGGGACAGAGTGAGTTATGTGGCTCAGGGGTCATTACATGGCCAAATACTGGTCTGTGTTGGCCTGATAAACTATGCTGGCCTCATCCTATGTCTCCCTGAGACCCTTCCCCATCACAAAGGTGTGTGAGCAGCCAGCGAATGGCAGCAGGACTTGGTATACCGCCCCCCCCCAGGGACTTTTGCTGACTGGCCTCAAACCCAGCACTGGCACAAAGTTTGAACCACATAGTTCTGTGAACACCACTTGCCCCTACCTGATAATTCACTGAGAACCTAATCATGCAACTTGAGTACTACCAAAGGCTCTTTCAGTGACTGAGTCTAACAGGCAGCCAGCTGACAGAGACAAGCAGAAGCAGATGTCGGGGTGCCTTTGAGACTTGTGCTGACCTTCCCCCAGGCCCAGTGCTGGTAAAAGCCAGCTTTGGTGCCCAGGTTGTTAATTCCTGCATATACCAAGGCTCAGCAGAGGCAGCCACAAACTGTGTATCACATTGTAGCTTCAAGCAGGTTACCCAGAGCCAGTCACAGGCAGCATCCGACATTGGCCTGCACCAGAGTCTCTCTCAGGACCCCAGAACCAACATACCCAGTGGCCAGCTTCAGAAAACAACAGAGCAGAATCCAATAAGCTTCATAAATGGCATATCCAAAGGGAGATCTTGACAGCCACCAGACTCTGCTGAGGCAAATTCTGCATCATGTGGTCAGCTCCTGCACAAAGCTCATATGCCATGGTTGGGGTTGAGCCTCAGAGTCAGCAAGCTTGAGGGCCAATCATGAATCAATTATAACAGCCCAACCCACATAACTCACACAGGAGACATTCCTGGAACATTCAGCTCAGGTTATTAGGCAGACTGCTCCAATGGACCCCACAGCACGCCTACTACAATAAGGTCACACTACTAAGACTGGGAGACATAGCAGGTCTACCTAATAGATAGATACAAACACAAAGAGCAGCCAAAGGGTAGAGACAAAGAAAAATGCCCCAAATGAAAGAATAGGAGAAATCTCCAGAAAAATAGCTAAATGAAATAAAGGCAAGCAACTTTTCAGATATAGAGTTTAGAAAAATGTTTATAAAAATACTCAAGAAACTTAGTGAAAACTACAAGGTACTTGGTGAGAACTACAATAGTATGAAAAAATACATAGAAATCATAAAGAAAAAAAGTCAGAAATGAAGAATACAATATCTAAAATGAAGACTAACAATGGAAGAAATAAACAGTAGGTTGGAATAAGCAGCAGGTCAAACCAGGAAGTTGGAAGGCAAGGTAGAAAAAAACTACCAATTAGAGCAGAAACAAAAATATTTTTAAAAAGTGAGGACAATTTAAGGGACCATTGGGACAACATGAAACATAATAATGTTAAAATCATAGGAGTACCAGAAAGAAAAGAGTGGGCAAGGGATTGATAATTTATTTAAAGAAACAATGACTGAAAACTTTGCTAACCTGGTGAAGCAAAAAGACACATAAGTCCAGAACAAGATGAATTCAAAGAGAGCCACACCAAGACACATCATAATTAAAATGACAATGTTAAAGAAAAAAAGAGAACTTTAAAAGCAGCAATGGAAAGACAAATAGTTGCCTACAAAAGAGCTCCCATAAGACTGTCAGCTGATTTCTCAACAGAAACATTTCAGGCCAGAACGGACTGGCAAGAAATATTCCAAGTAATGAAAAGCAAGGACCTACAACTAAGACTGCTATAACCAGCAGTGCTAAATAAAGACCTTTTCAGAGAAGAAAAAGCTGAAGGATTTCATTACCACCAGTCCAGTATTATAAGAAATGTTAAAAAGCCTGCTTGAAAAAGAAAAAGAACAAAGAGAAGGAGGAGGACAAGGAGAAGGAGGAGGAGGAGGTGGAGGAGGAGGAAGAGGAGGAGGAGGAGGAGGAGAAGAAGCAGAAGAAGAAGAGGAGGAGGAGGAGGAAGAGAAGGAATGGAGGAGGAAGAAAAAGAAGAAAGAGGAACATAGGTATAAAAAATAAAAGAGGAATTAATACATAGCTATCAATAATCACTTTAGCCCAGCCAATGTGGCTCAGTGGATTGAGCATCATTTCATGGACTGAGTGGTCCTGGTTCAATTCCTGGTCAGGGCACGTGCTCAGGTTGCAAGATCAATCCCCAATAAGGGGCATGCAAGAGGCAGCAGATTGATGTTGCTTTCTTTCATAGATGTTTCTATCTCTTTCTCCCTTCCTCTCTCTCTAAAAAAATCAATAAAAACATATTTTTAAAAATAATAATAATTTTAATATAAATGGTTTAAATGTTTCAATCAAAAGATATAGGATAGCTGAATGGATAAAAGAAAACAAGACCCATATATGCTGTCTATACAAGACTCACCTCAGAACAAAAAAAATACACACAGAATAAAATTAAATGACTGGAAAAAGTTATTCCATGCAAATGTAAATGAAAAAAATAAAAACTGGAGTAGCAATACTTGTATCAGAAAAAATACACTTTAAAACAAAGGCTATAGTAAGAAACAAAGAAAGATATTATGTAATAATAAAGGAAGCAATCCCAAAAGATAATATAACCCTTGTAAACATTTATGCAACTAACATAGCACATTTAAATATGTAAAGTAAATTTTGATGGACATAAAAAGAGAACTTGACATTAATACAGTCATGAAAGGGGATTTTAACACCTTACTGACATCAATGGATAGATTTTTTTCAGATGGAAAATTAACAAGGAAATGGTGGCCTTGAATATCACAATAAATTAGATGGATTTAATTGATATATTCAGAGCACTCCACCCCAAAGCAGCAGAATATAGATTTTTTTTCAAGTGCACATAGAACATTTTCTAGGATAGAACATGTTAGGACACAAAACAAGTCAATAAATTTAGGAACACTGAAATCATAGTAAACATCTTCTCTCAACATGATGATCAGAAACAAAAAATTACAGAAAAATTGAAAAACAAAGTCATGGAAGCCAAATTAAATGTTACTAAACAACAAATGGATTAACAATGAGATCAAGGAAAATATCAAAATATATCTGGAAACAAATGAAAATGAGAACACAATAACCCAAAATCTATGGAAATGGAAGGAATCCTAAGAGGAGAAAATTCATAGCATTGCAGGTTTACTTCAAGAAACAAGAAAAATCTCAAATAAACAATCTAACTCTAGACTTAAAGAAACTAGAAAAAGGACAAGAAAGAAAGTCCAAATGAGTAGAAGGAAGAAATAATAAGGGTCAGAGCAGAAATAACAAAATAGAGTCTAATAAAACAACACAAAAGATCAATGAAACCAAGAGCTGGTCCTTTAAAAAGAGAAAACAGACAAATCTTTAACCAGACTCATCAAGAAAAAAAGAGGGGACCCAAATAAATAAAATCAGAAATAAAAGAGAGAAATAACAACTGATACTACAGAAGTACAAAAAATTATAAAACTATATATATACATTTCAAAAACGTATGTGAAAAATTGGACCATTTGGAAGAAATGGATAAATTCCTAGAAACATACAATCTTCCAAAACTGAATCAGGAAGAATTAGAGAAACTAAATAACAGATTATAACTAGGAAAATTAAAGCAATAATCAAAAAACACCCAACAAACATAAGAACTAGACCAGGTAAATTTTCCCAAACATTCAAAGAACTAATACCTATCCTTCTCAAACTATTCCAAAAAAAATTTCAAGAGTGAGGAATTTTCCCAAGCTCATTTTATGAGGCCAACATTATCTTAATTCCAAAACCAGATAAAGACACTATAAAGAAAGAAAATTATAGGCCAATATCCCCGATGAACACAGATGCTAATATCTTCAACAAAATGTTAGCAAACTGGATCCAGCATTACATTGAAAAGGTCATACACCATGATCAAGAGGGGTTTATTTTGAAGATGCAAGGTTAGTACACTATCCACAAATTAATAAATGTGATACACCATATTATAAAAGTAAAGGATAGCCCTGACTGGTTTGGCTCTGTGGTTAGAGTGTTGGCCCATAGACCAATGAGTCTCATATTTGATTCCAGTCAAGGGCATGTACCTTGGTTGTGGTTAGTCCCTGGCCCTGGTCCCGTCGTGTAGGAGGTAACCAGTCGATGTGTCTCTCTCACATCAATGTTTCTCTCCATCTCTTTCTCTCCATCTCTCTCCCTTCCTCCCACTTTATCTGATGATAAATAGAAAAACATCCTCAGGTGAGGATTAATAAATAAATAAATAAATAAATACATAATAAAAACCATATGATCATATCAATAGATACAGAAAAAGCATATAATGAAATCCAGCCACCATTTATGATAAATCTCTCACCAAAGTGGGAATAGAGTGTACATACCTCAATGTAATAAAAGCCATATACAGCCAATATCATAATCAATGGGCAAAAATAAAATAACTTCCCTTAGGATTAGGAACAAGACAGGAATTTCTACTTTCACCACTCTTATTCAACATAGTATTGGAAATCCTAGCCACAGCAATCAGTCAAGCAGAAGAAATAAAATAAAAAAAAAAAAAAATCCAAATTGGAAAGGACAAAGTAAAACTGTCATTATTTGCAGATGACATGATACTGTATATGGAAAACCTTAAAGACTCCACCATAAAACTACTAGAACTGATAAGTGAATTCAGGAATGTACTGGGATACAAAATAAATATCCAGAAATAAGTTGCATTTTTTTACACCAATAATGAACTTACAGACAGGGAAAATAAGAAAATAATCTCATTGATTATTGCTTCAAAGAAAATAAAATACCTAGAAATATATTTAACCAAGGATGTAAAAGACCTGTTTTGGGAGAGTATGAGACACTGAAGAAAGAAATTGAAGAAGATACAAATAAATGGAAGCATATACCATGTTCATGAATAGGATGAATTAATATCATTAAAATGTCCATACTGTCCAAAGCAATCTATTGATTCAATGTAATATTTATAAAGATGCCAGTGGCATATTTCACAGAGCTAGAACAATTATTCCAAAAATTTATGTGGAACCACATAAGACACTGAATAGCAACAGCAATCTTGAGAAAGAAAAACAAAGTTGGAGAAATCATGCTACCTGATATCAAACTATACTACAAGGTCAAAAAAATCAAAACAGCTTGGTACTGGCATAAAAACAGACATAGATCAATGGAACAGAATAGAGAGCCCAGAAATAAACCCACACCTTTGTGGTCAAATAATATTTGACAAAGGACACAAAAACATACAATGGGGTAAAGATAGTCTATTCAATAAATAGTGTTGGAAAAATTGGACAGATGCATGCATAAAACTGAAATCAGACCACCTTCTTACATCACACACAACAATAAACTCAAAATGGATTCAACACTTACATGTTAGACTTGAAACCATGAATATCCTGGAAGAAAAGATAGGTAGTAAAATCTTGAACATTTTTCATAGTAATATTTTTTCACCTCAGGCAAGGGAAACAAAAGAAATAATAAACAAATGAGACTACATCAAACTAGAAAGCATTTGCACAGCAAAGGAAACCATAAACAAAATGGAAAGATAACCCACTAAATTATAGAACATATTCACCAATGACACATCTGATAAGAGGTTAATATCCAAAATTTATAAAGAACTTATAAAACTCAACACCAGCCCAGCTGGTGTGGCTCAGTGAATGTGCATCATCCCATGGACTGAGAGGTCCTGATTTGATTCCTTGTGAGGTCACATGTCCAGGTTGTGGGCTGGATCCCCAGTGGGGGGTGTTCAGGAGCTGATCGATGTTTCTATCTCACATCGATGTTTCTGTCTTTCTCTCTCCCTTCCTCTCTTTCTAAGAAACAATAAAATATATTTGAAAGAACAAACAAACAAAAAAAACCTCAACACCAAAAATACAAACAGTCCAATTAAAAAATGGGCAAACGACCTGAATAGACATGTTTCTATAGAGAACATGCAGATGATCAACAGACATATGAAAAGATTCTCAATGTCACTAATCATCAGAGAAATGCAAATTAAATCCACAATGAGATCTTACCTCACACCTGTCACAATGGCTACCACCAATCAACCAACAAAAAAGTGCTGGTGAGGATGCAGAGAAAAGGGAACCCTCTGCTGGTGGGAATGCGGATTAGTGCAGCCACTGTGGAGAACAGTATGAAGTTACCTCAAAAAATTAAAAATGGAATTGCCTTATGACCCAGTGATTCTATTTCTGGGAATACATCCAAAGAAACCTGAAACACTAATTCAAAAGAGTATGTGCACCCCTGTGTTCACTGCAGTCTTATTTACAATAGCCAAGATTTGGAAGCAGCCCTAGTGTCCATTGGGTAGTTGAGTAGATAAAAAAAGCTGTGGTACATATACACAATGGAATACTACTCGACTGTAAAAAGAAAGGATACATTACCCTTTGCAACTGCATAAATGGACCTGGTGAGCATCATGCTAAGTGAAATAAGCCTATCAGAGAAAGACGGATACCATATAACTTCACCTTTAGGTGGATTCTAATTAAAAAAATTAACAAACAAAAGTGGAGACAGACTCACAAATAGAGAATAGAGTGACAGTTGTCAGAGGGGTGGAGGTTTGCTGGGCTGGGTTCAAAAGTTGAAGGGATTAAGGGAAAAATAATAATAAAATAAACCATTATATGATGTATTCCAAAAATACAGCCTGAATACTAAAAATGCTCCCTTTCACTTATCTGGTTTTTCTGTGCAATATCTACACCAGTGGCAATCACATATTTGATGTTTGGGTACTGCACATTTTTTTCTACAAGAGAAGAGAGAGGGTTATAATAATTCAAGTCAATGCACATGTATGTGTTTGAGCTGATAAGGATTAAACAACAATCAGTAGTCACAGAGGACACCTTTTAAGTAAACTAGTGACATCTTTTTTTTTTTACTATATACTTTATTGCCCATTGGTTTAAAAAATGGGTGACAAGGTTAGCATAAGGAAGAAAAAGACATTGAAACTACTTTTTATGAGCACTCATTCAACAACTAATTAGATCTTGAGTGAAAGTTATTTCTTTCACCTTGCTAAATATGTTTCCCTACTGGGGTTAAGAATTCTTGTTAACGACTCTATTTATAGCTGATTGAAAGTGTTCAAAGGGCTGCTTCAGTTTACTCCACAGTCTATGTGATTCTATGGATAAATCACCACAAGTAAAGCCATGAAATCTTAAAATGATCTATCACAACTGAAAATCAATATATCAAGCCCATAAAATAGTGTAGGATAATTCACTTGCCAAGTAATAAATTACACATGCATATCAATGCCACATGTAATGCAATGCCTCATAAAAAATAAGCTTAAAAATTTTAAATATATGATTAATGAAACTAGCACAGACTATTTATATATATAATATATATAATACTGCTTACACTGACCAATATATTATAGTCACAGTTTTATGCTTCTGAGAAATGTCATTTACATATACATTATCAACGATGCAAATAAATCAGGATTTCTTGCACTGAAGTCCGATTCTTATGGTATTGATTCATGTTTTACTTTCTAAAATGGTGATTTATACTAATGTATTTCCCATAAAACATTTAATACTGCCTACAATTATTGCCAAAACTATGTGCTAACCCTCGTTAACTGTTGGTGGTAATGCAGATTGGTGCAGTCACTGTGGAAAACAGGATACCCACAGAAGGGCTTCCCAAATCAATAATAAATTTGTGAACTTTAATATTGTACAATAAAGTGACAATATTTCAAACACAAATTCTTGTGCTACAAAATCTCCTCCTTAGCCATCTGCTATAGATATTCACAGCTAATGATGTTCAGGTTGCAGAGAATTTACTGGTTTTATGTGATCTCCAATCTCTTCTGCTTGACGATCTGTATGGACCACCATGTTCATGAATGTGACCAAAAATACCTCTTTGAGGAATTCTTATTAGAGGGTACTGACAATGTTGACGTTCACCTGAACCCCATCCACCTGGGAAAAAAAAAGTGAGCTTTGAAAAATCTTCCTACCCTTTTCTGTCTCAGAAAATGTTGCTTGCAAAGAATCACTTAGTCTCATAGGACTTAGATAAGGCCCATGAGCGCCCCCTTTGTTTACCTTTGGCAAAGCAAGACTCTTCAAATTCCCCTTTGTCTCCTAGATAATTACTGAACTGTTTATCTGCACTCTCTAATCTGGACAAAATGCTCACTAATTTGAACTGACTGAGCTTCCCCACTTCCCTAAGGACCCTAAACTGTGTCCTATCCTGGAGTTTAAGCAAGCATTGGAATGCTGACCACCAGGAAAGGCATCTCACTGCCCCCATCGTGCTGTCTACACATCCCACTGCATGTATGCATCCCACTGCATCTACGGATCTCTCTGCATCTATGCATCCCACTGCATCTAGGCATCCCACTGTATCTAGGCATCCCACTGTATCTGCGCATCCCACTGTATCTGCGCATCCCACCATCCCACTGTATCTGCGCATCCCACTCCATCTACGCATCCCATTGTATCTGCGCATCCCACTCCATTTACGCATCCCACTCCATCCACGCATCCCACTGTATCTGCGCATCCCACTCCATCTACGCATCCCATTGTATTTGCGCATCCCACTCCATTTACGCATCCCACTCCATCTACGCATCCCACTGTATCTGCGCATCCCACTCCATCTACGCATCCCATTGTATTTGCGCATCCCACTCCATTTACGCATCCCACTCCATCTACGCATCCCACTGTATCTGCGCATCCCACTCCATCTACGCATCTCACTGCATCTACGCTTCCCACTCCCCAAGGCCTGATTAACTCTAGCCTTGTTTATTCCTCCCTATACAAGAAAAGCCTTTTCAGCCAGACCTTTGAGACACGCACTGCTCTCGTGAGTGAGAGTGTTCTTAGAATAAAATCTCTCCTTACTAAAGTCAGGATTTGTTTTTCTCTTTATAGCATAAAAATATAGAGAATAAACTTTTGCTACTGAGGACTGAACATCTTTCTCTTTAAACTCTAATTGCTACAATAGGGCATTATTTTTTTTCAGTTACAGCTTTACTCAGATATACTTCACATACCATAAAATGTACTCTTTTGAAGTGTGCAATGCAATATGTTTTAGTATATTCTGAGTATTGTATAACTACCATGACTAAAGTATTATTGCATTTTGAACTACATCAGTGAAGTTGTAAGCTATTGTTTCATTTGTCTTTAAAAGTTTTGCATACAAATGTTTATGTAAATATAGTTTCTATAGTTGTTTTCACTTTTCTTGAGAAATTTTTATCACAAACATATTTATAAATATAATGTCAATGCTTCTTTGTAATTGTTATTTTCCAACAGTGTTTAAAACATATTAGTTCCACTCATGTATCATTCTACAAATATGAACACATATTACACTTCAGGCACATTGCTAAATTTTACTACTTATTTAAAGGAAAAATATAAAATGCTGTGAGACAGAATTCATAAACAGAGCACCCTAATCTAGTGTGCATGGGGGGGGGGGAAGTGTGTCAGAAAAGGATTGGTCAGAGAAGGTTTTCCTGAAAAAAAATTTTTGGTATGCACTCCAGTTAACTTGGTAAGAGTCAGAAGTGAGCTGTTGTGTGGTCTGGGATGAACTTCCATGAATAGGATAGAGCAAACACCATGGGCCAGAATGAGATCAATAGGTCTAGGCCACAGAGAAAGAGCTATAGACCCATGTGGTCTGCTATCAGACTGAAGAGACACAGTCACAGCAGACTGTAACATGTCAAGTATTGGGGGTTTTAACCCAAGAACAAGGGAAGGTATTGAACAGTTTTATGCAGGGCAATGACTGATGCATTTTGAGCAGAGTACTCTGGCTTTACTGCTGAGAAGGGATTGGAGGGGGCAAGAGTAGTTAAATTTTTAGTCCAGTGACTTGGATCACAAAGGGTTATTTATCATAACTATATAATATAATATTCTTGCTATTTATGATCCTCATCAGAGATTAGCAATAGCACAACATGAGATCCTCAGACTTTCGTTTTGGCAATCCACGTTTGAAAGGCACTCTATTTCCCTATTGGCAGAAAAGCTTTTCCCAGAGCTCCTGCATGTTGGGTGGATTTGGCATGTTCCAGGGAAGACCATCTGTGCAAAAATTCTCTGCTTTTTCTAGCACATTTAGCTCTGTGATTCTGTTCAGAACAACCTCAAAATGCTGTTTTATTGTTTCATTTTAGTTTCAAGAAGAGGAAAAGATTTAGGACCTTCATTAAATGGGTTGTGCTGAGTTTTTATTTTTGCCCTTTTATATTAATCAGAACAATTCCTGGAATAAGTGGTGCTAACTACCAACTGATATTTGTTAGGCACCTAATTTTAAAATTTTAACATCTTCTAAGGTTTTCTGCATTAATGATTTTTTAAAAAAAATTCTATATATTGATTTTAGAGGGAGAGAGAGAGGTTTGAAGAGGAGAGAGAGAGAGAGAGAGAGAGAGAGAGAGAGAGAGAGAGAGAGATTTGTTGTTCCACCCATTTATGCATCCATTGGCTGCCTATTATATGTGCTCTGACCAGGGACTTGAACCTGCAACCTTGGAGTATTGTGATCACACTCCAACCAATCCCACATTAATGATTACATTAATAATTCTATTCTAGGCCTTCCCTATTTTTTCTGACCCTTTTTATATGTATAAAATACAACAAGTCAGGTATATTTTATATTTATTTATGATAAGAATTTACCTGCATTTTTATAATAGGTCACCATACACTGAAATCTTCAATGTAGTTTCCTAAAAAATAACATAGTAAAGATATCTGAATAAAAACATGATATACAAAGTTGTTCACAAGGTATATTTCTGAGTCTAACAAATTTCTGAAAAGAAAGCTAAATATAAGTTCAGGATTTTTCTCACAAAAGCAGAACAAGTTATTAACTCATACTTTTCCAAAGCAAAAATAGAAAATACATTTTCTGTCCTCTTTCTAATTTGAAATTCATCGTTTTGCACTTAATCCATAAATAACATTCAGTCTTAGAATGTAGGGTATAACTCCATATTTTTAGTTATTTCTAGAATAAAACATAAGCATTCAAAAATGTTCATATAGTAACCAATGACTATTTTTTATATATTATCTAAAAGTTTTCAATGACAAAAATAAATATTGGGTTACTTCCTTCAGCCCCGCACAGATTAGATCTCGGGGAGAAGCTGTGCCTGCGCAGGCGCTTTGTCAGAGGGACTGCAATGCGAGAGGAGACAGAAGGAAAGGACACCACCTCCCTGAGAGCTCTGGTTGTGGGAGGAGAAAGCATGAACCTCACCGCCACCTCTAGACAGGGGAAGAGAGAGACGAGGAAGAAACCAGGTTTAAGAAGGGGACCTAGAGTGCAAGTAGAAAGATGACTACAACAGCTATGGTATGGAAGGAAGTCTGGTGGAAGTCGGGCATTTAAAGATGATTTATCTTATACACATATATGCACAACTAATCGACACTGTTAGGCTGGGGAAGGCAGGAATGGGGTGGGAGTGGGAAGGAGGGGGTCAATGAGGAAAAAAGGGGGGCATCTGTAATACTTTCCACAATATAAATAAATAAATACATACATATATAAATAAATAAATAAGTTTTAAAAGGTGATTTATATATGAGATCCTGCAGTGGGAAAGATAATATAACTCTTTTCTCCACCGCTTCATGAAAACTTCATTAAAAATATACATTCTCTATTAAGTTTCTGAGTCAGATGTATGCATGTTCGCATGAATTTGTGTTTCCCTTTGAGTATGTGTTAGGGAACAGGGGATTCTGATGTCGCTGAGTTAAGATCAAGGAATATGAAAATCAGCAAATGTAGGTTTAAAAAAATCAATCCCTGGGATTTGATTTGTAAACCATAAATAAATCATTATCACATTAAACTGAGGGAGTGGCTGAGGCCAAAGATATTGAACTATAAGAGACCACAGTTAGACATCCTGGGCTCCGTTCAGGATGCAGTGATTATATATCTATATATTTTTTCATATATTTCATTCTTCACCTGAGGATATGTTTTTATTGATTTTTAGAGAGAAAGAGAGAAACATCAATGTGAAAGAGAAAGATGGGTTGCCTCCTATACAATTGAACCTGCAACCTAGGTGTGTGCCCTAACTGGGAATTGAACCTACAAATTTTTGATGTATGAGATGACACTCCAGCCAACTGAGCACCCAGCCAGGGCCAGTATGCAGTGACCTTGATCAAAAGTTTTACCAGCCAATTTTGACATCTACAAATTGGGAAGTAGAAAATAATAAAACCAAGTATGCAAAGATTAAACTGGATAACAGATATAAATTCCTCAGTGCAGTGTTTAGAACATAGTAATTGCTCAATAAATGGTGGCTCTTATTATTTTAATTAATTTTGCAAATAAGAATCAAAATGTATATGCTGCTTTAAGACTTTGTATTTTCTAAGTAATGTAATTTTGTATAAAAATAATAGCTTAAAATAGTAGAATACCTATTCAAGAATGTATGTCAAGAAATGCCTAGCTACCGTTTTAAGACCCAAGATACTTCATATTATAAAGGCCACACACACACACACACACACACACACACACACACACAGAGTGTTTAAGAGAATAGACATTTTACTGTTTAAAATCATCCATGGTATACAAATCACTACTCTACCCAGGTCCCCGCATATACATTCCCTCCATCACGTATATTATCATCTCTTTCTTCACAATAAGACATGCATTTACTCCATGCTTTCCATAAGTCATTTCTAATTCAAAATCATCCTTTCATCCTATGCTTTCTTTGAAGTTTAAGGCAAATCCTGTCCAAAGTCAATCCCCTGTTTTGTAATCATTCCCTCCTTATCATTCGTCCTCCACTCCACCCCCACCTCCACTACCACTTTTTTCTTTCAGTGGAATTTGTTCTATTAATTCTCTCTCTTAAGATCATTTATCTTACGGGCCAATTCTAGTCTGGACTTCTGTTAGTAAATTCTCCTGAATTATCTTGCAGCCAGGATTATCTTTTCAAACAGAAAGCTAATGAATTCACTTCTTTGCTTAAAACATTTCAATGGCTTACCCTTTTCCTAAAAATCAGTCAAAACTCCATTATTTGTCCTATAAATTTCAGGAAGGTCTGTCTCATTCCTCTCTAGACACACTGGCCTTCCTTCACTCATCTTACTTGCTCTGCTTCTAATAAGTCTTCACCTTTGCACATGATTTTTCCTCTACCTGGAATGCTCTCTCTCACCCCTAACACACCTGTTTTCACTAAGTTAATTACTAGGCAGCCTTTGTATTTTTGCTGATGTGTAATATGCTCTGAAAAGAACTTCCTGATATCTCTGGTGAAGTCAGATCCCTCTTGAATATTCTCTTATGGCCCCATATATCCTGTATAGCACTTGTCCCAATTGCTTTTTTATATTTATTAGAGTCGTTTTTCCTCATTTTTAAATTGCCAGTGCTAAGCATAGTTCCAATCATAGTAGTTGCTTAAATAATATTTTTTCGATGGGTAAATGAGAAAGGAACCCACATACCAAATTTGTGTTTTAGTCCAAATGCTTTCTAGAATGTTGTGTACATAGTAATTTTAAATACTGACTGTGGATTGTTACAGAAAAGAGAGGGAAAAAAATTAAAAGTAAGAAGCATTTTGTAACATGATTACCATCTATTCCAAAAATGTCTACACTAAAAATTTTAGTACTACATATTTGACTTGCTTAGCTGCAAAATTAATGACAGGCATATTAAAAATAGTTTTAACTTTTCCTGAAATAGTTAATGGAATAACAAGATGTTTTGTTTCTCATCTGTAGGTTCATTTATTCAACTATTTTTCAAAACATGTTATCCTCAGCTGTTACACAGGCTCTGTTAATATCTATTACTATCTCTGAGCCACCAATTTTACTGTTTTGTAAAATCAGAGGGAAAAGGGTCAAGGAAATTAGAATGGTGTCTATTCATTCATTTTTACCTGGAGTTTTATCAAATGGATAATTTAATGTATTATGATAGTCCACATGGAGAAGATGCTCAGAGTGCTCAGCAAAGTAACTGAGAAAATTTAACAATTCTGTAAAAAAATATACTCTTCCATTCTAATACTCTTTGTTGTTAAAGAGATGGGATAACATTAAGCTTTATTAGTTAACTACTGGGTATGACTTCAAGATCTTTCCTCATTTATTTAAAAGTAATTTAATTAATTTAAAAATTTATACATCTTGTAGTCATGCACTGTGTTTTAATTAGTTAGCTTTGTCTATGTTTAAAGCAAGACATCAGTGGCATTTTCTTCGACTCACCTGGAAATCAACGTTAGACACAGCCTGCTGGTTTTCAGTGAACAGAAATAATTGCTTGCTAAATGAGCTGTAGAACCATGGTACATCTTGATTAATGCTCTTTCCCCCTTTTGTAACACTGCTCATTAGCTAATATGATCCTTAATAAAGAATTCTGTATGAGAAACAACGCAATTTTACTTGTTTTAATACAGTCATTATTAATAAGTTAAATTATTTACAGACACAAACCATAAGCATATTTTTCATGTTTTCTAGAAACTTTCTAAAGTTCTCTAGAAGAAAATTTGATATATCAGCTTGTTTTCTAATGTATTACACTGAAAACAGAGTGTAGTTTTCAAAAACACCAAGTGAAAGAAATACCCTTTGAGGGCTAACTCCCAAACCCATATTGCAGATCCCTTCAGATCTGTATAATGAATTTATCAGATAACTTTTATCTCTGAAAAATTTACCTGTCTCATGTGAGTAATTAATACCCAGGGTCATGTTGTACTCTCCTAGGATAACCTAAAGACAAAATAACCATCATTTGACTGTAATGGTTTCAAAGCATAGGAATAAAAATAACCAGAGACGGCCTACCCAGTTTAGCTCAGCAGTTAGAGTGTCTGTACACCCATTGACCAAAGGGTCAAGGGTTTGATTCTGGTCAATGGCACATACCTAGGTTGCAGGTTCTGAGGGAGACAACCAATCGATGTCTCTCTCTCTCTCTCCCTCCCTTCCACTCTCTCTCTAAAAAATAATAATAAAATAAAAAATAAAAACAATGGAAAAATATCCTCAGGTAAGAATTAACCAAATAAATAAATAAATAAATAATAACTTAAAAATAAAAATAACCAGAGACTGAGAAAAATTCATAGTAAAATCATCAACATTAAGAGTTGACTGCCCTGGCCAGTTTGGCTCAGCGGTTAGAGCGTTGGCCTGCGGTCCGGAGAGACCCGGGTTCGGTTCCCGCTAAGGGCACGTACTTTGGTTACAGTTTGTCCCCGACCCTGGTTGGTCGTGCAGGTGGCAGCCACTTGATGTGTCCCTTCACGTCGATGTTTCTCTCTCTCTCTCTCTCTCTCCCTTCCTCTCTCTCCCTCCCACTCTATCTGTACAAAAAAAAAAAAAAAATGGAAAAATATCCTCGGGTGAGGATTTAAAAAAAAAAAAGAGTTGACTGGCGCCCTGGCCGGTTTGGCTCAGCAGTTGGAGCCTTGGCCTGCGGACCAGAGAGTCCTGGGTTCGGTTCCCGCTAGGGGCACGTACCAAAAAAAAAATAAAGAATAAAAAGGTGTGAAGGAGTCTCAAATGAATGAAGACCTGGGATTGAATTTAAAAAAAAAAAAAAAAAGAGTTGACTGGCAATTTTCTCTCCCTCTATGAGAATATTAAAAGGTGGTTTTATCAGGAATATTTAAAGTGTTCTTTTTCCTAATAGATGATGACATTCTATTCTAGAGTCAAATTATATTTGCATATAGGTAAAACTTCCCAAAATTTCTGAAAATGCAGTACCTAGTTGGTTTTCAAGCACTTTCTTTTTTCATTGACATTTACATAAAATTAGGCAGGTGTTTAGAGAAAGCTGGGGAGTCTTGGAATTAAAACGTTTTGGTTAGAAACGAGAAGGTGGGTCAGCCTCTATCATCGTGCTGGTCGTTCATTATATCGTACCTCCCAATAACTCTGTACCTTTGACCTTCATCTCCAGGTTTGCTTCTTTTTAAATTGGAATTTTGTAAATTGTCCCCCAATGTTTGGCCACTGTTCTTTTGTTCAGGCTGAAAAAATCAGATATTTTCACCCTGTTTTTAAATTCCTAGACTGTACTCAATATTCTTTTATTATGTTACCTATATGTCTTTTTTGGTTATGGATCATAGTGTCAAATACAGTTAGGCAGGAATTTCATATATTACTATTGGAAATTCTATCTCACAAATATCCATACCAGATGCCATGCAATATTAGGTAAGAAAACAACTTGCATTTTAGTTTAATAGTTTTCCCCACATAGTTAAAAAGGACTTAGTAAGTGATAGTTTTTAATTTTATAACAACTATTTTGTCTATATGTAAAATAGATCTACATTTAAAGTGCATGGAATGCAGTATACAAATATTATTAAATAATAGTTTGATTTAAATTACATTATCTGGCTCTTTTAAATATCCATTTGGTGGCCTTTAAAACACAGTTGTGAGTATATGAAATATACAATTAAATTTCAGGACAGTAGAAAAGGTATCGAAAACCCATGTCTTGGAAATAGTCAGTCTTGTGCACAAACACACCTTAAAGCTATGAAATTATAAAGCCACAGAATTAAAATAATAAAAGCAAGCTACTTTTCCAGACATTTTCTTTGGTGATTTAAGAGCTTAGTATTTTATGTTCTCTTTGGGAGTATCTATCAAGCTACAGCTTTCCCTGGTCATATTTTATTCTACTTTTACATAAGAACAAAATCCTGGTGACAACTGGTTTTTTAGCATATAGCAGGTACTCAAGGAGTATTTGTTAACTGAATAAGTGAATAAATTAATGGATGAATAATCCTGCTTCAATGGTGTTTACATAGTCTCCTTGCTTTTGGGGTTGTCTCCTTGCTTTTGGGGTTTTCCCCTTCTGTGGGCCATTATGTGAACACTGCTAGATCAATCCCCCTGGCATGCTATTATTGAGTTTTCTCAAAACACATCCTTAGTTCCCTAAAGTTTAAAAGCATGGACTCTAGTATAGGGTGACATTCATGATTCTCCACAAAATGAACCCAGGTTTGTTTTCCATATGTATCTTTCCCCTCTACTAACCCTTCATCCACACAAACTGATCTGTTCACGATCTCAGTCTTTTTCAAGTTGTTCTCTTCTCTATCTTCATGCTTTTGCATGCTATTTTCCAAGCCCTAATTATCATTTAAAGGACTGTTGAGATCCTTAATCTGCAGAAATGATTTCTTGACAACCACAGCCAAAGCTGTCCACAGGAGGAGGATTAAGAATCACTGCTTGAGCCCTGTGCTTTGGAAGTTCCTAGGGATGCAGTGGAAGGACCTGGACCTACACATACCACCCAACCATCGCATCCTATGACGAGGGGTAGAGCTGGCCTCTTCACACATTCAGCTAATACCATTTCATCTCAAACCCAGTCCATCACCACGTGTTGCCTGCTGTAACTCCAAAATTTATCCTTTCCATCCACCTCTCTATCTTTACTGCTGCTCCTTAGGGTGATTTGCCATCATCTGCTGCATGGACAACTGCACTGCTCCCACTCTGGGTTTCTAGTGTTCAAAGTCCATCTTTCACAAGTCAGTCAAGTTTGTTGTTGTTGTTTTTTAAGTATCAATTTGATAGGGTCAAATATAAACTTTCCTGGTTCTAAAATATTTAATATGCCAATGATTTTCCATTATATTTAGAATAAAAACAAGCTTCTCACCATGGCCTATAAGGTTCTGCATGAACTGGTCCCTGACTATCCTTTACTTTTATTTTCTCCTCTTCTCTCCTTGCTCCCTGTGTGATCGTATGAGTTCTTCACTGTTCATAGAATATAGCAACTCAAACGCACCTTGGGAAATTTGTACTTTCCATTCCACTGACTGGTAATTTTCTACCCCCAGAATCTTTACATGGCTGCTCATTGTTGTCTCTGAGATCTCAGCTCTGATGTTAGTTTCTCAGAGGAGAACTTCTTAAGCAACTTCCCTAAAACACACACACACACCACAGATACTTTCTCTAGTATCCTTAACTTTGGGACATTTACTACTGCTGAACTAATACTATGTTGTTAACTCATTTTTCCTCTATATACCTTGACTAGAAGAATGTGAACTCAAAGAGAACCAAGACACAGTTTTGAGAACACAAATGGGATAAAGATAAATCAAAGAATTAGACAAATTTACTTATGTAAAAGCACTTTAAGTACTCTTAAAAATTATGTTAGTATTACAACTATCTATTTGAAACTCAGATAAATATTGCCTTATATTAGCTGTTATAACATTATTTTATTTTAAATTTATTTATCCAAGTAAAATTAGTGTATGTTGTGTGCCCTAGGAGATACAGCAGTAAATTCTATAGATTTCGTGCCAACACCCAGAGGTTGATATGCAGTGGGATCCGACCAAGGCTGGAGTAGGAAAACAGTTAGGAAAACCTCCCCAGAGGATACAACATTCAGAGACCTGAAGGTTGAACAGCAAGCAGCTAATCAGATTGTAGGGTAGGGAAAGCAGAGACTAATATGTTTATTAACTTCTCTATCCGCCATATTACCCAACAATATTTTTCCAACTGAAACTGAAATATATATTAAACAGAAACAACACATAGGCAGTAACGATGACAATTATATCTGGTCCCCTATTCTTTAAAGAGCCAGGGTGCAGAGGAGTGTGGTGCGAGAGAACAAAAAAATAATATTTATCAATGCCTATTGCATGCCAAATACTGTGCTACCAGTTTTCACATTAATAATTTTATGTTATGCACATAACAGCTCTGTTTCAGAGGCTCATTAGGTTTTATTAACCCTCATAAATCATATTTATGTCTGAGATTTTAACTGGGTCTACTCTGACTCTTCAAAATCCATATTCCTTTCTAATAGGCTACCTGATTAGGTCAGTAGCCCTCAATCCTGGCTGTACATTACAATTAAGCTGAGGCCACACTTGACCAATAGAATCAGAATGTCTGGGCATGCAACCCAGCTTCAATAGTTAAAGGGCCTAGGAATATTTGCTATGCAGTCAAGTTTTTGAGAATCACCGGTCTAGGCCAAGGACAGAATGCCAGCTAGTTTAATTAATTCATTTTGGTTATCTCATTCATATTTCTGTTTCAAGCAAGATCCCATTTAAACCATAATAAGCAAAAAAAAAAGATGATTCTATTCTTTGGCATGGCCCCTTTAATGCATTAGTCTTGAGAAGTCAACTGTGAAGGTTGAAAGAGCATAACTAAATAATTAAGCTACTTTTGAATCTCAACACATACTACTGTTGTCTTTCAACACACTGTCCGCTTTAATAATTCCTGGCTCCACCCACCAGCATTTGCTGTCAGATTTCATTCTCTATGGTCTGGCACTAAATAATTTTGGTAGTCTTAGCTTTAGAAAGAAGAACAGAAAAAAGTAACACAATTTACATAACTACAGGAACATGATTTATTTTAAGTTTGCAAAAGAATATCACAGGGGAATTCATACAACTTAAAAATTCATTTTCTTTCTACTTGCTACAAGAAAAGATCAGTTGGCACTTAGCACAAATGCTGTTGTCTATATTATTATTAGATAAGGCAGCTACAGCTTAATAATAAAAGGAGTTAACCCTACTGGTAGCTCTGTTCTCAGATGAAACAATATTCTCCTATTGCTATAGGCTTCAATTTTTTTTCTGTCTGTCTTACAGTTGTCATGAAATTTAGTACCACAATAGTAGACTTTGTAAATAGATGCCTAATTTGAATGTCCTCTTAGACCCTTGAGGTAAAGCAATGAGTCATATATTAGAAAAGTATTTTATACCAATCAATAGATATTTTGATCTTTGGCTCATCATATTAGTTCATATGACTAATGACTACTTTGCACAAGGATGACTAAAAATTAAAATCGTATGATGTCATTATGTGACTTTCTAACCCAGTTAACCCAATGATTCCTCTTTCCTCTGTATTAAGCTCATATTCATTAATCATGACCTTGTATAATGAGACTAGAGATAGAGTTTACTTTTATCTTTAAAAAATTGTTCGCTACACATAGATGTGTTTAGCAGCTTTATTTATAATTACAAAACTTGGAAGTGACCAAGATGTCCCTTAGTAGGTGAATAGATTTAGTAGGCAAATAGATAAACTCTCCATGGAACATTCAGATAGTGAAATATTATTCAACTTTAAGAAGAAATGAGCTGCCCCACCAGTGTGTCTCAGTGGATTGAGCATCTTCCCATGGACTGAGAGGTCCCACCTTGGTTCATGGTCAGGGCACATGCCTGGATTGCAGGCTTGATCCCCAGTAGAGGGAGTACAGGAAGCAGTCGATTGATGTTTCTATATCTCTCTCCCTAAAAAAAAATCAATAAAAACATATTAAAAAAAAAAACTATCAAGATATGAAAAGACATGCAGGAATCTTAAATGTATACAGGATGGGGGCAAAAATAGGTTTACAGTTGTTCACATGGAAAATAAAACAATAATTAAATAATAATACAAGAATAAACTGTTTTGGCCCTGGCAGGTTTGGCTCAGAGGTTAGAGCATCGGCCTGCGGTCCAGAGACCTGGATTCGGTTCCCACTAAGCGTGCATACCTTGGTTGCAGTTTGTCCCCGGCCCTGGTTGGATCATGCGAGTGGCAACCACTCAATGTGTCCCTTTCACATTGATGTTTCTCTCTCTCTCTCTCTGTCTCTCTCTCTCTCTCTGTCTCTCTCGCTCTCTCTCTCTCTTCCTCGCTCTCCCTCCCACTCTATCTGAACAAGAAATGGAAAAAGTGTCATTGGGTGAGGATAAAAAAAAAAAAAAGAATAAACTGTTTTGTGTACTCATAACTCTAAACCTACTTTTGCCCCTCCCTATATGATAAGTGAAAGAAGCCAATCTGAAAACAGTACATACAGTGTAATTCCAACTGTATGCCATTCTGAAAGAGAAAAAAAAAAGTATCGAGACAGTACAAAGATCAGTGGTTACCAGGGTTTGATGCAGGAAATTGAATAGGTGGAGCATAGAGAATTTTTAGGGCAGTGAAAATACTTGGTATGACACTACAGTGATGAATACATGTCATTATATATTTATACAAACCCACAGAATGTACATCAAGAATGTGTTGTAACCCAGGAGAATCATCTTCACTCGAACACAAAGTAATTTTGAATATTAGGAGCTTTATTACCTGCGCAGGGACTGCAGCCAACCTACACAGAGGAGAACTGCAGCCCCGAGCTCAGGGGGAGGGTTGCTTATATAGGACAGGGGTCATTCAAGAGTTTAGCAGAGCAAGCAAGCTGCGTGCACAGAAGCGGAGGCAGTTAGCGATAAGCAGGAGGGAACTGAGGTGGGAGGGAGCTGAGGCGAAAGGGAACTGGGTGAACTGGGTCAGCACACATCTATCCTGCTATTTATTCTAATATCTAAGTTCTAAAAACTAACAAATTTGCTTAGAGGACACATTCATTTAGAGGAGTATCAGGCCAGCTGGTACTTCCTCAGGTTGCCTCTGAAAGCTTCATAGTTGGCCTTTTGTTTATTTAATCAGGACAAAGTGATAGGAGCAGAGTATTACAGAATAAACCCCAATGAAACTATACACTTGAGTGAAATGTGGCAATGTAGCTCATCAGTTGTAACAAATGTATACTCTGCTGGGGGATGTTGATAATAGAAAAAGCTATGTGTGTGTGTGGGGGGGGGGGGTACTTGGGAAATCTCTGTACCTTTCACTCAATTTTTTATGAACTTAAAACTGTTTTATTTATTTATTTATTCTTATTGTTGAAAGTATTACAGATGTTCCCCTTTTTTCCCCATTGACCCCTTCATCCTCGCTCTCACCCACCTCCTGCTTCCTCTAGCCTAATGTCTGTGTCCATTGGTTGTGCATATATGCATGTAAGTTCTTTAGTTTAGCCCTGCCAGTGTGGCTCAGTGGTTGAGCATCCACCCATGCACCAAGAGGTTACTGGGTTGATTCCCAGTTCGGGCACATGCCCAGGATGTGGGCCCAATCTCCAGTGGAGGGCATTTAGGAGGCAGCCAATCAATGGTCTCTCTCATTGATGTTTCTATCTCCCTCTCCCTCTCCCTTCCTCTCTCTCTAAAATTAATGAAGGGGAAAAAAAACTGTTTAGTTTATCTCTTCCCACCCCTCTAACTCAGAATTCCTCTGAGGTTTGTTACTTTGTTCCCTACTTCCATGACTCTGGATCTATTTTGGTTGACAGCTTATTCTGTTCATGATGTTCCATAAATAAGTGAGATTATGTGGTACTTGCCTTTCTCTGACTGGCTTATTTTGCTCAGCAGAATACTCTCCAGGTCTCTCCATGTCATCTCCAAGGGTAAGAGAACTCTCTTTTTTATACCTGTCCAGTATTCCATTATGTAAATGTACCACAGATTTTTTATCCACTCATCTATTGATGGACACTTGGGTTGTTTCTAGATCTTAGCAATTGTGAATAGTGCTGCTATGAACATAGGGGTACATATATCCTTTCTGATTGGTGTTTCAGGCTTCTTAGGATATATTCCTAGAAGTGGAATCACTGGATCAAATGGCAGTTCCACTTTTAATTTTTTGAGGAAACTCTATATTGTTTTCCATAGTGGCTGCACCAGTCTGCATTCCCACCAGCAGTGTATAGAGTCCCCTTTTCTCCACATCCTCACCAGCACTTATTATTTAAGGATTTGTTGATGGTAGCCATTCTGACAAGTGTGAGGTGATATCACATAGTTGATTACACACACACACACACACACACACACAGAATATATATACATATTCCATACATATATAGTAGTTGATTCCATATATATGTGTGTATATGTGCAGTATATAAGTGTATACACATATATATGGCATCAACTTATATACTGCAAAATTGCATTTACATAAAGTTCAAAAACAGGTAAATCTAAGTTATGGTTTTAGAATAAACATTTATTGCCTCCCATGTGTGAGGTGTTAGGGCTATAAAACTGAATAAACTATAATGTTAAAAATAAAACAGTGTTTACCTGGGGAAAAAGAGAAGTGAGTGACTGCCGGGGGCACTAGAGAAATGTCTAAGTAGCTAATAATAATATTTCTTTATCTGAATTGTGGTTACTGGGATGTCTTTACCCTGAGATAATTTATTGAATGTATTAATTGTATACTTTTTTACAGACCAACAAGCAAACATTTAATAAGTACCTAATGTGTATATGTAAGATTATGTTGAGCACAGTACTCTCTCTTCTTTTTTGCCTCTTCTAAAATATCATTCTCACTGGAAAATGTAAAATGGTTTGCTTATGAAATCACCGCTGCATATCAGATTGCAGAGTCTGCAGAGTAGAGAAGGGAACAAGAGAATATTTTAACTGCAATTTAAAATGCTTATAATTTGATTATTTTTATACTTATGAACAAAAGAACACTATGGTTTAAAATAGTTTTTTTAAAAAACATCCTGGTACTGGCATAAGAACAGGCATATAGATCAATGGGACAGAACAGAGAACCCAGAAATTGATTCAAGACATTATGCTCAGCTAATATTTGACAAAAGTGGCAAGAGTATACAATGGAGTAAAGACAGCCTCTTTAATAAATGGTGTTGGGAAAACTGGACAGCTACATACAAAAAAAATGAAACTAGACCATCAACATGCACCATACACAAGAATAAACCCAAAATGGATAAAAGACTTAAATTTGACTTGTGAATCCTTACAAATCCTAGAAGAAAATATAGGCAACAAAATGTCAGACATCACACGCATCAGGGTTTTCACTGAGACAATGCCTAAGGCAAGAGAAACAATGAAAAAAATTAACAAATGGGACTACATCAAACTATAAAGCTTCTGCACAGCAAAAGAAATAACCATAAAAATGGGAAGGGAACCTACTATACGGGAGAATACAATTGTCGATGATACATCAGGTAAGGGGTTAATTTCCAAAATATATAGAGTATTCACACAACTCAACAAAAGGAAGACAAAGAATCCAATCAAAAAATGGATAGAGGACTAAATACACCTCTCCAAACAGGACGTGCAAATGGCCAAGAGACATATGAAAACATGCTCAGTGTCACTAATCATCAGAGAGATACAAATTAAAAGAACTATGAGATATCACCTCACACCTGCCAGAAGAGCTGCCATTAACAAATCATCAAACAAAAGTGCTGGTGAGAGAGAGTATGGAGAAAAGGGGCTCTAGTCCATTGCTGGTGGGAATGCAGACTGGTGCAGCCACTAAAAACAATATGGTGTTTTGTCAAAATATTAAGAATAGAACTGCCATTTGACACAATGATCCCACTTCTAGGACTATATCCTAAGAAGCCTGAAACACCAATCAGAAAGAATCTATGTACCCCTATGTTTATAGCAACACTATTTACAATAGCTATGATCTGGAAACAACTCAAGTGTCTATCAATAGATGAGTGGATAAAAAAGCTGTGGAAAATACACACAATGGAGTACTATGCAGCTGTAAGAAAGATCTCTTACTCTTGGAGATGACTTGGAGAGACCTGGAGAATGTTATGCTAAGCAAAACAAGCCAATCAAAGAAAGACGAGTATCACATGATCTCACTTATTTGTGGTATATAATAAACAAAAGAAGTGGATGAACAAAATAGACCCAGAGACATGGAAGTAGGGTTTAGAGTAACAAACCTTAGAGGAGGTGAGTTGTGGTGGTGGTGGGGGGAGATAAACCAAAGAATTTATATACATACATGCATATCCAATGGACATAGACAACAATGCTGTGGGGGGGGGGGGAGGGAGGTTGGGAGGAGGGTGTCAATGGGGGAAAAAGGAGAAACATCTGTATTGAAAATAAATAAATTAATAAAAAATAAAGTGAAATCGTTGACTTAATCTATCATTAGGGAAGTCCTGATATTTACTGGAAATACCTGATAGGCTACTAGCCTAAATGTATAGCAAAATGTAACAAGACTTCATTTCTCTCAAAAATATTCTTATGTAGACTTTCTCCCAAATTTTAACTAAACTTTACTCTTATAACTTAATCTAATCTGCAAATTTTTAAAAATATTTATTATATAAATTCAGCAGAATAAAACAAACACAATTACATATTCAAGGTTAATCACAAACCATATTTTGTTTGTTTGGTTTTTTCTTGTTTTTTTAATTCTCACCTGAGGACACTTTTTGCATTAATAGAGTGAGAGGGAGAGAAGGAAGAAGAGAGAGAGAGAAACATCAATGTGAGAGCGACACATCAACCCAACCACATAACCCCACACAACCCTAACCAGGGCCGGGGACAAACTACAACTGAGGTACATGCCCTTAGCGGGAACCAAACCCGAGTCTCTCTGGACCGCAGGCCGACACTCTAACTGCTGAGCCAAACCGACCAGGGTCCAAATCATATTTTTAAGATCATCAAAATTACACTGACCTTAGCCATTTATAGCATTTTGTCAAGAAAATTCTCCCGACTTGTCACTTAACATTTTGTTATATGTGATTAAGCAAGATTTGACCGAAAAGTGACAAGTCAGATTTTCTCATGGTATGTTGAAAATGTAGAACTGTTCCCTTTGATATGTAAACTGTGATGGAGAACTGACACTCTAAAACAGCAAAGATTCCAGAGTGTGGCCTAGAGCTTATAGTACGTTGATGACAAACAGTCAACATGCTCTACTCAATGTCAATTTTCCAATGTAATAGGATTAAGTGTAAATGGTCCCGTTACTCAGCACTAACTGCTCATTCCTGTCTGTAATGTCACTGTTTGTTGGAGTTTTCAGACTTCTAATTTTATTCCTTCTTATTCCGTTTACTGGTTATACTTTAGATATTTGTCGTGTTGCGGGGTGCGGAGGGCGGGGTGTGTGTGTACTCATAACATAATAGATATTTTTCTCTGAATGAGATTAGCCACTTTAGTATGGGCTTTCTTTATTGGGTAATTTTCTAGTCTCACTTTCTTTTGAATTCCTCATATACAGCTATGTGTTGTTTAATGATAGGGATGTTTTCAGAAATGTGTCGTTAGGCAATTTTGTCATGTGCAAACACCAGAGAGTGCTCGTACGCAAACCTAGATGGTATGGCCTACTGCACACCCAGGCTATGTGGGACAGCCTACCGCTCCTAGGCTACAACCTGTACAATATGCTACTCTACTGAGTATTGTAGATGATGGTAACACAGTGGTATTTGGGTGTGTAAACATAGAAAAGGTACAGCAAAAATATAATATAAAAGATGAAAATTGTACATCTGTATATGGCACTCATAGTGACTGAAGTTTTCAGGCTGGAAGTTACTCTCGGTGAGTCAGTGAGTGAGTCATGAGTGAATGTGAAGACCTGGGACATTACACTGCTGTAAACACTGTACACTCGGCTACTCTGAATTTATAAAACAACATGAGTTCATATCAAGCAAAAGAGAAAATGAGATGTATGAGGCTGCTTTCACTGGAGCATCTCGTGCTTTCCAGCAAACTTTTTCTTCTATTCTTATTCATTTGTTTTTATTATGGATGTTTCTCCTTTTTCCCCCATTGACACCCTCCTCCACATCCCCCCTGCCCCATCCCCAGCTTTGTTGTCTATGTCCATTGGTTACGCATACATGCATATAAGTTCTCTGGTTTATCTCTTCCCCCCCAATACCTTCTCTTCTGGGGTTTGTCAGTCTGTACCCCACCTCTATGTCTCTGGGTCAATTTTGTTCATCAGTTTGTTTAGTTCATTATATTCCACAAATAAGTGAGATCTCTGCTTGGCTTGTTTCGCTTAGAATAACACTTTCCAGGTCCCTCCATGTTGTCTCAAAGGATAAGAGATCTTTCTTTCTCACAGCTGCATAGTACTCCATTGTGTGTATGTACCACTGCTTTTTTATCCACTAATCTACTGATGGACACCTGGGTTGTTTCCAGGTCTTAGCTATTGTAAATAGTGCTGCTATGAACATAGGGGTACATAGATTCTTTCTGATTGGTGTTTCAGGCTTCTTAGGGTATATTCCTAGAAGTGGCATCACTGGGTCAAATGGCAATTCAATTTTTAACTTTTTGAGGCAACCCATATTGTTTTCCATAGTGGCTGCACCAGTCTGCATTCCCAACAGCACTGTACTAGAGTCCCCTTTTCTGCACACCCTCACCAACACTTGTTGTTTGAGGATTTGTTGATGGTGGCCATTTTCACAGGAGTGAAGTGATACTTCATAGTTGTTTTAATTTGTATCTCTCTGATGATTAGTGACGTAGAAACAATCATCCAAATGGAAAGGAAACCCATTATATGGGAGACCATAACTGCCAATGATGCATCAGATAAGGGGTTAATTTCAAAATATATACAGTACTCAAACAACTCAACAAAATAAAGACAAAGAACCCAATTAAAAAATGGGCAGGGGACCTAAATAGACACCTCTCCAAACAGAACATACAAATGGCCAAGGGACATATCAAAAAATGCTCAACGTTACAGCAAACTTTTTAAAACGTGAGCAGAAATAATAAAAAAAAGTACCATATAGTCAATGCATAAAACAGTAACAGTTACTTGTCATCATGATCAACTATTATGAACTGTATATAACTGTATGTACTGTACTTCTGTGTGACTGGCAGTGCAGTGGGTTTGCTGACACCAGCACCACAAACAAGGAGCAGTGCCCTGCACTGACTTCAGATTGGAGGGTCTCACCAGGCAAGAAGAATGTTTCAGCTTCATTGTAATCTTATGAGACCACTGTTGTATATGTGGTCTTTCCTTGACTGAAACATTGTTATGTGGCACATGACTGTATACACACACACACACACACTCTCTCTCTCTCTCTCTCTCTTGCTCTCGCTCTCTCTCTGTCTCTCTTTCTCACACGCAAAATATTGTCAACTGGTGAATTAATAAATTTTTATGAAGAATATATGGGAATCATTTGTACTACTCCCATAAATTTTCTGTAATTTTGAAATTATTTCAAAATTAAAACTTAAAAAACTTTTGAAAATAGTACAAAAAAATCAATAAAAATTATCGCCATGCATTTGTTTTTAGTATTTAAAAAGGATGTGTTCATTGCCAATTCTTGCATAGTGTATGAGCGTGATTTGTAATGTTAACTTATATTCAAAACCTTGGAAACACTTTGCATTGTAAATAATATTTCCAGTCAAAGAATTTACAATTTTGTTTATTGCTTTAAATATTTTATGACATGATATTAAAATGTTCTACAAATAATGTTCATTTTGTAATCACTTTAATAGAGAAAGCCACCAGATTTAGAAGTGTTTATTAATAACTTGTATGCATATGAAATAGATGTAATATCTATAACTGTATTCCTTGTTCTAAATACTAAGAATTTATGCTACTAATTACAGATGAAAGATACACTTTCATAGTTCCTTTTCTCCCTAAAGTTATATCTTCTCACTTAAAAATAGAAATACATAGCCATAGCGGTTAGAGCATCGGCCTGTGGTCCAGAGAGACTGGGGTTCAGTTCCCGCTAAGGGCACATACCTCAGTTGCAGGTTGTCCCTGGCCCCGGTTGGGTCATGCGGGTGGCAACCACTCCATGTGTCCCTTTCACGTCGATGTTTTTCTCTCTCTCTCTCTTCCCCTCCCACTCTATCTGAACAAAATATGTTAAAATGGCCTCAAGTGAGGATAAAAAAAAAAGAGAGAGAGAGAGAGAAATACATGAAATTTATGATGTTATCAAGTAATATCCCTACAAAACCATTTTTGCAAATCAGGTAAAGGTTACTGTAGATCTAGGAAGGAAAGATTTTTTTCCTGAAAAGGATAATGACAACACAGAAGACTTTCTGGAGGACGATGTTTCTCCCTTCTAAGAAATGGCCTTGATTTCTTCTTCCAAATGCCAGCTAAAGAATAGCAATATTTATTTTTCTTTTGCTTTAATGGTACCAGTAATGAATACACACAGAAACAATATTCTAAATTTTACCATAGCTTTTTATATGTCTATTAGAGAATATCTATTCTAACGTTGTTAATTCAGAGTCCAAATTGATTATTGCATATTTTAATATTTTAAAAATTACGGGAAGTTTTATATGTAAATAAGATAGTAACTAAACATTATTATTTAGTTTTTTTATTGTTATTGTGACCATTCATAGATTTATTGGGTGGTGTGATATTGTTTGTATGTGAAAGAATGAACAGTCATTAGACTCTACTAATTACTATACTTTGCCTACTTAAAAAATATGAAAAATACATTTATAATTATTATTCCTTCAACCTCAAAGTACATACAACAAACTAGCTTACACTACCTTTATTACTCTCCTAAGATAATGCGTCCCAGGAAATAAAAGTACACCATTTAAATTCCTCAGCTTTATTCTTACTTTCTGGCTAATAACCCACTCTGAGGGGTAAGAGGACTCTCTGTGATGCATCGCCCTATACTTTATTCATTGTGTGATTTTAGTTAAGTTACTTAACCTCTCACAAATTCTGTTTTATAATAAATAAAATAGGAGTGTCATGCACACTACACACAATTGTTTTCAACATTGTCTGTTGTATATGAAGATTAAATGAGGTAAAGTATAAGAAACACTATAAAATGCCTGGCGTGTGATCAGTACTCAGAGAATGGCTGTGAATATTGTTATTATTTTTCTTCCTCTCGGATAAAGTGTGCAGTAGTGCATGTGGTCTGAATTAGGAACCTTCACCTCAAGCAAGTTTTCTGTCTTTAATTCTCTTTTTCCTATGTTTTCTTCAATTCTTGCCCAACTGCTTGAAGAAATTGGCTATCCTCTTGCGTGTCCCTACCTTATTTCAGTTTTAACTTTTCAAAATAATATGAATTATCGCTATTAAATACTTGTGCTGCCAATAGACCAGTTTATTAAAAATAAATTTATATGCTTTAAAGTAATATGGCAATGATATCTTACTAATCCCAGACAGTATATTTTCCTGACAGAGATCTGATATGTAACAAATAGAAATTCCAACTCAAATGTTCTTAAAAATACAGGAAATTTGTGGCCTAAAATATAATTTATACTTAGGATGAATGGAACTAGATTAACAATTTCACTAAGGACCTAGTGTTTTTCATATCCCCACTCTGGCTTCTCTATCAGCAGCTTCATTTTAAAGCTTGTTCCACTTATGGTCATAGGATGACTGGCACCAGTAACCAGTTATTCACCAACCAGATAGCAAAAGAGAGAATAAGTATCTATCCCTAAACTGTGCTTCTGAAAATTAATATGCATGTGAATCACCTGGGTGGGCATCTTGTTAAATTTAAAATCAGAGTCAGTAGGTCTTCAAGTTCAAAATACTGCATTTCTTTCTTTTTAATTAAATGTATTGGGGTGACACTGGTTAATACAATTATACAGGTTTTAAGAGTATATTGCTATGATACATGGTCTATATATTGCATTGTGTGGCCATAACCCAAAGTCAAATCTTGCATTTCTAACAAACTCCCAAGTAAGGTCAAAGCTGCTGGTGTGTGGCCCACACTTAGAGTAACAAGGCTCCAAACCAGTTGTTCTCAGGGTGTGGTTTTCCGAGGATCAGAGCAATGAAAATTCTTGGTCCCCACCTGTGATCCTCAAAATTCTGGGGATGAGGCCCAGAAATCTGTATTTTAACAAGTCTTTCAGATGATGCTGATGCATAGTAAGTTTGAAAACCACTGAACCTAAATCATACACAAAAGACCTGGGTTGACTCTTGTGGAAAGCCAGGTGATCGCCATGCACTGATTAGCTTCAGCCTGATAATACTGAGTCACCATCCGTGAGCCAATCACTGCGGAAATGAGAATAAAATTATTCTAGCTGGTCTTTGAAACTAGGACTGTTCTTAAAGCTCAAGGTGAGATGTATCCCATCTTCATGATAGCAACACACTTAGAAAAGGGAAGGATGGTGGTTGTAGAGAAAAATGACAATTTCCATTGGGTTTCATTACAAACTCAATGGAAATAAACTGCGTAACAAGAAAATTGGCCAAGGAGTCAATAATGTAGTAAGACTACTCACTGCCTATTGCCAATCTAAATGAGGAAGTGTGAACCAAGGAATACTCATCAACTTCATACCTATTTAAATGTTAAAATAGGCCCAGCTGGTATGGCTCAGTGGTTGAGCATCAACCCATGCACCAAGAGGTCACCGGTGTGATTCCAGGTCAGGGCACATGCCCAGTTTGTGGGCCAAATCCCCAGTGGTGGGCATGCAGGAGGCGGCTAGTCAATGTTCTCTCTCATCAATGCTTCTCTCACTCTCTCTCCCTCTCCCTTCTTCTATCTCTAAAGATAAATAAAGAAAAAATTTAAATGTTAAAATAAATAATAAAACAATAAATACATACTGTAATTTTCAGAGGAATAATAATAATAATAATGACAGAAAGTTACTGACCTTGAGAAAGCGGGTCCTGAGCTTGAACTTGATGAATTCATAGAAACTAGATACTAAGTAGGAAAGACAGACCTTCAAATTGAGTGAGCTGCAAGGATTTGAATATAAAGATTCAGAAAACAATGGAAAAATCAACTAGCCCTGCTAAAATAGGTATTTTGATTCACTAAAATGGGTTAGACATAATTAGACCAAAGTATGAAAATTCATTAATGTTAGGTTATGAAGTCTTGATCAACCCTATGAGGTTGATATTCTTATCAACATTTAAAAATTGAGTCACTGGAAGATAATTTAATTTGTCAAGGACACATAGCTAGTAAATGGCAAGTAGGAATGTCATCTGGAAGAGCTGAAGCTGGGGAAATAACTGGGGAGGTAGGCAGTAATCCAGACATGTATTCAGGGAGGCCCTAATGCAGAACAGTGGTAGTGAAAACCACACAGAAATGGAGATTGATGGGTAACTCATGGGAACATATTTTGAAGCTACAAATATTACCCAGGGAGAACAGAAGCAATTGGTGCCAAATAGATGGAAAGAACTAAGATATGAGAGAGTGACAGCTATAATACTTTCTAAAGTAAAGATACATTTTAAAAAAAGAATTAAGCTACAGAAGAGAATCATAGATTCTAATAGGAGTGAAAAGAGGAATATTGGATATATACACATGAGAAAGGGGTCACATTGTGAAGAAAAATGTGAGTTTGTATATTTTGAAGTGATGGAGGGATATTCAAGTGAAATCTGAGAGTAGAAGGTAGAGGTTCCAAGTCTGGACTTTATTGTCAAATAATATGAGATGAAACTCAAGTTTTGTCTGATAAGACCTAAGTGGGCTTGGCCAATCTCAATTAGCCTTAGTTGTCTTATTTATAAGGGAAAATTATAACAATGCCTAACATTGCTGTTTTGAGACTTTAACAAATTAATAAATGTAAAGTACTAGAAAATATTTCTGCACGTAACACTTGCTCAATAAACATTAAGTACTTTTATACTTATTAAAAAATATCTAGATAACAGTTTCAGATTTAATAATATAATTTATATCCATAAATATAAAAGCTGAAATTATATCATTAATGAAGACTAAGAAAGAAGTTTAAACATGAGCAGAGTAAAAATTATGATAGGCAACAACCCACATTGTACACATAGACAAAACCCAGAATGAAAATACCCCTCTAAACTTAATTCTAATTTTAATTTTAAAAGATTACTGATATATGCCCAGCCAGTGTGGCTCAGTGGTTGAGCATCAACCCATGTACCAGTTTGATCCCCCATCTGGGCACATGCCCAGGTTGTGGGCCTGATCCCCAGTGGGGGGCATGTGGGAGGCTGTCAGTCAATGTTCTCTCTCATCGATGTTTCTATGTCTCTCTCCCTCTCCTTTCCTCTCTCTCTAAAATCAATAAAGAAAAAAAAATTAAAAAAAGAAAGGATTACTGAAATATACGAATAGCGCCATGACCAGGCCTGTAAGGAAAGACTAACATTTATCAAGTAATTCTTATGTGCCAAACATTATTATGTATTTCATTTTTCTAATAGTCCATTCTATTACTATGTCCATTTTATATATGGGGACATTATGGTATGGACTCTTTTATAAGCTGCTCAAAGTCACACAGCTTACACGTGATAGGGTGAAGATTTATCCACAGACAATCTGGCTCTAGAATCCAGATGCTTAGATACTGGACTATACTCTGTAATCCAAACTTCATATAAATATGAAAAATATGTCAGGCAGGTGTGGCTTGGTGGTTGAACATCGACCCATGCACCAAGAGGTCACAGGTTCAATTCCCAGTCAGGACACATGCCCAGGTTGTGGGCCCGATTCTCAGTGCGGGGCATGCAAGAGGCAACCGATAGATGTTTTTTTCTCATCAATAATTCTATCTCTTCCTCCTCCTCTCCTCTCTCTGAAATCAATAAAAAAAAACATTTTTTTTTAAAAAGAGAAAAATATAGCAAAGTGACCTTGGACATGTCTCTTTAACAACTCATTAAAGTGCAAAAGTAAGGTGGTATGAATGAGATAATTTATGTAGTATTACTTAAAGAATATGTTCCATATCTTCATGCTTTAAATTTAAAGTCACCCCGACTTGATCTTAAAGTGAAGGTAATTTAAAATTAGTGTATATTATTTAACAATTTTGAATTGTTCTATTTTTTTCTTCAAGGAAGCATGGCTTTATAAACATTTATTTTGGAGAATAATAGTTTTAGTTGACAGAGAAACATCAGAAACTCTACAGGCAGAACTGAAATATAATCCTGTTGACATCTGTAAATAATAACCTACAAATGAAGACTCTAGAGAGTTTTATAATATTTTGTGTCTGTACAATTCCTTTTCTTGAAAAATCTCAGTGGACTATATTATGAATCATAATTATAATCAAGCTTCAGAACACCCCTCTGAGTTTGTTGGTAATTGTCTGACCCTTAGAGAAAGTAAGTATATTAATTTTTCAAGGTCATTCAAAGAGTCGGAGGCTGAAGTAGGAATAGAACAAAAGGTTTCTAACCCAAGTCATCTGACTAATATCACCATAGGTTTACAAAGGGTTTGAAAGGGTTTGACACTTTGCAAAGTGACAGAAGAAATCATAGTTGAAAAAAGGAGCATACCATAGGAAAGTCAAAGAAATCTACTTCGAAAATTTTAATTTGTAAAGTTTAAGAATATTCTACCTCTATACTCTCCACATGTATCCAGTTTCTCCATAATTCAAATTAATACAGAAATTAAGAAAATAAAATTAAATTTTAAACTGACTTTCTGAATATCATATTTTTAACTGAAATATAAGTGATAGCAAGAAAAATTACTATAGCCACGGGAGAAACATTATAGGAGGTATTTATTCTGTATAGAGTATTCCAATTTGAAATAGTATGGTCATTGAAGCTTAAAACAAAAATAAAATATACAATTTTAAAGAATTAGTTGCAGAAAGTAAAAAAGGTTTATGTACTATTCATGTAATATCTAAAAAAAGAAAATTCAATTTGGCCTCAGAATTTTAGTAAAAGAAAAGCCAAGAGTGTATTGTATCTGAGAAATCGATAATTATCTATAAATGTAGGTTAGCTCATTTATTCTATTGTCAGTCAAAACTAATTATCCTTCTCTTTTATAAGTATTTTAGTGGATATATAAAAGGACTAATGAGGTAAAATTTTATTAAGAAAAATGTAAATTGAATGAACTTTTGTTTTTCTCTAACTGGGTTTTGACTTTGCCCATTAGGTTCTAAAATATACATAGTGACATGGTGCAAATGCAGTTCTTTTACTTAAATCTAACCAAATCAAAGAATGAAAGCATAATTTTATCACATTTGTGAATCCAAAACAACACAAAAATCTAGTGCATCTAATTAACATGAAATTCAGAACAAAAAAATAAATATTAATAAATTCAAATATTTTATTAAATTTAGAAAATTATCTTTAATACACTTCACATGGTATAACCTCAGCAGTAATACAGTGGGGTTTAGAAAGCATTTTTTCTCCAATTTTCTCCAAAGGTAAGGTTTGTTCAATTTCTCAGAGTTAATTGGGGTCCGGTTAGATTGAACTCCAAGGTTATAACTTTCTCTACTATAAATAATAAGCTGTTTTTTTTTTTTCTTTCTGTAGAGACGCGTTTGAGAAGTAGGTATAATCAAGTCGCCAGTTAGATGTTTTTCCTCAAATGGTATCCCAATTTTGTACTTCTACCTCCTTTTACCTGATGAACTGAGTGTAAAATAATGTAAGTTTGAAAGAGTGGAGAAGATTCCCAAGAATAAATGTGATTGCTACAGCCGTACAGTGCCCTAAAAAAGACACGGAGAAATGATTCATAAGAATTTTCTGAATAAATTTTTTTCAACATAAAATCTTTTCAATCCTAGTCAATTTGCAATCAGTGTGATTTCTCTTGACACACTTTGAAGGACAAGAGGTCAAACCATTTTACAGTTCTCTGCAAACCCATTTTCACCCACACGGTACAGCTGATACTTAATCAGTTCCATTAACAAAATGCTAGTCAGCCAACCTTCAAAACTGTGCAATGGTACAAAAAAAAAGAAAACATTTTAATCCATCACTAAACAAAATACTCTTATGTAATATTTAATGAGTAATTTCTATGTGAAGAGATCATACTAAGTTTTACATGTCATGTGGGTGGCAGGAAGATGAATAGTGTTAAGAACACTGAAAGTGGAGTCTAAGTTTAATAAAATTGATCTTATCATACTTACATTAAAACATTCCATGTCCAGCCTGGCTAGTGTGGCTCAGTGCATTGAACGTCTTTCCATGGACTGAGAGATCCCGGTTAGATTCCAGTAGGGGGTGTGCAGGAGGCAGCCAATCAATGTTTCTCTCTCACACTGGTGTTTCTATCTCTGCCTCCCTTTCTCTCTCTCTAAAAAATCAATAGAAACTTATTTTTTTTCATTCCATGTCCAAATACATCCTTAAATTACCTAAGATCTTTAGATATACATGCTATGTTTATTTACTTTTGCTAACTCTATGCTTCACAATCAGTCTTGAACATATTAAAAGCAACACTAAAGTTTGAACAGTATGGTAGGCAGAATTCTAAGGTCCACAAGGTTATCATTACAGCATTTGTGTGTACATTTCCTCCAGGTGTAGCTTAGGCTTGTGAATAGGACCCATCATCATTAGGTTATGCTATATGGAAAGGTTAAGAAATTTTCCAGAAACAATTAAAGCCCTTAATTGGTTGACTTTACATTAATCGAAAGGGAGATTTTCCTGAATGAGCCTTACTTAATCGGGTGAGCCCTTAAAGAGACTAGAAGCAACGGAGGAATTCAGAAGTCAGAGTAATTCACTGCAGCAGAGATGTGCTCCTCTGCCCTTAAACAAGCAAACGGCCCTATTGTGAACTGCTGATGGAGAAGGCCTGTAGCAAGTTCTGGAAGACGGCCTCTAAGAACTGAGAGTGGTTTCTAGTCGACAATAAGCAAGAAAACTGGGACTTTAGTCCTGTAACCAAAAGAAACTGAATTCTGCCAACCACCAGTAAGTACAAAAGGGGTCTTTGAGCCTCAGATGAGATAGCAGCCCCAGCCAACACCTTAGTTTTCAGCCTGGTGAGATTCTGAGCAGAGGAGCCAGCTATCACATACCCAGACTCCTGGCTACAGAAACTGGAAGATAAAAAATGTGTGTGTGGTGTTTGTTTGTTTGTTTGTTTGTTTGTTTGTTTTAATCCTCACCTGAGGATATCTTTCCACTCATCATCAGACAGAATGGGAGGGAGGGAGAGAGAGAAACATCAATGTGAGAGACACACTGACTGATTGCCTCCCACACAACCCCAACCAGGGCCAAGGACAAACCACAGCCGAGGTACGTGCCCTTGACCGGAATCAAACCCACGACTCATTGGTCTGAGGGCCAACGCTCCAACCACTGAGCCAATCCCTCCAGGGCTAAATGCATGTTACTTTAATCTACTAAATTGTATAATTTGTTACTCAACAATAGAAACCAATAGAACCAATCTAATTTTTGACACAATTCTAAATATTTAGCTTAGTTTTGGACATTGTACATCTTCGTTCTCTTCTATTGAGTAAAATACTTAAGAAAATACTTAGCAGATGGCTAAGGCTACTACCTTAAATAAATTTTATAAAATTAGATTATGTTTCCCTATAAGAGTGTACACTTAACAAGAAACAATAATGTACTTAATTTTATCATAAAATTTAACTAGATAATTTAAACATATTAATGCTATGTATTTTGGTAGATACTCTTGTAGGGACAAGAAAGAAAGAAAACCAACCCTAAATCAGTTTATTATCTGAAAGACAAAAAACAATTATCTTAGAATTTAGAAAGTGGCTTAATGTAGAAATATTAAATAATTATTATTCTCAATAGTCATTGGCATCCTGGTTTCTCTTGCTCTCCTGGAACACAAGCATTGCCTCTCAGCTCAAGGGCCATGTAACAGGATTCTGTGCATCGAGATGCCATGGAGGTCCGTCGTGCTACGCTCTCAGCTTATTCCTCTCACACGTGGGAAGGGGGCCACCATCTTGCAGATTTCCCATAAGGAAAACATAAAAAAACTTCACAACTATGTCAAACATCTACTTTTACACTCATTTTAGATGGATAAAAACTATTTGTTTAGGCTGGTGCCCACAGTTTTTCATTCCTTGTGCAAGATTTCATAACTGCCGACTTACAGTTTCAAAGGCACTGTGCATTCACATGGAGTGGACCCCAAGAATTTCCTTGTCTTACTCTGTTGTCACAAGTAGAATGGGGACATTTCAGGTCCATTCCTCATTCCCTCCTCTCTCTATCTATCACAGTAAGTATTCAGAGTTCCATTTACTTTATTGTACTCTCTAAGCTGGAAAAAGAGGAAGGTTTCATGGAGGAAAATTCAATTAATTTAATGACATAAAGTATAACACTTGTAAGATTTTTAAAAATTAAAATAAGAAAAAGCTTCAAAATAGCTATCAAAAGCACTTATTAGTTTATTTAGTTTATTTAATCTCAGAAGTTTTTTTTATTGCACCCTTCATTCTTTCAAAAACAGGATTTAAGGTGGCTTACAGAAATATGTGCATTATTACAACAAGTAATGATTAGGAAATTAAAAGGTTGAAATTTAAGGGAATACATGAAAAAACTAAAAATACAATGAAAAGAAAAATACTATATATTTCATGTAATAATTAATGATAGTCTGTACATTCAACTCTTAGCTTCTTAAAGAAATAAGAGTAAAAAAACCAGCTCCAATATCCATATCCAGGGGCCAATAATATAACCTTCAGAAGTTGCATAATTTTAATTCTGAGACTGAGAGAAATACTGTGTGATGCTTATACATCATCTTAGATACCATCTATTCATTAAAAGCAACAGCCCATTCTTAATAGCTAGTTCTGTCAAAGCGATTTGAAATGACAGTTCAACAAATGGCTTTTGCATATAAAGACCTCATAAATCAATAAAGAAAACATTAAACCCTAATAAGAATAATGGACAAAGACTATAAATCTTTAATTTTTTGTTGAGGACAACAGACGGTTCATATATTTTAAAAAATGGCCACACTAGTAATCAAATGTATGTAACTTAATGCTTTTGCTATTACTACAAATTTTTATTTATTTTTCTTTATTGATTTTAGAGAGAGAGGGAAAGGGAGAGATAGATTGAAACATCAATGAGAGAGAACATCAATTGGCCTTCTCGATCATGCCCCCCATGGGGATCTGGCCCACAACCTGGGCATGTGCCCTGACCAGGAATCAAACCGGTAACTTCTTGGTGCATGGGTCAACACTCAACCACTGAACCACACCTGCCAGGCTTACTACAGAATTTTAAAATAATAATAATAACCAGTGTTAACTTTAGTACAACTTAAAAAGATTTACTGTCTGTTGCAGGCCAAATTGTTCATTCTTTGGGAGAAATAATTTGCCATCTGCATTTAGGAGACTTAAGAATATTTACATTCTTTGACCTTGAAATTCACTTGAGGAAAACTATTCTAATAAATTAAAGCCAAATTTTAGGAAAACATTTTTTTGGGAATTACTATTAACAACAGAAAAAAACTTAAAAGTGCCTTAAATACCTTATAGAATATTAGTTCTCATTAAAAATGTTTGTTTAGCCCTGGGCGGTTTGGCCCAGCAGTTAGAGCATCAGTCCTTGGAACAAAGAGTCGTGGGTTCACTTATGGTCAAGGGCACATACCTTCGTTGCGGTTTGGTCCCTGGCCCTGGTTGGGGTCGTGCAGGAGGCAACCAATTGACATGTCTCTCTCACGTTGATGTTTCTTTCTTTCTCTCTTTCTCTCTCCTTCCCTCCCTCCCTCACAATTTATCTGAAGATGAATAAAAAATATTCTTGAGAGAGGATTAAAAAAATGTTTGTTTAAAAGCTTGAATTTACTTGGTAAATACTTAAAATCTTGGGAGAAAACAACTCTGATACATATTTAGAGTTACATTATAACTACAAATATTTTAAGATATATAAATATGTAAACTATAACTATATAAAATAATATGGATATATTTAACATGGATAAGATTATAAATATATAACTATAATATGGAGAACTTTAATAGTGCTATAATTAAGAAGTGAGTTTTGCAAACAAGTCATACGTCTAGCATATAATAAATAATAATTGGTAATGTTGCTAATATTTTTATGTTGGTTATTTTTTAAAAAGCCTGGAAGGAAATGAAGCAAAAATATAAATCATTAATATATTTGATTAGTTGGCATGTTGCTTATTTATCATTTACCTAGCTTCAAGTTAAAATTTTCCACAAAGAGACAACCCTACTCCTAGGGAAAAATTAAACTCTACTTAAGGTGAAATACATAATACTAAAAAACACATCCTGTCTTCTTTCTTCTCCAATCAAAATCATAGTATCTTAGGTTGTTCATTATGGTCCAGATTTTTTAAATAATTTTTTTTAAGTTGAGAATGCCAGTTCAATTTTACCCATAATAATGAGTGAATGCATTAAAACTGATGCAATTTAGAGTCCAAAATGGCAGCAGAATGAATGGAAGCTACACAGACCATCTCCCAGGACCAAACTGGAATTATGACTAAAATAAAGACAAATCATTGGGAATAAGCAACAGAAAAACAGTTTGAGGGGACCATATAACCAGGGACATTGAATAGATCCTGGTAGGTCTGCAGAGGTGTGAGATGGGGGCTAGGAGCCCATGGACAGCAGCAGACTTAGCTGTGAGCAGCTCCCTTGGGTTTAAAATTCCAAGCCAGCTCCAAAGTGCAAAGGGCCAGAACACAGCAATGAATTGGCTACAGCCACATGCCTTGGGCTCTGGCAGAGGGAGGGCAGACTGGACTGGAACTGTGTGGGGACACTCAGGTTTTGGAGGGTGCTCACAGTTTTTACTGAGTTGAGACAATGCGGGACGGTGGCCATCTTACTGCTTCATGTTCATGGAGCTCGGAGGAGAAGCAGCAGCCCCTCCCTTGGAGTTTCAACACCACCCAGCTGGCTCAAAGAAATGCAAATCGAGGCTCAATAACAACCAGCATCTACCCCACCCTCAGGAAATAGTCTTACACTGAACACCTGAGAAAGTTTTTTATTCAACTGAGAACCCAAGGCTCTTCAAGTAACTGAGACTAATAACCTTCTGGCAGAAAGTTAGAGGATAACTGAACCTTTCCTGGCATTGCAAATCTACCCAGGAAAGAAAGACTTGACAGTGGTGTTTAATGTGGGTCCTCCCGCGCTCATCCAATTCCAGTAGAGGGAGCCACAAACAGCAGAACACCAACACCCACAGGAAAAATTTGGCAGGCTCCAAAACCTACTGAGATAGCCAAAATGGTGAAACAAAGAAACAAATCCCAAATGAAAGAACAAGAGACCTCTATCACAGATGAGATAAATGAGGAGCAGTTAAGCAAGTTAACAGAGCTAGAATTCAGAGCCATGATCCTGAGGAAGCTCAACAGCATGAGTAACAACATCAACAACATGAGTAAAGACAGAAATTTTGAAAATCAACCAATTGGAAATTAAAAACCACCAAGAAGAAATGAAGAATGACATATCAGAAATAAAGAACACATTGGAATGTCTAAACAGCAGAGTAGAGGAAGCTGAGGACCGGATCAGTGAATTAGAAGACAGGGCAGAAAAAATCAAAAATCAGAAAACCAAAATGAAAAAACAGGAAGGCAGCTTAAAAGAACCACATGTGGGACAACTGGAAACTTAATGATATTCGCATCATAGGAGTCCCTGAAGAAGAAAAAAATGAGCAAGGGTTAGAGAATATCTTTGAACAAATAGTGACAAAAACTTTCCTAATTTGGTGAAGGAAGAAGGCATTCAAGTTCAAGAAGCACAGAGAGCCCCAAGTAAAAAGAACCCAAACAGGCCCACACCATGACACATAGTAATTAAAATGCCAAAAATTAAAGACACAGATAATCTTAAACATAGCAAGAGGTAAGCAAAAGGTTACCTACAAAGGAAAGCCCATAAGGATCTCAGCTGACTTCTCAACAGAAACACTACAGGACAGAAGGGAATGACACAAAGTAATCAAGGTCATGAAAAACAAGTATCTGAATCCAAGACTACTCTATCCAGCAAGGCTATGAATCAAACTATAAGGTTAAATAAAGAGCTTCCCAGGCAAAAAAAAAAAGCCTAAGGGAGTACATTAGCTCTAAACCAGCACTGCTAGAAATGTTAAAAGGAAAAGGACTACTGTAATTAGTAGAAGAAATAGGAAGAAAAATATAACCACACTAAAAAAAAATGGCAATAAGTACATATCAATAATCACCTTAAATGTAAACAACTTGAATGCTCCAAAAAGACACAGAATAACCGATTGGATAAGAAAGCATGACTCATATATATGTTGTTTACAATAGAACCACCTCACAACAAAAGACTCACATAGTTTGAAACTGAAGGGATAGAAAACCATCTTCCAAGCAAATGGAAAGGAAATAGAAGCTGCAATACTCATATCTAATAAAATAGACTTCAAAAATAAGGCCATAACTAGAGACAAAGAAGGTCACTACATAATATTGAAAGGTTCTAACCAACAGGAAAATGCAACCTTGGTAAACATATATGCACTCAATATGGAAGCACCAGAATATATTAAAAATCTTCTGGAGGACTTTAAAAGAAAATTGACAGAGCCCTGGCCGGTTTGGCTCAGCGGTTAGAGCGTCGGCCTGCGGTACAGAGAGACCTGGGTTCGGTTCCCGCTAAGGGCACGTACTTCGGTTGCAGTTTGTCCCCGGCCCTGGTTGGGCGTGTGGGTGGCAGCCACTCGATGTGTCCCTTTCACGTCGATGTTTCTCTCTCTCTCTCTCCCTCCCACTCTATCTGTACAAAAAATGGAAAAATGTCCTCAGGTGAGGATAAAAAATAAAAATAAAAAAAAATTGACAGAAATACAATAATAGCAGGGGATTTCAACACCCTGCTGACATCACTGGATATATCTTCTAGACAAAAATTTACAAGGGAACAGAGACTCTAAATGAAACACTAGAACAAAAGAATTTAATAGATATTTACAGAGAATTATACCCCAAAACTACAGAATTCACATTCTTCTCAAGTGCACATGGGACATTCTCAAACATAGACCACATGTTAGGACACAAATTAAGTTTCTACAAGTTCAGGAAGATTAAAATCATATCAAGTTCTTCTCAGATCACAATGGCATGAAACTAGAAATCAATTGCAACAGGAACATGTGAAATCATGGAGGCTAAATATCATGTTAGTAAACAATGAATGGGTTACCGGGGAGATCAAGGAAGAAATTAAAAAATTCCTGGATACCAATGAAAATGAACACACAACAACACAAAATCTATGGGATGCAGCAAAAGCAGTTCTGAGAGGGAAGTTCATAGCACTACAGGCCTACCTCAAGAAACAAGAAAAATTTCTAATTGACTGTCTAACCTCACAACTTAAAAAACTAGAAAGCAAACAAAAGGAAAACCCCAGAGCAAGTAGAAGGAAGGAATTAGTAAAGATCTGAGCAGAAATGAATGACATGGAGACCATAAAAACAATTCAAAGGATCAATGAAACAAAAAGCTGGTTTTTTCAAAAAGATAAACAAGATTGAGGGACCCTTAGCTAGATTCACCAAGTAACAAAGAGAGAACCCAAATACACAAAATCAGAAATGAAAGAGGAGAAGTAACAACTGACACCACAGAAATACAAAAGACCGTTAAGAACTACCATGAACAATTATATGGCAACAAATTCAACAATCTAAGCAAAATGGACAAATTTCTAGTAACACATAGTCTCCCAAAAGTGAACCAGGAACAGAGAGAAAATTTGAACAGACCAATAACAACTAAGCAAGCTGAAAAGGTAATCAACACTCTCCCAGCAAACAAAAGCCCAGGTCCAAATGGCTTCACTGGGGAGTTTTACCAAACATGCAAAAAAGAACTAACACCCATTCTCCTCAAACTATTTCAAAAAATTCAAGAAGAAGAAAGACTTCCAAACTCGTTCTACAAGGCCAGCATAATTCTAATTCCAAAACTGGAAAAAGACACTACAAAGAAAAAAAAAACTATAGGCCAATATCCCTGATAAACATAGATGCCAAAACCCTGAACTAAATACTAGCAAATCGAATCCAGCAATAAATCAAAAAAAATTATTCACCATGATGAAGTGGGATTCATCCCAGGGATGCAAGGCTGGTACAATATTCACAAGTCAATAAATGTGATACACCACATAAAAAAAAAAAGAAGAATAAAAGCCACATGATCATATCAATAGATGCTGAAAAAGCATTCAACAAAATTCAGCATCCTTTTCTGATAAAAACTCTCAGCACTGTGGGGAGAGAGGGATCATATCTCAACATAATAAAGGACATATATGAAAGACCCACAGCCAACATCATATTCAATGGGCAGAAACTAAAAGCATTTCCCTTAAGAACAGGAACAAGACAGGGATGCCCACTTTCGCCACTCTTATTTAACATAGTACTGGAAGTCTTAGCCACAGCAATCAGTCATGAAGAAAAAATAAAGAGGATCCAAACTGGAAAGGAGGAAGTGAAACTGTCATTATTCACAGATGACTTGATATTATACATAGAAAACCCTAAAGACTCCATCAAAAATCTACTAGACTTAATGAATACATCTGGCAATGTAGCAGGATACAAAATTAACGTCAAGAAATATATGGCATTATTATACACCAATGATGAACTCACAGAAAGGGAAACTGAAAAAACGATCCTATTTACCATCACAGCAAAAAATTAAGATACCTAGGAATAAACTTAACCAAAGAAGTTAATGACCTATTTGCAGAAAACTACAGTACATTGAAAAAAGGAATAGACAAAGAAATAAAAAAGTGGAAGCACATACGTTGTTCATGGATTGGAAGAATTAACATCATTAAAATGTCCATACTACCCAAAGCAATCTATAGATTCAATGCAATCCCCATCAAAATAACAATGACATATTACGCAGAACTAGAACAAATAATTCAAAAGTTCATATGGAACCAAAAAAGACCCCAAATAGCCACAGTAATCTTGAAAAAGAAGGACAGAGTAGGTAGGATCATAATACCAGATATCAAGTTATACTACAAAGCTGCTGTGATCAAAACAGCCTGGTATTGGCACAAGGACAGGCATATATTCCAGTGGAACAGAACAGAGAACCCAGAAACAGACCCAAGGCATTATGCTCAATTAATATTTGACGAAGGAGGCAAGAGCATACAATGGAGTAAAGACAGCCTCTTTAATAAATGGTGTTGGAACAATTGGACAGCTACATGCAAAAAAAAATGAAACTAGACCATCAACTTACACCATACACAAAAATAAACTCAAAATGGATAAAAGACTTAAATGTGACCCGTGAATCCATAAAAATTCTAGAAGAAAATGTAGGCAACAAAATTTTGGACATCAAACGCAGCAGAATTTTTACTGATATGTCTGTCACCTAAGGCTACAGAAACAAAGGAGAAAATGAACACATGGGACTACATCAAACTCAAAAGCTTCTGCACAGCAAAAGAAACAACCATCAAAATGGAAAGGCAACCCACTGAATGGGAGAACATCATTGTCAATGATACATCAGATAAGGGGTTAATTTCCAAAATATACACAGTACTTATACAACTCAACAAAAGGAAAACAAAGAACCCAATTAAAAAATGGGCAGAGGAACTAAATAGACACCTCTCCAAACAGGACATACAAATCGCCAAGAGACATATGAAGAAATGCACAACATCACTAATCATCAGAGAGATGCAAATTAAAACAACAATGAGGTATCACCTCACACCTGTCAGAATGGCTGCCATCAACAAATCATCAAACAACTAGTGTTGGTGAGGGGTGGAGAAAAGGGGACTCTAGTGCACTGCTGGTGGGAATGTAGACTGGTGCAGCCACTATGGAAAACACTATGGTGTTACCTCAAAAAATTTAAAACTGAGGACCGAAAAATGGTGGCGGAGTGAACGGAGCTACACAGACCGTCTCCCAGAACCAAACTGGAATTACAACTATAACACAGACAAATCGACAGGAAAAACCAACAGAAAAGCAGCTTGCAACGAGGGACACCGACTCCATCCCGGTAGGCTTGCGAAGGCGCGAGACGGGGCTGGGAGCCCACGGTCGGCAGCTCGGCAGCAGCCTCAGCTGTAAGCGGCGCCCTCGGGTTACACTCCCAGGCGGCCCCACAGCGCAGCCCGGACAGAGGCTGAAACAGCCACAGCCACTCACCTTGGGCTCCGGCGGAGGGAGGGCGGACTGGACTGGAACTGTGTCGGGACACTCGGGGTTTGGAGGGCGCTCAGAGCTTTGGCTGAGTGCAGCCACTCAGGACGGTGGCCACATTGCTCCTTCCCAGGGCTCTGGGGAGAGGCAGCAGCCCCTCCCTCGGAGATCCAACCCCACCCTGTGGGCCATTGAAGTGCTAATTGAGGCTCACTAACAATCAGCATCTGCCCCACCCTCCTGAAAGCCCCTTGGCTGAGCAGCAGAGGGAGTTTTTCAATCAACTGACAACCCAAAACTGATCAATTAACCTAGACTGCTACCCTCCAGGCAAAAACCTAGAGGATAACAGTACCTTTCCTGGGCTGGCAACTTTAACCAGGAAAGTAAGACTTGACAGTGGTGTTCAACGCGGGTCCTCCCTCGCTCATCTAAACACAGGAGAGGGAGCCACAAACAGCAGAACACCAACACCCACAGGGAGAACTTGACAGGCTCCAAAGCCCACAGTGATAGCTAAAATGGTGAAACACAGAAACAGAAGCCAAATGAAAGAGCAAGAGACCTCCACCGAAGATGAGATCAATGTGGAGCAATTAGGCATGTTAACAGAGCTAGAATTCAGAGCCATGATCTTGAGGAAGCTGAACAGCATGAGTAAGGACATAGAGACACTGAAAATAAGCCAAATGGAAATTAAAAACCAACAAGAAGAGATAAAAAATGACATATCCGAAATGAAAATCACATTGGAAGGTTTAAAAAGCAGAGTAGGGGAAGCTGAGGACCGGATCAGTGAATTAGAAGACAGGGTAGAAAAAAATCAACCAATCAGAAAAACAAAAGGAAAAAACTATTAAAAAACAGGAAGACAGCTTAAGAGAACTATGGGACAACTGGAAACGTAATAATATTCGCATCATAGGAGTCCCTGAAGAAGAAGAAAAGGAGCAAGGGATAGAGAATATATTCAAAAAAATAGTGAGAGAAAACTTCCCTAATTTGGTGAAGAAAGAAGGCATTCAAGTTCAAGAAGCACAGAGAGTCCCAAGTAAGAAGAACCCAAACAGGCCGACACCAAGACACATAGTAATTAAAATGCCACAAATTAAAGACAAAGAGAGAATCCTAAAAGCAGCAAGAGATAAGCAACAGGTTACCTACAAAGGGAACCCCATAAGGCTCTCAGCTGACTTCTCACAAGAAACACTACAGGCCAGAAGAGAATGGCATGAAGTAATCAAAGTCATGAAAAACAAGAATCTGAATCCAAGACTACTCTACCCAGCAAGGCTATCATTCAAAATAGAAGATCAAATAAAGAGCTTCCCAGACAAAAAAAGGCTAAGGGAATACATTAGCACCAAACCAGCACTGCAAGAAATGTTAAAAGGACTGCTGTAATTAGCAGTAGAAATGGGAAGAAAAATAGAACCACACTAAACAAAAATGGCAGTAAATAAGTACATATCAATAATCACCTTAAACGTAAATGGATTGAATGCTCCCATAAAGAGACACAGAGTAGCTGATTGGATAAGAAAGCATGACTCATCTATATGTAGTTTACAAGAGACCCACCTCTCAACAAAAGACTCACATCGGTTGAAAGTGAAGGGATGGAAAAAAATTTTCCAAGCAAATGGAAAGCAAAAAAAAGCTGGGGTAGCAATTCTCATATCTGATAAAATAGATTTCAAAATGAAGACCATAACTAGAGACAAAGACGGCCACTACATAATATTGAAAGGATCTATCCAACAGGAAGATATAACCTTGATAAACATATATGCACCCAATATAGGAGCACCAAAATATATTAAAAATCTTCTGGAGGACTTCCAAGAGAAATCGACAACAATACAATCATAGCAGGGGACTTCAACACCCCGTTGACAGCACTGGATAGATCCTCTAGGCAAAAAATTAGCAAGGAAACAGAGACTCTAAATGAAGCACTAGACCAAATGGATTTAATAGATATCTACAGAGAATTACACCCCAAAACTACAGAATACACATTCTTCTCAAGTGCACATGGAACATTCTCAAATATAGACCACATGATAGGACACAAACTAAATCTCTACAAGTTCAAGAAGATTGAAATCATATCAAGCATCTTCTCAGATCACAATGGCATGAAACTAGAAATCAATTGCAACAAGAACATGCAAAGACATTTCAACACATGGAGGCTAAATAGCATGTTATTAAACAATGAATGGGTCACCGAGGAGATCAAGGAAGAAATCAAAAACTTCCTGGAAACCAATGAAAATGAACATACAACAACACAAAATCTATGGGATGCAGCAAAAGCAGTTCTGAGAGGGAAGTTCATAGCACTACAGGCCTACCTCAAAAAACAAGAAAAATTTCTAATTGACTGTCTAACCTCACAACTTAAAGAATTAGAAAGCAAACAAAAAGAAAACCCCAGAGCAAGTAGAAGGAAGGAAATAGTAAAGATCAGAGCAGAAATAAATGACATAGAGACCAAAAAAACAATTCAAAGGATCAATGAAGCAAAGAGCTGGTTTTTCGAAAAGATAAACAAGATTGATGGACCCTTAGCTAGACTCACCAAGAAACAAAGAGAGAGAACCCAAATACACAAAATCAGAAATGAAAGAGGAGAAGTAACAACCAACACCACGGAAATACAAAAGATCGTTAACAACTACTATGAACAACTATATGGCAACAAATTCAACAATCTCAGCGAAATGGACAAATTTCTAGAAACACACAGTCTCCCAAAACTATTCCCGGAAGAGATAGAAAACTTGAACAGACCAATAACAACTAAGGAAACTGAAGAGGTAATCAAGACTCTCCCAGCAAACAAAAGCCCAGGTCCAAATGGCTTCACTGGGGAGTTTTACCAAACATGCAAAAAAGAACTAACACCCATTCTCCTCAAACTATTTCAAAAAATTCAAGAAGAAGGAAGACTTCCAAACACATTCTATGAGGCTAGCATAATTCTAATTCCAAAACCAGAAAAAGACACTACGAAGAAAGAAAACTACAGGCCAATATCCCTGATGAACATAGACGCCAAAATCCTGAACAAAATACTAGCAAATTGGATCCAGAAATACATCAAAAAAATTATTCACCACGACCAAGTGGGATTCATTCCAGGGATGCAAGGCTGGTACAATATTCGCAAATCAATAAACGTGATACACCACATAAACAAAATGAAGAATAAAAACCACATGATCATATCAATAGATGCTGAAAAAGCATTCGACAAAATCCAGCATCCATTTCTGATAAAAAACGCTCAGCAATGTAGGAACAGAGGGATCATATCTCAACATAATAAAGGCCATATATGAAAGACCTACAGCCAACATCATACTCAATGGACAGAAACTAAAAACATTTCCATTAAGAACAGGAACAAGACAGAGATGTCCACTTTCGCCACTCTTATTTAACATAGTACTGGAAGTCTTAGCCACAGCAATCAGACATGAAGAAAAAATAAAAGGGATCCAAATTGGAAAGGAGGAAGTGAAACTGTCATTATTTGCAGATGACATGATATTGTACATAGAAAACCCTAAAGACTCCATCATAAATCTATTAGACTTAATAAATGAATTTGGCAAAGTAGCAGGATACAAAATTAACGTCAAGAAATCGACGGCATTCTTGTACACCAATGATGAACTCACAGAAAGAGAAATTGAATAAACAATCCCATTTACCATCGCTCCAAAAAAATTACGATACCTAGGAATAAACTTAACCAAAGAAGTAAAGGACCTATTTGCAGAAAACTACAGGTCATTGAAAAAAAAAATAGAGGAAGATATAAAAAAGTGGAAGCACATACCCTGTTCATGGATTGGAAGGATTAACATAATTAAAATGTCCATACTACCCAAAGCAATCTATAGATTCAATGCAATCCCCATCAAAATACCAACGACATATTTCATAGAACTAGAACAAATACTTCAAAAGTTCATATGGAACCAAAAAAGACCCCAAATAGCCACAGCAATCTTGAAAAAGAAGAACAAAGTTGGAGGGATCACAATACCAGATATCAGGTTACACTACAAAGCAACTGTAACCAAAACAGCCTGGTACTGGGACAAGAACAGGCATATAGACCAGTGGAACAGAACTGAAAACCCAGAAATGGACTCAAGGCAATACGCTCAATTAATATTTGACAAAGGTGGCAAGAGCATACAGTGGAGTAAAGACAGCCTCTTTAATAAATGGTGTTGGGAAAATTGGACAGCTACATGCAAAAAAATGAAACTAGACCATCAACTTACACCATACACAAAAATAAACTCAAAATGGATAAAAGACTTAAATGTGACCCGTGAATCCATAAAAATTCTAGAAGACGATGTAGGCAACAAAATTTCGGACATCATACGGAGCAGAATTTTCACTTATACATCACCTAAGGCAACAGAAATAAAGGAGAAAATGAACACATGGGACTACATCAAACTAAAAAGCTTCTGCACAGCAAAAGAAACAATCATCAAAATGGAAAGGCAACCCACTGTATGGGAGAACATCATTGCCAATGATGTATCAGATAAGGGGTTAATTTCCAATATATACAGAGTGCTCATACAACTCCACAAAAGGAAGACAAAGAACCCAATTAAAAAATGGGCCAAGGAGCTGAATAGACACCTCTCCAAACAGGACATACAAATGGCCAAGAGACATATGAAGAAATGCTCAACATCACTAATCATCAGAGAGATGCAAATTAAAACAACAATGAGGTATCACCTCACACCTGTCAGAATGGCCGCCATCAACAAATCATCAAACATCAAGTGTTGGCGAGGGTGTGGAGAAAAGGGGACTCTAATACACTGCTGGTGGGAATGCAGTCTGGTGTAGCCGCTATGGAAAACAATATGGTGCTACCTCAAAAAATTAAAAATTGAACTTCCATTTGACCCAGTGATCCCACTGCTGGGAATATACCCTAAGAAGCCTGAAACACCAATCAGGAAGAATATATGTACCCCCATGTTCATAGCAGCACTATTTACAATAGCTAAGATCTGGAAACAGCCCAAGTGTCCACCAGTAGACGAATGGATCAAAAAGCCGTGGTACATATACACAATGGAATACTATGCAGCGGTAAGAAAGAAAGATTTCTTATCCTTTGAGACGACATGGAGGGACCTGGAAAGTATTATCCTAAGTGAAAGAAGCCAAGCAGAAAAAGACAAATACCACATGATCTCACTTATATACGGAATATAATGAACATAACAGTCTGAGGAATACAGTAGACCCAGACACATGGAAGTAGGGCACAGACTGACATCCCTCAGAAGAGGGGATGGGGGGTGGGGGGGTGGGAAGAGATAAACCACAGAACTTATATCCATGTATGCATGACCAATGGACATGGACAACTAAGCCGGGGACAGGGTGGAGGGGGGGTGGGGTGGGGGGTGCCAATGGGGTAAAAAGGTAAAATATCTGTAACAAATAAATAAATAAATAAACAGAAAAAAAAAAAATTTAAAACTGAACTGCCATTTGACCCAGTGATCCCACTTCTCGGAATATACCCTAAGAAGCCTAAAACCCCAATCAGAAAGAATATATGTACCCCCATTGTCATAGTAACACTATGTACAATAGCTAAAACCTGGAAATAGTACAAATGTTCATCAGTAGTTGAATAGATTAAAAATGCAGTGGTACATATACACAATGGAGTACTACGCAGCTGTAAGAAAGAAAAATCTCTTATCCTTTGAGATGACATGGAGGGACCTGGAGTGTATTATCCTATGTGAAACAAGCCTAGCAGCGAAAGAAAAATATCACATGATCTCACTTATTTGTGGAATGTAATGAACATAACAGTCTGAGGAACACGGTAGACCCAGAGTCGTGGAAGTAGGGTACAGACTGACAACCCTCAGAAGAGGGCATCAGGGGGAGGAAAGTGATAAACCACAGAGCTTATATGCATGTACACATAACAGATGAACATGAAAAACAAAGCTGGGGACAGGGTGCGGGTTGCGAAGGAGAGTGTCAATGGGAAAAAAAGGAGAAACCTCTGTAACTAAAATAAATTAATTAAAAATATAAAAATTAAAGTAGATAAAAATATTTTTAAATAAAGTGATTCAATTTACAGTTTTAAAAGTTCTTGTCCCCCACACAGAAATCAACCCAAGAGAGCATACTGTGTTCAGTATTACTTAACTGTACATCTAATGTAAAAACACTATTTTATGACTATAACAATTTAAGAATGTAGAATTGTCCAATTTTAATTAAGTATAAATTTAAAAACTGATTATTGATTAGGAGTCTAAAGTGCCCTATCAAGGAGTTTTGATCGCAAAGTAATATGAGCATAACATGAGTACATACTCAGACATAATTCTTTATTTTTTTTGTCTATTGATGTGATGTTAGCGAGAGAGAAGAAGGGAGAGGGAGAGATAGAAACATCGATGAGAGAGAACATTGACTGGCTGCCTTCTGCATGCCCTCTATTAGGGATTTGGCCCTCAACCTGGGCATGTGCTTTGAAAGGGAATCTAACCAGCAACCTCTTGGTGCATGGGTTTACACTCAACCACTGAGCCACACCAGCTGGGCACTCAGACATAATTCTAAGTCACTGTTGCATGTGAGGTAAGAAAGCTAGCAAAGACAATGACTTGCGCAATAAAGCCATACTTCTTACAGAGTGAGCATCAACTCAAAGCTGTGTTCAGAGCAAGGTAATGCTAACCAAAAAAATAAAATACCAATTAAATGCATGCTTATATCCAGAATATGAGAAAGCAGAATTCTAGGCAATATTAACGACAAGTGGGAATAAAATAGAAAAAATAACAAAACAGTTCTGTTTAAGTGAAACTTCTGAGGATTATTCAATTTTAAACTACACATGCTTCAGAAGTGATTATCTGTTTGTGACATCATGAGACCAGTAATTGTAATTATAAAATTAATATCAATCATCAGAAATAATTTTAATACAGTACATTAATTGAGGTTAAAACATTCAAATAACTAGTTACATCAGCCTTGTACAAAAAGTTTTTGTCTTAAACCTTACATTCTTACCTGACCTTTTGCCTCATTTCTGCAAGGTATCTTAAGTTCCCTTGAGTCAAACAGAGTCATCCACAGAGAATATGGATTGGCACATCTACATTCAAAACCACAAATGATGTCAATGTGGAAGTCATTGAATGTTGAATATAGATGGTTAACTCCATCATCTTACGTGAAACCCTGAGATTGAGGAAATGTATCATGATTAAGATGACAAAGTGAGACCAATTCCTTTGAGATCCAGTACAGTGTATTCTTTACACAGAATGATGCAGACAAGGGTCATTACATATGACCCAAAACTGGAGCTCTTTTCTGCTTCTCCTTTTGATACCGTTGTAATTAACCTAGTTATTAATAACAGGAAAGAAGCAAAGGGAAGGCCAAATATTATAAGCATGTCATTTGGGCAGCTTCACCAAGAAGCTACCACTTTATATTCCCCAGGGGGTCCAGCAAAGGGAAGACAGATGCATGCCCCGTGAAGTTAGGGGGACTAGCAATGGTACTTGTCTGTCAGTCATTTCTGAGAACATTGGCCAGAATGGATACTGCAAGCAAGGGAAAATTTGGGATACTTAATTCCCTGAACAAAGGAACTTGGTCTTTGGGCCTCTCTTGTGCTTTTGGTTTCTCTTGGTTCTCTTGGGACTCTTGTTGCAGAGGGCTCACTTTCTTACTCCCTGCATTCACCCATGTGGTCCACAGCCATGTGGACCCCACACACAATGGGCAAATGGGCTTCATCTAGCCTGATGCAGAATTGGACCCACTGCAACATGAAATGGAAACTCTGGACACTGGTTTGCTTTTAGCTTTACTGAAGAGATGTAATTCAATGCAAATAAAAATCACTCGTCCTCCCATGCAAATCTGAGACAAGTCTCTTTCTTGAGATATTGTAATGAGTCTACCCCCAGCACTCAGTAGAACAAGGGATACCTCAGTTTCTTTTATAACACTTTATCAAAACAGGGAGGCAAAGAAACAAACAAAATACTTCTTCCTTAACCCCAGCTTTCCCAACTGACCCAAGAAATTGTTGATTCTCACTGGTTCTATCTCCCAATCACCAGTTTCTTTTTGGTTCACTCTGAAATTGCTCTTTTCAAGGTCACTAATAACTTCTGTTTTGCCAATCATGGTTATTAAAGAATGACTTTCTACTCCATTTCTCAGGAGTATTAGACATAGTTGATTACTCTGTCCTTGAAACACTTTCTTGTCTTCACTTCTGTGGATACACATTCTTCTGTTTTGTTCCTCTGCCTAACAGAATATTTCCTTTTAGTCTGGTAAACAAATCAAATATACCAACTCCAAGTAGGGGAAGTTAGAATGTTATTTCAGAAAGGAAGTAATTTTAAACTGTTTTGAAGCATAAAAAGAATTTTTATAGGTAGTTGGAAGAGAGTACAGAATTCCATTTGGAGAGATTTTTTTTTATATTGCAGAGCAAAGAACAGAGAAATTAGTAAAGACTCAATATTTAACTTTTGAATTCATGTTTGTTAATCAAGCTGAAGTTTTTCAAGAAAAAATATGAACATTAAGCTTCACTTCTGAGAACAGAAATAATTAAAGTACTTCAAAGATTGAACAAATATACCTTAACCATCTTTAATGTCAAGGAGAAATGCAAATTTAAGTGTTCAAATTTTATCCCCCGCCCCCAATAATACTCTAAATAGCTCAGAAGTGACAAATTGTGCCAAGTAATTAAAATAATTATCATTTAAAATAAAAAGCAAGGGAATACCATATACAAATTACATATACTAAGGGAGAAGGGAATGTTAACCACAAATGTCTAAATTAAAAATAAACGTAGGATGGATGTCTGATTCTCCATTGACTCAAGTGTCACTTTATCTGGGTGAGTCCTACATCTTATAGTTGGTCAGTAAATATGTACTCAGTCAATAGAATTGTAAGGAGAACATTTAAAAAAAGATTCCATAATACCAGAAAACCAGCTCTCATTTTCTGACACTAAGCATTTTAATAAAGAGAAGAAAATCCTCACCATTTTTAGCATTGTTACTTAAATGAAGGAATTGGTTTTGATTATTGAGTTCAAATTACTATGAATCCAATCCAAATAACATAGGTCAGTGTGTTAAATATTGGTGGGTACAGGACGAATATTACTCAGCCCTGTGTACTGAAAAGGGCAAAGAATATAATGAAAATTTAAGGCACAAACTGTTTAGATTGTTTGAGCTTACGTTTTTGGAAATGGTCATCTTACTTGTTATTGAATGAAAAGTAAATATCTAAGCCTTTCAAAAATTGCTAATTTAAATAGTGTTTTCCCTCCTAGCTATCTTACATGTAGAAGCTGGTTAATATTTGTCATATTGTTACAGGAGACATCAGTGGGCCAAATTTCTCCATTGCTAGTGGAAGTGGGGTTCATGTGATATCTTCAGAAAGGAAATTTTCTAAGACTCACATGAAAGTATGAATGGTTTTTATTGGTGTAAATTTATATTCCTTAGGTTTCAAAGTCCCAGCTTCCTTAACCCAGTCCTGGAAAACATGCAGCTGGGGGTTCAGCAAAGCTAGAAACAGGACCAGTGTCCAGAGCTTTCATTCCATGGTAAAACTGGGGGTCCAGAAGAACATCAGGCAAGATTCAGTTTATTAATTTATTGTATGAAATCTACGTGGCCATAGCCCACATGAGCAAATGCAGGGGAATGCTCTCTTTGCAATCAGAGTCCTAAGAGAGCAAGAGAGCTGGAGCCCGTAGAGGAAGAGAGGGAGCTTTCTTTGTTCAGGTGATTATGTATCTCAGAGTTTGTGCCCTTGCCGTGGCCACACCTATTCTGGCCACTGACTTGTTCCCAGGTGTGACTGACAGGTAAGCACCTTCGCACATCATCCACACCTTGCTGGACATGCATCTAAACTGCCTTTGTCCAGTCCCTTCCCCACCCATCTTCAGGGAATAGACCTGGAAAGTGTTAACTTGCAGATTTCTGGCAAAGCTGTATAAACGGTATGCCTATACTATCTAGTCTTCCCTTGACTCATTTCCTGTCAAATAATAACCAGATTATTATAATGGCATCACTATCAAACGAATCAATGAACTAAGAGGTTTTATTGCAGCAGGATGGGTTAACATGGGTGTGGCCTGTGACCCCTAAGCAGAAAGGTACCTATTTGCATAGACTCAGCTGAGTGGTAAGAAGCATTCAAAAGAGTCAGGCAAGATACCTCTCTGCTGACTCTCCATGAACAACCTGGAAAAACTTTTGCCTTAAAGACTTTGGAAACAGGCACTTTCTGTGTGAGATTCTCTAAACAGAGGTAAGGTGAGAGGAAGTTCAGGAACCTGTACTCAGGCAATACTCCTCCTTAAATTGCCCAAAGTTATACTTAAAAATTTCAAAGTGAATTACAATAACTAATGAGTGGAAATAATCTCCCAAAATGGTTATGAAACATGGAAAGATTGTGATTCATTTAGAAGATCTTAAAAATAGTTTTCTAAAGAAGTGAAAACATAGAGAAATGATGTTATGCACACACATACACAGAAAACAAAAAAAGTTCTCTAACTTGTCATTAATCCGGTCAAGTTTTTAAACAATAATTAGTACGATCTCTTCCTTAGAGCCATTTTTCCAACCATTACTAAATAAAGAAATGTGATTTTATTGTCATTCAAGAAATAGGTAAAGTTATATACAAACTGTTATTATTAGTGATTATAAACAAAGCAAGTTGTGGTATATACAGTTTAATATGAGTAATAAAAGACACATAATCAGGAACAATGTCTTGATGTCACCAGAGAGTGCTGGTGACTTCTATCACCTTCCACAGATTAGCACTCTGCACATTTACCATACTTTATTGGCCCCCACAAACTTAGACATTTGATTTTATTAGCAAACTGAGAAAGGTTTCATTTCACAAGAGGATTCCCAAAAGCTGAAATGACTAATACAGAAAGTCATGCTGTTGTTTAATTGATTTGCGATGAGAAATATGCCTTTCCCAGGGGGGTGGCATAGCTACACAGTCAGATCTAGACAAAAGCCAATTTCTGCTCAGATGGATGCTTGTCAAGCATGAGATCAGAACCAGGGAAAGGAGATTAATGCAGGTAATTATGGCATCCAACTGAGACTGGAATGATCTTGCCAATGGGACTGGGATTTGGAAAACCCTTGAAAAAAATTCCCTCCATTCCGCAGTGACTAGATAGGCCCTGCCAACATTTTGATGAATGATTTATATTTTAAGCTATGAATGAAAACACCTTCTCTAATTGACATTCTTTCTTTGGACATAATATTATATTAGTTTTATTTGATTATGAGTCATTGTGTCTTTCTATGCATACGTAATCTTTCAGATGGGTATGCATATTTATCTGAGCAACTCTCATAAGGTGATTTATTTTCATCTCTAAGAAGTTCCTGAAAAACTTCTCACTAGAGTCCGCAAGAGCACACCATTGCAATGGCCCAATGCAGGACACAGAACAAAGATAATTGTCTGCAAAATATGTAGCTTGACTCCTAACAAATAACGTTTCAGTCGTGTTTTAAATTTATAGAGCCATGTTCCAGGGAAAGTCATGACTTTTTTACATTCTTTTAATTAATATCTATTGTTATGGACTGACTGACTGTCCGCCATTCATATGCTAAAGGTCTGACCCTGCATTGTGATGGTATTCAGAAATGGGGCCTTTGAGTGGTAACTAGGGTTAGATGAGGTCATGAAACTGGGTCCTTCCTGGTGGAATTAGTGTACATATGAAAAAGAGACACCAAGAGCTTGCGTTCTTTCTATCTGCACCCCCTTCACACACACACACACACACACACACAAAGAAGAGATCATGCAAGCGACATAACCAGTATGACAGCATTAGCCTCTTTGTTTCCTCCACAATACTGTGCACATACTTGCAAATTTATATAGAATGAAGATACGATTACACAGAAAAATTTATCTGGGTTTGTGTTTAACTACAGTAAAAAAAGTTATAGAAATCATATAATCTAGAAAGTAAAATCATAGCCCTTGTTAAAATAAGATTTATGTTTACATATCAAGAAAATTTTTCTTTCATTCTGAATAATCAATATATGGCAGATTATAACAATGTAAATTTAATTATGATAATTTATGAAACTAGATGAGCAGAGGGATTTTACAAAAAGCATCAAAGAGCACAAAAATCTTTTTTTTTTTCTTAGAGGTATATCAATAGATAAATCTAAGATTGACAAAAACAAGAAAAACAAAAATAAAGGAAAATTGCATGAGGAAGCGGGTGTTCTCTTGTATCAAATGTCGTGGAGAAATGCTTCTACAGAGTGTAATAAAAATATCCCATGAGTTTGAACCTTGGGATTTCTAAGACAGAAGTAGTCTTAATGACTGTAGCACCTAACAGTTCAATTAAGAAGTAATTTTAATACACTATTGTAACTAACAAGAAAGATTACTACTATACTATTATTTGATAGCTATTAATGAAACTGGACAATGAATGGATCTGGACCGCCTGTCACTACTCAAGTCAATTAAGCAGAGATAAGGTTGAATCATTTATGAGCATTTATTCCAATAATTCTGGCAGTGTGGGAGAGCAGCAGTTTATCCCTGAAAATTCTGCTCTAACCTTCCCTCTTGACTGGTTGATTATATGGGGTAGAGAAACAAAGACTACGTGAGAAATAGCAGTTAGGGGAAAATGGCTATAGGCAAGGGGGAAGAATGTGGGCTGGAGATTGCAGAGGCTGGCTGCATGGAGTTGCAGTCATGAGTCCAGTGGTCCGATAACCAGGTTGTCAATCTTCCCATGATGCCAAGCAGTTCCCCCTTGTCCTCAGATTAGGAGAATGGACAGCATTCCTGAGGTAAACTCCCAAGGTGCACACCACCCAGCCAGGTCAGAATGGGCTTTTCTTTCTTTCTTTTTCTTTTTTTTTTTTAATATTTTTTCCTTATTAATTTTAGAAAGAGAGGAAGAAAGAGAGAGAGAGATAAAAACATCGATGAGCCTGCTGGTGTGGCTCAGTGGTTGAGTGTTGACCCATGCACCAAGGTTCAGTTCCTGGTCAGGGCACATGCCCAAGTTGTGGGCCCGATCCCTAGTGGGGGGGCATCTAGGAAGTGGCCAATTGATGTTCTCTCTCATTGATGTTTTTATCTCTCTCTCTCTCTCCCCCTCTCCCTTCCTCTCTCTAAAGTCAATAAAGAAAAAATAAATAAAAAAAGAAACATCAATGAGAGAGAACACCGACTGGCTGTGTCCTGCATGCCCCCTCACTGGGGATTTGGCTCACAACTTGGGCATGTGCCCTGATCAGGAATAGAACTGGTGACCTCTTGGTGCATGGATCAATGCTCAGTCACTGAGCCACACCAGCCAGGCTGGGCTTTTCTTTAATCAGAACAAAGCAATCATGATTAACAAAGCAAGGATGATTAGCATTTCTTATAACTATGGCTAGCGCCCCACTATGACTAGTTTTCTTTTCTTCTAATATTTTCTATTATTCTAATATTCTCTCCTGCACCTTTCATCAGTAAACTCATGAACTGAATCCATAGTGGTTATTGATGCCTGTCTGTTTACTCAAAGGTATCCAGCAATATTCTTCCTTTGTATTACATTACATATATTTCCAAGACACAAAATGTATACACATAAGTATAAAAATTCATTACCTATTGGAAAATGATAATCATCAACTTTATACTATGTATAAAACCATAAAACAAAAATACTTTTAAAATTCTACCATCCATAAAGAACACATTGTAAAGTATTAGGGTTGTGCATATATCAGAAAATATCAGTCTACATGAGAAATACATTATTTTTTAAGTAGCTTAGATAGCTGGGAGACTTATTCTACTTCCCAAGAATATATCTATACACTGGAAGGACATAATAATTTAGAGAAGATCAAAACTAAATATCAGTAGACTTAAAAATTAGACGAAAATTCAAACATATGCAAGCTTCCCACTGTATTTTACAAAGACAGTGTAATAGAAAAACTTGACTCTAAAAATACAAAAGGACTAAAGTCTAAACACACATATTCATGGGTTTATGTACTTATTTAAGTATTTATTCATTACTCCATTCAGTGACTGATTAATTCAATTCTTATTTAATGTATGCCTATTAGGTACCAGAAACTGAGATAATATGCACACAAAAGATAAATAATAAAATATTCTGACATGGCCAATGCCTCATGAAACAAAGTATTATAGTTTAAAACAATAAATTATAAACTAAAAGTGGTAGATATAATACCAAAAGAATGATCCATGAAAAAAAAATTGATGTTAGACTTCACTAACATTTACAACTTCTTTTCTGTGAAAGGCACTGTTAAGAGAATGAAAATATTGAGAAAATATTTGCAAAATATCTGTCTGATAAAAAAATGATATGCAAAATACACAAAGATCTCCTAAAATTTAAAAATAAGAAAACAACTTAATTACAAAAGGGCAAAGGATCTGAACAGACACCTCACTAAAGAAGATATACAGGTGAAAAATAAGCATATGAAAAGATGCTCAATATCATGTCATTAGGAAAATGCAAATTAAAACAACAACACGATGCCACTACACATATAGCATGGCCATAATCCAGAACAGACGAATGCTGATGAGGATGTGGAGCAATAAAACTCTCATTTATTGCTAGTGGGAATGAAAAATATTATAGCACCTTTGAAGACAGTATGGCAATAAGTTGAACTGTGTTTGTCCAAAATTCAAATGGTGAATGAAGTCCTGCCTTTCAGTACCTCAGAATGTGCATTATTTGGGAATAGGACCTTGGCAGATGTAATTAGTTAAGATGAGGTCATACTGGAGTAGACTGGACCTCTAAATCATATTAGATTATATAAACGGTATTCTTATAAAAAGAGACATTTAGACTTAAACATGCAGGGTGAATGTCATATGAAAGTAAAGGCAGATATCAAGATGATGCTTATATGAGCCAAGAAATGCCAAAGATTGCCAACGACATAACAAAGCTTGGGAGGACACGAAATGGATCTTCTTTCTCACTGGCCTTAGAAGGAATCAATGCTGCCAACACCTTGATCTTGCACTTATAATCTTCAGAATTTTGAGACAACACATTTCTGTTGTCTGAGCTACTCAGGTTGTAGTACTTTATTATGGCAGCCACATCAAAATAATTACAGTGTGATTCAACAATCTCACTCTTTAGTAATGACCCAGTTGAGCAGCTTTATTCCTATTCTTTAAGAACTGGAAGTAATCAAAATGTTCTTCAAAAGGTAAATTACTTCAAAAAATTAAAAATTGAATTTCCATTTGACCCAGTGATCCCACTTTTAGGAATATACACCAAGAAGCCAAAAACACCAATCAGAAAGAATATATTTACCCCCATGTTCATAGCAGCACTATTTACAATAGCTAAGATCTGGAAACAGCCCAAGTGTCCATCAGTAGACCAGTGGATAAAAAAGCTGTGGTACATATACACAGTGGAGTACTATGCAGCTGTAAGAAAGAAAGATCTCTAATCCTTTGAGATGACATGGAGGGACCTAGAAAGTATTATCCTAAGCAAAACAATCCAAGCAGAGAAAGACAAGTATCACATGATCTCACTTATTTGTGGAATGTAATGAACATAACAGTCTAAAGAACAGGGTAGTCCCAGAGATGTGGAAGTTGGACACAGACTGACAATCCCCAGAAGAGGGGGTGGGAGGGAATAAACCACAGAATTTATATGCAGGTACGCATAACCAATGGACATGGACAACTAAGCTAGGGACAGGGCAGGGAGGGAGAGGGAGAAAAGAAAAAAGAAGAACAAAGATAAATTAATTAAAAAACAACAACAACATGGTATATCCATAGAACAGAATATTATTCAGTGTTTAAAAAAAAAAAGTGAGTTATCAAGCCACAAAAAGATAAATCTTAAATGCATATTGCCAAGTGAAAGAAGCCAGTCTGAAAAGGCAACATACTATATAATTCTAACTATAGACATTATGAAAAACAAAATATAGAGATGACTCATTATATAGTCTAAACTATTGATGCTTTATAAGCCAGGATATCTGTTAGTGTGTGTTTTCAAATTTGTTTCTTTTTTTGTTTGTTTGTTTTCAGATTTATTTTGCCTACCCCTGTGTTTTATATTTTCATATACATTTTATAATTAACTTGTAAATTTACACACATGCACTCATATTTATATTGGTATTGCATGAAATCTATAAATCAATTTGGGTAGAACTGTAATCTTTATAGAGTCTTTCCATCCATAATGATGTATTTAAATCTTCTTTAATTACTTTAAGTATTGTTTTGTAGTCTTCCGAGTAAAAAACTTGCACACTTCTGTTAGAGTCATTGCTAGGTATTGTATGTTTCTTGAGCCTATTGCATATGCTATCATCTTTTTTTTTTATTTTTTTTTTTTATTTTTTTTATTTTATTTATTTTTTTTTTTATTGAATAATTTTTGTTACAAATGATTCTCCTTTTTTCCCCCAGTGGTTCCCCCCTGCTATCATCTTTTTTAAATGACATTTTTTCACTTTTGCTTGTAAATATATATAGGGGGATTTTTGCATATTGACTATAACCTAAAGAATTTGCTAAATTTCATGTATATTTTGCATCAACTCGTATTTTATATGTTCTTTTTCTGAATTGTATATGCACAGTCATGTTATCTGCAAATAATGTTTTATGTCTTTCATATTATTTTAATTATTTGATAATAATAGTAATTGTGAATTTCTAAATTAGATGTTAAAAAAAGTATTTCATGTACTATCTGGTTTTTCTCATTTTGATCTATTATACTTTCCTGCCACTGTGAAGTGGCAAGGATTTGGGGGACCTATGAATGCCAAGGGTAATAGTCCTAAATAAATATTTAGGGTACTCAATATAGAGAACTTTTGTCTGCATGTAACAATCCCAAAACAGAGGTGACTGCGAACTGTCTAAATACCCACTTATTTTCATGGTTATTGCTAGTAAATATTGGCTTCCTTTCTGTCTTAGTTTTTTATTGATATTACAAGAAATCACCAGAAATGTAGTGGGTTAAGGCATCACAAATTTATATTGCAGTTATAAATAGAGAGTCTGGGTTGACTCTGCTGGTTTTTGTGCTCTGGGTTTCATAAAGCTGAGATCAAGGTGTTGGTGGCTGGGGTCTTATCGGGGGGCTTATTTAGGTTGTTGGCAAAATGCAGTTCCTTGTAATTGCAGGACTGAGGTCCCTGATTCCTTTCTGGTTGTCACCCCTAAAGACCTCTCTTATCCTTAATGTGAGCTCCTACGTCTCAGAGACAGCAAAGGGACATGGAATCCTCCAGTTTGTAATCTCTTCTGTCTCATTATATCTCCCCTCTGTCTACAGCCCGAAGAAAGTTTCCTGCATTTGAGGGCTTCAGGTCAATAATTTCATTTACATCTTCAAAGTACCTTTTGCCATGTAGTGTAACATATTTCAGGCATTAGAACTGTAGACATCATGGGGTTGGAGGGACATTGTTCAGCCTACCACACTTTTTCAGTCTCTAAGAAATTTAAAGGGTGGGCCTTTCCCCCACCCAATGAAATGCTTTCGTTATTCTTTCCAGGAGTAACTATTGTTTTCTCCATATCACTGTCATACTTCTTGCATCTCCGCTACTATATTCACTGCTATCACTGTGTTATTGTTTCCCCACGGTACTAAGACTGTGCTCTCTTAGCATGAATGCTCCTTTATGTATCTTGTGGAATGGTCTGGCTTTTACTTCTCTTTACTCTTTGGTTTTTAAAGTAGAGCAAGTAAAAATCATGTATTTACAATTCCAGATGTTCTGTCTATCTTAGATGTTTCAATCTAACATAACTGATTACAACAAACACGAGAAAATTACCACTCTCGTTACATAGCAAAAAGATGAGCTACTTCTTAGCAACTAAGTTGCTCAGTTAGTATATACCAAGAATTAAATGTTTACTTGTTTCTAATTTTGTTTTTTCAGTTCAGCACTTCATAATACTGTTTTTGTGGATCTGCTTAATATGATTTATACAAGCATGGGATTATGTGAAAAACACAGTTGCTTAGCACTTTCTGGAATGGTCTATCACGACTTCCTCGCAAATCACCAAAAAAGGGAGCCTCCCGATGTGTATGTGCAGCTACTTCCACTGTATTGTTGACTTTCTGGCACCCAAAGAGCAGTTGGCTCTTCTTTATGTATTGATTATTTATTGCAGGAATCCTACTCTTTCCAAATTATAAATGTGCTTTTTCTTTTCTTGGTCTTTTCTAAAAGGTGTATACTTATAGACTGCAATTTCTGTCTTTCAGGTTTTTTTAATGAAATGAATAATTTTTTTATATATATATAAATAAGCATCAAGCTCCTCTGCTCCATATAAACAGAACTGACAAATTTTCACAAAGGTAATTTTAGAGCAAATGAAGACTGTGGTTACACATGGTGTTATTTCAAAGGACTGACCAGGAAAATGTGTTAAACAATCAGGAATTAAGTTGGTATCAGAATTAATTAAGACTATTATTTAGGGGTTATAAAGTTAAATATTTTAGTATATATTTTACATAAATATATAATGTAGTCTATCTATCTATCCATCTGTTGAGAAAGAAACAATGGAATAAATTTTCCTGTTTTATAATTGGTTCCTTCTGAGTGATAGGATTATATACGATTTTCATTTTCTTAATGCTCTTCTATAATTTCCCAATTTTCTACAATGATTAATTTTTTTTACTAATATTTATTTATCCAACTATATATTCATATCTGAAATTATATATAATAATCATATAAAGATAAATATTTGGGAAGTTAATCATTTAATAGGTGGGTATCCTGATGATTCTCAATAATGGCAGTTTTACCTTTTGGTTTTTTTATTGAATTTATTGGGGTGACATTGGTAAATAAAATCATATAGCTTTCAGGTGGACGGGTCTATATCACCTTAACTGTATATTGTATTGTGTGCTCACCACCCACGTCAAGTTCTCTTTAGCACCATTCAGCCTTCCTCTCCCTCTTCCACCCCTTCCCACCCCACTTTCCCTCGGTAATCACCATGCTTTTGTTTGTGCCTGTGAGTTGTTGTTTTTTGTTTTTTTGTTGTTGTTGTTGTTGTTTTATCCTCACCCGAGGACATTTTTCCATTTTTTGTTCAGGTAGAGTGGGAGGGAGAGAGAGGAAGGGAGAGAGAGAGAGAAACATCGACGTGAAAGGGACACATCGAGTGGCCGCCACCCGCACGACCAACCAGGGCCGGGGACAAACTGCAACCGAGGTACATGCCCTTAGTGGGAACCGAACCCGGGTCTCTCCAGACCGCAGGCCGACGCTCCAACCGCTGAGCCAAACCGGCCAGGGCGATGGTGTTTTGATTAGTATGGTCTTGTAGTGTAGTGCTGTCAGGTGGTATGATTCCTTAAATTTCGTTCTTTTTCAAGATTGCTCTGACTGGGATATTTTGTGGTTCCATATAAATTTTTGGAATATTTGTTCTAGTTCTGTGAAATATGCCATTGGTATTTAAAAAAAAAAAACAAACAAAAACCTCACCTGAGGATGTTTTTATTGATTTTAGAGAGAGAGAAACATCAATGTGAGAAAGAAACATCAATCTGTTATCTACTAGGAATTGAACCTGCAACGTTTTGGTGTACAGAGCGATGCCCCCAACTAAGTGACCCACCTTATCAGGGTCACCATTGGTATCTTGATAAGAATTGCATTGAATGTATAGATTGCTTTGGGTACTATGGACTTTTTAATGATGTTAATTATTCCTATGGAATTACAATAACATAGGATATTTCTTTTTTCAAACACTTATTATTGTGATTCTATAGTTATAAGGTTTCATAGGGAAACAAAACATTTCATAACATGAAAATTCCTAATTCATCCCCTTTTGATGTAAAAAAATATATAAATAAAAATAGAAATAAAAGTTAAGAATTGTCTGATCTTTTTTCTACTTTAAGACTTTGTTTTAATGAGCAGAAAAACATTGCCCTAAAGTATTTGAGCATATATGTGCAATTTAGACTCTCTCAAAAGAAGTTAAAAAAAAATGTCTATACATATTTATATTTCATAGGTATGGTCTTTAAAAAATAGATGCACACATAGCCATTATAGAGACTTCTATCTTCAATCAATAACATCACCCTAAATCAGCTGCTTATCCTCTAGGCTGATATTCTTTTATCTATTGGACAAGAAAAATTTAATTGTTATTTCAGGATGTATAGGTAGAGACACACATATTCATTTAGTTATGAAAATTTTATGATCATTTTGTTCTATAAATAAAGATTATAAAGAGCCTTATCCCTTGCAAAAGAAAACAATGACACCAACAGTAGAGGTATAATACCAGTCTTGTGTGTACCAGAGACATATATGCTATTCACACCAGGCCTCATTCAAAGGATACAGTACAGGTAATCCTAATGAACCAAAAATGACAAACCTTGAGAAGTATTAACAGAATAAAATCCTTTAAAAAAACGAAAAAGGAGGAGAAACACAGAGAGTTTAAGTATGCACTGTGTTGGAATACCAGTTCGATGGAGAAATTCAAGTTCCAAATATAATACGGAAAGTGCCTAGGTAAAGTTGGGCAAAGATAAAGAAAAATCTATGACCACCAGATCACACTCCAGAGATATTTGTAAATCCAGGAATATTTCTGTGAGGCACAATGGCCACAAACTGAAACGTGGTGTGTCCTGAGCACAAAAGTCATAGCATTTGGTAAAAGGATGTTCTATATAAACTCTAACTTGAACTACTCGTGTTCCATTTATCAAAATCTCTCACCTTTCCCTCTCGTTATTGTTTTAACCATGTCACAAGTAGATCTACCATTATTCAAGATGAATAATAACCAAAGGAACTTATGTAAGACCAAGGCATAGACATTGAGGCAAAAACTTGTGGGCGAAGTGTGGGGAAAACTGTAGCAAATAAAAAGATTATGATATCTATTCAATAACTTATTTAAAATTATTTTTAATAGAGCTAAACATTATCATAAATAATGATTACAAGCAGCATGTAGATATAAACCCTGGCAAGGTTAAAAGACTAAGTATAAATGGAAAATGATTGTAAAATTGGAGGACAAAAATGATGGACATAAATATGTACTCACTTCTTTCTCACTTCATACTGGAAGATAAGAGATATTTTCCCAAAACTGAAAATGTACTTTAAAGTCAATCTGCTAATATTTCTCATGTATTTTACAGTTAGAGACATATTTTAGAAACAAATATATCTCACAAGAAAAACATTGTCCAGAGACAGAAATTTACTAAGCTTAATTTTAATTGCTTTTTCTTCTTTTAAATATCATTGCGCAAAATTTTTGTACTTTGTTAAAACAACTATAGTATTTAGTTAAATTATTTTACCTATTTGTATCTGTCTATGTATATACCTAGGAGTCCAGAATTATGGTCAGCAAGTGTTAATATTTGTTTTAAGGTGATGGGATTTAAGGATGATACAATTACTTATTTTCTTGTTGCCTGTATTTCATATACTTATAAAATATATTTTAAACTATCTTAATATGGTAAAATGTCTGGTTTTAAACAGCTTTTTGTTGAGTGAATCTATTCATAAACTCTCAGAATCTTACAAAGCATTCTTAATTGAAGTACAATTAACTCTAGTGCCTAATCTAAAATTGCTGTGAAATACCATCTGCCTATTATCTCAATTAAAGATGCTCTAAGCCTTGGGTTTCCTGCTTCAAATGTGATATGAACCCTTGACAGGAGTTGAGTGCCCTCAGAATTTTGTCTAAATACATTGTGTTATAATTACAATTAACAATCAACACATTAAATTACTCTTGCAGAAAGGAAATCAACTTGATTTCTCTTAATCTTCTAAAGTATTTCTGTGTAAAAACTAAATCAACATAGAAGTATTCATTTTGCAGGTTGCATTATAATGAAGATAAGTAAAGATTTACTACAAACAGATCAGAAGGCAGGAATTCATGGAAGACGATGCCCATGCACCAAGAGGTCCCAGTTCGATTCCCCATCAGGGCACATGCCCAAGCTGTAGGCCCCATCCCCAGTGAGGGGCATGCAGGAGGCCGCCAATCGATGTTCTCTCTCATTGGTGTTTCCATCTCTCTCTCCCTCTTCTTTCCTCTCTCTCTGAAAAAAAAGAAGAAAAAAAGTCAAAAAAGAAGATGCCAAATGTTCATAACTCATTCTTCAAACATTCCTAAATATCTGGCAATCAGTAATCAGAAACTGGCAATTAATTTAAAGGGAAGTGATGTGTGACCAAATTTCAGGAAAATCTGCAAATGAGTCTTGGATTTCTACTCTGAGTTTCCTTCACCTGCAGTTTTTAACTTCTAATCACTTGATCAAGTATTTTAAAATACCTGAAGATATCTATAAAGTGGCAAAATAACTTATCTCTTTTACTTGTCATAGATGAGAAGTCATACATATGTTTTAAGGAGTATGGCAAATATACTCAGGGAACGGATTGTGTTATAGCATCTATGATAGGAATTTGCCTAGTCTGCTTATACATGGAAACTTCGATTGCTTAAGATTGGGTGAGAAAGTGTACCAGCTGAGTCAGACCCTAGGCTGTTGGTGGTGCCACTGGGAAACCTAGAAACCACAGAACCGAAAGGCAGAGGAATATGCTGGATTCAGCACTTCAGTGCCATTAAGCATGGAAGCCTGTCATGTTCATTCAAAAGTTGCATGCTGTCAAGTAATCTTTTATCACATATGATAAAATAGGTATCACTAATACCTATTTACAAAAAAAAAAAAAATGAGGCAGTTTCAAATTTGGATAAAAAGAATAATTCATCTTTCAGTCCCTAAATCAATATCCTTATATGAATAGCTGCTTTAATCAAAGATCTTCTGCTATTAGTTTTTGTTAGACATAATCAGTAAAGCAAAAACCAAACACAGATATCAGTATATATTAAAATATTATTAGTCAATGGAACCAAATATAGATGTTAGAAATTTATTCCTAAATTAAACGTTATTGTAATACTGGTCATATTTTATTATATACACTCCTAAGTTGTATTCAGCAATATTAAAATCATACAGAACATTACTTTATGACCAGAAAACAGACAATCCAAACACCACATTTCTACAAACGGCTGTTTTACCTATTCTCAGGAAGATATTACTTAAAAATTAAATGAATTTGTGCCTTCATTCAGTTTAATCAAAGAAACAAATGAATATTTGAAATTTAAAAGCAAATGCAGCCCTGGCAGGTTTGGCTCAGCGGTTAGAGCACTGGCCTGCGGTCCAGAGAGACCTGGGTTCCCACTAAGGGCACGTACCTTGGTTGCAGTTTGTCCCCGGCCCTGGTTGGGTCGTGCGGGATGTAGTCACTTGATGTGTCTCTTTCACATCGATGTTTCTCTCTTCCTCTCTTTCCCTCCCACTCTATCTGAACAAAAGATGGAAAAATGTCCTCAGGTGAGGATAAAAATAAATAAATAAAAGCAAATGCAAAATATATGGAACCATCTAAATGAATCAGATCAATTAAGCATTCTAATTGCATGGGATTTTCACCGTTCTTTAAAAATGACCTCATCTGGATTTTGTCTTATTTTCAATATTCCAAGGCAAAGCAGCTCAAAATAACTTTGGTTCATGTCCTTCTCTACACCTGTAAAAGTCCTTTGCATATAGGTTGGGACATTCAGAATGTTTGTTGAGTCGATTAATGCTGTTTGTACAATGCTTATTATTGGCAAACACAATGCCACACATATTTAGAAGACTTTGTCCTATTTAAAGTCAAGATGAATCAAAACAGGCAGTTATATTACAGCTGTCAATAACATAGTCATTAGAGAACACATATGCACTAATAAAGAATATAGAACAGACTTCCATGGTTTAAATTTGCAGGACTGAGTAAGACTCTCTTAATCTTTTAATTATTTTCATCACTTTTGTAATATATATTTAAATCTGTTGTACATTGACTAAAGTCTTTAGAAAAAACAACATTCAGAAAATTAATTGGTTTTATGTTTTTAAGTTGACTATCTTAAATGTTGAATTTGTTACATTCATAAATGCAACCATAGAAAAAGAAATAACAATAATCAATAAATACATTTATAAAACAAATTTAGAAAAGCTTAATTTTCCAAAACTGACAATATTAAAAATTGCAAGACAAAAATATCTAACAATTTATAATGTACATAATGACAATATGGCTTGTGTAAAGATTAAAAATTGTCTCAACATTTTATATTTCATCTATCCAGGAAAGTTGTATAAATATTATTCAAATCATAATTATCTGCCTGATGTAAAAACCTAATTGTGTCATAATTTATGTATGACAGAAGAAATGAAATAGGGAGAAAAATGAAAATATTTTCAATTCCTAAACTATATAGATTACTTGCTGTAATACATTCACAGATAGCACTTTTTCTTGTAATTAATTAGCATTTTATTGACTTTCCTAATATTACAGTTCTGTTAACATATAAAACTTGCATAAATTGTTCAGCCTTTTCCCCATCAGGCATGAATGTAATTATTTCTTATCTTTCAACACAACCAAGCCCTGTAAATATAATTACGAACTTTTATGTTTACTCAAGCATAAACATTCATACATTAATATTTTATTTATCCTCTTGCCTCTGTCACTTATTAAAATGCATCAGAGATTTCTTGACTTTATCCTCTATGACTACAATTTCTAGTTAAAATTAATTTTTACCTTGATTTTCAAACTTTAACAAAGGCACTTACATGTACTCAGACAGTTGTTAGAAATTTGTGTTTCTGACATTCATAAACTGAATTTGGGTTAGAAATCTTAAAGACTTGAATATTGGAAGTACTAAAATTAATTCATCAGACCATGTTTAATCAATGCACCGAAGCATGCAACTCAGTGATGTACATACTAGAACAATATTTCAAAAATGTTCTATGGATTCTCAGGTATCTTTTCTTCCCAATATATAAAGTATATTAAGTGAAAATAAAAGTCATCATGAAAGGTCTTTTTTTTTTTATCCTCACCCGAGGACATTTTTTGATATTTTGTTCAGATAGAGTGGGACAGAGAGTGAGAGAGAGAGAAACATCAACATGAAAGGGACACATCGAGTGGTTGTCACCCACATGTCCCAACCAGGTCCAGGGACAAACTGCAGTCGAGGTACGTGCCGCTAGCGGGAATCGAACCCGGGTCTCTCTGGACCACAGGCCGACGCTCTAACTGCTGAGCCAAACTGGCCAGGGCCATCATGAAAGGTCTTTATATTACAAGAGGTATAACCAACATTTTAAAAAGTTTTTTAAAAGTTCAGTTTTCAATAAGATTACTATTCTAATAGCAACAAGGACCTTATGTTAATAAATCTTGAAACTTATAAAATTATTATGGAAATTGAAGGGTGGTCTCTCTTTTTTTTAATATCTTTTCTTTATTGATTTTAGAGAGGAAGGGAGAGAGAGAGAGAGAAATACTGATGAGAGAACATCGAGTGGCCGCCTTTTGCATACCCTACACTGGGGATTTGGCCCACAACCTGGGCATGTACCCTGACCAGGAATTGAACTGGTGACCTCTTTGTTCATGGGTCAACGCTCAACCAGTGAGCCACACCAGCTGGGCATGTGGTCTTATTTTTTCTGAGAAACAATGTAACTGATAAATTGATGTGATTTTCAGAAAAACTGTTTCATTTCAAAGCACTTTCCAAATACATATTTAGTCTTTATAACATTATCTACACATCACATATATAATAACACTGAGACACAGGTTATATACATTAAATACAACACATGTACATAAGTAGGAAAGTGGGGTTTGAAAAAGAGGCAGTCTGGTTTCTAAAGTCATTTTGTCAAATACTTTTTTGACATCTACAGAAATTATTGTGTGGATTTTCTCCTTTATTCTCTTACTATGGTGAATTATATCATAGATTTTTGAATTTTAAATCAATTTTGCATCCCTGAGATAAATCTATTTTGTCATAATATATTATTTTATCTATTTTTTGATTTGATTTGCTAGTATTTTGCAAAGAATTTATATATGTACATATATTCATGAGAAATATCAGTGTAATTTTCATTTTCTATAATGCCTTTGTCATGGTTTGTTATTAGAACTGAATTGTTACAGATATGTTATTAGAGTTAGGCCTCATAAATTAAGTTCTACAAGAAAGATCCCTTATCCTTTGAGACTACATGGACAGACCTGGAAAGAATCATCCTAAGTGAAACAAGCCAAACAGGGAAAGACAAGTATCATATGATCTCACATATTTGTGGAATATAATGAACATAACAGTCTGAGGAATGGGGTAGTCCCAGAGACGTGGAAGTGGGGTACAGACTGACAATCCCCAGAAGAGGGTGTGGTGGGGGAGAGATAAACCACAGAACTTATATGCATGTGTGCATGGACAGTGGACATGGTCAACAAACTGGGGACAGGGCAGGGAGGGAGGGGGAGGGGGGAATCAGTGGGGGAAAAAGGAGAAACATCTGTAACCAAAATTAATTAATAAAAAATAAATAAATTTAAAAAAATAAAAAATAACTTAAGTTCTACAATAGTCCTTCTTCTTTTTTTGAAAATAAAATTGTATAATAGCAGTATTATTTCCTCCTTGATTGTTTGATAGAATTCAACAGTGAAATCATTTGGGACTGAAGTTTTCTGTATAGAGATGTTTTAGATAATGAATTTAATTAATTTAACAGATAAAGGTCTAATCAGATTTTTTTGTTTCTTGTTTCAATTTTTAATCATGTATTTTAAAAGGAATTTGTCCATTTCATCTAAGTTTCTAAATTGTTTGCATAAAGCTGCTCATAACAGTCCTGGTATTCTTTTATCTGTAGGATACATAGTTAAAACCTCTTTTTCATTTCTGATATCAGTGATTTATATACTGTCTCTTTCTTTATCTTGATCAATCTAGCTAGAGCTTTGTCAACATTTTACTATTTATAAAAAATAATACTACATTGGGCATTGCTAATTTTCTTCATCTGTATCTGTCTTTTATATTCTTCTCCTTATATTTATAATATCCTTTGTTTTACTGACTTTGGTTTCACTTTGCCCTTCTGCTTCTAGTGTCTTGAAGAAAAAAAAAAACTTAGGTATTTAATTTTGGGGCTTTCTTTTTTAATTTAATCACTTAAAGCTATAAATTCCCACTTAAGCACTGCTTGATTAACAACTTATGTATTTTTATATGCTACATATTTTTGTCATTCAGTTAAAAATATTTTCTAATTTTCTTGTGATTTGTTTCTTTACTCATGAATTATGTACATGTGTTGTATTTAATGTTTTCTTAGATAATTTATTGCTAATCATTTCTAAATAAGTTCCTTTGTGGCCATGGAATATACTGTGTACATATATTGTATTTCTTTTCCTTTTATTCTACATTAGAAAGGTCAATGTTTTCCAGAAGATATTTGATTTGAATGTAGAATGAGAGCTCCTTCACTTCTGTAGTAAATTCTCACATACGGATATTTGATATTGCGGGAGTGAAAATCGGCCCCAATTAAATGTTGGCTGAATATAACCAACTATCTTTTGCTCCCGGTAAGTGGGCTGCCATGAAGTATAATGAGTGTTGTTTCATAATTTTGTTTTATGTCTTGAGTCATGGTTAAGCTTAGAGAACAAGATTGAATTGTTGCTGACTTTTACATTCTCAAATATTCAATACTCAGGAAGAACTGCCTATATTTGTTTGTCAAGAGTGGCTCAAAGCCAACCACACTTCTGAGCCACAAGTGTCAGAATATTCTCCTTATTAAGAATAAAAGGGGAGTATACTGTGACCACAGGGACTTATTAAACATATAGATATCTTCCGTTGTAAAGAAAAATGGTTTTTGCATACAGAAATAGTTATTCGAAGATCTTGTCATGAGGAGGAGGAAACACCCTTACATATGACCAGTTAGCCTTCCCAATGTCATTAATAAGAAACATTACTTGTCTTTAAATAAATGAATTCCTGTTGCTAAACTCCGCGGAGCAAAACTACGGAGGCTCTGCGTGCCCACGTGGGAAACAACCATCACAAATTAACCTCAGCACCAGGAGGCAGGTGCTCCTCACCCCCAGTGGCCTTTGTCCTCAGGGTCCCAGCAGGAACAGTGTGTCAATACCACAGTCACACTTTAAGTAACACAGTCCCAAGCTTACTCTCTACGTATGCTCAGATCCTTTCAGCCTCATCATTCCCTGACGTGGTCACAAATAGAAGGAATCTTTTTCTAGATAAAAGAAGGAACAGGTTTGAATAAAACATTTATTATAAAAATAATCCTTCTGCTATAAAGAATAGCTCAAACTCTTCAAGCTTTTGTCTACATCTCTTTAAAGTGCCATAACACCTATCTCACAAATGTGTTATAAAAACTCAATAAAATAATATGCCTGAGAACAATTCATAAACCACATTATAAATGTTAGTTTATCTTAATCTTTCAGTTGCAGTACAGGGACAGCAATCACTGAAGATATACCCTAAATTGCATCTCACATGTTTATGAAGTAGGAATTTTAGAAAACAAAGCTATTAAAAAGAAAACGTATTATTTTAATCAAGATTAATTTTTGAGTCACATAATATACCATGTGATGTTAAATCAAACCCTAGAAGGATAACCAATAAAAGGAATTGCATACATTTCTAAGCAATTTCAATTCATAATAAAACAATGTTGGAAAAAAACAATTTTTTTACAAATGAAAGCTTTTACATCAAGCTATATATAATCTCATTTCTATAAGGCTGATTTTTTTTTTCCTTCTAAAATTAATATGCAAGTGTATGAAAAAATGAATCAAATATTAAAATAAAATATTTTTATTTCTTTTGTTGTTTTTTGTTTTGTTTGTTATCCTCACCCAAGGACATTTTTCCATTTTTTGTTCAGATAGAGTAGGAGGGAGAGAGGAAGAGAGCGAGAGAGAGAAACATCAACGTGAGAGAGACATATCGAGTGGCTGCCACCCACACAACCCAGCCAGGGCCGAGGACAAACTGCAACCGTGGCACATGCCCTTAGCGGGAACCGAATTCGGGTCTCTCTGGACCCGCTCTAACCGCTGAGCCAAACCGGCTAGGGCGGCTCCCTTATTTTTAATGGGTACATTTTAACATTACTACAAATTATTAATATCTTCATTAGTTTTAAGAAAATTAGCACTTCATAACACTAATAATCTATTTCTTAGAAAAGAAAAACATTTTAAACTGAGACAATTTATTAAATAATTATTTTTGCAAGTTTCATGTGATTTAAATTTAATACAAGACATAAGTAACAGATTACACCAGTCCTCAACTTCACCTAGTCCTTGACCACTGTTTACAAAACCTTCAGTGTCGAGCTGACTGCATGCAAGTCCAGCAAACAAGAAATGAGGAGTGTAAATTGTTTTCTTTTTGGTAGACTCATCCGTTTAAGATGTTAGAGCTAATGTGAGGAGCAGGTTTCTGCTTGCTTTTCTAGTTTAAGTACAGTTTGAGCAATGGAGATGCCAGGGGGAAGATGTCACGTTATTTAGTCACATGTATAATGTTAAAGGCACATAAACTCGCTGAACGGCACAACTTTCACCTAGCATATAGCTTACTTACCTACCACTTAAAAATAATCCTTGAAATTCTGTTTTTTTCATCTTTTTAATTGATCGATGAAGTCACTTAAACTACTTCTCTTTCACAACTGTGTCACAGCCAGTGGATCTGTTACCCTTTGTCGCATTTTGTAAGACTGTGACTACCCAGAGTAATTTATTCTACACAACAAGCTCCTTTTTTTTATCCTCACCCGAGGACATTTTTGCATTTATCTTCAGAGGGAGGAAGAGAGAGAGAAACATCAATGTTGAGAGAGACACATTGAGTGGTTGCCACCCACACAACCCCAACCGGGGCGGGGGACAAACTGCAACCAAGGTACATGCCCTTAGTGGGAGCCAAACCTGGGACTCTCTGGTCCATGGGCTGATACTCTAACTGCTGAGCCAAACTGGCCAGGGCACAAGAAGTTTCTTGAAGGAAGGCACAGCCTTTAATGTTTGTATCCGGGATACCTCAGATCAATCGAATGATCATTACTCGGGATTTCATAATGGTTACCGTCCCGTTGGGGAACTGATTCTCAGCAAAGATAATTATATCCTTACAGAGAAAAAAAAATAACAGCATATTTGATATTTGTATAATCAATAGGTAATACCTAAGAGAATATCCTAAGTAAAGTATTTTTCTTAGAGACTACTTTTCTTTTCTTCTTTTTTATCCTCACCTGAGGACATTTTTCCATTTTTTGTTCAGATAGAGCGGGAGGGAGAGAGAGGAAGAGAGAGAGAGAGAAACATCGACGTGAAGGGACACATCGAGTGGCTGTCACCCGCACGACCAACCAGGGCCGGGGACAAACTGCAACCGAGGTACGTGCCCTTAGCGGGAACCGAAACCGGATCTCTCTGCACCGCAGGCCGACGCTCCAACCGCTGAGCCAAACCGGCCAGGGCGAGACTACTTTTCAAAAGTAATATATTTGTGTTGAATCTGGAATTAGTCGTGTATCTCTAATATGAAAGCAGATTTCATTTTTCTAGTATTGTATATACAGAAATATTACAGGGAACTTTCATTAATACTTTATCCAATTCCAGATTTAGTGAGGCTGCCATATTGCCTCTTAGCAATGAAGATACATTCCCTTAGAAAGGATAGATCCAGAGCTCGGTGTGTTGGAAGGAGACAACTTTAGGCTATTTTGTTCAGTGGTTATGCATTTCTTAATCTTTCCAGGTTTTTATTATACTCTAGAAAATCTTGTCCATTGTGGAGTAACATGAACATCTGCTCTTATACAAAAACAGAGAACTCTTAGACTGTTTTGTCTCAGTATCTCATTCAACTAATTAAATGAAAATCACAAATTTGGGAATTTATCCACTGAATGAAAAAATCTTCCAATATATCGTCATTTCTCAGGAATAAAAAATCTTTTCAATAGATTTCTTTCTGCCCAATTTGTGGCTCATTCAAAATAAACCTGAAAGAAGACACAATTAATATTAATCAAGTAAGTGAAGTAAATGAGTACAGTATTATTTATTTAATAACACGGGTAGTATAAATTAAGATTGATGTTTATAATAGCCAGTTAATTTGGAACACTAGAAACATCTTAATGATTCGTATTATAAAAATTAAATAAACTAATATGACTAAACTTCCATTCTTCAGCAAATTGTTCTGATACTGTGGATGGTGAAGTATTGCCTACAGGAGTCCTCAAGAACAGACCAGTGGAAGGAAGTGCAATCAGCATACTGAAACACTATAGTTATTATTCCCATAGTATTTTGTAGCAGTTTCGCATAACTATATCTTATAATTTTATTTGAATAAGTTTTATTGAATAACTTAGAATTTATGTATGCTAACTTAGGGATTATTTTTATGTAGAAAAGGTTTGGAAGTTTTTGTATTCCCACGTACATCATATATATAAATATATTTGAGTTTATTTTTTATTGTTGACAGTATTACAGATGTCCTCTATTTTTCTCCCATTTATGCCCTCCACCCAGCTTCAGCCCCACCCCAGGCCTTCACCACACTATTGTCTGTGTCCTTGGTCTATGCATATATACATATAAATTCTTTGGTTTATCTCTTCCCGTCACCCCCCATAATGGTATGCAAATAGACAGTTATTATCCTAGGCAGCAGTTCATTTCATGAATAAATAGATTTATCAGTTATTATTGAATAACAGACTATCCCCAAACTTAGAATGTTTAGCATTTAGTTAGCTCAAAAGTCTTCAGGGGCACTTGAGGGTTAGAAGGCCTTGCTCATGCATCTTTCACAACCGCCACAGATAGGAATCACTGCTGATTTGGGATGAACACTTTCCATTCTCTAGGGCCTCTGTTAGGATAAATTAGTTAACTCAGTTCTGTTCCACACAGCCTGTCACCCTCCAGCAGGCTAACTTCGGCTGGTGACATGGCAGTCTCAGGGGTTAAGAGAAAGTGTTGAAGGACCCTTGAGGATTAGACTGATAACTGACACACTGTCATTTCTGCCATATTCTGTTAGGCAAAACAACTCATCGGCCTAGTTCAGATTCAAGGGACAGAGAAAAACACTGTGCCTTTGGTGAAAGGACTTGGAGAGTCACGTTATAAAAGTTATGGACAAAAGGAGGGAAATATATTTGAAAAATTTTGCAATCAATCTACTACATATGTCTTATTTATAAACTTCTTTCTAATATTAACCTGAGCCTTTCTTACATGTCTGTGTCCCTTTTACCCAAGAATTGTAGGGTTAGATTCATGTCTTCATAGGATGGATTCCTTCCACCATTCCTCTCATGAACTATATACCATCATCTCAGTTACCTTACTCTTGAAGCTTTCTCTTCCATCAAGACTCCTATTTAAATTTGACTTCCAGAACTAAAACCACAACTACTGACATAATTTAACAATGAAGGGTCCATCAAGGTACTTAATTGCAATAATATGACTAGTCCCTTTTTAGTAAAGGGGCTTCACTAATCAAAATATTATTTAATGTGTTTTTTTTTTTTCAAAATATCATAGTCAACATCAAAAACTTTTGAGTTCCTTCCATGTGGTAAAAAATTAGAAGCAACTCAAACACCAAACTAAATTAGGTTCAGGTCTCAATACATTGTCAAGTAATTTTTAGACCTAGCATATTTTATGGTTCTTGCATTTCTGAGAATGTCTTTTACATTCACCTGAAAGACAAATTAGCTGGGTATAATTGGGACAAAATCATGTTAATGTTCATTTATATTCTGGTAGTTAGCTTTAAAAGGATAATGTCTGAGGTGAATCTTTGTTCCCTCAGCAATGTTTTTTCACTCTGATACCAATAGATGTTATTCTCCACCCTTATAATACAAATATTTGTCAGATATAGCTAATCTGTGACTCCCTTTTTATTGATTTTTGCCTAGAGCAAGGTGAACCTTTCAGTCTAAATGGTCAATTCTTTTTCAGTTTATGACTATTTCCTTTAATATTGAGCATTATTATTTCCTATGTTCAGTTTTATTATACTTCTCAAGTAAACAGTTATTTTTTAAAAGAAGATCAGGAAACTTTTGCCTCCATATTGATCATATTTTTTGTCATTAGGTCTTGTCTTTTATCTTTTCTACTGCATCTAAGAGTGTCTTCCAAGTTTTCTCTCTGCAACTTTACTCTTTCAGACTGACAATTCTCTCCTTAGGGTCATCATTGTGGATTTTCACTTTGCTGCTGCATTTTTAGCTTTTGTTTGTTTGTTTCTTTGTTTTTAATCATTCCTTGAGTCAGTCATCTATTTCTCAACTTAATATCATGGTATATATTATTTTTGCATTTTCTCTTCTCATGACTTTCTCCTCCCACCTTATTGATGGAATGCCTTGTTTTCCACTGGATAATAACAATGTAGTCTCTGAAATTTCCTGCAAGCTTCTTCATTGAAAGCATTTTAAAACTACATGTTTTTATTCATAAAACTAGCTATCTGTAAGTTGTGCGTGTACACACACATGCACACACCTATCCTCCTTTTTCTCTTCTTTTGCTCTTCTTCCCCTCAACTCATTCTCAAGTGAGTTTGATCTCTTTATATTACATGTTTAACCATAATCAGAGTGTATCCTAGCCCACTGCCTAGTTCTCTGATATTTTGAACCGAGTACATGAAAACGTACAATGTCCAGAGTGCTTTGCTCCCAGGGCCCCATACACTCCACTGCAGTGGCTTGCTTAGGAGAATGTAGCCACTCATGAAGAAGCCCAGTTCTGTCAACTCTTCTCTACCTAAGGCTCTGTTATATTCTGAATCTTACAGAATCTGACAGGCTATAAAAGAGAGACATTAAAAGGCAAAACTTGAGGTGAAAGAAAGGAGTGCTCAGGCCAAATAAAAATGCAGAAATAGCATAATAACAGTATAGTGCTGTTCCACATTCACTAGACATGTTTTTACTGTTCCTACCAAGTCCATTAGGGAGTAGTTTTTACATGGTGAATGCATAAGCAAGCAAGGATCACACAAACACCAAACTAACCTGAAATCTCAGAAACCATAACTTAGCATCATATTAAAACAGAAAAGTAAAAATACTGTGCTAGCCCTAGTTCTCACTATGAATTTTTGAGTTCTTACTATGTCTTACTAAGTTCTTTCCTTAGTCTTTCAGCCTAAACTAATATAGGCCAAACCAAATTAAAAAGATGTTTAAGTCAAGCAAATCTAGATAATTTTATATTCTAATTCTAGAGAGCTAGTAGTAAACAGATCCACAGAGAAACTGGGTCACTATGTTCACATTTAGTTTCACAAGTAATGTAGAATTTCAGTGATTAAAGTTCACATGCTGTACTAGGATTAGCCTTTGCAAACACTGATATATCCAGGGAGGCCAGGATTGATAATGCCCAAACACTTAAATAAATTTTCATTGAATTTTTTATGTTGTGAAGTGGGATTTGGTGAATTTAAAGCAAGGTACCCAATGAAGGCAATAATATTTAATGATGCAGAACCCAAAACATAATTACTGTTAGCTGCAGTGAAACAATAGATTCATCTACATAAATACCATTGACAAAGAGAACAAAATTGCACAAAATAAAATGTCATGTATTTAGCATAGGTACCTGCTCTTTAAGCATATGTGTGTGTATGTATGTGTGTGGTGTTGGGGGCGGTGAAAAGGCTGTGACAACAAAGATATTGGACATGGTTGTTTCTGATACTCAGTTCTAACCCTCAGCCATGCTGGGATTTGATGACCAAGAATAATCAGAGTTGTAGAATAGAGGCAAAAAAAATATGGTTTAAATTTCACTTCATGATGTTTTCCTAGGAGGGTGAATTATGAAAAAAACTACTTTCCCTCCGAATCAAAGTATGTCCTGGGTAAATTGGAGATAAAGTTAATGTCTACTCAATCATTTTCATCAGAATTTTATCAGCATCACATGAGATAATGGATGTGACGGTACTCTGCTGATGGCCATACAAATTGTTTGTTGAATCTCTGCCTCAAGTAATATTTAAAACATAAAAACCCAATCATGTCAACTCTTCTTTTGAAAACCCTGTAATGTCTCCTCTTTTGTCTTTTACCGACTTGCTGCTGCCAGGATGGCCTTCTTGCTGCTCCTGGCAGATGCCGACCATAATCCAGCTGTACAGCTTCTGTGTTACCTACTCTCTCTGAATAAAAGTCTGTACTCCCAGATAACTATTGTGCTGACTTTCTTCCTCCTTCACACTTTTATTTAATTAGAGCCTATTCTGACCATGTTAATATTGAGACCTACACCCCAATCCCAGAGACCTCATCAACGTGTTCCCACTTTATGCAATAGCACTTATTACTTTCTAAAATACCATATACCTTATTTTTTATAATGGCTATTTTAATATTTGTGTATACCTACTAGGATGTGAGCTTTAGGATGGCAGGGATGTTTTTGCTTTGTTCACTGATATATCCAAATGCCTAGAACTGTACCTAGCATAGAACAGCCATTGATTAGGTTCCCAGGCATCAAGTAATGTACAGCCTCTTAAAACAGGCATGCCGTGAGGGGTGATTAAAAGTAAACCCTCATCATCTCTGCCTATGTCTACTTTGTGCTCTCTCTGGAATAGATGACACAAATTTCTGTCTGGCAAGCATTTATTATACTTTAATAATGATATTTTATTTCCTGTGTCATCTAATTTAGCTTTTGAGAAGTGTTCTTTAAGACTAATTATTACTTCCATGTGTCTTCTTTAGAGTTGACATGAATTCTTGAATCCAAAAGTCCATGTCTTCTTTCCTTTAAAAAAAATTATTTTTAAAAGACTGTTTTTATTAATTTTTAAATTTAAATTTAAGAATAGTTGGCATACAATAGTATATTTTATATTAGTTTCAGATGTATAATCTACCAATTTGACATTTTTACACCTTACAGTGTGATCACCCACTAAGTCTAGTTATCATCTGTCACTGTGCAAACTTATCACAATATTATTGACTATATTGAAGGAGGGAGATACATAGAGTTCCCAGACAAGCAAAAACCAATGGAGTTCATAACTACTAAATGGGCCTTACAAGAAATAGTAAATGGTCTTCTTTATGCAGGGTTGAGGGAAGAGGCCATAATCAGAAATAAGAAAATGCAAGAAAGAAAAAAATCTCACAGGTATAGCAACTATACCATGATCACAGTAAATCAACCACTTAAAAAGTTAATATAAAGATTAAAAGACAAGAGTAGCAAAATTAACTGTAACTACAATAAATAATCAGGATACACAAAAATAAAAGATATAAAACATGACATCAAAAACACAGAGTGGAGCCTAATGTTTTTAGAGTGCAATTGAACTTAAATGCCTATCAGCTTAAACTAGACTGCTATAAATAGAAATGGATATATATGAATTTTATGATAACCAGAAACCAAAAACATACAAAAAATACACACAAAAAGAGAAGAGAAAGGAATCCAAAAATAAGCTAAAATCCCCCAACAAATCAAAAGGAAAGAGAACAAGAGAAGAAAGGACAGAGAACAACAAAACAACCAAAAACAGTGAGCAAAATGACAAATAAACACACAGTTATCAATAATTATTTTAAATGTAAATAAACTAAATGTTCCAATCAAAAGACAGAACTGCTTACAAAATACTCCTTTTGGATTAAAAGATACATGCAGACTGAAAGTAAAGGGGTGGAAAACATATTCCAAACAAAATTAAACCTTGGATAGCAATTCACATGTCAGACAAAAGAGACTTTAAAACAAAGAATGTAAAAAGAGACAAAAACATCACATAATTTTAAAGAGGTCAATTCAAGAAGAGGATTTATCTGTTGTAAGTATCTACACACCCAACACAGAAGCACCCAAGTGTATAAACGTTAACAGATATAGGGGCAGAAACTAACAGTTATACCATAATAGCTAAGACTTTAATACTCCACTTACTTCAGTGGATACATTATCCCGACCAAAAATTAATAAGAAAACAATGGCTTTAAATGCCACATTAGACCACTTTGATTTAATAAACATTTATAGAGCATTTTATCCAAAAACTGCAGATTATACATTGTTCTCAAATGCGCATGGAACATTGTCCAGGATAGATCACACACTGGGCCACAAAACAAGCCTCGATAAATTCAAGATTGAAATTATATGAAGCATATTTTCTGACCACAGTGGCATGAAACTGGAAATTAACTACAGGGAGAAAACTGGGAAAAAACACAATACGTGTAGATTAAATCACATTTCTAAACAACCAATGGATCAAAGAGCAAATCAAAAACTACCTTGAGACAAATAAAAATAAAAGCACCATGATGTCTCTTTTTTTTTTATTTGAAGCTTTTATATCTTTAAACATTTTTCCCTATACTATCTATTTTCTATTTTTAGAATTCCTGTTAGATAAATGATGGACTTTCACATTCTACCCACTGTGTATCTTACATTCTTTTTTCACTGTTTCCATCTCTTTAAGTCTCTAAACCTCTATGACTTTGCCCATTCTATTCCCTTTTCCCTGAGTGGATTTACTCCCTTGTTCACCCAGTGAACTCATAGAAAAAGGTAGCTGAACACTCCCTGAACCACCCATGCCTCAGTTTAATGTCTTTAATACCCACCTGTGTGCTCTTGCTCATTTTATTTATTTATTTATTTTTGGTATGTGCCCCTAGCGGGAACCGAACCTGGGACTCTCTTGTCTGCAGGCCGACGCTCCAACCACTGAGCCAAACTGGCCAGGGCCTTGCTCATTTTAATATTAGGTACTGTTTATAAGAAACTTTTCAAATTTATACTTTCATTCATAAATTCTTCTTCAGTTGTCTTTCTTTTGCTGTTTAACTCTTGATTGTGGTTTTATTTTATTTTTGGTGCCTATATTTAATTTTTAGAAAAAGATCTAGGTGTTTCAAATATGCCTATTATTTTTATCAGGATATCTTATTAATTTTTTCAATTGGCATCTCTAAATAACTTAAAATGCATCAATTTCATAGCTCTAAGGTCTAATTCTGCTTTGCTGTTACTGCCTGCCCTAATTCTTGCTCACTGGTTTTTGTTCGATTATCTTCAGTGAGGCTCTGTCTGTGGGAAGCCTGTTCTGCTTGCTTGAGAGTATGTCCTTCCCAGGTGCTGAATGTTCACTTTGTCAAATTTTGAAGTGTTTTACTGGCCTGGGATCAATTTTTGTATTATTTTCTCAGCTTGGGGCTTGCTGGACAATGTGCATAATATAGCCTTCTCCCCAAACCTTCAAGAAGTTACATCTAGGGTTTTGAGTAATTTGAGATGATTAATTATATTTGACCTGAGATCTAGGGAAAAAAGACAACATTGTAGAAACTAAGAAGCACCACTTTGATGCACCCTCCCTCCAGTGCTGGTGCAAAATCAATTTAACACTCCTGATGTCCTTTGTAGTTCGACTCCCATTTTGGACTGTAGAGACACTGCTTCTCTTCCTATGGGCCTGTCTATTCATTTTAAAGATTGCATTTCCCAATATTTTATTTTATTTTTGGTATATGTAAAGTTTTTGCCCCAAATTTGTGAGCTTCTGCCTTGTCTGAACTTGGAGTTCAGACTGTCGATTTCAGCAAGTAAGTGTTTTCATACCATCATACATATGCAAACTTTTAGAGCAAAAAACAATCTTCTGGGAGTTCCACTTGATGAAGGGGTGCAACAGCTAAATGAACAATTGTAATTGAACGTGGCAAGTGCTATGCAATCGCTTTGAGAGTGGGGAAGTGTTGTCAAACGCAGGGAGGGCAAATGGCTTTCATGGAAGTCTCCACGGGGGAGTTAAATCCTCCGCCAAGAAAACATAGAGGAGGAAATACTTAAGACCAAGGAAAATGAAAATACACAAAGAAATGCTCGTATCATTTGTGGCTGAAACACAAATCTGAAAGGGTAATTAAAGATAAAGCTGAAGAGGGTAGTTAAACTGAGATTATGAAGAGGCCTGCTATGCTCAAGGGTGTAAATTGCAAGGTTTCAATCAGGGTAATGACACCAGCAGATGTGCACTGTATAAAGTGCATAATGACTTTGTGAAATCCAACCAGTGTGCAAGGTGGATTGAGAAGGAAGGAATTAAGAGACCATTGCGATAAAGTAGGCCATAAAGTGATGGAGGCCTGAACTAAAGCTTTGGGAATGTGAATGAGGGATGATGGGCATACTCAAGCAACAATTAGGAGCGATATAAGCAACTGCAGGACTTGCAATTGGACAAAGAAAGGAAACAGTGGAATCACTCCAAGTTGCTGGTTTGAGCGCCCAAATATCTGTATTAATCACTAAAACAGAAACTGCAGTAGCATATATTTGGAACAAAGAAAATATACCCATCTTTTAAAAAGTAAGATGTAAAATGCATATGAGATATTTAGATAAAGATACCCTTCCCCTCAACATACACACATGAAAATACACATGCTTTTTTTGTTTTCCACTAGACACACAAATTCAGAATTTTGCCATTTGAATGCCAAGATGGGGACTTCCATTTTACTTGGTATCCTCGGAAAATTAAACTGTCAAATGAGATTACTTACCTGGTTCTCAGTCCAAAAAATAATTGGAAGATGCTAAGCAAAAGTTAAGACACAGGCCCTGGCCAGTTTGGCTCAGCAGTTAGAGGGTTGGCCCGCGGTCCAGAGAGACCCGGGTTTGGTTCCCGCTAAGGGCATGTACCTTGGTTGCAGTTTGTCCCCGGCCCTGGATGAGTCATGCAGGTGGCAACCACTCGATGTGTCCCTTTCACGTCGATGTTTCTCTCTCTCTCTCTCTCCCCACTCTATATGAACAATAAATAAATAAAGATTTATTATGACTTAAGAAGTAATTTAAAAAATGTTGAGACAGAAGCACCTTCTATAGTCTCATGACCAGAGAATTTGATTTCATTTGTGGTCCAGGAATCCATATTTTAGCAGGTGTCTCAGCTGATGGTGAGGCAGTTACTCCACTGAACAGCCACTGAAAAGCACTGTCCAGGACTTCCCTCTTCTTAAAATGAGACCTGTAACTTCAATTTCTTGGTACACTCCTTGAATACCAAGGAGTATACTAATGTAACAGCAGTAGAAAGCCTACATTTTCCTGGTTACTAAAGTCACCATCTAGTGATCTTTTGATAGGAACTGCACACATAAACGGTATTATAGGGTTTGACTAAACAGTAAGTAAGTAGCCAAAGCTAATGTGAGCATCAGATGTCAGGCTTTATACAACCTATGAAACTGATCCAAATAAATAAACTAGTTTAAATGAAACATATATTGACCTGTCAGAGCACCAATAAGCATCCATCGCTGGTCATTTTCTTGGGTATGGGATGGTGAAACCTGTCAAATGTCAGTAGAAGGAAAAATATTTTTTTTCAGGTGGAAATGTAGGTATAGAAAGTTATGTCTGTTTCCTCAGCAAGTGGTGTCAGAACAACCAGACATCCACATACAAAGAAACACTTCTAGAGACAGACCTTATACCTTTTCCAAAAATTAACTCAAAATGCATAATAGGCCTAAATGTAAAATGCAAAACTACAAAACTCCTAGAAAATAACAGGAGAAAATATAGGAGACTTTGAGTTTAATGATTACTCCTTAGATAACACATCAAAAGGATGATTCATGAAAAAAAAAATTGATAAGGGGGACTTCACTAAAATTAAAAACTTCTGTTCTGTGAAAGACCTCTTCAGAAGATAAAAATAGAAGCCATAAAGAAAATATTTGCAAAACATTTGAGAAAGGACTGGTATCCAAAGCATACAAAGAACTGTAAAACTCAACAATAAGAAAATGTACAACCTGATTTTAAAATGGGCAAAGGATCCGAAGAGACATCTACTAAAGAAAACATAAAGACAACAAATAAGCATATATGGAAAGATATTCAATATCGCATGTCATTAGGGATATATAAATGAAAACATAAGATAACACTACATGCCGATTAGAATTGCTAAAGTCCACAACATTGACATCAAATGCTGACGAGAATATGGAGCAATACAAATTCACTGTTATTGCTGATGAGAATGCAAGAGAGTGGAGCTACTTTGAAGGACAGTTTGGCAATTTCTTATAAAGCTAAACCTATATAAGCCAGCAATTGAGCTCCTTAACATTTGCCCAAATTACTTGAAAACTTACATCTATACAAAAGCCTACTCAGGGTTGTTCACAGCAGCTTTATTCATAATTGCTATAACTTGGAAGCAAGAAAAAATGTTCTTCAAAGACAAAATGGATAAACAATCAGAAGTGCGCCCATACAATACAATAGTATTCAACACTATAGTCAGCACTATAAAGAAATAAGACATCAAGCCATGCAAAGAATGGAAGAAACTTAAATGCACACTGCTAAGTATAAGAAGCCAGTCTGAAAAGGATACATCATGTATGATTCCAATTCTTTCACATTCTGTAAAAGGCAAAACTATGGAGACAGTAAAAAGATTAGTGATTGCCAGTGCTTATGGGTCAGGAGGAAAAGAGAGATGAATAGGTAGAGCACAGAGGATCTTTAGGACAATAAAACTATTTTGTATGATACTGTAATAATGGATACATATCATTATACATTTGCCAATGGCCATAAAATGCACAAGACAAAGAATGGCCCTCATTAAACCATGCACTTTAATTAAAAATAAGGTACTAATATTGGTTTATCAATTATAATAAATATAACACACTAATGTAAAATTTTAACAGGGGAAACTGAAGAGAGAAAGAGGATTTGAGGGACTATATGAGAACTCTGTATTTTATGTGCAATTTTTTTTTTATAAAACCTAGACCTATGTCCAGGTTAAAATTAATTCTTTTAATTAAAAGAAAAAAAATCCATACCTGGGATGTTATATCTATTGGTGTGTTAAAGCATATTATTATTTTTTTTTTTGGAATTTTTAAAATTGGTTATAGAGAGAGAGGAAGGGAGAGGGAGAGAGAAACATCAACGTGAAGAACATCTATTGGTTGTCTCTTGCATGTACCCCTGACAGGAAATCGAACCCACAGCCTGGGCATGTGCCCTGACCAGGAATCAAACCAACAACCTTCTGGTGCATGAGAGTACACTCAACCTACTGAGCCACACTGACCAGGACTAAAGCCTATTCTTTTAACATCGTATTATTTTGGTTAAGTAATAAGTACCTGGAATTATGTTCTACAAAGCTATGAAGTTTTGGAGTTGAAGGAATTAAAGAAATGCTAATCTACGTAAAGCTGAAGGAAATGGAAAAATGCTAATAATTATGAAGCAAGAACTAGAAAAGCTGTCTGCATTTTAGTAGAGACTTCTTTATATCACAAAAACAGATACACTGACCACATTCATATCTCAATACTTTCCCTGTTTTGTTTTGTTTTTCTCTTAACACATCATATGACCTAACTTTACAATTGTTGTGGTCTCTGAGGAGGACCCAATACATACTCTTACGACAAAGAAAAGGGTAGAAAAAATCTCAAAATAGCATCTTTATTTCTAATAAAATCAAGACTTGAGGATTCTAATATAATAATTTTGTGACCAAATATACAGACTCTTCTGCAATTTGGCCTCTGACCTTGTAGAACGAAATAGCCCATTTTGCAGTTTAAACTCTGACTCTGTCAACTTGATGAACTTCATTCCTTTCATTGTCTGTTTCACCACAAAACTTATTTACCAGTGAATTTGCAGACTCCAAGGGAAACTGAGGCATTGACCCCTGCCTTGTGACCCCCTCTTTCATTGCTGACCACTGCTATGACTCCGTCAGCCATATCCCATGACTCTCCCTGCTGACCATGAATCAAGAAAAACTAACCATTATTCATCTCAAAGTCTACATGCTGACCACTGAATCAGCCGACCATTGAAAGTCCAGTTACTCACCCTAATTACAGAATGAATGATGTGTTTATTCTCTTGTTTCCTTAGAAACCCATCCCCTTTGATCATCAGTTCTTTTAAAACCCTTGCCTCATTTTTCTCACCTCAGAGCATGTCTTCGATTCATACCAAAGCTACATTCTCTGATTTGCAAATCATATCGGAATAAAACTCTCTTTAATAACTCAGAAAAGTCCTATGCAGTTTTTGTTTACAGGCTCAAGCATATAACAGGTAAAATGCCAATAGGCTTCCTAAACCCAAACGATGACAACTTAGCCACTGAGACAGCAGCACTGAACCTAGTAGGTCACCTTTCCCATAGGGAGGAGCCTGTCCCAGGAGGCACAGTGTAGATCAAGACATCCTGTGGACAGCCCATCTCTAACTGCAAGAGAACCTGAAGGGAACATGCTCAGTTCAGTGTGCCTTAATTTACCAACCTTATAACAACCCTATGCCTCGGGAGCAGACTGAGTAAAGGGGCAGAGAGAAGCTAGGACTGGTACATAAGAAGGTTCCCTTCACTTGGGAAGAATCATCAGGGATGGGAAGAAGTATTTACTCCATCTCAACATTTATGCTGTGAGACAGATAGTATTATGTCCATATACACATTCTAAAAATATATGTTTTAATGCTTTTTACAAATTTGTGGATCCATGAAGATCTTAAATGTTCTTTAAATTTTTTAAAGATCACTTGCATGAATGAAAAAATTATTCTAACATTTATGCCAATCATTATACATCAACAGAGGAAATACTGTATTGAGGAAGAATGTAAGACTGTTTCTGGGCTCAGCAATAAAGCTGAGATGAATTCGTAAAATCTCCCAAAAGCACAAGAGGAGGAGAGATGGTGAGTGTGCCCATTTGGCAATTCGTATCTACCGTAATGGATTGGGGCTGCTGACTGCGAGGTTAGAATTCAAATTTATAATTTACCATGTAAGAAAAGACTAACCTAGGTCTATATTTTAGATTTGTTATACCAAAAATATTCATCAGGTAAAAAAAAGGAGGCTGCAATTTTTATCAAAATGGGAACAACTTAGAGCTGTTAACTGAGATAGCATTTCAGTTTAGAATTGAAAAGAACTTAACTAAATGCACAAAGTCGAGGAGGCCCAGACACATTTGAGGAGGCACAGCTATGTCTTTTTTTTTTTTAATTCATTTATTTTTGTTACAGATGTTTCTCCTTTTTTCCCCATTGACACCCTTTTTTCCATTCTCTCCACCCCGGCCCCAGCATTGTTGTCCATGTCCATCGGTTACGGGTACATGCATATAAATTCTGTGGTTTATCTCGTCCCTCCTTCCCCATCCCCTCTTCTGAGGGTTGTCAATTTGTACCCTACATCCATGTCTCTGGATCTACCCTGTTCCTCAAACTGTTATGTTCATTATATTCCACAAATAAGTGAGATCAAGTGATACTTGTCTTTTTCTGCTTGCCTTGTTTCACTTAATATAATATTCTCCAGGTCCCTCCATGTTGTCTCAAAGGATAAGAGATCTTTCCTTCTTACAGCTGTATAGTACTCCAATGTGTACATGTACTACAGCTTTTTTATCCATTCGTCTACTGATGGACACGTGGGCTGTTCCCAGATCTTAGCTATTGTAAATAGTGCTGCTATGAATATGGGGGTACATATATTCTTTCTGATTGGTGTTTCAGGCTTCTTAGGGTATATTCCTAGAAGTGGGTCAAATGGCAATTCAATTTTTAATTTTTTGAGGTAACACCATAGTGTTTTCCACAGTGGCTGCACCAGTCTGCATTCCCACCAGCAGTGTACTAGAGTCTTGTTTTCTCCACACCCTCGCCAACACTTGTTGTTTGATGATTTGTTGATGGCGGCCATTCTGACAGGTGTGAGGTGATACCTCATTGTTGTTTTCATTTGCATCTCTCTGATGATTAGTGATGTTGAGCATTTCTTCATATGTCTCTTGGCCATTTGTATGTCCTGTTTGGAGAGGTATCTAGTTCCTCTGCCCATTTTGTAATTGGGTTCTTTGTCTTCCTTTTGTTGAGTTGTATGAGCACTCTATATATATTGAAAATTAACCCCCTATCTGATATATCATTGGAAATTATGCTCTCCCATACAGTGGGTTGCCTTCCATTTTGATGATTGTATCTTGTGCTGTGGAGAAGGTATTGAGTTTGATATAGTCCCATGTGTTCATTTTCTCCTTTGTTTCTGTTGCCTTAGGTGATGTATCAGTGAAAATTCTGCTGCGCATGATGTCTGAAATTTTGTTGCCTACAGTTTCTCCTAGTATTTTCACAGATTCACGGGTCACATTTAAGTCTTTTATCCATTTTGAGTTTATTTCTATGTATGGTGTAAGTTGATGGTCTAGTTTCATTTTTTTGCATGTAGCTGTCCAATTTTCCCAACACCATTTATTAAAAAGGCTGTCTTTACTCCACTGTGTGCTCTTGCCACCTTTATCAAATATTATTTGAGCATATTGCCTTAAGTCCATTTCTGGGTTCTTTGTTTTGTTTCACTGGTCCATATGCCTGTTCTTGTGCCAATACGAGGCTGTTTTGATTAAAGTGACTTTCTGGTATAACCTGAAATCTGGTAATGTGATCCCTCCTACTTTGTTCTTTTTCAAGATTGCTGTGGCTATTCGAGGTCTTTTCTGGTTCTATACAAACTTTCAAAGTATTTGTTCTAATTCTGTGAAGTATGTCATTGGTATTTTGATGGGGATTGCATTGAATCTATAGATTGCTTTGGGTAGTATGGACATTTTCATGATGTTAATTCTTCCAATCCAAGAACAAGGTATGTGCTTCCACTTTTTTATATCTTCCTCTATTTCTTTTTTCAATGACCTGTAGTTTTCTGCAAATAGGTCCTTTATTTCTTTGGTTAAGTTTATTCCTAGGTATCTTAATTTTTTTGCCGCAATGGTAAATTGGATTTTCTTAGTTTCTCTTTCTGTGAGTTTTTCATTGGTGTATAAGAATGCCATCAATTTCTTGACATTAATTTTGTATCCTGCTACTTTGCGAAATTCATTTATTAAGTCTGGTAAATTTCTGATGGAGTCTTTAGGGTTTTCTATATATAGTATCATGTCATCTGCGAATAATGACAGTTTCACTTCCTCCTTTCCAATTTGGATCTCTTTTATTTTTTCTTCCTGTCTGATTACGGTGGCTAAGACTTCAGTACTATGTTAAATAAGAGTGGTGAAAATGGGCATCCTTGTCTTGTTCCTGTTCTTAAGAGAAATGCTTTTAGGTTTTGCCCATTGAGTATGATGTTGGCTGTAGGTCTTGCATATATGGTCTTTATTATGTCCAGATATGATCCCTCTATTCCCACACTGCTGAGCATTTTTATCAAAAATGGATGCTGGATTTTGTCGAAGGCTTTTTGGCATCTATTGATAAAATCATGTGGTTTTTACTTTTCATTTTATTTATGTGGTGTATCACATTTATTGATATGCAAATATTGTACCAGCCTTGCATCCCTGGGATGAATCCCACTTGGTCATGGTGAATAATTTTTTTGATGTATTGCTGGATCCATATTGCTAATATTTTGTTCAGAAATTTGTTATCTATGTTCATCAGGGATATTGGCCTGTAGTTTTCGTTCTTTGTAGTGTCTTATTCTTGTTTTGGAATTAGAATTATGCTGGCCTCATAAAATGAGTTTGGAAGTCTTTCGTCTTCTTTAACTTTTTGAAATAGTTTGAGGAGAATGGGTGTTAGTTCTTCTTTGAATGTTCTGTAAAACTCGTCCATGAAGCCATCTAGGCCTGGGCTTTTATTTGCTGGGAGAGTCTTCATTTTCCTTACTTTTTATTGGTCTGTTCAAGTTTTCTATCTCTTCACGGTCTAGTTTTGGGAGACTATGTATTTCTAGAAATTTGTTCCTTTTGCTTAGATTGTCGAATTTGCTGCCATACAATTGTTCATAGTTGTTGTTAATGATCTTTTGTATTTCTGTGGTGTCAGTTGTTACTTCTCTCTCATTTCTGATTTTGTGTAGTTGGGTGTCACTTTTTGTTTCCTAGTGAGTCTAGCTAAGGGTCCATCGATCTTGTTTATCTTTTCAAAAACTAGCTCTTTGTTTCACTGATCATTTGAATTGATTTTTTTTTTTTTTTGGTCTCCATGTCATTTATATCTGCTCTGATCTTTTCTATTTCCTTCTTTCTTCTTACTCTGAACTTTTTCTCTCTTTTTTGCTTTCTAGTTCTCTACGTTGTAAGGTTACATAGTCTATTAGGAATTTTTCTTGTTTCTTGAGGTAGGCCTGTAGTGTTATGACCTTCCCTCTCAGAACTGCTTTCTCTGCATCCCATAGATTTTGTGTTCATTTTCATTGGTATCCAGGAAGTTTTTAATTCCTTCCTTGATCTCCTCAGTAACCCATTCATTCTTTAATAACATGCTATTTAGCCTACATATATTGAAATGTCTATGCGTGTTCTTGTTGCAATTGATTTCTAGTTTCATGCCATTGTGATCTGAGAAGATGCTTGATATAATTTCAATCTTCTTGAACTTGTAGAGACTAAGTTTGTGTCTTAACATGTGGTCTATCTTTGAGAATGTCCCATGTGCACTTGAGAAGAATGTGAAATCAGCAGTTTTGGGGTGTAATTCTCTGAAAATATCTATTAAATTCATTTGCTCTAGTGTTTCATTTAGAGTCTCTGTTTCCTTGTAACTTTTTGTCTAGAAGATCTATCCAGTGATGTCGGCAGGGTGTTGAAATCCCCTGACTGTATTGCTGTCAATTTCTCTTTTGAACTCCTCCAGAAGATTTTTAATATATTTTGGTGCTCCGATATTGGGTGCATATATGTTTACCAAAGTTATATCTTCCTGTTGGATAAATTTTTTCAATATTATGTAGTGACCTTCTTTGTCTCTAGTTATGGCCTTCATTTTGAAATCTTTTTTATCATATATGAGTATTGCTACCTCAGCTTCTTTTTTCTTTCCATTTGCTTGGAAGATTTGTTTCCATCTCTTCACTTTCAAACTATGTGAGTCTTTTATTGTGAGGTCTTTTATTCTATTGTAAACAATAGAATGTTGTGAGTCTTTTTTTGTGAGTCTTTTATTCTATTGTAAACAACATATAGATGGGTCATGCTTTCTTATCCAGTCAGCTACTCAGTGTCTTTTTTTTTTTTTTTTTTTTTTGGAGCATTCAATCTGTTTACATTTGAGGTGATTATTGATATGTACTTATTTATTGACATTTTTGTTTAGTGTGGCTATATTTTTCTTCCTATTTCTTCTACTAATTACAGCAGTTTTTAACATTTCTTGCAGTGCTGGTTTGGTGCTAATGTATTCCTTTAGCCATTTTTTGTCTGTGAAGCTCTTTACTTGACCTTCTATTTTGAATGATAGCCTTGCTGGGTAGAGTAGTCTTGGAGTCAGATCCTTGTTTTTCATGACCTTGATTATTTCATGCCATTCCCTTCGGGCTGTAGTGTTTCTGTTGAGAAGTAAGCCTATTGCCTTATGGGGTTTCCTTTGTAGGTAACCTGTTGCTTATCTCTTGCTGCCTTTAGGATTCTCTCTTTGTCTTTAATTTGTGGCATTTTAATAACTATGTGTCTTGGTGTGGGCCTGTTTGGGTTCTCACCTGGGCTCTCTGTGCTTCTTGAATTTGAAGTCTTGTTTCTTCACCAAATTAGGTAAGTTTTCTGTCACTATTTGTTCAAATATATTCTCTAACCCTTGCTCATATTTTTCTTCTTCGGGGACTCCTATGATGAGAACATTAGTACGTTTTCAGTTGTCCCACAGTTCTCTTAAGCTGTCATCCTGTTTTTTAATGTTTTTTGTCCTTTTTGTTTTTTGATTGGTTGATTTTTTCTACCCTGTCTTCTAATTCAGTCCTCAGCTTCCTCTATTCTGCTGATTAGTCCTTCCAATGTGTTCTTTATTTCTGCTATGTCATTCTTCATTTCCACTGGGTTGGTTTTCAGTGTTTCTATATCTTTACTCATGGTGTTGAGGTCCTTACTCATGCTGTTGAGCTTCCTCAAGATCGTGGCTCTGAACTCTGCCTCTGATAAGTTGCTTAACTGCATTTCATTTATCTCATCTTTGGTAGAGGTGTCTTGTTCTTTCCTTTGGTATTTGTTTCTTTGTTTCACCATTTTGCCTATCTCAGTCAGTTTTGGAGGCTGCCAAATTTTCCCTGAGGGTGTTGGTGTTCTGCTGTTTGTGGCTCCTTCTCCTGGGTTTGGATGAGTGTGGGAGGACCCAAATTAAACACAACTATCAAGTCTTACTTTCCTGGGTAGATTTGCATGCCCAGGTAAGGTTTAGTTATCTTCCTTTTGCCTAGAGGCCACTAGTCTCAGTTACTTGAAGAACCTTGGGTTCTCAGTTGAATGAAAAACTCAGGTTTTCAGTGTAAAGGGATTTTCCCAAGGGTGGGGCAAATGCTGGTTGCTAATGAGCCTCAATTTGCATTTCTTTCACCCACCTGGATGGGATTGAATCTCCAAGGGAGGGGCCATCACCTCTCTCCAGAGCCCTGGGAAGAACTAAGATAACCACCGTCCAGAGTGGCCCCAACTCAACAAAAGCTCTGAGCACCCTTCTAATCCTGAGTATCCCCACACAGTTCCAGTCCAGCCTGTCCTCCCTCTGCCGGAGTCCAAAGTGAGTTGCTGTGGCTAATTTAGCGCTCTGTCTTTGCCCTCTGCACTCTAGAGCCAGCTTGGAATTTTAACCCTGAGGGCTCTGCTCACAGCTAAGACCACTGCTGTCCATGGACTCCAAGCCCCCCTCTTGCACCTCTGAGATTCTACCAGGATTGATTCAGTGTCCCTGGTTATATGGTCCTTGCAAGCTGCTTTTCTGTTGTAATTCCAGTTTAGTCCTGGGAGACAGTCTGTGTAGCTTTCATTCACTCTGCTACCATTTTGGAATCTCGCTATGTCTTTCAAGTGTAGAGAGAATGAATTGGGAAGTGGCAGCAGGTGATAACTAGAACAAAACTGAAACGATCCTTGGAAGCATGTGCTAGAAGACTTCAAATACCAGGCTGAGAACCATACCAGTGCATAACAGAGGCCTACAGCAGGATTTTGAGCTAAAGAGATCCATGATCTGTGCTTCACTTAGTAAAGAAAATGTAACATCCAGCAGTGTGACGGTGACCTGGAGTGGGCATAGATGGAAACAAGTGATGGAAGAGATGTTAATCAGAGAATATCACTGAGCCCAAAGGTGCCCACATGACCCCCATAGTGTGCAGGCCAATCAGTGATGAGGCCATTAGTACATTTTGAGTAAGAGGCTTTGACTGTTGGACTCTCTCTTCCCATTTTCTTCCACTCATCCTAATTCTATATTCCATATCTGTACAGAATAATCTACCCTCTGATTCTCATGACAGAACCTCAATGTTTTTTTGAAAAACAATTATGTTCTTTATTTCTAAACAAACACCATCAGTGGTTTTGAATGTTCCTTGCAAATCTTCAGTGTGTTCATCTATAACAAAAACTGAAATTAGGTTGTCTATGTTTTTTAAAGATTGGTTCTTAGAAATTAAAGCCTAATATGTTTTGCCTAGGCCAGAGAAGAGCAAACTCTAATTTCCACATTCTAAATTTGACAATTCTGTTAATACAGTTCAAAGATGACCTAACATTTTTTGAGCATTGACTATATTACAAACCTCGTACCCAGCATTCTACATGCAAAATCTCATTCAGTGCTCACAACACCCCTAAGAGGTAGGCACTATTACTGTCACCTTAAAGAAGTGAGAATTCAAGTCAAGAGAAGCTAAGGTTACACATCTTGACTCATTGGTCTGCCAGCCGACTAAGGTTACACATCTTGAAAGGAACAGAGCTGGACATAGAACCTCTTTTATCTACCCTGAAACCATGTTACTAAGGATGATGTACTGAGCTCCTTCTCTTTAGATTATGTCAGCCTCTCTTTCTCTTTTTCTGCTTCTTTTTCTAGAGAAGAAGCAGTGATAGCCCACAATCAACTCATAGAGTGCCTAATATTGGTGGTTATGAAACTTGGCTGCACACATGAATCACCTTGAAAGCTTTTAAAAACTCCTGATGCTTGGACCTTACCCCAGACCAATTAACATACATTTCTGAGGTGTATCCTGTGAAATGTGTTATTTAAAATTCCTCCTTTATGACTGTCATTGCTGTTAAGTCCAATTTCCCTTATTCTGTACCTAAGTAGTTGATTTGGAGATACACATACAGGACCTAACATGTGTCAAAATTACACTTTATTTCACTAGATTTGGTCCATAATTTTAGCCTGTCAAGACCTTTATGGAAGCTGAATCTGTCACATGGCATAGTTTTTAAACCTCTGAGTTTCATGTCATTTAGAAATGTCATGAGCACCCTGGCCAGTTTGGCTCAGTGGTACAGCATTGACCCCTGGATCAATGAGTCATGGGTTTGAGTCTGGCCAAGGGCATGTACCTTGGTTGCAGTTTGTTCCTGCCCCTAGTCAGGGTTGTGCAAGAGGCAACCAGTCAATGTGTCCCTCTCATGCCAATGATTCTCTCCTTCTCTTTCTCTTTTTCTTTCTCTCCCACCCTCCCACTCTATCTGAAGATAAATAGAAAAATATTGTTGGGTGAGGATTAAAAGAAAAAAAATGTCATGAGAATCCTTTGCTATTTTCTTCTACATCTTAAAGTCAGTGAACAAGAAACAGCCTTTAAGCTTATTAGTTTGATATCCTTAGACATAGGCATCCAAATATACATTTACATAATTATGCTTGCCTCTGGTTCATTTCCTTACTTTGTTTGTAGGACTGTCATTAACAACCTTTTAAAAAACTTGGTGAAATACAAATATCCTATTTGTAGCACATTTTTCTGCTCTACCAATTAACAGCCGTTTGACAAAAAGAATTACTGTGTTCCTGCTGCCATTCTTAGTTATGGCTTTATTCTCATCCTTACTTCCTAAAAATCCTCCTGCATACTATTCACCATCTCAAGGCCTTGCTCCCAGGGAACTTAACCTTTAACACATAGGATTCAGTCTGGGTCTAAAACTCACAGAGTAGGATCACGGGAATGTGTGATGCCGCTGATATGAGTGGGAAACTGAGAAATAAGATGGTCGTGGACACACATCATGGAAGAATATATTTTGATGAGCTTAGAGGAAGAATAAGAACCGGCTACATGTGTGACAGAGTCCACGGAGCCTGGAGGTCTTGAGTCAGAGACTCAACCTTCCCCACAATCTCAAGGAATTAGGCTTGCATTGTGTTTGTGCAGGTCGGGTGACGCAATGCACCTTGAAATATCTGAGATAACAGACTGGTGTTCTTGGGTGGGCCTGGGTGTTCCTGGGTGTCTCTAGGTGCTCCTGGGTGCTCCTGCTATCCGCAAGGCAAACTAATTCTATACAGCATTGTTGTAGCCCTGGGCATTATATCAAGAAAATCCTATTTTCTTATGTCATTAAGCTTTTGCTGTAAGGTATAAAAGGCATCTAATAAAGCACATTGAGGCTGATCCTGCTGAGGACAGTCCTCCTGATCCCATATCCGTGTCATTGTCTTCATTCCCACCACTCGAACTCAGGCACTCTGCTCTCTAGGCTGGTTCCTGGCACATCAAGAGTGGAGTATCACAGTGGCTAACAGAGGAACAATTTCAAGAAGACAGGTGTTACCAATATCAAATATGTAAGAAGGTTGAGCAGAATGACAATTAAGCAAAGGCATCACTGCTTCCATGTCTACACTTGGGAGGTGTTAGGACATCCTCTTGGGATCAAAGCCTGTGAAAAAGAAGAGAAGGAAGTAGGACTGGGCAGAGGAGAGGTTACTGCAGTTGTGATACAGTATTGGGAGAAGACTCTGCTGACCCAGCAAGGAGCTCTGAAGGTGGAATGACAACCATGGGTGAGAGAGCTGGGCCTCTCTGCTCCACTGTTGATCAGTGGCTACATGGATGCCTCAGGAAGGGAGCAATTGTCTGATGACTGACAATTCTCCATGGACCATCCTTGGTGATCTTTAAAACACAGAATTTAGATCATGTCACCTCTCTCAAAGTTCCCCAAAGGCTTCTAAACACACTACTCAGGCTGACTGATCCTGGCATCTCTGCTTTTCCATTTCTTTCACTCTCCCGCTTATTCCCTGTGTTCCGGCCTTCAGGCTATGTCTTTAATGCACCAGCTAAATTTCCACCTCAAGGCCTTTCCACAAGCTGTTTCTTCTACTTTCCTTGATCTTCACACTAACCTCACTTTATGCATGTCCCTGCCTCCGAAAGTCCACTCCCCTCCAGACTACACTGAAACCACCCGCCACTCTCTTTTCCCTGACACTGACTGACTTTTCCTTACAGCAGTTTTTTCCAACTTTGTCATATTGTTACATAATATGAACATCTTAAAGTAATGATTTTATATTATACTTAGAAACTGAACCTTCGCCCTCTGTTAAGCTTAATCTTCAATTTGACATGCAGTGCATCTCATACTATGGTCTAGCAATTATATTTGTAAAACACTTAGATTTAAAGTGATAAGCATTAAATAAGAGATCCAGGTCTTGTATCCTGAAATAAACCAGGGAAAAAGGAATAATTTTGCTTCTTGTAAAAGAAAAGCAATTATTTTTCATCAAATCTAGACAGTATCTTCTTGGAATTGTTGTTTTCCTTGTAAATAAACTAAATTATTAATAATACCTTATTTTAAGCTAGGGAGAACCAAGTTGTTCTGGTTTTATTGCATTATGCTCTATTATTGATAATAAAAATTTCATGTTTTGTGCCTAAATATTGTCTATCTTTTTTTGTTTTCTTTTAAAAAGTGAGTTTGTTTACCACTTATTGTAATGACAGAAAACAGGTTTTTCTTTTTTTATGAAGCACCTGGTAATGAAACACGGAGATGGCTGGTGTCTGCAACTTCAAACGCCTTTTACCCAACTGAGAGGGGCAGAAAAGAATATGAGAATTAACAGAAAATATTAGAAGAGTAGGAAAACTAATAGTGGGGCACTAGCCATAGTCAGAAAAAATGTTAATCATCCTTTACCATGTTGGTCGTGGTTGCTTTGTTCTGATTAAAGAAAAGCCCATTCTGACCTGGCTGGGTGGTGTGCACCTCGGAAGGTTACCTCAGGAATGCTGTCCATTCTCCTAACCTGAGGACAAGGAAGGTGACCTGACATACGGAAAGATGAACCACCTGATTATTGGAGCACTGAACTCGTGATGGCAACTCGCTGGTGACCAGCCCCTGCAGCCCCGCCCACATTTCTTTTCTCCTTTTCCCCAAACACATTTTACAGGCTAAACAAGATATGATTAGAACCCCACTGGCACATCTGCCCTTTACTCCAAAAGCCCCCAATAAAAGAGCAACTCGCCCAGCTGGTGGTTCAGTGGATTGAGTGTCGTCCCATGGACTGAGAGGTCCTGGTTGAATTCCCCGTCAGGCTCATGTCTGGGTTTCAGGCTCGATCCCCAGTAGGGGGCGTGCAGGAGGAAGCCGATTGATGTTTCTCTCTGACATAGATGTTTCTGTCTCTCTCTCTAAAAAAATCAATGAAAACATGTTGTTTAAAAAAGAGCAATTCACTCTTTCTGCCCTGCCTTTGTATTGCCAGTCAGTACGTGGGTCCTTTCCCTGTCTTTGGGGAAAGTTAATAATATTTTCTCCCTTTTCTCTCTATTCTCAGTTGTGAATTGTTTCATAACCCCTTGTCACCGGCCCAAACAAACCTCTAACACTTATCACCCCCACTGGAACGTGAGCTCCATCATAGGAGGGACTTTGTTTTGTTCATGGCTGGTCCTGTTCACTCAGTTCTAAAAAGAGTGTGATATACAGAAGGCATCAAATAAATACTTTTCTTTTTTTCGGTGCCCCTAGTGGGAACCGAACCCGGGACTCTGGTCCGCAGGCTGATACGCCAACTGCTGAGCCAAACTGACCAGGGAAAATAAATACTTTTCAAATACATGTTGAATTTGTTCCCTAGAAACTTTGCAAAATAATTTTGGGAAAGGAAAGAGTTAGTGTCCTAGTATGAGAGAAAAGTAAGGAAAGTTTCTCTAATATTAGGGGAGAGAAGGGGTGTTTGGGTGTATCTACACTGAAAAGTTGCTAAACGAATGGGCAGGAATGAAGAGTCAAATAACGTAGAGATTATATTGTTCAAGACTCTTGGTTATAGACACTTAAGTAGATTGGACAAAAAGAAGTGAATTTTTGACTCAATCAAATTTAAGGAAAATATGAGGTGCTGACCTTCAAAAGCTAAAACTAATAACATTCGCCTTCTAAATATTTTTCTACTTTCTCTCTCTCAACTCATTTCTGCCTCTTTCTGACACTTTCATTATCTTCACATGCACATAGAAGCTAGTAGCTTCTAAACTTAGATACCCTTGCAACTTTTTAACAAGTGGAAAGGTTCTGTTTCAGAACTACGCACACATAAAAAAGAGCAAAGTTATGTATATTTTTTTTATTTCATTCAGTATTCAAAGTTCTGCTCAGTAGCCATGCAAATTAGCAGTTTTGTTCTCACTCCACCTTTAATTGTTATATTCAGCATTATCATCAATTTTAAATTTCAAAAATATAAAAAAAAATTTATTTCTCCTCAGGCTCACTCATCCTCTCTATTAAATCTTTATGCTTCTATTTCTTAAATGTCTCCATTTGCATAAAATTGTCTGCAAACATTTAAAGTTAATTAAGATAATTTATCACTTGAAAGTAAAACCATCTTATCAGCAGGTATCACCTAGTTAAGCAAAAAAGAATAAGTTTCTGGGAAAAGAGTCAGGCCTTGTTACCAAGTAAACACAAGTGGCAGAAAAAATAAATAAATAAATAAATAAAAGGAGATGCAATTAGTTAATCATGCTTCTCTAACAGCTTATTTTGCAACAAACTATAGATTAGATAACTTACACTTTGGCAATCTTCTTGCATATGAGCTATCATAAAATTATCATAAAAATAGTAAGTGTTTTAACTGCCAAAAGAGCTCTCTAGTCAGAGTCCTTTGGAAATTATTATTATTATTTTTTTTAGTGTATGTGATGAAGCAATGTCCATTATCAGCAGTTACACTGATTTAGATAGGCATTTGCTTAGCTTTTTTATATAAATAAGCAATTTAAAAAATTGAAAATACTGATGTTACGGGAGGAGATAAGATTCTTCAGCAGGGCCCCAGGAATAGAATTTCGGGGACACTCATGTAGAAGGAGTTAAGTGATAGGGGCAAGATTTATCAGAGTGGCCCTGGCTGGTTTGGCTCAGCAGTTAGAACATCAGCCTGTGGTCCAGACTGACCCGGGTTCGGTTACTGCTAAGGGTATGTATCACAGTTGCAGTTTGTCCTCGGCCCTGGTTGGGTTGTGCAGGTGGCAACCACTCAATGTGTCCCTTTCACCTCTCTCTCTCTCTCTCTCTCTCTCTCTCTCTCTCTCTCTCTCTCGTCCTCGCTCTCCCTCCCACTTTATCTGAACAAAGAATGGAAAAAGTGTCCTCGGGTGAGGATAAAAAAAAAAAGATTGATCAGAGTGAAAAGTAACAAGTGACAGTACCCTCTCGGAGAGGCAGAGAGAGTGGGCAGACCCTAGGGTAGCAGTTGTGTGGACTCAGGAAAGAAGTTCCAGAGGCACAAGCAGAGTCCTCTGCCACTGCTCACTGCTCCCCTGGAGGCAAGTCTGGGGGGGATGCTTAGAGTTGAGAAGCAAAGAAGGCAAAAGTCCTTGCCGGAGAGAAGAAAGGGCACTGGTGACTCCCAGGAGGCCTGTGCTGTGTTCTTCTTTAATTTCCATATATTCCTTGGGTTCAGGGAAAGAGCAGGCTTTCGTTCAGACTACCCAGTCTCTTTCTTGGCTTTTCCTGGGCTTGTGCCCCTCCTCAATGTGACCCTTTCCCAGACTTTCCCCCTTTTACGGGTGACATTTTGGCTTCTACAGTGCATACACTCTGAGAAAAGAATTTCCCCTGGTTTCCCCCTCCCCCCATTAAGGTGGCTAATCTGGGGGAACAATTGGGGTTCCCTCCTGAGGGGCTGTAAAGCTACAGTTGCTGCCTAGTTGACTAAGGAGGATATTTTGCTCCTTTGGCAGAACAATGCTGGTTCCTCTAGGAGTAACTGAAAAGTTCATCAGGATTTATCAGATGTGTCTGATTCCATTCCTTTCCTACTCTTTTGTTGATACCTGACTGCCCACTCTAACACTGAGCCTTTATCTGAGTATAAGATAGAAGTAAGTCTGGCTGGTGTGGCTCAGTGGTTGAGCATCAACCATGCACCATGAGGTCGCTGGTTCGATTCCTGGGCAGGGCACATGCCCAGGTTGTGGGCCTGATCCCCAGTGGGGGGCATGCAGGAGGGGCCCAATCGGTGTTCTCTCTCATCAATGTTTCTCTCTCTCTCTCTCTCTCCCTCTTCTTTTCTCGCTTTCTAAAATCAATAAAAAAGAAAAAAAAATTTAATAGAGTAGTAAAATGATACATGGAAGTGTTGAAATCCATGAGAAAGGCAAGAAAAATCTTCTTAAGTACACTATAAAAATGCAATAAATGGTATTATCATTATGAGTATTGGTGTTGGGAGATGAAAAACCATGTTTTAATTTTTGGAAAAGTTATTTCCTGGCTGATGAAATGGATGATCCCAAAACTTCATTAATTTGACATTTCATATCAAATCTGCTCTATTTTGGGGAGGAAAAATAATTTTTCCTCTACCGTTCTAAGTTCTTAGCTGAGATCCTTGTAATAGATAGAATAACAAGGAAAAAACAAATAGAAGTTTATTAACATTTATATCGCATGTAGACACAGGAGATATCCAGGTGAAAAGGAGTAACCGGACATGGCTTACGATTCGGGCTGAACTACCACCTTAACAGAGAAAGGGAAGGGTGGATGTAGGCCTCTGAGGACAGAGCAAATACATTTTAGGAAAGATGAATGGTCCTCGTTAGAATAGATGGGAGGCATGACTGTTTGTAACAAAGTATGTCTGGAGGTGATGTCAACTTCTAATCTAAATCTAATCTAAATGTTAAGGGTCCATCTTCTCTGGTTGATGAAATTTCTGGAGAGGGGATTTATGACAATTGATTTCCTTTCAGAGGATCTGTCTTTAGGCAGATAGGAGGTATTCAAAGAAAGCTGCTTTTGAATTTGCTATTTTTCATGGACCTATGACTCAATATAATAAATACACCAAAGCAGCATATTTTGGGGTGGCATGTCCTAAACTCCTACAGTTGTATTTTGAGGTGGCATATTCTGCTGCTCTTTATAAGCTTCTTACATTTTAAAGAAGTAATAAAAGGACTATATAGAATATAACAAGGCATCGGGCATATTGTAATTTTTAGGATATTTACTAAAAGCATAATAAAAATATGTACTAACAAGCTATTAGGGTAACATAGTGTAATAAGTAAACAGTATTTGATGATTCAAAGGAAAGTGAAAAGGGAAATTTTTAAAGGAACATCAAAAAAGTGAGTTAAGTGCAGACAATTACAAGTAGATGCAAGTAAATATTTATAGATCATCAATTGCATTAATCTAGGTGAAAAATGATACTCTAACTTAAAGAATATTTTTGTTTTTTTATTTTTTTATTTAATTAATTTATTTATTTTTGTTCCAGATGTTTCTCCTTTTCCCCCCACTGATTCCCCCTGCCCTGTTCCCAGCTTTGTTGTCCATGTCCATTGTTCATGCATACATGCATATAAGTTCTGTGGTTTATCACTCTCCCACCACACCCTCTTCTGGGGATTGTCAGTCTGTACCCCACTTCCACGTCTCTGGGACTACCCCATTCCTCAGACTGTTATGTTCATTATATTCCACAAATAGGTGAGATCATATGATACTTGTCTTTCTCTGTTTGGTTTGTTTCGCTTAGGATGATACTTTCCAGGTCCCTCCATGTCGTCTCAAAGGATAAGAGATCTTTCTTTTAAAGAATATTTTTAGATTACAACATCCCCTATAAGTCAGAATAGAAGAAAAAATATTGATAAAAATATACAATAAAAATAATATTCATACTGTATCAAAATATTTGTGATGCAGGGAAATCAGAGCTTAAAAATATATTTATGACCTTAATATACTAGAAAATAAACACTGAAATTCACTGATCCACGCTTCAATCTCAGGAAGCTGAAAAAAAAAAAAGCAACATATTAAACTCCAAAATATATAAGAAACTAAAAAATAAAAATAGGAATAAAATATAAATAAGTAAATTAGAAAACAAACCTAAAATTTAAAAAGTCAGAAAGGTGTAAAGACAGTTTTTAAATTTATTATTTATTGATTTTTAGAGAGAAAGAGAGGGCAAAAGACAGGCCACTTTTAATACCATTTATAAAGCCCTAGAAAAATTGATCAAGGAAAACAAACAGCAAGCACAAATTACCAAAATATAAATAAAATGTAGATATCAATGAGATCATTAGGCAATACAGATTTAATTAAATACCTTATAATATAATCTATATGTCTAAAAATTGTAAACTAAATTGAAGTGGTTAAATTCAGTTTCATAAAACTGACACAGAAAGAGAAAATTAGAATAGCACTATAGATACTAGAATAATTGAATACACTTTCTACTAGAAACTCTATGATAGACAGTTTAACTGGTGAATTATTCTAAATATTTAAGGAAGAAATTATGCCATTTCCAATAAACTGTGCTAGAGAGTAGAAAATAAGCATATTATTTTATTATAACTTTAAAAATGGGGAAATTACCATTTCTCTCATGAACACGGATCAAAATTATAAATAAAACTAGCAAATCAAATCTATCTCTCTACTTAGGATAACATATAATGAACAAGTAGGATTTATTCCCAAATGCAAGACTGTTTTAATATTCAAAATGAATCTGTTAATGTGGTTAATGAATAGTATGAATCATTGAAAAAATAAAGGAGTAAAAGATAAGCTATTTGACAAAATCAACCCATTCAGGACACAAAGGCTCAGCAAACCAGGTAAAGAAGAAAACTGAGTCCGGCTGGTGTGGCTCAGTGGTTGAGCGTCCACCCATGCACCAAAAAATCACCAGTTTAGTTCCTGGTCAGGACACATGCCCAGGTTGTGGGCCCGATTCCCAGTGGGGGGCATGCAGGAGGTGGCCAATCAATGTTCTCTCTCATTAATGTTTCTCTCTCTCTCTCTCTCTCTCCCCCTTCCTCTCTCGCTAAAATCAATAAAGGGAAAAAAAGAAGAAAGCTGATCAACAACATGCAGAGGAAACTTAGAGCAAACAGTGCTCTTTACAGTAAAACACTAAACAGTTTGATTCTGAGGTCAGGAATGTGATAAGGATATACATTATTAGCTATTGTTTTAAATATTAAAAATAAGTTATTTTAAGTAATATTAAGTTATAAAAATGTTAATTAATTGTTTGAAATTCTGTGAAAGAAAAGCAATGTGATAAAACATTAAAATATACTCTAAAGCCTCAGAAATTAAGAGTGATACTGACATTATGTCAGTACCCATAGTACATACGCAAAAGTGGACTAGGAAAACTAGGAATGCTAGCATTTGGTAATGTTCTCATTTTAAATTAATAGGAAGATGCACTATAAAGAAAAATTTTTAGGAAAAGCTGAGAAGCATTTGGGAAAAAATCACAAATTTTTATTCATACTTCACAGTACATAGTTGAAAAAATTCCAAATGGTTTATGATTTTAATCCAAACCATAAAAACTTTAAAGTAGTAGGACAGCCCTGGCCGGTTTGGTTTAGCGGTTAGAGCGTTGGCCTGCGGTCCTGAGAGACAGAGTTCCCTTCCCCCTAAGGGGAGGTACCTCAGCTGCAGTTTGTCCCCGGCCCTGGATGTGTCCCTTTTACATCGATGTTTCTCTCTCTCTCTCTCTCTCTCTCTCTCTCTCTCTCTTTCTCTCTCTCTCTCTCTCCCTCTCTCCCTCCCACTCTATCTGAACAAAAAATGGAAAAATGTCCTCGGGTGAGGATAAAAAAATAAATAAATAAATAAAGTAGTGGGACAAAATATAAGTCAATTATTTTATAACCTACATGCAACAAAGGCTTTCTAACTATGACACAAAATCATGAAGCTATGAAGAAAGACTGGTAACTCTGACCATACACATAAATAAAACTTCGCCTATCAGAAATACCATTTCAAATGAACAAATTTAAGTTTGTGCAATGCTACAACTCCCGAGTTGAAGCCTCCTGTGATTACAAAGGCAATTAGCGTGTAAGCTAACTTTAGAAGACGACCAATTTTGTATCAAGAACCAACAAGCTTTGCCACTCCGCCTACATAATCTTCAGCAAGATAATTAAGTTCCTTTGTCAAGAATTGTAAGGAGTCTAAGATTTTGCCACACTCAAAGCCAACCAGTTCACCTGCCACACCTTATAGATGCTGGTAGACGTGACACTACAAGGTCAGAGACAAAGAACTGCGTTACTAATGGCACCGACATCAGCACGATTTCACCCTTGCTTGGGTTCCCCCTTGTCCAAATCGCCGAGGAGTGATGTGGAGCAGACCGGTGGAGCTGCTGGGCCCGGGTGCGCTTGTGTGATATCTCAGAAACTCCAAGCTCGGCAGACTCCAATATTTAAAAGGGATCTGCTAGCGAAACGAACAAAAGAAGAAACTCCATTATACTGATCAGAAAAAAATCTGCTCTCCACCTTGGTGCAAGACACTATAACTTCCAGGGCTGTTTGCTATACACACATCCTTTAAAAAATAATCTGAATAAGAGCTGATTACTAATAATATACAGGAACAGCGTGGAGAACCGTCTCCCAGCAGTGTTAGCCTTAGTTGTTTCACTTGTACAATGCGGATTGTCCAGCATGAAGCATCTGTTGCCAATTACCGGGAGTAAAAGTCAGAAAATTTGTCCACGCAGTTTGGTACTTGAATTGTCAAGGAAAATGAGCTCGTCCAAACAGTGCATTCAACAAGGCTTCACTCACATAGACAAGAGACAGAGCAACATCAGTTTCGATAGCGGGTGTCAGTCCCCGACAGTCAGAGAGTCCCTCGGGCCGCTGACGCAGGGGCTGCACACGCCTCTCATGTACTGATGCAGAACCAAGGACCCCCTCCCTCCCTGCCGGGGGCAGTTGTACCGGTGGGTTAGCCAGGTATCTTGCGACACATATTCTTAAACCAAAGGAACACACATTGAATCTGAACAGGAAAAGACCTTCCCACACAAAGTGACAAGCCCAGCACAAGCTGTGAGGGCTCTCCATCTCTTGGTAAGGAAGTGTTTCAGAGCCATGGCTCAGTCTCATCTGACTGAGTGAGGAATGGATAAAAGACTGAATACAGTAAACCCTCGATGTTTCAGACCTCAATTTAATGGACTTTGGATTTAACGGACAAAATTTTCAGTCCATATGTAATATGTGAAAATTAACACCCAGTTAACTTTAAAATGCTTTTAACCAAGATTTGCTTATAATTAAATGACAGGTCACTATTTGTTATTAATTCATTGTTATTTTTAACAAATTTTAGTGAATAAGCCATATGTTGGAAAAAAGACACCGTAATAATTTCACCAAAATAAATAAATAAATGTTACATATCTACAACTATAGTCTACATATTTGAATCCAAGAATCACCGCTCATAAACAATGTTCTTCAATGTTTAGCATGTGACCACACTGAATCTCCAGTGGCTTGACTTTCTGCAGCAATTTTAACGCACAGGTCAATGTTCCAAGGTGTGCTAAGCCATGTCCCAGCTGTGTTCATTTGTTTACTCGAAGTGACTGGTGAATGCACGCATTTACTAGACCTATTCAACATAAATTTAAATATTCAGTAATACATATAGAAAACTTTTCTGTAAAATTAAACTTTTCACACATACTTAATTTTAATTACACAAATGTGTCTACATAAGTAAAAACAGGTAAACTAAGTAATTTGTCATTTTTTTAACACACATTCAGAAAACCTACATTGTTATATAACAGACTTTGGCTTTAACGGACACCCCCTCACCCGAATTATTTCATTATATCGAGGTTTTGCTGTACATGAGACTGCCTTTCCCAGCCTGGATAGTATACACTATGTAGTGCAGTTACAAGAATTAAAAAGGAAAATATCTGAAAAGTACCTAGGATGATGCCAGTGCTTAGTATGTGCTCACAACATAGACACTATTGTGCTTATGGTTATAATTGTATAAACTATCTTTAAAAATTACTCTGTATTTTTTTAAGTTTTTTTTTTTCTTTATTGACTTTAGAGAGAGAAGAAGGGAGAGGGAGAGAGAGAGAGAGATATCAATGAGAGAGACCATCAATTGGCCGCCTCCTGCATGCGCCCCACTGGGGATCGGGCTCACAACCTGGGCGTGTGCCTTGACCGGGAACTGGCGACCTCTTGGTGCCTGGGTCAACACTCCACCACTGAGACACACTGGTTGGGCTGGATCACTTATTAAAGGACTTTGTAACTTAACCTATGTGTGTTTGTTGGTCAAAAACAGTATTTCCCACAACATCTCTAACTCCAAAATAAATAATCTGTGCTTTCATATATTATAGACAGAATCATAAAATTATCTTTTTTAGAAAAGTTAGTCATATTTTGAAGGAACTCTTTTTTATTGTGTACAAAGTCAATAAAGAAGTAGAGAAAGCCAGCTAAATTATGACCCAATTTTATGTAGCTGACAAAATCTTAAGGGCATGTTAAAAACAAATGGTATACATGGGAAATTAGACCTATCAAATCTGAAAAAGATCAGTTTGAAAAATACTGATTGGTTCAGAGAAGAAGTCACTTTCCCCTGAAGCTTTTCCATTTTCAGTTTGGCATGATCTGCGATTATAAAATGCTAAAAGCACCAATGTTTAATTCATTTTGAAAGTACCAGAGACTAAACAGAACAACACAGTAAAAAGCTTTATAAAAGTAAATAGTTTAATATTTAGAGCCAAAATTTGGAGTCGCTGATTGTAATTTTAAAAGTAAACAAACTCTCAATTATTAAATCCCTAAAACACGGATTTACTTGTTAAAACACAACCCCTAAAAAAGAGGTACACTGTTTGATTAGATCTTCCAGTGAACGGGTGTATATTTCCATTTACACAGGCACCAGCCCATCAGGGTAAACTGACTTAATGCTGAGCTAAAACTGCTAAAAGGCAATGAAGAACAGTCATTTTAAAAATTAATTTAAAACAGTTGCTGAATGTGCCATGGGAACACAAAAGTCATTAAGCAGTGTTATAAATATTCACAGCAGCTGTTACACAATCATGTATAAAGTCCCATGTTCAAACTTGCTTTCTAATATAGTTTCTTAAAATACTCTATTATTCGGTACTTCATCATATGTCAACAAGCTGCAAAGAGCTTTAATTTCAATTTCTTATCAGTTTGTCAGATAAGGGTTGGCTCAATGTATGTTTAGGTTAACTGTTTATGAGTTACTTTAAAGAAAAATACCAAAAAGCTGATTGTTACTCACAAACAGTCCTGTAAACAAATTGAGATTGCCTTTTCCTATCTGCCTGACATTTTGTTCAGTGTATCGAATCAGCCTTCAGCCAATGAACCATAATCTTCTGCTGTGTCTTCAGGTATCTGTGTATTTATGTTACCTACCATCCTTAAACATTGTCCAAAGGATTTGTATTTGTCTACACAAAATGAAATATTTGTATTAAATCTCACAGTTGAAAATATACATCTAAGCATATGACTGGCCAGACTGGGCTTGCCTGGATTTAGGTCTAGTCAGGATTATTCCAGAATTTAAGATCATATGATTTTGCTTGTGCTCAACAGAAAAGTAAGACAATCCCTTCCTGAGGAAACATGTATTTATATGTACATTAAAATTTATCTAATTAAAATATATAACTATAATATATAAAAAATATATATGATTATTCTCTAATTTTCTAATTTTATATTTAGTGCTAAATATAACAGACATACAGAATAGTTCGTTAACCATAAATTACAACAAAATTTTTTTTAACAAATATGAACACATCCTACCTCCAGTTAAGACATAATTGTGATCAATGCACAATAATTCCTTCAAACCTGTTTCACAATCTTAATACCTTCCTTTGTCTCTAGCAGTCATTTTTTTTTTATAATATTGGCTTATTTGCCTTTCTTTATCATTTTATGGCATAAATAAATAATAATTATTTTTGAACCTTTCGTATATGGAAGAATAATGTATGTATTTTAATTTTGCAGCTTCTTTTGTTGAACATTATTTAAGATGTATCCATATATTTAATGTATCCATACTTTTCATTACATTTAAGATGTATCCATACATTTCCACCTCATATATTGACAGGTAGGTAATTTAAAACAAACCACCACTAAAAACACATTTTAAAATGTTATAATACAAAGACCATTATCTGAGAGCATCATTGAGAACACAGAATTCATCATTATAAGACCCAAACCTTAGGAAATGTACAGATATAAGTCTGACATTTTGGGATATTGTTCTCTAGCAGTGTCTGCCAGTTCCAGAAAGAGTGGCCAAGTTACTAAAAGGGTATAGTTATTCACAGGGCTAGGGTAAAACATCTAAAAAGAAAACCTTGAAAGTGTCTATAGGAATAAAAAAACGAATTATCATCAAAACAAGAAGAGTAAAATTGACAGTTGACATCTCAACAAAAACAATTCAATCAGAATACAGTGAAATTTTTTTTTATAATTTTTAAAATTTTTAAATTTTTTTATTACTTTTTTTTTTTTATCCTCACCCGAGGACATTTTTCCATTTTTTGCTCAGGTAGAGTGGGAGGGGGAGAGAGGAACAGAGAGAGAGAGAAACATCAACGTGAAAGGAACACATTGAGTGGCTGCCACCCACACAACCGACCAGGGCCGGGGACAAACCGCAACCGAGGTATGTGCCCTTAGAGGGAACTGAACCTGGGTCTCTCAGGACCGCAGGCCGACGCTCTAACCGCTGAACCAAACCGGCCAGGGCTATTACTTTTTTTTAATTGTATTTTTGTTACAAATTTTCTCCTTTTTTTACTCCATTGACACCCTCCTCCCCATCCTCCCCACATCGTCTCTGGCTTTGTTGTCCGTGTCCATTGGTTATGCGTACATGCATATAAGTTCTGTAGTTTATCCTTCCCTCCCCCAACACCCCCTCTTCTGATGGTTGTCAGTCTGTACCCTAGTTCCACAGCTCTGGGTCTACCCTTTTCCTCAGATGTTATGTTCTTTATATTCCACAAATAGTGAGATCATGTGGTATCTGTCTTTTTCTGCTTGGCTTGTTTCACTTAGGATAATACTTTCCAGGTTCCTCCATGTCGTCTCAAAGGATAAGAGATCTTTCTTTCTTACAGTTGCATAATACTCCATTTTGTATATGTACCACTACTTTTTTATCCAGTTGTCTACTGATGGACACATGGGCTGTTTCCAGATCTTAGCTATTATAAATAGTGCTGCTATGAACATGGTACATACATTCTTTCTAATTGGTATTTCAGGCTTCTTAGGATCACTGGGTCAAATGGGAGTTCAATTTTGAACTTTTTGAGGTAGCACCATATTGTTTTCCATAGTGGCTGCACCAGAATGCATTCCCACCAGCAGTGCACTAGAGTCCCCTTTTCTCCACACCCTTGCCAACACTTATTGTTTGATGATTTGTTGATGGTGGCCATTCTGACAGATGTGAGGTGATACCTCATTGTTGTTTTAATTTGCATCTCTCTGATGATTAGTGATGTTGAGCATTTCTTCATATGTCTCTTGGCCATTTGTATGTCCTATTCGGAGAGGGGTCTATTCACCTCCTCTGCCCATTTTGTAATTGGGTTCTTTGTCTTCCTTTTGTTGAGTTGTATGAGTACTCTATATATTTTGGAAAGTAACCCATTATCTGGCGTATTATTGGCAATTATGCTCTCCCATACAGTGGGTTGCCTTTCCCTTTTGATGGTTGTTTCTTTTGCTGTGCAGAAGCTTTTGAGTTTGATGTAGTCCCATGTATTCATTTTCTCCTTTGTTTCTGTTGCCTTAGGTGATGTATCTGTGAAAATTCTGCTGCACATGATGTCTGAAATTTTGTTGCCTCCATTTTCTTCTAGAATTTTTATGGATTCATGGGTCACATTTAAGTCTTTTATCCAATTTTAGTTTATTTCTGTGTATGGTGTAAGTTGATGGTCTATGTAGCTGTCCAGTTTTCCCAGAACCATTTATTAAAGAGGCGGTGTTTACTCCTTTATATGCTCTTTCCTCCTTTGTCAAACATTAATTGAGCATAATGTTTTGGGTCCATTTCTGGGTTCTCTGTTCTGTTACACTGGTCTATATGCCTGTTCTTGTGCCAGTACCAGGCTGTTTTGATTACAGTAGCTTTGTAGTATAACCCGATATCTGGTATTGTGATCCCACCTACTTTGTCCTTCTTTTTCAAGATTGCTGTGGCTATTGGGGTCTTTTTTGGTTCCATATGAACTTTTGAGGTATTTGTTCTAATTCTGTGAAATATATTTTTGGTATTTCAATAGGGATTGCATGGAATCTATAGATTGATTTGGGTAATATGGACATTTTAATGATGTTAAGTCTTCCAATCCTTGAACAAGGTATGTGCTTCCACTTTTTTTATATCTTTCTCTTTTTCTTTTTTCAATGTCATTTCATTTTATACAAATAGATCCTTTACTTCTCTGGTTAAATTTATTCCTAGGTATCTTAATTTTTTTTGCCGTGATGGTAAATGGGATTGTTTTTTCAGTTTCTCTTTCTGTGAGTTCATCATTGGTGTATAAGAATTCTGTCGATTTCTTGACGTTAATTTTGTATTCTGCTACTTTTCCAAATTTATTTATTAAGTCTAGTAGATTTTTGACGGAGTCTTTAGAGTTTTCTATGTATAATATCATGTCATCTGCAAATAATGACAGTTTCATTTCCTCCTAGTTTTTTCTTCATGTTTGATTGCTGTGGCTAAGTCTTCCAATATTATGTTAAATAAGAGTGGTGAAAGTGGGCATCCCTGTCTTGTTTCTGTTCTTAAGGGAAATGCATTTAGTTTCTGCCCATTGAGTATGATATTGGTTGTAGGTCTTTCTGTATGGCCTTTATTATGTCAAGATATGATCCATCTATTCCCACATTGCTGAGCGTTTTATCAGAAATGGATGCTGATAGAGGAAGATATAAAAAAGTGGAAGCACATACCCTGTTCATGGATTGGAAGAATTAACATCATTAAAATGTCCATACTCCCCAAAGCAATCTATAGATTCAATGCAATCCCCATCAAAATACCAACGACATATTTCATAGAACTAGAACAAATACTTCAAAAGTTCATATGGAACCAAAAAAGACCCCGAATAGCCACAGCAATCTTGAAAAAGAAGAACAAAGTAGGTGGGATCACAATACCAGATATCAGGTTATACTACAAAGCTACTGTAACCAAAACAGCCTGGTACTGGCACAAGAACAGGCATATAGACCAGTGGAACAGAACTGAAAACCCAGAAATGGACCCAAGGCAATATGCTCAATTAATATTTGACAAAGGTGGCAAGAGCATACAGTGGAGAAAAGACAGCCTCTTTAATAAATGGTGTTGGGAAAATTGGACAGCTACATGCAAAAAAATGAAACTAGACCATCAACTTACACCATATACAAAAATAAACTCAAAATGGATAAAAGACTTAAATGTGACCCATGAATCCATAAAAATTCTAGAAGAAAATGTAGGCAACAAAATTTTGGACATCATACGGAGCAGAATTTTCACTGATACATCACCTAAGGCAACAGAAATAAAGGAGAAAATGAACACATGGGACTACATCAAACTAAAAAGCTTCTGCACAGCAAAAGAAACAATCATCAAAATGGAAAGGCAACCCACTGTATGGGAGAACATCATTGTCAATGATGTATCAGATAAGGGGTTAATTTCCAATATATATAGAGTGCTCATACAACTCCACAAAAGGAAGACAAAGAACCCAATTAAAAAATGGGCAGAGGAGCTGAATAGACACCTCTCCAAACAGGACATACAAATGGCCAAAAGACATATGAAGAAATGCTCAACATCACTAATCATCAGAGAGATGCAAATTAAAACAACAATGAGGTATCACCTCACATCTGTCAGAATGGCCGCCATCAACAAATCATCAAACAACAAGTGTTGGCGAGGGTGTGGAGAAAAGGGGACTCTAATACACTGCTGGTGGGAATGCATTCTGGTGCAGCCGCTATGGAAAACAATATGGTGCTACCTCAAAAAATTAAAAATTGAACTTCCATTTGACCCAGTGATCCCACTGCTGGGAATATACCCTAAGAAGCCTGAAACACCAATCAGGAAGATATATGTACCCCTATGTTCATAGCAGCACTATTTACAATAGCTAAGATCTGGAAACAGCCCAAGTGTCCACCAGTAGACGAATGGATAAAAAAGCAGTGGTACATATACACAATGGAGTACTATGCAGCGGTAAGAAAGAAAGATCTCTTATCCTTTGAGACGACATGGAGGGACCTGGAAAGTATTATCCTAAGTGAAAGAAGCCAAGCAGAAAAAGACAAATACCACATGATCTCACTTATATACGGAATATAATGAACATAACAGTCTGAGAAATACAGTAGACCCAGACACATGGAAGTAGGGCACAGACTGACATCCCTCAGAAGAGGGGATGGGGGGTGGGGGGGGTGGGAGGAGATAAACCACAGAACTTATATGCATGTATGCATGACCAATGGACATGGACAACTAAGCTGGGGACAGGGTGGCGGGGGGTGGGGTGGGGGGGTGCCAATGGGGTAAAAAGGTAAAATATCTGTAACAAAAAAATAAATAAAAATTCATAAAAATAAATAAATAAATAAATAAAACCCCAAAATTTAAACTCAAAAAAAAAGAAATGGATGCTGGATTTTGTCGAATGCTTTTTCAGCATCTATTGATATGATCATGTGGTTTTTATATTTCATTTAATTTATGTGGTGTATCACATTTATTGATCTGCGAATATTGTACCAGCCTTGCATCCATGGAATGAATCTCTCTTGGTCATGGTGAATAGCTTTTTTCTCATGTATTGCTGGATCCTATTTGCTAGTAATTTGTTCAGGATTTTGTCATCTATGTTCATCAGGGATATAGGCCTATAGTTTTCTTTCTTTGTAGTGTCTTTTTATGGTTTTGGAATTAGAAATATGCTGGCTTCATAAAATGAGTTTGGAAGTCTTCCTTTTTTGTAAATGTTTTGAAATAGTTTGAAGAGAATGGGTGTTAGTTCTTTTTTGAATGTTTGGTAAAACTCCCCCGTGAAGCCATCTGGGCCTGGGCTTATGTTTGCTGGGAGAGTCTTGATTACCTCTTCAATTTGCTTAGCTGTTATTGGTCTGTTTAAGTTTTCTGTCTCTTCCTGATCCAGTTTTGGAAGACTATGTGTTTCTAGAAATTTGTCCATTTCACTTAGATTGTCGAATTTGTTGCCATATAATTGTTCATAGTGGTTGTTAATGATCTTCGTATTTCTATGGTGTCAGTTCTTACTGCTCGTCTTTCATTTCTGATTTTGTGTATTTGGTTTCTCTCTTTTTGTTTCTTGGTGAGTCTAGCTAAGGGTCCATCAATCTTGTTTATTTTTTTTGAAAAAAAACAGTTCTTTGTTTCATTGATCCCTTGAATTGTATTTTTGATCTCTATGTTGTTTATTTCTGCTCTGATCTTTACTATTTCCTTCCTTCTACTTGCTCTGGGGTTTTCTTTTTGTTTGCTTTCTATTTCTTTAAGTTGTGAGGTTAAATAGTCTATTAGAAATTTTTCTTGTTTCTTGAGGTAGGCCTGTAGTGCTATGAACTTCTGTCTCAGAACTGCTTTTGCTGCATCCATAGATTTTGTGTTGTTGTGTGTTCATTTTCACTAGTTTCCAGGAAGTTTTTAATTTCTTCCTTGATCTCCATGGTAACCCATTCATTGTTCCATAGCATGCTATTTAGCCTCCATGGTTTCAAATGTCTTTGCATGTTTCTGTTGCAGTTAATTTCTATTTTCATGCCATTGTGATCTGAGAAGATGCTTGATATGATGTCAATCTTCTTGAACTTGTAGAGCCTTAGTTTGTGCCCTAACATGTGGTCTATCTTTGAGAATATCCCATGTGCACTTGAGAAGAATGTGAATTCTGCAGTTTTGGGGTGTAATTCTCTGTAGATATCTACTAAATCCATTTGCTCTAGTGCTTCATTTAGAGTCTCTGTTTCCTTGCTAATTTGTTGTCTAGAGGATCAATCCAGTGATGTCAGTGGGGTGTTGAAGTCCCCTGCTATGATTGTATTGCTGTCGATTTCTCCTTTGAGTCCTCCAGAAGATTTTTAATATATTTTGCTGCTCCTATATTGGGTGCATATATGTTTATCAAGGTTATATCTTCTTGTTGGATAGATCCTTTCAATATAATGTAGTGGCCTTTTTGTCTCTAGTTATAGTCTTCATTTTGAAATCTATTTTATCAGTAATGAGTATTGCTACCCCAGCTTTTTTTTCTTTCTGTTTGCTTAGAAGATTTTTTCCATCCCTTCACTTTCAACCTATGTGAGTCTTTTGTTGTAATATGGGTCTCTTGTAAACAACATATAGATGAGTCATGCTTTCTTATCCAATCAGCTACTCTGTGTCTTTTTATCAGAGCATTCAGTCCATTTACATTTAAGGTGATTATTGATATGTACTTATTTATTGACATTTTTGTTTAGTTTAGTTAAAATTTTCTTCCAATTTCTTCTACTAATTACAGCACTCCTTTAAACATTTCTTGTAATGCTGGTTTGGTGCCAATGTATTTCCTTAGCCTTTTTTTGTGTCTGGGAAGCTCTTTATTTGACCTTCTATTTTGAATGTTAGCCTTGCTGGATACAGTAGCCTTGGATTCAGATCCTTGTTTTTCATGACCTTGATTACTTCGTGCCATTCCCTTCTGGCCTGTAGTGTTTCTGTTGAGAAGTCAGCTGAGAGCCTTATGGGGATTCCTTTGTAGGTAACCTGTTGTTTATCGCTTGCTGCCTTTAGGATTCTCTCTTTGTCTTTAATTTGTGGCATTTTAATTACTATGTGTCTTGGTGTGGGCCTGTTTGGGTTCTTCTTACTTGGGGCTCTCTGTGTTTTTGAACTTGAATGCCTTTTTTTTTTCACCAAATTAGGTAAGTTTTTGGTCACCATTTGTTCAAATATATGCTCTAACCCTTGCTCATTTTCTTCTTCTTCTGGGACTCTTATTATACAAATCTTATTATGTTTCCATTTGTCCTGCAGTTCTCTTAAGCTGTTTTTTTGTTGTTGTTGTTGTTTTGTTTTTGTGGTACGTGCCCCTAGCAGGAACCAAACCTGGGACTCTCTGGTCCACAGGCCGATGCGCAACCGCTGAGCCAAACTGGCCAGGGCACTGTCTTCCTTTTTTAAAATTGTTTTTTCCTTTTGGTTTTCTGATTGGTTGATTTTTTTATACCCTGTCTTCTAATTCACTGATCTGGTCCTCAGCTTCCTCTACTCTGCTGTTTAGACCTGCCAATGTATTCTTTATTTCTGATATGTCATCTTCATTTCTTCTTGGTGGTTTTTAATTTCCAATTGGTTGGTTTTCAACATTTCTATGTCTTTGCTCATGGTGTTGATGTCCTAACTCATGCTATTGAGCTTCCTCAAGATCATGGCTCTGAATTCTAGCTCTGTTAACTTATCTCCACATTTATCTCATCCTCAGTAGAGGTCTCTTGTTCTTTCATTTGGCATTTGTTTTTTGTTTCACCATTTTGGCTATCACAGTGGGCTTTGAGCCCATCAATTTTTCCCTGTGGGTGTTGGTGTTCTGCTGTTTGTGGCTCCCTCTTCTGGGTTTAGATGAGCTGGGGAGGACCCACATTAAACACCACTGTCAAATCTTACTTTCCTGGTTAAAGTTGCTAGCCCAGTAAAGGTACTGTTATCCTCTAGCTTTTTGCCTGGAGGCTAGCAGTTGAGGTTACTGAAGAGTTTTGTGGTGTCAGTTGATTGAAAAACTTCCTCAGGTGCTCAGAGTAAGGGGATTTCCCGAAGGTGTGGCATATGCTGGTTGTTAATGAGCCTCAATATGCATTTCAATGGCCCCCCTAGGTGGGGTTGAATCTCTGAGGGAGGGCCTGCTGCCTCTCCCCAGAGTCCTGGGAAGGAGTAAGATGGCCACTGTCCTGCATGGCTGTAACCCAGCAAAAGCTCTGAGCACCCTCCACAACCCGAGTGTCCCCACACAATTCCAGTCCCATCTGCCCTCCCTCTGCCAGAGTCCAAGTTGAGTGACTGTTGCTGTTTTAGAGTCTGTCCAGGCTCTGCACTGTGGAGCCGCCTGGGAGTTTAACCTGAGGGCGCTGCTCACAGCTAAGCTCGCTACTGTCTGTGGGCTCCCAGCCCCGTCTCATGCCTCCACAATCCTACCATGATCGAGGCAGTGCCCCTGGTTATATGGTCCTTGCAAGCTGCTTTTCTGTTGCTTTTTCTTGACAATTTGCCTTTATTTTAGTTGTAATTCCAGTTTGGTTTTGGGAGACGGTTTGTGTAGCTGCCATTCACTCTGCCGCCATTTTTCAAAATCTTCTTTTCAAAGTGCTCAAGAGTATAACTTCCAAACTAAAATACAACCCGGAGAAAACAGCCAATAGTGAAGATAAAACAAAGATATATTTCATTTAAAAATAATAATTTGTCACCACAGATTTTAATTAAAGAAAACAGTAAAGGATATTTTCAGACAGAAAGAAAATGCACTCACATATAATATAATAAAGAACTTTTTTAAAAGATAAGGGTGAATATTATTTTTTAAAGAGTAATGCACATTAATTTTATAAAACAACAATCAAAATTATATCATGAGGTTTAAAATGATATAGAATTAAAAATTTAAAACATCAGTGGCTTACAAGTGTGGAAGGAATAAGTGGAGAAAAACATTAAAAACCAAAGCCTTTTAGAAAATAAGCAATAGTAAAATTATAAACTTAAACCAAAAAACATTAACTAAATATAAATGGAGTATTTGTTCAACTTAAAAAACAAAGATTGATTGGGCAGAAATGTTGGATATAAAAGAATAGACAAAGATATACCCTAAAAACACTATCCAAAAAAGTTGATATAGTCATAATAATATCAGAAAAACTAGACAGAAAAGCAGAAAACATTATTAGAGGTAAAGAGCACATTTTATAATGGTAAAAAGCCACTCTACTTAGAAGATTCAATAAATTTTAATTAGATGCTTTTACAAATAAAGCCTCAAATATATAGGCAGATATGTATCTATCTGCAATTATAAATAGATAAATTTATAATCACAGTGTAAGTCTTTAACATGCATTTGTCAGTAAATATTATACCAAGCAGATAAAAAATCTGTAAAATTTAGAAAATTTGATTGACATCCTAAAAATTTTAACTATTCATATATATACAATATTTATCCAACTGCAAGAATATACCTATTTTTCAATGGCATGTGGGACATTGATAATACTGACCATATTCTGGGTCATATAGCAAATATCAACAAATTATAATGGGTTTAAGTTTTATAAAGCATATACTCTGACCTCAGCAGAATTAAAATTAATATCAAAAAAAGTATCTAGAACACTACTAATCATTTAGAAATTAAATACATGAATTCATAGATGAAAGAAGCAAGTACAATGAAATATAGAAAACATTTTAAAATAAATAATAATAAAAATTACACATCTCAAAGCTTTGTAGGGTGTACCTAAATCAATACTTACAGGGAGTTTTATATCATTAAATGTATATAATAAAAAGAAGAAAGGATGAAATACAATGAACTTTCCAACAGGCTAGAAAATTAACAGCAAATTAAAAAAATTAGAGTAGAATGAAGATAATAAGTGTTAAAAATCAATAAATTAGAAACAAGCATAAAATAGAAACAATACACCTAATGTAGTTTCTTTGAAAAGACTTAAAAATTGATAAGCCCTCAACAGTGCCTAAGAACACAAAGCCAGAAGACACAATTAACCAACAGCAAGATGAAAAATGGAGTTTAAAAACCTAGCAAAAGCCCTGGCCAGTTCTGCTCAGCGGTTAGAGCATCAGCCTGCAGTCCAGAGAGACCCAGGTTCGGTTTCTGCTAAGGGTACGTATCTCGGTTGCAGTTTGTCCCTGGCCCTGGTTGGGTCGCGCGGGTGGCAGCCACTCCATGTGTACCCTTTACGTGGATGTTTCGTAACTCTCCCTCTCTCCCTTTCTCTCCTTCCCACTCTATCTGAACAAAAAATGAAAAAATGCCCTCGGGTGAGGTTAAAAAAATAAATTAAAAAAAAACTAACAAAAGAATATTATGAATAACTATACGCTTAAAAATGTCAAATACTAGGTGAACTGGAAAGTAACTAGTGAGAAATACTGACTAAATGGAGACAGAAAAAATATGAAAATATATGTATTTTTTAAAATAAGAAAACCTGCAGCTCAAGAGTTTAAATTACAAAAGTTTATTCACCCATTTATTCCAGCAGATCCTAAATTGCCAAGGTCTCTAACAATCTGATTATGTTTCCATGAATAAAGTCTTACACATTCCATGATTATAACTTTTAGACAATATAGCACAGGGATTTCAACTTTCTGTAAAGGAACAGTTTACTAGGCAAAACCTTTAAATAAGTATTGCTTACCTAATTAAAACATATCAGGGTTTGCCTAGTTTTCTCATTTTGATGGGGAGGCTGTTGATAGTGATAAAATTTTTGTTTTGGGGGGTCTTGCAAATAAACTTGCATTTATTATTGTAGGTATGGATTCTGATATAGCTACTTTTAAATGGTCCAACTTAAACTGCTTGCATTATATTTAAATTGCCCAATTAATTACAAGTTATCTATTTAATTTCAAAGGTTAAAGCTTCAGGAAAATTTTCAATTTAACTTGAAGTAATTTATTTCTTAGGTTGCTGCAAATGATGATAGCCCAGAAACATAAGCTTATGTATGGTTGTTGAAAGCTGTTTGTGTTTTGGTTAAATAAGAAGAAAGGAAAACAATTTACATATGTATATACTTCCCCCCCAGCCCAATACACAAAAACCCCACAATGATCCTTAGGCCTATATGAATTAAATACAAATTCTGACTAATGACTATGGAGATTTCCCCCAACATTCAGAAAAGCTGTTGTCTAATGCAGAGGAAAAAATACGACATGGTATCAAATGTTTTTTTCTGACAAAGGAAGCAAGTACAGAAAGCTTTTGTTTAAAGTAACTAGTGCTATAGATGAAAGCCAAGTCCCCAACAACTCCCCCAGTACTACTTCAAAATAATATATCACATTTGATTTTCATTAGAATGTAGTTCTTTCTTCACACTAACAAAAAAACAAACAAAACCAAGACCCAGATTTTATACACACACACACACACACACACACACACACACACATACACACAGGCATATGGCAATGTAAATAATGAATATATATACCAATGTAAATAATGAATATATATATGTGGCAATGTAAATAATGAATATATATATGGCAATGTGAATAATGAATATATATATATATATGGCAATGTGAATAATGAATGTATATATGGCAATGTGAATAATGAATATATATATATATATATGGCAATGTGAATAATGAATGTATATATGACAATGCAAATAATGATTGGACAAGAAGGCCAAGTTATTCTCTCTTCATAAAAAGCAATTACAATTCGAGGACAGGTCATATTTGCCTCTTTTGCCAGCACCAAATCTGCCTCATCCAATCTTTCCATTTCCCGAGAAACGAACTCTCCGCGGCCTGCCGTCTAGGGCGCCGATTGTTCCCTCAGGATCCAGACCTCTGGCAAAGCCTCTGGGTTTATCAGCAGCATCTCTTTTCTTCTTCGATTTACCATCATCCGATTCACTGTCAGATAAAGGCTTTCTTTTTGTACCATCTTTTTCTTTACCAGTTTCTTGAGAATTGAGAGATGCTTCACTTGGCTCTGGACGATGTAAATCTTCTTCAGGTCCCGAGTGTCTGGCTCCACTTCAGGAAAGCTCCCCTTCCCCTTCCCACGCGGTCCGGTACTCTCTCCACTGCAAAGCCTTCAGCTTGCCTCTTCGGCTTGCCATTCTTGCCATTCTGCTTCTTTCCCTTTTTCCCATGTAGTTTTATTGGAAGCCATTTGTTCTTGCACATTTGAAGAGCTATTACGTTCGCGGGGTGGCGCCAGGTGGTCCCCCAGGGGGGGAGGGAGGGGGCCAGGGGATTGACCAAGTTTCAGCTTTGGACTCCGCCCACTTCCTCCCCGGGGTGGGGGGATTGCTCCAAATGCTAGGAGGTGGGGTGATGAAGAAAATTTAGCTGGGGCAGAATCAGGAACTAAGAAGGGAGCCCCTTTCAGCCCGAGGACCGGACCCCAAAGCTATTGGCCTGGGCTAGGTCGGTGGAGCTGAAGTGTAATTTGTTCCCTAGACGTGCTTCGGGTGTTCCTAAGGGGCTGAGCCAGTTCTCTGCTCCGGGAAGAAAGTGGGGGAGGGAAGGAAGAAAGCAGTGGGGAGGCTACAAATTTTTTTAAGGAGGGAGAAAGCGAGATGGGAAGACTATTCAAGGCCTTGATTAGGGGGCTGGACTTATGGGCTGTAGAAATAGAAAGTATAAAAGCGCTAAAACAATTACCCATATTGAATCCAGAAATAGAATTCTTCCCATAAATAAAATTAATGACTCTATGGCCTCTCAACATGTAAAGAAGTAATAATGCCCATGTTACCCAAATGTTTCCAGAAAAGAGAAAAATGGGTGTGACAGTCACCTCTGACTGACATCAGAGAGGTGTTATCTGACAGCCTCCTGAGTCAGAAGGAGCTAGCTGGCTGTCCCCAACACTGATCCTTATCTTCTCATATAAATGAATTTAAATGAGAGACTCTAGATAATTTTTACATTGTATTTAATGAATTTCTTAAAACATTAAATCATGCACATTCAGTAGAGAGGCAATGCAGCAAACCTATACACCTGGTTTATGAAGCACAGAATGTCTCGGCTAATCTGAAGGGGGCACAGTACCCTCTGTCCACAAATTGTTGTTTTCTTAATTCCTCTGCTAGATATCCTGGTACAGATTAACTCTGAAGACCTACTCTTTTTTTGGTCATGGCTTTCCCACAATTTATGGGAAGCACCTGGCAATTAGATCCTGACTGGTGGCTTTCTGTTCATACTTTTCTTTTCCTCTCCAACCTGCTGTTTTAAAAACTTCATGATTTTTGCACTAAGTGGTCTCTGATTCCTCCTCCTCTCCCAGCTACCCTTCCCCTCCTCTCCTGATGCTCCCTTGAGAAGAGGTTTTAATCCTTTTCTCAAACAAAAGGTCTTGCTACAAGTGGCCTGCAAAGCTTTTTGGCTTTAATTTTCCTGCCTCGGTTTCCCTATTCCACTTGCCCCAGAATTTTTCTAAGTTTTCATTGTCCTACAACAGGTGCACTCCTAAACTTATTTTATGAAACCCTGGCAAGAATATTACAAGGTTAGAAATTTATAGAAAATACAAAAATTATTAAAATTGCTGAAGAAAATCTATTAGTAAATATCATTCAGAGATAACTTGAAAGACACTTGTGACAATAACTATAGAATCCTCAGTATGGAGTTACAGAGTTAGTGAGCTTGGAAAACAGACCATGTCAGTAGTAATGTCTTAGCACTTATTAATGCTTACAATATGTCAGGCATCTTCTGTGTGTTCACTCACTTAGTTCCCACAACAACCTTAGAAGATGAGCACTATTTTTACCCCATCACACTATTCTGCCTCCTTTTCCCTCCTCATCTTCTCTCTTACTCCCCAGCAAAGTCAACACTGGGGCATCCACTTATGGATGGATGCCTTACGCACAGTCTTCGTCTAAACCTCACTGACTTCCTAAAACAGAATGAAAGGTAGTTTCTAACAAAGCTGAGAAACTGAGGTTTGCAGCAACAAAGTACAAGAATGGGAGTTTATCAGAGAAGAGAATAAAGGAGGCAAAAAGAATAAATAATCCTCCAAATTTTCAGCTCCAAGGATGTTGTTCTGGTATTCAAGTCCTGAAAATTATGAAAGCCTGACAGTGGTCTAAGTTTACCCAGTTACAATGGAAAAGGTGAGGTAGGTATGAGCACCGTCTGCAGATGCATTAGAAGATAACACTGAATTGTTCTTTCTTCTGAGATGTGTCATGACTCTATCAGTTAAATTATTATTTGCAGAGAGTTCTTTGTCCTGATTCTTGATGTGCAAATCTAGTTGCTCATTAAATAAATGTGACACACTAATAGGTTAGAATACAGCTACTACTGTCTATGAAAATAAAGATATTTATGAAGTTTTGCAAAGTGCTTCAAGAGAGCCCTAAAGAAATCACTGTGGCAAATACAAATTATTAATAATGTTACCTTGGATTTGTATACTGCCTTTGCTCCAAAGTGCTGAAACTCCTTTCACAGTATATTTATTTGTAAAATGTCTATAATACATTTCTTCTGAAGAGCTTGTTTCCTAATGTCTTGAGCCGGAACTTAAATTGCAAGGTTCTAGATATTGACACCCCTTCCAAATCATTGACTTATGTGGCACTTCTATGGGACTAAGCAGGTACAAAAGTGGCTACAATTAGACAAAAAGTCATCCCAAAGCATCTACTCCTAGTCCAAAATATTTTTCATCTGTTTTTTTGTTTCTTCTTGGTTTTTATTTTATTCTTTTTGGTAACATTTTACCTATTTTTTAAGAGAGAAGTTTTAAAAATTTGACTAACTCATATAATTATTATTATCAAATTGATCAATTAAGTATGCCAATTTAATTTAATTTAATTTTAATTTAACTTCATATATTGAGCTGTATAATAAAAATCTCATAAAATATAAGTTAAGACTGAGAAAGTATTGACTTCCTACAAGCAACTGAACTGTGATATAAACTGAAATTCTGAAAGTAACTTCAATATAACGTTTTCTTGCTAAGTAACTTTTTTCTGCTAAGAATATGGATTATTCAATCTTTTTACTGAAAAAATATTTTAAATAGTGATTTCAGATTAATTTTAAAATAATTTAAAACTTTAAAAATATAAATATGTGCCATTTGTAATGTGTTTTATATAAAAAGTGGGAAGTTACCTAGAAATTTTTTTTTTTACAAATACTCTAAGATTGTTTGAATACAATAGAAGAGTTACACCAATCAGTTTTTGATGAAATTTTGCTGTTTAACATTGTCAACTGTCTGAAATCCAGTGGCTTAAAATAGTAAGCATTTATTTCTCACTTATAACACTGTATGTAGCCTTGAGATCTGCTGGGCCCAACTGAGATGTTCTGAGCTTGGCTCCAGGCCATGGCTGGTATTCAGGCTACTCCACATGTCTTCTCATTCTCCTTGACCGGAGCTACTCCAGGCACCGTCTTCTCATGGCAGAAGTGCGAGATGTCAAGAGGAAGCATGGACACACAGCAAAGCCTCTGTTCCTATTACATCCACTAATATTCCACTGACCAAAGCAAGCCACATGGAGAAGCTCAAAGTCCATGGTGCGGGGAAAATATATCTGACCTATTCTAATGATATTTTTATAGAACTGCAAAATGGCATGGCAAAAAGTGTGCATGAATAATTATCGTAGAGACAAAGAGTAAAGAATTAGGAACAATAACCCAAATATACCATTTTAGGGAAATTGTCATTTCCATATTTCTTTTTTTTTTAAATAATTTAAAAAATTTTTATTTTAGAGAGAGAGAAAGGGAGCAAGAGAGAGAGAGATAGAAACATCAATGAGAGGGAACATCGATTGGCTGCCTCCTGCATGCCCCCCACTGGGGATTTGGCCCACAACCTGAGCATGTGCCCTGACCAGGAATCTAACTGGTGACCTCTCGGTGCATGGGTCGATGCTCAACCACTGAGCCACACTGGCAAGGACCCATATTTCTTATAGAATAATTTCTGCCTGCCTAACGATGTATTTTTCTAAATGCAAACCTTTTCATTTATAATATAACTGGCAACAGGTTTATTTTTTTTTCCTCTAGGAAACTAAAGGCTTAGATGAATTTTCTATCTGTTTTAGTAGTTTAAAACCAGAGAGAAAAATTATCCAAAAATAAAAAAAAGTATTTGTGATAAAATTAAAAGTGGACAACAAGCAACTGACCCTAGTTATACAAAGCAATGGTTTCTAAAGATTCCTTCCCTGAAATACTTATTAATCTTTAAATGTGTTTCTCTCAATCAACAGAAAGTTTTTGTCTAAAAATATTGTAAAATATAACTTGAAACGTAAGTGTTCTACTTGTGTTCTAATGAGTTTACAAATATTGCGCTAAATGTTTTGTATAAGAACATTAAAATAAATTGTTCCACAAAAATATCTCTAAATAGCCTTTTAGTATATCATTTACTGTAATAATAACCCTGAATGTATTTAAACTACATAACTAAAGCAGTGAGAAGAATGAAAATGGTTTTTTGGTACATAACAAATGTTTATGAAGGCATTTAGGCTGATTTCAAGTGCAAAGAATATTTGTTCTGTTCTATAATGCTTATATTCTATGTGTTTCTTTACTTGATGGATAATACTTATGCAGTAACAAGATCAGCTTATACCATTTCTTTTAATGTTACATAACTGGGGTATCACAGATTTTACGGCTTTAAGTACAAATGAGTCCAAATATATAAATATCCCTTGCTTATATGATGCTCCAAGCCATTACCCTGACTAATAGGATTTGTTCTTTGACTTGATTCACCTCCTCAATATTTTAGAAAACTTTCAGGTATATTTGTATACACCCATGAAATGGCATCAATAATCTCCAAACGAGCAAAATAGAGGCACACATCAGAAGGATAGAAGCTGCAGCCCGGCCGCTGTGGCACAGTGGTTGAGCATCGACCCATGCACCGAGAGGTCACCAGTTTGATTACAGGTCAGGGTACATGCCCAGGTTGTGAGCCAAATTTCCAGTGGGGGGCATGCAGGAGGCGGCCAATAGATGTTCTCTCTCATCGATGTTTCTATCTCTCTCTCCTTTTCCCTTCCTCTCTCTAAAGTCAATAAAGAAAAAAACAAAAAACCTAAGAAAAGGAAAAAGAAGGATAGAAGCTGCAGTGACCAGCTTTGACCATCATCATATCATGATATGTACAGATGCTGCATTGCCATTACCTCTTACTACTCTCAGTTCTGGAAACATTTCACAGAAGGACTGTTACCATGTTCCCTGTCTGTCAGACCTTCCATAAAAAGAGGTCACAAGACTGTCTAACAATAGTGGCAGGTGCCTGATTTGTTAAATTTCCCCCAAACATTTATACATCCAGAGTGGTTGAGCTAAGCTGGGGAAAAGCAGCTGCCACTGTACTGGTAACTAAGAACTCTCTGTACTTTTGAGTGCATTTTGTTCATCAAGACCATACTCACTTAGTGAGTTTTCTCTCCAGGGCCTTTTGTTTTCTTTCTACTATTTGACAAAAGTGGAAGACTACTCCATTTCATTATACATATTTGCATACTCCTAAACTAAATGGGGTCAGAGTAAAAAAGTTCATAAATTAATAGATGAAAACAGAAATGTGGAAAAGGGTCAACAACCAATTCCACCAATCAGTAGGACTCAAGGCCCCATTAAAAGTGGGCATGTTTGAGGAAAGATAGATTTAAGTTGAATAGGCAACTGTCTCAGCCACACAAGACCCAATTAAATGCCCTGTTACATTCATATGGCATACATGTATGCAAATAAATACTTCATAAAATTCATAAGCACTGTTTTACTCATGAAAAACATACTTTACTAGCTATAATCATAGTTTTATCCTGAACATTTTCTCATGGCTCCTATCCTTCTAAAAATGTGACCCAAGAATAACTTATTTCATATATGTTCATAATAATCATAAGAACATCTAACTTTCATTAAGGTGAATCTCACACCAGAGATATAATTTGCAATACCTGATAAACTTACTAAAAGAGTTTTTCATGTAGTCTGAAAAATAAGTTGGATTTATTAAAGCCATGGGAACCAAGTCACCATAAATTCAATTGAGTTTATATATATCAAACTCTATGCTTTTGTTTTTGTTTTTAATTTTTAAAAAATTTTTATTAATTTTTTAAAATTTTTTATTAATTTTTAGAGAGAAAAGAAGAAGGAGAGATAGATAGAAACATCAATGTGAGAGGAACATTGATCAGCTGCCTCCTGCATGCCCCATACTGGGGATCAAGCCCGCATCCTGGGCATGTGTCCTGACCAGGAATCGAATCAGCGACCTCTCAGTGCATTGGTCAACGCTCAACCACTGAGATATACGGGTAGGGCTCAAATGCCATGTTTTGCTTAAGACTCAACCATTACTTGATTTCATTGAAATTTTCTTTAAAGAAATAATATTAGGCTTTAGTTTATCAAACTTTGTTTTTCCAGTGGAATGAAGTTTTTATTTTACATGTGATATTACCTAATAATTTTTTAATATATATATACATATATATATTTAATCTTCACTTGGAGATATGATTTTTGTTGAGAGAGAGAGACATCGATGTGAGAGAGAAACATTGATTAGTTGCCTCCCTTACATGCCCTAAATGGGGATCAAACCTGCAACCTGGGTATGTGCCCTGACTAGGAATTGAACATGACGCCTTTTGGTGTATAGGACTATATTCCAATCGAGCCACACAGGCTATGGCTACGCAAAATTTTTTAATACTTATTTTGTGAATACCTATTACATGTCATGTAAAGGACAGATGGGTGTAGGAAGAAGCCTCGGCAGAGAAACCAGCATGTGAATAAAACCAAACAAGTATATGAGCATAAGAATTTTAGGTTGTTTAATATAGCAGAAGTTTGGAAGCCATGACAATAAATTGAGTCTTTTGGGTCAGAAAATAGAATTTGTAAGAAGTATGGACTTTGTCCTGAGTGTAATGAAAAATTCTTGAAGCAGTATAAGCAGATAAATGCCATGGCTAAATCTGGATTTTAGAAAGATTACTGATGTATAGAGGCTAGATTGGAGGGAATGAAGTTAAAGAAAGGATGTTAGCTGAATAGTTACATAATCTAAATAGGAGATGTGATTTAGGACTGAAATTAGCTGTATTTTGGAGGTGAGATCTATAGAATTAGGTGATTACTTGAATTATGGGATAAGATGTAGAGAGAAGTCAAAGACAACACCCAGGTGTGAGGCTCAAATGGGGAAGTGTATAGTGAATGATTCTTTGAGATAGGTACCACAAAGGGTTATGTTACATAAGGAGGAAGACTGTGATGGGCATATATGAGTTTAAGATGACTATAAATTTCTAAGTGGAAATATTCAATAGGTAAATGGAGTATAAGGTACAGTAAGAGCACTAGGCAAAAAATATCCATGTGGGAGTCATTAGCATATCTGTCATATTGGAAGCCCTATAGGGTAGGCAAGATAATCCAGGATAGAATCCCCAAAGTTGCCAACATTTTAAGAAAGAAATGAGTAAAGGATGCAACAATGGGCATTGAGAAGTTGAGGCTAGAAAGGCGGGCATAACACAGGGACAACATGCTGTTCCCCTAAAAACAAGAATCCATTTCTAAGTTATTGATGGCAAATGCTGTTAGGAGATCAAATTTGGTGAAAGATTAGTTTCTATTATATTTAGTAACATGGGATTAGTAGCCTTAATTTTATACAAGGAATATCAGTGAAGTCATGGGGACAGAAACTAGATTGCTATAGTTTAAGAAGTAAAAAGAAAGGGGGAAGGTGAGCAAGGACACAAGTTCCACAGCCATACCAAGGGGAAGGGCAGCAAAGAAAGTCCAGGTCAGGGGAGAGAGAGCCAATACTAAGAATACAACACAAAAATTATATTGCTTAGGTGATTTTTATCTCAATATCTGCAATACAAATATATGTTTCAGAAGATTTTCAAAGAGCTACATGCAAGGGAATTCAAAATCTCTCTCAGGAATAGTGAAACAGGAAGTCCTGAAATGTTATGACCCTCTTTTCAACTCCAGTAGTTCTGTGTCCTGTGACATCTGAAAATATTCCAAAAATCAAAATCGTAATTTCAAAGGATTTAGGATTTAATAGTTAGTAGAGTTAGTATTTAAGTAAAGTATATTGCTTAAAAAAGTTATATTATAATCTCATTTACTTAAATTCCTGTGTCAGATTACACATGGTCTTTGAAATATTCATAATTTTCAAAGTGATGTTTTATCTGATGTGTTCTCTGGAAAGTGAAAGTATTTTCTAATTATTCAAGAAGCTCCTTCAGAAGAAACCGACCCCTATTACACACATCTTTATTATAAGTTTTAAATTCACTGTTTCTAAAATAGTGCTTCATTTATTAATTCATGTGCTAAACACATTTATTCATAACTCTCTGTATCTTTCTTAAGAACCACAATGTACCATGTACTTGAATAGGGATGGAAATTTGGTTGGTAATTTAGAAGAAACAATTCTTCGCCTTATAAAGTGTAGAATCTACAGATGATGGCTGACAAAAAACAGTAAATTCAAGTATAAAGAATGTTAAGATTTTATTGAGATGTATAACAGGTTCATCTAGTCTACTTTGAGGATTTATGGAACAGCATAGATAACTAAAGGACATAACCTCATAAGCTTGTTTGAAAAATTAAAACTATAATTGTATAAAACACTTTAACTTCTCATAAACCTATAGTTGCATATAACAGAGTAATCAAACTTTAGAAAATTATTTTAAAATGAAAGAAACCCATTATAGTTATCGGTAATTACCAGAAAGAAGATAATGCAGTTTTTGTAACATTAAAAGCTGAAGAGAGAGAGAGAGAGAGAGAGAGAGATGCTATAGAAATAAAATGCTGTGGTTAATTGAGTGCTAAGAGTTTTTATTGCTCTACCACATTTGAATTAAAATTTATTTTAGTATAATCATATATTTTAACTGGCTACAAAACTGTAATCTACAGATATTCCTCATTGTTCTTATTGTGAATACAACATTTGGGAGGCATTCCAAACAATAGGAAGGAAAGTCAATGCAAATACTTTAAATATAGGGGTACTTTAAATTTATTTTTAGACTCACTCATTGATATTATTTAAGTAGGATTGCCACCTCTTCCATGGTTGCCCCAATATTGCAGTGATTTCAATGTACAGAGACCTCACCCTTCTTATAAACCGTCCCAGCGAACATGTATTTTATAGCCTGTCATTTCACAGGAAGGTATTATTAAAAGTGAGCTTGGTACAACGTACAATTCAAAGCACATTTGTTTCCAATGCCTTCAACATGCAGTATATTTTTATTAGTTGCTGATAGGGTGGAGGTAGGAAGTAACACCAGCTGATTCATCTGACTAAATGATCATTGCTTTCCCTTCAGTTAAGAGCAAGTCAGCCGTTTTCCTTCATTAAAACAAGATGTGTGCATTTCAGCAGCAGCTCTTCTCTGTTCATAGGTGCGGAGATGATAGCTTCATTGGTCAGATAGACACACAGGTGTAATGAACCATAGTTCATGTGTTAAATTTTGTTCCCAAGAGGTCCCTCACCAAGTTTTAGTGATGTTAACATTTTTGAAAACAGCATTGACACCCTTCCCTTCTTCCCTCCATCTTTCCTTCCTGCTTTTCTTCCTTTCTTCCTTTTCCTTTAGAAATCCCATCGGCTCCCTATAGATATTATTAAACCTAATTATTTGTGTTTTTTTTCCAAAAATTGTTTTGAGCTGACACTCAAATATATGCACATAAAATAATTTAGTAAAATAAAGTATCATAGTAAAGGAATATATACTTAAGATTAATATGACCATGTTAAATGCATTTGTATTTTTCCCTGTGTGTCCTGGCAGTGTGGGAAGAAAGGAAAAAATAAATTACATAGCTTTTATTAGCAAAAAGGAAGAAATGTACCATCAGCTAAGGAGAGAGAAAATTCTCCCTGGCAAAATTACAAAAGAAGGTTCTCACATAAAAACTGAGGTAAAATAGTACAATACATGCAGCTGATGAAATAATAACAGCTAGAAAGGTAAAAACAAAACAAAACAATGATTTCATCTTTATGTTCCTTTAAAAATGAAGGCAATTTATCATTTACTTACATTTGAATAAAATAAATTCTCATCCTTTACCTGGATTCTATAGCCACTTCATAAAGTGTTAATGTAGTTGCTTGGGCATAAACACCCTAATTTTAGTTCCAATGGCTATACACTAGTTTTAAATTCATGCAAACATCAAAAGACCTGTTGTTCTCTACATGGTGAAATTTAAATGAGCTTCATTTCCCAATACAGGTGCATGGATTACATTTTAAAAGCAAGCTGGGCAAGTTGTTCTAACAAAAAATAAACTGTAGCTATATTTCAAGCATTACTAGATATTGGGTGCTACCCCAAGACATTTGAAATTATACTATACTTTAGAAATGGTTGAGTGTCTGGGAATACTTTGAGGTACAATATACAATAATGAAAACAAGCTAAAATACATACCTGAGGGAAAGACTTGTCATTTTTGCATTAAGAGCAGATGGCAACTTCTAAAAGTAATGTGTGTGTGTGTGTGTGTGTGTGTTTTTCTCTTCCATAATATATGAAAAGGGGTATATTTATAATATGTTGCTTGTAACCCATGTCCCCTCCCACAAATACATAAGTTAGATTCATTTTGAGATTTAGAATGAAAGAGTGGGGAACAATAAAACAATTATTAAATTATGATTTTTAGAAATGAGTTATTTCTGATTATTGATTATGTGTTCAGCACTCGACTCTGGTCTGTAAGACTAAAAATTAACATGATATATGAGCCACAACTTAAGAGTGTGTCTAAGTGAAAATTCTAATAAGGCCTTAACAACAGAGGAAGATAATGGTGGTCATGTTTTCCTTTCTTAATAAACTTCGGTTGACTATATTAGTAAAGCAAAAGTTCAAGTGTTTGGGCTCTGGATCCAGACTTTCTGATTTATCAGAGGCCCTGCATTTACTTATTGATTACATTGGGCAAGTGACTTGAATACTCTTATGTATAGTTTCTTGCCTGTATCTATAGAATAAAGATGATGGTAGTATGTAACTGATACCATTGTTGGAAGGAGTAAAGTTATTGCAGATGAAGCATTTAATAGTGCCTGGCATAATAAGTGTGAAAGAAATAAGAGGATTCATAATGTTTTATATGGGAAATTATAAATGTTTAATGCAGCAGTTCTCAACCTGTGAGTCGTGACCTCTTTGGGGGTCGAACGACCCTTTCACAGGGGTCGCGGAAGATCATCAGAAAACACATATTTCCGATGGTCTTGGGAACCGAGACATGCTCCTCTATCCGTCTCCAGGCGGGCCCGCCCCCATGTAGATATGCCCACATACAACATGAGGAACTGTATTAAAGGGCCGCGGCATTAGGAAGGTTGGGAACCACTGCTTTGATGTAAAGGCCAGGAGGGAAACTATAACAAAATTTCAAATCAGTTGTCCTTTACCAGAATGGTATTGCCCAGGTGATATTTGGAAACGTGTGCCTGTGATGGTGGGAGTGGGGGTTATTGACTCAGAGGGACGGATAGGGGTTCTCACTACTGTCATTTGAAGAACAGAGAAAGGAGAGGCTAAGGCCCTGCAATGTGCAGGAAAGCACCACAGATGATAAATCTTCCTGCCCCGAATGCCAGTGGCTCCCTAGTTGAGACACATTACTATAGAAATCAAACTAAAAACAAGTGAAAAGTCACGGTAGCTGCAAGAAGTATTCAAAAAATAATCATTGTTTGAGGTTATAAAAGGCGTGTCTTGATAAATAGGTTTCAAAATGGACACACAAACATGTGAAAATGGTGTAAATGGTATAGGAGAGATAAATAATATTGACAGGCACTTTTATATAATTCGTTTCAGCTGGTTTCTCAATAAGAGCGTCCTTGCATAATCCTAGTGAAAGAGGAAAAAAAATTGTTGAAGTTTACAGTGGCAGCTGCAACATGCCCACAGCATGACTGAGTAAGCAACCTGAGTGTAAAACTAAAACAGCCTCTTTTTGTTAAATACATACATTTTTCTGAATTATTGAAATTTTTAGAAAAAAAAATATTTTCTGAAAAAAAAATGACATTATATATTGGCATATGGACTAAAAACATTTTTTTCCTAAAGAATATTTGTTTTGTGGATTGCCAGTAATCACATTAATGTGAGGCTTTCTCTGACCCAATTAATTCCTATTTTTCCTGTTACTGAGACTTATTTTTCTGTTACAAAGACCAGTTGGGGGCTTAAGATGGAGAAATAGTTTTCATTGTAAGGTGCAAGTTTTCCAATACATGTAAGCTAATCAAGTTAAAAAGATCAATTCTAGCCCAGCCCGTGTGGCTCAGCGGTTGAGCATCGACCCATGTACCATGAGGCTGCCGATTCTATTCCCGGTCAGGGCACATGCCCAGCTTGTGGGCCAGGTCCCCAGTGGGGGCATGCAGGAGGCAGCCAACCGATGTTCTCTCTCACTGAAGTTTCTATTCTCTCCCTCTCTCTTCCTCTCTCTCTAAAATCAATAAAGAAAAAAAATATTTTTAAAGCCTAATTCTAGAAAAAATACATAGCAGCACTGTCCAATAGAAATATAATATGAGCCACAAACACAAACCACATGAGTAATTTTAAATCTTTAGTTTTTAATCTTCTAGTAGCCATATTAAAGTGGAACATACTGCCTGGCTGGTGTGGCTCAGTGGTTGAGCATTGACCCATGCACCAAGAGGTCGCCGGTTAGATTCCTGGTCAGGGCACAGGCCCAGGTTGTGGACTCGATCCCCAGTGAGGGGCATGCAGGAGGCAGTCAATCGATGTTCTAACTCATCAATGTTTCTATTCTTCTCTCCCTTCCTCTCTCTCTAAAATCAATAAAGGAAAAAAATTAAAATTAAAATTAAATAAATAAAATTAAACATACTGAGGAAACTGGGGGGTGGGAAGTGCAGGAAGAGATTAACCAAAGAACTTACACTCACATAAGCATTACCTATGGAAACAGATAATAGGGTGGTGAAGACCTGGGTCAGAATGGGAACCAGGAGGAGGGGGCAATGGGGACAAAAGGAGGGACATCGGTAATACTCTGAACAGGAAAGATTAAAAAACATTTTTTTTTTTTCTTTTTAGATAGAGTGGGAGGAAGAGAGAGAGAAAAATAAACATCGACGTCAAAGGAACATATCGAGTGGCTGCCACATACACAACCCAACCAGGGACGGGGACAAACTGCAATGGAGATACATGCCCTGGCAGGAACCGAACCTGGGTCTCTTGGGACTGCAGCCCGATGCTCTAACCGCTGAGCCAAACAGGCCAGGGCAAAAAACATTTTTGAAATAAAAAATAAAGTAAATAGAAACAGAGCAAATTAATTATTTCTGTAATATATTTTGTATATCCAAAATATTATTTTAAAATGTAATCAATATAAAATTGTTGATATAGTTACATTTTTTTTGTACCAAGTCTTCAAAATCCAGTGTATATTTTTATGCTCTAAGCAAATCTCAATTTCAAGTGCTCAACAGCCACATATCTAGTAAGCTACTGCACTGAACATCACAAATCCCGAGTGACTTCTCTATCCCCTGCCAACTATCTGAATCCATCAGCTTTTTCTAAAGATCTGTGTCTTCAGTATACCTTATTGAAAATAAAAAGTTGGTAAAGAACCAAATATTTACCAAGCCCCTCACAGATACCAACACATTATTCTTCTCTGTCTGACTTCAAGTTTCTTACTTTCTAATAAAAGAAGTAAAACATGTATAGAAATAACCATAAAATGTAGAATGCAAAGAAAAAAGATTATAATATGATAGACTTTATGTCTTAAAAGAAATTAATATTTAATAAAATTAATATTTTTCCATGCCTCTATTTTGCAACATTTTCTTCCTACTCATTTTGCCACATCAAATCATTGCTCCCTGCTACATGAATTAGTAATAATGGGAATTGAATTTATCTTAGTTTCCAAGCAGTTAAAGAAATTGAATATGTTCTTTATTTTAATAATTATACCAAACTAGGAATTATAAAATATATTTTATATGATAAAAACATGCCTCTCAAAATAAAAAGCATTGCTAGCAATCATCAAGAGAAGATTATAAAGGAAAACAAAATAGAAGAAAAAAGTAAAAGAATAACTTATTTTCAAAGGAATTATCATGGCATATCATTATCCTTTATTTCTTATTTCTCTGATTAGAGGATAGAAAATAGTAATCCACTGTCAATAATATCAGGGTCTACAGTAAAATTTCTCCTTCAGCCCAGTCTTCATATTCCTTTTTCTGCTATTGAACATAGAAATTTTATTCTGCCCGCTTTTGTATATAAATCTTTAAGTAACAAGTAAAAAAAAAAAAAAAAAAAAAGCTAAGTGGATTTATACTTTGCTTCCTCTGATATTTAACATGTATCTGTGGGAGACATATATAAATGTCTGTTTTATTGTGTGGGAGATATATGTGAATATTTATGGTTTATTTAGTAGTTATGTAGTTGAGGACTACAAAGAATGAACTGATATGTTTGCATCTCATACAAGTAGGGAGACTACTTGGGGACACAACTTGGAGTTAGAATGCCAAACACTATTAATTGGGATTTTTTTTGTACCTGAAGTGCAAAAGGCCAATTTGATATGCCCTGCTATTTACACTGAATAAATAACATTTGCAGTATGTACTGTTGGAGGTGTACTAAGTCTCACAGATTACCTACGCAGCAGGCATGAATTGGAAGAGGAGGCCGGATACTACTGCCAAATGTGTATGGGTTTGAGATAGGCTTTCTCAAAGTGGGGCAGGATAGAAATTTAAATTACAGAGCTTTGAGGAAGAAGGTCCTCTTCGTGAGGAAGGAAGGCCTACCGTAGGGCATTGTGGCTAGGAACTATGTTGAGTACACAAGAGAATTCCTTTGGATGGGGTTTAAACTTTGTATGCTTTGCCATTGGAATAAAGAAACAGTCGTATTTATCAAATATGCAATAATTTAGTTGTTAATATGCAATCATTATATATTTACTTTAATCTGACATACTCAACCAGCCCCCAGAGATGGGTGGGGGGAGTAATGGGACACAAGAGAGAAATGTTGCCTGCTTCACATCTATTTCTCGCCGAGGCCCATGAAACTAACAGGACCAGCAGGCAGTAGTTTGATGGATCTGAAACACCCCCCTTTTTCTCATGTATCCAGAGAAGGGTACTTTTATTAAGCAGAGATAACAAAGCATATAGGAGGGAGACTGGAGGAAGAGTCATCTAATTTTTACCATTGCTGTCCCTGAGTAGAACAAGGTAGTAATCATGAAGTTGGGGTCCTACGTTAGACAGATATATGCTTGTCTCCCATAACTACCCCTAAATATATGTGTGAACTAAGGCAAGTATCCTGTCTTGGTTTTCTATCAATAAAACAAAAATTATGTTAATATCTCCTCTGTAGTGTGAAAAATAACATATTGAATGTAAAGTTTTTAGTAGAATGTCTGTCACAGATTCAAATGTTTAATCTAATATATTTGGTATTTTTATTTTAGTCTCTATATTTTCATGTTTATATATCAAATGTTCATTACTTTAATAATCAGAAAATAGCCCAGCTGGTGTGGCTCAGTGGTTGAGTGTCGACTCATGCACCAAGAGGTCATGGTTGGATTCCCAGTCAGGACACATGCCCAGGTTGTGGACCAAATCCCCAGTGGGGGGCATGCAGGAGGCGGCCAACTGATGTTCTCTCTCACTGATGTTTCTATCTTTCTCTCCCTCTCCCTTTCTCTCTCTAAAATCAATAAAAAGAAAAAGAAAGTTTATGAAAAAAATAATAATAATCAGAAAATAATTTAGTAGAGCAATTTGAATAAAGATATTTCCATGTTGTGGACATTAAAAATGAAAACACCCACAGCCATTAAGTGAAAGTTCTGAAATTTTAAAGTAAGGGGTTTTATTTTCAGCTAAAGTTTTGGTACTAAAGAAAACTCTAAATTGCACTTTAAAAATACATTTATTTATTCTATAATTATTCAATAATCGCCCTGATAAAACTTGAGACATATACTAAAAAGTCACCTTTAGAGAGCTTATAGTTGAAATGTAAATAAAAACTAAGCAAACAACATAGGTGAATCTAGGAAACATGAGGACTGCCCCACAGGGTAGACAAGGAACAGACAAATTAGAGAATAAAAGGAAGCACAATATGTTGGAAATTAAGAGGAAAGAATTTCAAAAGCAAAAAGATAATCAGTGCCAAATGCTACAGAGAGAACAAGGAAAAGTGACAGGATTCTTAAGTTAAAACTGGCAGTCTGTCAAATTGAAAAAAATTTTTTAAAAGTAAATTGCATAGCCCTAGCAGGTTTGGCTCAGTGGTTAGAGTGTCGGCCTGCGGTCCAGAGAGACCCGGGTTCGGTTCCCGCTAAGGGCTCGTACCTCGGTTGCAGTTTGTCATTAGCCGTGGTTGGGTCGTGCAGGAGGCAGCCACTCGATGTGTCCCTTTCACATCAATGTTTCTCTCTCTTTCTCTCTTCCTCTCCTTCCCACTCTATCTGAACAAAAGATGGAGGAAATGTCCTCAGGTAAGGATTAAAAAAAAGTTGCATAAGTATCAATTGTAGGATATTTTCCAAGAACTTTGAAAAAGACTGAATAGACAGTGGAAGAATAAATCAAAGGAGAACAAGTAAGGAAGAGGATGTTTTTGGTATACAGGGGAGTTTATCAGTTTGGAGGCAGAGGGAAATTGCAGATGCATGTATTGACCCTAAGACTTTGAGGATTTAAGTGTTTACAACTCCTGGAGGGATCCATAACCAGTGAACTGTACAGAGCTGTCCCAACATCCCAAAGTAATACATCTTGGATACAATCTAGATAGAAAAAGGAGCAAACATATGTTTGTCACCCTCTGTTCAGTGTGGGTCTCTCTATGGTGCTGATCCCAATTTACAAACCCAAAGCACCAGTATCATTTATTTAGATACATTATCTCTGACAGGGTTGTGCAAACTGTTAGGTCCCTTCAGTTTCCTTCCAAATCTCCTCTTTCTGGAACAGTAAGTATATCCTTCTGACAATCCTAAAGGCTTCTCTTCATCAAACTAGAACCAGAGAGAAACTAACTGTACAAGTTGCTTCTCCTCTGAGCTGGATCTTGCACCTTTGAATCTTGTACGGTCACTAAAATGTGCAAAGTTTTTGACAGAAGGTTGAGAGAATCTCCCATTCTAACTTCACTCTAATGCCAGCTCTAATACTGATGTATTAAGCTTTTTTAGAGAAATATCTTTAAATTAACCATTGTCATCTTGCACATTTAAACCACTTTAATGTTTTAAACCAAGATGAAAACTCAGGATGATTGACTTACCCAAGGATATTACACAAAGAGCAAAGCACCTCATTGAATGTATGTTTTCTAATTACTGGCCTAGGGCTTTTCTAAATGAACCAGATTGCCTCTTGAATAATTTTTGAAAGGACTAAATACCTATTACAAAATGACAAATGTGGGGTGTTACTGGAGAATTGAATTTTTTATTATCTCTGAAAGTGTTTCTAGTAGGCATTCTGATACCAGGCACTAAATGGGTCCAAGGCTGCCTGTCACTACTTGAGCCAAAATTAAGCAGAGACAGGGTTGAATCATATATGAGTTTATTCCAATAATGCCAGAAGTATGGGCAGAGCCTCAGGTCATCCTGGAAATTCAGCTCCGATCCCCCTTGCCAGCTAACTGATTATATATGGGTGAGGGAGAAGATAACTACGTGCAGCTGTGAGCTGTGACTGTAACAAGGAAAGGGGAAGGTAGGGTCTGCAGTCTGACCTTCAGGAGCTCAAACTCTGACAACAGGGTTGCTAATCTTCTATGACTTACGAACAGCTCACCACATTCCTGGGACCAGAGAATGGTCAGCTTTCCTGAAGCAAACTCCTGGAGGGGGTCAGGGTCAGGGTCAGGCACAGCAACTAAATTGAAGCATGGCCTGTCCTCGATCTATTCTCAAAGTGTATTTCTTTTCTGAGTAACGGACCCATTCAAGCTCCAAGGCAGCTTATCTTTCTACAGTCTTATTTTTCTTCTTGCAACTTATCCTCCAGTTTCCCAGGGTCTGTAAGAAAACCTCTTATCTATTGTTAGTAAGGTGAATAATCATTAAACTGTTGTTCTATTCTTATTATGTGCCCTTCCCCTATCAATTCTATTTTCACTTACATGCAAGAATGCTTTTATTTTAATTAACAGAATAGACTTTATTAATAAATTATATCTTATGAGATTAATAGCATAAATAACCCATATCTAGTAGATAAGTATTTATATGATGTATAATTTTATAATTTTTGAGAAATGTTTCTACCTAATCTAATAGAAATGAGTTAGTCAAATGGGTGTGCCTTTTCTTGCCATAGCAAAGTGTACATTACATAACTTTGACTCTATATTGAATGCCATGACTTGAGAAAGAGACTTTTCTCATTTTCTGGGTACATATCAGAGCTTTATATTAAATTGCATAGCTATCTATCCAACCTAGAAATTAGTATGTTTGAATAAAAGAAGTTGAACTAAGCTTTGATGAAAAACATTTTCAATTTCAGTTTTATAATTAATAGAGTCCAATTTTGCAAGTGTTTTACTTTTAAAATAGTTTATTAAGAAATTTTAAGTCAAGATAATGTCTTTATGAAATTAGAAATAAAGAAACCTTTGGACAAATTAGCATATTACACTGTAATTGTACTGTCTATTTTTAAAAATTATCTCCACAAGTTTGTTCTTAGAAAGAATAATAAAATTGATAAACCTCTAGCAAGACTTATTAAGGACTAGAGGAAGAAAATTACAATTACCTTTATTAGGAATTACAAATTCTATGAACAAAAAAAGTATTAAGGAAATGTAACCAACTACTTTATGCCAATAAATTTGACAACTATCATGAAAAAAAAAAAAATTCTTTGAAAAACACGATTTACCAATAAAATACCTATATTTTTAAAGTTGTAGTTCTCAAAGTGTGGTTCCTGGGTCAAGAGCATCAGTACCACCTAAGAACATGTTAAAATGTAAATTCTCAGGTTTTACCCAGATCTACTAAATAAGAAATCATGACAGAAGGACTTACCAATTCATGTTCTAACAAGTCCTAAAGGTTATTCTTATGGATAATAAAGTTATCTAAGACAATATGGATGAACCTAGAGGACATTATGCTAAGTGAAATAAGATAGTAACATACTACATGATTTCACTTATATGAGGAATCTATGATAGTCAAACTCATAGAAGCAGAGAATAGAGTGGGTTCAGGGGAATGGAAAATTGTTGCTCAATAGGTATAAAGTTTCAGTTATACAAGATAAATAAGCCTTAGAAATCTGTGATACAACATAGTAGCTAATACAATATTGTGCACTTCAAAATATAACAAAACAAAAAGATAAGTGTCAAATTAAATGTTCTTACCATTAAAAAAAAACACATTACAGAAAAAATACAAGAACATTTTTGGAGATGATGAATATGTTTAGTACCTTGATTGTGATAATGTGATATCAGTGCTATATGCATATGTTCAAACTCATCAAAATGTAAACATTAAATATGTGCAATTTTTGTGTATCAATAATACCTCAACAAAAATTTTTAAGTTGAAAACTACTGTATTAAATAAATTTATTTTCAAAATCTTCCAACAAAGCAAAATACAGGCCAGACTGTTTTATTGGTGAACTCTACCAAACATTTAAGAAAGAAATATATACCAACTTTACACCAACTCTTTCAGGTAATAGAGAAGCAGGAAACCTTCAAATTTGCTCAGTAAGACCATCCTAACTGTACCATTAAAACCTAACAAAGCAATGAAAAGTAAAAATGTACAGAATAATATCCCTTTAAAGTATGAGTATATCCCTGGCCTGTGTGGCTCAATTGGTTGGGTGTCATCCCATGCACTGAAAGTTTGCTGCTTTGATTCTCGGTCAACGCACATGCCCAGGTTACAGGACTGAATCCTTGGTGGGGGGTGGTGCTGGAGGCTGCAAATCGATGTTTCTCTCTCTCTCCCCCTTACCCTTCCTCTCTCTGTAAACATCATTTAAAAAATCTTTTTTAAAAAAAGTATGGATATAAATGCAAAAATCATTCTCAAAATCTTAGCAAATCAAATTTTAAAATATATGTTTCTATATATGTTTTCAAATTTAAAAATAATAATTTCCTATTGCTGCTGTAATAAACTACAAAAAAATCACTACCTTAAAACAACACAATTTAATAAATTTTTTTACTAGTTTACATTCAATATTATTTTGTATTAGTTTCAGGTGTACAGCATAGTGGTTAGACAATCATATACGTTACAAAGTGTTCCCCCTTATTTCCAGCACCACCTGGCAACACACACCGTTATTACAATGTTATTGACTATATTCCCTGTGTTGTACTGTACATCCCCATGGCAGTTTTGTAACTACCAGTTTGCATATACTTCTTAATCCCTTCACCTTTTCACCCAGTCCTATAACTCCCTCCCCTCTGGCAGCCATCTGTCTGTTTTCCAGCTGAGAGTCTGTTTCTAAAAGAACACAAATTAATATCTTACAGTTCTGGAGGTCAGATGTCTAAAATGGATTTTCAGCAAGATTGCATTCCTTTCAGAGGCTCTAGGATAGAATCCATTTCCTTGTCTTGGTGCTCCAGGCTGCCCGTGTTCTTATTGAACAGCCCTACATTCTCAGACCTCTGCTTCTTTGATCACATCTCCTTCTCCAACTCTAATTCTTTTATCTCCCTCTTATACGAATCCTTGTGATTACACTGGATCCACTAAAATAATCCAAAATAATTTTTCCGTCTCAAATTCCTTAACCACATCTGCAAAGCCTCTTTGCAGATGTGGTTAAGTTCATCTTAACATATTCACAAATATCAGGGATTAGAATGTGGATATCTTTGGGGTATTATTCTGTCTACAACAATATGTAAAAAGGTTACAAATCATGATCAAGTGAGGATTAAAATAATGGATCGATATATGAGAATCAATGTGGTCCACCTTATTAGGAGAATAAAGGAAAAAAATATGTATGGCCAACTCAATGTGGCCGAGTACTATTCCATGGCGTATATGTACCACACCTTGTTCTTTGCAGCACAATTCAAGGTAGCCAAGAGATGGAAACAACCTAAGTGTCCTTTGATAGATGATTGTCTGATTGTTTGAATGCACTTTCCTCAGAGAAGCAACTAGAAAGAGCTGTAGAAGTCTATTATGTAAATCTGTTTTTTTTTTGCATAATACTGACTGCCAGATTCTGAATATAGATAAAGGGATACAACTGTGTCACAGAAATAGTTCTGGTCATATTCAGTTTTTATTTTTCATGTGTTGACTCAGGCCTTTTATTCCTGTAATAAAATGTTGGAGGGGCCCTGCCTGTAATTAGAACCATGTAAATGCTGCATAAATTTTGTCTGAGCCACTGAATTTAAAATATATATACAGAGAGGCTCAAAGAAGCAAAGACAGATATGTAAACCTTCTTTCCAGCCTCCCTTTCTCCTGCCCTCTTATTTTGGTCTTTCTAATTTGAAATAAAGGAGTTAGTTGGGGGTCTGTTGACCCCTCCCCCAGCACAGAGGCCAGGCCAGGGATGAAGAACATTGGTTGTCCCCAAGTCCTGAGGCTGGAGGTGGACTGCTGGGGTGAATCTCTTTTCCCCTCTCTGAACAATTTGAACATGGAGGCCCAGATTCCAAGATAAGGACCTAGTGGTCAGGGAGAATCTCAGAATCTGGTGGGCATCTGTGAGTCCCCAGACTCGCCACACTAGCCAGAGCACAGTGGTATGACTACATTTTCCTTCCTGTGGATGAGCTGGCCCCTGGCTGAGCATCCTACAGCTGCCTGGGGCCCTCAGGCATGTCTCAGGGTCTTACACACAGTAGGCCCACAGACAATGTGCTGGGCTCCAGGGACAGAAATGAAGGAACAGATGGGCTGGAGACACCAAAACAACAGAAGATCCCCAAACTCTGCAGGAACTAGGAGGCCTCTGATAAGAAAGAGCTGGCAGATACTGACAGCTGTTAAAATACTGAAGACAGATGTGAGGATTGAAACGGCCCAGCATGACTGAAGGGCCAGGAAGGTGGCAAAAGGGAGTCACTGGCCTTTGAGCACAGTGAGAGCCTGGTTGCATATCAGGGGAAAAACAAACCTTAGCACCTACCTATGCCTTTCTGTTTGAAAATAAAATCTTGAGCTAAGGAAAAAAAATTTCCCCAGCACACTAGAAAGAAGGGGGAAATTTTTCTCAATCTAATAAAGGGCATGTGTGAAATACCTACAGCTATCATCATACTTAATGGTGAAATGCTAAATACAATGAAGTTTAGGCAGTGAGTTTGCTTTTTGCAGTTTTGTGGGTTAGCAATTCTGAAAGTACTTACTTTGTATTCTACACTTGAACAAATAGATTAAAATAATGAGAATAACGTGAGCACATCTTGTCATTGCTTGAGAAAGGAGTTACATAAGCTGAAAATTTTGCAGACTAAAATTTACCCTGTGTGGCTGAAATGGAGTAGGAAACAACAGTGTGTACAGGTACAGGTACAGGTATAGGTATAGTAAGGACATAGGAAGCAGCTTAAAGGAGTTCCTAGTTCCCAAAGCTAGAAAAAGTGGAGCATCAAAACAAATAATTACCGCCATGGGTTGTTATCCATAGACTAAGATTGCATGGTGCTGTCTATCTATCTATCTATCTATCTATCTATCTATCTATCTATCTATCTATCTATCTATCATCTATCTATCTATCATCTATCATCTATGTATCCATCAATAAAGGACAGGGAAGAGAAATTTCTCCCTTAGAGTAGAATAGAAACTAATAAATATAGAAAATCATTAATAGATACTATGAATAGTAGATAAAAATTTTGGTAAGTAACAGGATATTTATAGACTTCCAAAAATACCTACTAACACTTTAAATTAAAAAGACTTGAACCACATGATTAAAGTTAACATCACTAATATGGGAACAAACTGACATCATGTGCTTCTGATAGGATACAGTGAGTAGGGCAGAATGTCACTTTTGTGGAAATCTTGTCAAATTTTATAAACTAAATCTAATCATACAGAAACTCAGATAATCCCAAATTAAGAAAAATTCTGGCTATATTCTTCAAGGAAGACCAAGGCTGAGGAATGTAGTCCATTAAAAGATATTTAAAGTGGCATCACAACTAAATACAATGATTGATCTTAGATTAGATCCTGGACAGGGGGATTAAGGAAAGTGACATGACAAAATTGTAATATGTGGATTTGATAATACTACATCAACATAAAAGTTCTTGTTTGAAATGTATACTGTGAGAGAATATCCTCCTTAGAAAATACATTGAGAAGTATTTAGTGGTAAAGGGACACTATATCTCTAATTTACATGCAAATGTTTTAGTAAATAAATACAGCTACATTAAGAGCAGCACATATTTGTGTGTGTATGTAAAAATAAATCATAGGAGATGATAGATGATAGATGATAGATAGATAGATAGATAGATGATAGATAGAATCATAAAACAAATAAAAGTAGAGCAAAATATAAACAAATGTTGAATCTGTATATGAGTATTTAGAATTTTATTGTATTATTCTTGCCATTCCAAACTAGGTTTGAAATTAAGTAAATAAAACAATTTAAAAGAAAAATAATTCTCTTTGTGAAATATCTGTGCTTATGAAAAATGTTATGTGTTATATAGAAAATATTTGGTAACTAAAAAAGTTATTTTAATAGATAACTGAAGGAATTTCTGAACACTAAGACCAAGTAGAATAGCACTTTTACTTCATGAAAGTGCTCAGGAAAATAGATTCTTAAAAAGACAATACAATGTCCACAAGAATAAATTTAAGAGTTAAGTTTCTAAACAACATATATCATTTTTCTCAACTAAATTTTGTTATCACCAGTTAGGATTTAATATCTGTAATTTTTATTCACAACCAATATGAAGATGGACATTGATCAATGAAACAATTATTTAGCCCAGTAAAGAATTAAATTTGATCTAAATGGGCAGTATATGGGTCCATCTCTAAGCAATGTACAGTTTAGAGTAGATAATAAAATTATATTTTGCCTCCATTATACACTGAAGTCCAATTTTACTAGGCTTACAATTGCCTTTACATGTCATTACCCTGCTGGCTAGACCACTAGTCCATGGATTTCAAAGCAATGCATGGGATTTCAGCATATAATTCCTACTGACAACATTCTTGCTTTGTGCAATGCAAACCTATAGGGTTCATGGACTTTTGAAATGGATACGTTTCATTAGGTCATCATGCCCATTATTTTGAAAAATTTTTACTTGTTATGTGGTCTCTATTCCCAATGGTTTCTTCAGTCAGACTTTTAACAACTCTGCCATTACAACTTTCTTTGCTGACATCTGAAGACCATTTTATAGTGCCCTCCAGACTCCTTTTTAGCTTACATGTGTATTTTCCACAAAGAATTTATAGGATGAAGTACCAAATTTTCTTGTATATGCATCTACACTTAATCTTTCCATTGTCTTTAGTGTATTTTCTTATTCTTCATTCTACAGAGGCTCACAAAGTTTTGCTTCCTCAAAAAAATTAAAAATGGAATTGCCATCTGACCCAGTGATTCCACTTCTAGGAATATATCCTAAGAAGCCCGAAACACCAATCAGACAGAATATATGCACCCCTGTGTTCATAGCAACGTTATTTACAATAGGTAAGATCTGGAAACAGCCTGAGTGCCCATCAGTAGATGAGTGGATACAAAAGCTGTAGTACATTTACACAGTGAAATACTATTTGGCTATAAAAAAGAAGCTCTTACCCCTTGGGACAGCATGGGTGGACCTGGAGATTATTAGTTTAGTGAAGTAAGCCAGTCAGAAAAAGACAAATATCACATGATTCAATTTATATGTGGAATCCAATTAACAAACTAAACTGATGAACAAAGTACTTCCAGAATCATGAATGCATAGAATAGACTGACAGATCTCAGAGGGGAGGTGGTTGGGTGGATAGTGAAGAAATTAACCAAAGAACATAAATGCATGTATACATAGCCCATGGACACAGACAATAATGTGGTGAAGGCCTGGGGTAGGGCAGGGGCTGGGTGAAGGGGGTCAAAGGGAGGGGAGAAATGGGGGATATTTATAATACTGTCAGCAATAAAAATATATGTAAATAAAGTATATATTATATATATATTGTGTTTAATCCATATTAACCTTCGATTGCAGCCTCACAAATTCTATAACAGAATATAAGGCCAAAATCAGAATATTCAATAGTCTTAGGAAAGCCACGACCCTGAAATAGAATCAGTAAATACAATTTGCATATCTTACACCTAAGGAAACTTGCTGATCATAACAGTGATGTAAAATACATGCAGTTAATATGTGCATAAAGATGAGGGAGCATATTCATGACGAAATACGGTGTTATGAAAAAGGAAAAATGTTATGAAAAGCATCAAATACAAAGCTATATATTTTATTTATTTATTTTTAATATTTTACTTATTTATTCATTCTTTAGTATGTTTTTATTGCTTTTTTTAGAGAGACAGGAAGGGAAAGAGAGATAGAAACCTCTGTGTGAGAGAGAAACATCAATTGGCTGCCTCCTGCACACCTTCCACTGGGGATCAAGCCTGCAACCTGAGCATGTGCCCTGACCAGGAATCAAACCAGGACCTCTCGGTCCGTGGGACAATGCTCAATCCCCTGAGCCACACTGGCCAGACCAAAGCTATAAATTTTAAATTTTATATATATAATTGTTAAAATCAAAATATTCTTTCATTTTTGAATAGCAGAATGAACATAAAGAATTAGTGTCTTTGATATTCAACCTGAAAAATTATTCCTGAATGTCACATTACCATAAATTTCAACTTGAGAAATGAGAAAAATATCAAAAAGTTTCAATGTCTATCTAATGGGATTTTCAGAAAAGGAGCCATGTAATTTTGGCTACCTTGAAAATTCATGAACTTCCATCAAAAGAAGACAGAGCCTGCAGTGACCTCCCAGAGAGAGAACCAGGGGAATAAAAATTCTCCCTTAGCTATTTTCAGGTGTTACTTGGCCAAAGTCTGTGTAAAGACAGAGACCGTGGCAGTCTTACTGATGTAGTCACACAAGTCAGCTTCCTGAGTCAGAGAGCACCGAGGAGAAAAAAGAGAAGCAGACCAAGAGGGACAAACATTTCCACACAACTAGTTTGGTCCAGTTCTAATTGGGTTGTCTTTTTCTTGTTGACTGCAAGGTATAATATTTTTGTCTGCTCACATTTTGTAGCTTACTTTTGTACTCTTTATAATTTCTTTTGATACACAGAAAATTTATTTTTACATAATTAAACTTAGAATTTTTCTCTTTAGATTGTTTTTCTGCTGTCACCTTCGTGCAGCATTATTTTTAATCTTCACAGCAAGCACGTGTTGTACATATCACTGTTTTTCTCCTTTCACAGATAAGAAAACAACTTTAGAGATGACAAATTAACCTTTGTAAAAAAAAAAAAAGTCAAGCAAAATATAGAGGCACAGAGATAATGAAAATTACTTAATTATTTATTGAAAAGACCGATAATAGTACTTACTGTCAGTCACAAAGTGCTTTACAAATGTCAGTTCATTAAATCCTTGCAACTCCATCACTCAGGAGAGAGCTTGATTAGCCAGCCCAAAGAGGAGGGACTCAAACCCAGGCAATCTGCTTTCAGATCTAGTAACACTAACTGTTGCTTCTCTTCTTGGGCTGTAAACCAGAGAGGACCATTCTTCTCTCTTGCCATAAAACATGGTCATTTCTATTGTCCAGTCATACCTCCTCAATTTCATCAGTTACCTATGAGATAAAATCACCAAACTTAATTTTCCAGCCCAATATCTTCCCCAAACTTAATGTAAATAATTTTGTTTATTGTTTTCTCTTGGATTATACAATTAATTCATAGTCGTTATAGGGAATAATTCATTGTCAATGTAGACAATTAGAAAAATAAATAAAAATTAAAGAATAAGATAAAATTTTTCTTCTATTTTTTAAATATATTTGTTATATTATATTGTGTAAATTTAAGATATACGATATGTTTATTTGATACATTTATGTATTGTAATATGATTGTCATTGTAGTGATAGTATGTCTATTATGTGATAGAATTATTTCTTTTTTTGTAGTGGAAATAATTAAGATATAATCCCCTAGCAAGTTTGATGATTATAATACAATATTGGTGTCTATATTCACTATATAGTGCATTAGAACTCTAGAACTTATCTACTAGTGCAAGTCTGCACTTTAAGAAGTATCTCTCCTATTCCTCCACCTCACAATCTGATAACCATAAGTTTATGCACTGTATTTACAAGTTTATCTTTTTTTTGGATTGCACATATATTTGATATCATACAGTATTTGTCTTTCTCTGTTGGACTTACATCACTTGACATAATGTCAACAAGGTTTTCATGCTGTCACAAATGACAGGATTTCCTTCTTTCTCATGGCTAAATAATACTCCATCGCACATATATACCACATCTTCTTTATCCTTTCATCCGCTGACAGGCATGTAGGTTGTTTCTGTACCTTGGCTATTGTGAGTAATGTTACAATAAATATCTCAGTGCATATATGTTGTCACTATCCTGTTTTCATTTCCTTTGGTTATATACCCTCAGGTGGAACTGCTAGATCATATAGGAGATTTATTTTTACTTTTTTGAGGAAACTCCATCCTTTTTTTCATAGTGGTTGAGCCAATTTACATTTCCACCAACGGTGTACTGGGTTCCCTTTTCTCTATATCCTCACCAACACTTATCTCTTGTCTTTTTAATGATGACTATTCTAACAGGCATCAGATTATATCTCATTGTGGTTTTAATTTGCATTTTCTTGATGATTAGTGATGTTGAGCATCTTTCCATTGCCCTGTTGGCCATCAGAACTTGTCTTCAACATTTCCTACAATTCCACCACCCATGATAATATTATTTACTGGTTTTTTGGAGAGAGAGAGATACAAACATAGATGAGAGAGAAACATCCACATCGCTTGGCTGCCTCCTGCATGCCTCCTATTGGGGACTGAGCCAGTGACGTCCTGGTGCATACATTGATGCTTAATCACTGAGCCACAATGGCTGGACAATAAATATTATTAACTTATAATGTGTTTCTAATCTGTTCAGTGAACTTTATATACATAAATTTGATTGTCTTTGAAGTCAGTCTGACTTCCTACTTGTTAAATATAACATACTGCAATCAATGTCCCATACTGATATAATTTTAGCAATTGATAAATATTGCATTATATGTATGCACCAAACTTTATTTTAAAATTTTCCTGTTGTTGAACATCTGGATAGTTTTTAATTATTTCCTATTATAAATAAATACAACAAAACCATTCTACCTTTCTAGATTCCAACTTTTCATATACCAGTCATTCTTCTTCTCTGACTAAATTTTCTCATTTTTCTCCCTGAAAATCTCTCACTCACTTTTTAACACCCAACTTAACTGTCTTTTTTTTTTCATTTACCATTATACAGTGTCATTGTAAATGTAACTATTATTTTTAGGCTTCCCATGTAAATTTGTTTATAACTCTGCTCTGGCATTTGTCATTTTGTATTACCATTTATCTCTCTTAATGTCAAACTCCGTGAGACCACAGAATAAGTTATAGTAAATATTCTGTCATACTCATTAATTTTTTTCCCAATACCTAGTACAGCATCTAACACACAGAGACCATCAAAAAACATTTGTGCAATTATTAAATGAATAAATGATTGAATAAAGAAGCATATAATGGAAAACAATTAGTGTTTCTTAAAAAAATTTAAAACAGAATTGCCATTTGACCCCATGATTCCACTTCTAGGAATAAATTCTAAGATTGAAACACCAATCAAGAAGAATATGGGTCAAGGTGGTGGGTAGGTGAACGCGGTATTGCATCCTCCCACAACCACATCAAAGTTACAACTAAACTACAAAACAACCATCATTCAAAACCGCCTGAAATCAAGCTGAATGGAAGTCCTGCAACTACAGAATTAAAGCAGCAGCCACATATAGACTGGTAGGAGGGGCGGCGGCACGAGGGCTGGTGGCTAGACAGACTGGTCCCACACCCACGTGAGGCGGATAAAAATCAGGAGGACACCTCGGTTGGGAAGGTCCTTCCTGAGGACTGAGAGGTCCCTGTCCCACACCAGGTGCCCTGCTCAGGGTTCCAGTGCCAGGAAGAGAAGTCCCCATAACTTCTGGATGGAAAAACCAGCGGGAACTGAGGCTCAGGGAAGCTGACTCGGCTGGAGCCCCAGGCAGCTCCCTAAAGGGCCCGCACAGGGACTTATTGGACTCACTCCCTCTAAGCTTGGAGGGGAGGCAGCTCAAGGGGCACCAGAGACATACAGGGAAGTACTGAGCTGTTTGGCACTGGAGCGAGGGCTGGAGAGGGGGCTTTCTCTGGGACAAACGTGTTATCAGAGGCCTTTGTTCTTTGGTGAGCCCTTCCCTGGGGTGGCAGACAGCCGCCATATCTGGGACTCCAGCAACCTGGCTCACACTGGTAGCCCCTCCCTCGTGACTCCCTGAGGCCCTGCCCGCCCCACCCAACTTTCAAGCCCACCCAAGCTGTTGCCAGTTGCTTAACCATAGGATTGGCCTGTCTTGGATCCTGCTTCAGGTTTTTCCTAAATTCTTTCAAACGAGCAGCATCTGGTCTCAGATAGCCCCATACCTCTCATTAAGTAATACACAGAAACAAACACAGGGAGGCAGCCAAAATGAGGAGACAAAGAAACAGGTCCCAAATGAAAGAACAAAACAAAACCCCAAGAAAAGAACTAAGCGAAATGGAGATAAGCAACCTAACAGATGCTGAGTTCAAAATACTGCTTATAGGGGACTTCCGGTCAAGATGGCGGCGTAGGGAATCGCAGTATCGCGTCCTCCCACAACCACATCCAAGTTACAGCAAAACTACAGAACAACCATCATCCAAAACCGCCTGAAATCAAGCTGAATGGAAGTCCTACAACTACGGAATTAAAAAAAAAAAAAAAAGCAGCTACATCCAGACCGGTAGGAGGGGCGGCGGCGCGAGGGGTGGCAGCAGCGGCGCAGCGGCGCGGCGTGACAGGCTGGTCCTACACCCAAGTGTGGCAGATAAAAATCAGGAGGCTCCCGCGGCTGGGAAGGTCCTTCCTGAGGACTGAGGGGTCCCCGTCCCACACCAGGTGCCCTGCTCAGGGTTCCAGTGCCAGGAAGAGAAGTCCCCATAACTTCTGGCTGGAAAAACCAGCAGAAACTGAGGCTCAGGGAAGCTGACCTGGCTGGAGCCACAGGCAGCTCCCTAAAGGGCCCGCGCACGGACTGGTCGGACTCTCTCCCTCTAAGCTTGGAGGGGAGGCAGCTCGAGGGGCACCAGAGAAATACAGGGAAGAACTGAGCTGTTTGGCACTGGAGCGAGGGCTGGAGAGGGGGCTTTCTCGGGGACAAACGTGCTGTAAGAGGCCTTTGTTCCTTTGGTGAGCCCTTCCCTGGGGCGGCAGACAGTCGCCATATCTGGGACTCCAGCAACCTGGCTCACACTGGTAGCCCCGCCCTGCTGACTCCCTGAGGCCCCGCCCCACCCCACACAACTTTCAAGCCCACCCAAGCTGTTGCTACTTGCTTAACCATAGGATTGGCCTGTCTTGGATCCTGCTTCAGGTTTTTCCTAAGTTCTTTCAAACGAGCAGCATCGGGTCTCAGCGAGCCCCATACCTCTCATTAAGTCATACACAGAAACAAACACAGGGAGGCAGCCAAAATGAGGATACAAAGAAACAGGTCCCAAATGAAAGAACAGAACAAAACCCCAAGAAAAGAACTAAGCGAAATGGAGATAAGCAACCTAACAGATGCTGAGTTCAAAATACTGCTTATAAGGATGCTCAATGAACTCAGTGAGGGCCTCAAGAGCATAAAAAAGTACCAGTCAGAAATGATCACTGCACAGTTAGAAACGAAGGAGGCTTTAACTGAAATAAAGAATAATTTACATAGCTTCAATAATAGAGTACGTAAATCCAAGGAGCAAACCATCGATTTGGAATATAAGGAAGCAAAAAACACCCAACCAGAACAGCAAAAAGAAAAAAGAATCCAAAAAAATGAGGATAGTGTAAGAAGCCTCTGGGACAACTTCAAGCGTGCCAACATTCGCATCTTGGGGGTGCCGGAAGGAGAAGAGAGAGAACAAGAAATCGAAAACCTGTTTGAAACAATAATGGCAGAAAATTTTCCTAACTTGGTGAAGGAAACAGACATACAAGTCCAGGAAGCACAGAGAGTCCCAAACAAGATGAACCCCAAGAGGCCCACACCAAGACACATCATCATCAAAATGCAAAAGGTTCAAGACAAAGAGAGAATCCTAAAAGCAGCAAGAGAAAGGCAGCTAGTTACCTACAAGGGAGTTCCCATTAGGCTGTCAGCTGATTTCTCAAAAGAAACTTTGCAGGCCAGAAGGGAGTGGCAAGAAATATTCAGAGTGATGAAAACCAAGAACCTACAACCAAAATTACTCTATCCTGCAAAGCTGTCATTTAGAATCGATGGACATATAAAAACTTTCCCAGACAAGAAAAAGTTAAAGGAGTTCATCACTACCAAACCGTTATTATATGAAATGATGAAGGGTCTTTTTAAAGAAAAAGATAAAATATATGAACAAACAAAATGGCAATGAATACATATCTATCAACAATGGAATCTACAAACAAAATGAACAGGAAGAACAGGAACATTCTCATAGATACAGAGAACATTTTGTTGGTTGCCAGTTGGGAAAGGGGTTGGGGGAATGGATGAAAAAGGTGAAGGGATTAAGAAGCACAAATTCATTGCTAGACTGACAAACCTCAAAGGGAAAGGGGTTGGGGGGGTGGGAAGAAATAAACCAAAGAACTTATATGCATAACCAATGGACACGGACAATAGTTTGGGAAAAGGTGGGAGGGGGGCGGGAGTGGGGAGGAGGGGGTCAATGGGGGAAAAATGTGGAACATCTGTAATACATTTTACATCCAACAATAAAGATGTGGAAAAATAAAAATAAAAAATAAAAAAAAACCAAAAAACAGATTCTAAAACAGAAAAAAAAAAAAAAAAAATACTGCTTATAAGGATGCTCAATTAACTTAGTGATAGCCTCAAGAGCATAAAAAAGGACCAGCCAGAAATTATGGATGCACAGTCAGAATTGAAGGAGGCATTAACTGAAATAAAGAATAATTTACACAGATTCAATAGTAGAGTACGTAAATCCAACAAGCAAACCATCGATTTGGAATATAAGGAAGCAAAAAATGCCTAATCAGAACAGCAACAAGAAAAAAGAATCCCAAAACATGAGGATAGTGTAAGGAGCCTCTGGGACAACTTCAAGCGTGCCAACATTCGCATCTTGGGGGTGCCAGAAGGAGAAGAGCGAGAACAAGAAATCGAAAACCTGTTTGAAACAATAATGGCAGAAAACTTTCCTAACTTGGTGAAGGAAACAGACATACAAGTCCAGGAAGCCGGAAAGTCCCAAACAAGATGAACCCCAAGAGGCCCACACCAAGATACATCATCATCAAAATGCAAATGGTTCAAGACAAAGAGAGAATCTTAAAAGCAGCAAGAGGAAGGCAGCTAGTTAACTACAAGGGAGTTCCCATAAGGCTGTCAGCTGATTTCTCAAAAGAAACTTTGCAGGCCAGAAGGGAGTGGCAAGAAATATTCAGAGTGATGAAAAGCAAGAACCTATAACCAAGATTACTCTATCCTGCAAAGCTGTCATTTAGAATTGATGGTCATATAAAGACTTTCCCAAACAAGAAAAAGTTAAAGGAGTTCATCACCACCAAACCGTTATTATATGAAATGATGAAGGGTCTTTTTGAAGAAAAAGATAAAATATATGAACAAACAAAATGGCAATGAATACATATCTATCAACAATGGAATCTACAAACAAAATGAACAGGTAGAACAGAAACATTCGCATAGATACAGAGAACATTTTGTTGGTTGCCAAATGGGAGGGGAGTTGGGGGAATGGGTGAAAAAGGTGAAGAGATTAAGAAGTACAAATTCATTGCTAGACTGACAAACCTCAAAGGGAAAGGGGTTGGGGGTGGGAAGAAATAAACCAAAGAACTTATATGCATAACCAATGGACACAGACAATAGTATGGGAAAAGGCGGGAGCAGGGCGAGAGTGGTGAGGAGGGGTTCAATGGGGGAAAAATGTGGAACATCTGTAATACATTTTACATTCAACAATAAAGATTTTAAAAAGAAGAAGAAGAATATATTGCACCCCTGTGTTTATAGCAGTGTTATTTATAATAGCTAAGATCTGGAAATAGCCCAAGTGTCCATCAATAGATGAGTGGACAAAAAACCTGTGGTACATTTACACCATAGAATACTATGCAGCTGTAAGAAACATCTCGTACCCTTTGAGATGACATGGAGGAACCTAGAGAGTATTATGCTAAATGAAAGAAGCCAGTCAGAGAAAGACATGTATCACATGATCTCACTTATTTGTAGAATATAATGAACAAAATAGATCCAGAGGCATGGAAGTAGGAAACAGACAGACAAACCTCAGAGGGAAGTGGGGTGGGGATGGCAGGAAGAAATTATCCAAAGAACTTATATGCATATATGCATAACAAATGGACACAGACAACAATGCGGTGAAATCTTTGGGGGGTGGGCAGAAGTGTGGAAATAGAGGGACATTTGTAATAAAAGTAAATTAATTAATAAATAAATTAGTTCCATTTAGTAAGGACTAAAGGTAGAAACAAATCCTAACTTTCTAGACATGACAGAAAGAAAAATTTTAGTTTCCTTATTAATGCTTATACTGAAAAACTGGTATTATTTTATATGTTACAGTGGTAGCTACTTGCTAAACAAATAGTTGTGATGGGTGTTAAAATAAATTTTAAGAACTCAAAAAAGAAGAAGCATATGAATAGAACTATAGTATAAGGACCATGTTGACAAAGCTCTGTGGGCCCTGAAAAGATGTTAGGCATCTATTTATAGGTAATTAGAAGCCAATGAAATGTAAGCAGATCAGTATTTTGATTATCATTACTTTTGTGTCCACTACCTATCTATTTCTCATAAAGATCTTTATTATTTTATTTACCTATTCTTAGGGCATAGGCCACCATATATATATATACACACACACACATATATATATTTATCTCCATATGTATACAGCATATATTGTATGTATATGTAGCAATACAAAACTATGTCAGTCTAAATTCCAAAATACAGGTGACAAATACAGGATTTAGTAATTTGGCATTGCTTTTTATTTTTTAATTTTTTTTAATTGATTTTAGAAAGAGAGGAAGGGAGAAGGAGAGAGAGATAGAAACATTGATGAGTGAGAACATCAGTTGGCTGCATTCTGCATGCCCCCCGCTGGGGATCGGGTCCAAAACCTGGTCATGTGCCCTGACTGGAACCGAACCGGCGACCTCTTGGTGCATGGGTTGACGCTCAACTACTGAGCCTATTCGGCATTGTTTTATGAATATAATAATAAATAATAATAGCAATGGTAATAGGAATTACCATTTACTGGATTCCTTCTCTAGAGAGACAATTATAAAATTGTTATTATAAAACATCCATAAAAACAACTTACTAAATATAGTATGAATCCTAAGTAGAGATAAAAACACTGACTTAGAAAGAATATGTAGGTTTCACAGGGTTTCACAATTAAAAAATGGTGGAACTAGAATTCAAACCAGAATCATATATCTGGTTCTAAAGTCTTTTTTTGTTTTCATCTTATGGCACAAACACAGCACTAACCTGTGTTTCATATACCTCTTACTACAATAGCTTGTTTTCTATTTGAAGTAAACCAATTATATTTCAATCAACAAATAGTGTCAAGATTCTTTACAAGAATAATTTCTGAGAACATAATGCAACTTTTCTGAGGTTGCAAATAAAACAAATTTTTTAAAAGAGTTAGAGGAACTATCTCTTATAAATGTCAGATCATGTCCTAATTATTATTAATTAACCAATCAATTCTATCATTCTGGAGGGGAAAAAAAAAGAGAGATATCATCATAAACTAGGCTGGAAGAGAGGTTTAGGTAAAGGCAGTTCATGGAGTAATTCTTTCTCTTCTTCTAACTGTGCTGTCCGCAAGGTGAACCTCTTCAGGTCACATGGAAGAGATGGATCTTGTCCGTAATGCCTAGTCATGGATCTGGAAAAGTAAAAGGTCTTAAGCACGCCTAGCACTATGCTCAAGTAATTCTCTTGAAAATTTTGAAATATTTTCTATATTACTGCACTAAGATAATTTAATTTTGTGGCACTTCTATAATAAAGGCTGTTTTACAAAATTGCCATAGAAAGACACTATTACAATTGGGAATGCATAAAATTCTTATAATTTTTATTTGACTGCCAGGAAATTAGAGATATAAAATGCATGGTTGCTAAGAAAAGCTCTGTAAAAAGGGTGCACTGGTTGTATAATATATTTATTATAATTCTCCAAATAGTACAGTGTCTTTTTTAATAACACTGCAGAAAATGTTTTTATGCCAAAGCTCACTGTATCAGCTGTTCTGTATGCATTACTACATCACAGAATTACTGATGAGTTATTTATGTATTCCATATACAAAACTCAATTATTTCAAGAGCTGATAATCAAGCTATCCATCAAATTATTAATGTTGCACTGTTCCTTTGTGAATACTCAAAATTTACCTTTTTCACTCCTTGTGTAAGTTTTAAAGCAAACTCTATACTAAGCTCTTCTATTATTGAATACACTAGCAAATATCTGCAATCTAGTGGTTCAGTAGATATTTCATGTGAAAATTTGCCAAGTATTCCCTATAGAATTCCTCCCTTAAATGTGATGAAAGTTTTGAGAAAATGATCTTAAAATCAAAGTTGGTTCCCTGTTTTCCAGCATAAATGGCTTTGATTCCTAATGTAAAATAGTCTTTTGTTGGTTTGGAATAATGCTTTTTAAAAGCACTGCTTATAATTATCCTTGCGCATCAGTGGAAAAGAAAAAATAAAATTAGGTATGAGAATAGAATGTCAGAGCATTAAGCTATCAACATATTTGTGTTCTCAAGATTATTCACATTAGAACATTACATTTAAAGACCAAGGTAAAGTTCAGTGAGAACTGTAAGTCTTTAAACTTCTGCTAATGCCTTTAAGAAGTAAATAGAAAATATATTGTTTCAGCTTAGAATCACTTTGTAAAAAATGAAAGCTTTCAATGCTTTTAAGTTTAGACCTTCACAAAAACAAAGTGTTCCCTGTAATTCCAGCATCTCTCCTATTTTTGACCCTAAAGTCACATGTTTCTCCCTGTTATAGTAATTCTAATCAAATTCAGCAAAATGACCCTGGAACAACACATCTATAGAGAAGGATCTCACACTCAGGAAAAGTTAACAGATGAGGACAAAACAGATTGTAATAATTTGTTAGCATATTTTCTTGATCATCATTTAGTAATGACACTGAGCTATAGAAGTCCTTATGTCCCTTAAAAAAAAAATCTACACAACATGTACTAAAATGGATATATATTTCATACATGAATTAGAAAAAAATAATATGTGCCATTTTGTTGTTTTGAATTATCTTTCCTATGAGTTGTTCAATTTATCCATGTTCAAGATTACACACACACATACACATATCTTGGGCATATAAGTACACTTAAAAAATATTTTATTAAGTTATATTTGACAACATGAATCAGACCTCTCCCTAGAACAATAGCATTTGAGAAAAAAAGTCTTCCTAAATGCTTGAGAGTGTGGAGAATTTACTGTAGGAGAGCTGAGGACATCAGAGAGATTCCTAACTCCAGTTCCATTACCTTCCAGCGTGGTTTTCAGCTTCACCTAATGGATAATGAGGGAGTTTACACAGAGCAGAAATGGTAAATAGGTTTTTCTGTATGGGACAATTCTGCATTGATGGAAGTGACTACATGAAATAGATGTTGAAAATTAATCAGAGGTTATATGACCTTAAAGCTCAAAAAGGATAAGAATGTGATGCATTAGAAACATCTGCCTTAATCATGGGATGGGTCTGAAATTAACTATCACTAGGCTACATGGTAGCCAAATGTCTCCTAGATATGTCTACAAATGCAGTAGTTTTATAGATGTGCTTCAGGGACTGCAACAAGGAAAGAAATAAGGTCAAGATTTTAGGGCTTTAATCACCTACCTACACACACACACACACACACACACACACACACACTAAGGGGCCTTTAATCAGTAAATTTTCTTTCAGTTTATTTTAAACATCGTAGTTCTCTTCAAAGTTGTTCTACTGCACACATAACACACAAATGCTTTAAATTATTATATCAAGGTAAAGAATGGATTTACCTTTATGAAAATTTCGTTTTCTCATGAATAAATGCTATAGAAAACAATTCAATGCGAATAAAAAGATTTAAGTTCCCCCAGCTCTAAAGCTTGAGGTAATTGGATATTCTGAAGGGAAAGATGTCAGTTCATCTCTTTCCCTATGAGTGGGCTGAGGTCCAACCACTTCTCACAATCCCCTTAAAATTAGAGATTATCTTTCCACTGACAACAATGGAGGATCTCGATTTAATGTTATTATATGTTTTGGCAGAGTATTTAATATATGGTTCCAGAAGTGGAATTAGTAAGTAATCTTCAAGAAAAGATGAATCTTGACCATAAGCGCTGACTGCAAGCTGGAGCCATTATCTGCAGAAGGAGATTCTCTGTATGGAATTTTAAATCTTGAAAACGTGAAGTTTAAAATAATCAAAAGTTTCCCTTATGCAAAGATGTTAATAAATAGAATGATGGGGTGTTATATATTTAACCTCAATCTGTCACAGGAAATAAACTCTGAAAGGAATTTATATACTGCGCAAATTAAGTTCTGTTGATAAATATTATAAAAGATTGACTACAGGGACATAAAAGAATTCTTAATCTACTTTCTAGGGGATTTAAGAAAGTATCCTTTAGTAAAAAGCATGAAGAGTTTACCATTACTAAAACACCTGAGAAAGAAACTTCTGCCTCCACAAGGAAAAATAAATGGCTTTTTCTTATTCAACTTTGTATCTCAACGCCTGCCACCTACATGATATATAATGTTCAATGAATTTTATTGAATTGAATGTACATTGAGGTAAATCATTTAATTTGCCTGTTTTTCTAAGCCCAAAATAAATCCACAGGGCAGAACAACAATACAAATGTTTAACTATTTATCATAAGTAGTTAAATATTTTACAACATGAGATTTAGTTTGAAACAATTAATTACCAATATGATATATAAATATAATTAAAAGATTCAAAGTAAAAAACCTTTGGTTTTCAGTTTTATTATAAATAATATACATTTACCCATATTTTCATCTTCATGATGCTAAAAAAAGGGAGTTGTGAAAAATAGGTTATTCATATTCTTGAAGTGTCCTGACAATTTCTAGTTAGATTTCTTTTTTTTTTTAATCTTCACCCAAGGACATTTTTGCATTTATCTTCAGATGGAGCAGGAAGGAGAGAGGAAGAGAGAAAGAGAAACATTGATGTGAGAGAGACATCACCTGGTTGCCTCCGCACGACCTGACCAGGGCTGGGGACGAACTGTAACTGAGGTATGTGCCCTTAGCGGGAACCAAACTTGGGTCTCTCTAGTCCACGGCCTCTAACCACTGAGCAAAACTGGCCAGGGTTCTAGTTAGATTTCAATTTTCAATTTTTTTCACAAAAAGTATGATATCTGTCAAGATGAGAAAGCAAAATTACATTGACACTAAAACAATGGCTGTGTTGTAGTAAAAAGAAAATTCATGAGCGTACATGCTTATAACAATAACATCACACATAATTATGAATTAAAATTCTTGTAATTATATTGTATAAATGACTGAGTTGAAAATTATTTCTAAAGCATATCCATGAGGAGAATACTTAACAGCTGCATTTATAAACGACCAACACTGAATGGAAGAAATAGCACAGCGTTTGCCTATATTAATGTGCAATATAAAATCCACAGTGGTGCAAACCTGGGGAATAAAATTGACTTGAACCTCATTCAGTATTAAAGTCAGAAGTATAGCATGTAGATAGGTAATATTTCACTATGTGCCCCACTCCTGAGGTCATGTCTGGCAAGCACTTTTAACAGGTATAATGATATCACTGAGATATTGTCTTTAGCAAAGACAGAGCACACACCCATGAAATCATAAAAATTCATCTCTCTTCCCAGCACTAGAACCCTTCCTGTGATAAGATGTCTTCTCTCCGTGCTAAGCCAAATATTAATGAGGCTGCTTATTATGTCTACAGTGGTCAGTCCTGCATATGTTCTCTCAGAAAAAGCAGAAAAAAACACCTTGCCTTGTTTATTGTACGCACACACCTGTTCTCTGCTGGATAGTCAGAAAGCAGTTCCTTAAGATATGGGGAACATCTCTCTACACAATTCCAAACTATAAAGTTGGCTTATAGGTATATTATGGCACAATAAGCCTGGCCTCCCAACCTCACAGATTTTTATTGAAATATTCGTTAACTTTACAACCATAGTTATTGCCTAGTGACTACCATAACATATGTCCAAAGACCCAGGTGGCGGGGTGTGGGAAGGCATCACAGTATCACACCCACAACCTCTTTTCTGAGTCTGCTCTTCACAAGACAATCTTTAACCATTCTCTAACATCAGAATCACCAGACTAGATTCTCCCCTTAGGCCTCTGGAGTTTTTTAGTATTATTTCCTGTCACTTTCCAAATGTCAAGGCCGCCTCAGTCCACAGAGATATTATAAAAAAAATTGAACTGCAAAGGGAATAGGGTCTCAACAGCAGTCCTCCCCAAAAGAGCCCTTTGTCTCTGTGAAAATTGCATATCACAATCTCAAAACTTTCCATTTCTTCCATAGGTGCAACATGTGATTCAATATAGACACAAAGCTGGAATTTCAACCTGTACACTTCACCCCAGAACAGCTAATATCCATTCACTTTTTTTTTTAATTGTCACCTGAGAATATTTTTTCATTTATCTTCAGATAGAGTGGGAGGAAGAGTTAAAGAGAGAGAGAAACATTGATGTGAGAGAGACACATCACCTGGTTGCCCCCACACTGCCCGACCCCGGCTAGGGACAAACCACAACTGAGGTACATGCCCTTGATCAGAATCGAACCCTCAACTCTTTGACTCATTGGCTTATGGGCCAACGCTCTACCTCCGAGCCAAACCAGCCAGGGCTCCATTCACGTTTTATATGCATAATCGAAATGAACTATGAAAGTGGATAAATGGTTACTCATGGGAACTTGATACCTTCACTTCCAGAAATAGAAATGGCTGCCGACTGCTCTGTGAATATATAAATAATGCCACCAATAGCCGCAGGAGGGCAGGAACTTACAGCTTTATTCACTTTTTAAATTATGAAACTTGGTTTACATGAAAGTTCACAGTAGGTGTTCAACAAATATGTGGTGATCAACTACAATAACAACGTGAGGTAATAGTCTACTCCAAGTACATTGTGCTACTATTTCTTCTTTCAATTTTCAATCAGGGGTTTAAAAAAAATGCAGTTTTATTAAAAATGTGTTAGCAATTTGAGGATCGAAGGATTTGTTTTTAAGCATGTGTATAACAGTGAAATAATATAGACAGACTAAACCTGAGATCTGTTATAAGGTACTGATTTCCAAATGACAGTGAAACCTGCAAGAATGTTGGAGTGAAAGGCCAGCCCTGGAGGGCAGTTGGGGCCACGGGCTCGGGCTGCAGGCCCAGGCCCCAGAAAACGGCCTGCCTCCTTCGCACCGGGTTATGTGGCCCCAGAAACTTATGCAGAGAAAATAATTCAAAAAAAAAAAAAAAAAAGATTGTTTATTGTTGTATATTAATCATTCAAAAAAAGAAGTAAAAAGGAAGCCGAAAGCCAAGTGCTCGCGGGAACGCGGAGCTCTGCTCCCCGGCCGGCGGGCGTGCGATGGCCCGGCCACCTCGGAAGGCGGTCCAGCAGTTTCCAACAAAATTAAATATGCTCTCACCATTCCATCCCATGATTGTGTATGGATGTTTATGACAATTTTATTAATAATTGCCAAAAGTCGGAAGGGACTAAAATGTCTTTAGTAGGAAAAGGAGAAATTGTGGTCCATTTGGACAATGGAATATTATTCAATGCTAATAAGAAATGAGCTATCACATCGTGAAAAGACATGAAGGAACCTTAAATACATATTACTAAGTGAAAGAAGCCCATCTTAAAGGCTACGTACTATATGAGTCCAAATATATGATATTCTGGAAAAGGCAAAACTATGGAGACAATGTAAAGAATGGGAATTGGCCGGTTTGGCTCAGCGGTTAGAGCGTCGGTCTGCGGTCCGGAGAGACCCGGGTTCAGTTCCCGCTAAGGGTATGTACCTCGGTTGCAGTTTGTCCCCGGCCCTGGTTGGTCGTGCGGGTGGCAGCCACTCGATGTGTCCCTTTCACATCGATGTTTCTCTCGCTCTCTCTCTTCCTCTCTCTCCCTCCCACTCTATCTGTACAAAAAATGGAAAAATGTCCTCAGATAAGGATTAAAAAAAAAAAGAATGGGAATTGGGTGGAATGAATAGGTGAGCACACAGGATGTTTAGGGCATGAAACTATTCTGTATGACACTATAATGGTGGGTACATGTCATTATACATTTGTCAAAACCCATCAAATGTTTAACACCAATAATGAACCTTATTGTAAACTATGGACTTTGGGTGATAATGAAGCGTCAATGTAAGTGTATTGATTGTAAAAAATGTGCCACTCTGCTAGCAAGATGTTGACAGCTGAGAAGGATATAGGGGGTGGGAGTCGGAAGGTATATGGAAACTGTACTTTCCATTCAGTTTTGCTGTGAACCTAAAATTTCTCTAAAAATGTCAGCTTATTTTAGGAAAATAAGAAATATCCCAACCATTTGATACATTCCAAGCATCAGGATAACTCTTATACCTAATGTAAATGATTATGAGCTACATACTAACATAGGAAAATATCTAAATCCCAAGGTTTACATACCCCACTATTCTAGCTATGGAAAATACGAAAATGCACATATTTAATGAGAGCATGTAGTTTAAGTGAGAGTGGGTATGTGAGTCATTGTTGCTGCTTTACCTTCTTGCAGTTATTATACTGTACTGCACAGAATAAATGCATTTTCAGAGGGGGACCATGTTATTGCAGTACTCATTCATTGATATTGCACGGTGAGAAATATTATTCATGTTCACTATGGATCAATAACCTCTACTGTATTTTGGAAACCTACATTATAATTCAACAAATATTAAATGTTCAATAACATTTGAACATTATTTAAATGTTACAGAATCAATTATTAGGTACTGTGGATACAGTTGTAACCAAAACCTGACATGGTTTTTATTTTCATGGAGTTTGCATATGTAACTGAAGAAATATAAGAAAAATTATAGGTCAAATGATCAAAGTATCCCACTGTATACAGAGGTGGGCAAAAGTTTATAGGTATGAGTACATGAAACACAGAGTTTAGTCTAGTATTATTTATTAACTATTGTATTAGTTTTTATAGGAACCACTGTAACCCAACTTTTATACACCCCTGTATATTCTACAGAAAAAAAGTATGCAAAGCTTACCTTAAAAACAAACAAACAAAAAAGGGTTCCTTTGATCTGTTAGAAAGATGAGGAAAGACTTCAAGGAGGAGACATGAGCTGAGTTCAGAAGGATGAGTCATCATTAATTAGGTAGAAACAGGAGGGAAGAACACACCAAAGAAAGGAAATAAAGCATGCAAAAGCATTTTGGGCTGAAAAAAAAACATGATAAGAGGATGAGATTTAAATAAATTTGGTGCTACTGTTATCAGAGAATTGCACTGGTGGAATTCCTCCATCACTAGTGGAAGTAGGGTTCTTATGATACCTTGAGAAAAAGAATTTTGTAAGACTCACACAGGAGAATGAGTGATTTTTATTTTCAGGGAGTGACATCCCTTGGTTTCCAAAGCCCCATTTCCCTTAATCCAGTCCTGGAAGAGGGGTAGCTGGGAATTCAGCAAAACTAGAAGCAGAGCCAGTGTTCAGGGTTTCTATTCCATGGTGGAGTTGAGTCCAGCATAGCATCAGGCTAGTCACAGTCCATTAGTCCATTGTGTGGAGTCCACATGGCTGTGGGCCACATGGGCGATTCTCAGGGGAACTCTCCCCCACAACAATAGTGCCAGAACTGTGGGCAAGCAAAGGAGATTGCCAAGAGCCAAAAGAGGGAACTCCCTCTGTTCAGGAGTTTAAGTATCTCAGATTTCGCACCATCGCAATGGCCATTACTATTTGGGTCAGTTACTGTTTCCAGGTGTGATTGACAGGTAAGCACCCACATCACCCAGACCTTAGTGGGCATGTGTCTATTTTCCAGTCCCTTTCCCTATCAATTTGCAGAGAACAGACCTGTAGTGTTAAATTGCAGCTTCCTGGCAAGGTTGTACAAATGGCATGCCTATATTATTCAGTCTCCCCTTTGTTACTTTTCTGTTGATTAATAACCAGTTTGTTATAATGGTGTCATTACTACAAAGAGAAATATGGTAGGTAGGGCCTAGTCAATGAAGGGCCTCAGGGACATGTTGATGATTATCATTCTAAGAGAAAAATGTGCCTTTGAGGGATTATAAAAAAGGATGGATGATCATTTAAAATATAAATTATGAAAAAAACTGTGCTTAATGAAAGTTGAACTAAGATGATACAGGAGCTGTTTCATAGTTCTAGACAAAAAACAGGGACATTTTAGACAAGGGTGGCAGACACAGAAAACAAGGAAAAGTAAGCAAAATTTATCTGGTGAATGGGGAATGGACAAATGACGAACAGAGGCCAATAGAACACAGGTCATTTTTCATAGCAAATAGGACACAGGTCATTTTTTGTAGCAAATAGGGCACAGGTCATTTTTCATAGGACGTCCTAGAGGGACTTTTGAAAGTTCTTTCCGAACTACCACCATATTCATGTTCTACCATGACCCTTTTGCAACCTATGCTTCATTCACTTTGGACCACCCACCATTCCCTGAACATTGTATACTCTCGCCTATCTGCTTTTTCCTATACTTAAAATGTTCTATATTTTTTGCTCAAGATTGATTAGCTTAAATTTCATCTCTTCTATGAATCTTTTTCATTTTATTTATATAAAATTAGGTGACATCTAGGAGGTCATTATAGATTTCATATGCCTTATCATGTGTTACGGACTGAATTATATCCCCCAAAATTCGTATGTTGAAGCCCTAATACCCCAGTAATTTAGAATGTGATTGGATTTGATGTTAAAAACTGTAAAGAAAAAATTTTAATTAAATGAGGTCATCAGGGTAGAGCCCTAATCCAATAAGACTAGTGTCTTTACAAGAAGAGATACCAGGGTTGCATATGTGCCAGAGTTGGTAGCTAGTTACTACTATAAGGAAGAATGCCAGGGGGAACTGAGTAATGTTAATAAACTGGGAAGCTGAAGCAGGTGGCCAAACAGCATCCCATCTAGTGTACTGGCAAACAAACTCATTCATACACTCTCCTTGGAAGCGCACAGGAAACCTCCCCCGGGGTGCTAAAAGCCCAGTACTGGAGAGAGGGGGAGAAATTCCTCCACTGGGCACATGTGCAATAGAAACTGGATGATGTAATGAAGCTATTGGACATACACAATGAGAGTCAGGGTGACAAAACAGAGGGGCAGGGCCTAGACTGGGAACAATTGGAAAGGTAATCAGATAGATAATGGGCGTGAAACCCCAATAAAATTTGCTGAGAGGAGTGCCCAATCCAGGCCCGGGAAAATGTAAGAAATTTAGGTTGGATAGTTTGAATGCTTCTTTGTTCTTTATCTGAACCAAGAAGACATATGGAAGATTAACAAAAACCTCGAGGCAGGGCTTTAGTGCCCATCCACGTCCCCTTAACTCACAATATAATCTTCCATCACACTGAAACGTCTCCACATGGTGCCTTTGAAATTATTTTCTCATGACACTGAAAAATTACTCATTACATTCACTGGCAACACGTGCACAAAACAAGACACAAGAAGATGGCTTTGCAAGACCAGAAGAGAGAACTCAGGAGAAACCAAACCTGAAAAATTCTTAATCTTGGATTTTAGTCTCCAGAACTGTGAGAAAATAGATTTCTCTTGTTTAAGCCACCTAATCTGTGGCATTTTGTTATGGAAGCCCTAGAAGAATAATATGCTACATTAAATTAGATGTATATAAATTTCCCTCTTTTCAAATGGTCCATGAATCATAAAAAGGTCACTCTGCTTCCGACTTTGTATTTCTAGTGTCTAGTATAGTGCCCATAATAAAATTTGGATGAATAAATTACTAAACTCCTAAAATCCTAACTGTATATATTCCCCCAAAACATTGCTTTTATCCTCTACTCATGTATCTCTAAGAGTTTAACTGAATTTCTCTCTATGCTTTTCCTCTTATTGGAGTTCGAACAAAATATTTCCACCTGCCTTTGTTCATTTGCTATTGGTTATCACAACTTCACTTCAAAATGAACTTACCCATAACTAGGTTAGCAGCTTTGCTTCCACAAACTAACTTCTTCTCTTAATTCATCTCTCCTTACACTTACATTTAAAATCTTAGATTCATTTCACATATCTTTCCACTGCATCCCACTGATGGTGGTGTTTCCCCAAAATGTCTCTCCAAATTATATACTTCCTCTTTCTCAGTTCTTCTCTCAAATCAGCTCTTACGCGTACGTGAACCATTGCAATGGCCATCTATCTAAGCTTTGTTCTTTCTGTTTCTCCTCTTTTTCAGATCTTTTATAGATACCAAGTTTTATTTATCACTTACATATTCAAATGTATAAAATATCATGGCCTGTTAATAACTACCTATCAATAGATCTTAAAAGAGAACTAAGAAGAGGGTGAGGTAAATTTTGTAAAGGGTGATAAAAAGATATATTGACATGAGTTGAGGAACAGCAGTAAACATATTTAGATATATGAAAAATGGCAATGCATGCTAATGTCAAAGGAACTGCCACATTTAAGTATCATGACTACAGTCCAGCCAGTGTGGCTCAGTTGCTGAGTGTCAACCCATGCATCGAGAGGTCACCAGTTCAGTTCCAGCTCAGGGCACATGCCCAGGTTGTGGGCCCAATCCCCAGAGGGGGGCATGCAGGATGCGGCCAATCGATATTCTCTCTCATTGATGTTTCTCTCTCTCTCCCTCTCCCTTCCTCCCTCTCTAAAATCAATCAATAAAAAATAAATAAATAAATAAGTATCATGACTATAAATCAGCAGCATGTATATTCTGTATGCAGTCAATTTTCAGTTCTCTGCCAACTAGCTACCTTCTGGGGAATTATGTCTTATGTTCTCTTCCCAACACCATTATGTTTCTGTTTCTGTTCATCATGTTGTTTCATACAATAACAGGACAAGATGTAATAACTGCTTTAAGCAAAGAGTACACAGCTCAGGAAATGCGATTTGTTGTTGCTATTGACCAAAAAAATGTTTCAGGGATGATCTTTGAATTCCATTTATTAGTAGGGTAAGGCCAGCAAGCTCTGGGAGTCACATCACCGGGAAATAGATGGCCCAAAGAGAAACCAAAACCACCAAATACCTCCCCTCTTTGTTCCTCAGCCCCACCCCCACAGCGCGAGGAGAAATCGAAACTACCAATCAAATACCTCCCCTCTTGGTTATGCAGATCAAGTCCCTCTCCTTTTTGTTCGTCAACCCCACTCCCTATAAACCTTCCCTGGCCCCCTCCATGTGGACCTGCAAACCTCCCCCCGGAAGCTTCAATAAAACTTTTGCCCGCTTTTGTGGCTTCGTTTCTCTTTCTTCCTCGGTGAGATTCCTTACAGGTAGAACATTTGAACTGGTAATAAAAGTAATAGAAGCTTATACTAGTGCAGATAATTCTCAAATATTATTGCTCAGCTTGAAAATAAATCAAAATAATTTTTTAAAATTTTAGTTTATTTGCTTCTTCTTGTCAATGTATTGAAAATCCAAAACCTATACCATCTATTTAGTTTTCAATTTATTTTAACCTTGAACTTGGTCAGCTGATTTTTTTTTTTTTTCAGGTCTGATTTCATAAAAGGCAAGAGATCTGATGAGACATTTTTTTTAGTATTAGAAAAATAAGTTTACTCTAAATGACTCTCAATATTTATTTTGAAGTAAATTTTAGAACTGTGGACGAAAAGGGGCCACATGCTCACCTGACAAGCTCAGGGAAGCCTGCGTGACAGCCTTGCAAACTCAGACCTAAAGTAATCACAAAGGATGGTCTGAAATTAAAACTTTTTAACTAAAAGCAGTTTGTGGCAGGTAGTCATGTCCTAGGCCAGCAACTTCCCTGACAAAGGTCAATTTTCACCTTAATGGAGCCTATTGTCTTTTTGCGTCTATGATAACATAACTGTGGAATGTGGGGTAACTTCCTTTTTTCCAGAATCCTCAGGGCCCAAACTATGCACCAGGGCAGAAACCACAAATCCCCTCATTGTTATTATAACTGTTGACTGTTAACTGTCCTGTATCCACCTGTGTAAAAGAAGGATATGTCTATCATTTTACTTTTTATCCAATCCCAGAGATTTCCCCATTTTGCTTTCTCCCACCTCCCTAATCTATCACCAGTGGATTTCATGCAACCCACTTACATCTTCTCCTTTGATTGTAATCTATTCTCAGGAGCTTGATCTCAGTCCTTGAGGTTTTGCTTCCTGGCACTTGTCTGACAGTGTGGCTCAAATAAACTCACACAATTCTTCAAAGGTTTGAAAGTTTCTTATGTTGACAGAATCAAATTTAACAATTTTAATGATCTGGGAAAGGCAATAGGCAATTTAAGTATTCCTGGAGTAACAGGAATACTGATTGTAACTTTCATTCATTTTCTACCTTTCATGTACATGTTTAGACCACTTGGATTTTGGGGTTTTTTTTTAGTGTTAAATCTGTGAAAATCATAATAAACTTTTATTTTTTCTTTATATAATTTAAATAGCAAAATTAAAAGTGCCGTACTTTGAGGAAACACCCAATCTTGAACTAAAATTTATTGTTTTAATTTTTTTAATCTATGATAACAGATCAAAAATAGGTGATAGGTATGAGCTCACATGTTAGTATTGAAAGGGTTAGTAACATTTTAAAGGGTAAAGGTAAAAGTTTGCAAAAGGCAAAACTGAAAAATGCATTGCTTGCATGACCTTTGCTCAGCCTTCTGTTGAGTACGGATAAGGACTATCCTGATTTTCTGCAAGGCAGTGAATCACCCAGCAAATGCAGGACGAGATACCAGACCAGTCCAATTGCAAAGTAGACAGTGGGCCAGGCAGAGTACTTCAGCAGGAAGTGCCAGAAGCTACAAATGAAGTATATAACCTACACCCCAACTGTTATTCGAGGCTGAACCCTTTTTGGCTCAGCCCGCCTGCACCAGGCACATGCAATAAAATCATTTTGCTCTACATTGGCCTTGCGTTGTGGATGTGCTCTCCCACCGGCTCAGAACTTTTAAGTATTGCAATGGCTTCCTCTCCAGTCATTGTTCTTTCAGCTTAGATATTTCAATAGCAAAGAAACTGATCCCACATTTTATTTTCTGCTTTGTTAAAATTTATATGAAATCTTCAGTGTATTTGTATGAGAGGCACTGAAGGAGTGAACGTATGCAACCTATGATTTATTTTAGTTTTATTTTTTATGGATATATTTTTATTTTTTGAACCCAGCTTTCTAGAAAAAAATTAACTCCAATTAAATAAAATATTTCACTAACAAGTTAGATCATCTAAGACATTTGCTTGAACATCAGGTAAACATCTGTAAGGGAAGTGTACATTAAAGATGAACTACCAGACAAGTTAGGCAAGCAACCCAAGCTATTTTTAGTTGTAAAGATATTTCATAAATAATTTTTCACACTGATTCCTTTAAACCCTTAGAAATAATTTCTAGTGTTAAATAAAAAAGTATTTCCTTACCCTCCAAATGGAGCATTAAAATATTCAGTAACAGTTCACACAGCAAAATATTTTGTTTGCTTATCCCATTAGCCTGAAAATTTGAAATCATTTTGTTGACTCCTTTTATCAGCCACCATTGAGTTTTTTACTCATATTGCTGCATGTCAGTACATACATTAGGTACCTATGATTAAATAAACCTTGTCAACACTCTGAAAAGAATATATACATTAGCTTTACAACTCTACCCCAACATGCTCTTTTAGGTGGTTATAGATTTCGTTTTTGATCAGCTACTCTGAATTACTAAACCATTTACAGTGTAGACAGCATGAGACCAGGTTTCACAAAGATTTCTTGCATAACATGGGCATCATGACACATTCATTAATAACTTTGCACCCTGAAATAAGCAATGCTATTTTTGCAACATGTTCTATAGAGTGAACAAGTGAAAAAATGTTAAAAACCCATAAGCAATGCCATTTTTCCAACATGTTCTGTATAGAGTGAACAAGTAAAAAATGTTAAAACCTGTATAGTACACTCACTGCAGTAAGAATAGAGTCATAGGTGTACAAAATTTAGACAAGTGTGAAAAACATCTCTGACTTTCTTAATTCTTGCTTTTCTACTGTTTGAACATCCTCAGGAAAGATGGAAAGATATTTTTTTCAAGATTTGACAACCCCCACATTTTTTTTCTCTTTTTTCTGACAGTGAGAATTTTCACACAATGGTGAGAAAAGCATTTCTAATAAGTAACGTTGTTGCTAAGGACAACCTAATCTGTCCAAAAATAAGTTGTAAATTGTGTATTGATTTAAATGATTGAAGAATTTAGTCTGCCAAAGTAACATACTTACTCATTAAAATTATATGTAGTCATGGTTATTTCCAAATGAAATTAAAGATGATATAAGCTCTCTTCTATGAGGTTAAAGTAAGTTTATAAAATCCAACCATCATGACAAAGACATGTTTTACTAATGATTTCTAGTGTGTCCTGTGGCTCACAATAACTAATATCCTTTCCAAATGTACAAATGTTCGTTCCTCCCAAGGTTCCAAAAGTCTCATCCCATTACAGCATCAGATCAAAGTCCAATCTCGTCATCTCATTAGTTCAAAGTCCAAAATCCAAATCAGGTCCAGGTGTGGAAAAGACTTCTTCATTTAATCTATTAAGGACAGCTGCTGAGGAACTATTTCTCTCCATATGCTGACATGTGAAACTAAAGAGACAAGTTACCTGATACTCTCCACAAATAGAAATGGGGGAGGGGCAGGCAAATAGTAACAAGTCATAGCTATTCCGGTTCAAAAATGGGGGACATGAATGTGAAAAGAACATAACTGTTCTGAAATCCAGCTGGACAAATGTTGGATTTTTCTGGATTAGATTTCAAGGTTTGGGAAAAATTTCTGTTGGTTATTGCCTCTACCTCCTGATTCTACACTTAGAGTCATCTTTCCTTTTTCATAAAAGACAGCATATGTTTGTAGCTGTCCACTGGAAAAATTGAAAAGTATTCATGCCTAATGCTCTTCAAGCTGAGACAGTGGCCTTCTCCTGCCATTGGACTCAGATTGGAAATAGCATCATCCACTCTCCTGAAGATCCTGATTGACTCATGAAAAAAATGCCAATTACCTAAGTTTTCAAAGGCATGGAGGGTGAAAGCATGAGTAACTTATTCAATATTTTACAGGGTAAGGATATAGAGCATAGATTTAAAAAATTAGTCTAGTAAGTTGTAATACTTTTCATTATAATAACCATTAACTGAAGGCAAAGAGAAATTTTTGCTACTGGAAGACAATGAGTACCCTTCCAAAAACTTTACGTAAAAGGAGAATGATTGTTCCTAGAGAAAATATAAGGTGGATATCATCCCTAATTTTGGTTAGGCAAAGAGTTTAGAAAAAAGACAAACCATACCCAAAAAATTAATGAGATATTATCAAAATTAAAACTTGTACTCATCAAAAACAATAATTGGAAAACAAACATGCAAGTCATCTCCAGGTTCAGTGATTCACTAGAGTATCCACAGTACCCTAAATATAGTTCTACTTGGGGCTATGATCTGTTATAGAAAAAGATACGAGGCAAAATTAGCAAAGGAAAAAGAAAAATGCAAAATTCTAGTGGAAACTGGCACAGGCTTCCACGAGATTTCTTCCAGTGGAGTGACAGAATATGTTTAATTCCCTTGGCAATGAGTTGTGACAACATATGAAATTTTGCCAACCACAAAATTACATGAAATGCTCAATGCCCAGGGTTCTGCTTAAGTACTGGTCACATAGGCACCTTCTGCCTGGCAAGTATCCAAATTCCAGACTCCCAGAAGGAAAGCAGGTGTTAAGTATAAACCCAATAGTTTGCTCAAATAGGCACAGCAAGTCATTTTTATCAGTTAATGGTTAGAACCCTCTCAAAATCCAAATTCTCAGATGTCAGCCAAGGGCCAATCATGTAAACAGAACTTTCCGAAATAGCATTATAGTGTGTGATGTTAACTTTTTTCTGTACATATGTTGAATATTTTTTCATATGTTTATTGGCCTTTTGTATATCTTTCTCTGTGAAGGGCAAGCTTAAATCTCACTCATTTTTTTATCAAGTTGTTTGTCTTTTTAGTATTCCAGACACAAGATCTATGCAACTTATCTGTGGTTTCGATTTCCTCCTACTCTGAGGTTCTTGGGGACCCTCCAACACATCACTGGTCATTAAGAAAATGCAAATTCAATTTACAATGAGATACAGTATGTAGTCTTTTCAAACTGGCTTCTTTTTTATATCTCTATACTATATCCACCAAACTGGCTAAAGTGGATGAGATTGACCACATCAAAAGTTGGAGAAGATGTTGACCAATTGACCTCTCATATGGTTTGGAATATAAAATTATACAACTACTTTGGAAAAGAATTTGACAGTGTCTTTAAAAGTTAAAAAATATATTACCTTCTCACTTAGTAACTACACTTCTAGTATTTATCCATGATAAATGGAAACAAATATCCACCAAAATCCGATGTATAACATATCTAGCAGCTTTAATCAAAATACCTAATAACTGAAAACATCCCATCTCACCTGTCCATCAAAAAGAGAATGCATAATTGAACTTAGGTATATCTATATAATAAAATATTACCTCACAATAAAAATGAATAAACTACTAGCATATACACTAATGTGAATAAATCTCAAAAATGTAATACTAAATGAAAAAGCCAGATAACAGAAAATGCTTTTTAGTGGGGGGAGGGGAGGCAGTGATTGGGAAGAGGTATGATGGAACTTTCTAAGGTGATAGAAATATTTTGTGTCCTAATGCAAATGCGGGCTATATACATGTAAACTTTGTCAAAACTAATGGAACACTAAATAGCAACCTTAAAATCTGCGCATATCATTGTATATAAATTATATCTCAATAAAAAATAAAAGAGTAAATTTATCACAACACAGCAGTACATTTTGTGAATACCTTTAATCATTATTGAAATGGGCACTACTAAAATCACCTGCAGATATGGCCAAGTATTTTCACTTTCTCTTCTTTGGAATCTCTTAACGGAAGATGAGCTTATTTTTAAAGTGAAAAATATTTCTGAAGTATGTTAACTTAATTATTAAAATGGAATTAACCAACTAAAATGTGTTTGGTCTAAAAGTGGATAATAGACAAACTTTTGTTAAGATAAATAGAAGTCACTCAAATTAAAAAAATAATTTTACACTTCAGAATGGTTTCCATCTTCAACCCTTATTTAAGCAAAATAATAATAATAATAATAATAAAACCTATAAACGCACACATTTATTCTACTACTCTTTTCAGCTTTCAAGAAAATTATAAAATTAAAGTTATCAAAGTTTTATATTTATTTATATTTTATGTTACACATATGTCTTCTAATAAGCCTATTGCTTTTTTTCCCCTCATAAATGAAGTTCAAGGTAACCATCCTCACAGAAGTTGCCTAGGTCAAAATATTCTTATTCATTTACAGACATTCCTAGGCATACGCCTTGAAAATTGATGGATGAATATAATCACATTAGTCCAGAAACTTACCCTCTGTTCCACTTAAAGAATATTTAATACTTAAATAGTTTTCTTCTTTCAAGCTGCATAGTGTGGCAATACAAAACAGTTTGCAATTTTTTGATAAAATTTTTCTCTTAAAATTTGAAAGTAATGAGTTATAAGTTATCAGTTTTAACTAAATTGATAAAATATTATTTTTATAGTTGTTTCTCACTCATTTTCTAGTTATATATATGTCAACCCAAGTGTTCCTTTTATTTTACTAGAGACTCTCTAGAGACACTTGCTTATATAATTTTATTTTCCCAAATTTCTCTCACTCAAATGCAATATACTATTTAGAATTAATTGTGGAGGAGAGACATAGAAAGGGGTACAATTCTGACTGACAGACAGACCTCAGAGGAGCAGGGCGGAGGGGAGGGATGAGATAAACCAAAGAACTTATATGCATGTATGGGTAACCAATGGACATAGACAACAACGCTGGGGCTTGGGGGCAGGATGGGGGGGAGGGTGTCTAGGGCTTATAAGAGCTTGCGACTTTTATTTTATGGTTCATTCAATATTTACTAAACATCTATGAGATTCATGTACTAAGCATTAAAAACTGCTTTCTATACTACTTGAGTTTCTGTGAAATCTTGCATACTGCTAGCCCTGTATTTACTATACATATATGTCAGAGAGAACCATTCCAAGTCCTTAATTTTTACCTATCACTTTCGTCTCTCACAGTGAGCGAACTGAAAGCTGAGTTGATGGTTCATAAAACCCCCTGAAGTAAATCCATTCCAGGTTGCTCTCCCATTTCATTTTTGCACATGATGTCTTACAGAGGCCATCAAAGTCATGTTTTCATTTGGTGTGAATTAAAAACAGATAAAATATGAAATCCAGCAATATAAAAATCTAAATATCTTGTGGCTGTGCCATTTAACAGAACTGTTTATAATCTTGTATTTTACTCAGCGCCATCACATGCCGCATTTTGAGATTTGTTTGTTTGTGGATGAAGGAAGGTCTGAAAAACACTCCATTAACCTTTTTGTTAGAAGCAGTGTTATATATGGAAAAAATATGGACTTTAGATGGGCGAGGCTTCAGCACACTTTTGAAAACTTAACCTCCCCAAATGCCAATTTTCTTAGTTGTAAAAACCTAAAAGTTTGATTTTGCAAGGTTGTTGTGAGGACTTGGTGATATAACATAGGTAAAGTGCATAGCAAGTGACTGGGGTATAAAAGGGACAGACTCTCCAACAGAGAGCTCTGAGCAATCTTGAATTTACAAAATCTAACAACGCACATAACAAAAATCCTTTACATTTTTTTAAGCAAATTATATATACATTAGCATCACAACAGTGCAATGATGAAAATAGAGCAATTTTACAAAAAGAACAATGGATGGAAAGTTTATCTAAATTGACAGCAACATGATGATAACATCTAGTGAGAATTAATGTTTAGCCTTTTTTTAGAACATTTTCAACACTTCTAAAATAGAACCCCATACCCATTATTAGTCACTCTTTATTTCTCCCCATCATCCCTCTGTATCTAAGCAACTGTTTATCTTCTTTTTGTTTCTATAGAGATGCTATGTGAGATATTTCACATAAATAGAGTCAAGCAATGTGGGGCATTTTGTTGTTTTTTTTACTGGCTTCTTTCACTTAGCATAGTTTCAAGCCTCATTCATGCTATAGCATGTATCAGTACTTCATTCACTTTTTATTGACAAATATATTCCATTCTATAAACATACCATATTGTGTTTATCTTTAAGTTGATGAACATTTTAATTGTTTTCACTTTGGGGCTATGATAAACAGTACCGTATAATAAAGATCAGGACTCCATTTTTGGATGTTTGACTTCTGAAAGCTTTCGAGGCTCACCCCTCCCTTTCTTTTTCAGTTCCACATCTGGGAAAGCTAATGAGAAATCCCAGATGTTCTCTCCATTGGCACTAAAGGGAAATGCAAACCATGCACAGAGACCTCCATCTCACTTCTACCCCTATCCATCATACAACCCCCAGCCAATTTTCTTTCTTGCTCTTTCAAGCCATTTCAATTTGCTTGTAGTCACCCTACTCTTCCCCAAAAGTCTCATTAGTAATCATCCTTTCTATACCCTTATGGTGTGTGTGTGTGATCATTAGTCTCAAATCTGAACCAAATTTTGGGTGGGGATCTATCTACTTCTGCAAGATGGCAGAAAACACACTGCTATACATCTGTGTCCAAGTTGTTGCATGGAGATAGAGTTTCAATCTTGAGTATATTCTTAAGAGCAGAATTGTTAGGCCATATGGTAAGTCTCTGTGTAATTTTTTGAGGACCTGCCAAATGCTTTTGAAAGTGGCTTTGCTATTTAACCTTTCCAGCAGCAATGTATGAGATTTCTAATATCTCTATAACCCTGTAAAAACTTTCTGTCTTCTTATTATAACCCCTCTAGTGTGTGTGAAGTAGTGTCCCATTGTGGTTTGCATTTGCATTTCCCTGATGACTAATGAGTATCATTTCATGTGATCATTAGGAATTTGTATATCTTCCTAATGTGTTGTTGAATTTTAGGAGGTTTTTTATACATTTTGGATACTATTCCATTAGATATATAATTTGCAAAAATTTTTTCCATTCTGCTGGTTTTCTTTTCACTTCCTTTTGATGCACTAAAGCCTCACTCAACAACTTCAACCTTCAGTTCATTGATTTTAATTATGTTATAAGGCTGCCAATCTGCAGGACAGGGTGGGAAATGTTTTCTACCAAGGCTAAATTGGCACTTCCAGCAAAGCTGCGATTTTGTTAATGAGAGGAAGGGCAAAATGGTATTGAGGTGGCAACTAGAATATCATTTAGGGTTAAGAGGTGAGCCAGTAAGTCACATCATAGCACCTCAGAATGAATAGTTTGTGCTTAGAAGTCTGATAACATCTAAGGCATCCCTTGCTCTCCATTTCCAAAACCCTGCCAAGCTGTGTAATGGCTCCCTTTACTCTTCAGCCACTGGACCAAAAATGGCTCGTGAGAATCTATAATTGACAACTTCTGCATTCCACTAAGCTTTCTTGAGTCTTGCATTATTACTACCAAGTCCCTGCTATAACCCACAGGATATTTTGCATAATAGTTGAATCACTTCTTAACAAATTGCAAAATACAGATCTAAGAGTTGTCTGTATCATAATAATCTTTAGATAGAGAACTAGAAATGTATAAAATGTAAATGAGAAAACAGTGCAAGCATTAATACACCTCATTTTAGATTATGGGTGTCACTGCATGTTTTATTCAGGGAACTATACATTCCACTGAATAAGATTATGACCTCTTATAATTTCCAACTCTGTTGTTTAGTATTGACTGTGTAATGAAAAAGGACCAAAATGAAATGTTATTCTATTTATTATTTATTCACTTATTTGCTCAATAAGTATATATCAGGTGTTTACTGGGTACAAGACCCTCACCGAGTTCACAGTTTAGAGGTAAATAATTGATCACCACGTTCAAACGTGCTGTTTATAAATGAGGATGCTAAGGTTCAAAGAGGTTTAATCCCAAGAATACAAGTCATTAAATATAGATCTTGTCTTCTTTTTCTTCATTTTTCCCTTTTATATTTAGTCTCTGTTACAGTGTTTATATTGTAGTTTTTTTTTATTTCAATTTTTAAACACAAATTTAATTTAGAGGTATTCATATGGATCCAATTCAAAATATTCCTACTTAATGGGTTCCTGAAATAGCCAGACTTTTTACATGATTCTTTTTTGGTGTCTGTGTTCAAATGATCATAACTAATCATAGGGACTATAGGATATGCTAAAGTATCCGCTGCGTCGAGAGTGTGGAAGTGAGGCAGTAACATGACAATATCACAAAGCTGTGCTATTTCTACATGTGATTTAGGAAGACATAATGATTAGATATATTTTAGGAACTATTTAATAGGTTAAAATACAGGTGTCTTTTTAAATTAGAATAATAATCTATACATTGAAAATGGAATATTTTATTAATAATGTATATAAATGAATATTTGAAATAAATTACAAGGTTTCCAAAATGCATTTGATAATTTTAAATCATTTATAATTTCCACGATATTATTTTTCAAGGTAAACATAGCCAGAAATTTTATTTTTTTCTGAATTAAAATATTTTGATCTCCCCCAAAGTGCCATCACCTTCTTGGGATTTATCCAGTCATCTCTGCCCTCTCAGTCAATAGGCGAAAGGTAGAAACAAGGGGAATATAACGAAGAATCAGTCCTATAATCTTGCATTGTTATTTGATCTTAGAGACCTGCCATACACTTGGTCAACTGTGCCTGTTTCTTTATGAACACTATTAAGGCCACTGAAATGTGACATCACCCTGGCTGCTGAAATGAAAGGGCAAACATCAATTACAAAAGCCTAAATATTAGATCATGTCTCAAGACCCAGTACAGAAATTTTTATATCATCTTCTGGGTGATAACCACAGACTGTGCCATTTCCTACTGTGAATTATCCCTTTATCAGTAGTTTACTCACTCGTGTTTACCACAATCCATATTTTTTATGTTGTATAATGCCGGGTTCTCATCAATGTCATGTAAGTACTCTGGAAAGTGTGTTTTTATGGTCATGCAAATCAGGGACTAAAACAGTTTAAATACTTGTAAGCCAGGCATAAACAGTATGGGGGAAATGTCACTTCCAGAAACTAATGCTGGAGTAAATGTTTAAACTTGGCTATTGAATTTCTCATGTTTGTACCTATCATTTAAAGAGTGCTGGATTTGCCGCAGATAAGCAGGTTTCACTTTTGGAATAAATATTTGTGTTTAATGTAATGTTTCAGTCTATTTAGCATATTCTATACTAATCTTATTATTCATTAATATATTCAAGAAAACTTTCTCATTTCCAACCAGATTTGTGCATTTATGCCATGGACCCTACAGATATCTGAAAATATATCGACATTATACAACATCTAGTATACCCAAGGGAAAAACTACTGAATCCAAATTGGAATTTAATTACTATCATGACTAACACAGCATTATTACATCCTGGACAAGGAAATGTACTTACAGAAGGAATCAGCCTATGAAAGATATCAATATTTAATCTATTTGAGAATGTAATATGAGAATACATAAAAAGATTTTGGCACAAGTTTTTCCCTGTAAAACATTTGATAATTTGGGGAAATGTCTGATACATCTGTTTTAAAATTCTGAAATATCCCGGCTGGTGTGGCTCAGTGGTTGAGCATCGACCCATGCACCAAGAGGTCACCAATTCAATTCCTGGTCAGGGCACTTGCCCAGGTTGTGGGCCAAATCCCCAATGGGGGGCATGCAGGAGGTGGCCAATCGATGTTCTCTCTCATCAATGTTTCTATCTGTCTCTCCGTCTCCCTTCCTTTTCCTCAAAAATAAATAAATAAAATAAAATATAATAAAATAAAATTCTGAAATAACTTAAGACCAAGATGTGCAGCATCAAAAGCATATTCTAAAAATGAATGTGTGAAGTGCCACATGATAAACAACCAAGGTTTTTTTAAGTTGGCAAAGTACTTGTACACCGTTAGGTAACCAAATCAGGCTTTTCCAATATCCTGCCTTCACTGATAAATTCACAGTGCCTTATCTTCAAATGCAGACAGTAAAATGCACCTTGATAATAATAGCAAAATGTTTACTTTTAATGGAATTCTAGTCCTAGAAATGAAAATAAATGCACTTTCTGCTAACAATATATTTAATATATTTGTGGAGAAGAACTTTACATAGTATACAATTAGAACTGCAGTTATACTTGTTTCATAGTCACACTCAACCAGTTTAAAGACACAGATGTTCAGTGGCTTGTAGCTGCCTCCTGTGCTGTTTCTCTCTTTTGCTCAGGCCTGTGGCCCGAGCAGGACAGATAATTGTCACGGTCTTCGTACTGCCAGGGTTCCAGAGCCACTGACAAGATCAGATGTGGCATGATAAACAGTGCAAGAAAGCCCATTTGGGCACAGCCCCAAAGCCAACTGTTTTGGAGGCACTTTCCATGCAAAGGGAATTATGCTGGGAAAAGCAGGGGTTAAAGCCAAACAACCAAATTCTGCCATTAGGAAGTATGTCAGGGTTCAGCTGATTAAGAATATTTACCCAAAATGTTTGCTTCATTTGCTAGATTCCAGTAGAAATTTATTTTTTAAAACTCTATTATATGAAACATATTAGGATAATGAAGAATCATAAAAGAAAGTGAAATGTAGTCAATAAGAGGAAAAAAGCAAACACAAATAAAAATACACAAACACAAATGAAAGGACCCATGTAATCAAAATCAGCTGCAGTTTTAAATGAGTAAGTGAATATGTTTATATACACACACATATACTTGGAAAGAGCCTGTGGAAAGTATTGTAGATAGATTGGTGAGTTTTTCACTTTTATTTAGAATACAGTGCTGGTGAGTCTGACCTATTCCAATTAATATACCTACTGGTTTCTGGAAGCAAGGCAACAGGATTACTGAATGAGTTTTGCTAAGAAACTCTAGAGTTTGTTTCTATCGAAGAAAGCCAGGTTACCTTAAAAAGCATTATAGGAAACCAAAATTGGATTTAGAAAAGAAACCAAAAGCAAGCACAGGGCTGCTTCCAGGGCGTTTCCTCTCCTCCTCACTAATAGTTTGGGAGAAGTTGAAATGATCATAAAAAGGAAAGCCACTGAGACCTTATAGATTCCTGGGGCTACTTTATTTGTTCTTAACCACACCCAGCTAAGTTGTCTCTTCCCTGGGAGTAAAGCTTCTGTTTAAATGTCAGGAATAGCTAATCAGGGTCTGTTTTTAAATCAGAACCTGTCCACTTCCAACGAGGGAATGTTATGGGACAATATATATCTTTGCTAATCAAATCTTCCTTTTTAAAATCAGTGATGCCCACATATTCTCTTTCCAGAAGGGTAATATAAATTAAGAGTTAGATGACCTAGGGCTAAACCCAGTCATGCGGGAAACACAAGTTTTAAAATGTATGCTGTTGCCCTGGCCAGTTTGGCTCAGCGGTTAGAGCGTCGGCCTGCGGTCCTGAGAGACCCGGGTTCGGTTCCCGCTAAGGGCGCGTACCTCGGTTGCAGTTTGTCCCCGGCCCTGGTTGGTCGTGTGGGTGTCCCTTCACGTCGATGTTTCTCTCTCTCTCTCTGTTCCTCTCTCTCCCTCCCACTCTACCTGAACAAAAAATGGAAAAATGTCCTCGGGTGAGGATAAAAAATAAAAAAAATAAAATAAATAAATAAAATGTATGCTGTTACTAAGGCAGAGTTTGAAGGCTAGCAAGATATATATCTACCCCTAGAGTCCCACTAGGGTCCCCTCCCTGCTATGGGGAGTCTGTCTATCTTTTAAATAAACTTTCCTTTCACTTGTCCCTTTGTCCCTGAATTCATCCTTCCATGCAAGACAATGAACCTGGACCCCAACACTGCCACTTGATTTCACTTTTAAAAATTAAATACTATTTCTAGCTTATAGTTTATTGCACTTACATGTGCTCAACATCTCTTCATGGCAATAACCACGTATGTATATAATAGTTATAATGGCTTCATATTATTCCATTGCATATACCCAGTTTTATTTACTATCCAATATAATTTAATATTTATATTGCTCTAATTATTTTTAAATAAACAACATTATGATAAATATACCTGCATCCTTGTACAACTGTCCAATTACTTTCCATAGCATAAATTTCTAAAGTTAGAATTCCTTATGTCAAAGGATATCTATCTTTTTAGCCTTTATTATACTTTGACAAAATCCTCCAAAATATTTCCCTTTATTTTCACTCGTACTAGCAGGGCTGAAGGATGCCTTTTCTATATTCTCACTAATATTGAGGTTTAATTTTTCAAAATTTGTCTGTATATAGAATATCTTGCTTTCTCGTATATATTTTATTACTACTAAGGTTAATATTTACACATATCTTAGTTGGCCATCTGTTTTTCTTATTACATGAAATGCTATTTCTTGTCTTTTGCTCCATTTTTCAAGTGAGCAGTGTTTGTGTTGCTTAATAAAGAGCTTTTTATACGTTGATATTGATAATGTGTATCTGTTTATATGCTACAAATGTTCTTATTTTTCAAGATTCCCCGTCCCCCCCCCCCTTTAGGTGTATTTATTGTAGTTTTTTATATGTGTGTCAATTTTGTTAGTGCTTCTATTAGTAAGTTTTTCCCAGCATGAAGGTGACATAAATTGTGGGGAACCCAAGTCTCCTTGGGCTTTAGATTCAAAGTTAGTGAACTTTCCCCAGTCCCCTCAGTGTGTCTGAGGGCACATCCTTCATGCCTCCAAGGCTCCTCTGCCTCCCAATCAAACATTTGACAACTATACTATCAATGTCTATTTCTCTGTCTCTACCTCTTTTAGGTTATGAACAGTCTTACTTATATCTCAGCATAAATGGAAGCTTTGCTAAATTAGGTCTCTCAGTTATTGTCTAGTAGGCATTCATAACCTGTATTTAAACTTACTGACATAATTATACTGATCCAGTGTTATTGGTAAAAGTATTCAATTATATCAGCTTTTCATACCTTCTACTTCTTCAAAATGTGTCATAATCATAAGACTCATATTACTTTTACAATTGCTATGTTAAATTTGTTGCCTCTCTAGAGAAAATCAAGTTTATTTTGTACATTACTGGATCACCATTCTATTTCATTAAATAGAATAAATGAGAATTGTGAATTAATGAATCAACAAATAATCTAAAGTTTATAACCAGGAACTCTAGACAAAATACCTTACCATTGCTCTGAGTTTCTTTAAAATAATGTAAAAATATTTTTGTACTTCTAAACATGTTATTATAGAAAACATATGATAGGGAAGACCATGAAGAAGATTTCTAGTTTAATATCTACTTTTATTATTGTGTCATATTGAAATAACTCTAGAAATCAATAATATTTAGATTTTAAAATAATAATGTCATTCTATAAAACACTTTACATCAAAAGCATTTTGCCTCAAGTTGGCAATGTTTTTTGTTTGTTTATTTTACAGCATGGACTCATGTATATAAACAACAAAGCCAGTGCTGGACAAGAGAGGAATAAAAACAGATGGAAGACATTTTCAACTGGATGACCTTTTAGTTCACAGGCTTGAATGAGAATGAATCTAGTTATGCTAAATAACTAGTGGTACCTCTGAGCACCTGTTCAGTCTTCTAAATGCATTCAACCTTTGCTTCTAAGTTCTTGAGAATAACAGGAGCTTGTGATGAAAGGCAGATGTGACTTGATGTTGATATAGTTGTAACAAAACAATCTAGTGATTCCTCAAGGGTAAAAAGATGCACAACCTTGAAGATGAACTCCAAAGATATTTGCTTAAGGCTTTTACTCATCATGGAAAAAAAAATACTTCATAATTTTCTATGAAAAGCATAAAGTCTATATTTATTTTTTTGTCTTTTAGCATGATACATGGCAATAAAATCAAACTGGGTTTATTCACAACCTTTAATAATATAAAAGATTTAAAGTAGGTTAAACTTGTTTTCAGTAAACTAACACATTGTTTTATTTAACAGAAGAATATAGTGGATCAGATGCTGGGGTAATCATTCCTGGATTCAAATCTTACTTCTCACTCTGGATTCAAATCTTACTTCTCATTCTCCAACTATGTGAACTTGGACAAGTTCTTCAACTGCTAGGTTTTCTTGGCTATAAAATGGGGTTTATAATACTTAGTATTAACAGTTATCTCAATTAGGTATTAAATCACTTTATGTTAATCATTATTACAGGTAAAACATAAAATAACTATTAGGATTATTATATAAATAATAACCTAAATTATAGCAGTTTTATAGGCATAGATCCCTATGTATCCCTCAAGATTCAGATCATAAGTCACTAGTTTTATGAACTATTTCTTACCCAGAGTGGATCTAATTGTTTATTCACCTGATCCTCTATTTTCTTATGATTAGTCAATATAATGAGATTCATTTGTTGGGTCACTATTTAGATAAGTCTCTTGGGCTGAGTGAGACCCTTCAAATAGGATTACTCGAGGAGCAACAATTTTATTAATTATAGGGCTGTTTTGTTTTTGTTTTTGCTTATTTTTTTATGGTATGACATGGCCAGGAAAAATTTCTTCCGGTAATAAAGAGGAAAACATGGAGAAATGAGGTGGGAGAAATAATTGAGAAACCTTGGAGAGAAGAACACATATACTGGAAGACATTTATTAAGTTTCTGGTATGTATTGTGCAATGTGAGTTCTCTTCCCTACTAAATCTTTAGTAAAATATCTATTTACATTGAAAGCCTTGTGACGTTTGATAGGCTTGGAAGAGGAGTTTGATACATTCTGAATGATTTTAGAGGAGAACGGAGACTGCCAATAAGAAATCTGTCTAGCAGTCTGTCAATTTCCACAGCTAGACTGTGAGCTCCTACAGGTGGGACAATGTCATTGATAGCTGATGCCTTCCAAAGAGTCTAAAGAGGTGCTGGGGATTATAAGAAAAGTTCCTGCATGTCTTTAAACTTTCCAAACTATGAAATCTTATCTTCCACTATATTGTGAGCTAAACTGGTAAATACAGTCATATTATTCCTTTTAACAGAAGTGAGATTCTTATAGAAATGATGTACCTAAACCTACTGACAAACACAGAAATACTCATGATTGCATAGGTACATAAAAATATTAACCTATTTATTATTTTGTTAAAGTTTTATATAAAGTCTATATAAAATTAGGAGTTTTTTTGTTTTGTTTTGTTTTTTTAATCCTCACCCGAGGACATTTTTCCATTTTTTGTACAGATAGAGTGGGAGGGAGAGAGAGGAAGAGAGAGAGAGAGGGAAACATCGATGTGAAAGGGACACATCAAGTGGCTGCCACCCGCACGACCAACCAGGGCCGGGGACAAACTGCAGCCGAGGTACATGCCCTTAGCAGGAACCGAACCCGGCTCTCTCCGGACCGCAGGCCGACGCTCTAACCGCTGAGCCAAACCGTCCAGGGCTAAAATTAGGAGTTTTAACATGGCATTCTTAGAACTGATTTTAGAGCCAGGGTATATTGAAACAACATATTTTTTAAATTACTAATTACACAGAGATTTTTTAACATTCCTTAATTTAATAAATCATACATTTTAACATTATTTTTAAATAATCCTCACCAAAGGATATGTTTACTGATTTTAGAGAAAGTAAGGGAAAGAGAGAAGGAGAAAAAGAAAAACATCGATTGGGTGCCTCCCGCACATGCCCTGATCAGGAATCAAATCCACAACCTAGATATGTACCCTAGTGGGTACAACATTTGGTTCATGGGAGGATGCTCCAACCAACCAAACCACCTGGCCAGGGCAATCAGACATTTTTTAGCCATCTAAATATGGTGCCTATTTCAGCTGGGACTAATAAAGCTAAAGCAAAATTTAAAGGCTAAGAAATACCAAAGTAAGAAAAAGTATATTCTAAAACATAGTAATGGAGCAAAGAAATATTAGAGAAAAAAAAACCTAATACATTGTAATAAATGCATTACATATTTTGATAAATTGAATTGGCCAAGCTATATTATCATTATCCCAAAGCTAGCTAATAGGATCCTAATATAAAAGGATCTAGCTGAGTGAAGACAAAAAGAAAAAAATGTAGTTTTTAAAATTAAGTCTAAAAATTTGTCATTTCTGTCACTTTATTATAAAAATCCATTGGTGCTTACAGTAAAAAAACATTAGCACCTCTTGCACACCTAATTACATGTTGGCAGATTTGTTAATGTATACACCTTCAATAATATGGAGAGACTTACTACAATGTGGTTCTTTTGCCCTTAGTTTCTATTTATAGACAATGAGATTAAGCATGGATAATTTAACATAAAATAGGAAGAATATTTAGAATGATATCAGTGGTGGGGTACTCCACTCAGGATGGTCAAAAGCCACACAACTCTTTGATATTTCATACATGGGTTGACTATTTTGATTGAATTCACTATTCACTAGTGTGACCAATTTTGCTATTTAGATCTATTGAACTCAAACTGATGAAATCATTGTCTCTGAGGAGCAAAAAGAATTCCAGATCCACTCATTTCTCAAACTCTACAAGACCTTGTAGGAAGGGGAGATAATGATGAAGGAAGAGCATGAAAGTCATACATAAACTTTTAATGTTTTTAGGCTCTCTGCTTGAATATTCTAAGAATGCCTATGCCTACATTCATCCAACTGTGATGCTCTGTCTAATTTAAAGTTTTAAGGAGATTACATAACTGAACAAAACTTTTCACATCTTTTAAGTTATTAGCTGTAGGAGTTTCATTTTTTTGTCTTCACTCAGCTAGCTCCTTTTATATTAGGATCCTATTAGCTAGCTTTGGGGTGATGATAGCATAGCGTGGCCAGTTCAATTACCAGATTTTGTCGGTATTTTCCCTCTCATGCACTTAATGTCTGCTTTGTGCAAGATGAAAGACACTTAGTTCAAATCCCCCTTGAAAACAAATACAAGTTCACATAGTCATAAATCAATGACAGGCAATCTTTCATTCCTACCTGCTTGTATCCTTTTGTCTGATCGCTCCATTAGTACCTCTCTTCTGAAGTTTCAAATAAAGAAAATGTAATGCCACCTTTAAGGATAATTAGAATGAATAAATGAGCAGAAGAGAATAAGCATTCATAGTCATTAATTGTCCTAACAGACTCAGTCTGGGAAACATGAATAATGAATATGCTAAACAACAAAGAATATGCACATTATGCTTAGAAGCAAAGTAAAAATCAGAGAGAGGATTGTTATACAGGAAGAAAATACAGGATGCTCATTTCTAACCATCACTTAGCAAATGATGTCTGCTTCTTCATTATGATACTGTTATAACAAATATGATAGTCACACTGGTAGAAAGCTTTGTGTTTGGGTGGGTAAGTTCTCACTGATAGGACTAATATTAAGATGCAAAACTACTTTTCTTACATTGTTTTTATATATTCAAACTATTTTATAGTTTAAATTATTTTTGCTTTGTTATTTAAATGTAAGAGACTGTGTTATTATCATGTGTTAAAAGATAAACTGAGACATATAAAAACTTTAAGAATTTATTTGAGCAAAATTTGGGCAGCATCAAACTGTAAGTGGTTAGGAGCTTGGGGAGAGCCTTTCATAGAGAAAGGGTGGAAGCAAAGCAAGGAAATTAGTGCTTGGCTATAACTTAAAGTCTAATTCATTGTTTGTGATTGGTTGTCCTTAGGTTTCAATTTTATAATCTCGAAGCATTTAAATTCTTAGATTTTGGTTTGCTCATGTAGTCTATCACAACATTAGAACCACCTCCACTGAATGACCTCCTTGTTTAATTCATTTAACATGTATGTTTGTATGTATGTGTGTATATCCGTGATTAGATGGGCAAACTTTCAAAGTAGGCTTAGTTGCTAGCATTCTAGAAAAAAAATATACAGCAAGAGGTGAGGGAGAACAAAGAACAGTAATTCATAAATGTTCTCCTCTATCAGAGCGTGTGGTGAGGCGTTTAGGTCTATGAAAGCACACTCCTCAGCCCAAATCTCCGCTCTGTCATTCACTTGCTTTGTGATCTTGAGCCAATTACTTTTTCTCTATAGCTGTTTTCTTTGCAAAGTGGGGATATTAGCAGCAAGCTAATAGAATTTTCTGAGGAATAATTATTGAATATGTACAAAATGCCTAGAACAGAGTGTAGCCCATGGCAAACACCCTTTACTTACCAAGGTAAATACAAAATATCATAATGAGACAGTACTGTCAGCTGTGTTCTGGTTGAAGACGGGTGATAATATCAGGGTTTTACTTGATAATCCAAAGTTCAAGTATTCTATTCAGAGTCTGAAGGAAATGGTATTTGGAAGATATAAAATACTACATATTATTATTTATACTAGAGGACTGATATGTTCAGGTGGCTACAGTAGAGTTTTACAAAATAAAGATAAGATTGTTATTGTTGAGGCCTTGGGGGTTATTGCTATTTGCTTTTCTTGCTATATTTGAGTCCTTCTGGTCCCACTTCTAAATGTGTAGTAGTAAATCAGAAATTCAAAGTTCATGTAAACTGATAGCCCGATGACCTATAAAATGCAAAAAAAAACAAACACCTAAAATTCTAAAGGTGCCTCCTTCTTAGTTGATATTCTCTTTTTCTCTCACCTTGGCAACTCATCAATAGACAAAAAAAAAAAAAAATTACAAGTTTGTAACCATAAGCAGAGAAAGAGTCTGATATGAAGAATCTTTTCGAAGCATCTCCCAGCTACCTTTATTTGCAAGCTAGTGTCTCCCATTTGTCCCCACTCACCATTATAGCCCTAGACAACAGGGCAACGCAGAATGGGAAACAAGAAGATATGACTTAGCTGGAGATCTGCGAGGCATGAAGAGGAAGTAGGAAGCAATGAATCCCCTCATCTTTTTATCCTGTGGCTTTTGGAAGAAATAAGCAAAATGCAGAGAAGTTGAGGAGTGCATGACTCTGTCTCTAGCTCTTAATCCTAGTTTAAATGTGCTGTGTGCTGTGAGAAACAAGACAAACTGTAGAAATGTCTAGATGGAAATAGGGGAGCATTGGAGCTAGAGACATATTGCCTTGGACATGGTTTGGAGAAGTCTACAAGCGCCTAAGAAACACTCTCCAGGCCCTTAGCACCACACCATTATGGCACTGCAGTGACAGCAGTTCTCACACATGACATAGAGAACATGCAGAAATGCAAATGGCGACCAAGAAGCCGGTAATTGGGAAGAAGACCAGCCGAAGGTAGAAACCTAACATCTAAAAGTTAGCCATAAAAGGCTACTGCATTCCAAAAGACATAGGCACAGTCCAGCAGAGCAAGTTCTAAGATGGGGCAGCCTTCCTAGATGGACAAGGGCCAGGGCACAGAGAGAGGAGGCCCTCTCCCTTGGGGCCATGAAGTCAAATTATTCTTCCACTCTAACACACCCAGATACAAAAGTGGGAGGAACAGAGAGAATAATATCTGAAAGTCTGATCATTTTACCAAAATGTACTTGAATAATCACATTAAGGGTGCTTAAAAAACAAAGAAACTAATGTACTTTTAAATTTATGTTGAAGTACATTTCTACACCTCCATACTACACTGCCCCAAATCCAGCTGAATGAAGATTTCTATTAATAATTAAATCAGATATAAAAAAATAGAGAAGCTACATTTGTTAATATTAGTGTTCATATGAATGCGACCTTGTTACACTTCTTTCCATGAAAACCATTGCACTGAAATATATGAAAATTGATTCTATCCACACTATCTAAAGGCCAAATATGTTGTCAAGAGTCTAAGTATTGTTTTTTAGTACAAGATATAGAAGGAATAAAATTAAAAAGGGTAGTATAGCTTTTAATTAACAGAGAATTGGGGGAGGGAGGTCTCATGGTTATAATTTTTTTTGGTTTTTGTTTGTTTAGTTTTTATACAGATAAAGTGTCAAATGATCAAGAAAGCACTTATTGAAGCAGAGAGGACACATGGCAGCCCAGAAGAGATTAGTGTGGTTTCCTAGGATTAGAATTCGCATGCGATTTGTAAGCAGTAGAAACCCGAGGGCCAAGAGTACATTTGGTTTGCATTACATAACATCTTAGTTTTCCCTATAAAATGTTTACAAAACAAACAAAAAAACTCTTTTAACTTTCTTTACTGGATTTTGCTATCCAAATTTTTTCCCAGGAAAAATGTAAACTATATTTCTCACTTTGAATTAATTACAGCCTCTGACACTTATCCAATCTAAAGTTACAAATTTGATATTCCATGAGGACAAGGGGAATAAAAAGATATTCTTAAGTATCCCAATATAACTATAATACAAAAATTTTAGCAAGATTATATCGAAGAACTATAAAATATTTCTAAACTTTTTTTAAAAAGTAAATCAAAACTGATAAAGATAAATTTTATGTTGGTAATTGTTTTCCTTTCTTACTAAATAGACAAAATATATTTCCTAAACTGTCTTATATAACATATATAATCTAGAGTCTGAATTTTTCTTTTGGTACGTGCCCCTAGCGGGAACTGAACCCAGGACCCTCTGGTCCACAGGCCAACACTCCAACCACTGAGCCAAACCGGCCAGGGTTGAATATTTTTTTTATTAATATTTTAGAGAAAAAGGGAGCGAGAGATAGAAACATCGATGTGAAAGAGGAACACTGATCGGCTGCCTCCTGCATGCCCCCTACTGGGAATCGAGCCTGCAACCTGGGCATGTGCTCCTACCAGGAATCAAACTGGGACCTCTCAGTCCATGGGATGATGCTCAATCCACTGAGCCACACCAGCCAGGCTGGAGTCTGAATATTCTTAATTAGACCTCAGAATTATACTAAGGAATAGATACATATTTAACTGAATAATATTGATGCAAGTTTAATAAGAACAAAAATTAATATATTCACAAGTCACAATTTCAAAGGCAAGACACTAATATACCTTAAGTGTACGAATTAAAGAGAATTTAAATTTTTCAGTGTTTAAGAAACAAGAGATTCATAGTAACAGGTAGATTTGAAAATCTGGTCCCTAGTTGTTCAGGCACATCTTTTCATGACTTTCAGTTCCAGTCTTCCTCAAGGGTCTACAGAAAATTTAATAGGTCAATGAGAAGTTTAAGATAAGGTGTTCTTGGTAGCTATGATTGCCATATTTCCAACAGAAGGTGGGCAGTATCTTGGCTCTTTTGACTCTTCTCTGGTTAAAACTTTTTCTCAATCGATATGCTCACTGTTCTATCCCCTTTGAATAAATGCAAGAAAAGTATGATTTAGAATAAAATTTAAAAGATGATACATGAGATGTTTTTATTCAGACCCATATTTCATCCCTTTCTTGGGTATCTGTTTATGTAGAAATTTTAAGGAATACTATTGAAGAAAGGTAAAGGCCAAATGCATAATTAACAACATGAGTCATTGACTGATAATTTTTTTGGTGAATGCAAATGGTAGGAATTAACACTATATTTGACCTTGCCATAAGCCAAAGTCTATTTTCATATCCGCTATTAATTTTACTCTTTTTTAATTTTGGTCTTCCTATTCATTCTTGACTCACTGGGTTCCTTTATTGGCTCTGAGCTCATGAATTATAAGAAACCTGTATTAGCTGTTCATGGATGGCACTGTAGTTAGAAAGGTCAATGTATTTTGCATCTGAAAATTAGATTGAAGCAATAGAGAACTAGTTTCAGAGATCCTCCTTGGAAGTAAAACTCTAAAAATCTACTTTTTTCCAGCCAGCTAGATTCTTCTATATGGAATTCATTTCTTCAGTATCTATTTGATTATCTGTTTCATTTCTCTCCAGGAAAATGATTTTGCAATCATTGTTCAAGCCTTTCTCTTAGTGGTAAAGTAGAAGCTCTTAAAGGTTTTATGTGTGACCCAGAAAAATCATCAGGCAGCTAGGAATCTAGCATTAATGTAAAGTTTCTGTTCTATTCAGTACAGGGTAAAGAACCTCAGGTTTATAGCTTCCAAGATTTAAAAAGAAACTAAGATAAAAAACTGTATTAAGTAGTATCCATATGCAACAAATGACAGCATTGGTCTATAGTCGAAACTGATGGCAACACAAATTATGTAGAGCATTAGAATTATGATTGGCTTAGTCATATTTGGAGAAAGATATTTCTCTGCAATTGTATTTTATAATTTTTAAAAATTTTACAATGTTTATATTTAAACAAATAATGATAATAAGCATGTCAGATTTATCATAAATCTTACAAGAAAAATGTACTAAGATGTTTTATAGTTAGCTTCTTGAAGAAAATAATCAATAGATTTGCCAATATTCATTAATTAAATATATTAAATTTGAATTTTCTTCTGAAACACCTATTGTTAAAAAGAAAGCAAAAAGGTAGCTTAATTAATTCTTATCTACATGGAGCATAAATTATTATAACCAGTCTAGAAAACTATTTGGTAGAGACTATTAAAAATGAATATATGCAAACTCTATGACCCAGAAATTTCTGTATTCAGGAATATATTCAATAGAAATGTGAATATGTGTTCACCAAAAGATATGAATATAAATATTTAGAGCATTAGTATTTGCAGTAGTTCCAAAAGTGAAGCAATTCAAATTTTTATCTATAGTAAAAAACACAAAGCATTTGATATAGTCATGCAATAAAATACTATACAACAACGATAATGAGTGAACTAGCAGTAAACACAACACAGGGTTAAACCTAACAAACAAAACCTTGAATGAAAGAAGACTAATGCCCCAAAAGTATATGACTCCACTTACAGAAAGTTAAAAGATGGGCCAAACTAAGCCATGATATCAGAAGTCAAGGTCAAGTTTATTCTTGGCATAGAGTAGGAAGAGAGTTGGGCAGGGAACAGGGGAGTGACAGTCAAGAGAGAGGAAGGGGCTTCCAGTTCTGGTAACATTCTGTTTTTTCTTTATCTGGATGCTGGTTACATAGGAGAGTTCACATTTGTGAAGATACTTTGAAATGTACACCTACACATATTTTGAGCAATAGATATTAAATCTCAATAAAATTTACATAAACAAGATTTTCTCCACATAGTCATATTCCTTAGGGATCATGTAATATGAAATAAATATCACTTTCAAAGTGGTTAGCCTGATATAAAGATACATTTATGAAATTTTCATTGGCCAAGGAAAACTTTGATACTATCAAATTTGGTATTTACTTTTCTTTTTTTTTTTTTCATCCTCACCTGAGGACATTTTTCCATTTTTTGTACAGATAGAGTGGAAGGGAGAGAGAGAGAGAAACATCGATGTGAAAGGGACAAATCGAGTGGCTGCCACCCGCACGACCAACCAGGGCCGGGGACAAACTGCAACCAAGGTACATGCCCTTAACGGGAACCGAACCCAGGTCTCTCCGGACCTCAGGCCGAGACTCTAACCGCTGAACCAAACTGGCCAGGGCGGTATTTACTTTTCTTTATCAACACATTCATCCCAGCACATCCTCAAAATGTCCATGGTACATATACAAAAGCACACATACCTATCTATACCTTAAAAGTACAGTCAGCTGTAATCCAGCATACACTCATTTCTATTACTTTTATTTTGTTCGGGTCTTCTTGCACATTACCAAACAAACTTGCCATACAGCTTAGATTGATTTAAATTAACTAAAAAGTATTTAATAAATGTCTGTGTTTAAAGAAAAAATAAATTACAATATTATAACCTTGTCTTCTACTATTATAGATGTGACTTAGCTCAGAAAAGATATCTCAAGCATTATAATATTTCCATTTCTTAACATATTTCACAGGTGATAAATAAGTACGATGTCTAAATGTGTATTGGTATCAGACTTTATTTGCACCCAATATATCAAATTAACTTAGCACACACTCATTCAATGCACACTTAGGGAGAGGTGACCATGTAGCAGGCAATGAAGTAGGTTCCAGTGATACAAGATTAAATAAGAAATAATGCCCCAGTGCACTTCCATTCTGTAACCAAACCCGGGTTTGGCTGCCTGCAGCAATAAAAGTCAAACTCAAGAGACAGATGCTAGTGCAAAGGAAAGGTTTATTCAAGTGCTGGTCCCCTGAGAAGATGGGGAACTCTCATCCCAAAGCCCATTTTAACAGCTCTGGTCAAGCTAGCAAATTTTATAGAGCTGAAAGAGGGGGAGAGAAAAGTATGGATGTGCAGGATGTATAGGGTATGCAGGATGTTTTCCTGTAGGTCTTCATATGGATTTTTATGGTCATCATGCTTGGGTTGGCCACCTGGTTTTTTTGTCTGCTGAATTCCTGTGACTGAGCAGTAGGTGTCTGCCAGGATCTTGAGTTCAGGACGCTCAATAGAAACAGCAATAGAAACTCCTGAACTGTAAAGTATGCTAAACAAAACAAAACAAAAAACTTTTAACATGCAAGCTCTAGTTTTGAGAGAAAAATCAGGTTAGAATAACAAGCTGGGTTTAACATCTGCTAAGATTAACATGGGTAGCTTTTTTCTTTTATGTCTGTACTTTGTTAGTACCTTCTTTTTTTTTTTTTTTTTATCCTCACCCGAGGACATTTTTGCATTTTATCTTCAGATAGAGCGGGAGGGAAAGAGGAAGGAAGAGAGAGAGAGAGACATCCACGTGAAAGAAACACATGGAGTGGTCGCCACCCACACCACTCCAATCGGGGCGGGGGACATACTGCAACCGAGGTACGTGCTCTTAGCGGGAACTGAACCCAGGACTCTCTGATCCACGGGGCGATGCTCTAACCCCTGAGCAAAACCAGCCAGGGCAGTACATTCTTATTTTAGTTCTATTCTATGGCTAGTCAGACTAATCTAAGTAGTACATCACATTCATTCTCCATTACAATCCTATTTGGGGCAAGACACAAGTAAATACAAACCTACAGAGAAGTGTAAGAGATATGAAAGAGACACGCACAGCATTTTGGTGCGCTGACAAGAGCACAAAAATAAAAAATGAAAAACAGGGACTTCATACTTAAGATCTTCATATGACAGGTAACCCCTGGGCAAGGTTTTTAGCAAATGTGCACGTGGAAGGAAAGGGGAATGAGAATTAACTAATCAGCTAAGAGAGATAGGGAGGATTTCAGTTAGTTAGACTGGCATATAACTATGCACAAACCTTAAATCTTACTGGTCCCTCAGATGATGTTTAAGTATGATTTCCAACTTTTTTATATAAGCCTGACTCTAAAATAGAAAGATGTTAAAAGGTGTTAATGATCAACCATGTGAAATAAATTCATCAACCAACAAATCATTACCACCTTACTTTTAGGAGAAAAGTATGTGTAAGAAATATAAATCCACTTAAAAAAACATGAATACATGAACCAAAAATAAAGACTTCATAGCACAATCAGTATCTTGGTTATGGATTCAGTATGTTATAAAGACCAATATTTTTACAACAAAAAGAGATTCATCAGAAAATAATATGAAGATTCCAATGAAATCAACACTAGAACAGTTTGACAGGTAAAAGTATTTTTCTTAATTATCACTACTATATGATTGTCAAAGATAATATTATTTGCAAACTATGAAAGCCATACTGAAATTTTATTATGCAAATAAAACCATTGATCACTATGGAAATTTTAAAAATATTTTAATTTCCTTATTTGAAGGTCTAGTAAACCCATCATTTATCTGAAATGCATTCTCTCCTACATCTTGAATAAACAGAAGCCAAAAGAAAATTTGGCCTAAACAGCCCTTGAAATTCCATGAGTCTTTAATAATACATTCGGTTTTCTAATAGCAAGCTACAGTTTATGTTTCTAATATAAAGTAAGTTTGTTTAAAGGTCTTTAGCCAATGCTGTGAAAAACAGCAGTAACGATATTTCCAAGATTAATATTTTGCTTCTGCACTGTGATAAGGTTTATATTAACTACACGAATTAACGGCAAAGTATAATCACTTTATATATTGGTATTTCAGAAGAAAGTTACTGTACTGGTCAATTTGGCTCAGCAGTTAGAGCATCAGCCTGTGGACCGAAGAGTCGTGGGTTTGATTCTGGTCAAGGGCACGTGCCTCATCCCTGGCCCTGGTCGGGGTCATGTGGGAGGCAACCAATCCATGTGTCTCTCTCATGCCTCCCCCCGCCCGACACTTTATCTGAAAAATCAATGAAAAAATACCCTTGGGTGAGGATTAAAAAAAAAAAAATTAGAAAGTTACAAATATATATATGTATATATATACATATATATTTTAAATAAGTTTTTAAATAAATATTACTCATAAAATTAAAATACTGCTGATGAGTTGCTCCACAGAAGATATTAATTGAAAACATATATTTCATTTCACTACAATTTAGAAATGTGTTTTCCTCTTTGAAAAATTAATTTTAATTCACAAGTGTCCTTTTTAAAAATCAAACTTTATAACTACTTTCCATTATGAGATATAAACATATAGAAGAATGTATAAAACATATTTATAATTTGAAAATAATTATAAATACTTAAACTACCTCTGAGGATAAGAGATGGAACCTGTGTTTCACTGCCAAACACACTTCTTTGTCCTTTCCTGTCACAACTCCCTAGTTTAGACCAGAAATAACCACTGTCCTGACTTCTATAATAAATTTTTCCTTGGTTTTCATAATTTTACCATTGTTATAACTCCCTAAAACATTTAATTACATTTTGTCTTTTTTTAATGCTTCATATAAATGAAATCTATTCTAAGTATTCTTCTGAGAATTGCATAATTGCTCAACATTATGATTGAGAAATTCATCTATATTTTAGTGTGTAACAACCAACTATACTTCTAAGGTTTGGGAATCTGAGTTAATGCTATGTCTTTAAAATGAATTACATAGTGTTTCTCTTTCTATTTGACAGAGATTTGTGTGCAAGATAAGAATCATTTTATTTCTTTAATTTTGAGAATTTTTCAGTAAAAATTATTATATATGTAGTAGTAATAATATAGTAATTTTATGTATATGGTACCTTTATAATTTAAAGTTTAATTATTATAAATATTAACAGTGCTCTTTGAATCAATAGATATATATACTTACTTGATTTAAAATGGAGTTTTTAGTTTTCTCTCTTTTTTTTCTTTGTTCTGATACATGTTTTGTTTTTAATTGAACAGGCCTATTCTGACCAACAGTTACTCAGAAGAATAGAATAAAAAATAAGTAGAAAAAAATATGACTTTTTAGTATATGATAAGGTATTTTTCTTCCAAATAGGTGAACATAAACTAAATGATTTTAGTGTTGAAGTTCTGTTTTGAAATAATTTTTGTGGATATTTTCACCTTCAACATAAAATCATAATGCAGTACTCCTATCACTATTATGTGTTGGGTCATGTGAAATCTATTTATATCATAATCCTGAGTCCATCTTCCGATGTATTTGTATAGAATTTCAAATTAGCCCCAAAGGGATAACCCCCACCCCAAGAAATGGGTCTCATAGTGTATTATGATAAAAATGCATGTTAAATAAAAATACAGCAAACATTGATGACCAGCATGACTCAGGTCCAAAATGAATATCAAATATTTAACTAAGTAAGATCATGAATTTGTGAGTCTATTTAACTCTCTATTTCGGGTTTTCAATTTCTTTGTACTCTGATTTCATTTCTTTAAAGCAAATTTCTCCTAAATTAAATAAAAATTTTAAAAACCCATAGGAACCAGTGTACTCACCTATAAAGAGGGTCTTTTACTCTTTGGAGACATAAAATATTTGCCTCTATTATATTTTAATAAATTACACAATATTATTGGATAGTTTCAAAGACTTAAGTAAATTTTGTTCAAAGGCCTAAGCATATATTTTCTCCTCAAGAGAAAAATAAAGTATGATAAAGAGCACAGACACATAAACTTCACCACAATTATTAGCCTTACTAATGAATTATACATTTTACTTAAGCAAAAATCTAAATAAACAAATGAAGGATAGAAAGAATAAAAACCTTACATTAATTTATCTTTCTGTGATGGCACTAACATTCAAGTCAAAGCCAAGGCCAAGGTATATCATGTTGCTTTTACACCATCTTTAAGCAATTAATCACACTGAAGTAGCTATCACTGCCACACTAAAGGTTATAAATTTTTTCCAAATTATTATTATTGTTCTCTCAAGAGAAAATAGTCCCAATTTTATTTTTTTTGTTTGTTCATTGATTTTATAGAGAGACGATGGGAGAGGGAGAGAGATAAGAACATTGATTGGCCGCCTCCTGCATGCCCCCCACTGGGGATTTGGCCCACGACCTGGGCATGTGCCCTGACCGGGAATCAAACCAGCAACTTCTTGGTGCATAGGTCGATGTTCAACCACCGAGCTACATCAGCCGGGCAATAGTCCCAATTTTAATTAGTTAGATATATTTTTGTGATCATAATGTAATTAACTCACACTTTCAAAATATACAAAATTTTATGACACAAAAATCATATTCTTTTATTCTCCCGATAGCCTTTTCTTGTACATTTTCAAAAATCTGAATTTAATCTCACATCCTGTAAAAAAAAAGTATCCTTGAAAAAATTTTTTATGCTTAAATAAAATAAACATAGAGCATCAGAAGTTTTCTTATAAGAACGTCATTTTGAAAGTGAACTTTAAAAAGCTTTCTGAAATGCATTGTCTCTCAACAATTCTGTATCTTTCCCTAATAGCAATCTGAGGATCAAAGTGTCAGTCTAACTTAAAAAGTGAAAAAATACACATGAAACGTTCAACTCCATCCCAATTTTCTCATATCCCTAGCCCTATAAATATGATAAAATGATTGTGAACAGTGCTTTGCCTAATGCGACCATCTAGTGTTTGTCGGTTTAGAAATCCCATTTAAAAGAATCAAGTTGGTTTCTACCCATAATGAAGACTTACCTCCAGTTTAAAAGTCATCCCCACCCACAGAAAGGAATGAAGTTGTAACATCTACCACTGAGAAGCTCTGCTCTTATTCTAAAGAATTATAGGGTAGATAGTCTAGCCTAGTTGTGTCCCTTGGGGAATATAACAGATGCATACACATAAAGGCAATTCACATTCACCGACGATAGTTTTCATAGGGGCAAAATTATAGCCTGCCTCTACATGATTTTCATGTGCTTCAAAGGATCAAGTTGATTGTCCTTACTTTCAGTGTTTAGTTATTTAAAGAAATGGGCAATTCCCTTTGTTCTGCCTGTCCATGCATAATTTATACCAACTCTTCCTTAACCTCCATTTAATGTTTGCTAATACATTCCCCCTTGTTGCCTCCGGTACCTCATGGCCCCTCTGGGAGTGGTAAGGGCTCTTCTTCACATATCTTAAAATCTAATCTAATACGCACTTTCAAGTTTATTGAGTATAAAAATTAAACAAAATAAAATAAAGTCACTTATTTGTGAGCGCAACCTAGCATTCTAGAAAACAATTTTAGTATTTAGTTAGAGACAAAGATGATGATTACTGGCAACATAACATCCTTCAACTATTACTCATAAATTCATAAGAAATTTTCTCTTTCGTAATAGCTCCAACAGTCTAGAGTTTAACAGTCTCCTAAGATAAAAACTAGTGTTTACAAACTGCTCTACAATTTATTTTTTTATTTTTGTTGAATTTGTTGGAGTGACGCTGGTGTACAGGTTTGAGGTGCACAATTTCACAGCACATCATCTGTACACTCTATCCGTCCACCACCTCAAGGCAGGTCTCCTTCCATCCCATTTACGCCCCCTATAATCTCCTCCACTCCCGCCCATACCCACTTCCCATGTCTACCTCATTCATGAGTTCTTTCTCTTTTTTTCTTTCTTGCTCAATCCCGCCACCACCCTCACCCCCACCCCCACCCCCACCCCCAACAGCTGTCAGCCTGCTTTCTATCTATGAGTCTGTCTTTATTTTGCTTGTTAGTTCATTTTGTTTATTAGATTCTACCTATGAATGAAATAATATGGTACTTGTCTTTCTCTGATTAGCTAATTTTACTTAGCATAATGATCTCTAGGCCCACCATGCTGCCACAAAGGGTAAGGTTTCCTCCTTTTTTATGGCCGAGTTACAATTTATTTACTACTTGGGTGATCACTGATAAGTTGCTTAACATTAATAAGCTTCATCTTTCTCGTTTATAAATTCTTCATGTTTAAATTATTTTGTTTACTGCACTAGATGAAACTTCTAGTACAATGTTATTACAGAAGTGATGAGATTGGACACACTTACCTTGTCCTTACTTTAGGGAGAAAGTGTTCCATATTTATCACTGATTGTAATCTTAGCTGTAGGGCTTTTATGGAATATTAGACATATATTAGACAGGAACTGTCTCAATGTCTTAAACCATCCCATCCCTCAAATCTTATAGTTGCACAAATTACAATATTATATTTTCAAAAATATAATCAAGAAAATAAAGTAACAAGTTAAAAGTCTGGTGATATATTAAAAGTCATGTAAAAAGCTACAAAACACAGTGATTTGTTTTTAGTCAGTGGAATCATTATGTGTACTACAAGGTCCATTATTCTTTAAAGAAAAGCCATATCATTTATTCTTTCAATTCTTAAGCATTTATCCTTTCAAATCCTCTAATAATTTACCCCAAAATTAAAATGCATATTAATGAGACATATCTTAGTTTTTCCCTATTGAGCTGCTCAGAACTGAGAGATTTAAAACTTTATTCTTCACAGACTGATTGAACCCATGAGAAATGCTCTTTCTTCTTAACAGATCAGTACAAAATATTATCCACAGGAACACCAAACTCACATGTGCATATACCATCTCCCCACTGTTGACAAAGACATATTACTTCATTATTTCTCCCTGCATGACAAGCCAACTCCACTCTGCAGGCTGCCTCAGAACCAAAGACATTTTTCAAAATTGATCTTTCCTTGATGTTTTATGTATTCAATAACTGATTTACATTGTTGGTCTTATCAGAGAATAGCATATGTGCTAAATGAAATTTCCTGTGATGAACTTGAGATGCCAACTCTTTCTATTTGAAGAAAATCCCTCTGCTTTTTTATATGTAAAACAACAAAAAGTTGTATAATCTTTGAATTTGACAATGAGAGCGGTGGTTGCTTCTGGTGGTATTGGCCACTATTCATCAGGTTTCTCTGTGACTCATCTCACTTAGTTCCTTAATGCCAGAAATCTTCATGTTGTAGTGTTCTTTATATTTAAAAATATATATGTGGGAAAAGAAATTCTAGGTTTCTAGTAAATAAGAGTGGCCACCTGAATCTTAATATCCGTATGCACCATCTAAAAACCATATTGCTCAATAAAGAGAACAAACAGAAACACCTGTAATCCATGCCTATAGTGGAGCCAGAAGACAGAATATACTAGAAAACTTAACTTGCATGTAACAGAAAAGGAAATATTCTACACCAGGAGAGCCAGCTCCAAAGTCCAAAGTTGATTGGAAAGTCAGAGAAACGTTAGGCAAAAAATAGGAAAGATAGATTTGCACCAAGGAGTATAGAAAAAGAAATAAAATAATCACGGTCATTATAAAAAACAGGCCTGCCCTCTTTGGGAGAAAATACTGAGAAAAAAATCTGAGACCTGTTGGTTCAGATAACTGGCTACAGAAGAACTGAAGGCAGGGGACTAAAGAGTGGGTGTGAACAGCAGGCTTGGGAAGCCATTACTTCCTAAGGATGAGGAAAGAGTCTTAGCAAGAAGTGTACTTTAGATAGAAGCAGGCTGTAGAATTTAGAGATCCTCAAAAACAAAAGGTAATCACAAAGCCAGAAGACACTCAAAAACGTACCACATATTAAAGAACCTGAAAATGATGGTAACAGAAGAGGACAGTCCTGGACAAAAAGACATAGAAAGACCCTTCAACTCTTCACTCCTGTCTAGATAGTATCACCTATTACAGTTTATCCAAAAAATATGATATTGCAAAAGGACAGAAAATGGTAGATAATATTTATAGTCACTATAAAAGGAAAATAAAAATTAGAACCAAAATATTTTTTTATCATTGAATTTATTGGAGTGACATTAGTTAATAAAATTATGTAGGTTTCAAGTGTACGATTCTATAATACATTATCTGTATACTATATTGTATGTTCACCACCCCAAGTCAATTCTCCTTTTATCACCACTTATTTCCCTTATACCCTCTTCAACCTCCCCCACTACCATTTTCTCTGGTAACCACCATACTTTTGTCTGTGTCTATGAGTTTTTAGAGATTTTTATTTCCTCTCCCTTAATCCTCTCACCTTTTTTACCCAGCCCCACAAACTACTTCCCCTCTGACAGCTGTTAATCCATAGAATCAAAATATTTTAGCCTGGCTGCTGTGGCTCAGTGGTTGAGCATCGACCCATGCACCAAGAGGTCACTGGTTCAATTCCCAGTAGGGGCACATGCCCAGGTTGTGGGCCTGATTCCCAATGGGGGCATGCAGGAGGCAGCCAATTGATGTTCTCTCTCATCAATGCTTCTATCTCTCTCCCTCTCCCTTCCTCTCTCTCTAAAATCAATAAAGAAAAAATAAATGAATAAACAGTGTGCCAAAAAATGCAGTCAATATTTACTCTCATTCTGCTAATGTTAACTTATGTGACCCTCTAATTTTTAAAAATTCACAAGGCCATACAAATTAATATTTAAAACTTAATTCATGAATGAAATTTTCTAAATTCACTTAAATATGTAGAGCTTCCAGCTGGCATGTCAATAAACTCATGTCTGGCTGTTTTGTAAAATAGGAGTCAGTTATCCTTTCTGTCTCTAATGTACTGATGTTTCAGCTTGAAAATAATGAACTATAAGTAGACTGCGTCTAAAATGTGCATCACTGTAATGTTATAGGAATCTGATTGTGTGTGCTAAATTCTCTGTTACTACAGATAAGTACTAGTATTTAAATTATTCAATTTAAAGCATTTCAACATCAGTTGCAAAACTTACATTGAAATATATAAAAGAGTTCATGGTAGAATAGAAAACACTGTCCAATTAATTTAGTCATTTCTTTCACATTCTTATACACATGCCATCTGTTTTTACCATTTGGGCTACTATAACAAAATACTGCAGACTGAGTAATTCATAAACAACAAAAATTTATTTCTTACAATTCTGGAAGTTGGAAATTTGAAGATCATGGTGCCAGCATGGTTGGGTTCTGGTTTGCACAGTGCTGACTTCTCACTGTGTTCTCACATGGCAAAAGGGGGGAGGGATCTCTATGGGCTCTCTTTAAGAGCACTAATCCCATCTATGAGGGCCCCACACTCATGACCCAAGCAAGTCCCAAAGGCCCCACTTACTGAACCTTCACATTAGACATTAAGATTTCAATACATGAATTTTGAAGCAGACATAAACATTCAGACCATAGCACCAGTTCATTGTACTTCTCTAAATTCTGATGGTCAGACCTCCCCTCTAATTAAGTGGATTTGACGGTCCTCATAGTGGAGGTCTCTAGAAGCTGGGCTCTCAATAAGATAGCAGGAATAGCCATTTTGGCAAAGAAGATCAAGAAGAGCTTGCCTATGCACAACACATATGAATATACTGTTAATGTAGCTAAGGCCAAAAGACCTCAAGGTAATTAAGCAATATTTAGTGGAAGAACTATGGCAGAGAAATCTAGAGAGCTGGAGAGCACTGAATTATACTTTCTACTCTACCATGAACTGACTGTATGACTGAAAAAATTATTTACCAACTCAAAGTCTATTGTTTCTGAACTACTCTATGGAGAACACAATTATATATAGAAAAGCTTTTTGAACTATTCAGTGGGGAATGGAGGTAAGGTGATCAGAGCAGTTGAAAAATGGATGTGAGGAAAGCAATTAAGTCCTGGCTGGTTTGGCTCAGCAGTTGGAGCGTCCGCCTGTGGACCAGAGAGTCCTGGGGCACATACCCAAAAAAAAAAAAAAAAAAAAAAAAAAGCAATTAAAGTTCCATCCCTGCCTCTCCGTTGCAGTACTTTGGACAATTACTACCTAAAAGATCACCACAGGTATTACTAACAACATCCCAGAATACTTGCGGAGGTATACACAAGGTAAAACAAAAGTTCTAAAGGAAGAAGACTGGTTCCCCTAGCCACTCTTATGCATTTATTCATCCATTCTTTCTGCGTCAATATGGGGAATAACAAACTAAGACAGGATATTTCCTCAAATGCTACCTTTACCGAAGGGTTAAAAGGTAAAACCCTGGACAGGGTAATTATCTGGATGGGCAGCAGCAAATGGGAACCACTAAGAGTAGTTTCGTGGGTTGGAAACATCTATTTTGGCCCTCATAACCTCACTCTTCTTAAACTCAATAGGACTGATACAAAGGAGGGCCTAGTCTTTGGCCCTTTCATAGTTTAGATTATCAGAAAGAACAGCTGATATACTCAAAAAACATGAGCTCATAGGCAAAATAACTAAATAACTAATAAGTACACTATCTCAGAAGTAAAACAACAACTTTGAAATATTTGAATTAAAAAAAGAAGAATGGCCCTGGTTATTGTGGCTCAGTGGTTAGAGTGCTTGCCATGCACCAGAGAGTCGAAGGTTTTATTCCTTGTCAAGGGCACGTACCTGGGTTGCAGATTCGATCTCCAGCCTTGGTCAGGACGTGTACAAGAGGCAACCAATCTATGTGTCTCTCTCACATTGATGTTTCTCTCTCTTTCTCTTCCCTCCCTTCTACTCTCTCTAAAAATCAATAGATAAAATATCCTTAGGTGAGGATTAACAAAAATAAATAAAATAAAATAAGAATGATGTACATAAGATAAAGATATTTGCATATAAAGGAATGAGAGATTATTAAATATCAAGGATAATTTAGGTATAAAATAATAGTTGAACAGAGAACAATGTAGATGGAACAACTAGTATGATAGATACAGCCAAAGATACAGCCTGGCAAATTTTGCTGGTAAAGAAACAACAAGCCCTCTTAAGATTCAAATTGTTTCTTAACTTATACAATACACACAAGGAAAGTAAAAATTGCCACAGGTGCTAGCTTTGTGTATTATTTATCCCAGTAGACTACACTAAAAGACAGGGACTACAACTCTAAGATGAATGACAGGACACACTGTTGCTAAGGGGTCAATGCCATGCTACAGCTAATTAACTTTATAGTTTCTTATACATCTTAGAATAGGTAAAGCAGATATTCTCATAGCTCCGCAAAGGAAGAGAAGTGATGAGAAATTTTCTCCTGACAGCCTACAGCATCCTTGGTACATAGAGAGACAAGTGGAAAAGGACCTTTTAGAAGCTCTTCAACAGCCTCTCATAGTTTCATGTTCTGGATGGATTATAAGATATTCTGCCAAGACTCAGATCAGTAATGATTTAAATCTTTTCTACATGACCAATTAGATATGTACAAGGTTATTAGGGGGCCATGCCAGAGTCATTCTCCTACAGAGAAACAGCATATACAAAAGAACATAAAGAAACGTGGATTATAAAAATGGAAATGGCAATATCTGGATAATAAGAGAAACGAGAAAGAGGAGTAAAAATGGAGAGAAGAAAGTGAAGAGGTAATGGGCCCTGGACGGTTTGCTCAGCGGTTAGAGTGTTGGCCTGTGGTCCAGAGACACCCGGGTTCAGTTCCCGCTAAGGGCATGTACCTTGGTTGCAGTTTGTCCCCGACCCTAGTTGGGTCATGCAGGTGGCAGCCACTCGATGTGTCCCTTTCACGTCGATGTTTCTCTCTCTCTCCCTCCCACTCTATCTGAACAAAAAATGGAAAAATGTCCTCGGGTGAGAATAAAAAAAAAGTGAGGTAATGGAAATAAAGCTTACAAAATTAAAGAAAGGTAAAAGATCTCAAATTGAAAGGTCTAATAATATTTCAATAAGGAAAGGGAATGGAAAAAATGCACATGAATATGAGAGCAAGAAAATTTAAGAATATTAAAGACAAGGAAATATTCTTAAAGGGAAAGGGAAGAAAATCATCAATAAAACATTAGATTTATTGTTGGTTTTTCAATAGAAATGTGAAAGTATTAAAACCAATGAAGTAATTTTTAATACTGAAAAAAATTTACATTATAATTTTATATCAAGTTAACCTGCCAGCCAAATATAAGGGAATAATAATGATATTTCCAGGAACTTCTACTTCTAGGTAAAATGTAACAGTCTGGCAGGCTTACATTTCTGCTACAACAAAGAGGAAAAGCTAAAAGGTTTATAAAAATTATATTTTAGCTATATCAGAAAGTTATAGAAACACAGGTTAGATATAATAAAACTCCATATAAGGTAGAACCGTGTTCTGAAGTGAGCTGGTGATTGTCAGCTGTATCTTTTCTAAAAAGCATTTGCTATTCTAGACAAAGGCTGAAAATCTTTGTTGCTCCAGGCAGAAGGCCTCTGTTTGGACAAGAAAAGTCACTAAAGAATCATATGTTGCTGAAATGACAAATTAGTCAATTGAGAAGGCTCAGACATGTGACACACACTCACACACACACACACACACACACATAATATTTGCTGATTTATGAGGCTGTATAGGAGGTTGACAGGATATTCCAAAAGAATCGAAAAGGTAGATGAAGTTTTCACAGTGCTTAGGAAGCAAAACCAAGTAGCTAGAAGAAGCCTTTCTCAGATACTTAACCATCTTCCCTCTTATCCATCTGGCAAATTTTGAGGCTGTATGAGACAGAGGTTTAAAAAAATAAGTTGAAAACCCCAGGCGGGAAGTACTGAATCATCTACAATCTTTCGGGAATGAAGTGACAAAGACTTAACAGGTTCCCAACAGTCCATGAAGATAGAAATAGGTATGATCCAGAGAGAAATTAAGTCTTACTAAAATTGCAACTTAACCCAACCCATCTCAATACCTGACTATAATTATATAATCACCCTTTTACTCTACTATATACCATAAAAATGGAAAAACTCTCTATGGTAGAATATATCATCATCAAGAGTACCTACAGCTTTTTGATACATAATGGTCAGCATACAAAAAAATATGTACAATTGAAAAGAGAAACCATATGACTGATAATCAAGAGTCAAAATAAATAATAGAAGCAAACCAAGGTAATCTAGACATTTGAGTTAATAAAGACTAAAATAACACTGTTGTGTTAAAAATAGTGGAAAAGATGTATAAAATAAGTAAAATTTAAAGAATTTCAACTATAATTTTATATCTAAAATATAAATAAAATGAATTACCTGTAACTGAAAATATATTTTCTGAAAATAAGAAATCAGTTGATATTCTTAATAGCAGACAGAGGTTGACAAATGGAAGATACGTCAATAGAAAATATCCAAAATGAAGCATAGAGAAAAACAGAATAGGAAAAATTGATAAAGTATAAGAAAAATGTGGAACAGGCTAAAGGCTTAACATATATGTATAAATCTTTCAAATAAACACCAAATCAAGAAGAAATATAATATGTGCCCAAAACATAAAGAGAGGCAATGATTCCTTTGTGCTGGAAAGTTCAAGGTCTAGATTTTAGGAAGGAGGTAGACCTGTGTTGAAGTTGAAGAATAGCTGATTTCTAAATGGAAAAGAGGCAGAGGGAGGCTATTTTATGTAGTCATTGCTGTTTTTCTAGCCTGGAACTAAAACACAACTGAGGCCTTGATATTATCTCTAGGGCTTAATGCTTAAGGGCTAGTCTCTGGCACCCTTGTTCGGTCCCCCTCTAAGGGGATCTAATCCACGTGACTAGAAATATACTAGGAGAGGGAAGGTCAGGGGAGGATATGAACCCTTCAACCAGGGATATGAAAGGTGAGAGGGTCTAAACCACATGAACAGCAATATGTTAGAGGAGGAAAGTTTGCCCTGGGGAAGAAATCCTAGCCCAGTTTTGTTCATTGCTAGGTTTTCATTGCTTTCTGCCCTGGTGATCTTCTGTATCTGGCTCATCATCTTTGCTGTGCTCATGCTTAACTGCCTACCACAGAGTCACTTAACTGAAAATTATTAAACCTGAATGATAATGTTGGTGGCAACAAGGATGGCACCAGGTATTAGACTAGTAGGTTCAGACCAGACCTTGGGTTCAGCAACCTCGGTACTTGACTTCTGGCCAGTCAATAATGTTTAACAAAATTAAATTCCATTCTGACCAGTTATTCCTGCACGTAAACACCTGAGCAGTTTTCTAAAAAACCTGGGACTGACACCCAGAGGAACCATAAAGACAAGGGGTTAATGATGGCCTTGGGAGACTTGAAGGAACCATAAAGAAGGAGATTAATGATGGCCCAGACCTCTGCTGGAGCAGACTCCTTACCTCTGAGACAACTTGTATCAGTCCCGACACCAATTATGCGGTGCCAAGAGAATGTGGGGTTTTTTAAATGTAGTTTTTTAAGTTTCTGTAGTTTGGGCCTATAAAAACCAGAGAACAAAGAGATTTTGAGGCTGGGCTCTTTTAAGGAGTCAGCCCGCCTGCACCCAGGCACATGCAATAAGGCCATTTGGCTCTACACTGGCCTTGCATTGTGGATGTGATCTCCCGCCGGCTCAGAACTTTTAGCTAGAAAAGAATTCAGAGTCAAGACTCAAGAGGATGTGTATTTAGAAAATCACAGAGTTGGAAGAAGTGAGTGGTAGAAGAAATATGTTCAGGAAGCAAGTTACAGAGACAAAAAAAAAAGGGCCCTTTGAGCTCAAGAGTGATGAAAGTAAAGGTAACACACCTGGGAAGAAGGCAAAAGCAATGGAGAGGTGAAGGTGTAGGCAGACTCCTGGGAGGGAAAGCATACTGGGTCCTTCCTTCTAAAAGTTTTTAAGTGTCAAGATCTTAAGGGAGGTCTCAGGGGAGGACCTCAGTAAAATATTCATCAGCTTTTTAGGTTAGTTCTTTTAGGGTCGTGGTCTTCACTGATTGATCAGAGCCAGGGCAGGGGGACATTAGTCAATGTAGTTGGTCCTGAGGTCAGCCCTGGGTGTTGCTCCTCTGGTTTTGCTGCTTTTCTGGGCCTAGAGCTAAAATACAACCAAAGGCCTAGATATTATCTCTAGGGAGAAAAGGTCGGGGGGTCTGAAGGGCATGAGTAGTGATATAATAGGTCAGGGGGTGCAAACCCCATGACCAGCGATGTACTAGGGTAGGAAAGGTTACCCTGGGGTAACCCTTGTTTTCCCAGTTTTGCAGGGTTTTCCACCCCCGTGATCTTCTCTACCTGGCCTACTATCCTTGCTCTGCTCATGTCTGTCTGCCTTCTAAAGTTAGTAAAATAATAACACAATTTGATCAAATCAAAGAAGTCTGGTAGAAGAATTAGGAGTGAAATAATATTTCAGTTAGAGACATGTTTAAGGGACAGTAATAAATAAATTCTGCAGCCATAAGAAAGATGTTAATGGACTGAAGAAGGGTCAAAATCAGGACTCAAATTGATCAATTTGCATTATAAAATTGCATCTTTCTTTTTTAAAAGTGGCTAATTTAAATCAACTACCTTAGAAATGCATGTTCTTCTGGAAGCAATATTTATTGCTATTTTAAAGTTACTCAAATAAGATTTTTAAAAAGTATTTTAGTTTATTCCTTCTTGCAACCCTATTCAACAACTTCCTTTGAAAGGTAAGAAGAATAGGGCTTATTTCAAAATAGCTGATATTCTAAAATTTTTACTTTGGAATGAATCACTAATGTACAAGTCATTATGAATGATGAAACATTAATTAGAATTAGTGAGTATTCATTCTGTAGACATTGAATATTAATGTATTATTCAAAAGACACTAAAATTTTAGGCAAGACAAATACTTCAATACTTCTGGATATCGATGAACTATTACTTTAACAAAGAAAAAAGTTGCAGTATTTTTATTCCATTTGTGCTTCTTATCGGATGCTTAAAATTAATGACTTAAAGATTTTTTTTAAGTTTTCTTTCTTATGTAAAATAAAATTCATTAATACCTAATTTAGATAGCAATATGCAATCACCTAGGTATTTAACTTTCATGATGTTTTTATCTAGGTGGTACTGACAATAATTCTCTTTCAAATTTTTATTAAGTAAATTCCTATAATAATAAAGCATAAAGTAAAAATATTATATTAATATTTTGTAGATATGTGAAAATATTATGTATAATAATATAGAACATTTTTATTAGTGGGGCTCACATATTTGTATGAAGTTAGTATTTAACAATTTGGGATAATATATATAGCATGTAGCATAAAACACACAAAATGAAAAAGGTATAAAACTAATAAAATATTTTTTCTCATTTTCTCTAAAAAAAAAAATGACTTCTACATTGCTATCATTCCCTGCATGTGGAAAGTGAGGACCTTGTCTGTCAATTGAGCAGTCTGCTCCAACAGCCAATGACAAAGTCACAGTCAGGACTGAAATGGAGGAAGACAGTCCACAGGGACATTCCTACATGATCTTTCAATTTGGCCATTAAAAGGGGATCATATCACCCTGGCCGGTTTAGCTCAGTGGTTAGAGCATCGGCCTGCGATCCAGAGAGGCTCGAGTTTGGTTCCCGCTAGGGGCACGTACCTTAGTTGCAGTTTGTCCCCGGCCCTGGTTGGGTCGTGTGGGAGGCAGCCACTCGATGTGTCCCTTCACGTCGATGTTTCTCTCTCTCTCTCTCTCTCTCTCTCTCTCTCACTCTCTCTCTCCAACTCTGTCTGAACAAAAAATGGAAAAATGTTCTCGGGTGAGTATAAAAAAAGTAAAATAAAAGGGGATCATATCAACCAGGATAATATTAGTCTGGAAGCAGTAGAAAGCCTTATGAATACTGATTTTTACTTTAGTAGTTTACTTTGGCGCATGTAAAACTTTAGAATTTGGAGATTAATACTATAGGGTATTACAACTGCACATGGACATTTATCTTCCTGATCTGGAACTCAGCGTTTACTCATAGTCACTTGATGGCTAATGCATTTCTAATCACCAAACTACTGCCTCAGGCTTGAAAAAGGGAGCAAGGACAAGACCAATGGGGCATGCCAGCCAATTGCCCCAGAATGCCCACCAGGGCCTCTACTTATGTCTTATTGTTTGGAATTGGAACACTTTTAGTTACAAGAAAATCTGGGAGGCATTTTAGCTCAACATCTTCAATACTGGAGGAAACCAAAGGGAAAAGCAAAGTGGGACTGGCCACTAACACATAGTGGAGAACACTGGACAGCTGCAGAAGGTCGCCAAGTGTTCAGCTGAGTACTCAATATATATGAACATACTACAAGTGCATGCATGTGAGGCCAAAGACAGAATCATCTGAATGGATTAGAGGTAAGAGAACCCAGGGGTGCTCACTGGAAATAATGCCTGTAGGCACAAGCCATGATTCGCGGGACACTGGTAAGAGCACAGAAAGGTTTCGCTCTAGTAGTAGAAGATAATTTGCTTAAAACTGAGCACTGTATACCTTAAGCTAATATAATATTGTTGGACAACTATACTTTAACAAAAATAAGTAAATAAGCAAAAAAACAGAGCACTGTTCCAGTCCCACCTAAAAAAAGAAAAATCTTAAAAGATCCAAAGTAATCAACTATTTCCAAATATCTTAACTATAGCCAAGAATGAAGGTCCAAGAACTGACCAGGCATTCCAAAAAGCAGGAAAATACTACCCATAGTGAGGAAAAAAGTCATTCAACTAAAAAGACCCAGAACTGACATAGATTCTAGTATTAGTAGATAAAGACATTACAAGTAATGAAAATCATGTGCCATATGTAATCAAAGTCAAGTAGAGACATGGAACATATTGACAAAAAAGACTTAAATGAAAATTCTACAAATAAACTTTGCAATCTATAAGATAATAAATATACTAGAAGGGATTAAAGACAAATTAGACATTGCATAAGACAATATTAACTAATTTGAAAATAGCAATACAAAATATCCAGAGAACTGAAAAAATGGCAGCAGAGTGAATTGAAGCTACACAGACCATCTCCCAGGACCAAACTGGATTTACAACGAAAATAAAGGCAAATCGTCAGAAGGGGCAACCGAAAGACACCTTGGAGGACCACATAACCAGGGACATCGACTCAATCCTGGTAGGCTTGCGAAGACGTGAGAAGGGGCTGGGAGCCCATGGTCCGCAGTGGCCTGGGCAGAGACCAGGGAACTCGGCGGGAAGTTGCTGCTGCCTCCTTGGCTGTGACCCCGCATGAGTCCTGTGAACTCTGCTGCCTGCTAAGCCCTCGGCTGGTGCTGCACGGGCTGGCACAGACTGGCTGTGACCAGGGGACTCGGCGTGACGCAGCTTCCAAGGCTGAGTCCTGGGAAATCTGCGTGCTAAGCCCTCGGCTGGTGCCGCATGGACTCACAGGAACCAGGGGACTCTGCTGGAAGCTGCTGCCACCTCAGCAGTGTCCCGCTACCGCGGCTTAGTCCTGGGGCTTCTGCTGAGTGCAACGCCATCCGCTGGTGCCACAGCCGTGGCAGCCCTTGGCTGGAAGCAGCGCCCTCGGGTTAAAAGTCCCAGGTGGCTCCACGACACAGAGTCTAGACAGAGGCTAAATTGGCAGCAGACACTCACCTTGGGCTCCGGCAGAGGGAAGGCAGACTGGACTGGAACTGGGTGGGGACACTCGGGTCTTGGAGGGTGCTAAGAGCTTTCGCTGAGTGCACCCACGCAGGACTGTGGTCATTTTACTTCTTCCCGGGGCCCTGGGGAGAGGCAGAGGCCCCTTCCTCAGAGATTCAACCCTACCTGGTGGCCATTGAAATGCTAATTGAAACACATTAACAACCAGCAGCTGCCCCATCCTGGGGAAATCCCTTACACTGAGCACCTGAGGGAGTTTTTCAGGCAACTCAGAAACCAAGGGTCTTCAGGTGACCTCTACTAATAGCCTCCAGGCAAAGAAAGCTAGAGGATAACTACCATTCCCTGGGCTAGCAACACTAACCAGAAAAGGTAAGGTGATGTTTAAAGTGGGTCCTCCCTGGCTCATTCAAACCCAGGAAAGGGAGCCACAAACAGCAGAACACCAACACCCACAGGAAAAATTTTGCAGACTCCAAAGCCCACTGTGATAGCCAAATGCCAAAATGGTGAAAAAACAGAAACAAAAGCCAAATGAAAGAACAAGAGACCTCTACGGAAGAGGAGATAAATGAGGTGCAATTAAGCAAGTTAACAGAACTAGAATTTAGAGCCATGATGTTCAGGAAGCTCAACAGCATGTGTAAGGATATGAGCACCATGAGTAAAGACATAGAAATGTTGAAAATAAACCAGTTGGAAATTAAAAACCAACAGAAAAAAAATGAAGAATCACATATCAGAAATGAAAAACACATTGGAAGGTCTAAAAAGCAGAGTAGGGGAAGCTGAGGACCAGATCAGTGAATTAGAAGACAGGGTAGAAAAAAATCAACCAATCAGAAAACCAAAAGGAAAAAATGATTAAAAAACAGGAAGACAGCTTAAGAGAACTGTGGGACAACTGGAAACGGAATAATATTTGTATCATAGGAGTCCCTGAAGAAGAATAAAATAAGCAAGGGTTGGAGAATATATTCAAATATATAGTGACAGAAAACTTCCCTAATTTGGTGAAGGAAGGAGGCATTCAAGTTCAAGAAGCACAGAGAGCCCCAAGTAAGAAGAACCCAAACAGGCCCACACCAAGACGCATAGTAAACAAACTGACAAAAATTAAAGACAAAGACAGAATCCTAAAAGCAGCAAGAGATAAGCAACAGGTTACCTACAAAGTCAGTTGACTTCTCACAAGAAACACTACAGGCCAGAAGGGAATGGCATGAAGTAATCAAAGTCATTAAAAACAAGGATGTGAAACCAAGACTACTCTACCCAGCAAGGCTATCATTCAAAATAGAAGGTCAAATAAAGAGCTTCCAAGACAAAAAAAAAAAAGGCTAAGGGAATACAGTAGCACCAAACCAGCACTGTAAGAAATGTTAAAAGGACTGCTGTAATTACCAGGAGGAATGGGAAGGAAAATTGAACCACACTAAACAAAAATGGCAATGAATGAGTACATATCAATTATCACCTTAAATGTAAATGGACTGAATGCTCCCATAAAAATACACAGAGTAGCTGATTGGATAAGAAAGCATGACTCATCTATATGTTGTTTACAAGAGACCCACCTCACAAGAAAAGACTCACATAGATTGAAAGTGAAGGGATGGAAAAAAAATCTTTCAAGCAAACAGAAAAGAAAAATAAGCTGGGGTAGCAATATTCATATCTGATGAAATAGATTTAAGAATGAAGGCCATAATTAGAGACAAAGAAGGCCACTACATAATAGGGAAAGGATCTATCCAACAGGAAGATATAACCTTGATAAACATATATGCACCCAATATAGGAGCACCAAAATATATGAAAAAACTTCTGGAGGACTTCAAAGGAGAAATCAATAGCAATACAATCATAGCAGGGGACTTCAACACCCCGCTCACATCACTGGATAGATCCTCTAGACAAAAAATTAGCAAGGAAACAGAGACTCTAAATGAAGTACTAGACCAAATGGATTTACTACATATCTACAGAGAATTACACCCCAAAACTACAGAATTCACATTCTTCTCAAGGGCACATGGGACATTCTTAAAGATAGACCACATGTTAGGGCACAAACTAAGTCTCTACAAGTTCAAGAAGATTGAAACCATATCAAGCATCTTCTCAGATCACAATGGCATGAAACTAGAAATCAATAGCAAGAAGAAAAAGACATTTGAATACATGGAAGCTAAATAGCATGTTATTAAACAATGAATGGGTCACCGAGGAGATCAAGGAAGAAATCAAAAACTTCATGGATACCAATGAAAATGGAGACACAACAACACAAAATCTATGGGATGCAGCAAAAGCAGTTTGGAGAGGGAAGTTCATAGCACTACAGGCCTACCTCAAAAAAGAAAAAAAATCTCTAATAGACTATCTAACATCAAACTTAAAGAACTAGAGAGCAAACAAAAAGAAAACCCCAGAGCAAGTAGAAGGAAGGAAATACTAAAGATCAGAGCAGAAATAAATGACATAAAGACCAAAAAAACAATTCAAAGGATCAATAAAACAAAGAGCTGGTTTTTCGAAAAGATAAACAAGATTGATGAACCCTTAGCTAGACTAACCAAGAAACAAATAGAGAGAACCCAAATACACAAAATCATAAACGAAAGAGGAGAGACCAACTGACACCACAGAAATAAAAAAGATTATTAACAACTACTATGAACAATTATATGGCAAATATTCGACAATCTAAGCAAAATGGACAAATTTCTAGAAACACATAGTCTCCCAAAATTGGACCAGGAAGAGATAGAAAACTTGAACAGACCAATAACAACAAAAGAAATTGAAGATGTAATCAAGACTCTCCCAGCAAACAAAGGCCCAGGCCCAGATGGCTTCACGGGGGAGTTTTACCGAATATTCAAAGAATAACTAATACCCATTCTCCTCAAACTGTTTCAAATAATTCAAGAAGAAGGAAGACTTCCAAACTCGTTTTATGAAGCCAGCATAATTCTAATTGCAAAACCAGAAAAAGACACAACAAAGAAAGAAAACTACAGGCCAATATCCCTGATGAACATCGATGCCAAAATCCTGAACAAAATACTAGCAAATCGGATCCAGCAATACACCAAAAAAATTATCCACCATGACCAAGTGGGATTCATCCCAGGGATGCAAGGCTGGTACAATACTCACAAATCCATAAATGTGATACACCACATAAATAAAATGAAGAATAAAAACCACGTGATAATATCAATAGACGCTGAAAAGCCTTCTACAAAATCCAGCATCCATTTCTGATAAAAACGCTCAGCAGTGTGAGAATAGAGGGATCATATCTCGACATAATAAAGACCATATATGAAAGACCTATAGCCAACATCATACTCAATGGGTAAAAACTAAAAACATTTCCCTTAAGAACAGAAACAAGGCAAGGATGCCCACTTTCGCCACTCCTATTTAACATAATACTGGAAGTCTTACCCACAGCAATCAGACACAAAGAAAAAATAAAAGGGATCCAAATTGAAAAGGAGGAAGTGAAATTGTCATTATTTGCAGATGACATGATACTATACATAGAAAACCCCAAAGACTCCATCAAAAGTTTACTAGACTTAATAAATGAATTTGGCAAAGTAGCAGGATACAAAATCAACGTCAAGAAATCGATGGCATTCTTATACACCAGTGATGAACTCACAGAAAGAGAAACTAAGCAAAAAATCCCATTTACCATTGCGGCAAAAAAATTAAGATACCTAAGAATAAACTTAACCAAAGAAATAAAGGACCTATTCGCAGAAAACTACAGGTCATTGAAAAAAGAAATAGAGGAAGATATAAAAAAGTGGGAGCACATGCCCTGTTCATGGATTGGGAGAATTAACATCATTAAAATGTCCATATTACCCAAAGCAATCTATAGATTCAATGCAATCCCCATCAAAATACCAATAGCATACTTCACAGAATTAAAACAATTATTTCAAAAGTTCATATGGAACCAGAAAAGGCCTCGAATGCCCACAGCAATCTTGAAAAGGAAGAATAAAGTTGGAGGGATCACAATACCAGATTTCAGGTTATACTATAAAGCCACTGTAACCAAAACAGCCTGGTACTGGCACAAGAACAGGCATATAGACCAGTGGAACAGAACAGAGAACCCAGAAATGGACCCAAGGCAATATGCTCAATTAATATTTAACAAAGGTTGCAAGAGCATACAGTGGAGTAAGTACAGCATCTTTAATAATTGGTGTTGGGAAAATTGGACAGCTACTTGCAGAAAAATGAAACTAGACCATCAACTTACACCCTACACAAGAATAAACTCAAAATGCATAAAAGACCTAAATGTAACTCATGAATACATAAAAATCCTAGAAGAGACTGTAGGCAACAAAATTTCAGACATCATACGCAGCAGAATTTTTAGTGACACATCACCTAAGGCAACATAAACAAAGGAGAAAATGAACACATGGAACTACAGTGATACCTCGGTTCTCGAACATAATTCGTTCCAGGAGGATGGTCGAGAACCAAATTGTTCGAGAACCGAAGCAATGAAACCCAATAGGAAATAATGGAAACTGGATTAATTCGTTCCAAGCCCCAGAAAATGCCTATTTACTGGCCTAATTTGTATATAATATGTAGAAAAACATAAGTCTCAACAAGAAATAAAAGTGTACAGTATGTCTAAGGGTTAAATTCAGTGTAAAGCGTGACTCTCTCCACAAAGCGTGACTCTCTCTCTGCACTCACACTGATGACACAAGCAAGGCACGCTGGGCCGAATGAACGCCATTCGGCTCAACTCGGCTCATCTCGGAAGTTCGAGTTCCAAATATTTGTTCGGATTCCAAGACAAAAGTTTCTCGAATCTCCTGGTCGCATACCGATTTGGTTGAAATTCGAGGCGTTCGAGAACCCAGATCACTGTACATCAAACTCAAAAGCTTCTGCACAGCTAAAGATACAATCATCAAAACGGAAAGGCTACCCACTGTATGGGAGAGCATAATTGCCAATGATATATCAGATAAGGGGTTAATTTCCAATACATATAGAGTGCTCATACAACTCCACAAAAGGAAGACAAAGAATCCAATTAAAAAATGGGCAGAGGAACTAAATAGACACCTCTCCAAACAGGACATACAAATGGCTAAGAAACATATGAAGAAATGCTCAACATCACTAATCATCAGAGAGATGCAAATTAAAACAACAATGAGATATCACCTCACACCTATCAGAATGGCCGCCATCAACAAATCATCAAACAACAAGTGTTGGCTAGGGTGTGGATAAAAGGGGACTCTAGTACACTGCTGGTGGGAATGCAGACTGGTGCAGCCACTATGGAAAACAATATGGTGTTACCTCAAAAAATTAAAAATTGAACTTCCATTTGACCCAGTGATCCCACTTCTAGGAAAATACCCTAAGAAGCCTGAAACACCAACCAGAAAGAATATATGTACCCCCACGTTCATAGCAGCACTATTTACAATAGCTAAGATCTGGAAACAGCCCAAGTGCCCATCAGTAGATGAATGGATAAAAAAGCTGTGGTACATATACACAATGGAGTACTATGCAGTTGTAAGAAAGAAAGATCTCTTATCCTTTGAGACAACATGGACAGACTTGGAAAGTATCATCCTAAGTGAAACAAGCCAAACAGAGAAAGACAAGTTTCATATGATCTCACTTATTTGTGGAATATAATGAACATAACAGTCTGAGGAATGGGGTAGTCCCAGAGACATGGAAGTGGGGTACAGACTGACAATCCCCTAAAGAGGGGGGTGGTGGGGGAGAATGAACCATAGAACTTATATGCATGTATGCATGAACAGTGGACATGGACAACAAACTGGGGAACGGGCTGGGAGGGAGGGGGGAATCAGTGGGGGAAAAAGGAGAAACATCTGTAACAAAAATTAATTAATACAAATAAATAAATAAATAATAAAAAAACAGGATAAGTGACCAAACAAAAAAAGAAAATATCCAAAAGAGGATAACAAAAATAGAATTTAAGGAGAGATTCCAAAATGGCAATGGAATGAATGGAAGCTACACAGACCATCTCCCAGGACCAAACTGGAATTACAACTAAAATAAAGACAAATCATCAGGAAAAAGCAACGGAAAAGCAGCTTGCAAGGACCATATAACCTAACTCAATTTTGGTAGGATTGCAGAGGCACAATGGTTAGCTAGGAGCCCACGGTCAGCAATGGTCTTAGCTGTGAGCAGTGCCCTCAGTTTAAACTCCCAAGTGGCTCCACAGCACAAAGAGCCAGGACAGAGTGCAAAAATAGCCATAGCCACTCACCTTGGGCTCAGGCACAGGAAGGGTGGACTGGACTAGAACGGTGTGTGGGGGGACACTCAGGATTTGAAGGGCACTCAGAGCTTTTGCTGAGTTATCGCCATGCAGGACAGTGTTCATCTTACTCAATCTCAGGTCTCCAGGTAGAGGCGGTGGCCCATCCCTCAGAGATTCAACCCCACCCAGGAAAGCCAAAAAATGCAAATTGAGGCTCATTAACAACCATCATCTGCCCCACCCTTGGGAAATCCCCTTACTCTGAACACCTGAGGGAGTTTTTTATTCATCTGAAAACCCAAGGCTCTTCAAGTAACCACAACTAATAGCCTCCAGGCAAAAAACTAGAGAATAACTGAACCATTCCTGGGCTTGAAACTATGCCCAGGAGTGTAAGACATGACAGTGGTGTTTAACATGTCCTCCCTCGCTCATCCAAATTCAGAAGAGAGACCCAAAAAGAGCAAAACACCAACACCCACAAGGAAAATTTGGCAGGATCCAAAGACCCTGGTGATAGCCAAAATGGTGAAACAAAAAAACAAATGCCAAATGATAGAGCAAGAGACCTCTACCGAAGATGAGATAAATGAAGAGCAGTTAAGCAAGTTAACAGAGCTAGAATTCAGAGCCATGATCTTGAAGAAGCTCAACAGTATGAGTAAGGACATCAACACCATGAGTAAAACCATAGAAATGTTGAAAATCAACCAATTGGAAATTAAAAACCACCAAGAAGAAATGAGGAATGACATATCAGAAATAAAGAACACAATGGAAGGTCTAAACAACAGAGTAGAAGAAGCTGAGGACCAGATCAGTGAATTAGAAGCCAAGAGAGAAAAAATCAACCAATGAGAAAAACAAAAGGAAAAAACAATTTAAAAACAGAAAGACAGATTAAGAGAACTGTGGGACAACTGGAAGCGTAATAATATTCACATGATACAAGTCTTTGAAGAAGAAAATGAGCAAGGGTTAGAGAATATATTTGAAGAAATAGTGACAGAAAACTTCCTTAATTTGATGACGGAAGAAGGGATTCAAGGTCAAGAAGCACAGAAAGCCCCAACTAAGAAGAACCCAAACAGGCCCACACCTAGACACATAGTAATTAAAATTCCATAAGTTAAAAACAAAGAGAGAATACTAAAAGCATCAAAGGATAAGCAACAGATGACCTACAAAGGAACCCCCATAAGGCTCACAGCTGACTTCTTAACAGAAATACTGCAGGCCAGAAGGGAATGGCACGAATTAATCAAGTTCATTAAAAACAAGGATCTGAATCCAAGACTATTCTACTCAGCAAGGCTATCATTCAAAATAGAAGGTCAAATAAAGCGCTTCCCAGACCAAAAATAGCCTAAGGGAATTGATTAACACCAAACAAGCACTGCAAGATATGCTAAAAGGTCTGCTGTAATTAGAAGAAGAAAGAGGAGAAAAATAGAACCACACTAAACAAAAATGGCAATAAATAAGTACATATCAATAATCACTTCAAATGTAAATGGATTGAATGCTCCCATTAAAAGAGACAGAGTAGCTGATTGGATAAGAAAACATGACTCACCCATAGGTTGTTTACAAGAGACCCACTTCACAACAAAAGATTCACATAGATTGAAAGTGAAGGGATGGAAAAAAATCTTCCAAGCAAATCGAGAGGGAAAAAAAGCTTGGGTAGCAATACTCATAGCTGATAAAATGGATTTAAGAATGAAGGCCACAAATAGAGACAAAGAAGGCCAGTACATAATATTGAAAGCATCTATCCAACAGGAATATATAACCTTGATAAACATATATGCACCCAATATGGTAGCACCAAAATGTATTAATAATCTTCTGGAAGACTTCAAAGGAGAAATCCACAGCAATACAATCATAGAAGAGGACTTCAACACCACACTGACATCACTGGATAGAACCTCTGGACAAAAAATTAGCAAGGAAACACAGACTCTAAATGAAGCACTACACCAGATGGTTTTAATAGATATCTACAGAGAATTACGCCCCAAAACTACAGAATTAACATTCTTCTCAAGTGCACATGGGACATTCTCAAAGATAGACCACAAGTTAGGACACAAACTAAGTCTCTACAAGTTCAAGAAGATTAAAATATTATTAAGCATCTTCTCAGATCACAATGGCATGAAACTAGAAATCAATTGCAACAAGAACATGCAAAGACATTTGAACACATGGAGGCTAAATAACATGTTATTAAACAACAAATGGGTTACCAAGGAGATAAAGGAAGAAATTAAAAACTTTCTGGAAACTAATGAAAATGGATACACAACAGCACAAAATCTATGGGATGCAGCAAAAGCAGTTCTGAAAGGGAAGTTCATAGCACTACAGGCCTAACTCAAGAAGCAAGAAAAATTTCTAACATAATATCTAACCTGATAACTTAAAGAACTAGAAAGCAAATAAAAAGAAAACCCCAGAGCAAGTAGAAGGAAGGAAACAGTAAAGATCAGAGCAGAAATAAATGATATAGGGACCAAAATAACAATTCAAAGGATCAATCAAACAAAGAGCTGGTTTTTCAAAAAGATATACAAGATTGATGGGCCTTTAGCTAGGCTCACAAAGAAACAAAGAGAGAGAACCCAAATACACAAAATCATAAATGAAAGAGGAGAAGTAACAACTGACACCACAGCAATACAAAAGATCATTAACAACTACTATGAACAATTATATGGCAACAAATTCCACAATCTAAGCGAAACGAACAAATTTCTAGAAACACGTAATCTCACAAAACTGGACCAGGAAAAGATAGAAAACTTGAACAGACCAATAACAACTAAGGAAATTGAAGATGTAATCAATACTCTCCCAGTAAACAAAAGCCCAGGCTCGAATGGTTTCACAGGGGAGTTTTACCAAATAATAAAAAAGAACTAACACCCATTCTCCTCAAACTATTTCAATGCATTCAAGAAGAAGGTAGACTTCCAAACTTGTTTTATGAGGTCAGCATAATTCTAATTCCAAAACCAGAAAAAGACACTACAGAGAAAGAAAACTACAGGCCAATATCCCTGATGAACATAGATGCCAAAATCCTAAACAAAATACTAGCAAATCGGATCCAGCAATATATCAAAAATATCATTCACCATGACCAAGTGGGATTCATCCCAGGGATGCAAGGCTGGTACAATATTCACAAATCAATAAATGTGAAACACCACATAAATTAAATGAAGAATAAAAACCACATGATCATTTCAATAGATGCTGAAAAAGCATTTGACAAAATCTAGCATCCATTTCTGATAAAAATACTCAGCAAGTGGGAATAGAGGAATCATATCTCGACATAATAAAGGCCATATATGAAAGACCTACAGCCAACATCATATTCAATGGGCAAAAACTAAAAGCATTTCCCTTAAGAACAGAAACAAGATGGGGATGCCCACTTTCACCACTCTTATTTAACATGGTACTGGAAGTCTTAGTCACAGCAATCAGACAAAAAGAAAAAAATAAAAGGGATCCAAATTGGAAAGGAGAAAATGAAACTATCATTATTTGCAGATGACATGATATTGTACATAGAAAACCCTAAAGACTCCATCAAAAATCTACTAGACTTAATAAATGAATTTGGAAAAGTAGCAGGATACAAAATTAATGTCAAGAAATCGATGGCATTCTTATACAGCAATGAGGAACTCACAGAAAGACAAACTGAAAACACAATCCATTTACTATCGCGGCAAAAAAATTAAGATACCTAGGAATAAACTTAACCAAAGAAGTAAAGGACCTATTTGCAGAAAACTACAGGTCATTGAAAAAAGAAATAGAGGAAGATATAAAAAAGTGGAAGCACATACCTTGTTCATGGATTGGAAGAATTAACTTCTTTACAATGTCCATATTACTCAAAGCAATCCATAGATTCAATGCAATCCCCATCAAAATACCAACAACATATTTTACAGAACTAGAACAAATACTTCAAAAGTTTATATGGAACCAAAATAGACCCTGAATAGCCACAGTAATTTTGAAAAAGAAGGACAAAGTAGGTGGGATCACAATACTGAATATCAGGTTATACTACAAAGTTATTGTAATCAAAACAGCCTGGTACTGGCACAAGAAAAGGCATATAGACCAGTGGAACAGAACAGAGAACCCAGAAATGGACCCAAGACATGCTCAATTAATATTTGACAAAGGAGGCAAGAACATGCAAAAGAGTAAACACAGTCTCTTTAATTAATGGTACTGGGCATATTGGACAGCTACATGAAAAAAAAAAAAAAAATGAAACTAGACCATCAACTTAAACCATACATAAAAATAAACTCAAAATGGATAAAAGATTTAAATGTGACCCGTGAATCGATAAAAATCCTAGAAGAAAATGTAGGCAACAAAATTTCTGACATCATACGCAGCAGAATTTTCACTAATACCTCACCTAAGGCAACAGAAACAAAGGAAAAAATGAACACATGGGACTACATCAAACTGAAAAGCTTCTGCACAGCAATAGAAACAACTATCAAAATGGAAAGGCAACCCACTGTATGGGAAAACATCATTGCCAATGATACATCAGATAAGGGGTTATTTTCCAAAATATATACAGTGCTCATATAACTCAACAAAAGGAAGACAAAAAACCCAATTAAAAAATGAGCAGAGGAGCTAAATAGACACCTCTCCAAATAGGACATACAAATAAATGGCCAAGAGACATGTGAAGAAATGCTCAACATCACTAATCATCAGAGAAATGCAAATTAAAACAACAATGAGGTATCACCTCACACCTATCAGAATGGCCGCCATCAACAAATCATCAAACAATAAGTGTTGGCGAGGGTGTGGAGAAAAGGGGACTCTAGTACACTGCTGGTGGGAATGCAGACTGGTGCAGCCACTATGGAAAACAATTTAATGTTACTTCAAAATATTAAAAATTGAATTGCCATTTGACCCAGTGATCCCACTTGAAGGAATATACCCTAAGAAGCCTAAAATACCAATCAGAAAGAATATATGTACCCCCATGTTCATAGCAGCACTATGTACAATAGCTAATATCTGGAAACAGCACAAGTGTTCATCAGTAGACGAATGGATAAAAAAGTAGTGGTACATATACACAATGGAATACTGTGCAGCTGTAAGAAAAAAATATCTCTTATCCTTTGAGATGACATGGAGGGACCTCGAAAGTATTTTCCTAAGCTAAATAAGCCAAGCAGAAAAAGAGAAATACCACATGATCTCACTTATTTGTGAAATATAATGATCATAACTGTCTGAGGAATAGGGTAGACCCAGAGACATGGAAGTAGGGTATATCCTGACAACCCTCAGAAGAGGGGGTGGTGGGAGGAGGGAAGAGATAAACCACAGAAGTTACATGCATGTACGCATAACCAATGGACACGGACAACAAAGATGGGGATGGGGTGGGGGTGATGGGCAGAAGCATGTCAATGGGGTAAAAAAGGAGAAACATCTGTAACAAAAATAAAATATAAATAAATAAATATAAAACATAAATAAATAAATAAAGTAAAAAAATATGTCAATGATTAGAAATAAATAAAACCTATAGGAGATATTTTATTTATTTAAAGTTGGTATTTTCCATACACTATTTTCTTTTCATAGTTATAGTAGGTATTTTATACAGCATAGTACATTTTAGCATGTTTGATTAATTTACCATTGTGTACAAGATTCAAAATCAAAAGACCCTGTTCAATGTAAATAAAGAAAATCTGGGCACCTGATTTTACCATAAATAAAACACCTATACATGGGAATGGGTAGGTAAAGAAAATGAGAATATACCAAAAGAGAATATTCAACATTGAATAAGAAAGAGCTGTACTTTTTAAAAAATCACATGATGCCCAAATGAGAGAACTTTTACCTACAAAACTTTTCTTGGAAAAAACTCCTGACCTGCATTCATGTGATTGACAGAAGATAGATTCACAAACATGTTACCACCCTTATCACAACTGATTGGTCTAGAGTCAATCAGACAAAAACGGGTCATTCACAGTCTTTCTGTCAAACTTATTAGAAGAACAGAGGGATGAAAAACTCAACCAAATGGACTGAAAGGTTTTTCCCTATAATCCTGGAAATGGAGCTATGAGATTTAAGTCAGTCTCCATGGCCAGATAGATAATATGTAAAACGCAGAACCTTTCTGAAGTCCTTTCCAAACTACACATTGGTGTGGGGGCGGGGGGAAGAGGGGAAAGAATCAGTGTGAAAGGAGAAAATAACAAAGAAACAGACATAAATCAGAGATGAATTTCCTGCCAGAGGCAAGGATGCACAACTCTTCTCTATATTCCATGACATTGTACAAATCCTTATAATAAATTTTCCTTAGACAGTTGCAAGGGCGCTTCTGTTGCTTAAAACTATAGCATACGGTGTGTTACTCATGATAGTTTTTAACCAATGTTTGTAGAAATGGAAAGAGTTATAAAACAGAATATGTAAAGAGAGCTCATTTGCATGAACCTTATTGCTTGTAATCACATTTGGAGAAGAAGGCAACTTTGTGGACAAGTGGATTAGACTTTAAATTAAAAATAAAATTAAACTTACAAGAAGTTTGAGCACTTCTTTCCAATTATTTTATTCTATGGAAGAAAAAATAAGATATATAAAGATAAAATAAGCATTCAACCAAGAGACATCAACTAGAATTCAAATTATTATTACCTTTGCCTAAAATTCTAGCAAAATTTTATTTGTATGTGTGTGCATTCATTAACTAACCATACGACTTTACATGCTTCTCAAGCAATAAAAGATCTCAAGCTGGGATTGAAAGAAGCTACTGGGTAAATAGCAAAGAAATTAGTGTAACCAAGGGAAATTGCTTCTACGATTCTGCAGGGAACCTCTCAATAATTTTGATTTGCAGAGTTTTACAATAAAAAAATAAAAAAAAAAAAAACTAGGAATTTTTGTCCTAAATTATTTTATAAGGACATATATCCTAAATTATGCTAAAGTATTCCTTTAGATATAAAATTTTACAAAGGAAATTTATTTTTATGAGTGCTTTTATGCTGTAACTACAAATATTATCAAAGCAACAAGAAAATAATTTGATCCTGAATTTATTGTCTCACACAAAAATAATCTTAAGGATGGGAGTCTGAGTAATCATATTTGTGTCTAGTGCTTAGCACCATGTTGAGCACAGAGATGTGGAAAGGAGCCTCAAGCATAGTTCCCAATGAGCTTCCCACCTCCTGGCATTAACACCCCACACTGTACCAAGGTTGGTCTGTGTGACCAATACAATACGGCAGACATGATGAATGCCACTTCTGAGATTAGGTTATAAAAGGCATTGTAGCTTTTGTTTTGGGTGCTTCTCTCTCTCTCTCTCTCTCTCTCTCTCTCTCTCTCTCTTCCTCCCTCCCTCCCTCTCTTTCTCTCTCTTTCATTCTCTCTTTTTTTCTCTCTCTCTCTCTGGATCATTTAATCTGGAAAAAAGCGACTGTCATGTGATGAACAGCCCCATATGAAAAACTGATGTCTCCTGCTAATATCCACGTGAATGAGCTTGGAAAGGGATCCTCCAGCCCAGTAAAGCCTACATATGACCGCAGCCCCAGTTGATACCTTGACTGAAATCTCATGAGAGATCTTAAGCCAGAATCATCTAATTACGCTTCTTTCAGATTTCTGACTCTCAGAAACTGTGAAATAATAAATGTTTGTTGTTTAAGTTATGTTTGGGGGTAATTTGTTATATAGCAGTAGGTAACTAAAACAGTAGATGACTAATTAATTAATTAAACAAATAATGAATACATATTTTGCAATAAATTATAATTTTTAATGTTTGATTAATTTTAAGTTTGAGTACTGTCAGGGCCACTAAAGACTCTAATTTATACTTATGTATTTTCAGACAGGGCAGAAAAATTAGCTATGGCATTATTTCTATTTTAATTCAAACCAGCAGGTTTTTAAAGGTCTTAATTTTCTTATTTACTTATAATCTATAAATGTACTTTTATTTTTTACAGGGTTATCAGTATATAAATCACCATCTAGTTCTCATCAGAACTTCTAAGAAAGAGTACAAATTTTAGATGCAAATTTCAAGCCTTGTTTGTATGTCTTACTGTGAAAGTTTTCCCAAAAATATGTGAGCTATGGGAACATAAGCAAAACACCAAGTTTAGGACATTTTTCTTATGGTCAGTATGTTCCACCTTAAAAACAAGACATGTCTTTACATTTAACCAATTATTTAAACAATTAAAATCTATTTATTAAAAAATGTGTTAGTTTACTTCTTCAAAAGTAATATTGCATGCTATTTATCAGATGCACAAAACCTTATTTAAAAAGAAAGACAAACTTAAACCTCAAAAACATTCATATTAATATAATATAGAATCTTACAAGCAAGTCATATAAATGTGTTTTAAACGGTTCTTCATTATACCAGGGTCATAAAATACAATCAATTTCCAAACTGTGATTCACATCCAATTTAAAACATTTTTCTGTTATAGGCATACTTGGTAGTAGGCTTTCTTTTTCAGCTTTGAGAATAAAAATTATGGAGAGAAGAGATAGAAAGCAAGCAAAGATTAATAGGATTCAACTTTAATGGTTTGATACTTTCTCAGTTGCTAAAATAAATCAACAAATAGGTCATAAAAGCCACCATCTCATCTTAAAAGCATCAACCAGAGAGTATAATGGGATTTATGCATACGAAAGTAGCAGGCTGAAAATGCTAACAGATAGCACATTGTCATTTAAAAAGAACAAAAAACAGCACCACTATCCACTACACAATACAAATTAAATGGAAGATCACAGCTATTTAAAGACTTGCTTAAAAGCATAATAAATTTAGCTTTAGTAGAACTGTAGTCTTTGATTTTTTACCAGACTTAATATATTCATTCAAAGCCATTACTGTAACAATCTATAAGTGTAGAATTCACTTACCAGCAGTGACGAATGTGTTTATTTATAACCTATTTATTTATTCTAGTTTCTCATTTTAAAATTCATCCATTACAGTGCCTCTAGACATATGTGAATAAAATTAAATAAAACCTATATTTTCCCAAAAGACAAAAATTTGAATGAGGGTTACTGAATACCAAAGCCAGATGAATTTAATTGCGATGTAGAATTTGATCTCTTCACTTCAGCACCTCTAAACTGGCCACAGCTCTACAGGGGGTTTAGAAAGTAGGAATCCCAGCCTGTACAACACAGCTCCAAAGCAGTTCAAATGCTGAGGAAAACAGAATTACTTTTTTAATTCAGCACCTTTTTTTTGAAATTGTTACCTGAGGACAATGCTTAGAGAGAGGAAGGGAGAAGAGAGAGAGACAGAGACACTAGGGATCAATCCGGGAACCCAGGCATGCACCCTGACCAGGAATCTAACTGGGAACCCTTCCATGCACAGAAGGGCACTCAACTGAGCCACTCTGGCCAGCCTAGTCAGTACTTTTGATGAAAACTTATAATTAGGAAAACTGTGACTTTACCATCTTTCTATGTATGTATGAGCATTCTTCTTTGTAACCAGACACAAGCAAAGGTACTTTTTGCCTCCATAAATCCCACTTCAGCTTCTTCAACTTCTGATTCCACATATATTCTCTAAATGATCTTTGCTCTCTCCCCATAGGCTGGCCTCCAACACCCTCATTACTTTAGTTTTACAAGGTGTTAAAAAACACACAAACACCTTATGATTAAATTAAGTATGTGAAGAACCATAAGTATGTGAAGAACCATCATCATCTCAACCTTTGAGAAGATTTCCATTCAAGGGAAGATTCCTAAATAAATTTCTTTAGAAAAATTTGCTACTCAGGGGCCCCTATGTCCTCTTCCAATCACTAGATTTATATTGCCCACTAAATATAGTGACAGTCCTTCTGAAAAAAATTCCACTTAAATCTAGGCCAGGATACTAATTTTGTTTCTGTAAAAAACAACTAATTAATTAAAAAGCCCTTGAAGACAGGCATTGAGGCAACATTGTACAGTTCACTAGAGACCACAGTAGCACTCTTGAGTGTCTGCCTGATGGTTTAGCATCATGGAAATTTATCTTTTTGTCTTGATACTGATTCTTGATTTGTCAGGATAAAACACAAAAGAACCTTGTACTGGGTGCCTACACATAATATCACATTCATTATACCAGCTCTATTAGATATTCATTATTATGTCCATTTAATATAAAATTAAACTGAGACTCAGAACGATTAAGTAACCAACCTGAAATGGTATAATTAGTAAGGGACAAAACAGAGATTCATAACCCTGGAACTCACTCCAAAACCTAAATAATAATTTCTCTTCTCTAGTATGCATCTTCCTTCTTACCTTAAACTATATACTCAAATGACTATTAAATCATCAATTTAAATAAATCATAACACTGTAGTTATGTAATTCTGAGGACACTGGAACTTAATTTATGCACTAGTGATGGCATCTTCTGCATTCCAGCATGATGAGTCTTGTCTTCAAATGTTCAGGACATACTGTGAATCACCTGTTTCTCAGAGAAATATGTGCTTTTATGAATGATAAATTTAAAACTCACCTAGAAAGATTACTTAAAAGCTGCCTAGCTATGAGAAAGAAAAAAAGTGTGTCCTAACTGCTGCCTGTAGCTACCAGAGTCAATAAGGAGAGAAAAGTTTGAATCTTTAAGGAGCTTTTATTCAGATGCTGGTGATCCTAGACAGCACCTGGCATAATACCCTGAAGAAAACTGCTCTGGCATTTTGTCTCAAACCAGCAGTTATATAGAGTTAGAGGGAAGGAAGAATCTAAAACTACGTGAGTTCCCAAGGCCTGTTTTCTATCACTGTTCTCCTGAAGATTAGCCCCCAGACATTTGTCTCCCTTCAGGCAGGTCCTGTCCTTGATCTGCTCTCAAAATGTATCTTCTTTCTGAGTAATGGACCCATCTGGGCTTGAGGCCACTTATCTTTACAGCTCTGTTTTTCTTCTTATATCACATCCTCCATAGTTTCCCAGGGTCTAGAAGAAAAAAAACCTCTTATCTATAGTTAATGCAGTAAATAGCTATTAATCAACTGTGATTCTATTCTTATTGCATGCCCTTCGCCTATCAACTACAACCTTACAAGAAGTTAGCGATCTATCCATGTATTCCTTCTTTATCTCTTTTGGTATAATATATTTCTGAAAAATATGGATTACCATAATATAATTTAAGTGCCCAATGTAAAAATGGTACTATCTCAGCTAAATAGTTTCATCTGCTTTTTATCTAATTTATACTGAATATTTAATTCCTCCATTCATTGTGCTGAGGGCAAATTATGAAAGAGAATAGCAATAATGTAAATCAAATGTCAGGTTTACATTTGCCTAATGATTCAGCCAAAGCAGGAAAGAAAATTAAAGGTTGTTTGGTATAGAGAAAGCAATAAGATAATTTTATTTTTAAACTAATTCTAGATCAAAGGAAATTGAATTACAGTGATACCTCGGTTCTCGAACGCCTCGGTTTTCGACCAAATGGAGATTCGAGAAACTTTTGTCTCGGAATCCGAACAAATATTTGGAACTCGAACTTCCGAGATGAGCCCAATGGCGTTCATTCGGCCCAGCGCGCCTTGCTTGCGTCATCAGTGTGAGTGCAGAGAGAGAGTCACGCTTTGTGGAGTCACGCTTTCCTATTGGTTTCATTGCTTCGGTTCTCGAACAATTCGGTTCTCGACCGTCCTCCTGGAACGAATTATGTTCGAGAACCGAGGTATCACTGTATAGGCAATCTGTTGGGAGAGGTGAGTAAATATATTATATGGAATAACAGAAGAAAACATTTTTTTTTACCACATAAAGATTCAAAAATAAAAGAACCATTCTACTCATCCATTGCAATAAAGTGAAAAATATATTATTAAGAAAAAGAAATTACAACTATCTATAAGAATATGACTTCTCATATATATGACTTCTCATATATAATATTAAATATTATATTCAAATTAAAAAACAAAATAAAAATCATTATAAAAAAGAATGGAATAGTATTTAAATGTATGGTTTATTTAATACAACCTCTATAAAACATGTACTTGACTCATTTTTATTAAACCTCAGCAGAAATATATAATATTGATAAAAAGCTATGGTTATTACCACATCTTGTTACTATATTATAGGAATTTCAACTTTTCTTGCTCATTGGATAGTCCACACAGATCCAAATTTGACACAATCAATAGTCTAATTAATTTCTGAATTCTCGCTTATAGGTGAGAAGACATTTTGGCCCATCTAGAACCTTGCAGGCTGGCAGGTTTCATCAGGTATAGCCATAACTTTTGGTTTCAGTTTAATTTCATGATTGAATATAGAGTCAACTTTTCTCAATTATCCTAAGATAAGAGGTAAGGGACATCAAAGGGCATTGGCTTCTCGAAAGCATAGTTAATTAAGTGAAATTATTTGCAGACAGTGACTTTTTGCAAAGTCATTGTCATATTTATTGGCCATCCAAAGGAGGATGTTGGAAGTAGTGTCGGATTATAATGAATCCCTGACCTGTATTAGAAAAAGGAAAGACAGAAAAATGAGGATAGGGGGTGGGTGGGGCAGGGGCTGTCTTTCATAAACACTTATCCTGAGTTTTAGAATTATTCTGAAATAAATAACCTTTGAAATGAGATAAAACTTGAGGGTATAAATGTAGTCCTTTTAATCCCTGCATGTTGCCCTGGCCAGTTTGGCTCAGCGGTTAGAGCATCGACCTGCGGTCCCTAGAGACCAGGGTTCGGTTCCCGCTAAGGGCATGTACCTTGGTTGCAGTTTGTCCCCGGCCCTGGTGGGGTTGTGTGGGTGGCAACCACTTGATGTGTCCCTTTCACATCGATGTTTCTCTCTCTCTCTCCCCCTTCCACTCTATCTGAATAAAATATCAAAAAAAATGTTCTCGGGTGAGGATAAAAAAATAATCCCTGCATGTTATGTAAATTTTGGTGATGTCCTTTATTCCTTTATAAAAATCAAACACGTAGATTTTATTTCTCTTTTCTGCAGAGGGCAACTGTTTGAAAACAGTGGTTAGTAATTAGCTATTCAAGAGATGATTCTTTTTTTTTTCTTTATTGATTTTAGAGAGAGAGGAAGGGAGAAGAAGAGATAGAAACATCGATGACAGAGAACATCGATTGGCCATCTCTTGCATGCCCCCCACTGGGGATCAGGCCCACAACCTGGGCATGTGCCCTGACTGGGAATCAAACTGACGACCTCTTGGTGCATGGGTTGACACTCAACCACTGAGCCACACCAGCCAGGCTAGAGATGATTCTTTAAAATAGCAGACTTATAGCTATCTCTGAGCCCCACTAAGAACAAATATCAAGCCCAGAATTGTTTTAATAACAGAGACTCAAAATTCCCATAAGAAATCTGTGATCAAATTATCTTTACCTTTCAGTTTCTCTTGAGAAAGAACACCAGGGCTGGGCCTACTTGTATATAAAGATAGAACCAGGAAAGTAAATGAAATAATATATATATATCTTTTTAAAAGAGCTATTTTCATCAGTTTTAATATACATAAAATACCTGAAATGCAACCCTACATTGTCTATGGCTCAGTCAAGATCAAATTTAAAAGATATCCTTTGAATCCTTATTCAAGCCACTCTCTGAGGCAGGGGGCGTTATATAAAGATAACTCTATCATGGAGTCTGCCCTTCGGGTATTCAACGTCTGGTTTCATGAACAGTATCATACAGTATCTACATGTGACTCCTGAAGAGATGCATTGGTTGAATGGGAAGTGGTGTTCCTGGCCTGGCCACCTTTCTGATTTCTGACCTGTAGACTTGTTGGAGAACTGCTGTTGAGGGTACGTGCTAAGTGTTTATTAAACAAAGCCTTCACTGAGACTAAACACTGTGCCCACAATTCACCCATCACTTCCCACTAGCCCCCATAAATAGGATAGGCAATATTTATCAGGTTTAATGAAGAAAAAATAAAATACAGCCCCTCCCAAGTTATTTTACACTAGAACTCTAAATTAAATTATATCATAATAGAGCCAATGTATAGATATGGGTCCCCAGAAATTTTTTCCAAAAGTACTTTTTTATTTCTTTACATTAGTCATCGTTAGCATCAAATGAATATTTTTAGAGTTACAGCCTTGATGTATACTCATGATTTACCTTAGTTCTATGAAAATTTGGATGATAACACTGTTCCCTGGATTCTACTTCCATGTAGTTGCCTAATTTCTGGTCTATGTGCACTGAGATTTTCTCCATTATGTAATGAAAAGGCATTTCACAAATACCCCCTGGAAATTAAAATTTAAAAGCCATATTTCCACAAACTGGACATATTTCATGGAATTGATGTCTACGAACACACTGCATTTTAAACCAATTACTCTAATGGTTCTCAAAAAATTGCTTGAATATCATCATTCTGTATCATTCTCAAGAGCCAGTCTTTATGTACGGTGACTACATACACTCTTAAACAACAGATGCCTTAGATGGAAGATGAGTCTGTCATAAAATATCTGCCACTTGCTTTTGCCCATCATTATTCCCTTAATAGCTTACGACCTGCGGACTCATTAAGTCACCAAAGAGCAGTGTTGCTCCCAAAAGTACCACCACAAAAGCAATACTTACGAGGTTGGTATCAGAAAGTCAGCCTAACAGCATTTCCCAGAACACTGTTGCAGTGTGTCATTATTGAAAATGCCATGTTAGTTAGTGGACATGACTTTGGGAACTGACTTAATAACAATAAAAATGGTTAGCACTTAGCCAGAAAGTGTGTGTGTTTTTCATCCCAGAGGGCTTACGAGTGCTTCAGACTCAGAATGCAGTCAACTCTAAGAAGGGTGCTAGCACTCAGCTCACTAACAAAAATTCAGAAGATGATATCCCAGAAAAGCAGAACAAACTCTCACCTAAAAGACGCAGCATAAGCTTTTTTATTTTTCACATGGGTGATATAATCTTGGATTTTCATCTCTTCAAAAGGGTGGCAATACATCAAAAACAGGCTTCTGTGTCCTACTCTAGGCAGAAACCAATGAGTGATAAGAAATATCGACCTTGCAGCTATGCAGCTTAGGTTTAGAAGGTATTGAAATGGATCCAAATAACCTTGGCATAATTTTTTCTACCCTGGATCTCAATGTAGTGATCTGATTATAGAGACATACTGTTAAAATATGAGTCAAGTGAGTTTCAACTTTAAAGAAAGAAAGGTAATGAAAATTGACTTGCTGGGTAATTCCTACCCTCACAGACCATGTTCACAAAAAAAGGTTTCATCATGCTGGCAAATAGGTTTTTGATCTTGAATGAAACTGCCATAGTTTGGACTTGTTAGGCTCACTGATTACATTCATGTACAATACTGGTTATGAGGCTTTTTCTGTGATACATGCCAAGAAATGTTTGTGAGCAAATGATTGTCAAGAGTACACTTTTTTTAAAACCATGAATAGTTATTTTCTTCTCATTAACATAAACATGCTTAAGTACTGATTTTCAGATATTTATTTGCAAATGTGATGTGAAATTAGTTTCATTGAGTGCATATTTTACTATTAAAATTATTTAGCCAGTTTGCCCTCTGGCTCTGTTGATAACCACAAACTAACAATTTCAAATTAATTTATTTGTGAAGGTTTCAAAATTTCAGAAATATTCTATTATTTTGGCAAAATGATACCTTATTTTTCTTCCCTACCAACCCCCATCTCATAAAAAGTTAAAAAATCCATTCAGTGCTTTTTCCCTCCAGAGGTAATTTTCTTATCCAACTACTGACTTGTTGGTAGTGGACCAGGCATGGCTTTTCCTCTCAGTAATACATACATAATGTTTCCTACGCTGATTCTTTTCACTGTCCCTTCTGACATTTGACAGGAATTTGCCTTCTGGAGGTGGCCAAAGCTAACTTGTGTCCTGCGAATAATATTCCCATGATCTGGAAACCTACAGCATCATGTTCTATTGTAGTTGTTCCAAACCCATTTGGCCTGGGGCCTGGGACCAAGACCTACTAAATGAAAATCTCTGGAACTAGGATCCTAGGTCTTCAAACCTTTCCAGGAGGGGGGATCTATCAGTTAAAATGTATATACAGCTGCTAGCAGTAGAAACTTGACATAAATGTGCTTAAACCCAGTGAAAGTTTACCTTTTTTTTGTTTTGTTTTCCTTTTAGAAGTGAGGAGATAAGCAAGGCCAAGCTGGTACAGGAGCACCTTCAAGTCCGCAGAGTACCAGGCCTTTTCCTTCTGCTCTGTCAAGTAGACTAGATCAGGAAAAGGAGTGGATCAACAAACTCAAAGACAGGGCAATGGAATTTAATCAGAGGAGCAGAAAGAGGAGAGAATGAAAGAGAGTGAAGATAAAAAGAATAATTAGACTTTAAGCCAAAGACTATAAAAAAGAAAGAATAGCCCTGGCCGGTTTGGCTCAGCAGTTAGAGTGTCGGCCCGCGGACCAGAGTCCCAGGTTCGGTTCCCACTAAAGGCACGTACCTCAGTTGCAGTTTGTCCCAGCCCGGGTTGGGGTCATGTGGGTGGCAACCACTTGATGTGTCTCTCTCATCAATGTTTCTCTTTCTCTCTTTTCCTCCCTCTCTCCCTCTCACTCTATCTGAAGATAAATGCTAAAATGTCCTCAGGTGAAGATAGAAAAAAAAAAGAATAAGAAGATCATTACATAATTGTAAAGGGGACAATCCAGAGACTATGATGTTTGTAAATATTTATGCACCCAACACAAAAGAACCTAAATTTATACAGTAAATATTAACAGAACTTAAGGGAGAAATAGACAAAAATAAAAAAAAGTAGGAGACATCAATACCCTGCTTTAAATGATGGATAGATCCTCCAGAAAGAAAATCAATAAGAAAACATTGGCCTAAAATAACGTGTTAAATCAGATGAGATTAAATGACATTTACAGAATATTTCATCCATCTACAATGTCCAGGGCTGGAGTGCCCACTCTTCCACCATCAGGGAGCCAGGAAATGATATGTTTCTTCTCCACCAGCTTGGAACACAGCTTCCAGCCTCAGTTAATTGATACAGGTGTACCGTCAATCATGTTTGTGTTCTAAGTAAGAGAATATGTGTTCTTCTCCAACATGGATCATACATTAGACCATAAAAAAGTTTTACTAAATATAAGAAGACTGAAATCATATCAAGCATCCTTTTCAAATCACAATAGGAAAAGACTAGAAATTAATTACAAGTAGAAAACTGGGAATTCACAAATATGTGAAGATTAAACAGGCTACTGAACAACCAATGAAACCTCACACATTAGAATGGCTGACATCAAAAAGACAAGAAATAGCCATGGCTAGTGTAGCTTAGTTGGTTGAGCATCATTCTGTACATCAAAAGGTCACCAGTTTGATTCCCCTTCAGGGCACATGCCCAGGTTGTGGGGTTTCTTCTCCAGTTGGGTACGTGTGGGAGGCAGCCGACCAATGTTCCTCTCTCACATAGATGTTTCTCTCTCTCTCTCTTCCTCTCCCTTCCTCTCGCTCTAAAATCAATTAAAAACATATTTTAAAAAAGACTAGAAATAATAAGTGTTGACAATGATGTAGAGAAGAAGAAACCTTTGTTCGTTATTGGTGGGAATGTAAATTGGTGCAGCCACTATGGAAAATAGTATGGTGGTTCCTTAAAAAAAATGTTAAAAGAAACTACTATATGATCCAGGAATCTCACTTCTGATATATCCAAAGGAAATAAAAACAGGACATGTTCATTGCAGCATTATTTACAATAGCCAAAACACAAAACTACCTGTGTCCATCAACTAATGAATAAATATTAAAAGATGGGGTACTATATGGAATAGGATATTATTCAGCCATGAGAAAAAAGTCCTGTCATTTGCAACAACATAGATGGCACTTGAGGGGTACTATGCAAAATGAAATAAACAGGAAAAGACAAATACTGCATGGTATCACTTACATGTGAAATCTGGGAGGGAAAAATTAAACTCGTAGAAACAGAGAGTAGGTTGGTGGTTACCAGGGGTTGGGGTGGAGGAATTAGGGGAAAGTGGATAAAGATAAATCTTATTCAGCTATAAGATTAATAAAGTCTGACTGAGGATCTAATGTATAATGTGGTAACTGTAGTTGATAACAGTGTACTGTATATTTGGAATTTGCTGATAGAGTAGAACTTGCTCCCAGCAAAAAAAGAAATAAGAGTGAGGTGATAAATGTATTAATTAACTAGATGTGAGAATTCCTTTCTCAATGTATACATATATCAAATCATCATGATGTTTACCTTATAATTGTACTTGCCGAGTATACCTCAATAAAACTGAAAGAAAAGAAAATTAGTGTTCTAGTCCACTTGGCTAATAGTGATTAGCTAATCAACTTTCTAACATAAGATATTATATAGTTGAATCAATAATACTAATGTTAACTAGCATTGAATATTTAAAGTTTTGTCAGGTACTGGCCTAAGAACTTTACATGATATGGCATTTAATTCTCACCTGAACCCTCTGAAGAAGGTTTTGTTATTAGCTTCATTTACCTGATGAGGAAATAGGCAGAGAGGTTTAGTGACTTGTCCCAGATCTTACAACTAGTAACTGGTAGAAGCCAGGGCCTCAGATGGCCATTAAACTATACAGCTTCCCTTATTTGCAAATTACACACATTTTCTTGTGACCGGCACTACAAAAGTGTTTATTATTTTTGATATAGTTATAACTAAGGCAGAGCAGGATTACTGCTTTTCTAGTCATAAACCAGTGGCTGCTGTAAAATCTTTATTCTGAAACCTCAAGAAAGCGAAACTATAATTTATCATGATAGATAAAAATCTGACAGCCTTACAAAGTTAAGATGTTTCCATGTCAAAATACTGTTTATCCCACAGAAAGTGCCTTTTCTGGCAGAATCCCCGAGGTGAGTCTGCCAAAGTGACTTAGGTTTGTGAGGCATGCTCTCGTACTACTCACACGTTTGTGAAATCTTTTCCACACCACTCGAGAACGGAGCTGAATGTAGCAGAATTCAGTGTTACTGAAAAACTCAACAGAGTCAGTCCACTGTGGCTAGAAAATGTTTATAAGGGAATACAGGGAAGCACAATTCCATTATCACTCCCATGGCAGCCTCCACAATGGCAGTAGATGAACCCCAACAAATAATTTGGTGTATCAAGTCTGTCTATATGGACCATCACATACAACATGAGAAAACTCTACAATCCTGTTCATGTTCTCTGTCACTAAAAACATTGTGTGATCTCAGGTAAGTTGCCTAAGCTCTTGAGGACTCAGGATAATCATTTATAAAAAGAAGGTTAGGCCCTGGCCAATTTGGTTCGCCGGTTAGAGTGTCCACCCATGCACAGTACAGAGAGACCGGGGTTCAGTTCCCCGCTAAGGGCCTTGGGTGCAGTTTGTCCCCGGCCCTGGTTGGGGTCTGTTTGAGAGGCAGCCACTCAATGTGTCCCCTTTCATGTTGATGTTTCTTTCTCTCTCTTCCTCTCCCTCCCTCACTCTGTATCTGAACAAAAAAAATGGAAAAATGTCCTCGGGTGAGGATTAAAAAAAAGAAAAGGTATGTTAGGGTAAACGTGCTTCAAGGTTGCTTCAAGTTCCACAATTCTGTGTTTTCACGACCTTACTTTAAGCATTTATATTCTCCAGTGATGTGTACACCATCTTAGAGTTTGAATGAGAAAATAAATGAGGAGAGATGAATACATATATCTATTTACAAAGTACTTTTCTCACCCAGAAAAACCTGCATAGTAACTTAGCCTTTAGTTTTTATCCCTTAACACATGACTTCATTAAATACAGCTTTATTTTTTAACTTTTTATACTGGAAATTTTCAAACTGAAAAAAAATAGTACAACAAATGTCCACATGCCCATCACTCAAATCAAAACCATTAACTTGCTACCATGTTTTATCTATGCTCACCATTTTTATATTAAAATAAAGTAAACTTAGATATATAGTCGGCCCTCGTTTATTGCAGTTAATCAGACTCTACCACAATAAATGAATTTCCATGAAGTAGGATTCTTTATTTATATACAGTCGTCCTTCGCCACTTCGTGCTTTGATGTTCGCGGCTTCACTCTATCGCAGTTTTTCAAATATAGTATAAAATAGTATAGTATTTGAAAAAACCTCAATAGAGTGAAGCCGCGAACGTCAGAACGTGAAATGGTAAGGGACGACTGTTTCATTTTACTTTAAAATAATACACATTGATGATTTCTGCTTTCCAGTTTACTACAGGAACTAAAAATTCTATCCCAATTAAACTGTTGGCAGTTCACCTATTACTTTTTGTTTATTTTGAATGTAGTCAGGATGATAATTTAAAAATCTTTGAAAATCTAAACTTTTACCCAGAATCTGTCCTTTCAGAGGACTATGAGAGGGTCAGCATGGTTAGTGTGTAATTTACATCAGTCCTACAGATGAACAATTCAGTTAGTGTAAGCTGAAGGAGAGACTGATAAAGATTTAGGAGAGGAAAGTGGAATAAATTCCTTAAATTTTCATAACATCTACACGTTTACGTTATTTAAATTCTGGGTACAAAACACATTCATAAAATTTTGCTCCACATCTCACTTATAGCATGAACACACACTTTCAAAGGTAACTATAAATATTTCAAATTTATCTACCTATAAAATTGACTATATTTCTGTTCCCATTCATCATCAAGAAAAATACAAAATTTAACCAAACTACCTGTGTATACAACTTTTCTTTTTCCTACTCCTTTATATCCTTATCTACCTGTTATTTGTTGGGATGGTTTTATTTGCAGTCCCAAATTTTGTTAAATACTAGACAATCATTAAAATATGCCTAAATCCCCAATAAATTCAATCTGACACATCCTATACTTATTGACTTCTAAATTGTCTTTGATTTACTCATTTATTTCTTCTTAAACTATGTATAGTAACATAATTAATATTCAATGGCATGGACTTAAATTTATAGTTCATTGTAAAATCTAGCTTTCTGGTCCACCCCATATTAAATCCCCATTCCTAAGAAGATTCCCTTCAACATTTCCTCAAAGATCATTTCTCAGAAATGATAGTGTTGTTTTCATCAAACTCTTTGGTAAATAAAGAATAGAAGGAGAATTGTAATTTGAAATAGATCAAATCCAGGTGGATCAAAGGTAAAACCAAATAAATAGGTCACAATTACTAAAAATCATACAGGAAATCATACAGTAGAGAACCTTTATAATATCAGTATAGGGAAAGATTTCTAGACAAGATTTAAAAGTGTAAACCATTTAAAAAAAGTTTAATACATTTGGCCAAATAACTGTGAAGAACTTCTCATTAAAAGACACTGTAAAGTTTAAAACAGGAACCACAACGGGAAAAGAATGTTGCAAGATGTGTATGTAACAAAGATCCCAGTATTCAGAAAACATTAAAATACTTCATAAGTTAAACAAACAAACAAACCAAGAGCTCCAGAAAAAAAAAAAAAAAATGGGCAAAAGACATACACAGGTGTGTTTAAAAACTAGAAAACGAAGTGACCCATAAACACCTGAATTTGGGCTCAACCTCATTACTAATCAGGGAAACAATAAATTTGTTTGCAAAGAGATACTACTAGAAGCTCATTCAATTGGTGAAATTTTTAGACTATACAACAAATATTGGTGAAGATGTGGAGCAACTGGGACTTTCATAACTGCTGGCAGATGTGCAAACTGGTAGCACCGGCTTAGAAGACAGTTCAGTGTAACAGCAGAGTTAAGGTGCGCCTTCTCCGTAACTCTTCCTTTCACTCCTACGCTTGCCTTAAAAATCTTGCGCATGCGCGTAGGATATTTATACACTAAACGTGCTGAGCAGCGTTCCTCATATAATAAAAAATTGAAACAATCCAAATTTCCATTATCAGATGAATAGACAAATGCCATATGACAATAAAAATGAGGTAGACACCAAAATGCAACATCATGGACAATCTTACACAATATTGAGCTAAAGCAGTAGCAAACGAAAGAGTATGTATAGTATAATTTAATTAATTAAATGTACAAAACTAGAAAAACTAAGTCCATTTTAGTTTTAGCTGCGGTAATATTCTATTTCTTGTCCTGAGTGGTGATTATGTAAGCATATACTTAATAACTAGTTGTTAAACTGTGTATTTGTATTTTATGTTCTCTTGAATGTGCATATTTTAGTTTACAGTAACATTTTAAATTAAGTTGACCTCAGATGCTCCATATGTCTTTCCTTTTTATTCTTTAAGTACAGAATAAGTACCGATAGGTGGTGATGAGGGTTTTTTGTTTTGTTTTGTTTTTATCCTCACCCGAGGACATTTTTGCATTTTTTGTTCAGATAGAGCAGGAAGAAGAGAGAGAGAGAGAGAGAGAGAGAGAGAGAAACATTGACATGAAAGCTACACATCGAATGGCTGCCACCAGCATAACCCAACCAGGGCCGGGGACAAACTGCAACCAAGGTACATGCCTTTAGCGGGAACTGAACCCTGGTTTCTCTGGACCTCAGGCCAACGCTCTAACTGCTGAGCCAAACCGGCCAGGGGCAGTGGTGATGAGTTTTTAACATAAGGTTTTTCAATGTAATGTTCATTAGTATTTTAACATACAGAATAGTATAAAGGGAACAAGATTAAATAGAGCTAAATTTTCTGTCATATTTACTTCTTATTAATCTATTTTAAAAATAAAAATTATAAACGTAGCTAAAGCCACTTCCTTATCAATTTTTTTCCTCCCTCCCCTGAGGTAATCATTTTTTTTTTTTTCCTTAATCTGGGGAGTATCATTAGCAGCTATTTTTAAAATATACATATAGAAACTATAAATAATATAGAAAGCTGGTTTTAATACTTATAGGAACCGTATCACATCACAGCTACATTTTTGCAAGTTTTGTGCAAGTTTTGCATGCTTCAAAATTATGCTTTGATATTTATGTATGTTGATGAATGTTCTAGTTTTTGTTTCCATCTTAACTGATGCAGAGTGTTCTCCTGCACGACCAAAACACAAATTATTAATTTACTTTCTTATTGAGAAACAATTAGTTTTATTCTACTTGTTTGCTATGACAAAGAATGCAGCACTGAATATTTTTTTTGTTTTTTGTTTGTTTGTTTTTTGCATACATTAGAATATCTTAAGCATTTTAAAAAATAAAGACAGACAAAATTTAAAATGAAATTTAAACCGCTCATAATCTTACCACTGGAGATCGTTGTTTTAAATATCTTTATACAGCCTATTTTTATTTCAGAAACAATGAAATTGGGAAATTGTGTAACATATACACATACACATATAGTAGTTTTACACCCTGCTTTTTACTTATGATGAATAATTTTACAAACCATAAAATAGTTTTCAGAAACACGTTCAACAGTGGTACAAGGTGTTCTTTTGCACAGATGGACCATAGTTTATAAAACATTTCTCATTGTTAGACAGTAGCTGTTTCCACTTATTCTGGTCTCTTTCCTGTTTCCTGTCCTCCAGCCAACCTAGCTTTCTTTCAGTTCCTCACACATAACTGCTTCTTTCTTGCACCACTCTCTGTAAATATGGTTTCTTCTGCTCTTCCCCATACTTTTTGCATGACCAGTTTCTTCTCATCTTTGAGATACCAATATCAGTACCCTCTGGCAATTTAGTTCTTTCAAAATTATTATTCTTTTTCAGGTGCTTTTTTCTCCACAAAATATTATCAGACTATGTAACTATCTCTTTATATATCTAAATTTTTGTGTTTCTGTCCATGAGGACAAGGATATGATTGCCCTTGATCACTTTCAGCATTAGACAAAATGTGCACTACACAACAAGTATGAAGAACATTTGCATTCTGGTTATCATAGCTTTGTATATTTATCACACCAATGTTTCAGCAGATGGTCATAAAGTATGTTGAGGAACATACTTTAAATTTCATTCAATGTTACCTTTAGGACACTCCATAAGCAGCTATTCAATGAATGGACAATCTCATATTATAATTTACTAGTTATTCCCAATAGCAATGTTCAATGGTTCAATTCTTTTCAATGTCTTTTTTCTGTCTCTTTTCCTAGGACAACATGTTGTCACACAATATGAGTGTGGAAAGAGCAATCACAGAATCCTGTGGCACTTGGCACAAGATTAGTAATTTTAAAAACAAAAAGATTGGATGGAACATATGTATGTTTTTAATTGATTTTTTAGAGAGGAAGGAAGGGAGAGAGAGAAACTAAAAACATTTCCACTAAGAACAGGAACAAGATAGGGATGTCCACTTTCGCCACTCTTATTTAACATTGTACTGGAAGTCTTAGCCACAGCAATCAGACATGAAGAAAATATAAAAGGGATCCAAATTGGAAAGGAGGAAGTGAAACTGTCATTATTTGCAGATGACATGATACTATACATAGAAAACCCTAAAGACTCCATCAAAAATCTACTAGACTTAATAAATGAATTTGGAAAAGTAGCAGGATACAAAATTAACGTCAAGAAATCGACAGCATTCTTGTACACCATGAGACCACAGAAGAGAAACTGAAAAAACAATCCCATTTACCATCGCTCCAAAAAAATTAAGATACCTAGGAATAAACTTAACCAAAGAAGTAAAGGACCTATTTGCAGAAAACTACAGGTCATTAAAAAAAGAAATAGAGGAAGATATAAAAAAGTGGAAGAACATACCTTGTTCATGGATTGGGAGAATTAACATAATTAAAATGTCCATACTACCCAAGGCAATCTATAGATTCAATGCAATCCCCATCAAAATACCAACAACATATTTCACAGAACTAGAACAAATACTTCAAAAGTTCATATAGAACCAAAAAAGACCCTGAATAGCCACAGCAATCTTGAAAAGGAAGAACAAAGTAGGTGGGATCACAATACCAGATTTCAGGTTATACTACAAAGCGACTGTAACCAAAACAGCCTGGTACTGGCACAAGAATAGGCATATAGACCAGTTGAACAGAACTGAAAACCCAGAAATGGACCCAAGGCAATACATTCAATTAATATTTGACAAAGGTGGCAAGAGCATACAGTGGAGTAAAGACAGCCTCTTTAATAAATGGTCATAAAGTAAATGGGAAAATTGGACAGCTACATGCAAAAAAATGAAACTAGACTATCAACTTACACCATACACAAAAATAAACTCAAAATGGATAAAAGACTTAAATGTGACCCGTGAATCCATAAAAATTCTAGAAGAAAATGTAGGCAACAAAATTTCGGACATCATACGGAGCAGAATTTTCACTGATACATCACCTAAGGCAACAGAAACAAAGGTAAAAATGAACACATGGGACTACATCAAACTAAAAAGCTTCTGCACAGCAAAAGAAACAATCATCAAAATGGAAAGGCAACCCACTGTATGGGAGAACATCATTGCCAATGATGTATCAGATAAGGGGTTAATTTCTAATATATATAGAGTGCTCATACAACTCAACCAAAGGAAGACAAAAAACCCAATTAAAAAATGGGCAGAGGAGCTGAATAGACACCTCTCCAAACAGGACATACAAATGGCCAAGAGACATATGAAGAAATGCTCAACATCACTAATCATCAGAGAGATGCAAATTAAAACAACAATGAGCTATCACCTCACACCTGTCAAAATGGCCGCCATCAACAAATCATCAAACAACAAGTGTTGGCGAGGGTGTGGAGAAAAGGGAACTCTAATACACTGCTGGTGGGAATGCAGACTGGTGCAGCCGCTATGGAAAACAATATGGTGTTACCTGAAAAAATTAAAAATTGAACTTCCATTGGACCCAGTGATCCCACTGCTAGGAATATACCCTAAGAAGCCTGAAACACCAATCAGGAAGAATATATGTACCCCCATGTTCATAGCAGCACTATTTACAATAGCTAAGATCTGGAAACAGCCCAAGTGTCCATCAGTAGACGAATGGATAAAAAAGCAGTGGTACATATACACAATGGAGTACTATGCAGCGGTAAGAAAGAAAGATCTCCTATCCTTTGAGACGACATGGAGGGACCTTGAAAGTATTATCCTAAGTGAAAGAAGCCAAGCAGAAAAAGAGAAATACCACATGATCTCACTTATATACGGAATATAATGAACATAACAGTCTGAGGAATACAGTAGACCCAGAAACATGGAAGTAGGGCACAGACTGACATTCCTCAGAAGAGGGGGTGGGGGGTGGGAAGAGATAAACCACAGAACTTATATGCATGTATGCATGACCAATGGACATGGACAACTAAGCCGGTGACGGGGTGGAGGTGGGGTCGGGTGGGGGGTGCCAATGGGGTAAAAAGGTAAAATATCTGTAACAAAAAAATAAATAAAAAATTTATTAAAAAAAAAAAAAAAGAGAGAGAGAGAGATAGAAACATAGATGTGAGAGAGAAACACTGATCAGCTGCCTCCTGCACGCCCCCTACTGGGGATCGAATCTGCAACCCAGGCATGTGCCCTGACCAGGAATCAAACCAGGACCTCTCAGTCCACAGGACGATGCTCAATCCACTGAGCCACACTGACTGAGCACCATGCATTTTTGATCATTAAAAATATGAGGCCTAATCCATCACAAACATTTAATTAACTCAGTAAAATAACTTAAGTAGGTTATCAACATGTTGTAAAGTGGGCTTAAGAATTCTGTCCTGCTCTCACAAGACTAAGAACACATTGTACTTTTCTGAGGGTTTTATCTTCACACTGGTAATCTAAACATTAAATTGCATTATCTGCAAAGAAAAATATCAAAGACTGGTTAATATTGAAGTTACAAATGCTCCCAATTCTGAGAATAATATGCACCAACACTTTGTAGAACATAAGAAGCTACTCCACTTTCATTAAAGTAAACACCCCTTGATGCTTGGTAAAGTCAAGAATAATGAAAGTATATTTGGCACATCAAGAATAAGCCTCTCTCTACACCTGACAGTATAAAAAATAAACCTTGGCAGCTGCATTTCAGCTATGATAGGAACTTTCTGACAGCTTTCCTCTCTGTTGCTCATCCAAAGACTTAAATAAATCAGTGTCAGTTGGATTAGTCAGATTCTTTTCAAAATGACAAAAGATCATGTCTGTAAGCCTACTTTAAACTTGCATCATTAGTGTAATGAAAGAATGTCCTGTATCTAAGATTAAGTTTTATTTTTAAGCCAGTCAAATTTAGCAGTGTGGGGGGCGGGTGGCTAGAAGATTAAGTTTATTTTTTAATATCAAATGTATTTCTTTGATAAAAGTCAATATTACATCTAATTTGGAGGGGGGTAGATATAGCTTAGTCAAATATAGCACTAGGGCTATCTGATAATATTGGGTTACAGTTTATGCAATTCTTTAGTTGAGTTTTTACCTTATAAACTCATAATTGATTTGGATCAGATGCAATAAAATAACAGTTTCAGTCATAAAAATGTAGCTTTTTAAGAGTGGTAAAAGCCCTTTAAGATCATATAAAGCAACAGCTTTATTTTACATTTAAGAGACTAGATGAGAAGCAGAGAAGTAAAACAGTCATATAGCTAGTTAATTTCAGAGTAAGAAAAAAAGTTTCAGTATATATTAGTGAAAACTTTTATTTATATATTTAGAGCATCCAAAATGGCCAATTAGCACCAAAGGATAAATAAACAATGTCATACCTACAGTTGTGGAGTACTTTTTTTTTTTTATTTATTTTTTAATTTTTTATTTTTTTTATCCTCACCCGAGGACATTTTTCCATTTTTTGTTCAGGTAGAGTGAAAGGGAGAGAGAGGAACAGAGAGAGAGAGAGAAACATCGATGTGAAGGGACACATCGAGTGGCTGCCACCCGGACGACTGACCAGAGCCGGGGACAAACTGCAACCAAGGTACATGCCCTTAGCGGGAGGGAACCGAACCCGGGTCTCTCAGGACCGCAGGCTGGAACTCTAACCGCTGAACCAAACCGGCCAGGGCCTTTTCTTTTTTTTTTTTTTCTTTTTTATTGATTTTAGAGAGAGAGGAAGGGAGAAGGAGAGAAAGATAGAAACATCAATGAGAGAACATCAATTGGCCACCTCCTGCATGCCCCACTGGGGATCAGGCCCACAACCTGGGCACGTGCCCTGACTGGGAATTGAACCGGCGACCTCTTGGTGCATGGGTCGCTGCTCAACCACTGAGCCTCACCGACTGGGCTATGGAGTAATTATTAATATTGTTTTTAAATAATTGCATTTAACAATTTGTGTGATAGTATTAAAATCTGAGATTTAAGATATCTAACATTGAAGTTAAAATATTTGAGGGAGTCATGTGACATGATTGGATCTATATATGATTTCTTGAGCTTCAGTGTATAGAATAGACTGGAATGAGGATGCTTGTTTTGAGATTAATGTTTTTGATATATCGTTTTTCCTTCTTCCTCAGAAATTTCTATTAACATCTCTTGTAGGGAGGGTCTGCTAGACATGAAGTTCCTCAGATTTGTTTGAGTAATTTTTAATCCTCTTGTTTTGAAGTGTTTCAATGGGTTTAAAATTCCAAGTAGGTAATATTTTTTCTTTCATCACTTTAAATATTTCACTCCACTCTCCTCTCTTTTGCATAGCTTCTGATGAGTGTTCCAATGTAATTATTAACTTTTGTTTCTTTATAGGTAAAGTGTTATTTTCCTCCAACTACCTTCAAGATCTTCTCTTTGTCTTTGGTTTTCTGCAGTTTGAATATGATATACCTAGGTGTAATTTTGTTTTGTTTTGTTGGTATGCATTCTTCTTGCTCTTCTTCAAACTTCCTGGATCAGTGGTATTATTTCTGTCATTAATTTTAGAAAGTTATCAAACAATATTACTTCAAATATTTCTTTTCCTCTTTTCTTTCTTCTCTATATGGTATATTAATTGAGCATATATTACACCTTTTTAAAATTTTCCACAATTCTGCCATGTGTGTTCTATTTTTTTTTCTCTCTGCATTTCAGTTTAGTTAGTTTTCTTAAACCCATAATTAAGCTCACTGATTCTTTCCTCAGCTGTATCAAGTCTTCTAATGAACTCATTGTTTGTTTTCTGTTATGTATTTTTTAATTCATACCATTTTCCTTCTGAATCTTTCTAAGATTCAGAGTCTTTCTGAGTCTTTCTAAGAATTCTATTTCTCTGATTATATTATCTGTTCTTGCATTTTGTCTATTTTTTCCACTACATCCTTTAATGTAATTATAGTTTTAAATTTTTTGTGTCTGTTAATTACACCTGTGTCATATCTGAATCTGATTTCTGAGTCTTGCTTTGTTTCTTCTTTGTTGTTTCTTGCCTTTCAAGGTGCCTTAAGAATTTCTGTTGAAAGCCAGATATGTTGTATTTGGCAACAGAAACTAAGATAAACATGTCTCTAATTTAAGAATTTATGTTAACATGGTAAATAATTTGGCTTTGTTTAATTTTTGATAAAGCTGTGGGTGCCAGAAATTTCAAGTTCCCTAGTGTTCTTTGTTTTTGTGTCCTGTCTTTGGGGTTCCCTGAATGCTACTCCTCAGAAACAGTCTTCAAGCTCATTCAGGTATACTCTGTTATTATTATCCTGAAGCCCTGTGGGTGTGGTTAATGTAAGGTGTTGCTGTAGGGGACATTCTATAATCTTCCATTCAAATCTCAGTCTTTTCTTGGATCTGTGTCTCTGGTTAGTGATTTTCACAAGTGTTTCTTGTATAGCTTCCCCTCCTTTAGGTGAGACAGGGAGACTAGAATGCTGGATGAGATAAATGCCTTATATCCACAGAACTGGGAAATACTTCTCGTGAAGAATTTTTCCCTTGGAGACTCTAACTCTTTTATGGAAAAGGCTGTGGTTGTATTCCACAAAGATGACCCTTCCTCTCCCCCTGCCAAAGCCACAAAGGGGTCTTTCATAGATATTCACCACAAAAATCTGTAGGCTTCCTAGAAGTAAGACCCATGGAAGTTTGAGGACCCCTCTAAAATCAGAAGTTTCTCACAGTCATGCTGGTTCACACTCAGCCTTTAGTAATTCATCAAAATCACCATTTAGTGTTCCTAACAATTTACAACCACAGTGCCTTCTGTGCCAGGTAAGCAGATATTGGCTATGACTGACTCTCTGGATTCACTTGTCACTCCAAATTTCTGAGTGGAAGTTTACTGTAAAAATTCAGTTCTCTAACAGGTCCAAGAAAAAAAAAAATGTTGATTTTATTTGTCCATGTTTTCCTGTTGTGAGGATAGGAGTGACCATTTCCAAATTTTCACGTGTTGGAGTTGAATAAGAAATCAATTGTGTCGTTTTGAGCCACTAAGGTTGTGGTAATTTGTTATATAGCAGAAACATAAATAGGTAATAATTACAATGACTTGCAAAATCTATAAATAGACATGACATACAGTATTTTCCCAAGCACCCAATCACTGTGAAAGGCTAAACAAACTCTCGGACCCAACAAAATATCACATGGTGCCATAAAAACACTCTCTGAAGTGTTATCTATTCCCAGTGACAAGTCAAAATGTCCACGTATATCATCTTCTAGTGCTAGCCTTTAATTTGAAAATATATTCAAATTGAGATCCTGCCTGTAAAGCTGGAATTAGGATATAGTCCTTCACATGTTGGTAATGTAAAGCCAGAGTTAAATGTTAAACATTTATCCCATACTTTCTAATACCCAAATCCAAGGGCCTTTTCTCAGTGTTCATCCCCTTCATCGTATTTGACCCTCTCCTTCCTTTCAGAAATACGCAGCTCCCCTGGCGGTGGTCCGTTTCTGTGCTCTTCTCCGGGCATTCCAACTTCCCACCTTAGCTCTCACCAGCTAGCTTCTACCGCTGTAGTTCTCCACTCTTATTAAGTGAACTTTCAAAGTCAATATAAAATAGTATCACCTTTAAAACTAAAAATAGACCCAAATCTAGTCAGCTGCTAAACACTCCCTCATATTACTTTACTTCTCAAAGGGTAAATAATATATATTTTTTTACTTTTAGAATTAAGGCTTTAGAAATGTTTCTACACTATATTACTTAGTCAGTACATTACCAATAGAGTTGCAAATTCTTCCAAAAAACTTAATGAAGCACTAAATTGCAAAATAAGCAGTAATCTTCCAAAAACCCATAAGAAGTAGATACAAATTTTTAGAATGAGATCACTTCAAAGGTTTAGACTCTCTAAAAAGGTAAAGCAGGCAGTTCATTATGAAGAGTGACACTTCTTACATGTTATATCACAAGGTTTGTTTTTTGCGTTTTATTTATTTATTTATTACTATTTATTTATTTATTAATTTGTTTTTGTTACAGATGTTTCTCATTTTTCCCCCATTGACACCCTCCTCCCCTTCCCCAGCTTTGTTGTCTGTGTTCATTGGTCATGCATACATGCATGTAAGTTCTGTGGTTTATCTTTTCCCCTTCCAAACCCCCTCCTCTGAGGCTTGTCAGTCTGTATCCCACCTCTATGTCTCTGGGTTAATTTTGTTCAGCAGTTTGTTTAGTTCATTATATTCCACCAATAAGTGAGATCATGTGATATTTGTCTTTTACTGCTTGGCTTGTTTCCCTTAGCATAATACTCTCCAGGTCCTTCCATGCCATCTCAAAGGATAAGAGATCTTTCTTTCTTACAGCTGCATAGTATTCCATTGTGTACATATACCACAGCTTTTAATCATCAGAGAGATGCAAATTAAAACAACAATGAAGTATCACCTCATACCTGGCAGAATGGCCGCCATCAACAAATCATCAAACAAGTGTTGGCGAGGGTGTGGAGAAAAGGGGACTCTAGTACACTGCTGGTGGAAATGCAGACTGGTGCAGCCACTATGAAAAACACTATGGTGTTACCTCAAAAAGTTAAAAATTGAACTGCCATTTGACCCAGTGATCCCACTTCTAGGAATATACCTTAAACAACAATCAGAAAGAATATATGTACCCATATGTTCGTAGCAGCACTATTTACAATAGCTAAGATCTGGAAACAACACAGGTGTCCATCAGTAGATGAGTGGATTAAAAAGCTGTGGTATATCACAAGTTAAATCAATCTATGAATCCAGGAATTCTGGTGACATTTAACTGGTGATTACTAATTTCACTCTCATCTCACCAAAGAATCTTTTCCCCCACTATTAATCTGGCCTAAAATAACCCATTCTTGAATCCTGTACACTAGCCTGAGGTATATGCAAGATTTTTAATCTGATATTTCTTTCTTAAACTTGCCTAGGTATTTAATCTTTCTTATAGATAATCAATATTTTTTTTGTTAGGCTCTGGCTCCTATGTTAATTATTTAACAGAAATGCTATAGCTAAACAAGTTGGTTGAGCTAAATTCTAATTTGGATGGTTTTCTTCACTAGGCATTATTCCCCTATCCTTGAAAATCAAGTACCCTCAGTGAGAATTTTAGCTACAGAATTAAAGATAATGGCAATTTCATTCTCTACAAGGCACTAAACCTGAACAAAATTGGCCAAGGAGGAACAGGGGGAGAAGAAGGAGGAGAAAAGAAACCCGGTAGTCTGGAACCCAATCAAAGGGATACAATAATCTGAAAAATATTTATGCTTGAAAAATATTTTCAGGTATCAACAATAAAAGTCTGTTGCATTCTGGTTTGGGATGCTCTCATTGACCCCTCCCCAAGCTTGGTCAGTGTGTGTTTGGCTCTGCTTGTAGTACTACAGGACCAAGCTTTTCTGAATGATGCTCTGCACTGGCACAGCTGTGTCAGAGAGGCCCAAGGTGGTCACACTCTCCTGGTCCACCATCAGTCAGGCTGTACACATGCACATGGAGACTTCAAATGCCTGAGTAGAAATAAAACCCAGGGCAGATCTGAAAACAGCCTAAGCTGCTAGTGTGTTCTACCAACACACAGATCCATCATCAGATGATGAAAACCTCACTGGCTGAAAGAAAACAACATCTAGAGGAAGAAATAGTAGACATTCATGGGAATAAATGAAGAGCACCAGATTTGTTAAATATACGGTTAATTTTTAAAACTATATAAATTTTTTTTTATTTCTTCTCTTCAAGAAAAAATATAGGATTGTGCAAAGCAATAATTATAACACTATAAAACCAGGTTTATAACATATATTGATGTAATATATGTGGCAATAGTAACACAAAGAAGTGTAAAAAAAGGGGCATTATATCAGAACAAAGTTTCTGTACTTTACTGGAATTAAGTTAATATCAATATGAAGTAAATTGTGATAAATTAAGATGTGTGTCCTATTCCACAGAGTAATCACTAAGAAACATACAATAAAAAAATGAATAGCCCTGGCTGGTTTTTCTCAGTGGTTAGAGCGTCAGCCCACAGACCAGAGAGTCCCCGGCTTCGGTTCCCGCTAAGGGCATATACCTCGGTTGCGGTTTGTCCCCAACCCTGGTTGGGGTTGTGTGGGTGGCAGCCACTTGGTGTGTCTCTCTTACATCGATGTATCTCTCTCTTTTTCTCTCTCTCTCCCTCCTGCTCTGTCTGAAGATAAATGCAAAAAACAAAAGAAAAGAAAAGTGTCCTTGGGTGAGGGTAAAAAAGGAAAAAAGAAAAAAATAAATAAATAAAAATGATACACTAAAAAGTATTTAACACAAAGAGCAGTGAAGAGGAAGCACAGTGATATGAAAAAAACATGAAGAAAACAAATGCAAAATGACAAATGTAAATCTAGACATCTCAATAATAACATTAAACGTGAGTGCTCTAAACATCCCAAAGACAAACAGAGATATTCAGACAGGATTACAAGAGCAATACCCAATTATATACTGCCTAAACCAGAAATACTTTAGATTTAAGACATAAGTAAGTTGAAGCCAAGAGGAGAAAAAATATATATACTATGCAAAATATAACAATAAGAACTATGGAGTATCTGGAGTATTGTTGAGACAAAATGGGGTTTATAGCAAAAAATTATTATTAGAAATTAAAAGGAGCATTTAATAGTAACATAAAAGTCAATACATCAGAAAAATATAACAACCACTAGAGTATATTCACCTAATAAGTGACTTAAATATAGCAAACACTGGAAAAAAAATGTTCAACAATTTTAGTTTGAGAGTTCAATAATTAACAATTAATAAGACAACTAGAGAGAACATTTACAAATATAAAAAAAACTTGTACAGTATGAACCATCTTCATCTTAACTGCAGAATGCACATTGGTATGAAAGGCAGATTAGATTATTCTTTAGGGTAGAAGCTATGTTACATCATAAAACTAGTTTTAACTGAAAAGAATTGACATTATACAAAAAATGTTCTTCAACCAAAACAGAATTAAATTAAAAATCAACAACAGAAAGAAAACACAGGAGAAAAGCTTTGTAAACTTTGGTTGAAAAAAAGTTCTTTGACACCAAAAGTACAATTCCTAAAAGAAAAGTTGATAAATTGGCTTTTATAAAAATTCAAACTTCTATGCTTCAAAAGAGTCCATAAAGAAAAGAAAATATTTGTACATCATATACTTGTTCAAGAACTTGTATCAAAATTTTATAAAGACCTATTACAACTCAAGAATAAGAAAACAACCCAACTTTATATATCTATCTATATAGATACATATATATTATTTTTTAGAGAGAGGAAAGGCCAGAGAGATGAATTTTTCTTTTATTCTCAATCTCTCCAGTCCCCTAAATCAGCCCCCCAACCTCTCACCTCCTGACAGCTTTCAGCCTGCTCTCTGTCTATAAATATGTCTCTATTTTGCTTGATAGTTAATGTTGTTCATTAGATTCCACATATGAGTGAAATCATATGATACTTGTCTTTCTCTGACTGGCTTATTTCACTTAGCACAATGTTCTCCAGGTCCATTCATGCCGTCACAAGGGTAACATTTCCTTCTTTTCTTATATCCAAGTATTCCATTGTGTAAATGTACAACAGCTTTTTTATCCACTCATAAACTGATGAGCACTTGGGCTGCTTCCAAATGTTGGCTATTACAAATAATAATGAATGAACATATAGATGAATATACTCTTTCAAATTAGTATTTCGGGTTCCTCTGAATCTATTCGCAGAAGTGAAATCGTTGGTTGAAAGGCAGTTACATTTTTAATTTTTAGAGGTAACTTCATACTGCTTTCCACAATGATTGCACAAATCTGCATTCCCACCAATGGTGCATGAGGGATCCTTTTTCTCAACATCCTCACCAACATTTGTTGTTTGTTGATTCATTGGTGATAGCCTTCTGGCAAGTGTGAGGTGATACTTCACTGTGGTTTTAATTTTAATTTCTCTGATGATTAATGACTTTGAGCTCCTTTTCAAATGTTTATGGGTCATCTGTATCTCCTCTTTGGAGAAGATTTATTCAGGTCTTCTGCCCATTTTTTAAATTGAATTGTTTGTTTTTGGTGTTGAGTTGTATAAGTTCTTCATAAATTTTGGATATTAACCCCTTATCAGATGTATCATGATGAATATGTTCTCACACTCAGCGGGCTGTGTTTCTTTGTCATTGATGGTTGCTTTTCCTGTGCAAAAACTTTTCAGTTTGATGTAGTTCCATTTGTTTATTTTTCTTTTGTTTCCTTTGCCCAAGCCAATATATCAGAAAAATACTGCTATGACAAATGTCCAACATTTTGCTGCCTAGGTAGTCTTATAGGATTTCTATGGTTTTGAGTCTAACATTTAAGTCTTTAATTCATTTTGAGTTAATTCTTGTATATGGTGTAAAATGGTGGTCTAGTTTCTTTTTTTGCATGTATCTGTCTAATTTTTCCAACACCATTTATTGCGTAAACTACCTTTACCCCATTGTATGTTTTTACCTCCTGTGTCAAATATTGACTGTAAAGGTGTTGGCTTATTTCTGGGATCTCTCTTCTGCTGTATTGATCTGTATGTTTGTTTTTATGGCAGTACCATACTGTTTTGATTAGTATGGTTTGTAGTATAGTTTGATATCAGGTAGCATGATTCTTCCAACTTTGTTCTTTTTTCCCCAAGATTGCTGTAGTTCAGAGTCTTTTGTGGTTCCATAAAACATTTTTCAATATTTTTTTCTATTTCTGAGAAAAATGCCATTGGTATCTTGATAGAAATTGTGTAGAATCTATAGATTGCTTTGGGTAAAATTAACGTTTTAATGATGTTCATTCTTCCTATTCATGCACATAGTATATGCTTCCACTTATTTCTATCTTCTTCAATCTTTCTTCAGTGTCCTATAATTTTCCAAGGACAGGTCTTTTACATTCTTGTTAAATTTATTCCTAGGTATTTTATTCTTTTTGAAGCAATTGTGAATGGGATTTTTATTTTAGTTTCTCTTTCTGATAGTTCATTGTTAATGTATAAAAATCCAACTGTTTCTGGATATTTATTTTGTATCCTGCTATTTTACTAATTTCATTTATTAGTTTTAATAGTTTTTTGGTGAAATCTTTAGGGTTCTCTATATACAGTATCATGTCATCTGTAAATAATGACACTTTTACTTCTTCCTGTCCAATTTGGATGTTTTTTCTTTTTTCTTGTCTGATGGCTATGGCTAGGACTGCCATTACTGTGGTGAGTATGACTGGTAAAAGTGGATAACCTTGTCTTGTTCCTGATCTTAAGGGGCACACTTGTTGTTTTTGCCCATTGAGTATAATGTTGGCTCTAGGTTTGTAATATTTTATTACATTGAGATGTGTTCCCTCTATTCCCACTTTGCTGAGGGTTTTTATTATAAATGTATGCTGGACTTTATAATTTGTTTTTTCTGTATCTATTGATATGATCTTATGGATTTTATCTATTATTTTGTTAATACGGAGATCACATTTATTGATTTGTGGATTGTGTACACACTTTGTATCTCCAGAATAAATTCTACTTGATCATGGTGTATGATCTTTCTAATGTATTGCTGGATCCAGTTTGCTAATACTTTGTTGAGGATTTTAGCATCTACATTCATCAGGGATATTCATCAGTATTAAAATTGAAAAGGTTAAAGAGAAAGAGAGAATCTCAAAAGCTGCAAGGAAAATACAGTTAGTAGCTCTGACGAAGTGGCTCAATTAGATAGCACATTGTTCCACACACAATAAGGTTGCAGGTTCAATTACTGGTCAGAGCACATACCTAAATTGCAGGGTCAATCCCCAGTCAGATTGAGTATGGGAGGCAACCAACTAATGATTCTCTCTCACACTGATATCTCTGCCTCTCTCTCTCTCTCTCTCTCTCTCTCTCTCTCTCTCTCTCTTTCTCTCTCTCTCTTTGTCCTCTCTAAACATATCTTTGAGTAAGAATTTAAAAAGAAAAAAAAAAAGAAAGGACAGTTAGTTACCTACAAGAGAGCTTTCATAAGACTGTCAACTGATTTCTCAACACAAACATTTCAGGCCAGATGAGATTGGCATGAAATATTTAAAATGATAAAAAGCAAGGGCCTACAACCAAGACTACTTTACCCAGTAAGGCCATCATTTAAACTTGAAGGAGAAATAAAGAGCATTCCAGAGAAGAAAAAGATAAAGGAGTTTGTTACCACCAAACCAGTGCCAGTTTTATAAGAAATGTCAAAAGTCTTGCTTGAAGAAGAAGGAGGAGGAGAAGGAGGAAAATGAAAAGAAGAAGAAGAAGGTAGAGGAAGAGAAAGAGGAAGAGGAGGAAGGAGGAGAAGAAGAAAAACAGAAACAAAGTTAAAATAATAAAATGGTAATAAATACATACTTATCAGTAATCACTTTAAACATAAATGGCTTAAATGCTCAAATCAAAAGACCCAGGATAGCTGAAGGGATAAGAACACAATGGATAAGAAACAGTATATATGCTGTTTACAAGAGACCATCCTCAGAACAAAAAAGTAAAGGTATGGACAAAGTAAAGGTATGGAAAAAGTTATTTTTAAAAAAATGGAAAGAAAAAAAGGCTGGAGTAGCAATATTTTTTGACAAAATAGACTTTAAAACAAAGGCTATGATAAGAGACAAAGAAGGATACTACATAATGACAACAGAAGCAATCCAACTATAAGATATAACCCTTGTAATCATTTATGCACACAACATAGGAGCACCTAAATATATAAAGCAGCCTGACCAAGTGGCTCAGTTTGTTGAGCATCATCCTGTGCACTGATAGATTCCTAGTTCAATTCCTGGTCAGGGCACATGCCTGGGTTGCAGGTTCAATCCCTAGTTGAGGCACAAATGGAAGGCAACCAATCAATATTCTCTCTCACTTGATATGTCTTCTCTCTCTCTCTCTCTCTCTCTCTCTCTCTCAAGTGTGTCCTCAGGAGAGGATTAAAAAATATATATGTAAAGCAAATTTTGATGAATATAAAGGGAGAGATTGACAGTACTGCATTCATAGTAGGGGATTTTAACACCCTCTTGATATCAGTGGATAGATCTTTCAGACAAAAAAAAAAAACAAACAAGAAAATAGTAGCCTTAAATGACACACTAGATCAAGTGGATTTAATTGATATATTCAGAACATTTCATCTCAAAGCAGCAGTATATACATTCTTTTCAAGTGCACATGAAACATTGTCTAGGCCAGACCACATGTTAGGACACAAAACGAGTCAATAAATTTAAGATTGAAATCATATCAAGCATCTTCTCTGACCATAATGGTATGAAACTAGAAATTAATCAAAAGAAAAAAGCTGAGAAACACACAAAGACATGGAGGCTAAATAACATGTTATTAAACAATGAATGGATTAACAATGAGATCAAGGAAGAAATAAAAAAAAAATACCTTGAAACAAATGCAAATGAGAACACAACAACCCAACATCTATGGGGCAGGGAAATTCATTGCATTACAAGCCTATCTCAGGAAACAAGAAACATCTCAAATAAACAATCTAACTTAAAGGAACGTGAAAAAGAATAACAAAGCACAAAGTGAATAGAAGGAAGGAAATAATAAAGATCAGAGCAGAAATAAACAGAACTGGCCAGCATGGCTCAGTGGTTGAGCGTTGACCCATGCACCAAGAGACCACTGGTTTGATTCCCAGTCAGGGCAGATGCCCAGGTTGTGAACTCTATCCCCACCAGGGGGCACACAGGAGGCAGCCAATGGATGTTGAGGTTTCTTTCTCATCAATGTTTCTTTCTTTCTCTCTTCAAAATCAATAAAAACAATTTACAGAAATACAAAAGAGCAATGAAATCAAGAGCTGATTTTTGAAAAGATAAACAAGGTTGACAAACCTTTAACCAGACTCATAAAGAAAAAAAAAAGAACCAAATAAATAAAATCAGAAATAAAAGAGAAGTAACAACTGGCACCAAAGAAATACAAAGGATTATAAGAAATTATTATAAACAACTATATGCCACCAAATTGAACAATCTGGAAAAAAATGGATAAGTTTCTATAAATATACAATCTTCCAAAACTAAATAAGGAACAATTAGAGAATCTGAATATACAGATAACAACTAGTGAAACTGAAGCAGTAATAAAAAATAAAATAAAAAACTCCCAACAAATAAAAGTCCTGGACCAGATGATTTCACAGGTGAATTTCACGAATCATTCAAACAAGAACTATCCTTAAGATATTCCAAAAAAATTCAAGAGGAGTAAAGCTTCCCAAGCTTATTTTACAATGCCTATTTTCATTGCATTATCCTAATTTCAAAACCAGAAAAAGACACTACAAAGAAAGAAAGGTATAAGCCAATATAAAACATTTTATAAAAATTGAAAATCTTTTTTTAATTCTTATAATATTATCACATCAAACAAAAGTATTTTCTCTTATTTTCTGTTTCAAATAAAACTTGGTAATATTACAACTAAAATTTAATCCTGCTGTGTTTTTTATCCTAAATATTGTAAGCATTTTCCCCATGACTTCAAACATGCTTCAAACCTTATTTTTAATACTTGTAAACAGCACACTCTGATTTAATTAAAACTTATGTTTAACAGTGGGTTTTCTATTTTAAAGAATATGAATATTTGCAGTTTTTTATACAAATGCGTGGATGTAGAGCCCGGAACAAAGTGTAAAATCACTTCTTTTAACCACTACCATGTCCACAGCTGCCCTACAAGGCAATTAAATGTTACTTTCTTCTTGAAGACTCTGGAAGAAAATTCATTTCATGAATCCCATATAGCCCATACATCTGTTTCTTTCTTATTGTGGCATATTTACTTTATTTTAAACAATATTTTAGAGGGGGAAGTACCATAAATTACAAGATATAGACTAATGTCCCTCTCTTTTAAGACTCTTCCCATTAGATTTTTCCTCACAAAGGGAAGTATTAAATTTTTGTAGAAACTGCTAACCCAACTAGTAAATAAACTTAAGTGAGTTATTTACCTAACAAAAGTAGAAAGTGAATGGTTAACACAGGCCTTAAAATATGTAGAAATAAAGACCCATAGCCATTTCAAACGACCATAGGTGCATGAACAAGAAAAACATGTATTCAGGGACAGTTAGATACTGTTGAAATTGATTAACTTTTATCTCTTGGTTGCAAGTTGAGTAAAATTTAGTGGAGTATAAGAGTTAATGTACTTTTCAGAGGTAAAATAATTTTCCAATAGTCATTTTTCATTATTATGAACTTATCTTTTTTTCCCTGCTATTAATTTTTAGACAGAAAGGAAGGGAGAGGGAGAGAGAGATAGAACATCGATGAGTGAGAACACTGATTGGCCACCTCCTGCATGCCCCCTACTAGGGATTGGGCCCACAACCTAAGCATGTGCCCTGACCAAGAATTGAACCGATAACTTCCTGGTGTATGGGTTGATGCTCAACCAGTGAGCCACTCCAGCCAGGCAGGAATTATCTTTGTATAGTAAAAATGAGTACAGTCCTATGGTACATTTCAATTACCCCACACAAAAGTATTGATTGTCGGGAACCGTCTAAAACATTACATATAGATATAAGTCATTGTTCCAATCATTGAGGAACTTATAGTCTGTGATTTAACATTCCCATTAGCAAATATTCACTGACTTTAAGAGAGTCGTATTTTGCTTTAAAAAAATAAAGATTTTCTGTTTCTTCTTGCGTTTTGCTATGGCATGAGTTAGTTCCCTCGCTCCTGACTATTTTATTTTGCTGAATTTCTTAAAATTACAGGGTATTTTACATTTAGGTAACTTGTCATTATAATTACTCCACACTCGTCAGATTATTTACTTAACAATTATTTGAAAATATTTGAAATGTGTTATTGGAAAACAGATTGAAATGATGTATAAAACTAAATCTCAAAGAATACCCTTAAATTTTGTTTCATTACTAATTGCTCTATTTTAGTTCCACATTATAGAAATAATTTTAGTACAACTAGTTTTATTTAGTTTACTACTCTTATTTTATCCCTTTCTTAGCAAATTAAAAGTAAATACTTTCCTATACAGCTTCCCTTAGTAAAGTCTGGTCTTTAACATGTCCAGACTTAAAATACATGTAACATGTTTTAAACTATGTAATATTAGAATGCAGTATCTTAAGATCAGTTTAAATTTTCATGAAATTTGTATAGTTTAAGTTAAAGTCTTTGCTTTGATTTTATTTTTGTGATACTTGTATTTTATGTTTTCCTGTTAACATGACAATAGTAATCTTAGATATTACAATCCTATTTGCTGAAAGTTCACTTAAACAACTAACATTGACAGCTAAAAATCTAAAGAGATAAAGTTATTGATTTACTAATTTTCTTTCTTTCACTTCTGATTTTCATCAGCTTCTGGTATTTAGTCAAAAGGTGTTTTGTTCTTATAAGAAAGAAAATGCTTTCAACAAAATGAATTATAACACAAAATAAGTGTCATTAAGTTATTGATAGCTAAACATTCTCTCAAAGAAAAATCAGTTGTGAAATATTTTAAGAATTCTATTTATACATCTGCCATCAATTCTAAACTGAAATATTCTGCTTTTATCACTAATTAAACATTATATAATTAAAATGTCCACCTCTTATATTCTACAATAGATAACAAGGACTAGTCATATTTCGACTAGCTTTAATTAAGGTGCTAAGACTTAAGTAAGCTAAGAAATGAATATTATTTATAATAAAATAAGGCTCAGTATCACTGGTTTCTGTTGCATAAGGAGATAAAACGGCACTCCTCAGGTACACATTAAGAGTTAATTCCTGTTTTTTTAATAGTGTTCTTGGGTAATAGGATTAAAATAATATTGAGCAGGAATGATGCTATTCTATTAAAAAAGAATGTGTTACTTTCATTGAAATGAGCATTTAGATAAATAAAATATATTATTCTAAAACGTGAGTGCACAACCTAAACATGAAAATGGTTTCTTAACAAATGCTGATAAAAGTACTCAAATTAAAAGGAATCAGCACAAAGAGCTTAATTTTTTAAAATTGAATTACTTTATTTTTGTTACAGAGATTTTTGCTCTTTCCCCCATTGTAATCTTCCTCCTCTCTTCCCACCCTCAGCATTGTTGTCCATGTCCATTGGTTATGCTTATATGCATAAATTCTTTGCTTTATCTCTTCCCTCCCCTCACCCCCTCCTCTGGAGTTTCAGAAAACTTAATTTTTAAGATTTGCGTAATTTAGGCCATTACTTTTATATTTGCCTTTTATGACATAACCACTGCATTTTGTTTTCCTTGCCAAAGATGAAAAGTGACTATAAGTGGTGCTGACCTTAAGCTCTGGAGTAGCCTGAGTTCCACCAGCTTGGTGAGTTGGAAATCTACTTAAATTCTCTACACCTGTTTTCTTCTCATCAACAATGAATGAAAATAGCACCTATTCCATCCATTTGTGGTGAAGATAAAATATGTTCATACAAGCAAAACACTTAGATTATGCCTGAGCACACAGTGAGTATTCATTAAAAGTAGCTATCAAACATATACATATACTGTCTTTGTCGGTGTGAGCTACTGTAACAAAATAAAATAGACTGGATGACTTAAACAACAAATATTTCTCCTAGCTCCAGAGACAGGAAAGTCCAAGACTAGGTGCTAGCAGGTTGGTGTCTAGTAAAGCACCATCCTGATTTGCAAAGACCTGTCTTCTTACATACTCATGTGGCCTTTCCTTGGTACATGCATGAGGGGAGAAAGAGATCTCCTATTTCTTTCTCTTTTTATAAGAGCATTAATCCCACCAAGATGCATTAATTTACCTTGATGTCCTACTCTAACCTTACTACTTCCCAAAGACCACACCTCTAAATACCATTACATTGATAAATAGGGCTTCAACATATGGATGGGGGACACAAACATTTAGTCCATAATACACACACCACACACACACACACACACACACACACACACACATATGTGAATAATGTGAATATATGTATATATTCAGCAGATACATAAATAATAAGAATGGAGGAAATTTTCTTTAGAAAGTGCTATTTTATTAATGTATGTGTACTTTGCACAGGGTTTAGAATGTTAGTACTCAACAAATATTATTTACATATATTTCTCAATTCTAGTTTTAAATTTTAGCTTAAAGACTTCATTTATTTATTTTCTTTATTGATTTTAGAGAGAGAGGAAGGGAAAGGGAGAGAGATGTAGAAACACCGATGAGAGAGAACATCGACTGGCCACCTCCTGCATGTCCCGCCTGGGGATTGGGCCTGGGGATTGGGCCTACAACCTGGGCATGTGCCCTGACTGGGAATAAACCTGGTGAACTCCTGGTGCATGGGTCAACACTCAACCAGTGAGCCACACTGTTCTGGCTGTTAAGAAAATCTTAAGAATAATTTGAGTTTTTTCAAATTGTTGCAAATCTCCAAATTTTTCCCCAATATATTTATTGAAAAAAATCCACATATAAATGCATCCATGCAGTTCAAATCCATATTGTTCAAGGGTCAACTGTAATTGTACTTGCACAAGATAAATGTGATACATTGTGGCATCTTCTACAAAGGCCATTTCATAAATAACGTGGTTATAGGTAAAATTTTAAATCTTCAAAGCACAAGATAGTTGTAAATATTTCATGGCAGGTTCAGGCTCACACTTACAGAGAATTTAGCAGCCCATAGCCCAGACAGAAGTAATGACACTTGGCATCAAAGTGTCAAAAGATTTACCTGATAAAGGAAAAATGACCCCATTTTATTTAAGCAAGGGGTCAATGTTCAGCAAGCTTTTTCTCCCTGGAAGGGTAATGATTTCAATGCAACTACCCCTCAGCTGTCAGAATCCAAAAGTCAGATTTGACCATTTGCTATTTGTAAAAGCACTTACTGGGCTATCAGCTAGCCTGAGATTTGCAGTATCTATACAACTCATTTTGAATGCGGGCGAGAAGGAAGGAATCAGAACACGGGAACTGTAAGCTAACCCGTGAAATGGATATTCAATAACAAATGTAATGTCCTAGGTGGTTTTGAAATATTAAATTTTGGAAACTTCTCTCTAGTTAATAAGAAAGGAAACCGCTTTCTTTCTCTCTAATATACCAGACAACAGGAGAGAAAATTACTCATAATTTTCAAAGAAATTTTTTTTCTTGTTTTGGGTCTCTTCCTCTCTAACGTCAAGCATATTGTTTAGTCAAGTCTCAGAGTTAATTTCTCAATGTACCCTGTTATCAGTTTAAATTCCATGTGCCCTACTGTTTGAAAGGCACAAAACATCTGAGTTTAGAGTAAGGAAAGGTTTATTGATCGAGAAGTCACCATCTCAATGAATTAAAAAAATGCTCCAGAGAATGGCAGTTTTGCACCTTATTTTATATGTTACAATCAAAGGAGGAGGCATAAGGAGTGTTACATAAAATTTATTGGTGATAGATAGAGAGGCAAGAGAAAGTAAAGTGGGAAAATCTCTGGGATTGGATGAAAAGTTAAATAGAGAGACATACTTCTTTTACATTGGTGGGTACGGGTTAGTTAACAGTTTACATGTGCAGCACAGAGAGATAGTATGCAGAGAACAAGATACCAATGAGAAGGGTTCCATGGCCTTGCACTCTGGTGGGAGATTATGCCCTAAGGGGTCTGGAAAAAGGGGATTACTCTGCCATTCTGAGGGATTTTATATTAGATGCAAAAAAAGACAATAGGTTTAGTGAAGGTAAACATTGACCTTTGTCAAGGAAGATACAGGCCTAGGACATGACCATCACCAAGAGCCATGACTCGCTTTTAGTTAAGAAGTTTTCATTTCAGACCATCCTAGGTAGATACTTTCAATCTCTGATTGTGTAAGGCCACCACGCAGGCCTCCCCTGAGCGTGTCATGTTTAGTATGTGGCCCCTTTTTCATCCACATATAAAACTATTTATCTTAGAAACAGAATTCAAATTACTAAACAGAGTATTTCCCTCCAGTATAAATCAACTCAATACTATGAACTTCATTTAAATAAGTAAATTTGTTCAATATGCAGGTCAAATTCCAATGCTAATTAACATCTTTCTAGAATACCCTGAATAATAAAATTCAAACAAAGGTTAAATTGTAATTTATATGAACATTAATTTCTATTTTGATAAATTATGTTCTCATAGTAACTTGCATATGAATTGGAAAGGTAATGATTCTATGTAATCAAAATTTTTAGTTGTGGAACATTTGAGCCACTAAAACTGAAAACATAAGAGAAAAGTGTAAGGTTTAAATTGAGTTAACTAAGGGAGGAGATGAGTGGCTAGAAGTAAAAGGATTAAAGAGAAAGAAGTGAAAAGGACCAGAGAGAAAGGCAGGTTGCCCAACTGTGGGACTGGGAGAGAGGGAAAGTATTAACTCTCCTTTCTGACCAAGATATACTTTCTGGACAGATCCCAGAGCATCATTAAATGGCTTAAGTCTATGATAGGCCCCCTTTAGGCTGTCTTAGAACTATAAATATATATATTGCAATCTTTCCCACTGTGAAAATGCTGTACTTTCTAATAAAAAAGTTTTTGTTTTTTTAACTCCTTTAGTTCACTGCAATAGAAGTGCATTGGTAACATACAGTAATATTAGCTCCAAATATACCCAACTAGTTGAGCATTACTACAATGGCTAATGCAACACTATCCACATATTCTTAAATGTTTAACAATGTTGATCTTTTAATTTGCAATAAAGTTTGTAATATTGGTTACAATATAATTAAGTTATATGTTCTCAATTCTGAGAAAATCCCTTCAAATCATTCTAAATATGGAAGCAACCAATTTTAAACTAGCTGAGATGCACTAAGCTAAATAAAGTTAAAATGAACAACCCCAAAATAATAGTAACTTAATATATTAATAGTTTATCTTTCTTACGTCACAGTTAATAGACATTCACATGTCACATGTCATAGTTGATAGCATGTTGGGGGAGGAGTACAGTGCTGATCTGCGTCACATAGTCATTTAGGGAGCCGGGAACTTCCATCTAGTGATCCAACCATCTTCCAGGAGTCTATTTTTATAGAAGCAGTATATGCATTCTATTTCTTTAAATAATTCCGTAAAGCACTCAGACTAATTCCATTCCAGGTAAAGTATTAAGCTTGCATTCCTCTTAAGGAAAAAAAAAAAAAATGCTGAATCTAAATAAACCAGAAAAACTTTATAGAAAATCTCTTTATAGAGTAACTGTTCAGCATGCAAATATGATAAACATAGGCATAAATGTATAACACAATAGTCTAATTCTTTATAGCTATTCACTTCTAAGGGATAAAGAGAGAGAGCTACAAAATCTATAGCTCAAAACTTGCATACCTTGCAGGAAAGAGACTATATTTCAATATATTACAGAGGCTAAAAATAATTACCTGTATAAAAATATAATCACAGTTATTAATGCCTCAAATGTCCTAACTTTATAAATCCTGCAAAGCTAGTAAAGTCTGATACGCTGATGTGAATGTACAGATAGCAGAGCAATCCTTTAATTCACATGGTCCATTTATTGTGAGCCATGATGCGTAGGTGCAGAAGGCCAATTAAAGATGAGTTAGGAAGTATTTTTCCAGCCTCATGAATTAAATCCAGTGCACTCTATTGCCATTTGGTTCCTAAATCAGCCAACCTACTGGAGACTTTATAAAATAAACGCAACTGTTGTGACTCAGTTCATAGAAAACTATCCCTATAGAGGGCTCAACATTTCCCACTAGACTTTTGTCTTTATATATTAGCTATTCAAAACAGCTTTTTCCTCACTCTGGTAAATAATACAAAAATCTATGAGAAACTGCATTTGGCAAGCTAAGCCACAGTTTTCCAATTAACCAGAAGAGGAATGGTCATTATGAAACGGGATTATTCCAAATACTGTATCTGAATTCTCTTTCACCTGCCTATTAGTATCTTTGGTTCCTGAAAGAGATACAAAAACACTCCAAACAAATGCACACATAACAGGATGTTAAAATACAAGTCTCTGCTTCAATTTCAATTGAGACCAAAAAAAAAAAAAAAAAGACACACATCAAATATAGAAATAAGAGCAAGACAGATCACCATATGCAAAATTTAAAAAATGTCAATAGCAACAATCCTTGGGCTCTTCAAGCAGATCAGAGATAACAAACTGGGTCAAGGTTTTACTAAACCTCTATATAACGGACTAATTCGGGTGAGGGGATGTCTGTTAAAGCTGAAAGTCCATTATACAATAAAGTAGGTTTTCTGAATGCATATGTTAAAAAGTTAACAAATTAGTTTACCTGCTTTAACTTATGTAGACACGTTTGTGTAATTAAAATTAAGTATGTATGAAAAGTTTAATTTCACAGAAAAGTTTTCTACATGCATTACTGTAATTTTAAATTTATACTGAATAGGTCTAGTAAATATGTGCATTCACCAGTCACCGCAAGTAAACAAATGTACATGGCTGGGGCGTGGCTTAGTGTATGAGGGAACATGGCGGGGTGGGGGGTTGCTGGCCAAGTCAAAACTGTGGCAGAAAGTCATGCCACTCAACAACAGAACCAGTTACCTCACGCAGTTCTGTGAGATCACATGCTAATCATTTGCCAAACATTGTTTACAAGTGGTGACTCTTGGATTTAAATATGTAGACTCTAGTTGTAGATATGTGATATTTATTTATGTTGGCAAAATCCCTAGTGCTAAAACTTGTTAAAAATAACAGTGAATTAATTACTTCCAAAAAATAACCTGTTAATTTTTTTAAAATATGTTTTTATTGATTTTTTAGAGAGAGAGAGGGAAGGAGAAAGAGATAGAAACACACAACCCCCACTGGGGATCAAGCCACACTCAGAGCATGTGCCCTGACCAGAAATCCAACCGGGACCTCTCAGTCCATAGTACAACATTCAATCCACTGAGCCACACCAGCCAGGCATAACCTGTTAATTTTATTATAAGCAAATCCTGGTTAAAAGCATTTTAAAATTAACAGGGTGTTAATTTGCACGTATGACGTACTGACCCGAAATTTTGTCCATTAAATCCAAAGTCCATTAAATTAAGGCGGGCAAAATTGAGGGTTTACTGCACCGGTTCTCAACCTGTGGGTCGCAACCCTTTTGGGGGTCGAACAATCCTTTCACAGGAGTTGCCTAAGACCATCAGAAAACACATATTTCTGATGGCGATTCATAACAGTAGCAAAATTACAGTTATGAAGTAGCAATGAAAATAATTTTATGGCTGGGGGTCACCACAACATGAAGAATTGTATTAAAGGGTCACAACAATAGGAAGGTTGAGAACCACTGGTTTACTGAATGGAGGATGGATTTCTAAAAAGACTCATTGGTGGAAATACCCACCCTCCTCTAAGAGGGATGGGATAAATGTGGGAGATGCTAACTCATTCATCTAAAGCCTTAGAATAGGCATTTCTACTGCACTACTCCCAGATCCTGGAATGTAAATTCCCTAAGGTTTGAAGTTACGGGGAATACATCAGGTTCTTAAAGTGTCTTGTGGCACCAGAATAAATGTGGCTATGTTGGAACTGGCCTTCATACCCACAGACTGCCAGGCCCCAGATGGTGAGCCATGCCACAAAAAACAAAAGCAAGGCTGGAGCCATGTTAAGTCCAAGTTCCTACCTTTCTGCCTGGAAAAGGTGGCAAACACAAAGAGTGTCTTTATGTAGTGGTCTACCAGGGAACTGGGGGCTAAAGGAAGCGCAGTAGATTGGGAAATAGATATACTGCACAGACCATGAGAGAGAGAGCTGGAAGAGTCCTCAGAAAACACACTCACACACACACCATCCACAAGAATAAAACAGCCTGTAACATCAACCTGACCCAAGAAGCTTATGATATCACCAGACATCTCCCAAGTAAGATATTTCTCTGTCCTATGTCCTTTTCTCTCTTCTCTCCACCTATTTCCATTTGATGAAGCTAAAGAGTGGAAGAGAAAATGAGGAAGGAAGGGGAAAGGAAAGGAAAAATTAGTTAAGCATACTCCCTTCCCTTTGTTACATCCAAGGTTTCCATCTTCTTTAGTTCTTAGCTGAACAGGGAAGAAACTACTAACAGCTTCCTGTAGAGAAAGGAGTTAAGATCTTCAATGAACATAAAAATATTGACTATTCTATGGAATGAGATTTTTACTCAATGAATCAGCACCGAATTTGTAACTTAGGAGGACTAGCACCATAAAACTGTTATCAGAGAGTAACAGGAAATGTCTTGGGCCCCCTAAGACTTCAAGGGTCAGAATAAGAACACTGCCTCTCTGAATAAGTTTCATGAAATGGAAGATAAAAATAAAACTGTGCTTTGATTACAAATGAGTCACATCTGTTAAGTATCCAAAGGAAACAATATTTATGACTAAAAAGGACTTGGCCCTAAATGAGTTTTGGAGACCCCAGCATTTTATTTTTTGTTCCCATTGAAAAGTTAGTCTTTTATATTTAAAAAAATTTAAATTAATCAAAATGTGATCTAAATTCTTCTTCTTTTTTAAAGGAAAACATATATTGCAGAAGGAGTCTTATTCTAAAGTCTATCTTTTTTAGAGGGGTCACTGCAAACCTTTTCAAAGTGTATTTAACAAGTTACAGAGCAATGCAGAAAGTCATTTGCTGCAAACTACACATATTCAATCGCCCTGTCATTATTCCTCCATGTTAGAACTTTTCACTGAATGAAAACCTCAGTAAGGGCCCTCTGCTCTACAAGTCGGCTAAAGCACTCACTGTAAATCACAGATCATCTATTATTTACAATAGGCAGGCCAAAGCAGTTAAGTAAGTTCCTGAGGCCACAATGTTCTTTGGTTATCAGTATCCCACCTTGCCAATGGTAATAACACATCAAGGAGGAAACCACTTTCTCCCCAAAGCATAGAGCACAATGCCTCATTCTCAGGAAATATCTACAACACAGTCTTATTGAAACAACTGAGACATAATATTCCCAAAAAGTACATCAGAGAAGAACAACCAAAAGACCAATGAATTTAAAATATATATTTTATTCCAAAATCCCTGCCTTATTTCATTATGATGCTTGCTCTGTCTCTTCAAATTGTGTTTCTTGCCTTTTAATATGCATTGCAATTTTTTTCTTGATGGACAGAATGAGTTACTGGGTAAAAGAAACTGCTGTAAAAAAAAAAAAAAAAAAAAAAGCCTTTAGAATATGGTCCTGAGGCATGGGAGGAAGAAAGGTTATTCATCCTATAAACTGGAAATGGATGTCTCTTTCAGTGAGCCTATGCCTCTGCACTGTGAACTTCACAAGTATTTTTCAGTTTTCTTCCCACTTAGGTGGAACAGGATAGCTAGAGGGTGCTGGGCTTTGGTACCTGTATTTCCCTTACTCCGGGTCAGTTAGGCTCTAATAATATTACAGCCAGTGAGGCTCTGTTAACCAATTTCTCCTAAGGGCAGACCTTGTTCAGTACTGAATGCTCTGAGTATTTCAAATGGTTTATTTTTCCCTCTCCCTGCCAGAAGCCTAAGGGGATTTTTCTCCCACATTTCCTGGTCAATTTTAGTTATTTATTTTCTAAGACCTGGTCCAAATGTTATCGGTCAGCCACCCGAATCTCAGGGGGCTCTCCTCTCCTCGGCTCTTGTCATGCTCATGAGGAAGAATTCTGACGAGTGACAGAGGCAGTGTTGAAACCAAGCAAGTGAATTTATTAAGGAAGCAAAGCAAATAATTAATAATACACTTGGTATAAAGCACAAGTGGACAACTCAGCTAGTACGAGCCTGGCGGTGGTTCAAGGGTTTTATATTCCGCCCCCTCCCCCCCCCATAAGTTTCAAGGTTCCCCTTTTACATTGTTGTAGCTTTTCTGAGAATTTCTGAGAACATCTGGCAATTTTATCTTGGCAAGTCCCAAGACTTGACTTCTTTGCTCAGTAGGTGGGATAAACTTCCCTTTATTCTTCCCCTTCTTCTCCTCCTGCCCTAGCAGCCATCTATTATGCCACATTCCCCCCTCAAGTGATATCATCCAGATGCATTTGGGGTGTTTGTTATTTGACCCCAGACTTCATCTGTCCTTAGGTTTAGCTGGAAGAATTGGCATTAATTGAGTCTTTGTTCATCATTTTCCCAGGCCACAGTGATTTAGATTGTGTTCTCTGGTTAAGGAGGAGAGGTCTAAATCATTTGCTCTCAAGTGTCTTTGGTTAGGGAAGATAAAGTCTTAAGATTCACAAGCTGGCTTTAAGCTGCCCAAACTGTTTGACCTTGTTTAATTTTCTTGTCTCAGTTTCCCCATTCCACTTGCCCAGGAATTTTCCTAGCTTCTTAATATCCTGCCACACTACCTTCAAAAAGAAATCAGCTTAGAAAACTATGATTTTGAACCTAAAGTCTCTATGGCCATGGACAACATCCCAGTGTTTTTATAATTCTGAGGTCATCCCTCTAATTATTCTGAACTGAGAGGCATCAAACTCTAACCAGGCAAAGATTCACTAAGATAACTAAAGCATATAATGAAAACAGATAACTCTACTGTCAGTGTAGTGATTGCAGGCATTTTCTTCAAACCAGAGACTCACTGTGACTTAATGTCAAAGGAGTTTGGAGTTATTCCCACCCCAGCGAAATTAGTAAATTAGTCTGTCATTAGTGGATATTATGCTATCAGATGCAAGGAGAATAATAATACACTAAATGTGTTGTAGATGACTACAGGTAGACCCAATGCTAAGACAAAAGAAAATAATGGTCATGGCCACTGAGGAATTTCATAGCAATATAAAACATCATTGTTAGCGTAGTGGCTGTCATCCTTCAGGCTGATGAGACAATGTCTTCTCATTAGTTTTGGGATCATAAATAGCCTGTAAGGCTTTCTCGTCTATAAATACCTTCTTTTATACCTACTAACTCTTTAGAACTTGAACCTTAAGAATCCATGGTTTTTGGCTTAAGACAGTGATATTCCAGCAAGGCTATTTATACATTAGAATCACCTGGGGAGTGATTAAACCTGAATATTCTTCAAGCTACATTCTCAGAGTTCTGATTTAATTGGTTTGGGCTAGAGTCCAAATAAGATGTTTTGTTTAGTGACAAAAGAAGACTTGAAACAGGGCTAATTTGGGCACATGCAGTACTTATGTAGAAAGGCCAACTTGCATCAGGTGTGTGTATTAGAGTAAACAGAAGATGAAATCCATAAGTACATTATAGACGAATCAAGGAGAAGGGCACAAAAAAACAAGGTAGACATTTAAATCATTTATTGTAATATTTTGTCTAGAACCAATTCTGACTCATCATCATGGCTGAATGAGATCACCAAAGTGTTATGAAGAGTAGTTGGCACAAGGTGAACTTCAGAAAACTTGTCCTGCAAGTCTGTCATGGGTGACTTCTTTCTGAGAAGAAAGACAAAAATGTCTGACGAGCACTGTCTTCACCATCTCCTTAGTTCAGCAGGTCTTTTCTCCACTTCAGATGAAAGAAATTTTCACAGAGACCGTAAGTAACCCTACAAAGGTCACCCGGCATTGTCACTCCCACAGGGAAATCATAACAAGCTAAACCTAACTATTGCCTTCTTTTCCAAGAGTACTGACACAGGTGGACGAAAGTGGCAGGTTCACCACTCAATCCTAGGACAATGCAGCCACTTGAGCCCACAGAGTTAACAAAATGCAAAAGAGTTTATGGAAGACCCCATTACTACACCTAGAATTCAAAAGCTATGACACCAGTAAATAAGATTTAAAACCTTTCTGAGTGCTATAAATGTTTGTGGAGTAACGATTTGTATTAAAAATGTGGCAAAACTGCTTCCATAACAAAACAAAAATACTAGCTTTCTAAAATATTACAACCAGTTTCGTTCAAAAAACAGGACCATCTGAAGAGGGAAGTTTTAAAATAAATAAATTTTAATCCAAAAGCAAACCTTCACTCCTCTGCAACTCATTTTATGGAGAAGCCAGTAAAATATAATGTGTTTTTGTAGTTTACAAGCAGGAATTCTTTCCTCACCAGAGCATATTAGTGTCGCCTGAGCACATAAAACAAAGCAATCAGGCGTGTTTTACGGTGTTGCACCAATGCTAGGAGATTTTGATGGCAACATTACAAATTAAATAGCTCTGACTTAAACATTTTATTTTTCTTTTCTAACAGAATTTAGATTTTGGAGTTAAATTATTTAGCAACCAAATGGAAAATAAGCAAAACTACAAGATCATTTCACCTCTAGATGATGTTGTCAGCAACTAAAACGAATACCTGGGACACACAAATGACTGCCCCAAGGTGAGCTGGGAGTCCATCTGCTCCTTCCTATTTGATACCTTGAAGCTATTCTAACTGCTAATTAACCGTGAAAAGTTGGGCTGTGAACCTTTCACCTGACAGAAGCTCTTCTGAGAGAAAGAGTGAAAAGTTCTTAAGGAGCGCTCAGAGCAATGTAGATATACAATCAATTGCCATTTCAGTGGCGACCTGCTGTCTTGCGGAACAAAGCCTCAAACTCTGAATATTCAGTTCTTGGGAAGAAAATTTTCTTTTTCACTTTCTATTGGTCAGTCTACACAAACCACACCCATTGGACTGTTTGAGTCATTCGGTTGGCTTTTCTCATAAACTGTAGCTCATTAGATGACCAGACCCAGGAAGAGAGCAAAGCTGAGTCCTACCTTATATGCAAACAGTGGTCTACCTTAGCATGTGGAGCCCAGGCTCCAGAGTCCAAATGTCTCCCTGCTTCTTCTGGCCTCACAATTACAAAACTGGCTGTCAGGCCTGGCAACACATTGGAATCACCTGGGGAACTTTAAAAGTTGTTGATGTCTGGGTCCCCACCACCCCACAGGTCATGATTCCATTGGTCTGGGCTGAAGCTTGGGTATTAGAGACTTTTTAACTTCCTCTTGGTGATTCTAATATGCAACCAAGGCTGAGAACAACTAACTTGGAAGGAGGTTCCAATTACATCTGATTATCACCTCCTAAGACACTCACAAGGCCCAATATCTACACTCAGTTCCTATTGCCCCACTCTCCACAGCTAAGATACTGTTAGATCCTCTTTATTCCAAATCTAAGAATTGTTTACCTCACTGTGGGACCTCAGATCTGTTGAACATTGTTTTCCTCCATCACATGTTTCAGAAATTTTTTCATCCCTACCCTATTTAGATCCCATGGTCCATCACAATCCTCACTTCTTTCTCCACCTCTTCCTCCAGCATACAAACTGGGCAAAATCGCACCTCTTATTACCTTCTAGTCCTCACCTACTTCCCACCTTTACCTGAGAAGTTGAACATTGCTAAAGAAAATCTCACATTCGTGCTGGTCCCATCTTAAGTGCATGAACATGGACCTCAAGAAGAGAGGTAAATGGGTGGGAGGTGCCAATGGGGTAAAAAGGTAAAATATCTGTAACAAAAAAATAAATAAAAATTCATAAAAAAAAAAAAAGAAGAGAGGTAATGTCGCCTGAAATTCCATGAAATAGCCATAGTAAAACCATTCTCCCACTGTTAGGTGACAATTATTCACTTGCCTCTAATAACATTCAAAACCTCATCTTCCCTCCTAAACCTAACCTAATTTTATTTTTGCTCTTATCTCTGTAGTGAAAACACGAACACCAAAGATAACGTCTTCATCCTTTCATCATCTTATCAAGGTCAGCAGTGACCCCCACATTACAAATCCAATGCTCAGTTTTCTTAGGACTTCACCTCTCATCACTTGCTCCTTCCTGAAAAACTTTCTTCATTTGGCCTCTAGAGAATCTCTCTTTTCTTCTCTTCTCTTCTCTTCTCTTCTCTTCTCTTCTCTTCTCTTCTCTTCTCTTCTCTTCTCTTCTCTTCTCTTCTCTTCTCTTCTCTTCTCTTCTTTTTCTCTCTTCTCTCTCTCTCTCTCTCTCTCTCTCTCTCTCTCTCTCTCTCTCCCGCTACTACTATTAGACTTTCCTCATCTTCTTCAGACCTCTTCTCTTGTGCATCTACAGACTTTCCAGGTGATTTTATCCAATTCTATGGCTTTAACTATGAGCTCATGGTCCCTGAGGCCAGACTCTATTTCCAACTGCTTACTTGACATCTTCACTTAAATATCTAACACAAATTCCATATTCAACTGTACATACTCAACAAAACATACCGTAAACAAAATTCTTAATCTAATCATAGTCCAAAACATGATCTTTTCCTACACTTCTTATTAAAATGTCACTTTCATTTTTTTCTACTGTCCAAAACAAAGACATTGGACTCCCCCTTAAGTTATATCTTGCTCTTTATTCTCAAAATTAACCTAGAAACTAACCACTTTTCCTATCATCTAACATTAATCTAGTTTCTTGCCTACACTACTGAGATTCTTCTTAGCAGGCTGCCTATTTCCACCATTGCCCTACTACACTCAATGAGAATATTTCTTAAACATAAATCAGAGCACGTCCACTACTCTGCTCAAAATCCTCCATGTCTTTAATCCTATCCGGAATCTTCATCAAAGCCTATGAAGACCTGGCATAATTATGCCCACTCCTGTGCCCTACTTATACCCTGTCCCCTCTAGGGCTTGTGTTCTATCACTCACCCACAGCCCTCCTTTTTACCCAGCCTGTTCTTCCTACCCCCCCCCCCAAAAAAACTGCTACTTCAGGAATTTCAGGACCTTTGAATTTATTTTGTTCCCTCTGCCTAGAAAACACTCTCCCCAAATATCATCTCGTCTCTCTTGCTTTTTAAATTCAGGTTAAAATGCCAAATACCCAGAGAGTTCTTCCTCAATTATACTATCTAAGAAATTCCAAGAGCTCTATTCCCAGCCTCACCACAATCTACCTCCTTATCCTGCTCTATATTGTTTGTCTTTATAGCCCTAGCACCATATTAATTTGTCTATTTCCTATCTTTCTCCAGTTTAATACAAGACCCATGATAACAGAATATTGTCTGTTTTATTTATTATTATTCTATACTCAGAGCCAAAAACATAATATAAATTATAACATTCTATGGTATGTTATAATTTATATTAAGTAACAGAAGTTTTCTCATTTATGAAATGGAAATGATACCTGATTATTATGAAGATTAAATATATTTATGTATGTAAAATACTTGGCACATAATAAGTCCTTAGTAAAAATAACACTAAGAATATGGCCAGGGATATGCCAATTTTTGACAAAGATCATGCACATTATTACTTATTTTAAAGTAACAAATTGTCCTATGAAGTTTGATGCAATTCAGTTGAATTCCTGCCATGCCTTTCAGCATCATCGCTCTGGGTAGATAAATCCCCCTCATGAGTATCTCAGAAATCATTTAGAAAAATACATCATGGAGTAGCTCTATTTTGTAATTCTTAAAAAGAGAATTTTAGTTACTTCTCATCTCATGATGTTTTTCCCTTGAATGTTTATATTTTAAAAGCAAATACAACCCTGACCGGTTGCTCAGTGGTTAGAGCATTGGCCTGTGGACCAAAGAGTATCAAGTTTGATTTCCGTCAAGGGCACATACCTCATTTTTGTTTGGTGCCTGCACTGGTAGGGGGCATGCGGGAGGCAACCTATCGATGTGTCTCTCTCACATCTCCCCCGCCTCCTCTCTCTCCCTCTTTCCTACTCTACCTGAAGATATATAGAAAATTATCCTCCAGTAAGGACTTAAAACAAAAAAGATGCCCAGCTGGTATGGCTCAGTGGTTGAGTGTTAACCCATGCACCAAAAGGTTGCCGGTTTGATTTCTGGTCAGGGCACATGACCAAGTTGTGGGCCAGAGGCACATTGTGGGGCATGCAGGAGGAGGCCAATTGGTGTTCTCTCTCATTGATGTTTATATCTCTCTCTTACTCTCTAAAAATTAATAAATCACTCATTTTCCCATGTGAATCTCAGAGAATTCTTTTTCTTGGGGTACTGCAAGAAGCCCAGTCCCACCAGCAACCAGTGGGGGTGTGAGGACCTCCCCACTGATAGCAGAAGGAGGCTTGACTTGGGTGGTTAACACATAATGCAATATACAGATGATATATTGTAGAATTGTACATCTAAAATCTATGTAATTTTATTAACCAATGTCACCCAAGTGAATTTAATTAAAAAAAAAAAAGACAAGTGATAACAAGTATTGGGGAGGATGTGGAGAAAAGAGAACCCTCGTGCACTATTGTTGGGAATATAAACTGGTGCAGCCACTATGGAAAGTAACATGGAGGTTCCTGAAAAATCAACAATAGAACTACCATATGATCCAGAAATCCAACTGTTGGGTATATATTTAAAGCAAACAAAAAGATATCTTGAAGAGATATCTGTACTCCCTTGTCTACTGTGGTGTTATTCACAATAGACAAGACCTAAAACAACCCAAGTGTTCATCGATGGGTAAATAAATAAGAAAGAGATGTGTTATATATGTACAATTGAATATTATTCAGTCATGAAAAAGAAGGAAATCTTACCATTTGTGACAATGTGGATGGACCCTGAGGGCATTATACTAAGTAAAGTAAGTCAGACAGAGAAAGACAAATACTGCATGATCGCATGATCACACTTTATGTGGAATCTAAAAAAGTTGAACTCACAGAAACAGAGTGGAATGGTGCCTGGGGCGATGTTGGTTAAAAGATGCAAACATCCAGTTATAAATTCTGGGCATCTCATGACAATAGTTAACAATACTAAAAAGTTATAAAGAGAATATATCTTAAATTTTCTCACCCCCCCCACACACACACCCAATGTAATTATGTGATATGATGGAGGTGTTGATTAACCATATTATGGTAATCACTTCAAAATGTATACATGTATCAAATCATCACATATACACCTTAAACTTACACAATGTTAAGTATGAATTATATCTCAATAAAAATATAAAAACTGAGTAACAGATGTTTAGCTTATACTTGGGTCTCAATATTATTAGGCAAACATTCAGAAGTCTTCCCAAAAAAATGTATGCAGGGGGTCTGTAGATTCTATTACATTTTAAAAGTAAAATGTATTTTAATAAACACTGAATTTATAATTATTCAAAGTTGCATACACATTTTTTTAGGACATCCTATGTATTGCAAATATTTTTGTATTATATATAAAAATTAAAGACTCAAAGAGCCCCATTTAAAAAGTTTAAGAAAATAGCCCGGCCAGTGTGGTTCAGTGCTTGAGCGTAGAACCATGCACCAAGAAGTTGCTGGTTCGAGTCCTGGTCAGGGCACATGCCTAGGATGTGGGCCAAATCCCCAGTGGGGGGCGTGCAGGAAATGGTCAATTGATGGTCTCTCTCATCAGTGTTTCTATATCTCTCTCCCTCTCCCTCTAAAATCAATAAAGAAAAAATATTTTTTTTAATAAAAAACTTAAGAAAATAAAAGCTTTGCATCTAACATTAGCATACATGCTATATAAAAAATTTTGTAGGTAAATTTTACATTATGCACTTAAAATGAAATATTGAAAATTGTCATTGTTCTCTGAGCTATAGCAAAGGTCTCATTTTGTAAGATTTTGTACAAAACAACCAGTCCATTCAATACAAAGCTGAGAAAATTTTATGAATATAGATTTTACTTTTGACACTTTAAAAAAAAAATCTATGGATTAAATGCTTCACTTTTAAATTAGGTCTTTTTGCAATTTTTTGCCATAACCAGGCCTACACTCACAGGTCTGGCTTCCAATTCATTTAGTCATTCCATTGATTTATTTATAATTAAATTGTTAAACTAGACTATAAGATAAGTTGGTTGTTAAATTGAACAGAATTTAACATGTATGTTTATAATCAAGGGATGTAACAGAGAGGTTTAAAATCTAATGAAAGCTGCATATTCTCTCCAGAAATAAGCACATATACAAAATTTTGTACAGAATTTAAAGAGTACTCTAAATGAAGACCTCCATTATCCCATAGATGTCCATGGAGCCCAGGTTAAATCCACAGTTAAACAGAAAGAAGACATACAAACATCTGTGTAAAAAAAAGTACTTACTGAATTGCAAAAAAATACCAGGTAATGTCCCAGGCACTTTATATATTTTATTTAATACTCACAATAACCCCTATAAAATCTATAGTGGTATCATCACTTTACAAATAACAAAAAGTTGAGATAGTAAATGACATAGGCAATATCACACAACCTGAAAAGGTATAATTTGATGTTCTTTTCATTGAATTATTCTGCAATAGCTTTTTTAGGTACACACAAAATATTATCTATAGAACCATAATCTGAACTCATATCCCTTTGCTTTTTTGACTTTACCTGAATTACACAATAGCATCAAGTTTTTTACAAAGCACATTCATTCTCACAAAATAGACTACACTGGAACTCACAATGGATCCAATTCCACCACCACCCCCAAGAGTATATTTAAAGCATATTAATTAGATACTGTATTATTTTTTAGGTGTTTATCCACAATCCACAAAATCCTCAGAGTAAATATAAATCATAAAGACATTAAATGCACTTGGTGGCTCAGTTGGTTGGAGTGTTACCCTGTGCACCAAAAAGGTTGTGGGTTCGAGTCCTGGTCAGGGCACATGTCTAGGTCCCCAGTCCTGACTGGGATGCCCAGGGAAGACAACTGATCAATGTTTCTCTCACACTGATGTTCCTCTCTCTCTCTCCCCCTTCCTCTCTCTCTAAAAAAATTAAAAGAAAAAAAAATATATATCCTTGGTGAGGATGAAAAAACTATACACTTGAAGCCATTTTAAGTTCACTAAAAATCCAACAGTCACTAGCAGTTTTTGTTTGGTTTTGTTTTCTATTTTAAACAATGAGCTACTCATTTTATACTCTGGAGGTTTAAAAAAAAAATACAGAATTGTTCAACAATATATATAAAATTCACACCTTTAAGCTCTTTTTCTGTAAACATTCTCTTATGTGTTTCATAAACATTATACTCAGAGGCAACTAATCATCAGGGAATAAATATCTAGTCCTTCAAGAAAAATGGAACTAACCAGGCAGCAGCTCCTAGTATTCACCTATTAAAATAATCCATAAATGGGTCTTTAACTTCTTGATCAAGCAAGTAGTAACTTAGATTTTAAACTTTTTCCATCCTCTCATTGAAAACTGATGATTACATGCTGAACGACAGCATTTTAGCTTAAGTGAGGCAATAGACCCTTCTCTTTATCCCACGTACATGTTGTTGGTTTGTCAGTTATCTGTTGCCTTGTAATTTTAATTCATTCATCATGTTGTACTTTTAGATATAAATCATAAACATGAACCAAAGCAGATCTACTTTTCAATTAAGATCAATCATGAATGAAAATTTGTCATGTACATTGCAATCAGAATGAACATAAATTCCTGAATTTGAAAAAGATTCATTGTTCAGGGAGATTTAAAACTATTTGTAACACTATTATGCTGTACTAAATCATGCAACTAATATAACATTCAAGAATTATTTTTCTTGATATACATAAAATTTATACAAACCTATGATAAAAATATTGAAGCTTCAATTAAAAAAAAAACAAAAAACAAAAAAACAGAAAATCAAGAGCCATAGCTATAAACAAACCATCCACTCTCCTACAGTATAAAAAATAAACGTTCAGTGTTAGGACTTTGAAATATATCTACAGAGAAATTAAATATAAATTAAGGACCCCCAAAAGCATTGTAATATATTTTCTAAAATTCATTTAATATATTCAATTAATTTAATTACAGAATAAAAATAATATACTATTTTGTTTTTATTTTTCATTCCCATTGTGATCATTTTCTCAAGTCATTAAACATTCCTTGAAAACGTCCATTAGACATATTAAAATAAACTAATCCTTTAGTGAATATTTAGAAAGTATTATAAAATAATATTCAAATGGCTTTCTATCACACAGATTTTAGAACATAAGGGATTCCCTGTGGGGAGTAGGGACAAGGACTTTGTCCTTTAAAATACTTCCTTGGTCTTTGTATGATCTTGCCAACTGGTCAGTGTTTTTCTCAACTTTCGTCCTAGATTTAATTTTTTCTGAGTAAATGTCACACTGCCTATGCAGAATTCTATTATTTAGCATTACTGTCTTCAGAGAGTTACCTCTTTATGATTCCAGGAAAATGATAATTTCATACATTTAATATATTCAATTGCTAAGGTTTTCTTAAGTTAACCAGATTTTTTAAAATTCTTTATTAGTTGTGTAGATTGGCCCAAACTTCCAACAATTTTTTTTTCTTTTTTTACTTATAAAGCTCTGTACACAATGTGTGTGCTGTTGTTTAAGTATATATTCATGCTAACAAGAAAACAAATTTCCCATTCTTTAACTGGGTTAAATTTTACAGCTCCAAGGTCAGTATTCTATGCTCTTTAATCATCCCAGAAAACTTCAATTTTTATCAAACTATAAATGTCAACATATTAGCATATATTCTTTACTTGGGTAAAGAATACCTTACCTCAGAAATTTTATAGAATGTTAGAAGAAGAAGAAAATTCAGTTACATGGCATACAAACTTGGAATTACTTGTCCTCCTCTAAATATGTGCTTGGATCAAGGCAAATACACATGTGGATTTACTGAAAGTCATTTGCACACATGCTATGAAAAAATATCCTCAAAACAGTAACTCCTGTATTCACAACAATAGTGACTTCCCACTGTAGAATGGGTGGCGTCCCAAGTTCTTTCTAAATGAGGATATGCACACGGCAGGTCAGACATCATCAGGTGACCTGCTGAAGGTTCCGCTTCCTTCCCCTTGGCCTCTCTTCAACCCAGCTGTCCTCTTCAGTTTCTTACAATAACCGCATTTGTTCTATCCTCAGAGTTGTATGGATCTTTTGCTCAATTCCACTTTATCGAGTTCTAAAAGAGAGCCAGGTCTTTGAGATAAACCGTCCTTGAACACTGGGCTCTTACTGTACGTGTCATACAGGTTGGTGCTTCTTTCATGCTTCTCGGACTGGATTCTACTTGCCTGACGTGCACAAATTCCTCCGCCCTAACAAGACCCTGAGATATTAGAAAGCAATTGTAAAATACCTCATGTGCAGCACACTGAATTGCAGCCTAATAAGAACTCAATAAATACTTCTGTATCTGGACTTTTCTTCCTAAGCTATCAAAGCAGTTTATGGCTGCAAATGTTACCACAGCTGTAAACTCGACACTATTGATGTAGACATGAAAAGGTTTTGAAACAGTTTTATGGGCAGAAATTAAAACACAATGCTTATAATAAAATTTCATCATGTCTCTGTACATAAAATAAGTTACATAAATAAAATAATCAACAAGCAAAGCATTAATACTTTTAATAGCCACCTTCATGGTAAACAGGGTATACATATGCTTAAAAATTAAAATACAAAAATATTTATCTAAATCCAAATCATTTAGGATTTACTATCAACAAGATGAAAAGAATGGGCCCCAAATAATAGGTCTGGGATAATGTTATAAAAAAAATGCCTACTTCTGCCCTGGCTGGTGGTTAGAATGTCAGCCCACAGACTGATGAGTCGTGAGTTTGATTCTGGTCAAGGGCACGGACCTTGGTTGCAGTTCATCCCTGTTGCAGGAGGCAACCAGTTGATGTGTCTCTCTCTCTCACATCGATATTTCTCTCTTTCTCTCCCTCCCTCCCACTCTATCTAGTGATAAATAGAAAAGTATCCTCGGGTGAGGATTCAAAAAAAATGCCTACTCCCTAGGAAAGCTCCAAATTTGATTATATAATATTTATGCAGCCTCCTTCTTTCTTTTGGATCTTGTTTCAAACCAGTCTCTTATTTCCCAGGCATATCTCACATAATAATTTCTCTATTCAAATTTTGACACAATTTTCTCTCCCAGTTCATGGAAATTTTTCATAGAAGAAGCCAGTTGGTATCATTTCAGGAGAGTTAGGGCAAGAAAAACACTGACAAATTCTGAGTGCCTGCCAGACAAGCTCCCTAACCAAGCAATGCGTCAGTGTTACAGCAAACCTGACTCAAATTTCTTTCAGTAGAAGTATTAAAATTTTTCCACATCATTGTAATACAGTTAAAACCATGAATCTTAAATCTGTAAATGTCTAGAATCTATTACATTTATTGATTTGTTATACAGAGAAGGCTACCATCACTGTAGAAGCTTCAACTATTGAAAAGATGAATCCTTTGCCTACAATCCAGTAAAAATGTTGTCCAAAGCTTTGCCTTCCATGAACCAGCAAGGCAAATTAAAACATACAGTCATAGGAAGCACAAATGAGATTTGAGTTACTCAATAGCCTAGTTGGGTTGATGATTTCATACCTAGTGGCCTGTCTCTAAACATCAAAGGTGTCTGTCAGTATCCTGAATCCCACTTTGATAGCATAGTTGCATGTTTACTTTTTTTTTTTTTCAGGGATAGGCATGCGTCTGTTCAATTAGTATCAGTCCCTTAAGATGAAATCTTCATTTTCTTTATTTAGTTATTCAAGTAGCCAATTCTGTGCTTTAAAAGCAACAGACACTTGCAAAATACAAAGTGGAAGAAAAATTAATATATATATAAATTCACCCAAGGTAGATTTATAGAGTGGAGATCATTGAAGAAACTTTAAGTTTGCCCAAGTTAAACACCATTTAAAATAGTAACTAATAATTACTATAGGCAGAGATTTTTGTCTGTTCATTCATGTATCTCCAGTGCCAGGCACATTGTAAGTGCACAAATATTTGCTGAATGAATGAATGAATGAATGAATGAATGATCTTGTTGTAACTAATGGGGACACCTTAATTAAGAGATTTATATTGCAAACACCATGTACTACAATGTTTAATTAAGTTTCTATTGTGGAGATATCTTTGTACCTTTTTTGTTGTTGTTCTCATTGAACTTATGCATGGTAAGAAGAAAAGGGAATAATTTTGCTATCTTAAATTTACAAGCACATCCTTCACCTTTGAAACTTCTACCACATTCATACTTTAGTACAGATTGCTAATTTAAAGTGAGAAGCTCAAAAGTCACATGAAGCTAAAAAGAGTTCTTTAGTGAAATATTAAACCCTGAAAAGTAGAGTTGTATATATCTTTTATCTTAAGTCTAACTGCCAGCGGAATACCAACAAATAAGTATTTTTCAAGTCCCCTAATCCAATTGTACTGAAGTTGTTTAGGAAAAATTTTTCATTGTTTTAAACTACATCAAATACTAGAAGTATCATTAAAATGTGTTCTTGTACTGGAGGAATTCACAAAAATGTGTGCGTATAATCCTGCCAGACACGATACAACAGCATAGACTCCACTGTGTACAAACGACTTAAAAACTATGACTTAATCTTTGGATTTTAAGAGTAAGAAATATGTGGATCATTTTGCTTGTTAACATGAAATACAGGACTCATGATTTTAAAACTTCATATGAACTTTTATTTTTAATAGTCACTAGGTAATAATTAAAATACAAAATTAGAATTAACACTTAAAGTTTATCATTAAAATACAGCAAATGAGTGTAAGTAGATCTTACCCAAATTCACTAACTGTTTTTATCTACAACTGCTGGACTCTCTAAAATTCAAAACTTTTATTTTATACACTTAAAGAGATGGTATTGATTCAAGGATGCATCAATAATACCATTTTTTTTTCTCTCAAAATAGAATTTGACAGCAGGGGATTTTATCCATAAAAAATTTCTAGTTCTAACCCTTTTCCTAGAAATAGAGTTTGGCAGCACAGGACTTGTTATCCATAGAAAAAAGTGCTTCCAGTCATTCAGAATTTTTGGAGCATCTCTATGTGTGAGGCGTTGTTACAGGGGTTGGGGATACATGAGCAGAGAGACAACATCCTTCCTTTATAGGTCCTTTTCTCTAATTTACACTCTCGTAAGAGATGACCAAGATAAACAGAATTTCGGTGCAAAGTGGTATTGAGACAGGCTGAGCCTCTGAAACAGATGGGCGTGCTCTCCAGTTGTTTTATTAGGCCTCTCCTAGACAAGTTTAATGTTTCTCTTCAGGCACCCCCAAAGGGCTCCTCTGGGCCTGTGTGAAGAACCAGCCCTGTGTGGACCCCGGAGCAGTTCCGTAGCCTGCTGGCCAGTGTGTGCTTCCCTGATGCATCAAGCTCCTCCCGTTCTCTTTCCCCTCCACCTTGCTTTTAGTAAACCTCTTCTTTTGAATATTTTGCCTCTTCTCCTGATTTCTATCTTGAGGGAGGTGGGGGTTGGGGGGCAAGAACACCTTCACCAGTGAGAATATAAGAACAATAAAGACTGACTGGGACACCACTGAGGGAAAGGGGACACTTCTGAGGGGAATAACTGCTGGAAATAGTAGCGAAGTAAGTAATGCATGTCTGAGAAAATGAAACTATACTGAGATGTCATTGAAAATGGGAATGGCCCAGCCACTCGATGACCTTGTTGAAGAGTTTTCATAGTTGAGAGAGAAGGCAGAGTTCAGGATCCTGGGAGGGCGGATGCACAGCATCATCCGGTTACAGCCAGGCGCCTCCGCGGCTGAGCAGCGTAGGATGCAGGGAAGCAGCTGTGCAAGAAGACACCAAAGCGGAGGGAAGGTTTTATAAGGCATCTTATGTGGCCGTGGGCAGTTTGAATTCTAAGTGCAACGGAAAGCAATCAAATAGTTCTAAACAGAGAAGTAATATTATTAGATTTTTGAAAATAATAACTACCAATTAATGTGTTTATTATGGCTAAGCAATTTGCTAAATGTTTTACCATGTTAATCATATAAATCCTGTAAAGCCATTCTTACTATCCCTATTTCACAGGGATAGTAAGAATAGAAAACAGAGGGCAAGAGGGATCATAGGACTTGCTCAAAACACAAAACTGCCAAGTGCTGGGAGAGTATTCCAACCCAAGTTCCCCGTTGCAGATCCTGGGCTCTCAAACTGTCCTGCACTCCCAAATGGTGCTGGGTTTCTCGGGACGCACACAGTACAGCTGAACAAGGTCAAGGGGGGAAGGGGGAATTTTCACACTGGTCACAAAAGAGAGATCAGTGTACAGGTAGAATAAAATATCCCTTGAAACAAACACTATTGAATATTTTAGTTCTCATTATAAGGCATCAATTTTGCTTAAATCAATTTTTGGCTTTTTAAAAGATGCCAGCAATTGTTACTTTCTACTATTCTTTTTCTCTTTAAGGATGTAATAATTACCTCAAACATCTTCGAATCCTCTACAGTCCTTAGCACAGTGCCTTGCAGAAACGGGGAGCTTTAAAGTACTTGTTAAACAAATGAAATATTATGAAACAGCAAAAAACGCTTCTTCAGTAGCTGGCACCATGGGAAACCTTTGCTCTAACAATCACTGATGCTGGTCGATGCTGGTTCTTAGTGAAACCAGTTTTCTGTGAGCTCCTACTGAACTTGAAGCTGTACTTTGAGAAATCTTGAAAGTGTCTTTAAAAGTCTTTCAAAATCTAGCATTAGACATTCTTCACTATATGCATTTTTATATGTATTCACCCTATTTTTAAGACATAAAGCTCCTGCCTCTTGTTTGCATTAACTGGAAAACTTCACAGACATATTGTCAGTTGGATACATATATCTCTTCCCCCGAAAATTTTCTACACCCTCTGAAATTCTCAGGAGGATTTGTAATGGGTTCTGTTAAGTTCTGATCCCTCCTAGTAATTTCTTGTTTCTTTCAGGATAAAATGTAGTGGCAACAGCTTTGATGTCTTTATCTTCCTTTATCCTTTCTTCTTTAAGAAGCAGTTCTTGTTCATTCTTGGCTCTCAGGACATGTTTCATGTACATCAGCATGAAAAGAATAGAATAAAAATGTATATCCCTTGTTAGAATTGTGTCTGTTTACCTATTATAAAAGATACAATAGTTTTTCAAAAGCATAATGCAATAATGCTGTATTCTTCCCAATTTCACAGGAATACCTGAGCCATGACCAAACTATTTGACAAAAATGAATATTAAATCAGGACACAGGGAAGAAAGATAATGTAGATTTTCTTAGTGAAGTAACAAATTAATGATAGATGCATTTAAAAATAAAAACCAATAAATAGCCCTGGCCAGTTTGGCTGAGCGATGGCAGCTTCGGCCCGCGAACCAGAGAGTCCCGGGTTCGATTTCCGCTGAGGGCATGTACCTTGGGTTGCGGTTTGTACCCGGCCCCGGTTGGGGTCGTGTGGGTGGCGGCCACTCGATGTGTCTCTCTCACCTCGATGTTTCTCTCTTTTCACCCCTCTTTCCCTCCCACTCTAACGGAAGATAAATGCAAAAATAAATAAATAAATACTTTCTTAAAAAAAACTGATAAATAATTAAAACATGGTTTGCCAGACATGGTTTGACATACATTGCCAGAAAATGATTTGAACTGGTGATTCTCCAATTTTTATTTATTTGTTGATTTTATTTAATTAATTTATATATTTTTGTTAGACGTTTCTCCTTTTTCCTCCACTGATTCCCGCTTCCCGACCCTCCGTGCCCTGTCCCCAGCTTTGTTGTCCACGTCCATTGTTCATGCACACATGCATATAAGTTATGTGGTTTCTCTCCCCCCCACCACCCCCTCTTCTGGGGATCGTCGGTCTGTTCCCCACTTCCACGTCTCTGGGACTACCCCATTCCTCACACTATTATGTTCATTATATTACACAAAAAAGTGAGATCATATGATACATGTCTTTCTCACTTTGGCCTGTTTTGCTTAGGATGACACTTTCCAGGTCCCTCCATATATTCCTAGAAGTTGAACTTCCATTTGACCCAGTGATCCCACTGCTGGGAATATACCCTAAGAAGCCTGAAACACCAATCAGGAAGAATATGTGTACCCCCATGTTCATAGCAGCACTATTTACAATAGCTAAGATCTGGAAACAGCCCAAGTGACCACCAGTAGACGAATGGATAAAAAGCTGTGGTACATATACACAATGGAGTATTATGCAGTGGTAAGAAAGAAAGATCTCTTATTTTTTGAGATACCTGGAGGGACTTGGAAAGTATTATCCTAAGTGAAAGAAGCCAAGCAGAAAAAGACAAATACCACATGATCTCACTTATTTGTGGAATATAATGAACATAACAGTCTGAGAAATAGGATAGACCCAGAAACATGAAAGTAGGGTACAGACTGACAACCCTCAGAAGAAGGGGTGGTGGGGGGAAGGAATAGATGAACCAAAGAACTTATATGCATGTCCACATAACTAATGGACATGGACAACAAAGCAGGGAATGAGGTGGGGGGGAATGGGGAGGAGGGTGTCAATGGGGTAACAAAAATAATATTAAAACCAAATAAAATAAATAAATAAATAAAAAGAAAACTACAGTCTGAGTCTCATTAAGTGATTGAGTCTAACAGCTTACAGACAGAGACAGATTTCTTGATACTTTGAGACTTGGAATGACCTGCTCCTGGGACAAGGACTGGCAAGGGCAAACTTCAGAATTATCTCACTCCATTCCATGTGTACCCAGCCCCAGCAGCGGGAGCTGTGGATCACTGATAGTTCCAAACAGGGTGTTCAGGGAAAGTCACAAACAACATCTGGCACTGGCCTGCACTAGAGACCCTCTGATGAGGTCCTAATCCAAAAACCCCAGTGGCTAGCTTCAGACAACAGAGTAAGATCCAATAAGCTTCACAAGCAGTATATACACAGGGAGATATTTGCAGGCTCCAAATCCAGCTGAGGCAAATTTTGCTTCATGTGATAAGCACTTGCACAGCAGCCTGCACACTGTTGGGGGTTAAGCCTCATTGTCATCCAGCCTGAGGGTTGATCCCATGCACAAATGGGTCAATAGCAATCAAGAATCCATTACAATGGGAGGGCTCATACAATGCACACAAGGGACATTATTAGAGCAACCAGGGCTGGTGATCAGGGAAACTGTGCCACTGGGTCCCACAGGTCACCTACACATGAGGCCACCTTACCAAGATTGGGTGGTATAACAGATCTACCTAATACATAGAAACCACACAAACAGGCAGCCAAAATGGGTAGACAAAGAAACAAGCCCCAATTGAAAGAACAAGCGAATTCTCCAGAAGATCTAAATGAAATGGAGGTAAGCAATTTATCAGATATAGAGTTTAGAGTAATGATTATAAGAATGCTCAACAGCATGAAAAAAAAGATATGGAAACTCTGCCAAATAACTTGTCAGAAATGAAGAATGACAGTAGAAATAAAGAATAAACTAGAAGGAATAAACAGTAGATTAAAGGAAACCAATGACTGAATCAGCAAAATAGAGGATAGGGTAGAAAAAAATCATTTAGTTAGAGAATCAAAAAGAAAAAAATAATAAATCAGGAGGGCAGTTTAAGGAAGCTGTGGGACAATATAAAATGTAACAAAATCTGCATCATAGGAGTACTAGAAGGAGAAAAAAGTGAGCAAAAGTTAGTAGAGAACCTGTTTGAAGAAATAATGGCAGAAAAATTTCCTAACCTAGAAAAGGTAAAAGTTACACAATTTCAGGAAGCAGAGAAAATCTCAAGCATGATGAAGTCAAAGAGACACACACCAAGACACATCATAATTAAAAATGCTAAAGTTGAAGACAAAGAGAGAATCTTAAAATCAGCAAGAGAAAAGCAATTTCTTACCTACAAAGGAGCTCCCATAAGGCAGTCACCTGATTTCTCAACAGAAACACTACAGGCCAGAAGGGAATGGCATGAAGTATTCAAAGTAATACGGACCAAGGATCTAAAGCCAATACTACTCTCCAAGAAGGCTATCATTCAAAATAGAAAGTGAAATAAAGAGCTTCCCAGACAAAAAAAAAAAAAAGCTAAAAGTGTTTATTAGCACCAAACAAACATTGCAATATTAAAGTGACTGTTATAATGAGAACAGAGAGAAAAACATAGTAAATGAATAAAATAGCACTAAATAAGTATCTATCAATAATAATCTTAAATTTAAATGGGTTAAATGCTCCAATCAAAAGACATAGTGTAGCCCAGCCAGTGTGGCTCAGTGGACTGAGCGTTGTCCGATAGACTGAGAGCTAGCGATTTGATTCCTGGTCAGAGTACAAGCCCAGGTTGTGGGCTCAATCCCCAGTAGAAGGTATGCAAGAGGCAGCCAATTAATGTCTCTCTCTCTCACATCAATGTTTCTATCTCTCTCTCCCTTCCTCTCTTTATAAAAAAATCAATAAAAACATTTTTTTAAGAAAAGACATAGTTGAATGGATAAGAAAACATAACGCCTACATATGCTGTCTATAAGAGACCCACCTCAGAACAAAAGACTCACACAAGATGAAAGTGAAGGGATGGAAAAAATATTCCATGAAATAGAAAAAAAAAAAGCAAGGGTAGCAATACTTATAACTGATAAAATAGATTTCAAAGACCATAAAAGAGACAAACATGGTCACTATGTAATACTAAAGGATTTGTCAAACAAGAGGATATAACCCTAGTAAACATATATGCACTTAATATATATAAGGGCACCTAAATATTCATAAAAATAAACTCTTGAGGACTTTAAGGGAGAGAGCGACAATAATAAAGTCATAGTAGGGAATTTTAACACCCCACTGACTTCACTGGATAGATTATCCAGCCAAAAAATCCACTAGAAAACAGTGACCATAAACGACATACTAGATCAGATATATTTAATTACATTTATAGAACATTTTACCACAAAGCTGCAGAATATACATTCTTCCTCAAGTGCACACGAATATTCTCAAAGTAGATCATGTTAGGAAACAAAATAAGTCTCTGAGGTTCAAGTAAATTGAAATAATATCAAGCATCTTCTTTAATCACAATGACATAAAACTAGAAATCAACTATAATAAAAACGTTCAAAGACATTCAAACACATAGAGGCAAACCAGCATGTTATTAAACAATTAATGGGTTACCAATGAGATCAAAGAAGCAATGAAAACCCCTGGAAACAAATGAAAATGAACAAACAACTACTCTAAATCTTTGGGATACAGCAAAAACTGTCCTTAGAGGGAGGTTCATAGCACTACAGGTCTACTGAAGAAAGGAAAAAGAAGGAACAGAAGAGGGGAGGGGAGGGGAAGGGAGGGGAGGGGAGGGGAGGGGAGGAAAGAAGAAAGGAAGGAAGGAAGGAAGGATCTCTAATTATTTAACCCTACAACTAAAAGTATGTGAAAGAGACAACAAGAAATGCCAAGAGTAAGTAGAGGAAGAAAATAAATATTAGAACAGAAAAAAATGTCACAGAGATTTAAAAAAATACAAAAGATCAATGAAACCAAGAGAACTGGTTTGTTAAAAAAATAAATAAACAAGATGGATGAACATTTTGCCAGACTCATCAAGAAACAAAGAGAGAGGACTAAAAAAATAAAATCAGAAACAAAAGAAGTGAAGTAACAACTTACACCACAAAATTACTAATAATTGTGAGTAAATATTGCAAATAACTATATACCGACAAATTCGACAACCTAGAAGAAGTGAAAAAATTCCTAGAAACATAAACTTCCAAAATTGAATCAGGAAATATCAGAAAACCTGAATAGACCAATAACAATTATTGAAATTTAAGCAGCAATAAAAATTCCCAGAAAATAAAAAGCATACAGTGGAGTAAAGACAACCTCTTTAATAAATGGTGCTGGGAAAATTGGACAGCTACATGCAGAAAAATGAAACTAGACCATCAACTTACACCCTACACAAGAATAAACTCAAAATGGATGAAAGACTTAAATGTGACTCATGAATCCATAAAAATCCTAGAAGAAACTGTATGCAACAAAATTTCAGACATCATACGCAGCAGAATTTTCACTGATACATCACCTAAGGCAACAGAAACAAAGGAGAAAATGAACACATGGGACTACATCAAACTCAAAAGCTTCTGCACAGCGAAAGATACAATCATCAAAATGGAAAGGCTACCCACTGTATGAGAGAGCATAATTGCCAATGATATATCAGATAAGGGGTTAATTTCCAATATATATAGAGTGCGCATACAACTCAACAAAAGGAAGACAAAGAACCCAATTAAAAAATGGGCAGAGGAACTAGACACCTTGCCAAACAGGACATACAAATGGCCAAGAGACATATGAAGAAATGCTCAACATCACTAATCATCAGAGAGATGCAAATTAAAACAACAATGAGGTATCACCTCACACTTGTCAGAATGACCACCATCAACAAATCATCAAACAACCAATGTTGGGGAGGGTGGGGAGAAAAGGGGACTCTAGTACACTGCTGGTGGGAATGCAGACTGGTGCAGCCACTATGGAAAACAATATGGTGTTACCTCAAAAAGTTAAAAATTGAATTGCCATTTGACCCAGTGATCCCACTTCTAGGATTATACCCTAAGAATCCTGAAACACCAATCAGAAAGAATATATGGACCCCCATGTTTGTAGCAGCACTATTTACAATAGCTAAGATCTGGAAACAGCCCAAGTGTCCATCAGTAGACGAATGGATAAAAGAGCAGTAGTACATATACACAATGGAGTACTATGCACCTGTACGAAAGAAAGATCTCTTATCCTTTGAGACGGCATGGAGGGACCTGGAAAGTATCATCCTAAGTGAAACAAGCCAAAGAGAGAAAGACAAGTATCATATGATCTCACTTATTTGTGGAATATAATGAACATAACAGTCTGAGGAATGGGGTAGTCCCAGAGATGTGGAAGTGGGGAACAGACTGACAATCCCCAGAAGAGAGGGTGGTGGGGGAGAGATAAACCACAGAACTTATATGCATGTGTGCATGAACAGTGGACATGGACAACAAACTGGGGACAGGACAGGGAGGGAGAGGGAGGGGGGAATCAGTGGGGGGAAAAGGAGAAACATCTGTAACAAAAATTAATTAATAAAAAAAATTCCCAGCAAATAAAAGTCCTGGACAAGACAGTTTCACTGGAGAGTTTTACCAAACATTCAAAGAAGAACTAGCACCTATCCTCTTCAAACTATTTCAAAAAATTAAAGAGTAAAAAAGACTTCCAAGCTCTTTTTATGAGGCCAGCATAATCCTAATTCCAGATAAAGATACTACAGAGAAAGAAAATTATAGGCAAATATCCCTGATGAGCCTAGTTGCCAAACTCCTCAACAAAATATTAGCAAATCAGATCCAGCAATATATTAAAGAGATTAGCCACCATGACCAAGTTAGATTTATCCCAGGGATGCAAAGCTGGTACAATTAGTAAATCAATAAATGTGATACATCACATAAACAAAATGAAAGATAAAAATTATATGATATCAATAGATGCAGAAAAAGCATTCATAATTTAACATAATAAAGGCCATATAAGAAAAATCTACAGCCAACATCATATTCAATGGGCAAAAACTAAAAGCATTTCCTTTAAGAACAGGAACAAGACAAAGATGACTGCTTTCACCACTCTTACTCAACATAGTACTGGAAGTCTTGGCCACAGCAATCGGCAAGAAGAAAAATAAAAGGTATCCAAATTGGAAAGGAGAAAGTAAAACTGTCATTATTCACTATTGACATGATATTGTACATAGAAAACCATAAAGACGCTATGAAAAAACTACTACATTTAATAAATGAATTTGACAAAGTAGCAGGATACAAAACTAACATCCAGTAGTACTTTTACATACCAATAATGAACTCTCAGGAAGAGAAACTAAAAATACAACCCCATTTACCACTGCAACAAAAAATATTAAAATACCTAGGAATAAACTTAACCAAGGAGATAAAAGACCTGTTCTCAGAAAACTACAGAACATTGAAAAAAGAAATAGTGCAAGATACAAACAAGTGGAAGCATATACCATTTTCATGGATTGGAATAATTAAAATCATTAAAATATTACACAAAACAATCTATAGATTCAACACAATCCCTATTAAAATACTACCAATGGCATATTTCGCTGATCTAAAACAAATACTCTAAAAAATTATATGGAACCAAGAAAAAGTCCAAATAGCAGCAGCAATCTTGAAAAAGAACAAGCCCTAGTCGGTTTTGCACAGCGGTTAGAGCGCCGGCATGCAGACCAGAGAGTCCTGGGTTTGGTTCCTGCTAAGGGCACATACCTAGGTTGCAGTTTGTCTTCACCCCAGTTGGGGTCGTGTGCGTGGCAACCAGTAGATGTGTCTCTCTCACGGCAATGTTTCTCTCTCTCTCTTTTCCCCCTCTCTCCTTCCCACTCTATCTGAAGATAAATGCAAAAATGTCCTCGGGTGAGGATTAAAAAAAAAAAGTCCTCGGGTGAGGAAAGAAAGAAAGAAAAAGAAGAACAAAGTAGGAAGGATCACAATCAAAATGTCAAATTTTACTACAGAGCCATTTTAATCAAAACAGCCTGGTACTGGCACAAGAACAGGCATATAGACCAGTGGAACAGAATAGAGAACCCAGAAATGGACCCAAGGCAATATGCTCAATTAATATTTGACAAAGGAGACAAGAGCATACAGTGGAGTAAAGACAATCTCTTCAGTAAATGTGTTGGAAAATTGGACAGATATGTGCAAAAAAAAAAAAAAAAATGAAACTAAACCACATCTTTCATCATACACAAGAATAAACTCAAATGGATAAAAGACTTAACTGTAAGCTATGAAACCATAAATATCCTAGAAGAAACCATAAGCAGAAAAAATCACAGACATCTCATATAGCAGAATTTTCACTGATACATCACCTAGGGCAAGAGAAACAAAGGAAAAAATAAACAAATGGGACCACATCAAAATAAAAAGCTTCTGCACAGCAAAAGAAATCATTAACAAAATGAAAAGGGATCCCACTCTGTAGGAGAACATATTTTCCTATGATACCTCTGATAAGGGGTTAAATTCCAAACGATATAAAGAACTCATACAACTTAACAAAACAATCCAATTTAAAAAATGGTCAAAGGACTTACTTAAATAACCACTTCTCCAAAGAGGACATACAGATGGCCAAGAGACATATGAAAAAATGCTCAAAGTCACTAATCATCAGAGAGATGCAAATTAAAATGATAATTAGGTATCAAATCACACCTGCCAGAATGGCCACCATCAACAAATCAACGAAAGTCCAAGTGAAGATGCGGAGAAATGGGAAACCCAGTACATTGCTGGTGGGAATGCAGAACGGTGCAGCCACTATGGAAAACAATATGGTGTTTCCTCAAAAAATTAAATTTGACCTAGTGATCCCACTTCTAGGACTATATCCTAAGAATCCTGAAACACCAATCAGAAAGAATATATGCACTCTTCTGTTCATAGCAGCACTATTTACAATAGCCAAGATCTGGGATCAGCCCAAGTGCCCATCAGTAGATAAGTGGCATATTTACGCAATGGGATACTATGCAGCTGTAAAAAAGAACAATCTCTTACCCTGTGAGACAGCATGGAGGGACCTACAGATTATTATGCTAAGTGAAATAAGCCAGTCAGAAAAAGACAAATATCACATGATTTTACTTATTTGTGGAATCTAATGAACAAATAAACTGATGAACAAAATAGATTCAGAGATATGGAAGCATGGAACAGACTGATGAATTGCTGTGGGCTGGGAAGAGATTGACCAAAGGACTTATATACATATAAGCATAACCCATGAACACAGATAATAGTGTGGTGAAGGTGGGGGTGGGAGCAGGAGCAGGGTGGAAGGGGTCAGTGGAGGATAAAGGAGTGGAACAGCTGTAATACTGTCAACAATAAAGATAAATGTTTTTAAAAAAGAATATCAAACCCACCATCCCTTAGGCGGATTACCTAACTGCTGCTGAAATCAGATAGATCTTCATTTCAGATACAAATTATAAGGTGGGAACATCTTTTGTCCATCCTCTCCCTACTGGTAAAAACAAATATAAACTCACACATATGAAATAAAAATTAAATCACACTATTCTGATAGCTATGTTACCCTCAGTTTTTCCGGCGTATTGCTGTGTGTGTGTGTGTGTGTGTGTGTGTGTGTGTGTGTGTTCATTTATTTTAAATTTGTAGCCACTAATTCTGTGATGCCAGAGTGAAGAGATTAGAGACAGTTAAATGCACTCTGGTCCAAGGCCAGCAAAAGAAGATGACACCAAAGGGAGCCACGCTGCCTCGGAACAAGGCAGTAGGGCAGCGTTATCTGTCAAGTCATAATTATGAAGATCTTTATGGTCCAGCTTGAGACTTCAATAACTCTCCAAATCAGTCTCAAAAGTTATCCATGTGACCTGAACAAAGCAGCAGAGGAAACAATAGGAACGCTTTATGGTTGCTGCTTTCTTCCAGAATGCACAAAGTTTATTCGTTCCCCAGTCAGTTGAAAGATGGACAGAATGAGATCAACCAGGGAGATGAATGGCTACATACCTGCTATGTAAGTTAAGTTTCCACGGGTTTTGTGGGGAAGAGATTGTAATCCATGTGTTCTATCCTAAAAGTACAGCACTAGAAATTACATTGGAGAGAGAGGGAAATAACAGAGAAGGAAACATCATGTAACTTCTAAGCTGTGATCCCCTTGGTCTTGATGCTTGCTCTGAAATAATGTATCTTGTACAGAATAAATGATTAACAAAAAGGAGGAGAAGGGTAGTAGAAAGCTTTTATGAATAATCAATAACTGCTATAAATATTTGAATACTATCATTTTAGTGTTTTGTTTTGTTTTTCGTGAAAGGTATGTAATAGTGGTATGAAATTGCATACAGTAAAATGTAGCAGACTTGGGAAGAACATCTCACAGGGTTAAAATATGTGCACTCATAGTAAAAAATAGAGAAAATTATACTATGACTGGATATATCTGAGAAATCAATATTGAGAGGGGAAAAGATAAGTTTTCATTTAATTCTGCTTAACTTTTGTTCAAATATAAAGACTGACCTGAGTAACCATAAACTGGGATGAAAGAAATGAACTCAGTCCCACTAAGTCACATAGACATCTTGGATGAGTATCAAGAAAGCAAGCCGGAGTAAAAAACATTCTTTTTTGAGCAAACCTACGTAAATCACATTTTATGAAACCACTCAGATCAGCACAGACAGACAATGCTTTAGATGAGAAACTTCCTTAGTAAACATATCTAGGAATGTAGGACAACTTGTGACAACTTTTCCCACCCTCACTGAAATACCTGGAATTGTAGAAGCAGCTATGAGAGGTCCATCGGTGATCATGTATGTCATGAAAATACCTTGGCTGCCCAGCACAGTTCACAGAACTCCAGGAAGGGATCATCCAGATCTGAAAAGAAAAAAGAAAAACTGCCAACACTGCATTTTCTTAGAGTAATAAAAAATTATTTAGGTAAATTTTAAAAGGTACCATTTACACAAATTTAAAAGTACTATAACTTGACAAGCCTAGCTTAAAAGAATTTGTCCTATGAGGTACTATTGCTTTAATGGGGTAAAAAGTCATTGGTAACATTATTAACATCTTGCTCACTGTGAGATAGCTAAGATAATTTTAGAATCTATGTATCATACCAGCAAAAATTCTCTCATCTTAATTTTCTTGGTACCATTAGGGTAGTTTTGAAAGTCATAATTTCTAGACAAGGAAATGAATGTGCAATCAGACATTTCAAAAAATGCAACAGCTTCAGAATGGCTTTTGTTATACTCACTGCACTATTCTACCTCAAACTCGGCTCCAAACCAGCCAAAGCCAGTAAGTTAGTGCAACTGCAGCATTTCAAGTGCTTAATAATTTTCATTCCAGGACATCTTTTTATTAACATCTTTATATACACAGAAAACACAATTGAAATTTACACACTGAAGGTTCAAATATAAACGTGAATAAAAATGATCAAAACAGGATTCATCAACACTCCCTACAATCAGGGCCTTTTCCCAACCTTCCAATTACCATCAACAACAGACCCCCCTCTCCTCCCAGCTTGATTGCTCTTTATAATTAATCAAACACCTGTTTATTTCCCCTCTGAGACAAACTGTAGTCTGTGGATGACCTGCACCCAAATCATCTTGAGTGCTTGTTGAGTGTGTATTGCTGTGCCCCACTCCAGACCTATAGAATATGAACATCTGGGAGAGAATCCCTGGAACGTGTATTTTAGAACACTCCCCCGGGTATTCTTCTGTACCCTAGAGTTTCAAAATCATCTGTCTGAGATGCAAATTGAAACCAACCACAATGAGATATCACCTCACATCTGTCAGAATGGCTAGTATCAATAAATCAACAAACAGCAAGTGCTAGTGAGGATGTAGATAAAGGAGAACCCTCATGTACTGTTGGTGGGAATGCAGGCCAGTGCAGACGCTGTGGAAAACAGTATGGAGTTTCCTCAAAAAATTAAAAGTGAACCTGCCTTTTGACCTAGCAATCCCATTTCTGGGAATATATCTGAAGATCCACCGCCGAAACACTATGTGCACCCCTGTGTACATTGAAGCATTATTTACAATAGTCAAGATCTGGAAACAGCCCAAGTGCCCATCAGTGGAAGAGCGGATAAAAAGCCACGCTACATTTACACAATGGAATACTACTGGGCTGTGAAAAAGTAAAGAAATCTTACCTTTTGCGACAGCACGAATGGACCTGGAGAGTACACAAAATGAGATAACTCAGTCAAAGAAAGACAAACCATATGATTTCACTTATTTGTGGATAAATGTAACAGATTGATAGCTGTCATGGGGGGATTGGGAGAATGGATGGAAGAAGGTGAAGTTATATATATATATATATATCTCACATACCTAGGTTATGGGTTCCATCCCCCGTCAACGTGCACACAGGAAGCAACCGACAAATGTTTCTCTCTCTCTCTCCCTCTCCCTGACTCTCTCTAAAAAATAACTAAGTAAAAAATTTTAAAAATCAATTAGAAAAAGAAAAAACAAAATTTAAAAAAGAAACAAAATGAGAAAAAAATGGCAAAACAAGCAAACTGTTCCAAGCCCAACAGGTTAGCTACTACAAATCAGCATCCCAGGTTATAAAGGACAAAATCCTCAGCCCAACCAGGACCTTACCAAACCACTCCTTACATGGGAGTGGTTTGTAATTCCATCACAGTGGTGCCTTAGAAATGCAGCAATCATGGCTGAGGATAAACCACAGTGGTTTTCTCACTTTTTGGTCTCATACCCTTTTACTCTGGAGAGGTGTGGGGAAGATGCCCAAAGAGCTTTTTGTTTATGTGGGATACTAAAGATTGACATTTACTTTATGAGAAATAAAAATCTGTAAGACATAAAAAAAATAAATAAATAAACAAAACAATCAGCTATCTGAGTTTTTCTTCCCAATTCTTGCTTCCACTTCTCTAGAATGATTCTTTTTTTTATGAATTTTTTTATTTATTTTTTTGTTACAGATATTTTACCTTTTTACCCCATTGGCACCCCCCACCCCACCCCACCTCTGCCCCAGCCCCGGTCTAGTTGTCCATGTCCATTGGTCATGCATACATGCATATAAGTTCTGTGGTTTATCTCTTCCCACCCCCTTACCCCCTCTTCTGAGGGATGTCAGTCTGTGCCCTACTTCCATGTTTCTGGGTTTACCGTATTCCTCAGACTGTTATGTTCATTATATTCCATATATAAGTAAGATCATGTGGTATTTGTCTTTTTCTTCTTGGCTTCTTTCACTTAGGATAATACTTTCCAGGTCCCTCCATGTCGTCTCAAAGGATAAGAGATCTTTCTTTCTTACAGCTGCGTAGTACTCCATTGTGTATATGTACCACCGCTTTTTTATCCATTCGTCTACTGATGGACACTTGGGCTGTTTCCAGATCTTAGCTATTGTAAATAGTGCTGCTATGAACATGGGGGTACATATATTCTTCCTGATTGGTGTTTCAGGCTTCTTAGGGTATATTCCTAGAAGTGGGATCACTGGGTCAAATGGAAGTTCAATTTTTAATTTTTTGAGGTAGCACCATATTGTTTTCCATAGCGGCTGCACCAGTCTGCATTCCCACCAGCAGTGTCCTAGAGTCCCCTTTTCTCCACACCCTCGCCAACACTTGTTGTTTGATGATTTGTTGATGGCGGCCATTCTGACAGGTGTGAGGTGATAGCTCATTGTTGTTTTAATTTGCATCTCTCTAGTCTGATTCTTATCATCACATGTCAAGAGGCTGGGAAGGCTGGCAGTTTCTCTCTCTGTCTCTAGTGCCTTTCCAGTACCCCCTGCACACTACTGTGTGGAAATCTCAACATCCTTTTCATCACAAATCTTTTCCGCTCAAAATCTTAGCTGATAATTAATCGTATTTCAAAACTAAACCTCGCAGCTGAGCATTTAAAGACTTTTCAGCTGAGCATTTAAAGATTTTTATGAAGGGACCTCAGTGTCTGGCGTGCTGGCATTTCTCATGGTTCCACTCTGGAGTTCCTTTGATCAGTTCTCATCAGACTAGACTTCAACCTTCTTCTTTGCATTTCCTCCTCTTTTCTATCTCGATATCATCTCTCTCTCTTTATATGCCCCAAGTCTCTCCCTAGTTTTCCAAAATCTAAAACTTCTTGCAAGAAGGAAATCCAGAATTTTACCTTCTCTAAAGTGGTAGGAATACACAGGGGAGGCAAAAGTAGGTTCACAATTTTTCATATGGAAAAATAATGCAATAATCAATAAATAATGCAAGAATAAACTCTGTCTTGCATACTCACAACTGTATATCTACTTTTGCTCCGTTCTGTACTAAAATGCCATGAGTTACCAGACAGGTTAAAAAAATCCTAGTACTTCCACTTGCCGCTATGTGATTTAGAGCAAATTTATCTGATAAGTGTGAAATAATGTACCAGGTATCAGGGGCTGAATAAGTACTCATTTCTTTCCTGTACTCTCTCATTCATCAAGTAGTGCACATTCTCTTTCTCTGTAATCTGATTCTGGAAGCAAGCTCTCATGTTCATGGGAAACCCATTCTATCACTGCTGCTACAAGTGTGGTGGCCTTATCGCAAGCTCAGCAAATCAGCATACTCCATCCACACACACACACTCCCAAAATCACACACATGCACTCCAAACAGCAATGATTGGCCCGGGAATGGGCATTTCTCCAAAGTCAATCACATCAATCCCTAGAAATTTTGCTGGACCCTAAAGAACTGGACACCAATCACTAGGGTTTCTGACCATGCCATTGAGGTTAGCCTAGAGAGGCTGGTGATCAGCTTTGCTATCATGCTAGAAAATCATCCCTGAAATTAAACCAACTAAGAGGAAAATGGAACTCAAGTGTGGAAAGGCAATGTTCTGATAACATCATTTTTATCCCTGAATTCATCATGCCTGAGGTCTAACTATAAACTTTCCATTTGTGGGAGTCAATGAATTTTTTAGGGGGTTAACATCATTTCCACAACTGTTCTATCACTTTTATATGTGACAGCCCTGACTAATACAGAAATATCAGGAAGTGAGATGTTGCACATGACAGAACTTAAAGGTGAAGAGACTGAAGTAACATGGGTGAGGACCTGGGAGGCCAAGGCAGTGCCTGTCTGAGACACAGGCTTGCCTCTCTTAGCTTTGGGGATAAGTGCCTTATTAATTGTAAGTTGAATATTTCCATTTCCAGGCAGTGGCATTTTGAAATGATGCATATGGGAAGAAAGTCTGTTGTTGAGCAGTCAAGAAATAAGTGACTTCGCCCTGGCCAGTTTGGCTCAGCGGTTGAGCTTCGGCCTGCGGACCAGAGAGTCCTGGGTTTGGTTCCAGCTAGCGGTACGTACCATAAAAAGAGAAAGAGAGAAAGAGAGAGAGAGAGAGAGAGAGAGAGAGAGAGAGAGAGAGAGAGAAGGAAGGAAGGAAGGAAGGAAGGAAGGAAGGAAGGAAGGAAGGAAGGAAGGAAGGAAGGAAGGAAGGAAGGGGTCTGTGATAAGCAGTTTCTGTCTGTTCCCTTTGCCTTTTCTCATCTTCTTCTTGTTACACAACTTGTCTTTCTCAAGGAAACTCCACTTTATGATCCCCTTATAGTCCAGCCCCACTCTACACAGGGATAAGCGCATGACCCAAGATGGGCCAATCAGAGCCCCCTAATACCTGGTCACCAGGATATTCAGGATGGTAGAGGATCTAGACCAGAGCAATCACAACCTTCCTGGGACTTTAACTGCCAGAAACAGAAAAGAGGCACATTCTATTGATTGAAACTTCCAGCTGTAAAGATAATATGAGTTTATAACTTTCGTCCAATAGTCTATTTCCACCACCAATCAGGAGGACTCTGCCTGAGATTAAAGCCAACAAAGAACAAAGAAGAGATGATTGATGGGGAGAGAATACAGAACCTCATGGCATCCATTTAGCCAAAATGTAACTCTATTCCCTTATACTTCTCACTTACATAAACCAATAAATCCATTTCCCCTAAATTAATTAGTCCCGGGTTTGTTATGAGCCACTCAGAGCTACGAAGAACACCTTAGGTCAGTGCCTGCCTGCATGGCACTCCCCAGTGTTCTCCAGGTTGCTCGCGCACACATTTCTCCTGTGAAACAGCAACACCTTCGAGGAAAAGACATCGCATCATTGATTTCCTTTTTCATTCCTGTAGTTCCAACAGAACATTACAACTCATTAAATGGAAATTTGGGAAGAAATTCAGCAAACTAATTCCTAAGTATAATAAAAATTCACAGCCATCTACTCTTTCAGTTTTATGATGTTTAATTACTTTCTTCCAGAAGTACTTAAGGCTCTACCATTCTAGGCAAAATATTACACAAAGACCTAAGCAGCCCTGGCTTTAACCCTCTTAGAAGCTTCTCAGTGGTTTTCAGCTTATATTTCATAGGCCCCTTTGCAAATACCATTCTTCTTGATACACGCAAAGTGTTTTAAACTCACAAAATAACTGAACTGGCCATCAGTGATTCCAGCACAATCACCCGTGTTACACACATAACCCTTCTCTGTGTCTTTAAAAACATGCACTCTTGCCCTGGCCGGTTTGGCTCAGCGGTTAGAGCGTCGGCCTGCAGTCCAGAGAGACCCGGGTTCGGTTCCCGCTAAGGGCATGTACCTCGGTTGCAGTTTGTCCCCGGCCCTGGTTGGGTCGTGTGGGTGGCAGCCACTCGATGTGTCCCTTTTACGTCGATGTTTCTCTCTCTCTCTTCCTCTTTCTCCCTCCCACTCTATCTGAACAAAAAATGGAAAAAATGTCCTCGGGTGAGGATGAAAAAAAAAAAAAACAAGCCATCTTCCCTGGTTGGTTTGGCTCAGCAGTTAGAGCGTCAGCCCATGGACCAAAGCATCGTGGGTTCAATTCTGGTCAAGGGCACATATATGATTGTGAAAGCATTGACTTCCATGACTCTGCTCTTTTACATACCCCTGGTTTAATAATAATCATTAATAACAAAAGGCCCAGTGCTAACTATTACTGAGCTTGGTGGGAGCAAAAACATTCCAATTTTGTTTCCCAGTCCATTTATTGCTGAACACGCCCTATTAAAGTAACAAAGTTTAAGAAGACCTAGATTCTGCCAACTACTCTTTTTTTCCCTCTTTTCTATTCATTTAACCAAATAAAAAATACACTTCTATGGTACAGGTTCTTATAAACAAGGGTATAATTAGAATACTGAAAAATTCCTGGGTTTTTTTCTTCATATAGAAGCTAAAGAATAAAAGACCTTAGAGATTTGATATTGCATCAGTCAGGTCCTTCAGCAGGAAACAAAAGTCACCCCAGGTGATTCAAATAACAAGACTTTGGTGAAGGAACTCCGGAAAAAGGTGAGAAGTGCGTGCAGAGGTAAAAGAGTAAGTAATGCTGCCGAGGCGCACATCAGGAGAAGTCTTCACTACCCCAAGGGCTGAAGGGACTGAAGGAAAAGCATTACCTGAACCCATGACATGCAACTTCTTTTCTCTTCTCACTTATATTTTAAAAGACTTATTCTGACTTCTTATTTTTCAAATGTATCACTCAAAATTTGCTACTTTGCTTTATGTCTTAGAACACTTTGTAAGGTAAAATACTTCCATTCTTTAAATCAATGAAAGCTATTTACCTCCCCACTTCCCTGAGAAAGTAAAGAGACCTCACCCTAAGGTGGAAAATGTGTACAGAGCACGGGTATCCGGGAGCTGACTGAGAACCCCCAAGGCTACACAGTCTGTGCCCAGGACTCTTTAGGGATTTTTTTTCACTCAGTTCAATTTATTAAATATTTACTCAACACTATTTAACGGACACAGAACATTGCTCTTAAAACACATATGCTTTTGAAGAAGGGGCAGGTGACCTTTAGTAGAATAATAGTGTGCGATGGTGGTTACCTGGAGTGTAGAACATTAACCAGGGATGCTAAAGAAGTGTCTGAAGGGAAAAGGGAAAGGGCAGACCAGCCAAGCCAGTAAAATTTCACTCCTATGGAATTTCCCTTAAACCCCAACCTTGTCCTCACTTGCTAGATTACATTGCCTTGGCATTTTTATGTTCTCCCCAGATCATACCCCTGGGCCTCCTGTAGCAAACAAAATAATTCTTCTGGCATAACCTGGCAGATTTTGAAAATGTGATGACATAGGAAGGGCAGACACTAAGATGTGAAATTGCAGGATGGTGGCCGAAGGGTTTATAGGTTGCTTCCCTGAGTTTCTATCACATTTTCACTCACTTTGAAGATTTCTCAAGGGCAAAGAATGTTTTCCTCTCTTAGCAAACAATTTCACTTGCAGCAGGAATAAGGTATACTGTGTATATCCAGACACCAAAGCTAATAAAGCAAGCCTGATAAGATGAGATCTGGAATTGAATCTTTTCCAAATGATCTCGTTCTCTCTACAGGGGTAGAAGCACTTAGTATAGTAGTTCACACATTAGCCAACTATGAATGCAGAACTCATCAATAAAGAAAAGATGGCTTTAAATTAAAATCAGAAATCTGAGATTGAAAAAGAAGCATTGATAAAAGTCTTGAATTCTTTCCTCACTCGCTTAAACATTGTTACAGAAAGTGTTTGACTTGCCCTCTCTTGTGCATTTCAAACTTCAGCAGCCCAGCTCTATAAAAAAGGAAAACGAAGACACCTAGTTGTTATGGCCACTACACACTGTAAGGAGTTTATTGAAAGACGATTCTAAAGTGAGCGTTACTGTTACTTAGGCGATGGCCCACGTCATTCTCTAACATTATCTGTAAAGAACTCCCTCATAAAGAGGCTTACGTTAAAACAGACTAGAGCCCAATTCAGCGAACATTGAAAGATAAAGTAGGTCCAAGTGTAACTTATCCTGGGAAATATAGCTATGGCAAAGTGAAAATGGTCAAATCACTAGAAATATCACATATATCGCTATCATAGTACCTCTAATAGCAAAAGAGAATAAAACAGAAAATCTGAAATTAGATTAATTTTGAATAAGGATAAAAAGCGTAGATTCTGAACCTTTTGATTTTAGATATGATATATTGGGCCATTACCAAATAACATAGTTGGAATGTTTTTCTTCCTCATGGGAAATAACATACACACAGAGAGATATTTGCCTAGCATGGACTCACTACTTTAGTTACAGAGGAGTTGATATTAACATTCCCTGAAAAAAGAATGTGATCATAAGTTATAGTATTATATTGCTCACTACAAATGGCCAATAACCACAGGAAAATATTTTGATACAGTATTATCCAATGAAATTCAAACTAAACCATTCATTAGATGCTATTTTTCACCCAATAGTTTGGAAACATAAAAATCAATAATATCCAGTATTGGTAAGATGTGGGGAAAAAAGTGTTCTTATACCCTGTACCTTCCCTGAAGGGGTTAGGGAGAGAGATGCAGAAATGAGGAATACATGCCAAAACCCTTAAAAATATGTGTACTCTAGCCTAGCCGGTGTGGCTTAGTGGTTGAGTGTCAACCCATGCACCAATAGGTCGCTGGTTCAATTCCTGGTCAGGGCACATGCCCAGGTTGTGGGCTGATCCCCATTGAGGAGCATGCAGGAGGCGGCCATTCGATGCTCTCCCTCACTCATGTTTCTGTTTCTCTGTTTCTCTCTTGCTAAAATCAATAAAGAAAAAAAAAAGTTTTTTAAATATGTGCACTCTTTGTCAAGGAATTCTAGGATTTTGTCTAAAGGAATGTCCAAATGTCTAATGTTATAAAATTGCTTATTTTAACAACAACAAAAAAAAATCAGAGAAAACATAAATGGAAAATATGAGCTTCCTTTTGTTCTTAATCTTTACTTTTGCAACAAGCATGTGTTGTTTTCCTACCTAGAAAGAATAAATAAATATTTATTTCTTTGGAAAAGTTTGAAGGATATATAATAGTAATGCAAAAATTAAAAGAAAATAAAACAAATGAAAGTAAGAAAGGAAGGCAAAAGCATTCTACTCAAGTTTTTCTTCAAATCATGGATTTATTACCAAGTCATACTATTTTAAAATGTGACTTCAAAAATCTATAGCTTTTCTTCATTTAGAATCACATGGTATTAGATCACATGGACCAAACAGCTCATATAACAGCAGAGTCAGGTCACAAAGTACAGAACCGGCGTCTCCCGGTGCTCATGGAGTAATCTGTCCACTCTGCTTCCCCACACTCTTGTCCTACCTTCCCATCCCGTTCGCTCTAATTCATTTTACCTATCATCTATTTATCTATCATAATCTAGCTATCAATCATCTAAATGGCTACTTATCTACCTACCTACTATCTATCAGGCTTTTTACCTATATTCTGACTATGTACTTTCTCATCCGTCTTCATTTCTATTTGGTGAAATGAAGTTGCACTTTTTAAAAACAATTGTAAGCACAATATGAAGCCATTGCAGATATCTAGCAGGGGACTATCATAATAAAAATCAGTATGTGAGCAGTACGTGGGCTAGAATGAGGACAGGAGTAGGATCGGGAAGGACCAAAAGCCTTCATCATGAGGCTACTGCAATCAATTAAGCAGAAGGTAATATGAAGAATGTATGATATGCAAAAGTTCAAAGTCTGCGTGTGGTGCAAAGACATAAGGATCTGAGGAATGCCACAGGGCTTACGCACTTCCATAGGAGATGAACATTGCCACATGACTTTGTGTCAAGTGTCTACCCCACTGGCAGGCATTCTGTCTCTAACAAAGTAGCAATAAAAAATAATCACTTATGTCTGCATGTAGCTAGATATTTCCCCTTTTACATCTCTAATCTTCACAACAACCTTTACTACTAGGTATATTATCTTCATTTTACAGAGAAATAAATAGACACTAACAGAGGTTATTTGCTCAAGTTCACACAACTAGCAAATGGCCAAGTTGGATTAAACTCTTGACCTAAACCCAAAGTCTTTCCACTGTGCTACAGTTCCTTCCTATGATGTCCAAAGGCTTAGAGCTATTTGTCTCCCGACTTCCTTTAATAATCTACCTTTCATGAATCAACATAGCTATTTTTTATTTTCATTAATATATTTGTGTTAAAGAAATATTTGAGCAAAAGCAATGCTCATGTTCTTCAGGGTACTCAAATTCACTTTCTACTGGTGAAAATTTCCAAAGGGTCTAGCCAGTTCTGCATACGTGGTAGGAATGAAATGACACATGCTGGTTGGCTGAACAGCACCTCCTTGTATTTACCTTAAAATCACCTATTCAACATTTGAACCAAATCCTAGTTTTGCCTTTTCTTCCTATTCATTCATTCAAGTTTACAGTTGCCAAAAACACTGTCTACCCACCTTTCCCAGACTGAGTCTTAGATGTTCAATGTAGCCTTGTCAAAAGCTACTCCATTCTCCTGATACTTTTCAGTACATTTTCCTTTATAAGCTTTGCCTGCTTTTTATTATATATTGGGACTAAAATTGCATTCAGTGTTCTGTTATGTTTTATATAAAGGTAGACCTAAAAGAAGGCAGGTATAAGAATATTCATAAAACAATTTTGAATAAATATTTGAGACTATCATTCAGCATCACAGGTGTTACATTTTATCCAGATAGTGATAAAAATTACTCCTAAAAAGTCAGTTGTTATCTTTCTTGTCATAATAGGAATTGTGAAAAAATATACCTAACTCCCTTGTAGCTTGTGTTTCAGATCTGATTTTGTTTTTTCCATTAGACACTTATGAGAGACTGGATTTCTGAACTGAGGGAAGTTGCAGAAGGGCAGGGACAACACATCCATTTGCTGCAGAAGATCTTAGCAGAGGCAACATTGTTCTGAAGCCAGAGGTTGCTGCAGTAACTTCCCTCCCTGTTCATCACAAAACCACTTAATTGAGGCAGAGGGAAAAGCAAATTTGCAGCTGATTTCTGTGTGGCTTTGTGAGTCTATTTCTTCCAAAGGTTTTATAAGCTATTTAATATTCAGTAATAAATCCTTTTGTATTTAAACTAGCTAGAATGGATTCAGATCTCTGCAACCAAATATTTTTAACTTTATAATGAACCATCAGAGTAGGGTATAGATCGTCTCTGAAATATTTTTAAATGAAGTTAATGTTCTATGTTGCTAGCTGTTTTTCTAAAACTCAAAATGGAAAAAAAAAGAAAGACAGAAATCCTCTACATTCCGGAGCTTTTATTTTCTTTCCAGAAGACATTCATTTCATACTGAGAGCTCTCTCTTATAAACAGAATGACCTTGAATTGTTTTTCAAGTGCGTGTCAAAGTTGAACAGGAAAGATGCCACTCAGTCTACACAGCAGGGGTGGGGTACCAGAATATTGTTCCCCTCAAAGGGGTCTCTGGCATTATGAGTATACAATTAAACATATTTCAAAGTTGCTATTTGTTATTGCCACTGAGGTGCCCCTTTTCAGTGGCTGTGCCCTCCCTGTAGTTGATGGGGAGCTAAATCATATAGATTTGCAGAATCTTTTTTTTTTATCCTCACCCGAGGATATTTTTCCATTTTTTTGTACAGATAGAGTGGGAGGGAAAGAGAGGAAGAGAGAGAGAGACAGAAACATCGACGTGAAGGGACACATCGAGTGGCTGCCACCCGCACGACCAACCAGGGCCGGGGACAAACTGCAACCGAGGTACATGCCCTTAGCGGGAAGCGGACCCGGGTCTCTCCGGACCGCAGGCCGACGCTCTAACCGCTGAGCCAAACCGGCCAGGGCGGTTTGCAGAATCTTAAATATTGCCCTCATGGTGCCCATAAGTATCTTGAAAGCATTTTGTGCAACAAGTCGAATTTAGGTCACATAAATAAACTCCCCTAAGTGTGTATCAGTTATAAATGCAAGCCTCCACCCAACTACCTAACACAATCACTTCCAAAGTTCAGATACTCTACTAACACCATTAAAAACAAAATCCCATAATTAACAGTTCCAACATTATTAGATAAGATAAATTCTTGATCTGCAGTTTAGAGATGCTTGTCATCAGTAATTTCTTTTTCCTTCTCATGAGTTTTGGCAACTTGTAACATAAACAATCTCCCATTTGTGCTGGGTAAATTTCAGGTAGATTCAGGTGGAATTATAATCTTAGCACCAAGACGATCCCTTAGATAGATGATTTTCAAAATTATATCTATCCTACTTATCAAATGAAGGAACTGTCTAGCTGTCTAATTTAGATATATAACACTCTAATTTAGAAAAGTGACTTCAAAAATGAAATGTCATTTATCCCCAGATGACACTATCTATAGATAAAGAAATGCAAGACATTAAAGAATATAAAAGCCCCACCTAGGAAGACAAAAGGATGATTAATATAAACTCAGGCAAGATTTGAGACAGGTGCTAACTTCAAACCTCTATTTCTTAGCTTGTTGCTCAGAATAGCTTACTCCAATTTGGTTCCGGTAACCCCCTCTCCTTTTTTAGTCTATGGAAGCATTAATGTCTGATTAGAGACTTTTCTTTGGTGAATCACTAACAGTTGTGATATATCCACTGCCATAAAACAAGAGAGAGGTTGGGGGCAGGGAGAGGAGAAGGAAGAAGAGGACAGAAAGAGAGGGGAAAACGAAGGAAAGAAATGAAGGAAAGAGAAAAACAGGAGTTTGCTTCCCCAAGGATTCCAATAACAAGCTTGTATCACCCAGAGCATATCAAGCCCTTCCTGAGTAAACCCAATCATTTAAATATTTATAGGAGCAAGCCTGGTGATGGACAGGACTGACTGCTTCTTGCAGCTTGCAGAACCACACTGCCATGTGGCCAGGACCTCTGAAATACCAAGACGAGGAGTTCCATCTGTTAAAACCTGTCTCCCAGCTCATCTCTGACCCTTATGAATAAAATATAAATAAAGCACACAGATGAGACAGTACACTCCTGGGTGATTATGAGTGACCTCAAATTAGAGTTATAAAAAAGAAAATAGTTCTCTACTCGAGGAGTATTATAAACCCTGCACAATTGTTTTATTACTTCAATTTAGTAGAATCTGTAAATAACAAGGGGAAGAATTGGACTCTGCTCTGTATCAGTTTTATTTCTACCACTGATCAGAAAATAGAATTTGTGCTTAACCTAGCTACAAAATTTAAAATAATTCTAGTTACCTACTTAGGCACCTACTCTAAAATTGTGGGAATTTGGAAATATAACAAATGACTAGGTTCAAAGTTTCATATTTTACTTAATGTAAAAAGCTCATAAAATTGTAAGCATGCATGGATACAGTGTCCATAACAGCATCATACATGACAAACAACATTTTTATTTTCCTGTTATTTTGTATTTCATATAAAAATAAACTCAAGAGCCCTGGCTGTTTTGCTCAGCGGTTAGAGTGTTGGCCTGTGGTCCAGAGAGACCCGGGTTCGGTTCCTACTAAGGGCATGTACCTCGGTTGCAGTTTGTCCCTGGCCCTGGTTGGTCATGTGGGTGGCAGCCACTCGATGTGTCCCTTTCATGTCAATGTTTCTCTCTCTTTCTCTTCTCTCTCTCCCTCCCACTCTGTCTGAACAAAAAATGGAAAAATGTCCTCGGGTAAGGATAAAATAAAAAGAAAAGAAATTCAAGGAATCTTTAACTTCATTGATCTCAATCAAACAAATCCATAATTGTATATAATTTAGACTTGGTTGATACTTGAAATAAATTGTAACATTTTTCTTTCTTTTTTTTTATACATAGAATAATAAAGGCAACTTTTAAAGTTGATAGTTTCCATTTACTAATCAGATTTTTTAGTCTATAGTGTAAAACTCAGAAGTAACACTGTGTTATTATATCACTTAATTATTTGAACATTTTATTCTTTTTCACTCTCTTTATCTTGTCTTATAATTTAATGAGTTTAAATAATCATCACCCTAAAGGGATCCAAATGGTGGCAGATTAGGTGAAAGCTACAGTAATCTCCTCCCAGAACCAAACTGGAATTACAACTAAATTACAAAAAAAAAAAAAAATATTCTGAATAAACAACTGAAGACTAGACGGAGAGAAGCCTTATAAGCAAGAACTTAAAGAGAAGGCCACCCCAAGACTGGAAGGAAGTGTGGAGGCACAGGGGGGCTGGCCAGGCTCCCACAGGCAGCACTAATGTTCTGGAGGGATATCTCAGCTGAGGGGGGTTTCCCCAGAGAAGAACGCAGTCTGAACTCCAAGCTGGGCTCCACAGCCTATAGCACCAGAACCAAGAAATGTGCCCACATAACATCTGGCTGTGAAAAGCAACAGGGTTTCTGTCCACCTGGGAGAGGCTGCTTGGAGACACAGGCCCTCTTTTAAAGGACCAATGCACAAAATTTTGTTCACAGCCATTCACCCTAGGCTCTGGCAGAAAGAGGGCAGATGGGACTAGAGCTGCATGAGGAGAATCTAGGATTGGTGGCCCTGAGGAGACAGCTAAAGGGTCAGCTGCCAGCATCCCTGCGCTGTCATTCCCCAATACTGCAGAAGCCATCTTTCTCGGGCAGAGAATTTCTCTTTGCAGATTCAGCCTGAGGGGAAAAATAGCTCCACCTGCTGGAATGGTTCTCACCCCACCCTGTGGAGTTTATGCCCTGCTGAGGGGGACAGCCAGGAGCTCCTTCAGTGACTAAGCCTAACAGGCAGCTTACAGGTGGAGGCAAATCTCTGGATGCTTTGAGACTTTTCCTGCTCTGCCCTTGGGCCAGGGGCTGGAAAAACTGGACTTGGTGTGCAGCTTGGTGCTTTCTGCATGCATCCAGACCCAGCAGAGGAAACCACAAATGATGGATCGCTGATAGCTCCAAATAGGTTGCCCAGGGCCAGTCACTGACAGTGTCTGACATAGGCCTGCACTGAAGTTTCTCTGAGGAGGCCCAGAAATAATACACTCAGTACCCAGCATCAGACAATAACAGAGCAAGATTAATAAGCCTCACAGGTAGCATATCCACAGGGAGATCTCAGAGGCAGCAAAACCTGCTGAGGCAAATTCTGTTTTGTGTGATCAGCACCCACACAAAAGCTTGCACACTGTGTTGGTTGTTGAGCCTCACAGCCAGCCAACCTGAGGGTTGATCCCACACATGAATGGGCCAATAACAATCAAGACTCAATTACAACTGGGGGCCCATGTAACATGCACAATGGAAAATCTTAGAATACCCAATTCAGATGATCAGGGAAACTACACCACTGGGTCCCACAGGACACCTACTACATGAGGCCATCCTACCAAGGCTGGGAGGCATAGCAAATCTATCTAACACATAGAAACAAACACAGAAAGGCAGCCAAAACTGAGATACAAAGAAACAGACCCCAAATGAAAGAACAAAATAATTCTCCTGAAGAAGAGCTAAATGAAATGGAAGCAAGCAATTTATCAGATATAGAGTTCAAAGTAATGATTATAAGGATGCTCAACAGCATGGAAAAAAAAACACACACACACACAAAGAAACCATATAAAGGACCTGTCAGAAATAATGACTGCAACATCTGGAACAAAGAATACACTGGAAGGAACAAAGAGTAGGTTAGATGAAGCAGAGGACTGAATTAGCAACTTAGAAAACAAGATAGCAGAAAACACCCAATCAGAGCAGAAAAAAGGAAAAAAAAATGTAAATGAGAGTAGTTCAAGGGACCTTTAGGAAAACATGAAGCATAACAACATCCACACCTAATATGTGAAGCCAAATCTTGATGGACATAAAGGGAGAAATTGACAGTAATACAGCCATAGTAGGGGGTTTTAACACTCCATTGACATCAATGAATAGATCTTCCTGACAATAAATCAGTAAGAGAGATAGTCTTAAATGACACACGAGATCAAATAATTTAATTGATATCTTCAGAGCACTTCACTCCAAAGAAGCGAAATATACATTGTTTTCAAGTGCACATGGAACATTTTCTAGGATAGACCACGTTAGGACACAAACAAGTCTCAATAAGTTTAAGAATATTGAAATCATATTAAGCATCTTCTCTGACCATAATGCTATGAAACTAGAAATCAATGATAAGAAGAAAACTAAAATATTTAGATTTAGAAGAAAACTAAATACTAAAACAAAGACATGGAGGCTAAATAACATGTTACTAAACAATGAATGGGTTAACAATGAGATCAAGGAAGAAATCAAAAGAAACCTTGAAACAAATAAAAATGAGAACACAACCCAAAATCTGTGCAACACAGTGAAAGCAGTCCTAACAAGAAAATTCATAGCATTACAGGCCTATTTCAAGAAACAAGGAAAAGCCCAAATAAACAGTCTAATTCTACACTTAGAGGAATTTGGAAAAGAATAACAAACAAAGTCCAAAGTGAGTAGAAGGAAGGAAATAATAAAGATTAGAGCAGAAATAAAAAAAATAATCTAATGGGACTATACCAAAGTAAAAAGGTTTTGCACAGCAAAGAAAACCATCAACAAAATGAAGACAAAACCATTGAATGGGAGAACTCATTTGCTGATACATCTAATAAGGGGTTACTATTCAAAATTTATAAGAACTTATAAATAACACACACACACCCAAACACACAAATCCTATTAAAAAGTGGTCAAAGGATTTGAATAGACACATCTCCAAAGTGGATATAAAGATGGCCAATAGACTTATATAAAGAAGCTTGTCACGAATCATCAGAGAAATGCAAATTAAAATCAAAATAAGATATGAATGCACACCTGTCAAAATGGCTATGATTAATAAATTAACAAACAATAAATGTTGATGAAGATGTGGAGAAAGGGAAACCCTCGTGCACTGTTGGTGGGCATCCAGACTGGCGCAGCCACTATGGCAAAAAGTATGGAGATACCTCAAAAAATTAAAAATAAAATTGTCTTATGTCCCAGCGATCCCACTTCTGGAAATTTATCTGAAGAAACCAAAAACACTAATTCAAAAGAATATATGCACCCCTATGTTCATTGCAGTGTTATTTACAATAGCCAAGATCTAGAGTAGCCCAAGTGTCCATCAGTAGATGAGTGGACAAAACAGCTACAGCTATGGTACATTTACGCAATGGAATACTACTCAGCAATTAAAAAAAAGAAAAGAAACCATATTACCCTTTGGGACAGCATGGATGGACATGGAGAACATTATGCTAAGTGAAATAAGCCAGCCAGAAAAAGACAAGTACCATATAATTTTACTTACATGTGGAATCTAATGAACAAACTTAACTAACAAGCAAAATAGGGACAAACTCATAGACAGAGAGCAGGCAGACAGCTCTGAGGGGTGGGGTTGTCAGGAGGGATTGAGAAAAAAAAAAGAGAGAGAGAGAGAGAGAGAGAACTCATGGACATGTACAATGGTGTGGTGATTGTGGGGGTAGGGAGTGGGTAGAGGTGGAGATTACATGGATATAAATGGTGATGGAAATAAAATAAAAATATATATTTTATTCATCATCTTTTTACTACTGAATTTTTACCTAGGTATTATATTTTATATAAATGTAATTTTTTCTAGCTGAATATTATTTGAGATCAATATCATCAGACTGAGAATAGAAAACAGGAAAACTAAATATCTGCTTGTTGTATACATAGCAAAGTCACTGAGGATGTTTTTGCAGAGCCCGTGCTGAAGATCAGACACTGAGCATTAACCTGCTGGACGCCTGTTCATGTCACTGCAAGAAAGCGAAGCGTGAGCCGTGAACCCTACCAATTCAGAGTTCACTGTCTAGGACAGGAAAATGCTCCACAAAGCAGCAGAAAAGAAGAATTCGATGTGCCTACTCAAATTAACATATGGTTATTTATATATAAATAATCATATGCACCTAATAGCTGTCTTCTATACAGGCAGCTTTTAATGCAGTGTTTCCCTGAAATTAGATCCTGGATAAAATCACCTTCGAGTCGAATTCAGCTTGTAGGGAGAGCAGCTCAAAAACAGCATAAACCTCCAATAAGGGCAGGAAGGAATGAAGGACGGAAGCAGGTCCTTAAAGAGATATCTTTACAAGGGGATGAACAACACTATTTCTTAAGTGGATTGGTGATGAGGAGAACTTTCTGTACCCTCTTTCAAATTCTAGAATATGTTTTATTCATATTTGCTGCCAAAAATAAAATAAAGTTTAAAAATTTTTAAATGCATGTTTGCTCAATGTAGTGGTTTTCCCCTCACATTTTAGGGCTATAGTCAATTGTCCCCCTTCGTAAAAGAAACTTCAAACTATCCTAAAGTCAACTCACAGTTGTCTTTGAAATATATTTTAGTTGTTTAATAAGATAAATTTTTAAAATGTACATTAATTAAACTAATAATCAAATAGTCAATATCAGTTGACCTTAAATGGGAGCCCTGATGTGCAGAACAAAGAGAAACTTGAGCAAGGTTTAAAATTAGCCATTGCGGACCCAGGCACTTATATAAATAATTGGCTGATGATAAACTAGTAGTCTGTTTTCAAAGCTAAATCAGTATGTGTCTAGATCCAAATGTTTTCACTTCACTAGAAGTAAATTCACAAGTCTCGATACCTCCACCAAAAATAAATAAAATAAAATAAAGTGGTCAGTGAACTTTCACTCTTAGAAATATCAAAAAGCATGGAGCTTTTATTTTTCTTGTTGCACCTGATGTCTTCTACGCGCCTACATGTACAAGATGTAGGACAGCCGTGCACGTAGAAAGCACTCAACAAATGCTGTTTGTTATTATTATTTGTTCTGAGTGCACATGAATAAAAAATTCAGATTCTGCAAGTGCACAGGAATTGGGGGGGGGGAGCAGAGAGAGAAAGGGGTGGGTGAATGTTTAACAATATAGTTATTTGAATACTAGCACATTAACTTTCCAAAAAAGGTCAAAGAGAATACTTTACACACCTCGATACACAGAAACATAAGATTTGATTTTTCTTGTTTTTGTCTCCAACTATAACTATTTCCATAAAAGATAGAGAATAAACATCATCATAGACAACTGGCAAGTGTGTGCAATTGTGTTGTCGTTAATGAGAAAAACTTCCTTTGGGATAAATTGTTATTTAAAAGGAAGATAACTTGAATTTCACCACAGGTGAACTTCAGCAGCTCAAAAATATTTGCACAATGCATGTAGGTTGCTAAGAAGAAAGCAGCAGACAATTAAATTCTCAACCACATTCTTATTTGCTTGGTTAGTTCTTTTTCTCTCCTAAGGTGGCTGTAAAATCTATGCTAATTGCCTATCCACCTCACGGGGATGAAGCTGGGTGTAAATGGCAAGGAAGCAGCTGGAAACCCCTGAGTATTGCATATTCATGGGGACAGGAGACGATCTCACTTGATTGGCAAGGCTGAACCAAAGCCCTGAATTCAAACCTGCGTCCTCAAGAGACTGCCAACAAGAGCACCAGGTGCCCTGCAAAGCAGCGAGTAGAAGAGAGCTCTGGGAGCAAGACGCAGGGCAGCAAACAAGCCAACAGTGATACCCAGCCTCGTGGGGAGGGGCGCTCACTCGGGATTGTTCTGCAGATGGCTACGAGGTCACAAACTTCTTGTAAAAACAGGTAACTCAGCCACAGATTTTTTTTGTCATTCATGGTATTATTTGACCTTTTCCCCTCAATATGAGCAATCACAGCTGACATATTGAATGCTTATCATGTAATAGTCACTTTACATTCATTATCTGATTTAATGCTCATCACGATTCTGTGCGATAGTTATTTTTATTATTCCTTGTTCATGGATGAAGTAACTGAGACTGAAAAGATCGAGTAACTCTCAGTTCTGTGCAGTAGTTATTTTTATTATTTCTTGTTTGTGGACAAAGTAATTGAGACGGAAAGATTCAGTAACTCGCCCAAGGACTTGCAAGGTGGAAAGTAAGTGGCAGAGTCAGAATTAGAATTTCATCTTCAAAACCATGATACCTCCTAGATTTTTCTGTGACCTCCTTTTAAATTCTAAATATTTAATTATTGTCTTCTTGCCCTTCCCTTTAGGCTACTACCTGCTCGCTGACTGCTACAAAGGTAGGAACACACACACACACACACACACACACCATGTGACTATTAGCCAGTTTCTGGGCTCTGGAGGTTGATGCCAGGAAAACATCGTAGGAAGAAAATAATTCACTATATCTGAACTTGGAAAGATGTGAGCCACAGATCTCTCCACCAAACAATAACCTGAAGGGAAATTTCAAGATATGCCCACTGGAAAAAGAGAGTCTTTTTGAGTTTTCTCTGAAGGACTTGGCGAAATTACAAATGCTTGAATTTATTTTATGATTCTGTTCTGAGACTGTGAACTGCTTTTGAAGTGTCTGCTAAATTTTACTCTAATGTAGAACAGCAGGGAGGTGCTCCACCTCCTGGGAGTCACTTGAAAACTCAACAAAGCTGTTTATTTACCATGAAGTGAGTTTAAGGAACAGACCGGAAAAACACAAGTCCAGCCTGCCTCCTTTCTGATAGAGAAGGCAGCAGCCCACACAACCTCACAGCAGCTTCTCCAATGAATTTTACATTTGCTTTGTGACCACAGAGAAAGAGGAATGGCACAAAAGAATTATATGGCCTTTACCTGGCCTCTTGCATTTCTTTTTAGTTCATAATTTTGTTCAGACATCAAAGCAGACAATGGGTTTTACCTTAAGGAATAAAACAAAAGTAATATGTTTAGAGGGAAAAAACGTCTTTCGACAAATATATCTCCCCTAGTGCTTTTAACTCTGTTGAAACGCTAGAGTCTGTATAGGACCACCAAAGAAGCATAAATTTAAAATATACATTCACATGAATAAGAATTTAAATTAATCTCTATTCACTCTTTCTTTAGAAAATCAACTAAAAAAAACTGCGGGCTCCTAACAGTTTTCAGTCCAATATAACACTGTTGAATCATAATTTGAGCAACAACCACAGAAAAATCTAGCTAAATGAATTCTTCCTCTTGCTACAAATTAAGCTCCCTGCTTCTCTTTCAACCCCCAGTGGAGTTGGAGGATAATTGAACAGAATCCTCTTCATAATTCCCTTTCAAATGCTTGAAAATGGTATGAATCTTTCCCATCTTAATTTTAAAAACCCTCAATGTATTGACTCTTTTAGAATCTCTTTTCAAATGTGCATTACTATATTTCATCTTCTTGACTCTCGCTTTTCTAGAAATTTACTAAAACCCAAGGATGAAAATGATAGCAATTCCCTAATAAAAGTTTGAATAGTAATAACTATCTTAGAATAGTTAGAGTTCTAAGCTTTCCAAATTACTTATGATAGCTTTCTAAATTAATACTGTTAATTATCATTTTGAACTTATGATTCTGGTTAAGTGACTTCTTGTTTGTTTGTTTGTTTGTTTTTTATCCTCACCCGAGGACATTTATTTTTGCATTTATCTTCAGACAGAGCAGGAGGGAGAGAAGGGGGAAGAAAGAGAGAGAAACATTAATGTGAAAGAGACACATCAACTGGTTGCCACCCACATGACCCCAACCGAGGCCAGGGACAAACTGCAACCTAGGTACATGCCCTTAGTGGGAACCGAACCCGGGACTCTCTGGTCCATCAGCCGATGTTCTAATCACTGAGCCAAACCAGCCAGGGCAAGTGACTTTTTGTTCTATTCAGGCTTTCTTTTTACATTTTATATCGGCATAGAATGTCTCTGATATATTAAATTATACTGCTCCTTTAAAAATGAATCTCAGTTTGGTGAAACATTTCTTCAATGTGTCATGTGACATGGAATTCTATAGCTCTTTTTCAAGATATTATAACCTAACCAAAATAGTGCCACCTACAATTTAATAGGAATGATATTAATTCCATCATTTGTCGAATTATAAAAGCTAAGAGGTGAAGTAGCCCCTTAAAGGCAACCAGGTCTGAATCACCCACTCTGGAAATGAACCAATGGGAGGACAGGAGATGAAATGTCTTGCTCAGCTCTGGGAATCCAGGACTGCACTCCAGGCTCAGTTCTTCCCACACAGTGTCCCTTCTGCTGCACAGCCTTCTCATTCAGAACACCGTGGAAAATATCTACGCACGGCCTGTTCGACATCCCTGTCATAGTATTGCAGATGCAGAAACACCCTGTCTCTTCCCCTGCCTCTCTTTCATCACCTTGGTAACCTCAGTCTATAAATTAATTCAGCAACTATTTATTGTTATTCTATGAACACCAAGAGTACTGCCAAGTCAAAGACTAATACAGTAAGTCAATACTGGTGTAATTATATGCTAAGGAATTTTTTGACCTTCCCACACTTTTAACAGTGGGATAAGTTCAGATCCTGGTAAGTGAGATATCTAAGACTCTGTCCAACCAGTGTGGCTCAGTGGTTGAACGTCGACCCATGCACCAAGAAGTTGCTGGTTGAATTCCCAGTCAGGGCACATGCCCAGGTTGTGGGCCCAATCCCCAGTGGGGGGCATGCAGGAGGCAGCCAATCGATGTTCTCTCTCAATGTTTCTATCTCTCTCTCCCTCTCACTTCCTCTCTCTCTAAAATCAATAAAGGGAAAAAATTTTTTTTAATTAAAAAAAAAAGATATCTAAGATTCTGACAGGTGGAGCAAGAGGAGAGGAGAGATACCGCCTGCGGAAGATGGGTCTGCTACTAGGGACCAGTGAACACAAGATGCCTGGAGGAAGGCAGGTCAGAGTTCCGGAGAGAACTGTAGAGTTTGGTGATGTGGCATCAGAGAGAAGTCTAGTCCATTTAATAGTTCCTTATTGCTTCTGTATTTTAAAAGTTTTTCAATCTTCTTCTTATTTATTTGTTAAATCATAGCTTAATCAATACCAAAAAATATATGTACATAGTAATACACCTATAAAGTTGAAGTATGTCACACCTAAGGAGTTATCCTTTATTTTATGTTATTTTTAATTAAACTTATCGGGATGACATTGGTTAATAAGATTATATAGGTTTCAGTTGCACATTAATATGATAACATTGTGTGCCCTCTACCCAAAGTAAAATCATCTTCTGTCATTATATCTTTGCCCCTTTACCCTTTACTATTCTCCCATCCCATTCCCTCTGATAATCACCATACTGTTATCTGTGTCGATGGGTTTTTGTTTGTTTGTTTTAGTTGTTTGTACATTTGTTACTTTTGGTTTTATATCCCATATATGAGTGAAATCATATGCTTCTTAACTTTTTCTGACTGCCTTATTTTGCTTAGCATGATATTCTCAAGGTCCATCCAGGTTGTCACAAATGGTAGTATTTCATCTTGTCTTTTGGCTGAGTAGTATTCCACTATATATATGTACTATATCTTCTTTATCCAATCATCCATCAAAGGACACTTTGGTTGTTTCCATGTCTTGGCCACTGTGAATAATGCTGCAATTAACACGGGGGTGCATATGTCTTTGCAAATAAATGTTTTCAAATTTTTCAAGTAGATACCCAGAAAAGCAGTTGCTGGGCCACACGATAACTCTACTCTTAATATTTGAGGAACCTCCATACTGTTTTCCATAGTGGCTGTACCAGTTTACATTCCCACCAGCAGTCAATGAGGGTTCCTTTTTCTCCACAACCTCTCCAATACTTGTTATTTCTTGTATTGTTGATCAGGCGTGAGGTGGTATCTTATTGTAGTTTTTATTTGCATTTCCCTAATAGCTAGTGAAGTTGAATATCTTTTCATATGTCTGTTGGCCATTTTTAAGTCCTAGGAGAAGTCTCTGTTCAGGTTTGCTTGGTGTTGAGTTGTGTGAGTTCTTTTTTTTTTATCCTCACCTGAGGACATTTTTCCATTTTTTGTTCAGATAGAGTAGGAGGAAGAGAGAGAGAGAAATATCGATGTGAAAGGGACACATCGAGTGGTTGCCACCTGCACGACCCAACCAGGGCCGGGGACAAACTGCAATGTGCCCTTAGCGGGAACTGAACCCGGGTCTCTCTGGACCGCAGGCCGATGCTCTAACCACTGAGCCAAACCGGCCAGGGCAAGTTGTGTGAGCTCTTTATAAATTTTGGATATTGACCCTTGTCGGAGCTGTTGTTTGCACATATATTCTCCCAAGGAGTTAGCCTTGAGGTCCACAAGCTTTGATCTACCACAGAATTATTCACTTAATAAATATATGTTCAGTGTCTATGTCCTGTGCTAGTTTTTGTTTTCTTTCACTATCACATGTAATCATTATGATGATCCAGTACTTTTATTACATTTATCTGCCACATGTAATATTTCCTGACACTGGGGTTCTAGCTACTCATATCTACTAACCACCTTCCTAAAAACAACAGTCATTAAGGAAAACATTGATTCCTTTTATAATATGTATATATGCTTCTAGAAATACAGCAGACAGCTCCATGTTCAAGCATCTGAATAATAGTCATGAAAAACTCAATAAGGCAATTTATTTCTGTTTCTAATGCTATATGAATGAGTTTTGTTTCTAAGTGTTGTCACTACGTGAACTAGTTCCAATGTGCTTCTTACTATTCCAGTGTGATCACATAGTTTATCAGTCATTATCCAGTAGAGGCTATCTTGTCACTTTTATATATTACTGAAATCTTTCCCTGGTTGCAAGCAAGTATGCTAAGAAAGAAAAAAATAAATAAGTCCGTGTAAGAGACATACATTTTCAATTTATCTCTCTTTAAATATTTTTGAGTTTACCTTTTAAATCATGTCAAAAATTAACTGAAATAATGACAGACAGAGTATATTAAGGAGCCCTCACTCTGAGTCTCTCTATTACAACTGCTTGATTCAGTGTAGACTCTCCTACAAATAAAACCCTGGAATTATAGACACAGCCAGTACCCAAATCACTGTGTCATTGCCCAGAACTGCCATCTGGGTACCAGAATGAGAAATGAGTAGTAACTTGGGTAGTAAATTAATTACAGGGTAGTTAACGATCCTGACATCACTGGCCACAATTCAGTACCCTTGGACCACCTACTGTGTCTCAGGGGTTATGAAAGGTGCCTATAGATACGCACTACCGCAGTTCATCCTTTCACAGACCCCAAAAAGCAAGTGCAAAACAGGAGACTGGCCCATGCTGGTATCCTGATCTCAGCACCACCTGGAAACATAGGACACGCTGGAAAAACGTCCATGCGGACCTTCGGCCCAAATTCTGGCAAGCCGAAGTGCAGTGAATTAACGTGAGCTCTTCAAAATTTCGTTCTTTAGAGAACTAGCTTTCATTGCCTATATGCCTGTCACTATGCTAAATACAACACATACAAATTTTTTACTGTCTTTTCAACAACCCATTAAGACATGAATTATGTCCACATTTTACATTAAGGAATCCAAATCCAAAAAGCATAATGACTTTAATATGATTAAGTGACAGAGCCAAGATTTAAGCCCTAGTCTGTTCATATTTTTCCAAAACAGTACACTGCTAGAAAGGAACAGGGCAGCGCTGTAAAACAGTAGTACTCACTTTCAGTCACAAGATAGAAAAATAAATAAATTGTTTCATTTTTCGCAAAATTGGAAAGTAGCAGTATTTTTTGCAATGGTATGTGTACCCAAAACATTTTTTTTTCTTTTTGAGAACATGTGACTCAAATTAAAAACTATTCCTTCCCTGCTGACTTATGTAGCAAGAATACATAACACACATTTAAATGAAATGAAGAAGAGGAGATGAGAGCAGCATTTTTAATTCATGAAGGCACGCTTTCTACCAACTGTTTAACTCTTAACCAAGAAAGTACTAAAAACATAGAATTCTGAAGTTTTGTTCTCTCTTAATAAATAGTCAAATAAATAGATTTTATATGAAGAAGGAGTTAGTATCCTCCCCATTTCCTCCCCATAGAATTATGCATATTAAAATGTTTTTACCCATTGTAAACTTTCTTTAAATGTGAGAAAGGCACAGAATCTAAATTAAGAGGCAGGCCCCTACTGGGCTCAGTGTCAGGTCACAGTTCTCTGAAACCATTTCAAACACAGTGAACAGTCCACTAAAATAATCATACAATTTATGAATAAATATATATTAAAAACATAATTCATATAATCCCAAAATTTAGAAAAACAAGATACTGCTATGTTGATCACTGCATTATTTTCCCTGCATATTTACATAGTACCCATAATAAAACAAGCTCCGAAACCACACACAAGGAACATGACCCGGTTCTCTAATGCATTTACTACCTAATCTCCAGGCTCCCTACACAAGGACGTCAAAATCTATGATCACAAAATAATTAATTTAATCCAATCAAGCCTCCCATTTGGGTGCTGGGTTAATCTGCTAGGGTTGCCATTACAGAATACCACAGGGTGGGGCACTAAACAACAGAAATTTGTTTTATTACAGTTTTGGAGGCTAGACTCCCAAGATTGATTGAGGTGCCTTCAGGGTTGGCTTCTGGTGAGGCCTCTCTTCCTGGCATATGCATGGTCACCTTCTGTTGTGTCCTCACATGACCAATTCTCTGTGTGCATGCAGTGAGAAAGAAAGAGAGACTTCTTGTGTTTCTTTTCTTAAAAGGACACCAGTTCTATGGTGTTAGTAACCCATCCTTCTGACCTCGTTTTACCTTAATTACCTGCCTAAAGGCCATACCTTCTAATCCAGTCACATTGGTGGTTTGGGCTTCTTTCTACATATGAATTTTAGGGGACACAATTCAGTTCATAACAGGTACCCAATGCCATATAAACAAGGAATTTGAATTGCGTAAAAATAATATATGTCAAATTTTGGCTAACAGTTAGCCAGGGGCCCCCTGAGGGACATCTGAAAATACTAACTAAGCACATTGACCTATGTGATGAACTGATGAATTCAATCAACTTTTATTTGACAACCTTCCAGTTGAACTAATCAAGCAAATGTTAGTTTTAATTGCCTTAAAATATAATACAATATACTAAAATAATTGTTCCTAAGATGCTCTTTCAGATATACCTACTTCCTCAGGGACAGAGTAGTTACTAAACAGTCTAAGAATTACTTTTGGTCAATTCTATAAACATGCTCATTCACAGAAAACACATTTTGATCTCTTGAACCCTACCCTGGTTAAGGTTGTATCTCACCCAAAATTGTGTGTGCCATCATTCTCTGGTGGTTCAGAAACCATGTGCATAATATAACAAGCCTGGTTATCAGCTAGGTGGGCTTTACGACTATTTTAGGTACTCATTACAAATAAAGACTGGAAGAATAGTCTTACTGTTGTATCTTTACTTCATTTCTTTAAAATATATTTTTCATCATAAACCTGTGAAAGCAGCAACACTATAATTAAAAAAGTATATTTCCTGATGTATTAAAAACAACTACTTGGCAAGTGGCCAATCACAAGTACTAATAACTATGTAAAAAGACCTCAAAGAGAAAAGTAAAATGTCCAACTTCATGTTACTTTCCCAAAAAAGTCTTGGAGAACATCATTAATGTTCAAAACCATGTAAGCTTCACAAATATTTAAGCATATCTTTGTATTTCACTTGAATGTTTAAAATATTCAAGTCATTGTTGTGATTAGTTTTCAAAATGAAACCACAAGTTATTTAGAAATTTTATTACTATTTCAAGATTGAGTAGATTCCCTTTTTAGGTGCTGTTTACAATTAATCATTTTCTTGCTTCGGTTTTATGAAATATTTTATAAGTTATCAGGACCTTTAAAATGTATTTTATAATTTTACTATGCTAAACTAATTACAAAATGAATTTTTTATTTCATAATTCTTTACCATTTCTATTTACCCTCTGGGTACTAATTCTAATTAATTCTGCTTTTTTCTCTAATAAATGTATGTTTATTATCATATATATTAAATTTTCAGTTCTGTAAGTTTTTTCATTTTACAGCTTTGCACCCTGACAATGTGCACTTCATTAAAAACATGTAATCCCTCAGCTGTGATCAAGGCATAATTGCAAATCTTTATAATATAATAGCATGCACGTTATTCATATTTTATTAAAAAACTCCCCATTCAACTTGAAAATTCTAGAGTTCCTAACCTCTTAAGAATTCAAAATTCTTATGACAAAACCACTAATAAGCACATCTGTCGATTTTTTTTTTTTTTTGCCTCCTACCACTTTAAGTTAAAACGTATTTACTCATCTATTTTTTTTTATCCTCACCTAAAGACAAATTTTTGCATTTATCTTCAGATAGAGCAGGAGAGAGAGAGGGAGGAAGAGAGAGAGAGAAACATTGATGTGAGAGAGACACACTGAGTGTTTGCCACCCACACGACCCCAACCTGGGCTGGGGACAAACTGCAACTGAGGTACACGCCCTTAGCAGGAACCGAACCTGGGACTCTCTGGTCTGCAGGCCGATGCTCTAACTGCTGAGACAAACCAGCCAGGGCAATTTATTTTTTTCAATGTAATGTTTATATTAATTTAGATAATGACACACAAAAGAACTTTTCTTAATCTGAAAGTAATAAACATCTTGTGATAAGATGGAGCAATGGCATTCTGCTGATAAAACTAGATTCTTTGACCCAATCCCCTTTTTCTAGAGACACATTAGTATGAATAAACCAAGTCAGAAGTCCAGACGTTAAAGAAATACAAAGCGCAAAATGCAGTATAGCAGGATAGGGAATAATGAGACTAAAAAGAAGTGTTCTCTTCCAGCTAGTACTTCAGAGGTGCTATTATGCCCTTTTTCATCCCATCTCTTCATCATGAATTTTGGTAACATTCTCCTAACTTGTCCAGAATTCACATAGTCCCTTTGGGAGTTCACAGAATAGAGGTATTACCTAAATTTACCAGTTTTTTGTTTTGTTTTGTTTTTATTTTTTAAGAAGAGTAAGGGGTGGGAAGGTGTTATAGGGGACAATTGAAAGCATTCTGCAAATGTTCACTGGGAATGGCGGTGATAAGTGATCACTGCAGTCAGGTACAATGATCTCCTTAGCACCTTACTCCAAAAAAAGAAAACCAGGCTAAGGAATCAGCTTTGTAAATTAGTTCTTTCTCCCTGGTAAATGGTAACTTGGTTTGGTAAAAATTATTTTTCTTCTATTTAGACAGTTTTTTTCCGCTTTTTGTCTGCAAACTAAGGGACTTCTTGACTGGAAACTAAATCCAACTTAAAGGCCATCTAAAGGGTAGAAACACACTGAAAATGATCAATAACAATATATTTTCCCTGAGATTAAAAAAAAAATCATTCTACAGGTAAATTTTCCAAATTTGTGTGTGTGGGAGGGGATATACAGAAGGTCTTATAATATGGTGACACTTGCCCCCACCTGCACAAATGAGATTATATTTGGAACTGGATCTGCATCTCTGCTTTGCCAGAGAACGCAATTAGAGCCCATGACAGGAAGAATAATGGTCATGAAACGTATCATACCCCAACCGCCAGAAATTTGAAATGTTACTTTACACAGTAAAAGAGACTTTTGAGATATAAGTAAGTTTAAGGATCTTGAGAATGGGATATTATCCTGAATTATCCAGGTTGGTCCAATCTAATTACATAATCTTTAAAAGTAGAGAATCTTTTCTGTCAAAAAAAGATGGGAACCTAAATAAACACTTCTCCAAACAGGATATACAAATGGCCAAGAGACATATGAAGAAATGCTCAATGTCACTAATCATCAGAGATGCAAATTAAAACAACTATGAAGTATCACTTCACACCTGTCAGAATAGCCACCATCAACAAATCATCAAACAACAAGTGTTGGCGAGGGTGTGGAGAAGAAGGGACTATAGTACACTGCTAGTGGGAATGCAGACTGGTGCAGCCACTATAGAAGACACTATGGTATTACCTCAAAAAGTTAAAAATTGAATTGCCATTTGACCCAGTGATCCCCACTTCTAGGAATATACCCTAAGAAGCCTGAAACACCAATCAGAAAGAATATATGTACCCCCATGTTCATAGCAGCACTATTTACAATAGCTAAGCTCTGGAAACAACCCAAGTGTCCATCAGTAGATGAGTGGATAAAAAAGCTGTGGTACATGTACACAATGGAATACTAAGCAGCTGTAAGAAAGAAAGATCTCTTATCCTTTGAGATGACATGGAGGGACCTGGAGAGTATTATGCTGAGCGAAACAAGCCAAGCAGAGAAAAATAGATATCACATGATCTCACTTATTTGTGGAATATAATGAACTAAACAAACTGATTAACAAAATTGACCCAGAGACATACAGGTATGGTACAGACTGACGACAAAACTCAGAATAGGGGGTGTTGGGAAGGAAGAGATAAACCACAGAACTTATACGCATGTATGCCTAACCAATGGACATAGACAACAAAGCTGGGGAAGGGGGGAGTTGGGGAAGAGGGTGTCAAAGGGGGAAAAAGGAGAAACATCTGTAACAAAAATAAATTAATAGAAATAATTTTTTAAAAAAGAGAGATAGAAAAACAGAAGCAGGATCCTGGAGATGCTATATGGGTGGCTTTAAAGTTGGAGGAAGGAGTTTCAAACCAAGGAATTTGGGCAACTTACAGAAGGCAGAAAAGACAGGGAAATGGATGCTCACCCAGAACCTCCAGAAAACAATGCAGCCCTGCAGATGCCTAGATTCTAGCCCAATAAGACAGACCGATGTGGGGCTTTTACAGAATTGTAAGATGAATAAAGCTGTGCTATTTTAAGCTTCTGAATTTGAAATAATTTGTTACAGCAGCAATGGAAAACTAATACAGAGCCTGAGGCTGCCTTCCCAGAGGGTGCCTCGCTAGACATGTCTGGTGTTGCTTATAATAAAATAACTACAAAAGTTTCTTAATAAAACAACCAAAATAAGCCCAATGGTATAGGCTGATTTTTTTTATTTTGGTAAACAACTTGGTATATTAAAAAACAAATTCAACTAATGATGGAAGACTTTCCCTCAAAATAATATATCTTGACCTATATCTGCCCATCCTACTTAGTTTTAAAAGATTTATTCAGCCTGAAAAAAATTATTCAATTGTTTCTGCTTGCTCAGAGATTTAGTAGAACACAAAATATATTGAGATATCTTTTTTCTTTTATAAACTACATGATATTTCTGTGTTTTTGAGTGTGGATGATACATATTACCAATATGCATAGGTAAATATAACTTCTCTATCACCCTGGTTCAAATTGAAATTTCTCAGTTTCTCCTTATGTTGCTTGCTGAATGTGTGCTGATTTAAATAGAGTGTCATTGTGGTTGGCAATCTCACTCTACTCTTAGGAAAATTTTGTACTATTATGTCAACTTTATGATTGCCTATAAAAATGATTGTTCCAGTGTTTAGTAACATCAAGTTTGAAAATAATATTCTAATATTTTGTTTCATGATAATAATATTCCATAAAAGTTTTTCATACTAATTACATACTTCTAATAACTGTTGTCTTAAGAAAAACCTGAGCCATATATTCCAAGTTCAATAGGAAAGTATCATGTGTTATACAATTTTCTACTTAAATCAAATTAAAAACATTTCTGCTGAAGGAGTCACATGGCCTACAGTCTGGTGATTGCCAGAGGGAAAGGTGGGTAGGGGGATTTAGAAGAGGGAAAAGCCGGGATAAATGAGGACGGAAAGAGACTTGACTTTGGGTGATGAATGCACCATGCAGAATGCAGATGATGTTTTATTGTGTTGACACTTGCAACCTGTATGGTTTTATTAACCATTGCCACTCCAATAAATTTAATTTGTTAAAAAACATACTGGATACCAGCTATCATCTATAAGGTAAAGTATTTCTTTAAAATACTCACTCGATGATTTCAGAGGCTGATGTTAATAAGCATGTCACTAATATGATTTCAATTATATGTGGAATCTAATGAACAAAAGAAACCAACAAACAAAATAGAAACAGACTCATAGATACAGAGACTAGACTGACAGTTGTCAGAGGGGAAGGGGGATCAAGGTGCTGGGTGAAAATAGTGAAGGGATTAAGCAACTCCCCCCAAAAAAAACCTCATAAACAGACAACAGTATGGTTACCAGAGGGAAAGGGGGTAAGGGGAGGTAGGACAGGGCAAAGGGGGGATAAATGGTCATGAAAGGAGACTTGACTTGGGGTGGTCAACACATAATACAATATAAAGCTGATGCATTAAGAATTGTACACCGGAAAGTTATATAATTTTATTAACCAATGCTACCCCAATAAATTCAATTTAAAAACACATGAAAAAGGTAACACTTTAGCTAATTTATAAAATTTTTGTTTGTACTTTTGCCCATATTTGTTACATCATACAAAACAACTTGCAAATAGATAAGTCTACAAAATATGATTATGCAGAGAAAATGGGGGGAACTCCTTATCTCACTCTACTTGAAAAGTCATGGAACCAAAGGGTACCACAGAAGTTGAGGATGAAGTAGGGGGGATAGGGTCATTTTTGAAGCTCTGCTTTCCCTGACAGAGCCTAGCAACCACCCCACCACCAGAATAGCCTACTTTACTTCAGAGATGAAGGTTTACCCTGCATAAATTGAACTAAGAGGACCTGAGGAACATTTGGCTTGAAGAGGAGTTGACTCAAGATTGGAAATCTGGGGATTTAAGAGAAATCTGCATACCAAATTCTGGGACTCGTCCTCCTTCCCTTTGTCCAACCAAAAGAGGCTGGTGTACAGAATTGCACTCTTTAGACAGGGCCCAAAATGATTTCATGGGGAAACATTCTCCAGATATTGATACTGAAGATTGCCAAAGTGAAAATCTCAGTTTGGAAGACGCAATCACCCTATGGTTAAACTCTTTTGTCAAATGGGCCTGCTTCCACACACAGAGCTCCCAACCAACTTTGTGTCATTCAGTCTTAACAATGAACAAAAAGACAAGAGTCACGAGGATTCCAAAATGGCGGCGGAATGAATAGAAGCTACATAGACCATCTCCCAGAACTAAACTGGAATTACAATAAAAATAAAGACAAATTGTCATGAAAAAGCAACAGAAAAGGACCTTGGAGGACCACATAACCAGGGACACTGACTCAATTCCAGTAGGATTGCATAGGCGCGAGAGGGGGACTGGGAACCCACAGTCGGCAGCGGCCTTAGCTGGGAACAGCACCCTCAGGTTAAACTCCCAAGGGGTCCACAGCACAAGCCCAGACAAAGGCTAAAATAGCCGCAGCCACTTACCTTGGGCTCTAGAAGAGGGAGGGCAGACTGGACTGGAACTGTATGAGGACACTCGGGATTTGGAGGGCACTCAGAGCTTTTGCTGAGTTGCAGCCACACAAGACTGTGGTCATCTTACATCTTCCCAGGGCTCTGGGGAGAGGCATCACCCCCTCCATCAAAGATTCAACCCCACCCAGTGGTCATTGAAATGCAAATTGAGGCCCATTAACAACCAGCATCTGCCCCATCTTCGGGAAATCCCCTTATGCTGAAAACCTGAGAGAGTTTTTCATTCAACTGAGAAGCCAACTGCTACTGCTAGCCTCCAGGCAAAAAGCTAGAGGATAACTGTACTATCCCTGGGCTAGTAACTCTAACCAGGAAAGTAAGACTTGACAGTGGTGTTTAACATGGGTCCTCCCTGGCACATTCAAACCCAGGAGTGGGAGCCACAAACAGCAGTACACCAACACCCACAGGGAAAAATTTGACAGGCTCCAAAGCCCACTCTGATAGCCAAAATGGTGAAACACAGAAACAAAAGCCAAATGAAAGAACAAGATACCACTACTGAAAATGACATAAATGAGGCACAATTAGGCAAGTTAACAGAACTAGAATTCAGAGCCATGATTTTGAGGAAGCTCAACTGCATGTGTAAGGACATGAGCACCATGAGTAAAAACATAGAAATGTTGAAAATCAACCAGTTGGGAATTAAAAACCACCAAGAAGAAATCAAAAATGACATATCAGAAATAAAGAACACATTGGAAAGTCTAAATAGCAGAGTAGAGGAAGCTGAGGACTGGATCAGTGAATTAAAAGATAGGGTAGAAAAAATCAACCAATCAAAAAACTAAAAGGAAAAAACAGGAAGAACGCTTAAAAGAACCACATGTGGGACAACTGGAAACATAATACAATTCCCATAATAGGAGTCCCCGAAGAAGAAGAAAATGAGCAAGAGTTAGAGAATATATTTGAAGAAATAGCGACAAAAAACTTCCTAATTTGGTGAAGGAAGAAGGCATTCAAGTTCAAGAAGCACAGAGAGCCCCAAGTAAGAAGAACCCAAACAGGCCCACACCAAGAAACATAGTAATTAAAATGCCAAAAATTAAAGACAAAGAGAGAATCCTAAAAGCAGTAAGAGATAAGCAACAGGTTACCTACAAAGGAAACCCCATAAGGCTCTCAGCTGACTTCTCAACAGAAACACTACAGGCCAGAAGGGAATGGCATGAGGTAATCAAGGTCATAAAAAACAAGGATCTGAATCCAAGACTACTCTACCCCAGCAAGGCTATCATTCAAAAATAGAAGGTCAAATAAAAAGCTTCCCAGATAGAAAAAGGCTAAGGAAATACATTACCACCAAACCAGCACTGCAAGAAATATTAAAAAGACTACTATAATTAGCAGGAGAAATAGGAAGAAAAATAGAACCACACTAAACAAAAATGGCAATAAATAAATACATATGGATAATCACCTTAAATGTAAATGGATTGAATGTTCCAATAAAAAGACACAGAGTAGCTGATTGGATAAGAAAGCATAACTCATCTATATGTTGTTTACAAGAGACCCACCTCACAACAAAAGACTCACATAGGTTGAAAGTAAAGGAATGGGAAAAAATCTTCCAAGAAAATGCAAAAGAAAAAAACCTGGGGTAGCAATACTCATATATGATAAAATAAACTTCAAAATAAGGGCCAAAACTAGAGACAAAAAAAGGCCACTATATAATATTGAAAGGATCTAGCCAACAGGAAGATATAACCTTGGTAAACATATATAAACCCAATATAGGAGCACCAAAATATATTAAAAATCCTCTGAAAGACTTCAAAGGAGAAATCAATAGCAATACAATCATAGCAGGGGACTTCAACACCCCGCTGACATCACTGGATAGATCCTCTAGACAAAAAATTAGCAAGGAAACAGAGACTCTAAATGAAGCACTAGAGCAAATGGATTTAATAGATATCTACAGAGAATTACACCCCAGAACTACAAATTCTTCTCAAGTGCATATGAGACATTCACAAAGATAGACCACATGATAGGACACAAACTAAATCTCTACAAGTTCAAGAAGATTGAAATCATATCAAGCATCTTCTCAGATCACAATGGCATGAAACTAGAAATCACTTGCAACAAGAACATGTAAAGACATTTGAACACATGGCATCTAAATAGCATGTTATTAAACAATGAATGGGTTACAGAAGAGATCAAGGAAGAAATTTAAAACTTCCTGGAAACCAATGAAAATGAACACACAACAACACAAAATCTATGGGATGCAGTGAAAGCAGTACTGAGAGCACTACAGGCCTACCTCAAGAAACAAGAAAAATCTCTAATAGACTATCTAACCTCACAACTTAAAGAACTAGAGAGCAAACAAAAAGAAAACCCCAGAGCAAGTAGAAGGAAGGAAATAGTAAAGATCAGAGCAGAAATAAATGACATAGAGACCAAAAAAAACAATTCAAAGGATCAATGAAACAAAGAGCTGGTTTTTCGAAAAGATAAACAAGATTGACAGACCCTTAGCTACACTCACCAAGAAAAGAAGAGGGAACCCAAAAACACAAAATCAGAAATGAAAGAGGAGAAGTAACAACTGACACCAAAGAAATACAGAAAATCATTAACAACTACTATGAACAATTATATGGCAACAAATTCAACAATCTAAGCGAAATGGACAAATTTCTAGAAACACATAGTCTCCCAAAACTGGACTAGGAAGAGATAGAAAACTTGAAGAGACCAATAACAACTAAGAAAATTGAAGAGGTAATCAAGACTCTCCTAGCAAACAAAAGCCCAGGCCCAGATGGCTTCACGGGGGGAGTTTTACCGAACATTCAAAGAACTAACACCCATTCTCCTCAAACTATTTCAAAAAAATCGAGAAGGAAGACTTCCAAACTCCTTTTATGAAGCCAGCATAATTCTAATTCCAAAAGCAGAAAAAGACATTACAAAGAAGAGAACTATAGGCCAATATCCCTGATGAACATAGATGCCAAAATCCTGAACAAAATACTAGCAAATCGAATCCAGCAATACATTAAAAAAATTATTCACCATGACCAAGTGGGATTCATTCCAGGGATACAAGGTTGGTACAATATTCGCAAATCAATAAATGTGATACATGACATAAATAAAATGAAGAATGAAACCACATGATCATATCAATAGATGCCGAAAAAGCCTTCGACAAATCCAGCATCCATTTCTGATAAAAACGTTCAGTAAAGTGGGAATACAGGGATCATGTCTTGACATAATAAAGGCCATATATGAAAGACCTACAGCCAACATCACACTCAATGGGCAAAAACTAAAAGCATTTCCCTTAGAACAGGAACAAGACAAGGATGCCCACTTTCGACACTTTTATTTAACATAGTACTGTTAGTCATAGCCACAGCAATCAGATATGAAGAAAAAATAAAAGGGATCCAAATTGGAAAGGAGGAAGTGAAACTGTCATTATTTGCAGATGACATGATAATATACATAGAAAACCCCAAAGACTCCATCAAAAATTTACTAGAATTAATAAATGAATTTCGCAAAGTAGCAGGATACAAAATTAACATCAAGAAATTGATGGCATTCTTATACACCAATGAAAAACTCACAGAAAGAGAAACTAAGAAAACAATCCCATTTACCATCGTGGCAAAAAAAGCAAGATACCTAGGAATAAACTTAACCAAAGAAATAAAGGATATATTCTCAGAAAACTACAGTTCATTGAAAAAAAGAAATAGAGGAAGATATAAAAAAGTGGAAACACATACCTTGTTCATGGATTGAAGGAATTAACATCATTAAAATATCCATTCTTACCAAAGCAATCTATAGATTCATTGCAATCCCCATCAAAATACCAATGACATACTTCACAGAACTAGAACAAATACTTCAAAAGTTCATATGGAACCAAAAAAGACCTCAAATAGCCTCAGCAATCTTGAAAAGGAAAAACAACGTAAGAGGGATCACATTATCAGATTTCAGGTTATACTACAAAGCCACTGTAATCAAAACAGCCTGGTACTGGCACAAGAACAGGCATATAGACCAGTGGAACAGAATAGAGAACCCAGAAATGGACCCAAGGCTATGCTCAATTAATATTTAACAAAGGTGGCAAGAGCATACAGTGGAGTAAGGACAGCCTCTTTAATAAATGGTGTTGGGAAAATTGGACAGCTACTTGCAGAAAAATGAAACTAGACCATAAACTTATACCATACACGAGAATAAACTCAAAATGGATAAAAGACTTAAATGTGACTCAGGAATCCATAAAAATTCTAGAAGAAACTGTAGGCAACAAAATTTTAGATATCATATGCAGCAGAATTTTCACTGATACATCACCTAAGGCAACAGAAACCAAGGAGAAAATGAACACATGGGACTACATCAAACTCAAAAGCTTCTGCACAGCAAAAAATACAAACATCAAAATGGAAAGGCAACCCACTGTATGGGAGAGCATAACTGCCAATGATATATCAGATAAGGGGTTAATTTCCAATATATATAGAGTACTCATACAACTCAATAAAAAGAAGACAAAGAACCCAATTTAAAAATGGGCAGAGGAACTAAATAGACACCTCTTCAAAAAAGACATACAAATGGCTAAGAGACATATGAAAAAATGCTCAACATCACTAATCATCAGAGAGATGCAAATTAAAACAACAATGACGCCCTGGCCGGTTTGGCTCAGCGGTTAGAGCGTCGGCCTGCGGTCCGGAGAGACCCGGGTTCGGTTCCCGCTAAGGGCACGTACTTCGGTTGCAGTTTGTCCCCAGCCCTGGTTGGTTGTGCGGGTGGCAGCCACTCGATGTGTCCCTTCACATCGATGTTTCTCTCTCTCTCTCCCTTCCTCTCTCTCCCTCCCACTCTATCTGACAAAAAATGGAAAAATATCCTCGGGTGAGGATAAAAATATAAAAAAATAAAACAACAATGAGGTATCACCTCACTCCTGTCATTATGGCCGCCATCAACAAATCATCAAACAACCAGTGTTGGTGAGGGTGTGGAGAAAAGGGGACTCTAGTACACTGCTGATGGGTATGCAGACTGGTGAAGCCACTATGGAAAACAATATGGTGTTACCTCAAAAAATTAAAAATTGAAATTCCATTTGACCTCGTAATCCCAATTCTAGAAATATACCCTAAGAAGCCTTAAACACCAATCAGAAAGAATATATGTACCCCCATGTTTGTAGCAGCACCTCTTACAATAGCTAAGATCTGGAAACACCCCAAATACCCATCAGTAGACAAATGGATAAAAAGGCAGTGGTACATATACACAATGGAGTACTATGCACCTGTACGAAAGAAAGATATCTTATCCTTTGAGACGGTATGGAGGGACCTGGAAAGTGTTATCCTAAGTGAAACAAGCCAAACAGAGAAAGAAAAGTATCATATGATCTCATTTATTTGTGGAATATAATGAACATAACATTCTGTGGAATGGGGTAGTCCCACAGATGTCAAAGTGGGGTACAGACTGACAATCCCCAGAAGAGGTGGTGGTGGGGGAGAGATAATACACAGAACTTATTTGCATGTGTGCATGAACAATGGACATGGACAACAAAGGTGGGGAGAGAGCGGTGAGGGAGTGAGAGGGGGAATGAGTGGCGGGGGGAAGAAACATCTGTAACAAAAATAAATTAATTAATTAAAAAAAAAAGAGTCACCACACCTTTGTGAGAATCTTCCAACATACAAGCAGAGACCAAAACAAATAATTTTTAGTAGTGGCTATATACAAAAAATCAGGAAAGGGATAAAGGATCCTTGCTTTATCCTTCAATATGCAATTCTATATTCTTTAAATATAGTTTCAGTAAGCATTTGTTTGTTTAGTTTAAAATTTAAGAAGTGTATAATTGCCTAAAAGAAATCTGCTTTTGCTTTCTTGTTTGGGTGACCACAAAGCAGGTCAAACTTCATGAAAGTAGTTCTCCCATATTTCTAGGGCCAGACACTGTGTACTCTCTAGCATCTGTCAGAATTTGAGATATCACAGAAATCTGCTGAATCCAAAACCAGCACCATTCAGTCCCTCAGCTATTTCATAACATACCAATTAGTATACCATATTTTCTTTCTTTGCAACAGATGGTGTCAGAGACAGTTAGCAAGACTTCTGCCTTCCAGTAAGATTTGATTCAGCTTGATTGGCTTCATGAATTGGTTATCTAGGGACAAAATGAAGACAAAAATGATATTATGACTAGACTTTCCAGTTGGTGAACATACAATAATCAAATTATTCCAACCAAGTATATAATATTTTCTTACATGCTCATAGAATATTCCACAGTAGGATAGTCAGATTAACCATCCCTGTGGGAACAGGCAGCCCAGGCTCAATTTATTTATTAGGACTCTGAGTTGATTTTTACTAACAACATGGTCATTACAAAACAAATCATGAATTATTGGAATATGATGCCTGATTTGATTCAGTAAGCCCTTTAAAATAATTTATAATTGGAAAGTTGAATTATGTTTGTACCAATAAGCATCTATATTTCCTAATTTATATATTATAAACATTAACAATTCAACGTTTAGATTTCTGTATTAGTTAGAATAGGCTAATTGCTATAATAAACCAATTCAAAAATGGATTATAACTCAAGCTCAAAATTTTTTTTTCTTGCTCAAAGTCCAAGTGGTGACTTAAGGATCGAGGTTCTTTCCTTCTTGTAGCTACATGGTCGATAGTGTGCGGCTTCCAGAGGTACAGGGCTTTTCCGCAGTGTGTTGAGGAATTGAAAAAGGCTCGGGGTGTCATACATAGCTACGGTGTCTTGTGACAAGTCATAACACTTGTCAAAACTGAGGTACTTTAGAGAGTAAAAGGGCCAGTAATAAGACTTGACTACCAGTGTGACCTGTAGCTGTCCTAAGAACACTAAGATGAAGGCAGCCCTACGTATGAAAGGGTTTACGGACCAGGCCTGTGAGTGGTGTGCTTCACTCCTGCTCAAATCCCAAGTTATCGCTTGGCCACCCCAACTACAAGGTAGACTGGGATGTAGGTTTGATCAAAGCTCCTTAGCCAGCTTGTCTTTTCTACTTTTTTTTTTTCTTTATTGATTTTAGACAGAGAGGAAGAGAGAAGGAGAGAGAGATAGAAACATCGATGAGAGAGATCATCAATTCGCTGCCTCCTGCATGCCCCCACTGGGAATCGGGCCCACACCCTCGGCCTGTGCCCTGACCGGGAATCAAACCAGCAGCCTCGTGGTGCCACTAAGCCACACCGGCTGGCTGTCTTTGCTACTCTTATTTTTACCACACTTAAGTTTCATAGCAAACATTCTACCTAAAAAGATTCATTCAATTCTATAATACTGATACAAAATCCCTGTTCCCATCAAGTTTATATTCTAATGTGGGAACTAGGGATAAACAAATAAACCAGCACATAAAGAGTACAGTGTAAGGTAGCTAGACATTCCATGAAGTAAAAAGTCAGGAAGAAGGTAAAGTAAGTAGGGAACTTTTTAGCTAGAAGGGTCAAGGGGAGCCTCACTGTGATATGGAGCAGAAACTTGAAGGAGCATGAGAGGGAGCTGTTTGATTATATGGGGGAAGAGCTTTTCAAGCAGAAGAAATAAAAACAATATACCGGATGAGGTAAAAATAGATTTACAGTTGTTTGTATAGGAAATAATATAATCATTAATAAATACTAATATAAGAATAAACTGTGTTTCACATACTCACAACTATAAACTTACTTTGCCCCACCCTGCATTTTGATAAAGGTGTCAAATTACTCAGTCAAAAAATGTTTCCCCTGTTGTTTCAGATAAGTCTAATAAATAGTGAATCATGACTATCACTACTTACTGTTATATTATCAAAAAAGTAAAATAAAAATACTTATATTTCAGCCTCTCTGAGACATTATAACTGAATTTTTAAGCATAAAATTATTTTATTTTAAACCCTTATACTAGAAGCTCATTACAATAAAGATCACATTTTTCTGGATTCCCAAAAGAAATAACTAATGACATTTTATGCTCCCTTTATAATGTCTGCTGCATGTAACAAATGTAACTTAAACTAGTTCATACAAATGAGGGAGGTATATTGACTCACTGGACTGGACATAACTTTGATTCAGGAACTTTTTTCATCTTCAAGACTGTTTCTTCATTCCTCATTTGGTTGATTTCTGCATTGACCTCATTTCTCTCCAGATGGTTTTCTCTAAGTCCATGGAGCGAACATGGCATGGTTTACACGCTCAGTTATTCCGTTATTGTTCAGCTTCAGCTTCCAGTGTCCATTATCCTACACTGGCAATTCTAAAGGAACTAGCAAACTTCCCACTCCCTGTGCATAGAAAAGGAAGGTTCTGAATGGCCTTGCTCGACTCACGTGCCCTCTTCTTGTACTAATTCCCATGGCTGGATTGTGCCAGTTCCAATAGTTGAAGAGGCTGAGAACTAGTTTCTCAATGGAAGGGAGGTGTTATTAACACAAAAATGGGGAAACTATGTCTGGTCAGACCAAAACAACAGATGTCCACTCCAGCCATCATTACAAATGCATGTCAATATAGGAGAGGTACCAAGTGTTAAGTACTATGTCCTGTGCAGCACAGACATTAGAATCAGGTAGACTTGGGTATAAACCAAGGTTCCACAGATTACTAGCTGTGTGACTTTGGGGATGTGGGTAAACTTCTTTAAGCTTAGTTTCTTGATCTATTAAATGCTAATACAATAGTATCTATCCCATGATTGTTGGTATAAATTAAGAAAATCTTTCATTTAGCTCAATAAATGGGTTTTATCATTTTAATTTCATGTGTTTTACAGTGAACTCTCACATTAGTCTTATAAAACAGACATTAAGGGCTTTAATTATTTTAAAAAATTGGAGCTCAAAGACTTTGCCCAAAGTCACACAACTAGTAAGTGGCAGATGTGGGATTGGGCTCAAATCCCATGTATGCAAAATTTTAAAGTCTGTCCTCTTTCCACCATAGTACATTGCTTTAGTAAACACAAGTACAGAGAGTTATTTTCCCCTAAATTAAATGACATCTCTCTTGTCCTTTTTACATTGGATTCTCATGCCTTCAGCCCAGTAATCTGTCAGTTCCTGTTATTGTCCATAAATTGTAACCATGGAGAAAATTAAATGATTAAACGGAAAGTTTGCTCACTGTAGACAACAAATGACACCGGAAATTCTAATCAAAGACTCATTTTATTAGCTTTAGATTTTTATCTTTGCAAGTATGTGGGATTCTCATAAGATGGCTATTACTATGGAAAGTCCGAGCTTAGAGTATGAGTCTTGGTTTCATTATTCATCAAGTTGAGATGCTGTCTGCTTTACAAAGTTGTAGTGGTGATTAAATGACACAGAGTATGTGAAAGTGTTTTGCAAAATATAAAATGTCAAATAAATAGGCATATTATTAACAGAAAGATTAAGAAAAAAAAAAACATTTTATCAGTTTTTAAAATCTTAGTATAAACAGGTTTTTTATCCTGTTCTAAGAGTAACTTTTAAAAGAGGAAAGAGCAGATGCCCTAAGACACTTCAGGCAAGAAAAAGGAGAGTATGCTCTACAGTTAAGAAAACTCAAAGAAAGGGAAGTCCTAACAATACCAGAAGACAAGTCATTCTTCATTATTTTGCTATGGCCCTGAAGGTGTCTACTTCCCTACATACATAACACAATTACTGTTTTGCAGGGTTAGGAGAGAAGGAAAATCCTCCCTACCACTCTCACATGAGTTTGACTAAACTACAGCTAATTAAAAAAAAAAAAATGTGCAAGTTCAGAAATAATTTATAGTTTATATTAAAACATCCATTTTACCAGGTGAACTTTGTGCATTTGCAAATGAAGAAATTAACACCAATAAATTGCTTTGGATACAGTATTGTCACTTGTGTGCTATACTAATTTACTGCATTAATTAACTTACTGTCTCACACCAAATCAACATGCCCTCTCTGGGTTGAACTCATATTAACATGGACTAGATATGACCTGCCTTGACTCTTTATAAATGTTCCTTAATATAAATACCAGACACTTTCAAGAATTTTAATTTTTAACAGTGCAAAATTTTTCATTATTTAAACCTTTATTTCAGTGAATATGAAAACATGTTGTTTTAATTTTAGCATCTCTAATTTAAATGTCATCAGTCCTGTCTTCTTGGAATCTTTCCTTTTCACTTGGTTGCGTGTGTGTGTGTGTGTGTGTGTGTGCGCGCGCGCGTGCGCGTGTGTGTTCCTTTGGTTACAAGAAACAAAGATTGAACCTACTACACAGGCCAAAGATGGTATAGTAGAAAAACAGAGATCTTATAGAATAGAAGAATAAGACATCTACTATATTCATGCCTCAAGGGGGCTACAGACAGGATGCTTTTTCTCTTTTAGAAATCACAGGGTTTTTTGATCTCTGCTTCTCTTTTTTTATTGCTTCTCCACTGTGCGCTATACCAGTGATTTTCAACTGATGTGCCACAAGAACTTTTTTTTTTATTAATTTGTTTTTGTTACAGATATTTCTCATTTTTCCCCCATTGACACCCTCCTCCCCTTCCCCCCTGCCCTATCCCCAGCTTTGTTGTTGTCTATGTTCACTGGTCATGCATACATGCATGTAAGTTCTGTGGTTTATATCTCCCTCCCCCAAGCTCCCCTCCTTTGAGGCTTGGCAGTCTGTACCCCACCTCTATGTCTCTGGGTTAATTTTGTTCAGCAGTTTGTTTAGTTCACTATATTCCACAAATAAGTGAGATTATGTGATATTTGTCTTTCTCTGCTTGGCTTGTTTTGCTTAGCATAATACTCTCCAGGTCCTTCCATACCATCTCAAAAGATAAGAATCTTTCTTTCTTACAGCTGCATAGTATTCCATTGTGAACATATACCACAGCTTTTTTATCCACTCATCTACTGATGGACACTTGGGCTGTTTCCAGATCTTAGCTATTATAAATAGTGCTGCTATGAACATAGGGGTACATATATTCTTTCTGAGTGGTGTTTTAGGCTTATTAGGGTATATTCCAAGAAGTAGGATCACTGGGTCAAATGGCAGTTCAATTTTTAACTTTTTGAAGTAACACCATAGTGTTTTCTATAGTGGCTGCACCAGTCTGCATTCCCACCAGCAGTGTACTAGAGTCCCCTTTTCTCCACACCCTCGCCAACACTTGTTGTTTGATGATTTGTTGATGGAGGCCTTTCTGACAGGTGTGAGGTGATACCTCATAGTTGTCTTAATTTGCATCTCTCTGATGATTAGTGATGTTGAGCTTTCTTTATATGTCTCTTAGCCATTTGTATGTCTTTTTTGAAGAGGTGTCTATTTATGTCATTTGCCCATTTTTAAATTGGGTTCTTTGTCTTCCTTTTGTTGAGTTGTGTGACCAGTCTATATGTTTTGAAAATTAACCACTTATGTGATGCATCTTTGGCAATTATGGTCTCCCATATAGTGGGATCTCTTTCTGTTTTGATGATTGTTTCTTTTCCTGTACAGAAGCTTTTGAGTTTGATGTAGTCCCATGTGTTCATTTTTCTCCTTTGTTTCTCTTGCCTTAGGTGATGTACCAGTGAAAATTCTGCTGTGTATGATGTCTGAGATTTTGTTGCCTACATTTTCTTCTAGAATTTTTATGGATTTACAAGTTACATTTAAGTCTTTTATCCATTTTGAGTTTATTCTCATGTATGGTGTAAGTTGGTGTTCTAGCTTCATTTTTTTTGCAAGTAGCTGTCCAATTTTCCCAAAACTATTTATTGAAGAGACTGTCTTGACTCCACTGTATGCACAAGAACTTTAAAACATGCAATACCTGACTATGTAGTCAGAAAGTAACCTTTTTTCCCTTAGATTGTCAAATAATAAGTGATAACAGCCAATCCAACCATAGGAGTCTGGTGAAAATGAATCAAAATTATATCTAATGTAGGCTGGTGCAGCCTCTGTGGAAAACAGTACAGAGTTTCCTCAAAAAATTAAAAATGGAAATACTTTTTGACCCAGTGATGCCACTTATGGGACTATATCCTAAGAATCCTGAAACACCAGTCAGAAGGAATATATGCACCCCTATGTTCATAGCAGTGTTATTTACAGTAGCCATGATCTAGAAATAGCCCAAGTGCTCATCAGTAGATTCGTGGATAAAAAAAGCTGTTGTACATTTATACAATGTACTACAACTCGGCTGTAAAAAAGAAGAAAATCTTACCTTTTGCAACAGTAACGATGGACCTGAAGATTATTATATTACATGAAATAAGCCAGTCAGAGAAAGACAAATACCATATGTTCTCATTTATATGTGGAATCTAATGAACAAAATAAACTGATGAACAAAATGGAAGAGGTATGGCTACATGGAGGGTGAAAGAAGATGAGGGATTAGCCAAAAAATATATATACATGTAAACACGTAGACAGAGACAACAGTGTTGTGATAGCCAGAGGAAAAGGGAGAGGGGGTTGGGGTAGGTGGTGGTACGTAAAGGGGGAAAATGGGGACAAAAAGAGACTTTGTTTCGGTGACAGGCGCACAATGCAGTGTGCAGACGATGTTTTATTGAGCTGTATACTTAAAACCTGTATGGTTTCCAAATCAATATCACCCCAATAGTTTTATTTATTTATTTATTTATTTATTTATTTATTTATTTATTATCCTCATTAGAGGACACTTTTCCATATTTTGTTCAGATAGAGTGGGAGGGGGAGAGAGAGAGGGAGAGAAACATCGACATAAAGGGGACACATCGAGTGGTTGCCACCCACACGACCCAACCAGGGCCGGGGACAAACTGCAACCGAGGTACATGCTCTTAGCAGGAATCAAACCTGGGTCTCTCAGGACCACAGGCTGAAGCTCTAACCACTGAGCCAAACCAGCCAGGACATCACCCCAATAGTTTTAAAAAATTATTTTTTTGTCAGATCAGCAAAAATTTTAGTAACTAGTTTATCTGTGCCAATGAGATGAAAAGGTTGAAAATCACTGCTCAACACCTATGTTCTATTCTTCTCTTCTCTGAACTTACTTCTCTGAATTAGAGCCCAGTATGACTACCTCAGCTGAATTTTTTTTTTATCCTCATCTGAGGACATTTTTGCATTTATCTTCAGATAAAGAGGGGGGAAGCGAGAGAGAGAAACATCAATGCGAGAGAAATACATCGAGTGGTCGCCACCCACACAACCCCAATCAGGGCCGGGGACAAACCGCACCCGAGGTACATGCCCTTAGCAGGAACTGAACTCAGGACTCTGGTCCACAGACTGACACTCCAAGCGCTGAGCCAAACCAGCCAGGGCTACCCTAGCTGAATTTCTATGATCTATCAAGTGCCTATGGAAAATTAACCAAAAAGTCATAGTTCAAATTCTTGGAAAATCTGATTGGCTCATCTTATTTTAATTGATTTGTTTGCTTTGGGAAAGTTGTTTGTTCCAGACCCAGCAGTTATGGGCAGGGGAAATGAGTGGTAGGAGCATGACTGCCGGGGTTTCCTCTCATCCATGGCTGCAAATACAGCCAGTTTATTCATAAGAGAGCATGAGATCCTTCCAATTTCAAAAGGCAGAGTAAATTTAGAACTTCTCTCCTCACCTTTTAGAAGTCACTTAAATGAACAAAAGGAAAAAGGAAGAGAAATGCATATTTATATCAAAAAGTCAGATACAACTAAAATCGTGAATCAAAAATAGGTGAAATCAGTATTAAAAGAATTGAAAATCAAATAGGAGTTTCTAAAAAATGTGGCGGGAGAATACATGCTGTTGCTCTCAGAAGAGCAAAATATCCAAGACTAAAGGCACCTTCTTTAGATAAAAACCCAAATAATTTATTTCTAACAGTGGAAAGAGCTGAACAGGCTGGCAGCATGAGCTTTCAAGGAAGCTATTTGGTTTTGAGAACAAGTAGAGAGAGTTCTGGAGAAATCACATACAGAAGGCATCTTTACAGGAACTGATCTGTCATTGAGTTGCAAGAGAAAAAGAAACAGCATTAACAGTGCACAGCTTCATCTCCTTTGACTGGGAAAAAGTCAAGGCTAAAAGAACCCACATACAAATTCCTAGGCAACAGACAAAATTCCTGCTAGCCTGCAACCCAGCTCTGGGTCTTCCCTGTAAAAAGAAAGTCCTGCAGATATCTGGTCCAGGAAGAACTCTCTTTATTCAATGATGAGAATTCAAAAAGGACATAGAATAATATTTTACAAGGAGCGTGCATGAGGAAAAGAATGAGGAGGTGTGCAAAAATTACTCATGAGAAAAATGTTTTCATGGAGCAACTGAAATTATGACTAAACATGGCACGAATATATCAAAACAATAACAACAACAACAACAAAAGTATATTTAAGAAAGAAATAGGAAAATAAAGTATCACAGAAATAAAGATGATATTGCAAGTAACACATATATACACAGAAACCATAGACGTGCTAAATAACAATAAAGAATATAGAGTATAAGTCTAACAAAAATATATCAAGATATGAAAGCAACCTAGGTGGTGTCCATTCGATAGATGAGTGGATAAAGATGTCACACACACACACACACACAGAATGTTATCCAGATATAAAGAAAAATAAAATCTTGCCATTTGTGACAATAAGGATAGACCTAGAGAATATTATACTGAGTGAAATATGTCAGATAGAGAAAGACAAATATCATATGATTTCACTTATCTGTGGAATCAAAAACAAAGCAAAAAGAAATAGACTCAAATATAGAGGGAAAAAACTGATGATTGCCAGAGGGAGAGGGAAGGAGAGCTGGGAGAAAAATGGTTATAAAATAAATAAGTTGCAGGGATACAATATACAGCATAGAGAAAACAGGCAATAGTATCAGAAAAACTTTGCATGGTGGCAGATGGTTACTAGACTTACCATGGTGGTCATGTTGTAAGATATGTAAATGCCAACTCAATGCATTGAACACCTGAAAATAATATTATACATCAACTACACTTAAATAAAAATAATTTAAAAAGTAATCCCTGTGAAGTGGTTCAAAGTTGCAAATTTTAAAATTAATTATTTCTTAGATGTAATGTTGGATTTCGTCCTGAAATCCTCACAAGCAAAAAAACTGAACACACAAGTGCAGCATTTATTGCTTTGGAGTTAGCTAAATTATTATCTAAATGATGTCATCTCTGGAAATCATCTTATATGTACAAACTCCCCCACGCCCCAGTTATTTTATTAAATGTAAAGGTTCATCTGATATATAAGAAACAGTAATATGAAATTAAAACAATATAGGATTAAAACTCAGAAGCAGTTACAGTAGGGATTAGATATGGCCACGTTAATATGAGTTTAGCTCTTATCTGAGGGCCAGGACAACTCTTCTAGAACTGGGATGTAGATATTTATTTTTAAAGTTAACAAGGTCCTTTTAAATGTTTCCTAAATATCAGCAATATTTGTTTAACATAACCGTACTTGCCTAGAACTGTGCAAGCACTTTACAAACATTATCATTTAAAGCTCACAACAATCTAAAAATGAAGATAATTATCTCCATTTTAAAGATATGAGAGGTAAAGTTCAGAAATATTGCCTGAGCGATTGCATAGTTAACGAATCATAGAGATCAAATTTGGACCTGTATATTTAATTCCAAAGTCTGTACTTTCTCCTGTAAAACATATCAAATTCATGGTTTCTATAATTCAAATATTAAACTCAGTTGAGACAAATAAAACAAAAACAAAGCACACAAGATCTCAAATGAATAATAAACTACACACCCATCTTTTCAAACATTTTATCTCCTTGTTCAAAGACTGGTTCATGGCAAGCATTTGATAATTATTTTTTAATTTCTTACACAGGAGATTAATTTGACTAACTGCTGAGAAAGCATAAATGCAAACAGGTATAAAGGAAGCATACTGAAATCTTTAGATAACTTTTTCCATTGGGTAAACTTTTATTCTCCTCACTAAATAATATAAATTATCATTTAAAAAGGTCTCTATTCATTAGCATTTATATCTAAATGTCTTCCCTAATCATAGCTTTTGAGAAGAAAAATGAGATACCATTCAGATTCTATTAAAATTTGCTGAGACTATTTTACATCAAGAACTTTACTAGAAATGTTACATACATCATTTTATTGAATCCTCATTACAAAGGAGGAGAGTAAACTGTGCAGATAGTAAGTAAATGTCCTTGAATTACTATGCCAGTAATTGCAGATCCAACATTGGAGCCCAGGTCCTCTAAATCCTGTGTGATCTTCATTACATCAGTGGCCTCCAGAGTGGAGTACACAAGATCATCTACTAGCATGGGAAAGAATTGTTCAAACATATATATATGACCTAAAAATTTATAGTGTAAGTTCTATATTATATATAATTTTTAATATTTTTATGACAAAATATTACTACAGTAGATCAAGTATTACTTTATACATCAATATATATTGAGGGCATATAAGCAAAAATAATTTGCTGGTGGAGTCACAGTCAAAATATTACGCTATACCACCCTGCTTTTCCATGACGTGTCACTCTCTCCTATGCACATAATACATACATACAGAGAATTAAAAGAAGAAATCTTCCTAAGATCTTTGTCTATAGCTAGTAAATGCTAAAACTTAACAGATTTGACCTTGATCTGCCCCTTCAGAAGTGTAAACTAAAATAATTCTCTGCCTGGAGGCCCTAAATCTACACCTTTCCTCTGGACACTTTTAATCATAAACACCAGTAGTTCAGGCCTGCCGTGCCTTCAACCTAGATTTCTAATTTCTCCATTGACAGGTCAAAGATGGTTCAAAAAGGACTAGCTGGGACTCCAATATACATGATACATGATAAGAAAAAAAAAAGTTTAAAGAAAACTAAATAAATAGAACACTTGCCTCAAGTATTTTAGAAGTCTTTCCAATAGAACTAATTTAACCAAATTTCAAACTAAAAAAATGAGATAAAGTGAAAAGTATTGAGAGTGACGTCTGAGAAATGGCAGCAAAAGAGACACCCCTAATTTCAACTATTTGAATAGCTATGACTCAACAAAGGATTCCCTGCTCAACACACAGGCATGCCTGGGAGATCCATGCATTGAAGCATCTAAAAATGGGCAAGCAGGAACAAATAGAGTAGGGGAGAAGGGAGGAGGGCTCAAACTAGTCAGGGATGCAGCCCTGCTGCCTGGAGCTCACAGCAGGGCTCAGCCCAGATTGAGGGGGAGGGGGAAAGAGCTGGTTTTGGTTGGCACTGCCTTCCGCCAGGAGGAGCAGAGAGATGCAGTGCACACTCCCGGAAGAATGAGCAGTGCAAGCTGAAGCTGAGCTAAGAAACCTGGGCAAGGAAACAACACAGGGTTTCTTCTGAGACTGTTGAACAGGTTGGCATCACAGACAAAGAAAGAAAGCCACAGAGCCCTACCACCCCATAGACTCCCAAAACTCACCTCCTGTCACCATTGGTGTTGGAATGCAGAGCACATTATTTGCAAACCCAAGAACTGTTATACCAGATTCACTATTTTCCCTGAGCAAAGGGTGCACTCAGTGAATGATCCCGTTGGTGCCATAGTAGGGTGGGAGTGACATGCAGAGTTCTGAAGTCACCATTACTGAAAGGACAAAACAAAGAAGGCAGACAGCTTTCCCCAGAAAGCTCACCACCAAGCTACATGGGGTTGGGAGAGTCAACTTTGGAAGTTCACAGAGCTAAAATATTTGTGATTCAGCACCATGTACTGGAAAATAACAGAAAGCCCTTTTTGTAGTAATCTGCTAGAAAAATGCCACTTGTACATAGATGCCTAGACAGAGAAGGAACCCATCAAATAACATGAATAATCAAGGTAGCAAGACAACACCAAAAAAAATTTTTTTTAATCTCCAAAAAGCAAACTTGAACACATATAAATATACGACATAAATGACAAAAAATTCAAAATTGCACTTCTGAAAATACTCAAGATGCAAGAAAATACAGACAGGCAATTTAATGCACTCAGAAACTAAATTAATGAACATGGCAAGTACTTTACCAAAAATATTGAAAATTTAAAAAGAAATAAACAGAAATCCTGGAGGTGAAGAATTCAATAAAAGAGACCAGGAATGAACTAGCAAGCATAAGAACTAGAACCAACCAGACAGAGGAAAGAATTGGTGATATCAAAGATGAAATCTAGAAATAAAGCAGAGGGGAGAAGAGAGAGACTTGAGCATAAAAATAAAATGAAAGAGCCCTGTGAGAACTGAATTCATCAGGAAGAGCAATAAAGAATAATAGGCATACCAGAAGAAGAAAGAAAGGAACAAAGCACCTATTCAAACAAATAGTTGATGAGAACTTCCTCAACTTATTGAAAAAACTACATCCTCTACTCCAAGAAGCAAACAGAACACTTAGTTACCTCACTCCAAAGAGGCCTTCTCCAAGGCAAATTGTAGTAAAACTGTCAAAAATTAATAACAAAAAAAGAATTCTCAAGGCAGCTAGGGCCAAGAAGGGAGTGACCTAAAAAGGAGAATCCATCAAGTTTTCATCAGACTCCTCAGTAGAAACTCTACAAGCGAGAAGAGAGTGGAACCAAATATTCAAACAACAGAAAGAGAGAAATTACCAGCCAAGAATAATATACCCAGTAAAGTAATCCTTTAAATATGAAGGAGAAATAAAGACTTTTTCAGACATATAGAAGCTGAGGAAATTTTTCACCAGCAGACTTCTATTGCAGGAAATACTCAAGGAGGTTTTCTATTTGAAACAAAGAACAAATGGTCACAAAACTATCAGTAAGATCACCAAGACTTATAGCATAAACAGGGATAATTAGTGATAACAAAAATATAAAATGGGAGGGGTAAAGGTTAGAATTTTCGAAGGAGGATGGTGATCAGATGCATTCAAAAGAAAAAGGACTACTACATATATAAAACTTTCTTTTTCATAGACATAATGATAAACACACACATACACACACACACAAATTATGATAACAGCTTTAAAAAAGGAAGCAGAGGAAAGAAATATGGAATGACACCAAAAACAGCTGGAAACACACACACACAAATAAACCAATAGAGGCAAAGAGCTATCAAGAAACAAAAGATAAAATAACTATAGAAAATCCTCATACATCAATAATTATCTTTTTGTGTGTGTGTGTGTGGTATGTGCCCCTGGCAGGAACCGAACCTGCGACTCTCTGGTCCGTAGGCCGACGTTCAACCACTGAGCCAAACTGGCCAGGGCTCAATAATTATCTTAAATGTAAATTCACCAATATTGAAGCACAGAGTAGTAGATTGGATTAAAAAATAAAATCTGTCCTGCCTTCAGGAGATACATCTAAGCTGCAAAGACGCAGGTAGATTCAAAGTAAAAAGGTGGAAAATGATTCTCCAAGCAAATAGCATTCACAGAAAAACAGGTGTAGCCATACTTATATCTTACATAATAGATTTCAAGATAACAAAAGGCAAAGATGGACATTTTATAATGATAAAGGGGACATGACATTAAGAAGACATAACACTTCTTAATATATATGCACCCAGTCAGGGAGCACCAAAATATATAAAGCAACTACTCACAGAACTAAAGGTAGAAACAGAGAAAAACATAATTATAGTTGGGGACCTTAATACACTAATGATTGCTCTAGAATTGACCATCCAAACAGAAATTATCAACCTCAAATTACACATTAGACCAAATGGACATAATTGACATTTACAGAGATTTTATCTTAGAACATCAGATTATACATTCTTCTCCAGTGCATATGGAACAATCTCAGGAATAGACCATGCATTGGGTCACGAAACTAACCTCAACAAATTCAGGAAGACTGAAATTATACTAAGCATATTCTCTTACCATAATGCCTTGAAATTACAAATCAACTTTAAAAAGGAGGTAAGGACCCTGGCCGGTTTGGCTCAGCGGTTAGAGCATTGGCCTGTGGTCCAGAGAGACCTGGGTTCAGTTCCCACTAAGGGTGTGTGCCTCAGTTGCAGTTTGTCCCTGGCCCTGGTTGGTTGTGTGGGTGGCAGACACTCCATGTGTCCCTTTCACGTCGATGTCTCTCTCTCTCTCTCTCTCTCTCTTCCTCTCTCTCTCTCTCTTCTTCTCTCTCCCTCCCACTCTATCTGAACGAAAAATGGAAAAATGTTTTGGGTGAGGATAAAAAAAAAAAAAAAAAAAAATGAGGTAAGGAAACCCACAAATATGTGGTGATTAAATAACATACTACTAAAAAATGACTGGGTCAAAGAAGAAATAAGAGGTGAGATCAAAAGATATATAGAGACAAAAGAAAATGACGCTATGACACAGCACTACGCCTGGAATACAGCAAAAGCAATAATAAAAGGGAAGTTTATATCATTACAGGGCTATCTCAAGAACCAAGAGAAATTCCAAGTAAACAACCTAGCACTATGTTTTAAAGAACTAGGAAAAGAAGAAAAGCAACCCAAAAATCAGCAGAAGAAAGGAAATAATAAAAATTAGAGCAGAATTGAATGAAATAGAGAACAAAAAGACTATACAAAAAATTGATACAGCCCTAGCTGGTATGGCTCAGTTGTTACAGCATCATCCCATACACTGAAGGGTCACAGGTTGATTCCCAGTCAGGGCACATACCCAGGTTGCGGGTTCAATCCCCGGTCGGAGTGCACATAGGAGGCAACCAATCAATGTTGTTCTCTCACGTCGATGTCTCTCTCTCTCTCTCTCTCTCTCTCTCTCTCTCTCTCTCTCTCTCTCCTTCTCCCTTCCTCAATCTCTAAAAGAAAATCAATTAAAAAAAAAAAAAACTTACATCAGAAGATCCTTAAAAATTAACACAACAAAGAGCTGGTTTTTTTTAAAGATTAATAAAATTGACAAACCCCTGGCTAGACCCAAAAAGGAAAAGGGAGAAAAGACATATAAGCAAAATCAGGAATGATTGGCTCAGTTGTTTGGAACATTGTCCTGTGCACCAAAAGACTGCAGGTTTAATTCTTGGTCAGGGCACATTCCCAGGTTGCAGTTTCAATTCCCAGTCGGGCAGGTATCAGAGACAACTGATGGATGTTTCTCTCTCTGTCTCTCTCTCTTTTGCTCTCTCTCTCTCTCTCTCTTTCTCATCAATAATAAAATCTGCCCTGGCCAGTTTGGCTCAGCGGTTAGAGCGTCGGCCTGCGGTCCGGAGAGACCCGGGTTCAGTTCCCGCTAAGGGCACGTACCTCAGTTGCAGTTTGTCCCCGGCCCTGGTTGGTCGTGTGGGTGGCAACCACTCGATGTGTCCTTTCACATCGATGTTTCTCTCTTTCTCTCTCTCTTCCTCTCTCTCCCTCCTGCTCTGTCTGAACAAAAAATAAAAAAATAATAATAATAAAATCTTATCTTCAGTGAGGATGAAAAATAATAATAAGATAAAATAAAATGTCCATACAACCCCAAATAATGTATAGATTCAATTTAATACCTACCAAAATACCAATAGTATTTTCCACTGAACTAGAAAAAACAATCTTAAAATCTATATGGAACCACAAAAAAAAACCAAATAGTCACAGCAACTGTGAGAAAGAAGAGCAAAGCTGATATCACGCCACCTGATGTCAAACTATACTACAAGGCTATAGTAATACAACAGCATGATACTGGCATAAAAACAAAAGGAGACTTCCGGTCAAGATGGTGGCATAGGTAAACGCGGTATTGCGTCCTCCCACAACCACATCAAAGTTACAACTAAACTACAGAACAACCATCATTCAAAACCACCTGAAATCAAGATAAATGGAAGTCCTACAACTACGGAATTAAAGCAGCAGCCACATCCAGACTGGTAGGAGGGGCGGAGGCGCGAGGGCCGGTGGCAAGACGGGCTGGTCCCACAACCAAGTGTGGCGGATAAAAATCAGGAGGACACCTTGGCAGGAAAGATCCTCCCTGAGGACTGAGGGGTCCCCGTACCACACCAGGTGCCCCGCTCAGGGTTCTAGCGCCAGGAAGAGAAGTCCCCATAATTTCTGGCTGGAAAAACCAGCAGGAACTGAGGCTCAGGGAGGCTGAGGCACCTGGAGCCCCAGGCAGCTCCATAAAGGGCCCGCACGAACTTATTGGACTCTGTCCCTCTAAACTTGGAGGGGAGGCAGCTCGAGGGGCACCAGAGACATACAGGGAAGAACTGAGCTGTCTGGCACTGGAGCGAGGGCTGGAGAGGGGGCTTTCTCTGGGACAAACGTGCTATCAGAGGCCTTTGTTCCTTTGGTGAGCCCTTCCCTGGGGTGGCAGACAGCCGCCATACCTGAGACTCCAGCAACCTAGCTCACACTGGTAGCCCCGCCCTGGCGACTCCCTGAGGCCCCGCCCCACCCCACACAACTTTCAGGCCCACCCAAGTTGTTGCCACTTGCTTAACCATAGGATTGGCCTGTCTTGGATCCTGCTTCAGGTTTTTCCTAAATTCTTTCAAATGAGCAGCATCTGGTCTCAGATAGCCCCATACCACTCATTAAGTAATACACAGAAACAAACACAGGGAGGCAGCCAAAATGAGGAGACAAAGAAACAGGTCCCAAATGAAAGAACAGAACAAAACCCCAAGAAAAGAACTAAGTGAAATGGAGATAAGCAACCTAACAGATGCTGAGTTCAAAATACTGCTTATAAGGATGCTCAATGAACTTAGTGAGGGCTCCAAGAGCATAAAAAAGGACCAGTCAGAAATGATGGTGCACAGTCAGAATTGAAGGAGGTATTAACTGAAATAAAGAATAATTTACACAGATTCAATAGTAGAGTACATAAATCCAAGAAGCAAACCATCGATTTGGAATATAAGGAAGCAAAAAACGCCCAATCAGAACAGCAAAAAGAAAAAAGAATCCCAAAAAATGAGGATAGTGTTAGGAGCCTCTGGGACAACTTCAAGCATGCCAACATTCGCATCTTGGGGGTGCCAGAAGGAGAAGAGCGAGAACAAGAAATCAAAAACCTGTTTGAAACAATAATGGCAGAAAATTTTCCTAACTTTTTGAAGGAAACAGACATACAAGTCCAGGAAGCACAGAGAGTCCCAAACAAGATGAACCCCAAGAGGCACACACCAAGACACATCATTATCAAAATGCAAAAGATTCAAGACAGAGAATTTTAAAATCAGCAAGAGAAAGGCAGCTAGTTACCTACAAGGGAGTTCCCATAAGGCTGTCAGCTGATTTCTCAAAAGAAACTTTGCAGGCTAGAAGGGAGTGGCAAGAAATATTCAGAGTGATGAAAACCAAGAACCTACAACCAAGATTACTCTATCCTGCAAAACGAACAGGTAGAACAGAAACATTCTCATAGATACAGAGAACATTTTGTTGGTTGCCAGTTGGGAGGGGAGTTGGGGGAATGGGTGAAAAAGGTGAAGAGATTAAGAAGTACAAATTCATTGCTAGAATGACAAACCACAAAGGGAAAGGGGTTGGGGGGGGTGGGAAGAAATAAGCCAAAGAACTTATATGCATAACCAATAGACACAGACAATAGTGTGGAAAAAGGCGGGAGGGGGGCGGTAGTGGGGATGAGGGGGTTAATGGGGGGAAAATGTGGAACATCTGTAATACATTTTACATTCAACAATGAAAAAAAAAAAAAAAAGGAACAGAATAGAGAGACCAGAAGTAAAGCTACATTTATATGGTGAATTAGTGTATGACAAAGGAGGCAAGAATATACAACACGGTAAAGACAGTCTCTTCAATAAACTGTGTTGGGAAAACTGGACAGACACATGCAAAAAAAAAGGAATGGATTAAAGACTTAAAGGTAAGACCCAAAACTAAAAAACTCTTAGAAAAAAACATAGGCAATAAACATTTTGACATTGTCCTTACTAATATGCGTGTGTGGGTATATTTCCTAGAGCAACAGAAACAAAAGAAGGTAACAAAAATAAATTAAATTTTTAAAAAGAGAGAAACAAAAGAAGAAATAAACAAATGCGACTACAACGAACTAAAAAAATTTTGCACAACAAAGAAAACCATCAACAAAATGAAAAGGCAACTTACTTAATGGAAGAAGATATTTGCCAATGATACATCCAATCAGGGGTTAATATACAGAATATATAAAGAACTCATACAACTTAACAACAAATAATCAAGCAATCTAATTTAAAAATGGGCAAAGGACCTGAATAAACACTTCTCCAAAGAGGACATGCAGATGGCATATAAAAAGATGCTCAACATCACTAATCATCAGAGAAATTCAAAACTAAAACCACAATGTCACTACACACCTGCCTGTCAGAATGGCTATTATCAATAAATCAACAAACAATGAGTGTTGATGAGGATGTAGAGAAAAGAACCCCTGTAAACTATTGTTGGGATTGCAAATTGGTGCAGCCACTATGAAAAATAAGTTTCCTCAAAAAATTTAAAAATAGAACTATCTTATGACCCAATATTCCACTTCTGGATATTTATCTGAAGAAATTCAAAACACTACTTTGAAAAGATATATGCATATTTTGTTCATTGCAGTATTATTTACAATAGCCAGGGTACAGAAGCAGATTAAGTGTCTATCAATAGACAATTGAATAAAATATATAGATATAGATAGATATAGATAGAGATAGCGATAGCGATAGCGATAGCGATAGCGATAGAGATAGAGATAGAGATAGAGATAGAGATAGAGATAGAGATAGAGATAGAGACAGAGATGATGATAGATAGATAGATAGATAGATAGATAGATAGATAGATAGATGATAGATAGATATAGAGAGAGATGATAGATAGATAGATAGATAGATAGATAGATGATAGATAGATAATGGAATATTCTTTAGCCATTAAAAAGAATGAAATGTTACCATTTGCTACAACATGGATGGACCTAGAGGGTATTATGCTAAGTGAAATATGTCAGAAAATGAAAGACAAATACCATACAACTTCACTTATATATGAAATCTAAAAAACAAAACAGAAACAGGCTAAGAGAACAAACTGCTTGTTGCCAGATGATTGAGTGGTGGAGGGCTGAATAAAAAATGAGAAGGAATTAAGAGGTACAAATGGACAGTTACAAAATAATCTCTGAGATGTAAAGTACAGTAAAGAGGATATAGTCAATAGTATTATAATATCTATGTATGATGCCAGGTGGGTACTAGACTTATTCAAGGGGATCGCTTCATAAGCTATATAATGTCTAACCACTCTACTGTACACTTGAAACTAAGATAATATTGAATGTCAACTATAATTTTAAGATAAATAAATATAATTGGAAATTCTAAATAAAAATTTAATTGAAAAAAATAAATAAAAGGGCCCTGACTGGGTGGCTCAGTTGGTTGGAGCATTGTCCCCTATACATAAAGGTTGTGGTTTGATTCCCCATCAGGGTGCATACCTAGGTTGCAGGTTTGATCCCTGGTCAAGGCACTTACAGATGGCAGCTGATTGATGTTTCTCTCTCTCTCTCTCTCTCTCTCTCTCTCTCATCAATAATTTTTTAAAAAACATATCCTTGGGTAAAGATTAAAAAATAAAATAAAAAAGGAATATGAAGGAACAGGTAAAAATCTGATATTAGTTCAGATTGAATAGCCTATTCACAATAGCAAACTCTTCTAAGGCTAAGAAGAAAAAGAATTGTTCAGGGAAACCTATCAAGTTAGACTATGCTCAAATGTAAATCACAATTAATGCTGACAGTCTACATAGATTAAGATACTGAAAAAGTTAAGAATAAAGCCCAGCTGGGGATCCAACAATGACATACCTCCAAAATCTATCACCTTGTTGTATCTGCTGCTATCATAAGACAGTAAAATAAAGTCAATGAGTCCTTGCCTAGTTAGCACATATACTACAGTTGAAATGATGCAGAAAAGATACTATAGCCCCCATGCAAGGATGACATACAAATTCGTAATGTGTTTTAAATTTTTTTCTTATTTTTTTTCAAAAGGAAACGCAGGAGGGCTATGTCAGAAACAATTGAGATTAGTTACATACTGGGGCCAAGTAGGATCAGGGTAGAAGAGATAAGGAGAAGTTAGTGACTTTTTTCTGAGTACAGATTTATATATAGTTTTGACTGACTTTTTGACTCTGTTAATGTTTTATGCACTCAAAAATAAAAGTTCTAGGAGAATAAAATCTAATATAACAGAAACGATATAGCCTAACTACATTTCAAATTTAAAAACATAACTGTACTTAAGCAGAAAATTAGAACTGTCCTATATAACTTAGAACACAGTACTTTGACTATATACCCTGAGTCTAAAGCCTAAAAAGAACTATAAACAAATATGGAAGGCTAGTTGGAAGGTCTGTTTTGACAGCAGTGTAAGATAACAATTCTTTTTTTTTTTCTTTTTTTGGTATGTGCCCCTATCGGGGGCCGAACCTGGGACTCTCTGGTCCGCAGGTCAATGCTCCAACCGCTGAGCCAAACCAGCCAGGGCAAGATAACAATTCTAAAACTACCTGGTGCAAACTGTAGAACTGAGCACAGGATTAAATGTAGAGAGGATTAAAGAAGCCAGATTTCTCACTCTTGAAGAAAGCAGTTACAAGAATGGAAAAGAGAAGATTTGAATGAATTCTGTGGTGCTGAAGTGGAATAAAAGTTATCAGTATAAACTCATGGGTTTTAATAAATTAGATAGAGATGATAGATGATATAGATGATAGATAGGTAGATGATGATAGATGATTGATTGATTGATAGATGATAGATAGATAGATAGATAGATAGATAGATAGATAGATAGATGATAGATGGATAGATAGATAGATTAGATAGATAGATGATAGAGAGATGATAGATGATAGAGAGATGATGGATAGATAGATAGATAGATAGATAGATAGATAGATAGATAGATAGATAGACAGATAGATGATAGAGAGATAGAGAGATGATAGATGATAGATAGATGATAGATTATAGATACATAGATATATGTTAGATAGATAAAGAGAGAAGAAAACAAATGGATGTAGATATATTTCTATTTCTCAGTTCTGCCTATTAAAAGGGCCTAGAAGCAAAGACATCCCAGCAGCAATGAGCACACCTCAACTCTAATCTTGGTTTCCAAATAGCATCCCCCATTGAAAGGAATCTTCCTGCTTGGAAATATAAGTGATTCTTGGTGACGGGGCAGGGAAAGTAAGATAATCCTGGAACATCTTCCAGTTCCAGACAGTACACAGTGCCCCTAAAATGATGGAGATACGTCAAAAGAACATAAGATCCTGTTTGAAGAGTTTCCAGTGGCTAAATATGAAACAAATTGAGCATTAGAATAAAATAATGACACTAATAGAATATTCATGGGCTAAGAAATCTATGAATCTATATTTTTATAAAAATGAATAAGTAAATTAATGGGAGAATAAAATGTTTCCTTATATTAGTTAGCAACTGGAGAGAGAATAGTGAAATTATAAAATTACCATTTGGTAATTAGTCTGTTCAAATTTAGACAACTGTCCTTCTGAAAACTTGATGAGGAAAGATATCAAATTAGTGGCACCTATGTGGGTTGGATAATAAGAGCTACTTGTTTAGCAGATAAATCAGCAAGGGCATTGCGTTTGGTTTTGGTGGTATTCCCAAAAATATGGGTTTATACTTTACATGTTTCTTGGATATTGAATAGCTTCTAATGTGCCATTTTCGTGTCAAATATATCTCATTTAAAAGGGATGAAAATAATGTCATTTTTCTATCAGTTTACCTGAATATGTCTCAAATCCCCTTCGCTTCCATAGCACCCCAAAATCATGAACTAATGCGTGTCTGCTATATGTTAAATATTTACCATTTATAGTACCATTGCACATTACCATGGCTAAAATTACAAAGGAGATTATGAATGCCTCATGCGCTTAGCCAGAGCCATTTGCTGCTATGGTAATAGAGATCATATAACTATAAGGCATTTACAAGCCTCACAAGGGGATATCTGTTCTCTGGCTAATGCTTTCTGCTGTTTCTGGTTAATCTTTCACGGCAAAGAGGAAAAAAAATAGTATCTTTAAAAACTGACTGAGTCTCAAACAATAGACAAATTGAGTCTCGGGATTTATTCACTTAGCTTTGTCTAGGTCAGACAGAAACTGGTTTACATGAAATGTTCCAAACTGTAATAATGAAATTTTAGATACTATCTAGTCAAACTCATTAATAACTTTGACCTTATCATCATCCTAGGGAACCTATCTTGCAAATGAATATATATGCCTTTTTTTTAATGTATGCCTTAATATGCATCCCCTTTTCACCTTAGCCTCCAGACATATTTATAAATGTAACTTCAGTTAGTCTCAGTTGTCTGTTAATATTAATTACTTTTTTGTTTTTTTAGTCTGAATTATGCTACTTTATTAGTGTAAGATTCTAATTTGTCAACTCTTCTCCCTGAACATTTGCCAAGTTGAAATCTGTAATACACTTCTTTTCAAATCTGAAACAGCTGAAGAAGGGAGTTACTAACTGATCAGCTTTTACCTGCAGGCCACTGTTGAAGAATTACCTTGATAGTCACCACTCATTCATTCATTCATCCATCTACCTTCGATAAATACTTTTTAAAGCCTACTACACATCAATCACCAGCAGGTGGAAAAAAAAAATTGTTCTAGTAGAAGTAAGAGATCAGGAGCACCTTTTAAAAGATGTGCTTTTTCGACAGTAACCAAAACAGCCTGGTACTGGCACAAGAACAGGCATATAGACCAGTGGAACAGAACTGAAAACCCAGAAATGGACCCAAGGCAATACGCTCAATTAATATTTGACAAAGGTGGCAAGAGCATACAGTGGAGTAAAGACAGCCTCTTTAATAAATGGTGTTGGGAAAATTGGACAGCTACATGCAAAAAAGTGAAACTAGACCATCAACTTACACCATACACAAAAATAAAGTCAAAATGGATAAAAGACTTAAATGGGACCCAGGAATCCATAAAAATTCTAGAAGAAAATGTAGGCAACAAAATTTCGGACATCATACGCAGCAGAATTTTCACTGATACATCACCTAAGGCAACAGAAACAAAGGAAAAAATGAACACATGGGACTACATCAAACTAAAAAGCTTCTGCACAGCAAAAGAAACAATCATCAAAATGGAAAGGCAACCCACTGTATGGGAGAACATCATTGCCAATGATACATCAGATAAGGGGTTAATTTCCAAAATATATAGAGTGCTCATATAACTCAACAAAAGGAAGACAAAGAACCCAATTAAAAAATGGGCAGAGGAGCTGAATAGACACCTCTCCAAACAGGACATACAAATGGCTAAGAGACATATGAAGAAATGCTCAACATCACTAATCATCAGAGAGATGCAAATTAAAACAACAATGAGCTATCACCTCACACCTGTCAGAATGGCCGCCACCAACAAATCATCAAACAACAAGTGTTGGTGAAGGTGTGGAGAAAAGGGGACTCTAATACACTGCTGGTGGGAATGCAGACTGGTGCAGCCACTATGGAAAACAATATGGTGTTACCTCAAAAAATTAAAAATTGAACTTCCATTTGACCCAGTGACCCCACTGCTGGGAATATACCCTAAGAAGCCTGAAACACCAATCAGAAAGAATATATGTACCCCCATGTTCATAGCAGCACTATTTACAATAGCTAAGATCTGGAAACAGCCCAAGTGTCCATCAGTAGACGAATGGATAAAAAAGCATTGGTACATATACACAATGGAGTACTATGCTGCGGTAAGAAAGAAAGATCTCTTATCCTTTGGGACGACATGGAGAGACCTGGAAAGTACTATCCTAAGTGAAATAAGCCAAGCAGAAAAAGACAAATACCACATGATCTCACTTATATACGGAATATAATGAACATAACAGTCTGAGGAATACGGTAAACCCAGAAACATGGAAGTAGGGCACAGACTGACATCCCCCAGAAGAGGGGGTGGGGGGGTGGGAAGAGATAAACCACAGAACTTATATGCATGTATGCATGACTAATGGACATGGACAACTAAGTCGGGGACGGGGTGGGGGTGGGGTGGGGAGGGGGGTGCCAATGGGGTAAAAAAAAGGTGAAATATCTGTAAAAAATAAATTAATTAATTAATTAAAAATTAAAAATAAATAAATAAATAAAAGATGTGCTTTTTAAAATCTTTATCATCTACAGAACACAAAACTGAGGTTTGAACATAGTTACCACTCAAGCAATATCTGTGGGTTTACTTATAATCTGGTAGGAACGACGGAAACGCATGGTAGTCACCAGGACGGAGGACTCTGCATAGTCCAGGGGGACCAAGGGTCCCCCTCCTCTGTTGGAGTCTGTGAGGGGTAAGAGAAGAAGCACCTCTGAAGCAAACCCTGTAGCAGGAATTCAGTAGAAAAGGGAACGTTCCCAGCAGAGGAATAAAGGAGAGGAAATGTGGATAATCCAAATCCAGATAATCCAAAATAGTGAATATTCAAATATTTACATTGATTTAGAAAGAGAATATTTTTTTTTTATTATGTATTTCTATCTCACTGGTTCCAAACTCAAGATTTTGGGATGTTTACAAAATTTTACAAAGTACGATAAAAGCAATACATGAGAAAAACAGGACAAAAGAAAAACAGAATTTTTTGTCTCAGCCCATTTGGATCCCTAGTTATCCCTTGTTTAGTTTAAAGTGAAAATAAATTTGTAATCTGTAAGATCATATAAAGTGCAGTAGGCAGAATTCCAAGATGCTCACCCCATGCTCCCCACCCAGAGAGCACATACCCTGTGTAATCCCCTCCCCTGGATTTGGACTGGACTGTGGCTAGGATGAATTTTATTCCCTTGATTAAGTGACCTACTCCAGTAAAGATGGAGGGGGTTGTGCAGATGTAATTAAGATCACAAATTAGGTGATCTGGGGCTAAATAAAAGGGAAATTATCTTGGATGGGCCAAACCTAATTATGTGAGCTCTTTTAAGGGGCTGAAGGAAGACATTTACAGCACAAGAAATCCTTCTGCTGGCTTTGAAATGCTAAACCATCAGGTTATTAAAGGGCCACATGACTAGAATCTTAGAATATCCCTTAAGTATTAGCAATAAGCCCTGGCCAACAGCTGGCATGAAAGTGAGGCCCTCGGTTCCACAGCAGCAAGGAACTGAATGCAGCCGAGAACCATGTGAGGTTGGAAAAGGGCTCAGGCCGTGGATGAGGACACAGCTGGACCAACACCTTAATTAAAGCCTTTGGAGATCCTGAGCCAAAAAATAACCCAGCCACACTGTGCCCAGACTTCTGACCTAGCGAACTGTAAGCAAATAAACAGGTAAAAATTGTTTTAAGCCACACTATGTTTATCAGAATTTGTTATCTAGCAATAGAAGACTAATATACAGAGGCAGGGATGAGCCTGTTGGACACCTGAAAAACACTGGCCTCTGACACCCACTACCCCACAAAACAGAAACAATTGCTTTCAGGTAATTCAAGTTGAACTATGTACATGGAAAAATACGTGTCTCTAAACAAATCTCACATAATCTGAGGTTTTAATTGTTTTGCATTTTCCCCAATGCAGTAAAAAGACAATGCTCAAGATTGAAACTATATGAGGAAATAGCAGAGGTTAATTATAAATAACTTCCACAGCCCTTATGGCTTGTACTGCATCCTGTCACTGTAAGTGTTAAACTCTTGTTTCTTTTTTGACACTATGAACCTCAGATTTCTAAGGAATTAAGTCTCTGTTTTGAGAACTATATAAAGACTAGAGCCCTGGCCGGTTTGTCTCAGCGGTTAGAGCATCGGCCTGCAGTCCAGAGAGACACGGGTTCGGTTCCCCCTAAGGGCACGTACCTCGGTTGCAGTTTGTCGCCGGCCCTGGTTGGGTTGTGCGGGTGGCAACCACTCGATGTGTCCCTTTCACATCGATGTTTCTCTCTCTCTCTCTCCTTCTCTCTCCCTCCCACGCTATCTGAACAAAAAATGGGAAAAATGTCCTCAGGTGAGAATAAAAAATAAATAAAGACTAGAACTCAAGCCTGCCTATTTTTCTTTCCTCTTTCGTACCAAGACTTTATTCACCTTGACATGTCACAAGTTTGCGGGGACCTATTTTATGATTTTTTCCTACTGCAATATCTTAGTATTGGGAATGGGGAAATTTTATGGTGACTGAGTAATACAGCCAGAAAAATTAGATCATATTCAGCTTTATATCCCTGGAGCCCATATCTCCCTATAAACCAAGTTTTATGTTAAAAATATATCAGTAAGAGGTGTTAAGAAATAGCATGTGTTTTTTTTTCCCTGATTTTTCATTTGCCCAACCCCTCAACCCCTGACACTCACAGCATACACACGCTCATTTAGAAGATAGTTTTAAGAAACAAGACTGAAGAAATAAAGGCATTATTTTTCAATAGTATGAGAAATAGACTTTTAGTCTGAATTCTGGCCATTACAAAATTTTCTATAACTAAAAAATTTAAAGGCGGTAATCCTTCAGCTATCAGCAATCTATTTGCCTTTCAGAAGTTGAAATACTAAAACTCACCAGACAGATTACAAAGTGACATGTAAAAAAGAACATTTTGAAGCTCTATCACTCACTGAATAAGACTGATGCTGATCTCACTAAAAACCAGGATTATTAGCAAGTCTAGATTTCACCGGATAATTGGTTAGGAAATACAAAACAAATTCTCAAATTATAGTAGCTCTCTAATTTTTCATTAACAGGTTGGCATTTATTTATGAAAGAATGATTGGAATCTGCACTTCAAGACAACCTGGAATAATCATCTTAGTAGCACAAAGATGAAAGTGTGTGCAACCAAAAAATATTCTTTGGCACACTTCAAAAACATTATAGGTATGTGCATATACATAAATGTAAACAGGAGGTCATATGTATAACTATTTCTTTCCCATAGAAAACATGATTTTTAACAATACAGTCATGTGAAAAACAAACCCAAATTACACCTAAACACCAGGTCAGATTCTAAAACCAAAAAACAGGCTAAAAGTGGCTCCTGTCTCCCAGCAAACGCGCACCTTTCCCCACCCCCTTGCCCGGCCTTTACTTTGCCTGTCCCTTTCTCCTAAGCTCTGAGGGCCCTCCTTTTGCTGTTTCCTAAGCCCGTTTCTTCTACAACTCACTACTGCCTCTGTGACTTTCTAAATAAACCTTCTCTTACAGTTTGAAAAAAAAAAAAGTACTGTTTTACTTTATTATGAGACTATGCATTTTGAAATGCCTAGCAGGGAAGAGAAAGAAAGAAGGGATGAAGAGAGAGAAGGGGAGACTTCTTATATCATGTTAAAATGGCAATTATAAAAAAGTCAACAAATAACAGGTGTTAAGGAGGATGTGGAGAAAAGAGAACCTTCATGCACTGTTGGTAGGATTTTAAATTGCTGTAGTCACTATGGAAAACCATATGGAGATTCTTTAAAAGATTAAAAATAAAACTACCATATGACCCAGCAATTCTGCTTCTGGGTATATATCCAAAGAAAACAAAAACAGCAATTGAAAAAGATATATATGCACTCCTATGTTTATTGCAACATTATTTACAATAGCCAATATATAAAAGCAGCCGAGGTGTTCATCAATAAACAGATGAAGATTGATTGACTTGGTGTGGTGAATACACAACACAATGTACAGGTGATGTTCTATAGAACTATGCATCTGAAACCTATATAATTTTGTTAACCCAAATAAATTCAGCAAAAAGATGAAAAAAATATATATGCTGAAAACCACAAAACATTGTTGAGAAATACTAAAAAACAAATAAATGAAGATATATAACATCTTAATATGAAAAAGATTTCAATGAGCTCCAAAATGATCTGTAGGTTTGGTGCAATCCCAATAAAAATCAGAGCAGGATTTTTAAAGAAATTGAAGATTGTAGTAGGCAATTAGATAGGCAGGAGCAGAGCAGTAGCAATGGACCAGGTACAGAGTCACCAGGGCAGACAGCCCTATGTGCCTAGCAATGAGCGTAACTACAAGCCCTTTCAGGATCACTCCCTTAAGCATTAACCCCTGGAGATGACATTTGGTCTCAGCTGTGTTTCAGATCCAGACCCAGAAAAGCAGCAAAACCAGGTAGAGCGACCCCCTGAATGGCATCAGGACCAGCTGCAATGACTAATAATCCCTTGGTGCCAACCAATCAGTACAGATCACTAGGGGGCACACCTGGAAAGGTGATAAACATATTGAGCTCCTCTCTTGAGACCTACAGATGAAAGCCCTCAGGACTAGGACCCTGTCCAGCTCTCTCTATGGAGCATGCACTTGTTTGTGCTTTTGTGCCTTAGCCACAGTCATAAAAATATGCCTCGGCCTCCAGACAGATGAGATAAGAGTTGATTTCCAGTTGTTGTCCCAGGCAAGCCAGTCTAGATCAGCCAAGGGCTGCTGACACCCAGTGTCTACCAAGAGGAACAAAGCTACCTAGCCAACCACCAGACACAGTGGAAGCAATAAAAAAAAAGCTTGCCGGGTGCCACTGGGGGTTGTGGATGTTTAACTAAGATTACTGCAGTGGTAGATAACCTTAGAACACATTCAACTTGAAGTTTCTTTAGAAAATACTCTATCATTCATAAAGTGTATGCCATCTTAATTTATTTGGAGAAAAGAAAGTGTTTGTTTTGTAATAAAAAATATAGGCCAACATTTATTAATAAACAAATAAGTGGAATAAACTTTTAAAAAGAACAAAATTAATGTGCCATTTATAACAGAGTCAGTTCTTATCTTTATGTTTTTCAGGCATTTTTATAGCACTTTGTAAGGCTGCTTGGTATTCTTCAAATAGATTTCAAAGCCACCATTACGTCCTGATATTTATTCTTCCTACATATCTTATACTTACTTTGGTGTTTGTTCAATTTTAAGATAGGTCGGAGAAAAAATTTTAGAAGATTTTAAGTCCATAGCAAATAAAGGAGGAACCATGTCCTAAACCCTCAGCTAATGAGATATTAATAGTGTCTGATAGAAGGTCCCCTGTTCTGATATGCACAGACTCCCTTAGGAGAGAACATCAATATTCCCATACTCACTCTTGCAGTTCACTTCCCAGACCTCTGTTCTCTCCCTCACACACTCCCACAAAGGTGGGCCTAACACCACTTTTCAAGAATATACATTGTAAAGTTTGGTCATATAAAAATATTCAAACTCAAACTACACAGATGTTTGAGAAACAACAGGCATGTGCACCTAGAGTTAGACTTCCAGAGTTTACAATCCTAGCTCAGCCACTTACTAGTTGTATGACCTTGGATGTGTCATTTAACCTTTCTAAGTCATAAATATATAACCGTAAAAGGGAGAAATAATCATAAAATCATATGGTTGGCCTCATCAGGTTACAGGGGATTAACCTGATGCAAAATGCTGAGGACAGTGCCTGGTTCATTAGAAACTGATACATGTCAGCTCCCACCCTGATGGCTGCACACTGCTTTACCAAAGCTTTTGCACGTTTATCTTTCAGTAACATGCCGAGACAGGGCTATTCACTTGCTCTTTGCAGGATAGCAATGAAGCAATATGCAAAAATATTTTAAGTGCATATATATTTGCATGTATTATATAGAATATCACACATATGCTCACAAATATAAAATGTTCATCCTGTAATAATAAAATAGTCAACACTCTAAAAGAACATTAATAAGGATTGTTTAAACAAATTATGGTATGTTTATTTGATGGGATAATATGCACCCATTAAAAATAAAATTGCTAAGCGTTATTAATTTTCAAAACGATCTGCAATATGTTTTAAGTGATGACTCATGTTATCAAAGAGTGTAAAGATAATTCCATTTAGAAATGTATATAGAAAAACAACTGGAAAGACAAATAATTGTTCCTAAATAGTGAAATATTTGTGCCTTCAATATTTTTCAGTGCTTCAACAATCAATATGTATTACATTTATAATCCTATTATTTATTAACCCATTTATATTTTAAATTTTATTCAAAATATTCCCTCTACAACTTTCCTATGCCTCCTGTACACCCGATTACATTCAATATATATATTTTTTATTGTACTTCATATATTACATTTTCTGTGTCTACTTTCCCAAAATAGTTCCCAAATTATCAGGGGCTTTATGTTTGTTTTGCTGTTCATGGGACTCTTTTTTTCAATTACAGTTTACTTTCAGTATTATTTTGTATCGGTTTCAGGTATAAAGCATAGTGGTTAGATAATCAGATATTTGACAAAGTGTGCCCCTGATATTTCCAGTACCCACCTGGCACCATACATAGTTATTACGATATTATTCACTTTATTTCCTATGCTGTACTTTACATTCCCATGACTGTTCTGTAACTACCGATCTATACTCCTCAATCCCTTTACCCTGTTTATCCAGTCCCCCAACCCTTCTCTCGTCTAGTAACCATCAGTCTGTTCTCTGTGTATATGAATCTGTTTCTATTTTGTTTGTTTACATTGCTCTTTAGATTCCACATATAAGTAAAATAATATGGCATTTGTCTTTCTCTGTTTATCAAATACTTTTAACAATAAAAATCAAGTAAGTAAAAGAACCATAAATTTTGCCCAGTCAGTGTGGCTCAGTGGTTGAGCATCAATCCATGCACCAATAGGTCACCGATTCAATTCCCGGTCGGGGGACATGCCCAGGTTGTGGGCCAGGTCCCTGGTGGGGGGCATGCAGGAGGTGGCCAATCGATGTTTCTATCTCAATGATGTTTCTATCTCTTCTTCTTTCTTCCTCTCTCTCTAAAATCAATTTTAAAAATACTTAAAAAAAAAGAATCTTAGCCCTGGCCAGGTTGGTTCAGCGGTTAGAGCGTCGGTCTGCGGTCCTGAGAGACCCGGGTTCGGTTCCTGCTAAGGGCGCGTACCTCAGTTGCAGTTTGTCCCCGGCCCTGGTCAGTTGTGCATGTGGCAGCCACTCGATGTGTCCCTTTCACATCGATGTTTCTCTCTCTCTCTCTCTGTTCCTCTCTCTCCCTCCCACTCTACCTGAACAAAAAATGGAAAAATGTCCTCGGGTGAGGTTAAAAAAAAAAAAAAGAATCTTAGATTTTGATGATTTTACTTCCTTTATTTTTAGCACCACGGACTTAATTAACGCTCAAACTTCAGGAATTTGAAAATGTAACTACAAGAGTCTACTTTTTACCGCATGCAGGAGTTGACCAGAGTTCTTTTCAGTTCAGAGATCTGTAATAAAACTTTATGATCAACAATACCAGATATCAGGTTATACTACAAAGCGACTGTAACCAAAACAGCCTGGTACTGGCACAAGAACAGGCATATAGACCAGTGGAACAGAACTGAAAACCCAGAAATGGACCCAAGGCAATATGCTCAATTAATATTTGACAAAGGTGGCAAGAACATACAGTGGAGTAAAGACAGCCTCTTTAATAAATGGTGTTGGGAAAATTGGACAGCTACAAGCAAAAAAATGAAACTAGACCATCAACTTACACCATACACAAAAATAAACTCAAATGGATAAAAGACTTAAATGTGACCCATGAATCCATAAAAATTCTAGAAGAAAATGTAGGCAACAAAATTTCGGACATCATACGGAGCAGAATTTTCACTGATACATCACCTAAGGCAACAGAAATAAAGGAGAAAATGAACACATGGGACTACATCAAACTAAAAAGCTTCTGCACAGCAAAAGAAACAATCATCAAAATGGAAAGGCAACCCACTGTATGGGAGAACATCATTGCCAATGATGTATCAGATAAGGGGTTAATTTCCAATATATATAGAGTGCTCATACAACTCCACAAAAGGAAGACAAAGAACCCAATTAAAAAATGGGCAGAGGAGCTGAATAGACACCTCTTCAAACAGGACATACAAATGGCCAAGAGACATATGAAGAAATGCTCAACATCACTAATCATCAGAGAGATGCAAATTAAAACAACAATGAGGTATCACCTCACACCTGTCAGAATGGCCACCATCAACAAATCATCAAACAACAAGTGTTGGCGAGGGTGTGGAGAAAAGGGGACTCTAATACACTGCTGGTGGGAATGCAGACTGGTGCAGCCGCTATGGAAAACAATATGATGCTACCTCAAAAAATTAAAAATTGAACTTCCATTTGACCCAGTGATCCCACTGCTGGGAATATACCCTAAGAAGCCTGAAACACCAATCAGGAAGAATATATGTACCCCCATGTTCATAGCAGCACTATTTACAATAGCTAAGATCTGGAAACAGCCCAAGTGTCCACCAGTAGACGAATGGATAAAAAAGCTGTGGTACATATACACAATGGAGTACTATGCAGCGGTAAGAAAGAAAGATCTCTTATCCTTTGAGACGACATGGAGGGACCTGGAAAGTATTATCCTAAGTGAAAGAAGCCAAGCAGAAAAAGACAAATACCACATGATCTCACTTATATACGGAATATAATGAACATAACAGTCTGAGGAATACAGTAGACCCAGACACATGGAAGTAGGGCACAGACTGACATCCCTCAGAAGAGGGGATGGGGGGTGGGGGGTGGGAAGAGATAAACCACAGAACTTATATGCATGTATGCATGACCAATGGACATGGACAACTAAGTCAGGACAGGGTGGAGGGGGGGGGGGTGGGGGGTGCCAATGGGGTTAAAAGGTAAAATATCTGTAACAAAAAAATAAATAAAAATTCATAAAAAAAAAAACTTTGTAATCACATCAGCCATATTCTTTTCTCCAACTTATACACTTGTCAAGTCTTTTCATAGACATAAAAAAATATATAACGATTGTAAAATTAATCATTATATATAATGGCCAAGTGTTTAGGTTGAATAGAATAAGTAAAAAATATTTGACTGGAAAATGTAATCTTGAGAAGAGTAAGGAAAGTTGAGGTGGGGGGTGGTTCACTATGTTGCGATGCAATTGGTTGTTATTATTCTGTTATTCCAGGATTGTGAGTGGATTTGAGAACAAAGTAACTGAATGCCACCTCAGTGCTCTTCTCATGTATTTTCTGTTTGAGCAGAAATACTAGAAGACTCCCAAGAAAGCCCAGACATTCAAGATTTATAACTCGATTCCTCTCACTGGAAATGTGTATGTAAATTGCCAAACATGTATTTGTTTCTTTCAGACTTTATCATGGAGAAGCCAATTAAGTGATATCACTTCAGGTAATTTTCTCAAATCTCTGCCCTATTCAAATAGCCATTATCATACTTAATTGCAAAAAAGTGCTTGACCATGGTGAATACTGTGAGTAAATACAGCTGGGCAAGGTTGAAAAATTCTGAGTTTGTTGTCTTGTAGCAACTAATGAGGGAAGAAAAAAACCTAGGTGATAAATCCTCTCTTAGAGCTGGGACTAAAGAAATTTCTGCTGGTTGTTCATCTATTGTATTTTTATTTTGTTAATTATTTCTTAAGTTGCTTTGATTACTGCTAGAGTGGCAACTCATCAGGAGAAGAATATATATTGTAGTCTGTTGCTTCTCTGCTTCACTAATAGCTTCCTAAATTCATAAGGACAAAGCAAGGTAAATGTAGGATAAAAGTAATTTTTTCCCCTAATTTACAGCCCTCAGCTAGCTGAGGCAGTACTCCATCAATCTTCATTCACTTGGGAAGAATGCTCAATAAAGGCTTACCCTCCTTTTTACTTAAGTAATATCAATTGCTTTAATTAGCAAACATTGTAAATACTCTTGTATTTATTAACCAGATACTCATACTCTCTCTGATTCCTGTAGATTTGGCATTGATGAGTATAGCCTGTGTAGTGTTTAATGATCTTAGTTACTCAACTAAAAAGGGTCAAATGCAAACCCTTCTGCATCTTAATTAAACAAAATGTTGTGCTAAGAAATACAATTTCAGATGTTCCATACTCTATGTCCCAAACTCAAACTCTGAAAATGGTAACTATTACGAATATTTCATATCTCTTCTTTAAAGAAATCATGTTTGTTTTTAAGGCAAAAAAAAATGGACATTTAAAAAATATTTTACTCCAATGAGCTGCATTATGTTTTGTAAAAGCCAGTCTGATGTAGAAAAAACACTCTCTCAGTTTTCAACTACTCAGTCTGTGTGCCAATGTACAAGTCACTTAGCTTCTCTGGGTCTCATTTTTTTCATTTAATTATCTGTTTAAAGGCAGCAGGATAGACTAAATGGTATCTTGAGGTACCATCCTACTCTAGAAGCCCTGGTACACAAACCCTGACATTTTATTTCAGGGCCAAAAGAATAATAAAGTGACCAGTAGATTTGGAGAGTCATTTATATAGCAGTACCATTTTCTCTTTATCTCATTGAGCCTCGCAACCTCCTATGTGAAAAGTGGCTTGTGTCAATAGCTACTTCTGCCAGATAACAAAACTGAGCCTCAGAGCAGTGCATGCCTTCACCAAGATCACAAGCCTAATGAAATGAAACAATGCGATCAACTCCTGGGTCTTCGGCTCTAAGTCTAATGTTTTTCCACCGTCCCACATTTTTCCTCACCCAGGCCTGATATCCAGATTTCTGAAATTGCATTTTCAAATGCATTCTGTTAGTTTTTGAGAAAAGCATGCCTTTTCAGTTGTGCATTTACAAACCTTAACATGAAATTGAACAGTGCAGGAATATGTCCTGGGCTTATAAGGAACGTGAAAGAAAAATTTTCTCAGCCTTCACATATCTCTAAAGATAATCCACAAGCACAGATGGTCCTCATGCAGATAAGTGAAAGTCAGCTACCTGTAGCTGAAGTATGAAGTCACAGCTTAGATGTTGTCTTCTCTTTGCTGCCTTTGCTCTTGGTCATCTGGAGAGATGCTTCATGGACATGGCAATAGCCAACTGGAAAATTTCAAACCATTTAAGATATTAGGTGATAGGCTGGCTGGCGTGGCTCAGTGGTTGAACCTCAACCTGTGCACCAAGAGGTCATCATATGATTCCTAGTCCAGGCACATGCCCAGGTTGTGGGCCCAATCCCCAATGGGGGGCATGCAGGAGGCGGCCAATCGCTGTTCTCTCTCATGGAGGTTTCTATCTCTCTCTCTCTCTCTCTCTCTCACTTCCTCCCTCTCTAAGAATCAATAAAGAAAAAAGACATTAGGTGATAAAGGGAGAGCTAACCCAAGAAATAACTAACTTAACTAAATATGTAAGAAAATGATATCAAATGGGGATAAGAAGCCATCAATTTTTTTATACTCGGTTCAAGTCTTACATCCTTCTTACAGACTCTCATGACCACTCAAACTTTCATTAATCTCCTCCTTGACTTTCTGTGGTGTGTCTTGTCTATTTCACACAGTAAGTTGAAAGTGTTTTTAACAAAAACAAGTTTTATCTTTATAATAAAAATATTCTAATAAAATATCATCATAATATTAGCTACCTTTATTTTATGGGTCTTGACTCTGTACCAGATGTGTCTCAAGGTGCTTTCCCACATCAGTCAGCCCCTGAGGCCTTCCACCTCCCTAAGGTAAGTCCAAGGGAATACCCTAAGAGCCCCCTAAGCTTTCAGCTCACCCTCCCCAAATATCCTCTGCCAGGTTGTCCACCTCATTGCCCCCTTCACACCTCCTCCAAGGTAGGGCACAGCCTGCTGCAGACTCCCCAAACACTTCATCTAGGAGCCGCACCACCAGGTGCTAGAATTCTTGCCTCCCCTTCTCAGGCAGGACATGAACTAGGTTGGTATCATAGCTCAGGGACAGCATGTGACACAGAGAAGAGAGGGTGGGGTCGCAAGCTGGCCAGGGAATGATGTAGTTGGGACCCGCAGCCAGCATCACCTAGGGGCCCCTCCCTCTGACCCCTGCAGCAGTGGTAGGTGGGCATGAGGGGTGGGGGGAGGACAAGCTTCTGAATCAACTTACTGTCTCTGAGACAAAGGTTTTATAGTGTGTGCTCTCTCTTTAAGACTTTATTACTCCCAAAAAGCCCTAATTGTGAACCCCTGTCTTTGGAAACCACCTCCACATTCAAATATAACCTCCTACTTGCATGGTTCTCATTTATTCCCCCACTACCAGAGACATATCCCAGTCCCTGTGCTACATGAGAAAGATGTATTTCTATTGTCCCAGTTAAAATTTAGGATTATCTTCTCCTAGGAATATTTAAGCCCTATAACATCATTAATCCAATTATTTCTATGCGTTGCTAGCTTTTCTCAACTTGTTTATTATTTTCAATAATATTTTTTTCTGTGAGGAGACAGCATTCTGATTTCTAAGTTACTATCTCTCAAATTATCTTGAAACAGACTCTATCTGTAAATTGGGAGCACTCCACATTCTGACTTGTACTGTTCATTTAAGTCAGTCTTCCCTAACTACACTGTAACCATTCCCTTGGGTACGAGAACTAATGCCTTATTTTACTAAACTTTCTGCAATGCTTATCAAAGTCCTGAGTCTACAGAACATGATAAAAAAAATTCTGTTGACTGATCAAAAAGCAAAGAAATTCTGCAAATGGAAATAAAGTCACAGGAAAACGTACAGACTACTGTCCCAAACCAATAAGTATACCAGCATATGTTGAAATTCAAGCTACATAAATACATCAGAGCGCTCTCATATATATGCTGATGTCTTGGACTTAGAAGAGCCAACAGAAAGGCCAAATGGCATCAAGCATGGGAAGAGGTAGAAAGGAGATGAGATAGTAAAACACAAAGGGAGACAGAATGAAGCAGAGAAGGACATGTGCTGGGAAGAGAGAGAGGGTGAAGAGAAAAAAGAGGAATGCAATAAGAGATCCAGGGACAAAGAAAGAAACAGAAGGAGACAGACATCAAAATGCAGTTGAAATGCTAGGAACAAAAATTACTCAAAGGTAGGCGGTTGTTTATTATCTAAGAGAAAATGATCAATAATTTTTTCCAGGTTTTCTGTTTCTAGAGATTTTTATTTTAGTTTCCACATCAAAGGGAAAGGAACAGAAAATAGAAATGCAAAATTGACTAAATCTATTTAAAGTAGATTTCTGAAAGAAATTTCTAAGGGAAAACTGTGAAATAAATTAACCTATTATCTATTTTACAAACCTTCCAAATAAATATCCCTTCCACTTTCTTAAGTCTGTGCCTCCTTCTAATCTGATCTGATTTTTGAATTTAAAAAATCTACTTTTAGGAAAGGTTCTAAATTGCATTCACACTAAAATATAACAGACTAAGTCCAGTGTTCAAGATACATTATTGGCAGTAATGTGTCCACAATTTTTGTCAAAAAAAAGAATATTTTTGTCCTGGTCAGTGTGGCTCAGTTGGTTGGAGTTATGTCTTGTACACCAAAAGGTGGCAGGTTCGATTTCTAGTTAGGCACATACCCAGGTTGCAGTGGGTTTGATCCCTGATCTAGGCACGTTCAGGAGGCAACCCATCAATACCTCTCTAGCTGTCTCTCTCTCCCTTTCCCTCTATCTCCCTCTCTCTAAGATCCGAAAACAAATAAACAAACAAACAAACAAAAGGACAAAGAACCAGTTGCTGTTGTTTTTTAAAGGAATGCTTTTGAGAGTGAAAAGAGGTATTATTAATAATTATGCCAGGGAAACCAATGTAAAGCAGAACTGGTCTGGAGGAAAGGGGATGTATGATTATTCCTAAGCAAGAGAGAGAGATCTGGGGGAGGAGCCCTTCCCTGAGTCTCCAAAACAAGATAGGTTATTGCTTTACGCTATGTAGTAAAGTCAGTTCTATACCAGAGTCTCATGTGAATCAATTTACTATATCCAATGATTTTGTCTATTCTTAGGGTGTTATAGAACAAAACATACTTATATCATTTTAAACTATGATCCTATCCCATAATCATTGTAATATGTTCTGCCTTTCTGAATATCTAATGCAATAATTTATAAGGGTGTTGGCTTCTAGAGCTACAAATATCTGCCAATTAATTAGCTGTGCAAATGGAAATGCTAACAATTGCCTGATTTGTATTCATGTGTGATTTTAGATAATCCAAGTCACAACCTTCTGTGTTTTTCCCAATTATAGAAAATTTATATTAGAACGCAAATCATATATTCTTAAAATAAACCAGAAATGTTTCTGGCAAGTACAACTTATACAATAATATGTATACACACAATAAATTTTACCTTTGAAGGTTAGGTCCATAAGAAATCAAATAATCAGCTTGCCAGAAAATTTAGTCTGCAGATACCAAAAATTGGCAAAACTATATATTACAATTAATAATGTAGTTTTACTGCAAAATGTCATTTTTGTTTAGTGCATAGTTTTCTAAAATTGTCCCAACCCAATTTCTTTAACCTCCTTCTGACCAGAATCACCCACAAAAAAAATTGAGGGGTCATAAAACACCCTCTTATTTCTAGTCATTCACATCTTGTGTTCTCTTAATATACGTCACAGACTGATCTATTCCTTTGCGTTTCCTACAAACTGTCTCCGAACCAAAATCCTGCAGGCAATGAATTTAAAATTCACTAGAGAATATCCTAAGTTTAATTGCCAATTGTACTCTGGATGCCACAACTAGTCATAGTTTAAGTGTAAAAAAATCAGCACATTTTTATTTAATAAAAATTTAATAGTGATATAATTAAAACCAGGTATTCATTATTTATTCAAAAATATACATTGAAAATAGATCCAATGAAGTTACGCTGTTATTGGATCTGGACATACTATAATGAACCAGACAAGATCCTTGTCTCATCAGAGTTTACACTGCAACAAAGGAACAGTCAGATAGAATCAAGATCATCATAGTACTGTTTTAATTTCTCTGCTATGCCAAACAGAGCAGAATTTATTCCATTCTCAATCTATTTAAATTATGTGATATCACATGCTTATATAGATAAGTGAAGCTGGGCAACTGCTGTGTTACTATGACTACAAAGCTACCTGCTTAGATTCACAAGTTAAGAGGACTCTTCTCTTTCTTAACCTGTTAGACAAAGAGAAAAGTAGCCTTTTTACCTTGAGATCTCAGAATACACCATGATGCAGTGAGAAATATAATGGTTTTGCTAGGCTCTTCACAAATAAGCAAAAAAATATAAACTATAGAGCATAATGTTATTTATCAAATGGCATGAAGATGATAACATGTACTATACACTTGTCGCTCATTGAGAAACACTCACACTGTAATGCTCTTCATTTTCCCACAATTTCCATTCACACCTATCCTGGAGAACTCATGAAGTAGCACTAAGCTGCTCTCTCAAGGCATCTCGTTCTCATAAGCATTAAGTGAAAGAACTTGCACACTGAAATGAGTCCTAAAACCTGTCATTAGCAGAGTAGTTTTGTTTCTGTTTTTTAATCCTTACCTGAGGATATTTTTTCCTTTACCTTCAGATAAAGTGAGAGGGAAGGAAGGAGAGAGAGACAGACAGAGAAAGAAACATCAATGTGAGAGAAACACGTCAATTGTTTGCCTGCCACATGACTCCGACCAGGGCTGTGGACCAAACTGCAACTGAGGTAAGTGCACTTGACTGGAATCAAACCCATGACTCTTTGGTCCATTAGCTGACATTCTAACCACTGAGCCAAACAGGCCAGGGTAGCAGAGTAGTTTGTAAATAGAGAACCTTTATGGAAATAAATCAGCGTTCCCTTTAAGGTTAAAAACTAAGTGAATATCATTGTAGAGTCACAATAAAATTCCATTTCATCTCTGAGTGCCAGGGCAATGGTCGAAGGCTGTGCATTTTGTCTGCAGCACAAAAGGATCTGGCAGACGGTATGAATGGAGCTAAAACTCTATCCATGCTCTCTGCTCACTAAACCCGGCGTTCTGGTGTAGGGCTTCATCAGCCTCTAGGAAAAGGGTGTTTCTTCCTAATTCGTCTTCCTAAAAAAGCTTTCTTTTTTATAATTCTCTCAAAGATTCTACATAGGCTGTCAGATCTTGGACAAGTGCTACAAGCACTTCAGCAATATATTGTTGGCCAACTGCTTCATTCAGGCTGACTATGCAGCATTCTGACTTAGGTTCAATGAGTTAGATAACCCAAATGCAGGATACTAAGACCTAATCATTCAAAGGCAACATCGATCTCACAGTGCAATTTTCTCATTAAAACAAGATCATAGTGAGATATGCCAGTATCATAATATGACCTGTTCTTATTACATAAATGGTATTCAGATTGGACACGGAGAAAATTAAAACCAACCCTACTCAAAATAAATTATTACTCTTCTTTTCTCAAATCATGCCATAGTACTGACAAGCCATAGAGCAGTTACATACTTTCTTAAAGAAACTGTGGTAATTAGTTACCTTATTCTTTTTTTATTTTATTTTATTACTTTTTTTCATCACCATTTATCCCCCATTCACCCTCTTCCAATTCCACCCACTCCCTGCCCACCACAGTCACCACACTGTTGTCTGTGTCCATCAGTTCTTTCTATTTTTTTTCCTTTTTGCTCAATGCCTTTATCCCTCCAAACCCTACACTCCCCAACACCCCCACCCCACCAGAGCAGTCAGCCCTCTTGGGCAGTTATGGAATTTTTAATACGGATACAAAAGACATAAGATATACAGGATCATACTCTTGAGTTTTTGAATGTTATGTCAATTACTTGGCAAAAGGTACTTGTACATCCTCATGGTGTGGCAGTAGCCCTGGAACATAGGAGGGAATCAGGGTGCAGGAAGTATGTACTGTACTTTCCGTTTTACTGGACAGTAGGCTGGGCAACCTAGGCTATTTTTTCTTTTTCTTTTTTTTTTAGCTTCCTGTTGCAAAACATTGCATTCTTATCATCTTGATTATCACTCCCTTCTTGGGCACCATGACAACATTTACTATCATCGCTGGGAGTCAAACTGAACACTGAGATCTGAAGAAATCTGAGGTGAAAATGTTCAGCAAAACCTCTTAGCTAACATCAAAGCTCTTGCTATTTATTCACTTTGGTTCAATGCTATGGCAGCTCAGCCGACTTCCTAAGGTGACTTTAAAATGGATTCCATTGTTTTATAGGTTTCTTGACTTATTCATCGAGAATGATCACATGCTGGTCGCTACACTCCGACTTTGTACCTCTATAACCTTCATGAAACAACAATCACCTTAAAAGCAGCAACTCTGTATGCATTTATCATTGTATTCATCACAGTTTTAGGTGTGTGTTGCCTTTTAGGTGTGTGTTGCCTTACACTTAATAGGTAATTAATAAATATTTATAGAATTTAACTGAGAGCCTAATAAGAGGAAAATGAGCTTACATTCCACAGCAGATAGGATTTTAATTGCCTTCACAGTTGAGCTTACACAATAGATATTAGGAATCAATAAATAGCAATTTCAAAATGGCTCTTATTTGTTAACCAACATTTATTGGATCTACATGTCCAGCATTGTGCTGGAGCTGGGGACAGTGAGGAGTCATTAAGAACCCAGGTCCTCAAGAGGGTCCCAATGGCAGGGTATTTTAGGAATATTTAGCTGTAATAGGTATTAGATTAGTTCAAAGTTTAGATCACAGTGTTGCTCAGGTCAAGATAATTGGTAATTCTTTCAGTCCCTTTAGTTAGATACTGTTCTCTGTGGCGTCTCAAGGTGATGCTGCTGATCACTAGAGGGACTTGGTGATAGACTCGGTAAATCTGTGTGCAGTCATCGCCTCTCTGGGGAAAACTGCTCTGAAACATGTAACCATCCTGCTTGGGCAGTTATATATAGTTATATGTACCGTCACCTCTTACAAAGAAAATTTAACTTCTAAGGCTTAAAAAACATTCTTTTAGGCTCACAGTTATGGAAACTAACTCTTTTAATTTCAACTCTTACTTTCAAAATTGACCCCGGGTGTTTGATAGGTGAAAGGGTTGGTTTGTGGAACCTTTTTTGTGTAGTTGCTGCTGACTTTAGCTGTAAGCTCAACAGTGAAGGCAATTAAAATCCTATCTGCTGTGGAATATAAGCTCATTTTCTTCTTATTAGACTCTCAATTAAATTCTATAAATATTTATTAATTACCTATTAAGTGTAAGGCAACACACACCTAAAAGGCAACACACACCTAAAACTGTGATGAATACAATGATAAATGCATACAGAGTTGCTGCTTTTAAGGTGATTGTTGTTTCATGAAGGTTATAGAGGTACAAAGTCGGGCATAAGCATGTGGTCATTCTCTACGAATAGCTCAAGAAACGTATAAACAATGGAACCCATTTCAGAGTCCCCTTAGGAATTCAGCTGAGCTGCCATAGCATTGAACCAAAGTGAATAAATAGCAAGAGCTTTGATGTTAGCTAAGAGGTTTTGCTGGACATTTTCACCTCAGATTTCCCAAGATCCCAATGTTCAGTATACTCCCAGGGAAGACAGTAAATGTTGTCATGGTGCCCAAGAAGGGAGTGACAATCAGGATGATAAGAATGTAAGATCTTGCAATAGGAGGGAAGGGAAGGGAAGGGAAGGGAAGGGAAGGGAAGGGAAGGGAAGGGAAGGGAAGGGAAGGGAAGGGAAGGGAAGGGAAGGGAAGGGAAGGGAAGGGAAGGGAAGGGAAGGGAAGGGAAGGGAAGGGAAGGGAAGGGAAGGGAAAAAAGCCCAGGGATCCCAACCTATTGCCCAATAAAACTGAAAGTACAGTACATGCTTCCTGCACCCTGGTTCCCTCCTATGTCCCAGGACTAATGCCACACCATGAGGAGGTACAAGTACCATATGCCCAGTAACTGACACAACATTCTAAAACTCAAGAGTATGATCCTTGTGTATCTTATGTTTTTTGTATCCATATTAAAAATTTTATAACTCTGGTGGGGGCGGTGAGGGTATTGGGGAGTGTGGTGTTTGGAGGGATAAAGGGATTGAACAAAAAAGAAAATAAAAAAGAAACAAAGAACTGATGGACACGGACAGCAGTGCGGTGACTGATGGGTAGCGGGTGAGAGGAGGTGCAAGAGGGTGTATGGGGAACAAATGGTGATGGAAAAATAATAAAATAAAATAAAAGGAAATTAATTACCACAGTTTCTTTAAGAAAGAATATAACTGCTCAGTGGCTTGTCAGTACTATGGCATGATTTGAGAAAAGAAGAGCAATAATTTATTTTGGGTAGGGTTGGCTTTAATTTTCTCCTCGTCCAATCTGAATACCATTTATGTAATAAGAACAGGTCATATTATGATATTGGCATATCTCACTATGATCTTGTTTTAATGAGAAAATTGCACTGTGAGATTGATGTTGCCTTTGAATTATCGGGTCCTAGTATTCTGCATTTGGGCTATGTAACTATAAGTCAGAATGCTGTATAGTCAAACTGAATAAAGCAGTTGGCCAACAATATACTGTATACCAAAAAAAATCCTAACTGTTACTGCACTTGGCCATCATTCATAAAATGTAATAGGTATTTCACAGTCTTATATTCACATCACAGAAAATATAATGAAAGAAACTGTCATATGATTAATCATTTCTCCTGACAAGAAGTTTAATGGGAATGGGAGAGTGTTGTATTACCAATGTAAATTAGTCATCGTGCCCTTAACACTGCATTTCCACGGCGATCCCACGCTGCCGTGTTAAAGATAGCCTAATCGCCCTTCTCCACAGGCATCTGGCTGGTTTGGCCCAGGAATGTGACAAGGTTCAAGAAACAGAAAAAAAAATTTTGAAGAATGACTATTGTAATAAAAAACTTGCTCTTGTAAAAACAGCGTTTAATAAATTCAAAACACAGATGCAAACACTAACTTTCAAATACCAAGTGCAGAGAACACATTGTTTTTTCCTGTAAAATATACAATTCTTAGGATTACACAAAAATAATAATAATAACAATAATAAAATTTGAAGCAACGTGAAGAAAAAAAAGGGTTTATTATTCAATGAAATGGTCCCACTATTTGGTATGTGCTAAATTCAATAAACAGAAGATAGTTCTTTCTCACTAATAGGAATTTCCTAAATTTAGTCCCGTAAATTACTTGGGAATCTTAAAACTAAAGTTCCAAAATGCATGCCAAAAACTGAAACAGCAAACTGTAATTAATTTGGCTTTCTTCCATTCCACAAATTCAAGAGTGAACATATGCCTAAGAGCCACAAAGACAAAACGCAACTGCTCTTCCCAAAGCAATCCGTCCTTGATTTGAGGGAATATCCGCTGTGGTAGCGAAGGGACCCGACGTGGCACACAGGTGGGTGGAAATGAGCAGCAACGGGAGAAACAGACATAAAAACACTCTCCGAACACTCCAATTGTTTTGCCTCCTGAACCAATCACTTCATTATAAAAAGAAATGATCATATATTTGGGGCTGAAAAGTAAAAATATAGAAAATGGAAATCTGTATCTTCAAAAAAAGAAAGTTCTTGAAAGACTTTAGTGACATAAAACTTAACATGTTTGGCGATCAATTAAATAACTGGAAATACTAAAACCATAGAAACAAAATACCGTAACCTACTGGGAAAGAAAACAGAGAGCTCCTGGCCAGGGGTGTGTGGCAGCTGAGAGCTGTGTGCTGTGATGTGCAGCGGGGCGAGGGGATTAGACCCAGCTCCTAGAGAGCTGTTGTAAATTATAACCCAGCATATGTGCAAGGGGAAGAAGCGGCCCATTAGTAAATCTTTCAAATATAGATGGGCTCCCAAGGGGTAAGTTTGTATATTATTCACAGAAATAACTCTGCACAAAGATTTGTGCAGCATTTCAATTGCCCTGAGATAATCAAGAATTTTTTCAGTGAACAAAAATGGAAACCTTAAAATCACAGTAACTGAACAAACGATTCCAACATGGCATCATTTATTTGACAGTAAATAAGTTTGGACAAAAATTAACAGGAGATCCTATTGTGGTCACTTAAACTGTCTAAAGGAATACAAAACAAAGAACAGAGGACTACTGAGTTGTTATGTTCCCCCTTCAAAGAAGAATATCGAGCCTCCATTAATAACTATACCTCAACAAGCACCATATCTGACTGAAATTCAATGCATTTCTTGGCCTGTAACTTAGAAAACTTCTCATCATAGATTCCTATAATCATAGCATTGATACAATCTGCTAATTTCAACAAGGCATTTGCACTTGGACTCTAAGCAGCATACAATTTTCATTTCTGCCCTGTGATTGAGTGGCTAACTCTGGCAAAAATTCTCCTAGTTAAATGTGGCTTGGAATAATAAACTCACCGTCCTTTGAAAGAAGAGTGCTGGATGTGTGAAATGAAGAATGGCTTTCACTGAAACTCAGTTCCATTAATGCATCTTAACTGTATTACTCCTCCTGTGCTTGTGAGGGAAATAGTCTTGATGCAGCTTAGAAAGAAGCTACTTTCATCACATATTTAAAGGAGACACACCAAACTCACACAAGCGGGGTATTCTATTATGCAAAAGAACAGCTATAAATATAGATGTCAAGGAAAAGAAAAGAATTTAAGGCGTGAAGACAAGCATAAAACTGAAAATTAAATGGGATCAGAAAAGGCAGAGAGCAAAAGGTCAGGAGGGAAGTATCTGAGTTTTCATTTTCTAACCACTTTCTTACTTTTTTTCCTATCCCTTTATCACTTTTTGATTTTTCTTATAGAAGAGGATTTTAATAACACTATCCCTATCCAAGCTCATCCTTATGCTTACTAGTTACACTAGCAAGTCACTATTCCTTCCTTGCAGGGTTTTTTTTTTTTTTTTTCCAACCAGGTTACATTCAAGGATCAAAAGAAAATGTTAGTGGGGAAAATTCCTGGGTCAGAGTTCAGATCATGATTCTTCCTCTGACTTTTGTTTCCAAGAGTGAATTACTTAATCACTCATAGAAACAACATAAGAATGGAGAATAACACTGAAGCTTGCTATCTCAGCCTAAAACCATATCTTCTGCTCATTCCTTGATTCTAATAATAAATCATCCATGAAATCCATTTTTAAAAGAGCAAGTTGGTTACATTTCAAAAATTTCTCAAACTCATTTGCTCACTCAAATCTAAAGCGAAGGGTCATTCTGTTAGAATAGTAGGTTATTAGCCTAGCAAAATCACATGTCTACATTTCAAAAGCTTCTTGTATAATTAATAAGTTCTGTTATATATTCAAACTTAAAAGTAGTTAAACATATCCTGGGATTTTCCCAGCAAATGCCAATCACAGGGATGGAAAGGCATACTTTCTCTACTCCTTTCAGTTTATGGTGCCTAAATATTCTGTTCTAAATGGTGATAAAACTAAAATCAGCTCAAGGAGGCTCACATGATTTCTCACAACTGCAAACGTCATCTCTAGTCTCATGACTCAAAAATACATCTGTGTAACCAACCCTGACCTCTGAACTATATTCAAGTCCTGTATTTCTAGTTGTCAAATAGACATCACCACTGGTGTTCCATATCCTCCAACTCTACTTTCCTTTCCCCAACATTTTACCTTCCCTCTTTGAATTGCTTCGACTTCTACATTAAATAATATATGAAAGTGAGTAGGACAGTTCCTGGCATATTAGCCTGTGCTTCCTGAGGACTAGCTCCTTTTCTCAAATTTCCTATTTCTATTAATACTTCATAACTGTTAGTCCCTGAACTCAATATCTCAGATCTTCAACCATTCCATCTGCTCTATTGTCTTTATGAAGTCACTATCAAGTTATTCTCTATTCCTACTTCTCCTCTGTAGGCCAGGTTCATTCATATCTGTATTATTGCATTAGCATTCTATAATTTACCTCTATCTAATGATTTCCACTCATTCCTGTTCTGTTCCCTACCACCTGCAACCTGACATTTCTAAGTTCTGAAGACTAATCTTGGTAAAGGCCGACATTGAGCGTATTGGCTCCCTTCAGGAAATCTTCAGCATTATGTAGAAGTCTGAATGCGCATAAAGGAGACAGGATATGTACGTTGAGAGGCACTAGTATTTCTACACTGGAATTCCTTCCTGGCATTTCTTGGGAAACACATAACTTGCCAAACCTCAAATCCTCATATAAATCAGAAATATGAAAGAAGTATTATAATTCTCCTGCAAAAATTACAGTTTAACAATTAGCACAGAGGTATTCCTGGTGAGAGGGAACCACTCTCCACGTGCTTCCCTCACCAGCAATGTCAAGTTGGAAGCAAGACACCCGGGGTCCAGAATTAAAGCCAACAGTCCCAGGAGAGAAGTATTCCTAACCTGTTCAGTCAGTCAGTCTTGTAGCTGTGGCCTTGTTGTAAGTGTGTGTTTAATGGTCACTCATTTTTCAAATTAAAATAAGTATTAAAATGTTTACGTTCATTATATACTGTAAACAAATCCTGTGAGTGAAATTTCAAGAAATAACAGGTAACGGAAGGAAAGTAAGTTCTTAAATTGGCAATTTAGACAGGTAGTCCCCTGTAGTGCTGTTAATATTGCTTAGAGATCTAAGTGCCACACTATTAGAACACTACCAAATAATGTTGGTTGGTGTTTCTCAGTGTTTGAATATTTGCTATTGGTTATTTTTCTTGCGAATACTCTTTTTTGTTGTTGTTGATTTTTAGGGAGACAGGAAGGGAGAGGGAGATAGAAACATCCATGAGAGAGAACATCAATTGGCCGCCTCCTGCATGCCCCTCACTGGGAATCAGGCCCACAACCTGGGCATGTACCCTGACTGGGAATTGAACTGGTGACCTCCTGGTGCATAGGTCAATGCTCAACCACTGAACCACACCAGCAGGAAAAAATACTCTTAAATTAATATTTCCTACTTCCTTCATAACTTTTAAAGAAATCCAAAATATAAAAAGGTATGAAGTACTTTAAGAATAACTTAGAACTTCAAGAATTCCAATTTCTCATTTCTGAATCTCAAAGATTAACATCTGTCAGGAATTTTGCAACGCTAAGAAATATACAAACACATTCTCATAAGAAAACTATAACACAAGAAAAAAGAAAAAAGAAGATGGCATCAGAGATTGGGTATAAACACTAAAGTAGAAAGGGTTTCTCAGTACAGGGAATGAGTCTGACACAGAAAGAACACACCCACCACCGCAGCAGTGTAAAGACACGGCTTGTTGGGAGAGCAGTTTGTTTCTCTTGGCTTCGTTACTATTTGGAATACAAAAAGAGACCAGGGTAGACAAGACCAGGGTAGAAAAAAAATTTTGAGGCTACATTTTGAAGGGTGTCAAATGCTCGAAAACCAAGTGTACCTATTTGGAATTGGTTCAACAGATAGTTGTTGAATATTTCCTATTTTCTCCACAAAGACTTTCCCAGTGATTTTCACACCTCCTTCTTTGAACTTCTTTAGAATTTAACACTTTTACCAGACAATTTAACAGGCGTGAGCCTGTGAGGATCTCAGAGACAGGTTTCAGGGCTACTTGATGGTATTACCACTTGAGACCAAGAACTGCCTGCATCCCATCATGTCAAACACCTCTTCCCTGTGGGGTTCCTGCGGGAGCCCTAACTGCAAAGAACAGCAGAGTGGAAATCAAAGTACCATTGTATTTATAGCTGAGCAAGTAGCAGAGAGCCCTTGTGCTTAGTCGAACCTAACACATATCATGGGACCTGGAGACAAGTTTAGGATCATCTCAAAAGAGATAGAAACATGAGTGAGCAAGAAATTCAGAAGAGATCCTAGAAAAAAAAAATAAGAAGAAGAAAAAGAGAAGAAGATAGTTGACTTACCCCCAAAGAGATAGGTCCCGACTCCATCTATTTAGTACTATGACAAGAAAACACTAACAGTACATAGAATGAAGTTATGCCTTTAAAGCATAAAGTTCTGCCTGGCCACTGTGGCTCAGTGTTTGAGCATTGACCCATGCACCAAGAGGTCACCAATTCGATTCCGGGTCAGGGCACATTCCCAGGTTGTGGGCCCAATCCCCAGTGTGGGGCATGCAGGAGGCGGCCAATCAATGTTCTCTCTCATCGATATTCTCTCTCTCTCTCTCTCTCTCTCCCTCCCTCCCTCCCTCTTCCTTCTCTCTCTCTAAAGCAAATAAAGAAAAAAAAATTTAAAATAAATAAATAAATAAAGGCATCAAGTTCAGCTCACTAGCAAACTTTGGCCCAATGATGATTCTGGGCTCTGATCAATTTTGACTCTTCTTTGTGGGGACCAGGAAGCACCTAGAAGAAGGTGACAGATGGTGGGTGTATCAATTAGCTATTACCTTAAAAGAGGATTTCTTTACAGCAGTACTACTGACAATTTAAGGCCAGACAAATCTTTTTAGTAGGGGGCTATCCTGTGTATTGAAATATTTTATCAGCATCTCTGGCTTCCACCTCCTCGATTCCAGTACCACCCCTCAAATTGTGACAACCAAAAATATTCAGAGACATCACCAAATGTCCCTGGTGGGCAAAACTGCATATGGTTCAGAACCATTACCTTCAAACAGCTACCATTTATTTTCACTCACGTGACGGCTAGTCACATGTTGGGAGGTCAGCTGAATCTATTTCAACTTGCAGATTCCACTGGGTTTGTTTATTCTCTGCAGGTTGGGCTTGGGTCTGCATCAAGTATGCATTCCTGTGCCCACACTAAAAGTACAGCAGCTATTTAAGGGAAACTGTCCACACGACAGTGGCAAGGACACATGAGGGGAAGCCCAACTGTGCTAGATTATTTCGAGTCTTTGTTTGTTTCCTGTCCGCTGACATCCTATTAACCAAAGCAAAGCACAAGATCAACTCCAAGTTAGGGATGGTAAAGTACAGCAGTGGAAGACTTTCCATTCACATAGCAAAGGGCATGAACAGAAGGAGAGGTGAATATTTAGGGGTAGTAATTCACTCAGCCACACTGAACCTGCTGAGAAGAGGAGAGGTCTCTTCCCCATAGAGGCCATGCCTTATAATTCTCCTGTTCCTTATAACATCAGGTATGTTAGCTGTTACAAGTGCCTAAATAAACAGATGCATGTAATCCTGCTTTCATCCTCAATCTGTGTTTCCAATGGTCATGTCTGATCGGATGTGAAATGATTCAAAAATAAAACCATGGGTCACTTTAGCTAGAAAGGATATTGAACTGTCACGGAGCAGCAGGTGTGGCCCTGCGTTGGAACTCAAGCTTTGCTTTGCCCAAGACTCCATTCAGGAAATAACTCTCCTCATCAGCAGGACAGAATACAACCTCACCACTCATCATAACAGGTATAATTTAGCACACACTCTGAAAACTCAAAGTGTGCAGATATCAAAGAAAGATGAAGAGTTGCAGGGCCACAAACAGAGAGATTATCTAAGAGGATATGTACCAATTATGTTAGAAGATCAAACTTCCTTTGGAATCTAATCAGTTAAGACTCTATGAGTAAAGACAGATTTTTCTGCAAAAAAATTTAACAGTTCTCTTTAAAAGAGAAAAGAAAATAGTAAGAGTTCTAATGCAAACAAAATCTTAGTTCAGATCACCACAGGACCTAGAAGACTTAAAACCACAAAATAAAAAGAGAGTTTATGCACAGCAAGAACAAACTATTCTCTTCTGCTTTAGAATTTTCTCCATATCTTTAGTGAAAAAAAGTTAGCAGGCTTTATACAAAAGCTCTTTACATCATTTATAGTTGACTAGATATAATACCACTTAACTTTAGAGCAAATGGCATTTGTTTCTCTATTCATGTAATGGATTTAGTTATTCTACATCCATTCTCCTATGATCTTCAAGATGCCTAAACTAAAAAACTCATCCATGTTTTAGTCAAGATGGAGAGCCACATTAGTCAAACCACACATGACTATTTTGGTCTATTTCCCAGTGGTGATTCCAGTCTGGATGTTCTATACATTTCCGCTATTCAACATTTCTTCCACAGAAGCCTCTTGCTCCATACCCTAAAATGATCTGATCCCTATTCTGATCCATGTGTGGAACAAAGAGGTATCTGAGCACAAAGTGCACAGTTGCCAAGATGCATTCCGGCATTTCAACTTTCACTACAATATTTATGGAGCACCTTGTATAAACTGGATACTCTGCTAGATAAAAAGTAAACAGTTCCTACCCTGCAGACAGGAGGGTCTAGAAAGGGATAGTGATATGTAAACAAATAAATTACAGACAATGTAGAGAGACCATCACCAGAGAGAAGCTCCTGTGCCATCTGGGTAGGAAATGATACAGAAGATGGAAGGGCTAACCTATCATTCTAGAGACATCGGGAACAATGTCCACAAGACATAAATCCAGTAGGATGTAGACCACATTTCTCCCGTTAGAAACTAAAGAATCAAGGTGACAATACCTCTTTATATTTAAACATGCTTTTCTAGCTCCGCATTTTCCACTTAGTGAGAAATATCTTACAAATGAAAGTATTAAAACGTTAATGAGTTGTTCCTAACCTTCAAAAAATTCCAAGGATGTGCTGTAACTAAAAACTATAATGTCCAAGGATCTCCATCTTCTCACCATATTTCCCCAGTGTTCTTATAAACTACAGATTCTAGAGCAAATGTTACCTATGATTAAACTGCATTCCATACTCTTGATCTTTGTGCCCTCCCGCTTCCTTTGCTAGGGTTCTACAATTATCTTATAAAAGAAAGAGTGAACTAATAAATGACAAAAACATTCACAGCATTTCGCTCTTACCCAGGCTATCATCAGGAATCTCTGAGTCTCTCAACCTTTCTCGAAAGCCATTAATATTATTGCTGAATTGACCTTTGCTGCTGTTTGCCATTTTGAAATTTACAGATCAGCAAGCACCAGTAAATCTTGTCAGAATTAATGCAAATGTAAGACACAGTCATTACCAGCTCCTCACGGTAAAGAATAGCTTGCTACAATGTTATTACTGAGACACAATTTATTCTGATTGCCAGAAAGATGAGACACCCTGAATATAAGCAGTAAACTCTCTTGGAGAAATAAATTTCATTGGCATTGCCCACACAGAAGTTTGCTCACACAATGAATGCTGTAATTTCAATGAGTGGCAGAGTGATTGATTCACTCCGAGTATCTCCCATCTCCCCCTGCTGAAGATGAAAGTTAATTTGCTCTCATTTGTTCTCTTCGCCACTCTAGACATTTTTAGGGGTTGAACTCAGCAAGACTGGTACACCATGGTCCAGATGAGTCTTTTTTCCCCCTGGACACTGAATGTGCCTTGATATTTCAGCTAAGCACATTTCTTTCATAGGGCTCCCCAGGATTAATATACCAAAGAATTCCAAGCCTAACAGAAAGTATTCTTTGCTCTGTTGGATGTGCTTATGTTTCTGATATATAAATAAGTGGTTCCATAAAAGAGTTGACAATATATAGGTAGCAGAATTTCTGTTCCTGACAATTCCATCTCCTCAGTGTATTTTTAGATCTCTATGAATAATTCTTATGAGGATGTTTATTGAAAGAAGCATTTGAATGCAGAGGTCTTCTTAGAGAAGGAGTGTGAATAAATGAGTAAACCCTGGAAAATAAAGCTAAGGAAGGAATATTTTTATGTTTCCAGAAACATAAAATGTAGGTGTTTATCAATCCTTGTGGCCAAAAAAAAAAAAAAAAGGAAACTTATTCTAAAAGAAACTTATTCTGAAAAGAAACTTATTCTAAATACATGGGAAAAAATACTTGGATATATGAGCTAAAGGAAAAGTAGACAAGAAATGGACTCACCCTCTTTTTCAGCTTCTAGCTTCAACTGAGAACCTCACACTTCAGAGAACATGAGGAGTCACATGTCACAAAAATGCCACAAAGGAATGTTGCCGGTAGGGGGAAAAAAGTCAAGATTAAAATCATGAGTGTTTATTTATAATAAAAATATTCAAAATACAAAAGAAAAAATTAAAAGCAATAATATTTTAAGAGCATGTGAAATAATTTGTTTTTAAATCATTTTATAATCTTTAAAGAAATTAGAAATCTCTTAAAATACTTGCTCTTCAAATCTGAATTTAATTTGAAAATAATAGGATAAAATAGAACAACACAGGGTCTAAATTCTATACGTATCAACAATAGCACCTAGGAGAATGGGTATTATGACAAAAGACTAACAAATGATTTAGAAACTTAAAGACCAATATTTTGAGTCTTTAAATATTTACTGAGTACTGCCCTTACATCAGACATGATTCTAGGTGCTGAGGGTGAATAGAACCCCTCTTTAAGAACCTTAGAATCTAAAAAGAGAAGCAAATAATAAATAATTAACTTCTGATGATCTATATGTGGTGGAGATACAGTCAACCCTCGCCACTTCATGCTTAGCTTTTTGTGGCTTCCCTTTATGGCAGTTTTTTCAAATATATTTATTAAAAAGTTGATCGAGACAGTGAAAATGATACAGTGTGCACTTGGTTGTCTGAGTCACTTATACACCCCTGTATTACAATTAAAATTAAAATTACTGTACGTATAAACTGTAGGCCTATGTATTCAAGCACCCCTGCAGATCCTTCAATGCCAGGTGCAACCGCTTGACCACTCCTTGTGTGTGGGCAGTAACTTTTTCTAAAAAATCCAGTGTGGTGAAACCAAGCCAATCAGAGCGTGCTGTTCACTGATTGGTTATCCTATCCTCTTCCTATCCTGGCCACTGATTGGCTCAGCCTCATGCAAGTTTGTTTCTCTCATACATGCTTCTACATCACTATGCATCGGAAGCATCTTTGCTCTTTTAAGTGTTTGCGATTTCTGAGAACTTTTATCAAAGCCCCATGATGGCTCCTAAACATACTGCTTCTTCTAAGCTTTCTGACAATAAAACTAAGCACCAGAGGAAGATGCTTACTATCTAGGAGAAGGTGAAACTCTTTGATATGATCAAAAATGGCAAGAAAATCATGGAGGTTGCCCACCATTATGACTTGAATGAGTTTACCATTCGCTCAATCCGTAAAGATGAAAAGAACATCTGTGCAGCGGCTACTGTTTCTTTCAACAAAAGCTTTCTCTTTCAAGGAAGCAAAGTACATAGTGACAAGTCATAAGTTCATAATGAAAACAGAGTCTGCCCTAGCCATTTGGATCAGCGACAGCTGCAAGAAAAACATTCCATTGGATTCACTGGTCATCCAGGAGAAGGCGAGGCGGCTCTATGAATGCCTTATGGCAGACCAACCTCAACCAGGACCCTCTTCTGCAACATTCATGGATTTCACGGCGAGCAAGGGTTGGTCCGAGAAGTTCCAGAAGAGGTATCATCTAAAGAGTGTCGTTCTCCATGGAGAAGCTGCCTCTGCTGACCAGCCTGCAGCAGAGGACTCCGTGAACAACACGTTCCAGAAGATCCTTGAAGAGGTCGAGTCATCCAGAACAGGTGTTCAATATGGATGAAACAAGACTATTCTGAAAAAGAATGCCTTCTCGAACATTTATTTTCAAGGATCATGGCTTCAAGGAGTATAAGGATCATGTGACTATTGTTATGTGTGGAAATGCTGAGGGATCTTTGCTCAAGCCTGCCCTTATCTGCAAGGCCAAGAACCCTAGGGCCCTGAAGAATAAGAACAAGAACCTGCTGCTAGTGCATTGGATGCACAATGACAAGGGCTGGATCACAAAGCAGCTGTCATCAGACTGGTTCCATGAGTGCTTCATCCCCCAAGTCAAGCTGTATCTCATGAAGAAGGGACTTGAGTTTAATGTCCTTCTCCTCATGGACAATGCTGGAGGTCAAGCGCAAGACCTATTCTACGACAATGTGCAGATTGAGTTCCTTCTTCCCAACACCACTTCCCTGACCCAGCCCATGGATCAAGGCGTTATTCATGCATTCAAGGCCCTCTACACTCAAAACGCCCTGCAGCGCCTCGTCGAAGGCATGGACCTTGAGGAGAACTTCTTGCTGAAGGAGTACTGGTGGCAGTATACCATCGCAACCTGTCTGAAGAACAACCAGGTGGCAATGAAGGACATAAAGATGGAGACCGTAACGGCCAGCTAGGAGATGTTGTGGCCTGAAATTGTCCACAACTACAGAGAATTTACCCCAGAGGATATAAACAACTTGGCAATGGATAAGGCAGGCTAGCCCGGATGCTGGGAGGTTTCACAGATGTGACCTGTGATGATGTGGATGAGCAGCTGGAGACACATTTGGATCTCTTAAATGACAAGAATCTGGTGGAGATGACTAAGTCTGTGAGTGAGGAGGAAGAGCAGCCAGAGATCTCTGGGGCTCAGGAGGAGGAAGTTGGCCTTACACTTGAGTGTCTCTCACAAATCATGAAAACTGTTAAAGTAGTACAAGTCATGATTGTCAAATGGGGCCCACAAATGATACGTGCACTGTGTTTCAGGAATGCACTTGATTGAGCAATAGAACCCTACAAAAGCCTACTCACACATATGAAAAGACAGCACCAGCAACTGCCTATCACAATGTTCTTCAGCTGCGCACCCAGACACCCACTGCCTATTCCTAGTACTTCAATGGAAGAAGATGACGATACACCTGCTGAAGATACTACACCACCTGAAGACTCTCCTACTGAGATTGTGCCTTCAGCGGTGCAGCAAACTTGCTCTTCTTTGCTGTACAGTACATCTCTTCATCTTCATCACTTCATCACTTCATCATTGAACAAGTTACACTATTTTCATAGGCTAGTGGTTGTAAGGACTGTGTGTGTGTAATTAAATGTACAATAATAATAATATGATATTTGAAACATCTAATATGTCTTCTTTTTCTTATTTTGTCTACTCTATTGGGTAATACGAGTGTAATAGTGACTAAAGGGTGTTATTTCATGTCTAGAAAGCTCTAAAAATGTTTTAGAAAAACATATTTAGAAGGTTGTAAACAGGTTTTCTGTGCTCTAACTGTGAAAATATTTGATTTATAAATAAAAATACAAGATTCCAGAATGGCAGTGGAGTGAATGGCAGCTACACAGACCATCTCCCAGGATCAAAGTGGAATTACAACTAAAATAAAGACAAATCATCGGGAAAAAGCAACAAAAAGGCAGCTTTCGAGGATCATATAACCAGGGACACTGAATTGATCTTGGTAGGATTGCAGAGGCATGAGAAGGGGACTGGGAGCCCATGGACAGCAGCAGTCTTAGCTGTCCCACAGCACAGAGAGCCAGGACAGACCCTAAAATAGCCACAGCCACTCACCTTGGGCTCCGGCAGAGGGAGGTCAGCCTGGACCAAAACTATGTGAGGACACTAGGGATTCGGAGGGTGCTCAGAGCTTCTGCTGAGTTGCACCAACACAGGACTGTGGCCATTTTACTCCTTCCCAGGGTTCTGGGGAGAGGCAGCAGATTCTCCCTCACAGATTTAACCCCACCTGGTGGGTCATTGAAATGTAAATTGAGGCTCATTAACAACAGCATCTGCCCCACCCTCCCTTAATCCCCTTACCCTGAACACAGTGAGGAAGTTTTATTTTCTTTTTGTTTTTTATTTTGTTACAGATGTTTCTCCTTTTTTTCCTCATTGGCACCCTCCTCCCCATCCCCCCCATCCTGTCCCTGGCTTTGTTGTCCCTGTCCATTGGTTATACATACATGCATATAAATTCTGTGTTTTAACTCTTCCCTCCCCCCACCACCCGCACTTCTGACAGTTGTCAGTCTGTACCCTACTTCCACATCTCTGGGTCTATCCTACTCCTCAGATTGTTATATTCATTATGTTCCACAATAAGTGAGATCATGTGGTATTTGTCTTTTTCTGCTTGGGAGTTTCACTTAGGATAATACTTTCCAGGTCCCTCCATGTCGTCTAAAAAGATAAGAGATCTTTCTTTCTTACAGCGGCATAGTATTCCATTGTGTATATGTACCACAATGTTTTTATCCATTTGTCTATTGATGAACACTTGGGCTGTTTCCAGATCTTAGCTATTGTAATAGTGCTGCTATGAACATGGGGGTACATATATTCTTTCTGATTGGTGTTTCAGGATTCTTACAATATATTCCTAGAAGTGGGATTGCTGGGTAAAATGGCAGTTCAATTTTTAATTTTTTGAGAAAGCACCATATTGTTTTCCATAGTGGCTGCACCAGTCTGCATTCCCACCAGCAGTGTATTAGAGTCCCCTTTTCTCCACATCCTCACCAACACTGGTTGTTTGGTGATTTGTTGATGGCGGTCATTCTGACAGGTGTGAGGTGATACCTCATTGTTGTTTTAATTTGCATCTCTCTGATGATTGTGATGTTGAGCATTTCTTCATATGTCTCTTGGCCATTTGTATGTCCTGTTTGGAGAATTGTCTATTTAGCACCTCTACCAATTTCTTAATTGGGTTCTTTGTCTTCCTTTTGTGGAGTTGTATGAGTACTCTATATGTATTGGAAATTAACCCCTTATCTGATGTATCATTGGCAATGATGTTCTCCCATTCAGTGGATTACCTTTCCATTTTGATGGTTGTTTCTTTTGCTGTGCAGAAGATTTTTAGTTTGATATAGTCCCATGTGTTCTTTTTTTTTCTTTCTGTTGCCTTAGGTAATGTATCAGTGAAAATTCTGCTGTGTATGATGTCCAAAATTTTGTTGCCTACATTTTCTTCTAGGATTTTTATGAATTCCCAGGTCACAATTAAGTCTCTTACGCATTTTGAGTTTATTCTTGTGTATGGTGTAAGTTGATGGTCCAGTTTCATTTTTTTGCATGTAGCTGTCCAATATTCCCAACACCATTTATTAAAGAGGCTGTCTTACTTGATTGTATGCTCTTGCCTCCTTTGTCAAATATTAATTGAGCATAATGTCTTGGGTCCATTTCTGATTTCTCAGTTCTGTTCCACTGGTCTATATGCTTGTGCTTGTGCCAGTATCAGGCTGTTTTGAATAGAGTAACTTTGTAGTATAACCTGATATCTGGTAGTGTGATCCCACCAACTTTGTTCTTCTTTTTCAAGATTGCTGCAGCTATTCGAGGTCTTTTTGGTTCCATATGAACTTTTGAAGTATTTGTTCTAGTTCTGTGAAATATGTCGTTGGTATTTTGATGGGGATTGCATTAAATCTATAAATTGATTTCAGTAATATGGACATTTTAATGATGTTAATTCTTCCAATCCATGAACAAGGTATGTGCTTCCACTTTTTTGTATCTTCCTCTAGTTCTTTTTTCAATGTCCCTTAGTTTTCTGCAAATAGGTCCTTTACTGCCCTGGACATTTTTGCTCAGTGGTTAGAGCATCAGCCTGTGGACCACAGAGACCTGGGTTTGGTTCCTGCTAAGGGCATGTACCTAGGCTGCAGTTTGTTTCTGGCCCTGGCTGGGTTGTGCGGGTGGCAGCCACTTGATGTGTCCCTTTCATGTCGAAGTTTCTCTCTCTCTCTGTCCCTCCTGGTCTATCTAAATAAAAAAATGGAAAAATGTCCTCTGGTGAGGATTAACAACAACAACAACAAAAAATAGGTCCTTTTTTTTTTTAAGTTTATACCTAGGTATCTTCATTGTTTTGCCACGATAGTAAATGGGATTGTTTTTTCAGTTTCTCTTTCTGTGAGTTCATCATTGGTGTATAAGAATGCTGTCAATTAATGCCGTCGATTTCTTGATGTTAATTTTGTATCCTGCTACTTTGCCAAATTCAGTTATTGAATCTAATAGATTTTGATGGAGTCTTTAGGGTTTTCTATGTATAATATCATGTCATCTGTGAATAATGACAGTATCACTTCCACCTTTACAATTTGGATCCCTTTTATTTTTACTTCATGTCTAATTGTTGTGGCCAAGACTTTTAGTACTATATTAATAGTGGCGAAAGTGGGCATCCTGGTCTTGTTTCTGTTCTTAAGGTAAATGCTTTTAATTTCTGCCCATTAAGTATGATGTTGGCTGTAGGTCTTTCATATATGGCCTTAATTATGTTGATATATGGTCTCTCTATTACCACATTGCCGAGTGTTTTTATCAGAAATGGATGCTGGATTTTGTTGAATGCTTTTTTAGCATCTATTGATATGATCGTGTGGTTTTTATTCTTCATTTTATTTATGTGGTGTATCACATTTATTGATTTGCAAATATTGTATCAGCCTTGCATCCCTGGAATGAATCTCACTTGGTCATGGTGAATAATTTTTTTGATGTATTGCTGGATTTGATTTGCTAGTATTTTGTTCAGGCTTTTGGCGTCTATGTTCATCAGGAATATTGGCCTGTAGTTTTCTTTCTTTGTAGGGTTTTTATCCAGTTTTGTAATTAGGATTGTGCTAGCCTCATAAAACAAGTTTGAAAGTCTTCTGTCTAATTAGATTTTTTGGAATAGTTTAAGGAGAATGGGTGTTAGTTCTTTAAATGTTCAGTAAAACTCTCCCGTGAAACTGTCTGGGCCTGGGCTTTTTTTTTTATTTTTTTTATCCTTACTCGAGGAAGAAATTAAGAATTTCCTGGAAACAATGAAAATGAACACAAAATGACACATAATCCATGGGACGCAGCAAAAGTAGTCCTGATAGAAAAGTTCATAGCACTATAGGCCTACCTCAAGAAATAAGATAAATTTCTAATAGACTGTATAACCTCACAATTTAAATGACTAGAAAGCAAACAAAAAGAAAACCCTGGAGCAAGTGGAAGGAAGGAAATAGTAAAGATTAGAGCACAAATAAATGACATAGAGACCAAAATATAAATTCAACGGATCAAGGAAACAAAGAGCTGGTTCTTTGAAAAGATAAACAAGATTGATGGACCCTTAGCTAGACTCACCAAGAAACAAAAAGAGAGAACCCAAATACACAAAATCAGAAATGAAAGAGGACAAGTAACAACCGACACAACAGAAATACAAAAGATTGTTAACAACTACTATGATCAATTATATGGCAACAAGTTCGACAATCTAAGTGAAATGGACAAATTTCTAGAAACACATAGTCTCCCAAAACTGGACTGAAAAGAGATAGAAAACTCAAACAGACCAATAACAACTAAGGAAATTGAAGAGGTGATCAAGACTCTCCCAGCAAACAAAAGCCTAGGCCCAGATGGCTTCACAGGAGAATTTTACCAAACATTCAAAGAAGAACTAACACACATTTTTCTCAAACTATTCCAAAAAATTCAAGAAGAAGGAAGACTTCCAAACTCGTTTTGTGAGGCCAGCATTATTCTAATTCCAAAACCAGAAAAAGACACTACGAAGAAAGAAAACTACAGGCCAATATCCCTGATGAACATAGACGCCAAAATCCTGAACAAAATACTAGCAAATCGGATCCAGCAATACATCAAAAAAATTATTCACCATGACCAAGTGGGATTCATTCCAGGGATGCAAGGCTGGTACAATATTTGCAAATCAATAAATGGGATACACCACATAAATAAAATGAAGAATAAAAACCACATGATCATATCAATAGATTCTAGAAAGGCATTTGACAAAATCCAGTACTTATTTCTGCAGAAAACGCTCAGCAGTGTGGAAAAAGAGGGATCATATCTCAACATAATGATAGCCATATATGAAAAACCTTCAGACAACATCATCCTCAATGGGCAAAAACTTAAAGCATTTCCCATAAGAACAGGAACAAGACAGGGATGCCTTCTCTCACCACTCTTATATAACACAGTACTGAAAGTCTTGGCAACAACAATTAGACATGAAGAAAAAATAAAAGGGATCCAAATTGTAAAGGAGAAAGTGAAACTGTCATTATTTGCAGATGATTTGATATTGTACATAGAAAACCTTAAAGACTCCACCAAAAATATACTAGATTTAATAAATAAATTTGGCAAAGTAGCAAGATACAAAATTAATGTCAAGAAATCAATGGCATTCTTATATATCAACAATAAACTCACAGAAAGAAAAACTAAAGAAAAAATCCTATTTACTATTGCAGCAAAAAAATTAAGACACCTGGGAATAAACTTAACCAAAGAAGTAAAGGACCGATTTGCAGAAAACTACAGGACATTGAAAAAAGAAATAGAGGAAGATATAAAAAACTGGAAGCACATACCTTGTTAATGGATTGGAAGAATTAACATCATTAAAATGTCCATACTACCCAAAGCATTCTATAGTTTCAATGCAATCCCCATCAAAATACCGACATATTTCACAGAACTAGAACAAATACTCCAAAAGTGTATATGGAACCAAAAATGACCCCAAATAGCTACAGCAATTTTGAAAAAAAAGAACAAAGTAGGAGAGATCATAATACCAGATATCACGTTATGCTACAAAGCCATTATAATCAAAACAGTGTGGTACTTGCATGGGAACAGGCATATAGATTGATGGAACAGAACAGAGAACCCAAAAATTGACCCAAGACATTATGCTCAATTCCTATTTGACAATGGTGGCAAGAGCATACAGTGAATAAAAGACTTAAATGTGACTCGTGAATCCATAAAAATCTTAGAAGGAAATGTAGGCAACAAAATTTCAGACATCACATGCAGCAGAATTGTCAACATCTAAGGCAAGAGAAAAAAAAGACAAAAATGAACACATGGGGCTACATCAAACTAAAAAGCTTCTGCACACAAAAGAAATAACCATCAAAATGGAAAGGCAACTGACTATATGGGAGAGCATCATTGCCAGTGATATATCAGATAAGAGGTTAATTTCCAATATATATATAGTACTCATACAACTCAACAAAAGGAAGACAAAGAACCCAATTAAAAATGGGGAGTGGATCTAATTAGACTTCTCTCCAAACAGAACATACAAGTAGACAAGAGTCATATGAAAACATGCTCAACGTCACTAGTCATCAGAGAGATGCAAATTAAAACAACTATGAGGTATCACCTCACACCTGTCAGAATCATTGCCATCAACAAGTCATCAAACAACAAGTACTGGTGAGGGTGTGGAGAAAAGGGGACTCTAGTATACTGTTGGTGGGAATGCAGACTGGTGCAGCCACTATGGAAAACAATATGGTGTTTCCTCAAAAAATAAAGAATTGAACTTCCATTTGACCCAGTGATCCCACTTCTAGGACTATACACAAAGAAGCCTGAAACACCAATCAGAAAGAATATATGTACCCCCATGTTCATAGCAGCACTATTTACAAAAGCTAAGATCTGGAAACAGCCCAAGTGCCCATCAGTAGACAAGTGGATAAAAAAGCTGTGCTACATTTACACAATGGAGTACTATGCAGCGGTAAGAATGAAAGATCTTTTATCCTTTGAGATGACATTGAGGGACCTGGAAAGTATTATGCTAAGTGAAACAAGCCAAGCAGAGAAAGACAAATATTAAATGATCTCACTTATTTGTGGAATATAATGAACTAAACAAACTGATGAACAAAATAGACCCAGAGACATAGAAGTAGGGTATAGATTGACATTCCTCAGAAGTGGGGGAGGGGAGGAATAAACCACAGAACTTATATGCTTGTATGCATAACCAATGGACATAGACAATAAAACTGGGGATAGGGTGGGAGGGGATAGGGAGGAGGGAGTCAATGGGGGGAAAAAGAGAAATATCTGTAACAAAAATAAATTAATAAAAAAAAATTTAAAATAAGTAAATAATAAAAATAAAAATACCTGTATGAGAATTATCTTACTCCATTAGAAAGGGCAACATAAGGATAATAGGTATTTCAGAAGGAGAAGACAGGGAGAAGGGAAAAGACAACCTATTCAAAGAAATAATAGATAAAGACTTCCTAAATTTGAGAAAGAAACTGGACATATACATACAAGAAACCAACAGAACACCTAATTGCCTGATTGCAAAAAGTGTTTCAATACACATTATAATAAAACTGTCAATATTCAATGATAAATAATTCTTAAGGAAGCCAGGAGAAAAAAGACAGTGACCATCAGCATTGGGCTATCATAAATTTCTCAGCAGAAGGTGCACAGTCCAGGAGAGAGTAAAATAATATGTTCAAAATATTGGGAGATTAAAAAAAGTCACCAGCCAAGACTCTTCTATCCAGCAAAATTATCCTTTAGCTTTAAAGGAGAAAAAAAGGCTTTCCCACGTGAACAAAAAGTCAGGGAATTCACCACCACAAGACCTACATTGCAAGAAATGATAAAAGGAGCTCTTAGTCCCAGAGACGTGGAAGTGGGGTACAGACTAACAATCCCCAGAAGAGGAGGTGGAGGGCAGAGATAAACCACAGAACTTATATGCATGTATGCATGAACAGTGGACATGAACAACAAAGCTGCGGACAGGGCGGGGCGGGAGGGGGCGGGGGGATCAGTGTGGGGGGGAAACATCTGTAACAAAAATAAATTAATTAATTAATTAATTAAATAAATAAGTGCATGCTGAAGTATTTAGAGTGAAGTGTTATAATGACTGCAATTTACTTTAAAATAGATAGCTATCCTAATCCCAAAACCAAATAAAGATGCTACAAAGAAAGAAAAAAAAAAGGAGCTCTTCTACTTAAAACAAAAACATGGTACTGGCACAAGAACAGGCATATAGACCAGTGGAACAGAACTGAGAACCCAAAAGTGGACCCAAGGCAATATGCTCAATTAATATTAGATAAAGGTGGCAAGAGCATACAGTGGAGTAAATACAGCCTCTTTAATAAATGGTGTTGGGAAAATTGGACAGCTACAGCAAAAAAATGAAACTAGACCATCAACTTACACCATACACAAAAATAAACTCAAAATGGATAAAAGACTTAAATGTGACTCTTGAATCCATAAAAATTCTAGAAGAAAATGTAGGCAACAAAATTTCGGACATCATACGCATCAGAATTTTCACTGACACATTACCTAAGACCACAGAAACAAAGGAAAAAATGAACACATGGGACAACATTAAACTAAAAATCTTCTGCACAGCAAAAGAAACAACCATCAAAATGGAAAGGCAACCCACTGTATGGGAGAACATCATTGCCAATGATACATCAGATAAGGGGTTAATTTCCAATACATATAGAGTGCTTATACAACTCAACAAAAGGAAGCCAAAGAACCCAATTACAAAATGGGCAGAGGAGCTGAATAGACACCTTTCCAAACAGGACATACAAATGGCCAGGAGACATATGAAGAAATGCTCAACATCACTAATCATCAGAGAGATGCAAATTAAAACAACAATGAGGTATCACCTCACACCTGTCAGAATGGCCACCATCAACAAATCATCAAACAGGTGTTGGTGAGGATGTGGAGAAAAGGGGACTCTAATACACTGCTGGTGGGAATATAGACTGGTGCAGCCACTATGGAAACATTATGGTGTTACCTCAAAAAATTAAAAATTGAACTTCCATTTGACCCAGTGATCTCGCTTCTAGGAATATACCCTAAGAAGCCTCAAACACCAATCGGAAAGAATATATGTACCCCCATGTTTATAGCAGCACTATTTACAATAGCTAAGATCTGGAAACGGCCCAAGTGTCCATCAGTAGACGAATGGATAAAAAAGCAGTGGTACATATGCACAATGGAGTACTATGCAGCTGTACGAAAGAAAGATATCTTATCCTTTGAGACGACATGGAGGGACCTGGAAAGTATTATCCTAAGTGAAACAAGCCAAGCAGAAAAAGACAAATACCACATGATCTCACTTATATATGGAATATAATGAATATAACAGTCTGAGGAATAGGGTAGACCCAGAAACACGGAAGTAGGGTACAGACTGACAACCCTCAGAAGAGGGAGTGGTGGGGGATGGGAAGAGATAAACCACAGAACTTATATGCATGTATGCATAACCAATGGACATGGACAACAAAACCGAGGACAGGGCAAGGAGTATGGGGAGAAGGGTGTCAATGGGGTAAAAAAGGAGAAACATCTGTAACAAAAATAAAATTAAAAAAAAAAAATTCCATCAAAAAATAAATAAATAAATATATGGTGTTCAAAATAAAATAAACAAAATTTGAGTAAGGGATGAACAAACAAACTGAAGCAGAATAGGGTATTAAGTACTATCCCAGGCTAAAAGTAAGTTCTTGATTATAGCACTGGCCTGGGAAACTCACCTTGATTGCAGTCAGTGGGAGAGGCCTCTAAGAATCTGAGCCTGTGGAGGGGTCTGAGCAAATCACCTAGCACTGAATCTGAGGGGCCAGGGGCTAGTCAGAATGCCCTGGGAAAGAGGCTCGATCCTCCCCACCTTGGTGAAGAGGTGGCATCCCTTCTCTAAGCCATGCAACAGTTCTGGGCTGGAAATCAGTACCCCAGTGATTGGGTCTAATGACACGGAGGATTCAGACATCTGCCCAGGTGGGAGCCTGAGCAGAAGCCCCGCCCAGTGAAAGGCAGCCATGCTGAAAGATTTGAAAACAAAGCAGGGCTGGTTTTTTTCTCCTTTTTTATTTTTAAATTCTATTCTCCTTTGCTTCGGGGGGGCAACCAGGGTGTGCCAGCAACCCAGGCAGAGGTGAGGCATTGGAAGGAGAGGAAGTGACTGCCTGTTCCTCTTATAAGCTACAGGCACCATCTCTGAAGCATATCTGTTTAAACCAGCAGTTCTCAGCCTGTGGGTCGTGACCCTTTTGGGGTCAAACGACCCTTTCACAGGGGTCGCCTAAGACATAACAGTAGCAAAATTACAGTTATGAAATAGCAACAAAAATAATTTTATGGTTGAGGGTCACCACAACGTGAGGAATTGTATGTATTAAAGGGTTGCAGCATTAGGAAGGTTGAGAACCACTGCCTAGGAGGAAAATTCAGAGTACTACAGACCTATATCAAGAAACAGGAAAATATCAAATAAACAATCTAGCTTTACACTTAAAAAAACTAGCCTGGCCGGTGTGGTTCAGTGGATTGAGCATCATTCCATGAACTGAGAGGTCCCAGTTCAATTTCCAGTCAGGGCACATGCTCGGGTTGCAGGCTTGATCCCCAGTAGGGGGTGTACAGGAGGACATCGATTGATGTTTCTCTCTCTCTGTCTCTCCCTTCCTGTCTCTCTAAAACATCAATAAAAACATATTTTTTATAAAAGAAAAAAAAACTAGAAAAAGAACAACAAACAAATCCCATAGTGAGAAGGAAATAATAAAGATCAGAGCAGAAATAAATAAAATAGAGTCTAAAAAACAATTAAAAAGATCAATGAAACCAAGAGCCAGTTCTTTAAAGAGATAAACAGGACTAACACACCTTTAACTAGACCCATAAAGAAATAAAAGAAAGAGGACTCAAATTAATAAAAGTAGAAATAAAAGGGGAGGAGGAGTAGAAACTGACTCTGTAGAAATACAAAGGATTGTAAGAGACTATACAAACAACTATATGCCAACAAATTGGACAATCTCAATGAAAGGATGAATTCCTAGAAACACACAATCTTCCAAAACTGAATCAGGAAGAATTAAGAAGTCTGAGTAGATAGATTATAACTAGAAAAATTGATATAGTAATCAAAAACTCCCAACAAACAAAAGTCTTGGACCAGATGGTTTCAGAGATAAGTTTTATCAAACATTCAGAGAAGAACAAATACCTATTATTCTCAAACTATTCCAAACATTCAAGGAAAAAAAAGACTTCCAAGCTCATTTTATGAGACCAATATTATCCTAATTCCAAAACCAGACACTGAAAAAACACCTATAGGCCAATATCCCTGATAAACAAAGATGCTAAAATCCTCAACATTATATTAAATCCAACATTATATTAAAAAGATCACACACCATGATCAAGGCAGCTTCTTTCCAGGAAAGCAAGATTGGTAAATATTTGCAAATCAATTAATGTGATATACCACATAAACAAAATGAAGAATAAAATTAACTTGATCATATCAATAGATGCAGAAAAGGCATTTGATAAAATTCCGCACCCATTTATGATCAAAATTCTCAGCAAAGTGAGAATAGCGTGAACATACTTAACATAATAAAGACTATATATGACAAACCCACGGCCAACATCATAATACTCAATGGGCAAAAACTAAAAGCATTTGCTTTAAGATCAGGAAAATAACTGGGATGTCAGCTTTTACCACTCTTATTCAACATGGTACTGGAAGTCATAGCAACAGTGATAAGACAAGAAGAAGAAATAAAAGCCATTGAAATTAGAAAGGGAATTTGAAACTGTCATTATTTGCAGATGACATGATACTATGTATAGAGAACTGTAAAGATTCGACCAAAAAAAACAACAACAACTAAAACTGAAAAATGAATCAAGTACCATAGTAAAACACAAAATAACTATCCAGTAATTTTTATACACCTAAAATGAACTATCAGACACACTCTTATATACCTTTTTATACACCTATAATGAATTATCAGAAGGGAAAACTACAAGAACCATCCTGTTTACAATTGCATCAACAAAATAAAATACCTTGGAATAAATTTAACCAAAGACATAAAAGATGTGCACTCAGAAAATTATAAGACACTGAAGAAAGAAATTGAGGAAGATACAAATAAGTGGAAGCATAGATTGTGTTCATGTTTAGGAAGAATTAACATCATTAAAATGTCCTTACTACCCAAAGCAATCTATAGATTCAATGCAATTCCTATAAAGATACCAATTGTATATTTCACAGAACGAGAACGAATATTCCAAAAATTTAAATGGAACCAGAAAAGACCTCAAATAGCCACAGCAAACTTAAGAACAAAATTGGAGGAATTATGCTACCTCATATCAAACTATACTACAGGCCAGCATTATCAAAACCGCATGGTACTGGCATAAAAATAAACGTATATATCAATGAAACAGAATAAAGAACCCAGAAATAAACCCACACTTTTATGGTCAATTAACATTCAACAAAGAAGGCAAAAATATACAATGGAATAAAAATAGTCTATTCAATAAATTGTGTTGGGAATATTGGACAGATACATGCAAAAGAAATAAGACTAGATCACCTTCCAGGAATAAACTCAAAATGGGTTAAAAACTTAAATGTTAGACTCAAAACCATAAATACCCTGGAAGAAAGCATAGGCATCAAATCTTGGAAATTTTTGTAGCAATATTTTTTCTGATGTATCTCCTTGGGCAAGTGAAACAAAAGAAAAAAATAAACAAATGGCATTACATCAAACTAAAAAGTTTTTGCCCAGCAAAGAAAACCATCAACAATGAAAAGACAAACCACTGAACGGCAAAAGATATTTGCCAATGACACAGTGGATAAGGGGTTAATGTCCAAAATGTATAACAACTTATAAAATTCACCACCAAAAAAAAGAAGCAATCCACTCAGCCGGTGTGGCTCAGTGGTTGAGCATTGACCCATGCACCAACAGGCTGCGGGGTTGATTCCCAGTCAGGGCACATGCCAGGTTGTGGACCAAATCCCCAGTGGGGGGCATGCAGGAGGCGGCCAATCAATGTTCTCTCTCATCAATGTTTCTCTAGCTCTCTCTCCCTCTCTCTTCCTCTCTCTCTAAAATCAATAAAGAAAAAACAATTTTTTTAAATTAAAAAAAAAAAAAAAAAAAAGAAGCAATCCAATTTAAAAATGGGCAAAGGACCACCATAGACTCTCCTCCAAAAAGAACCTACAGATAGCTATTAGACATATAAAATGATGGTCAATGTCACTAATCACCAGAGAAATGCAAATTAAAACCACAATGAGATATTACCCCACACCTGTCAGAATGTATGTCATCAATAAATCAACAAACAATTTTTGTTGGCAAGGATGTGGAGAAAAGGGAACCTTCACACACTACACTATTGGTGGGAATATAAGATGCAGCTACTATGAAAAAAGTATGGAGATTCCTCAAAAATTAAAAAATATAAAAACTAAATGAATCAGCAATACCTCTTCTGGGTATAGATCTGAAGAGTATGAAAACATTAATTCAAAAAGATATATGTACCACTATGTTCATTGTAGCATTATTTATAATAGACAAGGCATAAAAACAGTCTGTTTTCATTGAGAGATTAATGGGTAAAGAAGATGTGAGATACACACACACACACACACACACACACACATGACTACTACTCAGCCATAAAGAAAATGAAATATTGTCTTTTGCATTAACATGGATAGATCTTGAAGGTATTATGCTAAGTGAAATAATTCAGATTATAAAGGACACAAACTATATGATTTCATTCATATGTGGAATATAAAACAAACAAATAAAATGAATTAAATGAAAAACAAACTCATAGATACAGACAACAAATTTGTGCTCACCAGAGGACCAGGGGTATAAAGGAGGGAAAAATGGGTAAAGGGTCAAATATGCTGATGTATGTAAACTAGACTTTTGGTGGTGAGCACACTATAATGCATACAACATGGATGACTATGTTGTATACTTGAAACATATATGATGTTATTAACCAATGCTACCTACAAAAACAAACAAACAAACAAAACATGAAGGTAGCATAAAACTCATTGGTCAGGATGTGGAAAAAAGAGAACTCTAGTACACTGCTGGTGGGAATGCAGATTGGTGCAGCCACAGTGGAAAGCAGTATGGAATTACATTAAAATAATTAAAAATTGAACTGTCTTATGACCCAGCAGTTCCACTTCTGGGAATTTAACTGAAGAAACCCAAAACCTAATTGAAAGACTGTATGCATCTTATGTTCATCACAGCATTATTTACAATAGACAAGATCTGGAAGTAGCCCAAGTGCCCATCAGTAGATGAGTGGATAAAAAGGGCTGTGGTACATTTACACAGTGGAATTCTATACGGCCATAAAAAGAGAAGAAAATCTTATCCTTTGCAACAGTATGGAGAGCATTATGCTAAGTGAAATAAACCAGTCAGAAAAAGACAAGTACCATATAATTTCACTCAGATGAGCAATTTAATGAACTAAAATGCAAAATAGTGACAGACTCATAGATAGAGAGCAGACTGACAGCATTGGGGAGGTAGTACCTGAATGGAGGCATGGGGTTGGAGGGACTGAGCATAATAGAAAAAAGTCATGGACATGAACAACAGTGCAGTGATTGTCAAAGGGAGAGGGAATTTAGGGAGATGGAGAGGGGATAAAGGGTGATGGACAGGGCCTTGCCTTGAGGTAGTAAACACCCAATACAGTGTACAGATGATGTGTTATAGAATTGTACACTTTTTAAATTAAACGAAAAAGCAAAAAAGTACAGACTAATATCCCCTTGAATGTAGATATAAAAGTTTTTAAAAATATGTTTTTATTGGTATTTGAGAGAGAGAGAGAGCGGGAGAGAGAGAAACATTGATGTGAATTGGCTGCCTCCTGCACGCCCCCTAGTAGGGATGGAGCCCACAACCCCAGCATGTGCCCAGACTAGAAATTGAACTGGCACCTCTCAGTCCATGGGACGATGCACAGTCCACTGAGCCACATTGGCTGGGCTAGATAGAAAACTTAACAAAATATGAGTAAATCAAATCTAGAAATATATAAAACAATTTAATGCCAATAAATTTGAAAGAATAAATGAAAATAAATAATTGATCATGAAAATTATTTATCATAATCAAGTATAATTAACATTTAAAAATAAAACAATACATTTGATTATATTAAAATAATATAGAAGAACAGGCATCTGACAAAATTCAGAATCAAGTCATGATAAAAACTCACAAACTAAAAATGGAAGAGAAACCCCTCATTCTGATAAAGAGCATTTATGAAAACCTATAAACATTATATTTATTGGAAAAATATTGAATCATACACTTTGTCCTATAAGTTCAGGAATCCTACTTGGTGCAAGAGGGAATAAAAAGAATTGAAAGGTGTAAAAATTAGAAAGAAGTATTAAACTATTTTTAGTCACAGAGTTAAAAAAAATGTGTTTATATGTTATGTATAAAATCCTAAGTAAGCTACAGAAAAAATACTGAAACTAATAAGCAAATTTAACAAGGTTGTAGGATAAGAGGTTCATATAGAACAAACAATTGTACTTTTGTATATTGGGAACAAAAACTGAAAATTAAATTTAAAAATAATTTTATCTGCAATAACAAAACTGTAAAATACCTGGAAACTGAAACTATAAAACATTTTACACATGTTAATGAAGACCTAAACAAATGAAGAGATATATCATGTTCACATATTAGAATCAGCATTGAAACAATGTCAATTCTGCCCAAATCATCTATAGATTGAACACAATTGTGACCTAAATCCCAGCAGGTTTTCTAATACAAATTTATAAGAAAAGTCTAAAATATATAAAAATTTCCAAAGGATTTGAGATGGCAAAAAAGTTAATTAATAAATTTCAAAAGCAAAGTTGGAGAACTTACAGAGCCTTATTTCAAAATTTAATATAAAGTTATAGTAATTAAGATAATGTGGCATTGGCATAAATATAGAAAAATAAATCAATGGAATAGGGAATCCTAACTAGACCAACATGATTAGCAGATATTTGGTCCTGTCCAAACCATCCATGGACACATTTGGTCCATGATTCATTAAATAATACAAATATTTAACTTCCAAATGTCTCCATGGATGTCTTGGACAGGACCAAATAGCAGGGAAGTTCGGGCATGGACCAAATGTGTCAGTGGACATTTTGTACTGGACCAAATATCCTTCAAGGGATCAACACACATATAGTGAGTGGAGAAAGAGTTATTTCAATATATGGTGCTGGAACAACTGACCAAAATGCAAGCTACTTTAATCCATAATAAATCTCAATTTAGGATAGATCATGACCTAAAAGTAAAAGCTAAAGCTATAAATCTATAAGAAAGCATGAGAGAATATGTTTATAATTTTGGGGAAAAGAGTGATTCTTTTAGAGTACACAAAAGCACTGACGATAAAAGCAACAAAATGATGAACTGGACTTTATTAAAATTAAAAATGTTTGTGCTTATAAAGATATGTTTAAAAATAGGTCAAGGTACACACACAAACACATATATACATCCCAAAGTACATAAAAACCTGCTATAAATTAATAGAAATACAGTCTAATTTTTCAAATGAGAAAAAGATTACACCAAAAAGTTAATAAAAAGCATATTAAAAAGTATTCAGCATCACCCTGACTGTTTTTGCTCAGTGGTTAGAGCGTCAGCCCTCAGACCAAAGAGTCTTGTGTTCAATTTCAGTCAAGGGAATTGTACCTTGATTGCAGTTCGGTACCTAGCCCTGGTCAGGGTCGTGTGGGAGGCAACCAATCATGTGTCTCTCTCACATCGATATTTCTTTCTCTCTCTCTACCTCCCACCCTATCTGAAGATGAATAAAAAATATATCCTCAGGTGAGTATTTAAAAAAAGTATTCAGCATCTTTCATCAACAGTCAATTGCAAATTAAAGCCACAGTGACAATATTGTTTCACACTTACTAGAAAAGCTAAAATGAACAATTTCAAACTTTGTTGAGGATATGGTGCCACTGAAATTCCCATAACAATCCTGGTGAAATTATGAAATGGTACAACTACTTTGGAAAATTGCTTGGCCGTTTCTAAATAAAGTTAAATATATGGGTACCTATAACTGAGCAGGTTCGCTCCTGGGTGTTTACTCAGGACAAATGAAAACATATATGCACACAGAATCTTGTACAAAATGTTTATAGCAGCTTTATTCATAGCAGCCCAAAACTGGAAAGAGCCCAAATATCCATCAATAGGAGAGTGGATAAATATTTTTATGCAAAATAAGGAATGAAAAAGGGGGACACACTTCTGATAAAAACAACAGGACAAATTTCAAAAACATATGCATCCGAAAGAAGCCAGACACAAAATAGTACATATTCTAGTATTTTACCTACATCAAGCTTGTACACAATCCAAATAGTGATCATCAATGGGGGTGGTACGTACAAGGAACTTTACTCAGAGATTGAAACATTCTATATTTGGACTGAGATTCTGTTTACATGTGTGCTTACATTTGTAAGCACTCCTTGAATTACACATTTAAGATCTGTGCATTTCATTGTAGGCAAATTTTATCTTAATAAACTTTTTAAAATATAAAATATCCTAGCTCATTAGTCAGAAATCATTGCTTGAAACGACATGTATGGTGCCAGTTAGCAATGTATGTGATCTCAGAGACAGACATTGTTGAGCAATTTGTGATACGTGAGAGCCTGGGCATTTTATTTGGTGGGTGGATACAGCACAATCTTGACCAATGATTGAAAATAAAATATTGTATCCTTACATATTTTATTTATGGACACCAGTATATGGGTACTATGAAATGATCCACCTTTGCTCAAATTATTTCGCCAGGTTATTTGGGATTAGTAGTTCTGAAATCCAAGGTGTTGTACTAGCATAAAGCATGGAGAAGAGTATGGAAATCATTAAAAATTTGGTCAGTATGCCTTGGATTTTCTGATTACTAAGACTGAATTTTTTAAAAAAACATAAAGCATATTTCAATTTTGTGAGTTTTATGTGTCTACAAATAGTGGGGGTTTTTTTCAGCATGTTTATTAAGTAAATGGCAATATAGTCTTGGACTTGTTCTACAAGTAGAAATATTGAAGCAAAGAGAAGTTAAATTAACAATTACTGGATAGCAGTGTGACTAGTTCAAAGGTGAACATTTATTTCTAGCAGTCTTGCTAATCTGGTTGTCTTGATTGTTCCAAATCAAGCAACTAATAAAATATATTTTAATTAATAGATCATTTTTAGAATGAGCATCACAATCTGCTCTCCCAGTATTAAATGATCAGACAATGGAAGAAAAAACTTTTAAACCAATCTCTCAACTTCTGGTCTGAAGTATTTCTTCAAGTAAATGATAGTGCCTTACAAACACAGAAGGTAAAATAAAAATGTGTTAATTATAAAAATACAGATTAGTATTGGCAATAATTCTCTGAAAGAATAAATAGTGTCTGAATTTTCCTTATCTCTAAGTAATTACCATAAAAGTATATTCAATTTATTGTTGGAGTATGCCATTCTGCTACAAAAGCAATCCACAAAAACTTTTCTTACTTGCTTGACTTAGAATTTTTTTCTCTTTTAAAAATATAGTTAATTCCAAGAAAATTCAGAGTATACACACTCTTTTCAGGTTCATTTCTTTCCTGCATCCAGCATTTCCCAATCTTGTTACAATCACAGACATTGAATGAACACTGCTATTGACTCTCTCTTCAGAAAATATTAACATTTTCTTGTACACATAAAATCTTACAGTAACTTTCAGGGGTCCATGAACTCATGATTGAGAAACCCTGCTCTAATAAAATCACGTTTGAAACTCATAGTGATTTTTTTTAATGACCAATTGATTATCCAACATATTGGATACAGAAGTGGTTCACAACTAGGAGTATGAGAAACTCCTTTTAAGATTTACATAGGAAACGTTCATTTGACACAGGTGATACTTTGAAAAGCTGTTAAGAAAGTGCATAATAAAAAAAAAAAATGCCATGATTTTATTTCAGTTTTAAATAAACTTAATCACAACTCTTCTATATTTAAAAAGAATGGTCCATGAATGTGAAAAACAGGCCATTCTGTGTAGTGACCATAGCTCGTGTACAGATGGGTTTGTAGACCCTGAGGAGTAACTCTAAGGTCCTGAATCCCAACACCGTTCAGAGATATGAATCCTGATTGGGGAAAATAGAAATAGATTTGAAAAGTTCCTAAGAGAAAAGTATTTTAATTTAAATACAGAAAAATATCATCTGACAGACTATTAACATAAACAGTTTATTGTAATAGAAGCCCTATAATATTATTGCACTGCTCTTTTAAAATAGCCTTAGTTTATTTCGATATGTTATTTGCATTTTGTTTCGAAAAGATTTCTTCCCAGCAAATTGTTCCCATTTTCATTTATAACCTGTTGTGACACAGAGTGAACCTGGTTCTATAAATTACCATGGAAAGTAGTGAGCCGACAATTTGGCAGAACAAAGCCCAGAGGATATGACAAGCAAGAGGGTAATGCGGTGCTTGCAATTGTAGACTAAAACTAAAGAAGAAAAATATTTGAATTGCAAATACCATATTAAAAATGGACACTGCTCATGACTGCTTTATGCGATAGTTTTTCAGGCCTGAGGTGAGAAACGAAAAATTGGTCACTCTATTTAGTACCATTGACTATTCTGACTGCTCTGTATTCTAAGTTCACTCACTAGAGGGTGGAGTTCTTCACCAGAAGCACACGTTAAGGTCATTTACCCTTGACTGGTTAAGGTTAGCAAATAATTTAAGGAGCTTTAAAGCCTTACTTTGGGCCAAGTCGTGATCAGGTAGCTTAAGAAAGTCACTTTGTGTGAAACCGGGACTAAGTTTTGCTGTGTTTATTAACATTTTGTCACAGAACTAAAGTTAACTTTATCAAAAATTCTCTTTGCCACAGAGGAACACAGACATGCTCTATTTGCAAACTGACTGCATGAAACAAAAAGTGCAGTAATTCTGAAGCCGTTGGCTTGGATAAAATGAGAATGTCATTAAAAAGAAAAAGGTTAGTAAAAGATCGTGCTGGGAATTGAACATGAAAGTCTGAAATGATGCCCCAGCCTTCCCACAAGGTCTTCTCCACCGTGCAGAACGCTCCAAGGTCCACGCGCTTTCCCTCCTGTTGCCTATTCATATGTTTTGTTTTAACATTCTCCACACATAATCTAAATGATCTACATTCAGAATACGTGCTGTATTACTCTATTGCTAATAATTACCTGAAATCATTTGTTTATTTGTGTAGTGGAGAAAAAAGGACTTTAGAACTCTTCGTTCTAAACTCTGTCAGCTCTAGCTCCTGTCCCAACACCAAGCACAGTACCGGTGTCTTCAGGAACAGTCCAGCCTCGTATTTTAAGCTAAACTGTGATTCTTGGGAGTATATATACACTTGGGGGGAAAAAAGGGAATCATTTTGGCATTGTTTCTCTATATGGCAATGGTGTACAAAACACAGAAGCTGTTTAAACACATTTCACAGGATCACTGACTGAGAAGGAGGGCTTGGGGATCGTTGAGTGAATACTCTCATTTTACACATAGTGAAACTGTGACCCATATGATTTATGAAGGGTGACCCAGTTAGTGGCGAAGCTAGTGCCAGATAGTTCCCAGGTCCATAAACCAAAAGCCCTAAATGTGTATAATGAGGCCCAAATCCTCTCAGTTGATAACAAGTAACTTCATTCTTCCATTTTCTATTTCTACGATGACTGCCCTGGTTTAGGTTTAAATCTCTATTTTGTATGACTTCAAAACTCTCGTTTTCCCAAGTTAATTGTTTAATACTCCAACGCTACACTACTTTTCCTGAGTCTCCTTTTGTCTGCGTTGACAGAGACAGCCCCATGTTTCTCTAGGCCTCTTTAGAAAATCATTGCAACTAAAATTCACACCAGTCTGTAGTCTAGGATCCACGACAATGCTTCCTTCCCCTTGTGATGAGACCAAGTCCGTTTCAATGACTGAGCAGAGGAAGACACAAGAGGGAAAGCAGGTTCCACAGGGGAAAAAAGACAACTTTGATTTATTTTTTGTTTTGTTAATTCTCACCCGAAGATATTTTTTCTATTGATTTTTAGAAAGAGAGAAGAGGAGGGAGGGAGGGAGGGAGGGAGGGAGGGAGGGAGGGAGGGAGAGAGAGAGAGAGAGAGAGAGAGAGAGAGAGAGAGAGAGAGAGAGAGAGATTGGTAGAGAAAGAGATTGGTAGAGAGCCCTGGCCGGTTTGGCTCAGCGGTTAGAGCGTCGGCTTGCGGTCCTGAGAGACCCGGGTTCGGTTCCCGCTAAGGGCGCGTACCTCGGTTGCAGTTTGTCCCCGGCCCTGGTTGGTCGTGTGGGTGGCAGCCACTCGATGTGTCCCTTTCACGTCGATGTTTCTCTCTCTCTCTCCATTCCTCTCTCTCCCTCCCACTCTACCTGAACAAAAAATGGAAAAATCTCCTCCGGTGAGAATTAAAAAAAAACAAAAAATGAGATTGGTAGAGAAACATCGATGTGAGAGAGACACATCAATCAGTTGCCTCCTGCACAAGGTTCAACCGGGGCTGGGATCAAACCTGCAACCCAGTTTCCAGCTTTTGTCCAGGAATCCAACCCACAACCCTTCGTGGGGCTGACACTCTATCACTAAGCCACACCAGCCAGGGCACAACTGTAGTTTCTGATGCATTTTATCATGACAGTGAGACTTTCAGAATTAGGAGAGACCAGGACATTAGCTTCCCCAACATTTCCCAAACAGTGCTCCTTGGAACTGCAGAGGCACAAAACAGCAGTGTTAATGACTTTGTGACAGGGTAGATTTAGAAAACTGCACAGTTATACCAAGTTTAATGGATTTCTTTCCTATACAATTCTCAGAACCTGTACAATTCTCAGAACCTACACAATTCTCAGAACCTTTTCATTTAGCCTGTTAACAGACCTAGTAACAAACCAAGACAGGAAAATTCTAGGCAATATATCCTAAACTAACTTGACCAAGAAACCCTTTTACAGAAGATGCCATAGAATTACTGTTTTGAGGGATATCACTAGGGAAAATGCTGATCTAGACCAACTTGACAGGTTGTAACTTAGTGGCAGAGTCACAACAAAAAACCAAATCTCTTTATTCTCAATCTTATGTTCACTGACAGGAATGTTCCTACTTGTCTTCGGCTTCTTTGGTTGTAGAAAACTCCTTCAGCCCGTATCAAATAAGAAGAAATAGTGAGGGGCAGAGCCAAGCGGGAGCCTCATCCTGGGTGAGCCCACCACAGGACTCAAAAAAAGAAGCGTGCAGATTGCCGTCTCGGCACAACACTCAAATCTTAGTTGAATAATAATGAGCAGTAAAGAAATTATTGCGTGTATAAAGCATTTAAACTGTTTAACTTAAACTTGAAATGAACAGAAACTCTCCTGACATACATATTTTTATTAATTAATTTATTTTTGTTACAGATCTCCTTTTCCCCCCATTGATACCCTTCTCCCCTCCTCCCCCCCCCCCCCCCCACCTCACAGCATTGTTGTCTGTGTCCATTGGTTGTGCATATAGGCAATATGAGTTCTTTGGTTTATCTCTTCCCTACCCCCACCCACCTCCTCTGAGGTTTGTCAGTCTGAACCCTACTTCTATGTCTCTGGGTCTGTTTTGTTCATCCACTTATTTTGTTCATTATATTCCACAAATAAGTGAGATCATGTGATATTTGTCCTTCTCTGATTAGCATAATACTCTCCAGGTCCCTCCATGTTGTCTCAAAGGATAAGAGATCTTTCTTTCTTACAGCTACATAGTGTTCCATTGTTTGTGTGTATATATATATATATATATATTAAGGGAACCTTTTGAAAAATACATTTAAAATTTCTAATCTTCCACTAGCTGAAAATAAGCACTTTGAGTAATAATACAAATCACAACTTCAACTGATTGAAAACTTCATATTATGTTTAAATCAATTATTTGTATATACATATAAATATGGCATACACAAATATATATTTGCAAGATGTGTCTAGATAATACTAGGTGAAAGAATTGCATTTATAGTATCTTTTCTATACAAACTGTACTTGAAGTAACCAAATAGTTGATGAAGGGAAGCTTCTCTTTACAGAAATTTTCCAAGTAATAAATAAGAAAAAAATGATAGAATTACAATATCACCCTAATAAAATAATGAATCTAGACAATGATCATCAAGGCTCTTAAATCACAAAAAGAGAGACATACAAAATATTCATCTGTCCCCTGGTAGATTCTCCTATGATGTATTCTTGTCCTAAAATTGAACACAGATTTGATCAATTTCCTATTTCCAAATACCTTTTATTTGTAACAGAAGGTAGAGGAGTATGTTAAATGACACCAGTGTGGTTCAATTAGCAAAAATTAACAATGTGGGAAACTCTACAGAGCAAATACCCTGGTTTCTTCAACAGATATTGCGGGGGGGGGGGGGGGGGCAAGAAAATTATAAATTTGAGACATAGCAACTAATTTCAAATGCATGCCCTTTATTTGGATGCTGACAATACTTTTTGTGTGATGTTACTTTTTTTTTTTTTAAGGATACATACAGACACCATTTATAGACACTTGGTTTAAAATAGTCCATTGTTAGGTGGAGTCTTTTTAAAAATGTAACAAGATTGGTCCTGAGATGATAATTGTTGATGCTGGGTGATGGCTGTATAAAGGGCTCATTATGCTGTTCTCTCTACTTTTGTATATGTTTGAAATTATCCTTAATAAAAAAGGTTTTATTTAATGTTTGTTGCCAAATCACAGTACAGTTTATATACCACATCGGATTAAGTTTAAGTCAAAAGATAATCAATGTTTGATTATAAGGTGATCAAAGTTTATAAAAGTAGTAAGTCATTTACTCATTTAATATTTTTTTCTGCCTACAGAATTTTTAATCCATCTGTTTTTCCACTGAAAAACATCACATAGTAATAACTGCCATTTACTGAATATTACTTATTCAGAAGTTAGTATAAAAGACAAGATGTAAAGCTGATTATATTGTTTATATTAGAATTTCCATTTTATATTGTTTTGTCATTTATATGTTATTCTGAATCATATGACAAGTTAAAATCACACATGACAAAATTTAGAAAAAAAAATATTACTCTTTCACTCTTAACCACATTTCATAAAACTTTCCTTTTTGCTGTGTTCACTGTGTATGTGTGTATAAAATCTGTAGCTCAGTATCATGAATTTGCTCTATATTTGGCCAGCTATTTTGTGAATGTACTTGTTTCCTAATCTATTATATTGTAAATAACCCAAGAATTAGGTACTTATATGTTACTTGGAAAATCCTTTGGGTCTCAATTAAATTAAATTAAATTAAAAGTATTGTATATTTTAAAATAACAGGTTTTTTAAACAAAATCCACATAGATGCAGACAACAGAATAGTGGTTACCAGAGGGGACGTGAATGGGGAGGACAAGGAGGATATAGGGGGTCAAATACGTGGTGACAGCAGGAGACTAGGCTTCTGATGATGAGTATATGGTAGAGAAGATAGATGTGGCATTATGTTGTACACCTAAAATTTATATGATCTTATTCATCGATGTTACCCCAATAAATTTAATAAAAAGTAAACATGTTTTTCTTCCAGCATGAACATTCTTTTTTTCTTTAAATTAGGTTTGAAGAGTTGGTCTTGTTGAGAAGGTATGTGAAACCCAACCTCTGCCACTAATATGATGATCTTCGACAAACTACTAATTACAAGGAAGAAGCTTAAACACTTAGAAAACTATAATATAAATCATGAAACAGATAAATGGCATTCCCTACAGGGAAGGCTTTAGACCAGAGGTCAGCAGGCTCCTTCTGTAAAGGGTCCAGGTAGCAAATATTTTATCCTTTGCAAACCATACAAGCTCTGCTGCAAGTACTCAAGTCCGCGAATGCAGCCTGAGAGCAGCCACACTTGTGAACCAACAAGAGTGGCTGTGTGCTAATAAAACTTTATAACACTGGAATTTGAAATAATTTTCATGTATTAAGAAATATTATTTTTATTTTTATTTATTTTTTAACCATTTCAGCATTTAAAAACTGTTCTCGGCGGGGAGTTACTCCTACTGTCTCTCTTGCCACCCTGCATGGGCCCTGGGAACTCTGCAGTCTGATAAACTCTCCACTGGAGCCGCACAGACTCGCAGGCCCCAGGGAACTCTGCGAGAAGTTACTCCTACCGCCTCCCTTGCCACCCTGCATGGGCCCTGGGAACGCTGTAGCCTGCTAAGCTCTCGGCTGGAGCCCCACAGACTCGCGGGCACCAGGGGACTCGGCGGGATTCTGCTACCAAGGCTGAGTCCCGCGAACTCTGCGTGTTCTCTATTTCTTAGAGCATTGCAGAAACAGGCATCTTTATACATTTGGCACTAGTGGAAGCATGTTACATAATTGCAACATCAGAAGCAAATGATTTTCATGTGAAGGATCTCCAGTATATTTCCGTTTGACATTTTTGTCTAATGCATTTTAAACATTTAGATGAAAAGAACCCTCACACCCTTAAAAGTCTCTGGCAGGATCCAAGTTATAAAACAGCTGGATGAATTGGAGGTTATTTAAAAGGTAATTTTAAGTGACCTTGTATACTTACTATTTATATCAATGCAGGTGACAACAGCCAGGGAAAACGTAGGGACTCTAAATGCAGAGGAGGGCTTGGTTAGAAAGGGACTATGAAGGACAGAAGTTGTCAGTCTACTGTGTCAGTGGGGTGGGGTGATATATACATATTTTTGTACTAGGTTCTGGGGTTCAGGATGAAGTAAAGTCAGCAACCATTCTTGCAATAGCTGCAACACTGCAGAGAAAATCAAAGGGCAACAAAATGCAGTTCTTCCTACTAAAAAGTGGACAAAATAGTTAGGAAGGTAAAATGAGAAGAGACTTTGGAGATAATGGTGCTAAAAACTCAACTTAATGCCTTCTGTCTGAAAACCTGCATGTGAATAATTTGTAGACAGAGTAAAACCTTCTCTCCCAAATGCCTGGATCCTGAGTCAAGTACCTGAGTCAAGAATGGAGATTGCTGTGAATATTAGGTGACTTCAATTCTAAGAAAGGGTTCAAAGTGTAAATATTGTATTAATCAATGCTGAATAAAAAAAAAATAGCTATTATTTATCAATTGCCGACTGGATGCCTGGCAATTTCTCAGATGACACCCAACCAGTGCACAAATTCTCATCTGTGTAATGAGGGTTGAAGAAATAAGTAACCTTCGTAGGCTCACACGACTAGAAAAAGGCCATGCAGACATTGGAATCCAAGCTCTTTCTCATTTTATTGGCAGCAGCAGCAGACTTGCTTTGGCATCCCGGAGCTGCCCTTCCGTGCGCCTGAATGTGCAGAATGGCAATACTACACACAACCCAGCTCTGCAGAGACACACAGACTAGACAAGTGCTAGCACGAGAGTCTGGAGCCCTAGCTGCCCAGAGATGCCATTTCAAGCCCCTGTGTTTACAACAGATAAGAAAGGAGAGATGGTGCCCTGGCTGGTTTGGCTCAGTGGTTAGAGCGTCGGCCTGTGGTCCGGAGAGGCCCCGGTTCGGTTCCCGCTAAGGACATGTACCTCGGTTGCAGTTTGTCCCCAGCCTTGGTTGGATTGTGTGGGTGGCAAACACTCGATGTGTCCCTTTCACGTCGATGTTTTTCTCTCTCTCCCTCCAGCTCTATCTGAATAAAAAATGGAAAAATGTCTTCAAGTGAGGATAAAAAAAAAAATTAAAAAAAAAAAAAGAAAGAGATGGCAGTAAATCCAGTTAAAACTTGGACTTCCAATTATGATGCATTTCTCCATGTTGGATCTCCAAACCATTTCCCTGGAGCGATTAAAAGAGTAGAGGGGTAGCTAGTCCAGATCTACATTTGAGATCCATTATTTTCATTGATAGTTAAAGATCTGATTCCAAGATTTAATTTTTCTTAATGAAAAGAGTTCAAATTGTAATTCACAAAGGAAAAGCTTGAACTGGAGCCTTGACTTCCAAAGACATGACAAAACTTTTCTCTGGAGAGCTACAGAGAATTCTCCAAACACCTTTAGAACTCTTCATTTAATTAACAGAGATTATTTATTTCCAGACAGAAAGGCTGCCATTTCCCCTATCTGTGTTTCTTTACCCAACTAGATACCCTGGGGCTCCGGACTTTGGAAGCAGGACAGTGTTAATAACCCCCAAGGCCTGCCGACTTGATGAGCAGGAGAAATGCTGTTTCAAGAACATCTCTGAAGGCCAAGCCAGATGAGAGGAACCATCAATGTTCAGAAAATGTGGAATCAGAAAGTCTGAATATTTTCCGTGTTAGGGGCTCTAACGTCACAGGCAAATTTTTCTACCAGAAAATGACTCATCATAGTAATGAATTATGAAAAATGGCTATGGACATTCTACTTAATGTAAAGGTAAGTAGGCTATTTGTTTTATCCACCTTCTCTATTCCTTTTTCAGTATTTCTCTCTCACTTTCTTTAATCCTATTCCTGCATCCTCTTTAACTAGTTTTCTTGCAGAACTCTTGTAATTTCTTTTTTAAAGCATTTGCCATTCCTGGTTTCCACAGATCCTGATTTGTGCTGCCTCTTTGCTAGAATACTTGTTAGAACATTATTTTTTATTTTTCTGAATCTTCTGCCCTCTCTCTTGCCTACAATAATGGGAATTGGGGACTAAACAGACATAGGAAAAATATGTTCCCTGGGATTAAAAAAACTACCAGACAGGCCCCACCCTCCACATCTCCCTGCTACCATCATCTCACCCTAGCAAAGTGATTTCTGTTCCAAAGTTCTTCCTGAAATTCTCCTACACACTTTGAGGCCAGAACGAAGTGTGGCACACCAGGACTAGAGTGCACCACAGCAAAAGCATTTAGGCAGGCTCATTTGCCTGAGATATTTTGATAGCTGGTAAACTAAGAGTCAGGAACTCCGGGGACCCCTGCATGAAGCGTAACCAGGTAGCTGGGCCACATCAAAATATACTGAACACAGGCTTTGTTCCTTCTGCAAATCTTTCTATCTGCCCAAATTCATTGCCTTATTCTTTATTCAAAAATCTTTACTCTAATTAAATGGGCTTAGCAACATTACACAAATCATTCTTATTTCTTTAATATTATATTCTTTAGTTGTTTGAGAATATGGTGCACACACGCACAGAGAGACAGACACCACACACACACACATATACACACACCACACACACCAAAGAGTGCTAGAAAAAAATTGTGAGTGCAATGATGTTTGTTGGACTACATGGGTTTTGTCTAACTTGAAGATGAATGAAACACTAATTCAGCAATTTTTTTAAAAATCTAGTTTTATATTTAATATCTTATGAAGCTCAAATGAAATCTGGGTAACATGAAAGCACTAGAACACACATGAGAATTTAATAGAAAATAAATATTTCACTTCATGACAAAACACCAGTATGCAAAACTGAATAACCTTTATCTAATATATAAGAGTAGGGAAGGGCATCTCTTTAAACTATTCTCTGAGAAACTTTCATACTAGTTCATTCTTTCCTTTTCTGATGTGATTGCTTTTAAACATACAGGAAAATTCACTCCATCACCACCTTCTCGCATGGAGTGTAAAATTTGGGGGAGTAAACATGAGTGTGTACTGAAATCTGTGCTTCCATTGAATTCTAATGCACTTCAATCTCTCTGGTTCATTTTCATGTGGTTGAAACTTTGTGTTTTTTTAATATTGTTGAAACTGAATTTTTATTGATCAATTTGTGTGGTGGGTTTAAATGTTAGTCATGTAATGTCTTCAGTTATTAAAAAGAAGTTATTATAGCTCGTCAGAGGTAGACTCCACTCAGTTTTGTAATTTCGGTATTGAACTTCTGAAATTCATATCAAAACTGGAATGGGCCACATACTATAAAGTGAATAATGTAACTATACCAACTTTGACTGAATAAACTATAACCCAATTGAGATTCCCACATCGATGAGTTTCTCATATAATTTCTAACATACTTTGATTTTATTTCTAAATATATCCATTATTTTAAAATACTTTATTTTTTAAAGTCAGTTAGAATTGCAGATAAATTGTATACTATGTATTTATGTTACTTTTAGAATTCCTAGTGAATTGCAAAAAACTTACATAAATTATACATTAATTCATTCTATAAAATTATAAAGATCTCATCGCTTTTTAGAAAGTTCTTTTCATACAGAAAACAACTGTATACTTCTGTGTTTCTATTTTTGTTTCTCTGTCAAGATTCTACTATGAATTATTAAAGAGTAATTTAAATTACAAATACAGTCCATGTATTCAGACACAAGCTGATTTTTTTTTTAATGGGCTATTGAAATAGCTGAATTTGCAAGTCCAGTTAATACATGATCAAAAAACACTGCTGGTACAGTGCTATTTTCCAAGGAACTGAAAAAAAATGTGAGTCTTTTTTATTTTCAGAAATTTGATAAGAAGAAAATGATTTTTGCAAGAATCATTTCCTTTTACCTAAATAGATTTCTTATCTATAAAGGCAAATGGCCAGTTAACCCATTTTTGCGTGTCAAGTTCTATTGCAGAAGTGAAAATAATTTTAATTAGAGAATGTCATGTTCCCATGTTTTAAAGTATGAACTTATTTTCTATGAAACTAAATAGAGGAAGGGGACTTAACCCTACATGCTGTTATACAATAATTCACTCCCTGTCTCACTTAGAATACAACACAGAATCCTTACCATAGTCTACAAGATCTAACATGATCTGCCCTCACTCCAATTCCCAGTACCCAGTCTTGTCTCCAGCGATTCTGCCCTCACTCCTCTTTTCTTGAGAATCATCCTCCTTGTAATTCCTTCTATTCCAAAACACATCCCTGCCTCAGGGCCTTAGCAGTTACTATACCCTATGCCTGAAATGTTCTTGTCCCAGTGAACCACATGGTTCAATTCATCCGTTCAGTCAGCTCTCTGCTCAACATTACTTTGATAAAATTAGTCATCCTACCTAAAATCTTCCATATTTTACCCCATCACTCCCTGTTCTCTTCTCCTGCACATAGTAGATGCCATCAAAATTTAAATGTCTGAATGAGTGCTGCAACAAAACTCTGGTGGCAAAAAGTAAACAACTCTTCCCAAGTAGCATGGATGTCTGCACGGCAGCCCTTAATCTGGGTCTGGAAGGATGAACAGAAAGCCACTAGGCAGGAAACAGCATCCACTTGTGCAAAATGGCCAGTGGTTAAAGAAACTGAAACACAGAGTAAAACAGGGTAAGCAGTTGGAGATGTGACTTTGTCTGACTTGCAAAGGAAGTTAGTCACTGGGGAATAATTGAGGGTCTTTAACCCTGTAGAAAAGTAGATCATTCAGAAAGACCTTGTAGATACAAGTATGGAGGACAGATTCGGGCCAAGTACAAATGGAGTTCAGGAGACAATTTAGTCTAAGTGAGATATGATGGGAGTGTGAACTTAGGCTGTGTAATATGAAATGTTAGGAAGAGGATAGCTTTTGCTCATAAAAATTTCAGCAGTGATGACTATTATATATAGATAACACTTGTAGTCAAAATGTAATTTTACAAGAATTCTTCTTTCTTAATATTAGTTGAGCAGATGCAATATGAGAAAAAGAAAATAAATACAGAAAAATATCTAGGTCGCTGGACAATTTACTCCATTCCCTGAGTCAGAAGATGAATCGTGATGGTCTCACCAGATGCTGCTGCACCTTGCATGGCAACCACTGAAATACACACTAAGCAATGTTTCTAGAGCTTTGGGTTTCCCATGAGACAAATGCATTTGAAGAGATATGCGGGTTATACACGAAAAATAATTGTAAGTAGTATAAAGGGAATCTGATGAGTTTGATAAGGTTGTGCCCAGAGAGATTAATACACAATATTAAACTTAAATCAATAAAATTCTATCTGGTCTTTACTTGGGTGAAAATTAATGATGAAACAAACCATTCCATCACTTTGCCAGATAGTGATAGATACCAAATTATAACACAAAGATGGAATTTTTTAAATGCTAGAAACTTTCTCATGCTCAAAATAGTTTCAGATCAAATAGAATTTTACCCAAATACACTATTTTGTATAGAGAAATGCAAAAAGATCCATTTTTGCCTTATTTTCTACTACATTAAAACTACAAATGGTCCCAAACTTATGATGGTTTGACTTAAAATGTTTTGACTCTGCGATATTGCCATAACAATACACATCCGAAACTGAACTTCCGGTGACATGCTGTATGATGCTCTACCCTCACAGCTCCTGTCACCAATCTTTTGCCAATTTTAATTGGATTATTTGTTCTTTTGCCCTTGAATTTCATAAGTTATTTATACATTTTAGATATTAACCCCTTAACAGATGTATTGTTGCTTATGTTCTCCCATTCAGTGGGTTGTCTGTTGATTTCTATTGAAGGTTTGCTTTGCTGTGCAAAAACTCTTTAGTTTAGTGTAGTTTCATTTACTCTTTGTTTAGTTTCCCTTGCCCAAGTAGATATATCAGAAAAAAATATTGCCACAAAAAATGTCTGAGATTTTATTGCCTATATTTTCTTCAAAGATTTTTATGGTTTCAAGTCTTTAATCCATTGAATTTATTTTTGTGTATAGTGTAAAAAGGTGGTTTAGTTTCCCTTTTTTTTTTTTTTTTTTTTTGCACGTATCTGATGAGGTATGATAGAATTGTACCATTGAAACCTATATAATTTTACTAACCAATGTTACCCTAATACAATAAATTAAAAAATAAATAAGTAAATAAATAAAGTTATACCATTGATTGTATAATAACAACAACAGAAATCTAGACCGCATCAGAATGGACTCAGCTACTATCCAGGCCCATGTTCTAAAATATTATGACACAGATGAAGCCATTACAGGGAGAGAAGAGGGTCCCTTTCAGTCTCACGTGTGCTAACATTAGGGATGTTGAACCCGCCCAGCCCAGCTTCCCCAGACAGGAGAGGATTTGAAAGGCATCTCTGTGAATGTTACAAACTTAAAGGAGAAATTATGTTAAACACGTAACACTACAACTAATCTAATCATAATGTTTTTTTAATTATTTAGAGGCTCTTCAATATATAGCAATAACTAAAACTCATCACTATAATAATCAATTATCACTGCACGTGTGCTTTAAAGGAATGCTATTTGAGACTCAGAGAGGGCTGAGTAAACAACTGCACACTGGAAAAACACTTTAGTAGGTGTCCTTTTTTCATCTTTTCTCCTTTATTAAATTTTTTTTTTATTGATTTTAGGGAGAGAGGAAGGGAGAGGGAGAGAGAGATAGAAACATGAATGAGAAAGAACATCCATTGGCCGCCTCCTGCATGCCCCCCACTGGGGATCTGGCCCACAATGTGGGCGTTTGCCCTGACCAGGAATCAGACCGGTGACCTCTTAGTACATGGGTTGACGCTCAACCACGGAACCACTCTGGCTGGGCTTTCCTCCTTTTTTCAATAAAAATTAAAATACTTTCTGAGAATATGTCCTTCAACTCAGTAAAATGATATGAAAAAGACAACATTTTCCAAATCTAGAACACATGCTGTTTTAAAAATATATTTGGTCATAAATAACTATATTGAGCACATTGATAAATGCCCCTTTTGAAAGCTCTTTACTCACATGAACTTTAAATCACTGTTCAAAAAATAAAGGACTATTGGGAATTTGAAAAGTAAGCATAATTCAGTCCTTTCCAAGTTATTCTACACTTTTTCAAGGTTTGTTGTTTTTACAAAACATATACATATGCATATCTTGTCCCTGAGTCAGATTCATCTCAATGTCCTAAAGCAAAAGGAAATAATCAAATCACAACAGACTTTCAGATACAAGTCTGAGTGAAACTTAAAGACCATCTATAAGCTTGTGCCATTAAGTGTTTTAATGCATGGACTTCATTTATATTGGCTGCAAGGCAGTCTTGAGAGTAACCTGAGCAAGCTGTTTTCATCCGTCGTTGTGTTTAACCCGCCTACGTGCAAAAGCTGAACCCCACTGGCTCCACAATGTTTGTAAATACAAAGTGTTTGTTTGTTTGTTGTTAATCCTCATCCAGCGATATTTTTCCTTTTTTTTTATTTTATTTTATTTTTTTTTTATTTTGTAATCCTCACTCGAGGAAATTTTTCCATTTTTTGTTCAGATAGAGTGGGAGAGAGAGAAAGGAAGAGAGAGAGAGAGAAAAACATCGCCACCCGCACGACCAACCAGGGCCAGGGACAAACTGCAACCAAGGTCGCACCATTAGCGGGAACCAAACCCGGGTCTCTCTGGACCACAGGCCGTCGCTCTAACCGCTGAGCCAAACCGGCCAGGGCTCCACTGATTTTTTTTAGATAGAGAAGAAGGAAGGAAGGGAGGTCCAGAGAGAGGGAGGGGGGGGAAGAGGGAGGGAGAGGGAGAGTTAGAGAAAAAGAGAGAGAGAGACATCAGTGTGAGAGAGATCAATTGGTTGCCTCCCACAAGACCCCCAACCAGGGCCGGGGATGGAACTACAACCCTGGTACATGCCCTTGACAGGGAATCAAACCCATGACCATTCAGTCCGTGGGCTGAGTCTTTAACCACTGAGCAACCGCCCAGGGCAATTGTTTTTATGTGAAAGACCAAACAAATATAATTCCTTTCTTTCCACTGTATTAATAGGACAGAATTCAACTGGCTGACTATTATCTGGAACTATTTTTTCTTCACATATTGAGTTCATGACAATATTCAGTCTCCCCACCAAAAGCATAGCATGGAAAAAAAAGGAGCAGAACATTACTTTTCAAAATCAAAAAGAAAATAAACTTACACAACCAATTACCATATTTAGAGGGTGCAACTTATTCGAGAAAGAAGTGGGCTTATTAATTTAAATTTTCCCTCCAATTTCATTAGATTAATTTTTATTGCTTTAGTAGTTATTGAGATTTAAAAGTTCACTTTTTTCATATTTGAATAAGCTGAATGAATTTTATCTATTATTTGAAAGCCATGATGTTTCCTAAACTACTGAGGAAAAAAAAGGAAAGAGAGAGAATCATGAAAACCTTTCTTACAATGACATGGAAGATATACCAAATTCAACAGCCTTAGCAAACATGATAAAGCAGAGACAATATTTGCCACACTGAATACATAAGTGCTCAAACACTAAGTCCAATCTTTGTTTAAAGTACTGCTGTTTAGTCTTCTCACATTTCACATTGAAAATTGCTATAATATCTAAGAGATCTATGCTACACACAGGCTGGTAAACAGGACAGTAACAGGATAATCATCCAACTGCATGTAAGTCATTTCAGCCGCAATTTCCAAGCCAGTGAACACAATAAAAATAGGCTTCTGGTGATTCAATATGTTATCAGACTACTCTCAGGCCTTGCCTCTATACTAATGTGGCAGAAACCCAGTGCAGCCCAGAACATTATATATCCAAAACATGAATTATTTTCTTTTTTCACAAAATACTAGGTGATCTCCCATATTGTGGCCAATATATAATGTAGGATGGAGTACATTCAACTGTTGACTTCAAATAAGAGAATGAATGGTAGTCTTGAAAATTTTTCTGGAATAGCCAAGTATGATGATCCAAGTTAAGTCCACTATTCTCCTCTAAATATATTCATTGTCAAATATCTATATATAACAGTAGTTTTAGCTGAACATGATTTTTTCTCACTAATTCAATTCAACAATATTTATTCTCTATGCAATAAAACACAGTCTTGAAAATCTAGAGTGGAAGGCCAGAGTGTACTCTACCAGAAGGGAAATGATAAAGGATCCAACTCAAATTCTTTTCAGGGAACAATCACATAGCAAATTGAAGAATTCATAACCTGGTGAATTTTAAAATCTCATTACTCATTTATAATATTTTCTATTTATAAATAAAAAAGTATTCTCTAAATGAAAAGTGGAGAAAAGTAGCTATTATATGTACTAAATTGAATATGTTCTTCAAATCATTATTAATTAGAAGTATAATGCAGTCATTTCATAAAGTGCCTAAATCAGTTGGTAAGTCCTAAGTCCATCTGATAGAGATTTTCAAATCCAAAGAAAATATTTCTAGAATTTTTGTTTTAAGATTCAACAATACAAGGTAGGGCACTGTATGGTTGAAATTCTGGGAATGCCACTCTTTTCACAAGTACATCATTAAAATAGCCTCCAGGGAATTGCATCACCCAAGAATATTACTGAATTAAGAAAATTCTTCCAACAAAAAATGTTATTCCATACCTATGGACTGGGTATCTGCCTAGATACCTAATCACCCTTATGCATGCTTAATTTTAAAATGTAAATAATTTTTGTAAATTTTAAACACTCCAGTTTCAGCAAAGGAACATGAAAAGAAGCTACCAGTAGCTTTGAGTACATAGTTTAGAAACTACATTAAACCTGAGCACTTCCCCTTCTTAGAAACAAACCTGAAGTCTGGTAAGCAAAGGAAATGTAATCCAAGAACCAAATCATGATAAATTGCTTCTATTCTTTGAGCAAGAATATTAATTGTAGAAGATTAAATTGACTCATCTGGCACAGGAACTTTTATTTTTGTCAAAGAGAAATCATTTCATCTGAGGGGACAAAACAGTGATATTTTAGAATTTTGTTAAAGAGACATCCAAATGACTTCCCTCAGGATGGATACTGTAGACTGGTGAGTCTGTTTCTTGGTGTAGACAAACACATTAGGCATTAAATTATTTTTTGTATGAATTCAAGGCATACTTTCTTTCATTTATTCAGTCCTCCAGTGGAGACAATCTGAATGTACTTAATGTCATTTACGTCAGAAACAGTCATTTGGGTAGAAGCATCCTTTTGAAAAGACAATATCAGTCTTAAAAATTACAATGAACAATCATGAAAAAATCTGTTTCAACATGATACTGAAATGGCATCTTAATAATTAAAAATTTTCTTCACTGAACCAAAAAAAAAAAGAAAGAAAATGTGACTTACAAGTCAAGGTTCTTAGTTCAAGTTTAAACTAAATATTTTAAAATCTAACCTAATTAGTAAGTAGAGTAACCAAAAGAAAATGTTATTGAGTAGCCTAGTAAGGGCTAAAAGAAATGACTAAATGAAAATTTAATAAATTTATTAATATTATAAAAGGAAAGTCTTGTTTTAGTAATAAAAGTCACAAAATGAGTATATTAAAAGTATACAAAATTACATCTGTTTTTCTGCATTTGGAAAAAGTTTAAACTAATGAGTGTATTGACACACAAACAGCATCCTTTCCTGGCCAAGTATGGAACAAAGAAAACAATTTCCAGCGCGCTATTTTACAATCACTGATATAAATGAATAGAGCACAGTTCAGGTGGGTTGTAGGCAGCAGGAAAAAATGGCACCAGGTGTGACCCTCGGTTCAGCAACTTCAGTTCTTGAATTCCGGCTAAGAGAATAATTTAGAGCCAAGGCGCACTTTATAAAAGAAAGCTTATTTAGAAAGTCACAGAGGTAGAAGAAGTGAGCCATAGCAGTAATGGGTTCAGGAAACAAAATATAGCAAAAGGAGGGCCCTTGGAGCTGGGGGGGGGGGGGGGGGGAGGGCGGAATACAGGCCTTGAGAGGAAAGAGAGCTTCAGGTGTACTCAGAGTGAGACAGCTCCACCCCCCCACCCCCACCCACCCCCAACCCCGGGGAACGCAGCGGGTGGGGAAAGGCAAGGGGCTGCACGCTCCACAGGGGGAGCTTACTGGGTCCTCCATCCTGGGGGCTTTAACCTGAGGTTTCAGGGGAGGATCTCAGTAGAATATTCATCAGCTTTCCCAGTGTGTTGCCTCAGGGTCGTGGTCTCCACGGATTGGTGGGCATCAGGGGAGGGGTCGTTAGTAAATGCAGTTGGTCCTGATGTCAGCCATGGTATCACTCCACCTGCTTTATGCTGTTTTTCTGGGCCTGGAGCTAAAACACAGTTTAGGCCTAGATGTCATCTCCTAAAGTTAATGCTTAAGGGAGTGGTCTTGCAAGAGCTTGTAGTTCTGCCCTTGCTAGGCACGCAGGGCTCCACCATGGTGACCCTCTGTACCGGACCCATTTTTCCCACTCTGCTCCTGCCTGTCTAAATGCCTGCTACAAGATGATTGATTCTGGACGCTGAAAATTAGAAACACATTGACTATGTCTTTTCATGTACAACTTTGCTTAAAACACAGATTCTATCATACAAAAATTTATCTAATCTGGTATTTCCATAATTACTTTTAAATAAAGAAATTGAGCTCATATATAAAGTAAATATCTGTACTTGAAAATAAGTTTACTATTAACCACAAAAGTAACAACCAAACTTTGACAATTCCGTTCACTGTGGCTTTTTATAATTCTAACTAGCGAGCATTTGAACATAACTAATTTGTGGTAGAACAATAATTACATTATCCAAGAACTTTTAAAAATTAACAATAACAAAAAAAGCAACACCAGCGTTATCCTGTTGAAGGTGATCAGAAACAAGCTTTCGTACCTCTAACTTTGTGAATGTAACATGGTTGGGAATTACTCTGATAAAAATCAAATTTGCCCAAGGGCATGCTTAATCTAAACATGAAATGTCTGGAAGCTGAACAACTATAAGGTAAACCAAAAATAAACTAATTCAAGTAGAGAGTAGCCTACTTTCTCCCTTAAAGTAAAGAAACTTAGAAAAATCTAATTACTAATCTGTTTCAACTCTGAGGTTTTATCTTTAATCCACTAAAAGTTAAAAGGCAATGCATCAAAACTGTAGGCCTGTGGGGGAAATGTTGCTGTGGAAAGCCACCTGGTTTCACATCCATATATTTAAAGCTGTGCTTTTATTCTTATTTCTCTCTTTTTTTTTTTTTTTAATCCCCCAAAACTTGCTGCACTAGAGACTTATTTTATTGCACTGACTTTCGAAAATCACATATAGACACTTGGATAAAACACATTTAATGACTTTATAATTAAACAATATGATTGTTTGGAGGACAGATTTTTCCCTGTTAAGTAGAAGAAGAAAAAAAATAATAAGGTTTAAAAAATAATAACTAGATAGGTACAAGTAAGAGAAAGGACATAAATAAGAAATATCTGCAATCTTTTCCCATACTATCTTTCTTGCTTTATCAGCCATTTCTCCTCCAAGTACACCCTGCCTCCTCTGACAAGGGCATCAGCCACCTCCTGGGCTGTGCTTTCCCAACTCTGCACCGCTGCCCTCTCTGCTGATTTAAATATCACCCGTCTGAGACTCTGCACAAATCCCATTTCACTAATCTCAACCATGCCCTTAGGCCTCAGACACATACTCAACCAGACGTTCTCTCTTTTCCTGAACCTCTTAAACTTTTCTACCTTTGTAATAGAAACCTTAACCTATTATGGTGTATACTACAGTTATATATACTTGCCATATACACCCAAAGACTGCAACTTCCTAAGGCATGGATCAATGGTCCTGGTAATTTTGTGCCCCTGCAGTGATCAGCACAGTGCTTTTCCCACTGATTAAAGAAGAAATCGTTATTAATTAACAAACTTTCAGTTTTGTTTTCACTCTCTCTTTACTTTTATTTTTACAATCCACAAAAAAATGTTTATGGTTTGTATTTTGTGTTATCTTTATAATTTTCTCCATTTAGACCCATTGCATAAAAGGACTGGTGAAATCTTAGTCACTTTCTTTAAAAAATGAAACTTTTTCCTTCTCAGTCTTCAGGAATCACCAACACCATGACATTAGTCCACCATCCATGTAAATGTAACTCTACTTTTTTTAGAAATAAGGTCTGTGAAAGCTTTTTTTCAAACATTTTCTCCATAACTTAACAGTAATTTTGTTGTTGGGCGTGGGGAGTGGGAAGGATGTCTACCAGCTTTCTGGCCACTGTTCTTACTACACTGTGAAACCTGTTCTTACATTAAAGTAAATGGTGTAGGTGAATACTCAAGAACTGGGGAAGAGATCTTCTAGAGAACTCTTGTGAAAACCTACTTTCCTCCAGTGTAAGCACACTAGAAATTTTAAAACTGTTGTTGATCAAACTTTACTATGGTGGTATTTGTGCATTAGTGTGTTGTACATTAGCACACTAGCTAACAAAACCTTACTGTGCAGGTATGTATGTCACGTGTTTAAAGCCAAGAACTGGGCAGTCCCAGTACCACAGAAATAGCCTTCTCTTGGGTACATAAAAATCTCAAGGAAGAAAGAAAATTATTGTTCGTCTAAATCACAGGGTCCTCGAAGACTAGGACTATGTCTTTAATCTGCTTGTCTCTTCCAGGGCCCAGAAGAATATCTAGTACTCGTAAGGACCAGTGAATAATTAGTGGAATAAATGAATTACTCAATGGTTAGTGCTATTTTACTACATTCCCTGGATATTATATGATTCCTAATCCCTTAGCACTATTAACAAATATCAAGGTTCAGATTTTTATTTTGTCTCATGCCTCAGTCCTTTCGGGCTGCTACAAAAAAAATAACATAAACTGGGTGGCTTATAGCAACAAATATGTATGTCTCACTGTTCTACGGGCTGGGAAGCCTGAGATCAGAGCACTAGCAGGGTGACATTTTGGGGAGGGCCCTCTTTCTGGTTTAGCTGGTGACTTCTCACTGCATCCTCAAAAGATGGAAGGGCCAGGGATGTCTCTGGAGACTCTTCTATAAGGCACTACATCTCGTTTGTGAGGGCTCTGCCAAAGGCCCACCTCAACGGTGGAGGTTAAGATTTCACCATGTGAATTTGAGGAGGTAAACAAACACGCAGACCATGACACCTGAGATACCCTCGGGAGTTGAGTTTTGGTTACAGGATTTTAGCCAACATATGGAAGTGGAAAAGTTGCTACTTACTGAAAACTCTTAGACCTGATCATAATATTCCACTAAGTCAATATCTCCACCAACAGCTTTTCTGGCCTCTGGTAACCTGGACCAGAATAAATCCAACAGGGAAACTAAATTGTTGTCAAGTTTCCATCTTGCCAACTTGTGCACAGGCCTAGGAAGCTTATGAGTCCCTAGGATTAGCCTAGACGTGGAAGATTCAGACAGAGCGATCCTTTATTCACTCCTACCTCCACTGCGATCCTAGTAAGCGCCACCTGGCATGACACCTGGCTTCGCCTCTCTCTCTCTGTACCATGTTGGACCATCTGGCTTTCCTCCCAGGTGGCACATTTTATTTTCCCCTCTGAAATCTACATCCTTGTAATAGCAAGATTTTTAAACCGAAGGACATTTCTACAGAATGAGTCTTTCAGCATAACATCTAATTTAATAGCTTACTTCTAAGGAAAGTAAAAGTCATACTAATCATTGTTAGACTCACTAGAATAGATCCATAAGGCATCAGCAAAATTACATTTTTATAAAGAACCAGGTGAAAATGTAGCACTCATTACCTGGGAAAAGATTTCTATAATCTATGACACTTTTTGTTGTTGTTGTTCGGATAGAGTGGGAGGGAGAGAGAGAGAGAGGTAGAGAGAAACATCAACATGAAAGGGACACATCAAGTGTCTGCCACCCACATGCCAACCAGGGCCTGGGACAAACTGCAACCGAGGTACGTGCCCTAAGCGGGAACCAAACCTGGGTCCATCTGGACCACAAGCCGACGCTAACCGCTGAGTCAAACTGGCCAGGGCTATGACACTTATTGAGCAATTTATTTTAATTACCTTATTTCCAAATGGACCACTTTATAATGTTTATGGAAAATACTTCCAAAAACATCCCAGTAGTTACTGAGTTAATTTATTTTATTGTCTTTAATTATTGATATGACTATCTTCAACCAATTTAAAGTTTTCACTAGAAATGGTTATCATTAGTAGTAGACATAAAATGCATGATTCAAAAACAAAATATAGGTAATCTATTTTTCTGATTATTTATTTGAAAGTCAAATGTTGGAAAGTTGAATGTCCATGGCTTCAAGGTAGTTTCATCCCCATAAGAATCAAAAATAATAATATAGAAGAATATTATTATATATCATGTAACTATATAATAATAATGGTTCTGGGACTACTGCCCTTCTCAGATCCAAGCAACATGGTGACAAGAATTCTTGCAGGCATGTGGGATGCTCAGAAATTAATGACAGATGAAAGAAATACCAGATGTCCCAAGAACCTCCAGTAGTCTGATCCAAACTTGTCCCCTTCCCCTGGGCCTACTATCATTTTATACGGGTGCTGGGGCTGTCTCTAGTCCTTAAACCTCTGCCAGCAGGGCTCAGTACGCAGTGGGAGCAAGATAAAAGGAGGCTGTGTCCACTGCTGCAGCACAGGGGAGTCCTGCTCTACTCTGCATCAGCACCTACGTGGCCTCCACAACCCAGGCCTCCCGTGAGGAGTGGGAAGAGGAAGAAGTGGGATGCACAGAGCAGTGCATGGAAAGGTGAGTTAGGCAGGGTAAACAGTCACTGTGTGAGCATACAAGATCCAAGCCACTGGCGGCACAGGACTTCCTTGTTCAGAGAGTAAGATTTCAGTACACTGAGGAAGATTTGGAGCTGGCTTAAAAAAATCTCCCTCTGTTGCCACACTGAAAACAGGAACTCTTTTCCAAGAGCCAAAATCAGACTACATTACAGCTGAAATTATATTTCATCGGAACCATATGAAAAACCCAATTCAGTGAATAAGAAACTCTCTATAGACGACATGGAGGGACCTGGAGAGTATCATCCTAAGCGAAACAAGCCAAGCAGAGGAAGACAAATACCACATGATCTCACTTATTTGTGGAATATAATGAACATAACAGTCTAAGGAACTGGGTGGTCCCAGAGATGTGGAAGTGGGGCACAGACTGACAATCCCCAGAAGAGAGGGTGGTGGGGGAGAGATAAACCACAGAACTTATATGCATGTATGCATGAACAGTGGACATGGACAACAAACCTGGGGACAGGGCGGGGAGGGAGAGGGAGGGGGTATCAGTGGGGGGAAAAGGAGAAACATCTGTAACAAAAATAAATTAATTAATTTAAAAAATAACTAACTAAATAAATAAATAAGAAACTGTCTATATATGGATTATATATTGTATGATGCAGGACCTGTGTCAAAGATAACTGTTAAACACAAGTGGTACAAACCATACACAACACCAACCATCATTTATTGATTATGTCTTTATAAGTTTCTAACACGGGCAAGGCATTTTTTAAAGAACTGAAGATTGAGTGGTGAATAAAACAGATAAGGAAAATGTCCATATGGTTGCCATTAAAGAATACCTTTTAATATTTGAAGAATACCTTTTACTATTTACCTGTCAAGTGATAGAACTTGTTGTTTTCCACTTTCTCTAAGAAGTATCTTTCTTTCTCCATTGTATCCATGAATCCTCCCTGAACACAGCTAGCCAGAAATCACCAACTTTTCTGGGATCTAATGAACGTGGACTCTGTACTGCTCATTTCACTCAGCATATGTTTCTTCATTTTTGTTTTTTCACTTTTTTATGCATGGGTCTTATAAGCACTGTGTATAAAATGTGTAATTTGTTGTATAACCGATGCCCTCAAGTATAAATTGGCACAAAGTAGGAGACTAATAAATGTTGACTAGTTAGAACAAATTAAAAGTAAAATAATGATATTTTCAAAAGACTAACTTCCTGTAATTCAAAATTTGCTGACACAAATTTGTTGGCCCTTGACTAAGTCTTAACATAAATTAAATAGTTAAGGGTCAATAATTTGATCCTAATACTATTCTATCAATCAGAAGAAAATATTAAATATTTTGAAGAGAGTTGGTTCCAGTCTTCACTCTGTTCCCAACTTTTGGAAGCTGAGCATGTCTCTACATTCATGCTACGTATGCCAAAAATGAAAGGCCCTAATGGCCCAGTTAGAACCATTTATCAGGGTCATGGTTGCAGTAAACAGCCTTGAAAAATTAGATAATGCCTTTCTCCAGACAAAGAATGTGCTATTTCTGCTCACTAAAAAAGATGTGAATTCCCCAAGTCCCAAGCTCAGCGTCCTGTAACTCAATTCACTGTATGTGCAAGTACTCAGCCAGGCCCACCTGCTTGGGACTCAGGGGACATGAAGAACCAGTTCACATGAACATGAAACTCAGGCTTTTTTTTTTTGAGTAATAAAGTCCTTTGTCTCTGATGCAGCAGTATCGTGTCTTCTACCAACATCTGTGAAGTGGTAGGACACAAACCTATTAGCCTGCAAGTCAGGTAACCTTTTAGACTTTTCACAGTTCCTGACAGTAACTAGTGGGGTGACTTTTCATAAGTCACTTAGTCACTCAAAGTCTCCCTCTCCTCACCTTTTAAAATAAGGAATTTTCCCTGGCCAGTTTTGCTCAGCGGTTAGAGCGTCAGCCCATGGACCAGAGAGTCCCAAGTTCGGTTCCCACTAAGAACACGTACCTCGGTTGCAGTTTGTCCCTGCCCCAGTTGGGGTCGTGTGGGTGGCAGCTAGTAGATGTGTCTCTCTCTCATCAATGTTTCTCTCTCATCAATGTTTCTCTCTCATCAATGTTTCTCTCTCTCTTCCTCTCTTTCTCCCTCCTGCTCTATTTTAACAAAAAAATGGGAAAAAATGTCCTCGGGTGAAGATAAAAATAAATAAATAAATAAATAAATAAATAAATAAATAAATAAATAATTTTAATAAGAGTACCTCTCAAATTGCTTCCAAAAGAGAATGTTTATAATTCCTCTGACTAGAGAAGGAACTAGCTTAGAAGAGGATGTAGTCTTCCCTTTACTTATTTCTACCACCTTTATCATTATAGATAAAAATAAAATATTTTATAAACTTCTGTTTGTTATTATTTAATCTCAGGGAGATTCGAGGGGGAACGAGCATGTATCATGCTACATGTGGAGAACTTTTTCTATAATACTAATTGATATAAGAATATACTCTTAGAAAAGGAGAAATAAAATATGTTTTGATATTTCAGATATTATGATTGGCCCCATAAAAATCACTGTGATCATATTTGTCAGTGATATTTTTAATTCTTAAATATCTTTTGTCTCCTATGTTAGTCTAATATTACATAGGAGCCATTCTGAATTTATTCCACAGAGATATTAAGCAAATACTTCTCTGCTTCTTCATATTTCCCACCTCCCTTAAGTAGGTAGCTTCCCTTTCCCCTCTGAAACAACCATGAGGTCATATGCTGAAATAGTGACATTATAAGATGAAAGAGCCTTGGTCAGCCTGAGCCTGTTATTAGCTACGTTGCACAGGGCCTTATGCTTTTTGGACACCTAGTATTAGCAAGTAATAAACCAGTGTTGTGTTAAGCCACTGATATCTCAGACTAAGTTTATTAACACAATAGAGAGGAGCCTATCTAATGAATGCAGAATTCATGCCAGGAGTGGGGTGTTACCAAAAGAAAACTTTGACATACGTCACTGCCTTAGTGGTCACATAACAGAAAGCAAGGGAACTGGTATCAGAGGCTAAAAAGATGGTCATCCATATTATTTATTGGCAAGATATTTGGTAAATAGTTCCATGAAGTCATTTGGAAAGCAAATACTGAACAGGGAACTCCAAAAAGAGAGACTGAAAAAAAATTTTTGAGTGTATTGGTTGTTTTTTATTGAGGCTGGCATGTAAATATCAGATAAGAGATAAGCATCTCAGGAAAGAATGTACTGATCGTAAGAAGGCAATGTCAAAGAGAAAAGAGAGTATCCCAAAATCCAGGGCCCTGTTGGTTATATAAGCCAATTGCTTTAAAAACCTAAACTATAGATGATGAGATTAAAATCAAGTAGATAATGCTCAATAAAACCTATCAGTAGATTAAAATGCTTCAAAGGAAATTTCAGATTAAAAGTATAATCTTCTATCTATTGTTCTAGCTAGATTCAGTATATCTATCCACCATTAATTCAAGTAAAAGAAAGAGAGTTTGAGATGAATATGTGAGGGAAGAAAAGCAAAGAAATGTAGCAGATCTGAGAGCTAAATCCCAAACATAACTTTCCATTTAATTACTAGATCATATAATTGACTAGATTCAATGAAAGCTTATAAAGTTTCAAGAGAGTTGTACCAAGCAGCTTTTTGGCTCCTTCTCTGTCGGGTTCAGCCTCCTCGCCTCCACCCCAACCTCCACCATATCCCCAAGGGTGACCCAGAAGACCTACCAGGTATCCACCTCTGGCCCCTGGGCCTTCAGCAGCTGTTCACACTCTAGTGGGCCTGGCACCCGCATCAGCTTCTTAGCCATTTCACTAGGTGGGCAGTGGCTACCCAGTTGGCCTAGGTGCCAACATCAATCTGGTTGAGGGTATGGAAGGGTTGGGAATATGGGGAGCATCACAGCTGTCAAAGTGAACCAGAGCCTGCTGAGCCCCCTGAAGCTAGAGGTGGACCCCAACATCCAGACCATGGGCAATCAGGAGAAGGAGCAGATCAAGAGTCTCAAAAAGTTTGCTTCCTTCATCAATAAGGTATAGGGTCTGGAGAAGCAGGTTAAGATTCTGGAGACAGCCCTGGCCAGTTTGGCTCAGAGATTGAGCATCGGCCTGCAGACCAGAGAGTCCTGGGTTCGGTTCCTGCTAGGGGCACGTACCACAAAAACAAAAAGATTCTGGAGACCAAGTGGAACCTCCTGCAGAAGAGACTCACAGTAACGTCAACAACATGTTCAAGAGCTACATCAACTAGCTTTGGCAGCAGCTAGACACACTGGTCCAGAGGAAACAGGTTGGAGGCAGAGTTTGGCAACATGCAGAGGCTGGTGGAGGACTTGAAGAGTAAGTATGAGGATGAGATCAACAAGCACACAGAGATGAGCAATGAATTTGTCCTCATCAAGGAGAATGTGGATGAAGCTAACATGAACAAGGTAGACCTGGAGTCCCACCTGGAAAGGTTGGCCAATGAGATAAACTTCTACAGGCAGCTGTGTGAAGAGGAGATTCATGAGCTGCAGTCCTAGATCTCTGACCTGTCCACGGTACTGTCATGGACAACGACCTCTCCCTGGACCTAGATAGCATCATCACCAAGGTCAAGGCCCAGTACTAGGAGATTGCCATCCTCAGCCTGCCGAGGCTGAGACCATGTACCAGATCAAGTACAAGGAGCTGCAGACATTGGCTGGGAAGCAGGGGATGACCTGCAACGCACAAAGACTGAGATTTCTGAGATGAACTGGAACATCAGCCAACTCCAGACTGAGATCGAGGGCATCAAAGGCCAGAGGGCTTCCCTGGAGGTTGCCATCACTGATACCAAGCATCATGGGGAGCTGGCCATCAAGAATGCTCAGGCCAAGGTGGCTAAGCTAGAAGCCACTATGAGACCCACCAAGAAGGACATGGTCCAGCAGTTGTGTGAGTACTGGGAGCTCATGACCTTCTAGCTGGCTCTGGACATGGAGATTTCCACCTACTGAAAGCTGCTGGAGGGCGAGGAGAACCAGTTGGAGTGTGTGGTGCAGAACATGAATATTCATACCAAGACCACTAACGGCTACTCAGATGGGCTGAGCCTGGCTTAGGGGAACCTCACCTATGAACTAGGCTTCAAGCCAACTTGTGCTCTGGTAGGGGCTCTGACTCCTTCAGCCACGCCAGCACCTACTCTTCCAAGATGGTGAATATGAAGAAGATTGAGACCTGTAATGCGTCATCTGATGTCTTACCCAAGTGAATGACTACTGCAGTCCCTCCTGTCTTCCAAGCTGGTGGGGAAGGAGCTGTGCAGGGGAGCAGCAGGCACAGGAGACCTGCCTGAGGCTCAACCCAGTCCTCAGCTCACCCTTGGGGTGAGGGAGTTTACTGCCTGGGGAATCGCTTCTTACCTATGTCCAATGCTAAAAGTTAAATCAAGTGCTTTTTCCAAAATAAAGTCTCAGCTGATTCTGCTAAATCTGAGAGAGAGAGAGAGAGAGAGAGAGAGAGAGAGAGAGAGAGAGAGAGAGCTGTAATAAGAAAACTACAAACTTGTGATTATTTGTGATATAAAATGACTCAGACCTCTAAACTTCAAGGGACAGCAATTAGTCTTCAAAAGCCACACACTCTCCAAAAAGTTAGTATTATTCAATGTCTACTTCAGAAGTGACCAAAGAAGATAAAGAAAGAGATGAACTTCACAAGGTGCACAGTCAGGGCTAGTGAGAACAATGAACAAAGAAGCCCTGCTGGGGACACCTAGACGAGTCACAGAACGTTCTTCTGCCCCAGGGCAGGGATAGAGGGCCCTCCAGGTGTCAGCCACGGGGACTTCAGAATCACTAGACCAGTGCCTGCCATGTCTAACATTGTGCTGATTGAAGTTCTCCTTTCCATTTTATACTACTTCAGATTATGTTTGTCTTTTATTTCACAGGAGTCTACAATAAGAGGAGCACATTCAGACCTGATATAGAGACCAATGTGTGTTATTCTCGTCTCTGAGCTTAATGCAATAACTACATGGAACTTTTTGTCCTTTGAGAAGATATTCTACATATGTAAAGAAGAGAGAAGAGATTGTTGATGACTAAAAGGGAATATTACACCAGAGATATTTATTCCTCAGCAAGTATCCATGTGTCCCTCCATATGTCACATCCCCGCAGTTAGGTATGCAGGTTGATGGGACTAATTCTGACCAATGGGCAGTGAGCAGAAGGATGTGTGTCATTTCTAAGTCAAAGCACTTACAAGCCAACACATAACCCTCCAGCTTGTTCTTCCCCTGCTGGGACAATCATGCAACCAACCATATTTTGACATAGAAATATTACAAGGTGATGGTGGCTCAGCCAGAACAGGTCCCTGAGCAACTATGTGGGTAAGAATCCCACACCATCACCACTGACCTGCATTGGACATAAAATGTGAGCAAGAAAAAATTCTTTCTTTTATTAAACCACTGATATTAGAGGCTTAATTTATTATTTCAGTTTACCCTAATATATCCTATCTAATATATTTGCCCATAGGGTAGAAGGTTCCATGAGAAGAATGAGTGGTCATAGACAAGGACTGTAGTGATGGACTTATCTGTCACCCTGTACGGAAGAGATCCAGAGAACCAACCCTGTTAATTTGGTCCCAATGGCACAGAAAGCAGAGCAATGAGCCGAGGGAAGTCATTAACACTGCATCCATCATGAAACACTAATCCCACCTAAAGGGGAAAATACTGAGGAGTGAGAGAGTAATACCCCTGAAGCCACGGTTGGGGGGAAAGGGTGGGAATATCAATTTCTTCTTTATTGACTTCACCCAGAAAAGAAGACTAACTTTTTTTTTTTTTTTTTTTTTTTTTTTTTAGTGTCTGTTATTTAAAATGCCTGATTCCATTGGCTGTCAGGACAGACCTTATAGGATTTGACAAAACTCGTCTCAAAGCTTGTCTGCAGGCTAAATCCCAAAGGGAAACTTCGAAGCTCATTTTTAACAGGTCCTTAAAACAGTGTTTTAGCAGACAAAGAAAGTTAATAGGCAAAAATAAATTCTCAAAATAGTGTTCCTGTCTTTTGGTATCTAAATACTTCTTTTGGTAGAGACAGGGAAATGTCATTAGAGAAGTAATTCTAAAACTTTTTAGAAAAGGTGTTTGTTTGTAGTTACACTAAACTAAAACAATGTATTTAAAGTTGGAAAAAAATGTAAATGCCTTTTTTGTTATTACTGAAATAGGAAAGTTTCCACTTGTTATTCTTTTGATGAGTTAGTGCAATTTTTCTCATGTTTGGCCTTTTGTGTAACACATGGGAGAAAATTATATGTGTAGAACAGCCGTCAGTGAAGGCTGAACAAAGATTGCTAAAATTCAATCTTTCTCATTTTCTCTAAACATTGTTTGATAGTTTTCCCAGAAGCTGTGAAATCAGTTACTAATGGACCAACTCTTCCTCTTTGAAAACAGAGAAAATAAAACAATTCTGAATTTTGGTATGCATTTTTAAAAATCTGACAGTTGACCATTTTTTTATTGTATTTATTGATTTGAGAAAGAGACCTCTCCACTGTTCCAATTATCTATGCATTCATCGGTTGCTTCACGTATGTGCCCTAACTGGAAATTGAACCCACAACCTTGGTACATGAGGACAACACTTCAACCAACTAAGCTACCTGGCCAGGGCTGATGGATGACAGACTTTTTAAAGAACTTTGTTAGTTTATAAAATTTTGTCAAAAGATAAACTTTTGTAATTCTTTTTCTTTGTTGTTATTAATCCTCACCCAAGGATATTTTTCCATGGATTTTTAGATAGAGTGGAAGGGAGGGAAGGAGGGAGAGAGAGAGAGAAAGAGAGAGAGAGAGAAACATCATCAAGTGGTTGCCTCCCGCACGATCCTAACCAGGGCTGAGGATCGAACCTGCAACCCAGGTACATGCATTTGACTGGGAATCAAATTCTCGTCCCTTTGGTTGGCAGGCTGACACTCTAACCTCTGAGCCTAATGGGTCAGGGCTGTAATTATTTTATGTCTCCCTTTTGTTGAAGACTTTTTTTGTTTTGGTTTGGCATTAAGAAAAATGACCAGAGTCTAAGGTAGCATACTTATTTATATCATTGATTAAACTAAAAGGATTATATAACTCCCAACAGCAAACAGAATTTGACAAAACATTTTGATCTAGTAAATAATCTATCATAAAACTGTTCAAATTAGGCCTTGAAGCTTTAGCTATAATTTTTGAATTGTAGAGAATAATATTTTGGGGGAGTTGAAATTATTTTGTAGTCAGATTTACATGTTTTCAAAGCAAAATTCCCAAATAGAAGGGGATGTATTATGAACTTTGTAGATTCGGACTGAGATAACTTAGTTCTTGTTTTTTGACCAATCTTAAAGTAGGAGATGGAGCCCTGACCAGTTTGGCTCAGCAGTTAGAGTGTCAGCCCACAGACCAAGGGGTCACAGGTTCAATTCCCAGTCAAGGGCATGTACCTCCATTGTAGGTTCAATCCCGGGCCCTGGTCAGGTCATGCAGGAGGCAGCCAATGGATGTGTCTCTCTCACATCAATGTTTCTCTCTCTCTCCCCCTCCCTCCCTTCTACTCTATATGAAAAAAAAAAAAAAGTACAAGATGAAAAGTCTAAATAGAACTGTTTCTTCTGTTCATTGCCAGTTCACTTTTCACCCCATTTATTTCAGATAATCTTTCTCTCAAAATTCTGATCACTTTGACCATTCAACTTTTATTGTGTTATCATCAAATACCTCTATGTACAGAGTTTTCCTGGTCATAGTGGAGAAGGAAGGAAGGAAGGAAGGAAGGAAGGAAGGAAGGAAGGAAGGAAGGAAGGAAGGAAGGAAGGAAGGGAGGGAGGGAGGGAGGGAGGGAGGGAAAAAATGTGTGAGTTCAATCTTTGAGCTGACTGTGTAAGACTACACTGTCTGATAAAAATTTAATTTGAGGCACAAATGTGAGCCACATGTGTAATTTAAGCTTTCTAATAGCTACATTTAAAAAGTTAAAATCAGGATAAATTAATTTTATATAAGCTTTTATTTTATTTAGACTAACTAAAATATTATTACATTAACATTTAACCAATATAAAAATTATTGATATATTTTTCACTTTTGTACTAAAGCTTTTGAATTTTAGTGTGTGTTTTATACTTTTAGCACATTTCAATTTGGATTATTCACATTTCAAGTAGCCAATAGCCACTGTGGCTATCAGCCAACATATTGAACAACATACGCATAAAAGGAGAGTGTGGGGAAGAAGTGGGGAGGAAGAAAGATAAAGACACACACAAATAATATAAAACACACACAGAGGTACACTATATATTTTAGGTAAATGAACATGACTGGTCAAGAAACACATGTAGGCAATAGCAGTACTTCAAGCATAGCTTGTTTCTTCAGAGTACTGCCATTAAGCACTTAAAAATATACACTGTACCCCTACACAGTGCACTAAGTTCCTGAATGCTGAAATTCATCAGTAGGAAGCTAACTTAATTTTCAAATTATAAAGTATCAAATTTAAAGTTTTGGAATGAATCATGTTAGACATCTTTATCTCCTGTTGAGATATTGTTCCACACTTGGAAAAGTATTGATGTCAAAAAGAAAAATACATTTAAAAAAGAAAAAAAACTGAATGGAAAATTCTAGGATCTCCAAGCATAAATTCAGGGCTGACACAGGGCAAAGAGGGTTAATAGGTTAGAGCAGTCATAAAGGAGGTATATTCCAGGGCTCAGAGGTAATAAACATTTTTAGAAAAAGTAACCTTCTAAGCAAAAACAGCAATTTTTTTCTTTTTTTAGAATTGTTAGTAAGACTTTATTTAGCCAAACTGACGACATATGCTAGGGAACAAGATCTCAAATGCTCCCAGGAAAACAGTAATTCTTAACAGAAAAGTCAATCCGCATTTGCTAAATTATTAGTGGATGCCTAATACTAGGTACATAATAATACATTTGTTACACAGATATAATAGAAGACATCTGTCCCCACTTGGGGGCATTGCCAAATAAATCAAATACTAGGTTGGTGAGTACAGACAGTAAGGGCAATCAAAATGTAGGAAAACAAGGAATCAGTTTGGCCTCGTACTACCGAGAAGGCTTTCAAGAAAAGTTGGGCCTGAGGCTGTCCTGTGTGATGGAGGACATTGAAAGACAGGAGGTCGGAGGGAAGATGCTCCAGAAGAGCAGTTTATATACCAAGATAAATCCTTACGTACTAACAATTGTTTCATGTTGGTGAGTTTGGTTTTCCTGGTTAAATTATAATTTTTCTCAGTGCTATCTGGTGAGCTTAACACGATCCTCAATAATTCTAGCAAGAATTGTTAGAGAGATCATTGTTAATGAGATTTGGGGAAGCAATATGTGAAACTTAGAAAAAGAGGTGGTGATCGCGGGAACCCAGCATGTGACAGCAAAGAACAAGATATGCAAGTAACCTTGTCCTATTTCAGTTAGTCTAGTCATTAAATAAAAGGCCATAAGCAGAGTGCATATTAACTTCTGTGAAGCATGTAACAAAAATCTTTTTGTGATGTTTTTCTGAAGAAGATTGAAAAATAAATATGAATTAGATGATACTATAATTTGGCAGTTTGATATACCTAGTTAAACTATCCATCACTGATTTATGGTGTGCTATTACCCTCTAGCCAGAAATTGTAGTTGGAGTAAGAATACAAGATGTCTTAATCATTTCTTCTGATCTAGTTACTAGAGAGTCACTACTGGTTCATGGATGGAACTAGAGAGTATTATTAGCATAACAATAGTGGAATAAGTCAGACAAAGAAAGACAAACAGCACATGGTTCACTTATATGTGGAATCTAAAGGAAAATATAAATGAACAAACAAAACAGAAACAGACTCATAGATGCGGAGAACAAACTAATGGCTGCCAAATAGGAGAGAGGGGCTGGGTGAAAAGGGTGAAGGGTTTAAGAAGTACAGATTGGCAGCTACAAAGTAGTCATGAGGATGTAAGTACAGCATAGGGAATATAGTCAGTAATACTATAACTATGTGTAGTGGCAAAACCAGACTGAAGAGATCCTCTTGCCTGCACTCATCAAAGCCCAGTAAGATATGAACAGGAATTTGCAGCGAAGAAAGTAAGAATTTATTAAGGAGATGGCACCATGCCTGGAGTCACAGGTAGCTCTTGCTCAAAGACCTGGCTCCCCAATGACTTCCAGGGTATGGATTAAACAAGGGAGAAAAATTATTATTCATGGTGACTAAAGGAGTTAGGGTTGTGGTCTCTACCAATTGGTGCTAGCATGGTGAGCAACTAATTGTTGTTTCTGGTCCTAATGTCAACCATGAAGTTGTTCTGTCAAATTTCACAAGAATTTGTTTTGTGGGATTGTTTCACTTTCCTGGGTCTGGAGCTAAAACAAAACTGAGGACAAAATACTGTCTTTAGTTTGATTAAAAATTCTGTGTGTATACTCAGCAGACCTAGGACCTTGTTCCCAAGACTGCTGAATGCTGACCAGAACATTGTCCTGAGGGCTTAATGATTAAGCAAAGGAGAGGGAGATGGGTGAAGGGAGGTGGGTGAGTCAGGGCTCTGGGTGAGGTCAGTTTGAGTCAAAGGAAAAAAATCAAAATAAAATGCTTGATTAAAGAAAACAGGATTTCTACATAGTTATAGTTTCAGGTGGGTCCTAGAAACATTGGGGGGATGGGGAGGACACTTTATAAAGTATATGATTGTCTAAACACTATGCTGTACACCTGAATCCAATACAAAATAATATTGAATGTCAAAAAATAATAATTTAAAAGTACTTTTTAAAAACATAATAATAGCAGTATGTCCTATTGCCCCCTGTCTTACCTATTCCCAGGGACATTCCTGACTCCTTTTGTACACTAAGTCCTTGCTCAGGAGCATATCTGACCCTTTCTCTCCTCTCTACCATTTTCTGTTCATTGAATGATTATAAGCATCTCAGACATTGTCCACAGATGACAGGTCCATGAAAGACCCACACTTGATGCTGCTCAGGGGCTCCTTCCCCTCCCCAGGTAAGGTCTCTCCATTTCTTTCTATATACTTCTAGTTGCACCTGCTTTCCTTCTCCCCGTTCTTATCTGTAAGTTATACCTGAATCTCCTCTCCTGCAGAGCTTAACTAAACAGGGAAGAGAAAAATGACCCTTAGAACACTGGTGAGAGAGGAGAGAAGTAAGGATGTTCTCAGAAAACAAAAATTAATACTTTGAGATGACTCATACATTCACAATTGACTAGCCGTAGAAAAATTAATAATCAAAATCTCATCATTCATTAAAAAAAACTCACAAAAATAATCGTAATCCTCTCACCTAAAAAAATAAAATCACTTTTAGCCCTGGCCGGTTTGGCTCAGCAATTAGAACATTGACCCACAGACCAGAGTCTCAGGTTCAACCTTGGTTGTGGTTTGGTCCCCAGCCCTGGTCAAGGTCATGCAGGAGGCAACCAACTGATGAGTCTCTCTCACAATGATGTTTCTCTCTCTCTCTCTCTCTCTCTCTCTCTCTCTCTCTCTCTCTCTCTCTCTCTCTTTCCTTCCTACTCTATCTGAAGATAAACGGAAAAATATCTTCAGGTAAGGATTTTTTTTTAAATCATTTTTAACATTTGTGCATATATTTTTTGAAAGGATTTTATCAGTGTATGTTTGTGTGTATATCAATCACATTAGAAAATCTGAGTCAAGCTAGTTATAACCTGTTTCTTTTATTTGATATTGGTGGTAGGTCATGAACATGGGCATAAGTTATTTGTAGTTCTATCCATCATGAAGTAGAATCTATCTCTTCATCTCTCGGATCTGGGCTGGTCTTGTGACATGCTTTGACCCATACATTTTATTTTATTTTATTACATAGTGTAGTAGAAGTGACATCAAGTAAGTTCTGGAGCCTTGGAGAACGGAGGTACCACAGCTGACAGCACACACTACCATTCAAGGGAGTGAGGCGAGCTCAGGTTCCCCAGCCCCGGCTGGGTAAGTGATAGCTACAGCTGCATAAGTGATCTCAAACAAGACAAGCAGAACCACCCAAATTGCCAACCCACAGTACTCGGAGAAGTAAACTGTTTTTGTTTGAAGTCACTACGTTTTTGGGAGATTTATTATGTAGCAGGAGATGAGTGAAACAATCTTCTATAATGAACATTATCCCCTGTTAATCTCATCTAAACATAAGCCATGCTTTCAGTCCTGGCCATTGTGGCTCAGTTGATTGGATACCTTCCAATATATTCATGTAGTATTTTAATGTATTATAATATCCAGTCATATAAGCACTTGAAAACTTAGCCAATTTATTAGTAATGAACATTTAAGCCATTATAACTTTCAACTGTTAAAAATTACTCTCCTTTATCCATGCAAAATATCTTAAGTCTTATAGTTTTATATACATAATTATTTCCATGGGATAAACTCTTAGAAGTAGGATTCATAAGGCAAAACATTAGCAGGGTTTTGATGTGTAGTGCTAAACAGTGTAGAGAAATTTTTAAGCGTCCTCTGCAAATGATGTGGTTGGCAGAAAAGAAAAGTAAATTACCTTAAGAGATGACTTCAAAGGACTTGAGAGCAGTATTCAAATATTGAAGAACTTATCATATAAGATTATTTTATTACATAGAGTCTCTATAAACCTAAGAGGTAATAATATGGTTCAATATATACAAATAATGTAACAATTTAGATTTTTAAATAAAATGCACATCTTTGAAACAAGAATATCCTATTAATAGAAGCATTTAAGTAGAAATTAATAATTGTCGTCAGAGGTACCACAATGATATTAGGTACCAGATCCCTTCCTGCCCCTCAGGTACCCATCCTACTCAATGTGAGGGTCAGAATGATTAATCTCATCTAAACATAAGCCATGCTTTCAGTCCTGGCCATTGTGGCTCAGTTGATTGGACACCTTCCTGTGCACCAAAAGGTTGCTGGTTCAATTCCCAGTCAGGGCACATGCCCGGGTTGTGGCTAATCTGGAGTAGGGGACGTGGAGGAGGTAGCCAATCAGTGTTTCACTCTCACATCCATGTTTTTCTCTCTCCCTGTCCCTTCCTTTCACTCTTTCTAAAAATCAATTAAAAAATAAAAATAAAAGTAAATAAACAAAAATCATGCTTTCAGATTGACAGAGACTAAAATCCATTGAACAACATACCCAATCATCCTAAAACCACCTGCATTTTTTTCAGGATTCTTCCAGAATCAATGCCAGAATTTGAAACAATTTTCAAACAAGCTTTTCAAGAATGGCATCCTCCCTATATTAAAGGGATAAAAAAATCAAACTAACACTATAGAGGGGCCACACATGCATAGTATCATTCCCATTTTCTCTTAGTATTATCTCTCTCTCTCTTATAAACACATGTGTTTGTACACACATACACAGGCACATGGTACACGCGCACACACACATACCTATAAACACTGCCCACTCTTTATAAAAACCTGCTCTGCTCTCATGTCATTTGGGTTTGATAAAACTACCTATCAGAGTGCCTTGTACTCACGGCCACAGAAATGAAATATAGGCCTAGCCTAGCCAAACACAGGAGCCCAAGTCCTTGGTCAGTGTGACTGGTTGAAGGCAAGTAGACCAAGCTTATATCAATCAGTCTTTTCCTAGAATTCCTTTAAATTTAAGTGGGAAATGATTAATCTTCCCAGTTCCTCTGGGTTTATTAGACTAGGATGTTTCAGGCCTGGAGACATATTGTCATTTATTGAGAAAGTTCATGTGTTGAAAAAGAAAACAAGGTCCAAATCTGAAGAAATGCAGAGACAAGAGATGGAAAAAAAAAAAAATTCTAGTAGCAATCAAATCTACAATTTTAGTCTACTAGAACTTTCCTGGTTCTTACAGCTTTTTTCTCATCTCTGTGATCTACTCCAGTATTGTTCAAATACTCCTCTGGTTAAATAAATCTGCTTTGAATTTTTTCCTGCAACCAAGAATCTTGACTAATACTATCCTTTATATTGAGAAGCTTAAAAATTAATTATAACTACCGGGTAAATGCCAGATAGAATATTTGCTATTGATAATCTTGTTAAATGAAAGGCTCTGGAAAACATTTGACAATCTTTGACACATTAGAGATACTTGCTTGTTCAAAGATACGGAATTTAAACATAACCCACTGGCACTTGTAAAGCATTTTTTTTAACAATTCTTTAAAAATATTTTTAATGAATTTTTTTTTTTTTTTTTTTTAGAGAGAGAGGAAGGGAGAGATAGAAACATCGATATGAGAGACAAACATCGATCAGCTGCCTCCTGCACACCCCCTACTGGGGATCGAGCCCACAACCTGGGCATGTGCCAGGAATCGAACTGGGACCTCTCAGTCCATGGGACAATGCTCAATCCACTGAGCCAAACCGGCCGAACTGTAAAGCATTTTTAACATTACAGTGATGATGTCTATCTACCCTGTCATGCACATTTGTTAGTCTTATGGTTATAATCTTGACAAAGTTCCCAAAGATACAAACTCAGATTCAGCAAGGTCTAACCAGAGTGGAACCGGTCCACCACTGCCCTGGCCATTCTGTGCTGGCAGGTCCCTGCTGCTGGTGAAGAGAACTTTTACCACCTTAAACCACCCCCTTCCATTTTCCCCTCTTACTTTATAGCTATTTCTACCCCGTTCTTCCTCTCTCCCTGTTCTTGGGATTTTACTGTTTTGTGTTCAGATCAGGGCTTGTCAACTGGTGACTTTTAGGCCTTAGTAATGGGCACAAGAGGTGGTGGAGAGGAACAGCTACGGTCATGTTGTTGTACTTTACAATGTTGGAAAAAGCATTGTATCGAGACAATTACAATGCTTGGTCATAGGACAAACAGCCTTTTCACAGTACATAATATTAACTACATATTGCCTAAAGTTTGTAACTCTCGGTTAATGAAGCTAACAGCCAAAATATAGTTTAAGTGGAGAAATACTGTTTTAAACCAGCGATTTTCAGCTTTTCTCATCTCATGGCACATATAAGTTAATCACTAAAATTCTGTGGCACTTCACAAAATATATCATATTTTTGCCAATATGACAAAAAAAAAAAAATAGGTACAATTTCAATTCATTTGCACCTGATGGCTATTGTTGTGTTGGCTGCTGACATTTTTTTATTTGACAGTCTAAGAAAAAAGAGGTCAGTGCCCCTGACTAAATAGTCAGGTATCACGTGTTTTAAAAATTATTGTGGCACACCCGTGTGCCCCAGCCCACCAACTGAAAAGTTGCTGTTCTAGACAATGAGTCCTTGGTACTCAAGATTTATAGTCTCCTAAGGCAGTGGAGCTCATCCAATTTAGATCTCCTAAAACAAACCTACCAACCTAGTCAGAGTTGACTACAAACTTCTAGGATTCTGAAAAAGCAGTCAGGGATCAGAAAACAGCACGGTGATCTTTCTGTATTATACTGTTGTTCCCTCAGAATTTTGTCCTGACCCCGTGGCTGGATTAAACCAGCAGGGAAGATTGAAAAGAGCTACATTAGAAGCAAGAAGGTGATAGAAGTGAAATATGTATATGTAAACTGACATTAACACCTGAGAAGTAAATTTACTTGCAAAAAAAAAAAAAAATGTATTTCTTTTTGTTAGACACACACTATTTAGATATTTACCCCACTTACTGGCAAGCGCTTTGAAATAACAAGCCCAGGAAAAGAGAAAAGTGTGGCTAAGAATTTATGCTCCCTGGTACCTACCATCTCACTCTCCTCTTCAGGATAATCAAGGACAAAGTGAATGAATACCCGCAGGTAGAATTCAACAACTTCTGAAAGATAAAAATGGCCTGTAAATTACTTTTTTCCAAAATATGTTCCATGAAATATTAGTCTCCAGAAACAATTTATGTGACTTCTGGTCAAGATGGCTGTGTAGGTAAATGCAGTACACACCTCCTCCCACAACCACATCAAAACTATGACTAGACGGCAGAATAACCATCATTCAGAACCACCTGAAATCTGGTTGAATAGAAGTCCTACAACTAGGAAATTAAAGAAGAAGCCACATGAAGACTGTTAGAGGGGCAGCCATGAGAAACAGGTGTGTCACACCCACCTGTGACAGATAAAAACCGGGAGGAATATCTGGGCTCCGGAGGTCTTCCCTGCTCCACACCACATCTCCCAACCCAGAGTTCCAGGGCCAAGAAGAGAATTTCCCTAACTTTTGGCTGTAAGAGCAACTAAGGATTAAAGCTGAGGGAGACAGAGGGCTTGGAATCCCAGGCAGTTCCTCTTAAAGGGCCCACACATGGGCTTACTAAGACTCACTCCCTCTGAACTCCAGTGCTGGGGCAGTAGCTCAAAATGTGCTGGGGATGTATGGGGAGGAGCTGAATTGTTTCACATCAGGGTGCGAGCTAGAGGGGCTGTTTCTCCCAGACAGAAATGCAGGCAGAGGCCGTTGTTCCTTTATTGAGCTCTCCCCCCACACAGAACCAGCAGGAAGACACCATACCTGAGACTTCATCAACCTGGCTCACACTGTCCCACCCTGGTGAGTTTCTAAAGGCCTGCTCCACCTCACTTTTGGGCCCAACCAAGCTGTTTCCAGTGTCTTTTCCATACAAATGGCTTGTCTTGGATCATGCTTCAGATTTTCCTAAATTTCTCAAACAAGTAGCATCTGGCCTGAGCATGCCCCATACCTCTTGCTAAGTGGCTCCAGGCTGGCACTACTATAGCAGCCAGCCTTGGTTCACAGCTTGGCCTGGCTTGGGCACCTCCAAGTCAAGCACAGGTAGCAGCCATTAGCAGATCACTTTGTAGTTCATGCTGGCTGGCCCCAGGCAGAACACTGAGGGTGGCTAACCTTGGCCTGCATCTCCCAGGAGGCCCCAGAGCAAGCGCACCCAGTGGACAGCTTCACACTTCATCAAAGCATCACCATCCAACCACTTCCAAAGGCAACACACTAATGCAGCAAACTCAGCAGGCACCAGAGCCCTGCTGAAGTAATTCCTGCTCTGTGTGGTGGACCACTACATCACCGATACTCCTTGGTGGTCAAAGGTCAGAGATCAGTGGTCAGTGGTCACAGCCAATCTTTGCCTCTGATAGGCCTGGGAGTAAATCCCTCTCATTGATGTGCCAACAACAATTAAGGCTCAACTGTAAGAGGAAGGTACACATAGCTCACACAGCAGGGAGCACCTGGCATGCACAGCTGAGGTGATCAGGGAGGCTGTGCCACTGGTCCCTACAGAACACCTACTACATTAGGCAACTCTACCAAGCCTGGGTGGCATGTCAGCTCTACTTAATACATAGAAATGAGCACAAGGAGGCTGCCAAAATAAAGAGACAAAGAAACATGTCCTAAATGAAAGAACAAGAAAAAAGCACCAGGAAAAGATCTAAACAAAATGGAAACAAGGAATCTATTAGATGCAGAGTTAAAAACACTGGTCATAAGGATGCTCAGTGAACTTAGTGAGAACCTAAACAGGAAAAAACAAACAAACAAAAAAACGGACCAGTCAGAAATGAAGGATACATTAACTAAAATGAAGAATAATTTACAGGGAATCAACAGTAAAGTAGATGAAGCTGAGAATCAAATCAGCAATTTGGAACATAAGGAAGAAAAAAAAACACCCAATCAGAACAGCAAAAAAACAAACAAACATGAGGATAGAGCATCTGGGACAACTTCAAGCATATCAACATTCACATCATGGGGTGCTGGAAGGAGAAGAGAGAAAGCAAGAATCTGAAACTTATTTGAAAAAACAATGACAGAAAACTTCCCTAATCTGGTGAGAAAATAGACATACAAGTCCAGGAAGTGCAGAGAGCCCCAACAAGAACCAAAAGAGGTCCACACCAAGACACTTCATAATTAAAATGCAAAAGCTTAAAGATAGAGACAGAATATTAAAAGCAGCATGAAAAAAACAATTAGTTACCTATAAGGAAGCTCCTATAAGATCGTCAGCTGATTCCTCTATAGGAACTTTGCAGGCATGAAGGGATTGGCAAGAAATATTCAAAGTGATGAAAAGCAAGGACCTAACATTAAGATTACTCTATCCAACAAAGCTATCATTTAGAATCGTAGGACAGATAAAGGGCTTCTCAGACAAGAAAATGCTAAAGGAGTTGATCACCATGAAACCAGTATTACATGAAATGTTAAAGGGTTTTCATTAAGGAGAAGGAAAAAAAAGGTAGAAGTTGAACAATAAAATGACAATAAATACATATCTACAACTGAATCTAAAAATAAAAATAAAAAAATAAGCAGAACAGAAATAAACTCACAGATACAGAGAATGTTTTGACAGTCGCCAGAGGGAAAGGGTTTGTGGGGATGGGTGAAAATGATGAAAGAATTAAGAAGTACAAATTGGCTGTTACAGAATAGTCATGAGGATTTAAAGTACTGCATAGGGAATATTGTCAATACTAGTCTGGTAACTATATATGGTGTTAGATGAGTGCGAGATTTATCAGAATGATCACTTTGTATGTTATATAATGTCTAATCACTGGGGTGTACACCTGAAATTAACATACCAACTGTAACTGAAAAATTAAAACATTATTTAGAAAAAAAAGAAACAATTTATGATAAATAAGAGGTGGAGGACTTGTATTCAAATAAGTTTGGCAGTAGAGAATACATACTCTAACCCTAGCCAAGGGATTCTTCTATATACATTAACATATTAAATTTTTAAGAAGCATTACTTTTTAAAAAAATTAACTTTCTTTATCCATTATAGCCCAAGTGCCCTGGCTTGTCCTCTGAGACACTCTTTTTTCAGTGTAATTTTTTAAGTACTGTTTTTGAAATACACTCAGAAATTCCATCCACATGCTTTAATGAATGAAGGCTTCTGATATGAAGCAGCATTTGTGCCTGATATAACCATGCTTAAATTTTCACTGAAACACCTATGAAGACCAAAAGGATGAAAATTCACTTTATCCATACTAATTAGGCTTGGTAGTGAGCTTAATGTCAGAATCATTCCCCTCTACAAGACTCATAGGATCAGATTGTTGTTGTTTTTTCCCCAATTCTCACCTGAGGATATTTTTCCATTTATCTTCAGATAGAGTGTGAGGGAGAGAGAGAGAGAGACCTCGATGTGCGAGAGACACATAGATTGGTTGCCTCCTGTACTACCCAACTAGGGCTGTGGACTGAACTACAACTGAAGTACGTGCCCTTGACCAGAATTGAACTTTTGACTCATTGGTCCTCGAGCCAATGCTCTAACTGCTGAGCCAAACGGGCCAGGGCAGGATCAGATTTTTTTTTTTTTAATCCTCACCCAAGGATATTTTTCCATTTTTTGTACAGATAGAGTGGGAGGGAGAGAGAGAGAGAAACATCGACGTGAAGGGACACATCGAGTGGCTGCCACCCGCACGACCAACCAGGGCCGGGGACAAACTGCAACCGAAGTACGTGCCCTTAGCGGGAACCGAACCCGGGTCTCTCCGGACCGCAGGTCGACGCTCTAACCGCTGAGCCAAACGGGCCAGGGCAGGATCAGATTTTTAAATGTCATGCTATGCCAGTCCATATGCTGTGTGTCACCTTCTGCCTATAGGCCAGAAGCTCAGGATCTGTACTAATTAGGAAAGTGACTAATCATCAATTGCTGTGTCTTCCCTAGTCATCAAGAATTATGCCCACAACCCCAGTCAATATTTCTCTTTATATATCCAGGAGAAGATAGAGCTCCCAGAAAACCAGTTAAGAAGGATGGCAAAATGACTAGAAGTAACATTTGGCATTCTAAGAGGTATTTTCTATGAAAAACTTAGTAGGTATGGAATAAGTATCAAAAGAGGATCGTAAGAAGTGGATACTGAGGATTATCATTTTCATGTTGAGAGTGTCCAACTTGGCAGGGATTAGTATCATAGAACAGCAGAACCACAAGAGATTAAAACCTGCTGGACACTAGAAGTTGGGCTATAAAACATTTGTATTAACTTCATGACTGGCTAAAGATCTAGAAGGGGATTTGACCACTACTCTAGCAGTCAGAATAGATAAGGACATTTGGCAAACTCTGAGTCTTGGAAAGCTATTACTTTCTGCAAAAGGAGAAAACAAAAGTGCATAACAAAGAAAAGTTTGGCTTGAAAGCATGAAGACCCAGAAGAATAGCCAACTTTTGAAAATGTTATATTGTAGAATACCAAAAGAAAATTTTAAGAAATAATTTGGCATTCTTAAGGAAATACAAGAAGATAATGGCCACTATTAAACAGTAAATAAAAGACATTTAGTGAGCCCGGCGGGTGTGGCTCAGTGAGACTGAGTGTCTTCCCAGGGACTGAGACGTCCCTATTCGATTCCTGCTCAGGGCACATGACCTGGTTGCGGGCTCGGTCCCCAGTAGGGGGCATACAGGAGGCAGACCATTGATGTTTCTCGCTCACATCCATTTTTTTCTCTCTCTCTCTCCCTTTCTCTCTCTCTAAAAAAATCAATAAAAACATATATATTTTTTTAAAGACATTTAGTGAGGTCAATAACAGTCTGGGATGGAAGTACAGAAAAAGATATCAGTGTGGTAGGAAGAATTTTTTGATGATCGAAACCCAGTAGTGATACTTGAGAGTCACCACTTCTCATCCAGTTCTCAGACTTGAGGCAGTTCACATGCCCACAGCCCCTTGAATGTAGGGAGGTTATAACTTGAGGAAGGGCCCTGAAGTAGCATCACAGTATGTAGTGTCATCTTCCTTCTGGCCTTCGCTAATTGAACTTGCCACCATTTGCTAGCATTACTGTGCACTGAGGAAGGGACATTTCCAAAACATTTACATATTTAACATTTACTCTAAGTCAACACAAATTCATGGGAACTCGTGTTGCCAGTCTGGTCCACCTGTCAGAATGTGAGCTCACAAGAATAGAGGAATTAAAAGAAGTTTTACTTAATTCCACCTCGTTACTGGTCAGTGACACTCTAAACCCACCATATTATTATCCCAAATTAACTACTTGATGCTTGGAGAACGACTACTACTGTTATCAATGAACGCTAATACCAGAGTGTTTGTGATGTGTGAGGCATTGTTATAAATGCTTTACATATGTTCACTCGTTCAATCCTCACAGCAAACTAGCACTACTATTATTCCCATTTCAAAGATAAAGAAACTAAGACACAAATAGGTTAAGCAACTTTGTCAAGGCTACAAAACTCCTAAGTGTCAGATTCTAGATTCCACCTGGGGATTCTGGTTTAAATCCATGCTCTTGTTATACTGCTGTATATCTCAAACAGGTTGATATGATAGCACCGTGTAGAAGCCTCTGGAGCTTTTTCGTTCTACCAAGATGTAAGCCAGAAGCCACAGAAAATTCCTGGGGGAATCACGAAGAAAATCAGAGAAGTGGGGGAAGAAATCATATGTAACTTCATGACTAGTTACAGAAATGAAGGCTGAAATGTGTATTGTATTTGTTTCCTTCAATAATGAGTCATGTCCATGTATGTATGTGTATATATATACATATATAAATTAATAAATATAAAATAATTAATACACAATTGTTAACAAATTATAATTAAACAGTGATTAATTAATTAATATAAATTATATAAATAATTTTATACATATAATTGCTCTTTTTCCTTTCCCTGCTACTTTACATAAAGTTATTTAGGTACAAAGCTTTACAACTCAATCTATACATTGCAGAATTCCAAGATAAAATTACGACAGAACTAAAAAATAATTTGATTATAAGACAGACTCTGAAGTTGCATGTGGATAGAGTAGGAAATAAACTTATATATGTGTGTACAGAGAAAAGTTATTTCATGTTACTTGCGTTCTGTTTTATGCTCCTTTTTTTAGGTATGTAAATAAGCCTTTTCCAGCCAGATCCTAGTTTTCCATAATTCCCCTTAACTGGATGAGCTTCCAGAGACTCTAAATACTTTTCATGTTTAAATTAACCAGAATTGATTTCCTGTGCTTGCAAATGAAAAACGTAACTATATACATTGATTCTGTGTCTGTGTGTTTAAGGAAGGGGACTTAAGCTTATTTGTGGGTCTGGGGGAAGTTGCCAGGAGAGAGAATTGTTATGAAGAGAGAAGAGAAAGAGGGGAAAATAAATAAATAAATAAATAAATAAATAAATAAATAAATAAATAAATAAATAAATCAATGAAAGAGAAGATTAAGAGATAAAGAGAGAGTGAGAATCTTAGTGGATTTATTAAACCAAAAATACTTTGGAGCACCAACTATGTGTTAGGGGTGTTAAAGGTCCATTTCTTCTAAAATTTTAGCTTGGACAGGGAAAGACGAATCAGGTATAAAGATGTAAGAACAACTCTTTGCAGAAATATCAGGATATGTGAGTGTGATGAAAGCCAAGGAAAGAGAAATATGCAAGAAAGAATAGAGGGAGAGAAGAGATGGGCATTTCCTTTTGTACCCAAATGGTACTGCAGAGGCATAACAGTGGAAAATGCAGCAGAGAGGTGAGAAAAACTAGGAATGAATAAAGAACACTTTCAGTAATTAAGGAATAAAAAGGCCAAAGGGAACATGAACACTGACAAGGAAAATAAAAGGAGAATAAATCAGAAAATTAGAAGAATTCACACTTCTCACAAACCACACCAATTACTAAAAGAGTTAAGAACTAAAGTAGAATTCAAACCAGTTGGAACTGCTACTTCCAGAAAACAATGGATTTCTTGGCACCAGTAAACATCTCGCATGAAATTATAGTGGATCTGGCAATAGTCAGAAGTTCTGAGAGCAGAAACGGAGCATGAGGCTCACCCAAACATGAAAGTTGGCAAAGTAGGAGCAACAGAAGGCCAAGGGGCAAAGAACTCCAGGGTGGATTTGAGTGTTCAATTGGTTTCTATTTGTGGAAAAGCATTTGTTGTGAGGAGCACAGTTTTGTTCTTAAAGTACAAGCATGAAAATAAGCACAACACCTTCACCTAAAGGAAGCAGTCAGACTGTATTAAAATATTTACATTCTTATAAAATATTAAGTATTTATACATGGCAATGTGAGAGTCACTGTATAAAGTGAGTTTTGCCAACTAGGATCAAAATCATGATAAGATTTTGTATTTGTATAAAGATTTACAGTTCAATTCCTTATTCTGGATGTTCATGCCCGACGTTTACTTTGTGGAAATTTCATCATCAAGTTATATACTTATTCTCAGCCAGTGTGGCTCAGAGGTTGAGCATCAATCCATGCTCCAAGAGGTCACCGGTTCGATTTCCAGTCAGGGAACATGCCCAGTTGTGGGCCCAATCTCCAGTGAGGGGACATGCAGGAGGTGGCCAATCGATGTTCTCTCTCATCAGTGTTTCTATCTCTCTCTCCCTCTCCTTTCCTCTCTCTCTAAAATCAATAAAGAAAAAAAAGTTATATATTTATGATTGAAGAAATCTTCTGTATGTGCTTGTATTCTCCAATGAAACAAAATCACTTTCTCTTAATCTCCACAGAAAATATAACTGCTTGAAACTTAAACTATAGTCAAGGGTTGTTGTTGTTGTTGTCTAACTTCCACAGTAATCACCAGAAAGAAGTATTTTATATGTTAGTTTGAAATTAGACCAAGGTGGTTCCCACCCAATAGAATTCCCTAACAACTAAATTCTCAAGCAGAGCAATGGGCCTGGAAAAATAAAGATGATTAAAACAAAAACTGTCATTAAATTAGGTTAAACTTAGACATGAAATCTTGTAAATTTTTAATCTTTAACTGAAAAACTATTTGGTACAAGTAATACTGTAGACGCTGTAAGAGGTTACAGAGGTTAAGAAAGCACAGTGCTTATTCTTCATGTTCTCACATTCTAGCAGAGGAACAACAGAAAATAATGTCAAATTTGGTAATTGCAAATTTGCTTGATTTTTCTGAAATTACGGTCCATCCTCAAACCACACCATGAGTTCCGTTAGAGAAGGGCTTGTGCGTGTTTTCCTAAATACCTAGTGTAGTTCCAGCAACGTCAGAGACTGGATGAGTAAGAAAATAAGTGGATAAATATATAAAAGGAGGAGAGATAGATGGTTAAGATTCACACCACTTTGAGAATTTAAAGTAGAAAACACATTCAGTTATCTGGGATGAGTGGTGGTAGGTGACCATAGAAGTTTTAAGGAAAGAATGACATTTTAGACATATTATAGAAAAGTGTTTTTTATTTTGTTTGTTCTTGTCAACTGAACATGTGTGTTTTGCTAGTGTCTAATTTCTCCAACCAAGTAGGATGACTTACAGGAAGAGTCTACACAAGCAATAGCCCAATGATTGTTGATCTGAAAATGTACCAATGGAGTGATCCTTTTTTTTCCACAAATTTTTAGAAAGGCTTTTTTTTTTCCCCCTGTGATGAGAACTTTTAAAATCTATTCTCTCAGCAACTTCCAAATATACAATACAGTATTGTTAACTAGTTACCATACTGACATTATAATCCCTGAATTTATTTATCATAGATTTGTACCATTTGACCACCTTTGCCCATTTCCCCCACCCCACCCCCATCCTCACTTCTGGCAACCACTGAGCTATTCTCTGTTTCTGTAAGTTTGGATTTTTTTTTTTTCCTTTATTGATTTTAGAGAGAGAGGAAGTGAGAGGGAGAGAAAGATAGAAACATCGATGAGAGAGAACATTGATTTGCCGCCTCCTGCATGCCCCCCACTGGGGGATTGGGCCCACAACCTGGGCATGTGTCCTGACCAGAAATCAAACCTGCGACCTGTTGGTGCATGGGTCGACACTCAATCACTAAGCCACACTGACCAGACTGGATTTTTTTTTTTTTTTTAGATACCAGTATAAGTGAGATCATACAGTATTTGTTTTTCTCTGTCTAACTTATTTCATTTGGCATAATGCCTTCAAGGAGCAAGGAACACCTATGTTATCACAAATGGCAGAATATCCCTTTTAATGGCTTTTTTTAAATAGTACGTGTACATATATTATACACCACATTTTCTTTATTTATACTTCCATCAATGGACACTTAGGTTGTTTCTGTGTCTTGGCTATTGTAAATAATGCTGCAATGAACATGGGAGCACAGATATCTCTTTGAGATAGTGATTTCATTTCCTTTTGGATAAATACCCAGCATTTGGAATTACTGGATCATATGGTATTTTTATTTTTAATTTTTGAGGAACCTTTATACTATTTTTCAAACAGATTGTACCCACTTATATTCTTACCAACAGTGCACAAGTTTCCCTTTTCTAAAGAAGTTTGACATTAAAGTTAATTTTATATTTTTCACTTGAGGACTATAAACAATAGCTGAGGAATGAGCCAATGCTTGTTAATTGAGCAGTACAAGTAGAATGCATGTGTATTTATTATATGCATGGAAGCTTATTTACTACCTTCTGCCATGTGTTATGCATAAAATAATAGATACGTATGATATATGTATGCCTGTGCATATATGTTTGTGTGTGGTACATGATTGTATGCATGTATTTGAGATGGCTCATCTACATTTTTTCTGTAGTTGTACATCAATAGACTATATATATCCACCATATTATTAAACTATTATAAAACATTATTTTAAAAGCCTTCCTTATTTTGTAGCTCTAGCCATATTTTAAAACAATGCCACAATGTCAAAAGTTAGAAAAATCTTTTTTTTTTTTATTTCACTTAAATGAATATTGGGAAGACAAAAGTCTTATCCTGAATTAAACTAAAAAAAATGTCAACATTATTCTTGTTATATTTTAGGTGGCATTTTTAAGTACTAAATATTGTGTGGTCATGGCCAAATAGGGAATACTAGTACTGTATATTCATTCAGGAGACAGAAGATATAATAAAGAGACTACAAGATGATGGTTGGAGTCAAAATTACTTTGTATTATTTTCTCCATGGACATTTTAATTTTCAGGAAATAAAGTGACAAGATATAAAGAGAAAAAAGATAAGAGGGCCATGTTTTAAAGTGCTTAGCTTTTGTTTGTTTTCTTTAAATTATTTTTACTTTTCAATTACAGTTGACATACAATATTATATTAGTTTCAGGTGTATACCTCAGTAGTTAGACATTATATAACTTACTAAAGTGACCATCCTAATAAATCTCATACCCATATGACCATACATAGTTATTAGAATATTATTGACTGTAGTCTGTATGCTATACTTTACATCCCCATGACTATTCTGTAACAACCAATTTGTACTTCTCAATCCATTCATCATTTTCACCCATCCCCACAAACCCTCTCCAATCTGGCAAACATCAGAATGCCCTCTGTATATATGAGTCTGTTTCTGTTCTGCTTATTTCTTTTTTTTTTTTTAGATTCAATTATTGATAGATATGTATTTATTGCCATTTTACTATTCATATTTTCTATCTTTTTTTCTTCTTCTTCTTAAAGACCTTTAACATTTTATGTAATACTGGTTTTGTGGTCATGAACTCTTTTAGCTTTTCCTTGTCTGGGAAGCTCAACTGTCCTTTAATTCTAAATAATAGCTTTGCTGGGTAGGGTAATCTTGGTTATAGGTCCCTGCTTTTCATCACTTTCAATATTTTTTGCCAATCCCTTCTGGCTTGCAACGTTCATTTTGAGATAGTAACTGAGAGTTTTATGGGAGCTTCCTAGAGGTAACTAACTGTTTTTCTTTTGCTGCTTTTAAGATTCTGTCTTTGTCTTTAAGCTTTGGAATTTTCATTATAATGTGTCTCAGTTTATACCTCTTTGAGTTCATCTTGTCTGAAACTTTCTGCACTTCTGCACTTCTGGGACTTATATGTCTAGTTCCTTTAACAAGTTAGGGAAGTTTTCGGTCATTATTTTTCCAAATGGGTTTTTAATTTCTTGTTCTCTCTCTTCTCCTTCCAGCACCCCCATGATACAAATGTTGGTACACTTGAAGTTGTCCTGGAGGCTCTTTATACTATTCACATTTTTTTAAAATCTTTTTTCTTTTTGCTGTTCTAATTAGGTGTTTTGCTTTCTTATGTTCCAAATCACTGATTTGATTCTCAGTTTCATCTACTCTAGTGTTGATTCCCTGTACATCAGTCTTCATTTCAGTTAGGATATCCTTCATTTCTTACTGGTTTTTTCTTATGATTTCCATGTCCTTTTTTATGCTGTTAAATTTCTCACTAAGTTCATCGAGGATCCTTATGACCACTGTTTTTAACTCTACAACTAGAAGCTTGCTTGCTTATCTCCATTTTCTTTAGTTCTTTTCTGGACTTTTGTTCTGTTCTTTTGTTTAGGAGATGTTTCTTTATCTCCTCATTTTTGCAGTCTCTCTGTGTTTGCTTTTAGGTAGAGTTGCTACATCTCCCAGTCTTGGTACAGTAGCCTTATGTACTGGTGTTCTATAGGGTCCAATGGCACAGCCTCCCCATTCCCCATGTTGGGCACATCAGGTGTGCAGCCACCATTCCTTCATGTGGGCTGTGTACACCCACCCGTTATAGTTGAGACCTGATTGCTATTGGTACATCAATAATAAGAATTTATTCCCTTGCCAGTCATCTTCAAGGCCTGGCTGCAACCACCAACCTCATGGAGGATCAACTGTACAGGGGCCCACCCCTCAGAGCAGGACTTATTTCAGTGGGGCTGCTTGCTGAGTTTGCCCCTTGAGTGCGTTGCTTGTGGAAGTGGTTGGGTGGTGACACTTGGATGTGGTCTAAGCTATCCATCATGTGCTCTGGATCTAGGACCTCCTGGCAGGTTCAGGCCAAGGTCAGCCACCATCTGTGTTCTGCCCATAGCGACTCAGCATGAGTTACAAGGTAATCTTCAGATGGCTGTTATTTGTGCTGGGTTTGGAGGTGCCCAGGTGAGGCTGAGCTACAAACCAAGGCCTACTGCTGCTAGTGCCTGGCCTGGGGCCACTTAGCAAGAGGTAGTGAGCATGCTCAGGCCAGATGCTACTTGTTTGAGAGATTTAGAAAAATCTGAAGCATGAGCCAAGTCAGGTCATTCATATGGAAAAGTCACTGGAAACAGCTTGGTTGGGCCCAAAATTTGGGTGGGGCAGGGCCTTAGAGAATCACCAGGGCAAAGCAAACTGTGTGAGCCAGGTTAATGGAGTCTCAGATACAGTACCTGCTTGCAATCTCTGTGGTGGGGAGAGCTCATCGAAGGAACAATGGCCTCTGCCAGCACTTCTCTCTGGGAGAAAGCTGCCCCCGCTAGCCCTTGGCCTGCTGCCAGACAATTTAGGTCTTCCTCATATGTCCCTAATGCCTTCTGAGCTGCTACCCCACCTCTAGAGCTCAGAGGAAATGAGTCCGAGTAAGTTCATGTACCAGCCCTTTAAGAGGAGCTGCCTGGGACTCTAGAAGCACTCTGTCTCCCTTAGCCTCAATTTCTGCTGGTTTTTACAACCAGAAGTTAAGGGGATTTCTTTTTCTGGCACTGGAATCCTGGGCTGGAGGACCTGGTATGGGGCTGGGACCCCTTGTTGCTCACGTGTGACCTCCACAGCTGAGATATCCCTCCCAATTTTGACCTGCCACATGAGGATGTGGGACCAGCCCATGCATCACTGCCTCCTACCAGTTTCAATGTGGCTTCTTTAAATCTCTAGTTGTAAGACTTCCATTCTGCTAGATTTCAGGTTATTTAGAATGATGGTTGTTCTCTAGTTTAATTGTAGTAATTTGGAGGTGGTTGTGGGAGGATGCAAGTACCACGTTTACCTGTGCTGTTATCTTGTCAGGAAGCCCAACCCTGATTTTAGGAGTGGAGAAGAGTGGATTTTTGTGGACTGATGGAAAAGTGTTAAAATGAATTTACTGAAGGCCATGTTTTGCAGTGACGATTTTGGAAAGGGAAACCCCAGGGAAAATGAAGCAAAAACATATCGGATGAAAGATGGTAAAGAAGACAGACACTGTGTATGTTCCAGCAGATGAATCGTAGCAGATCAATAGGCTTTTTGAAAACTTGTTAAAGCAGCTGCATAGGTCTGAGAACTTGAGCAAGACAGCAATCCTCCAAGAAAATTCCTGTTTGAGTTGAACTGTCAAATTTGTGGGAGCAACAAAGGAGAACTTGTCCATGAGAGAATCACACTGCATTAGTAGGTGTATGACAACTGTTAATTATATTACATATGGATTCAAACATTCTTGTAAAGTGGAAAAGCTCACCTGGTAATTGTGTTCACTCAAAGGCATTTGCTATGAAAACAGTGAGCTTTTTAGCTTTTTTAGTGTCAGTCTCAGTCTCTACAATTGGGGGTGCAGTAGATTTTGTTCTTTACCCTCTTTTCTGGAACAACATAAATATGTATCTTCTTATATTGTTTAATTTATTTTTTATTGGAGTGACAATGCTTAATACAATTTTATAGGCTTCAGGTATACAATTCTATAGTACATCGTCCATATATTTATTGTATTGTGTGTTGATCACCCCAAGTCAAGTTTCATTTCATCATTATTTATCACCTCATTACCCTCTTCTACCTCCCCCAACACTCCATTCCGTTTGGCAATCACCGTACTGTTGTCTGTGTCCATGAGTCTTTTCTTTTGCTTAACCCTTTACCCTTCTCACCCAGCCCTCAACCCCCTCCTCTCTGACAGCTGTCAGTTTGTTCTCCATATCCATGAGTCTGTGTCCACTTTGTTTATTTTGTTCATTAGATTCCACATAAAAGTGAAATCATGTGGTACTTGCCTTTTCTCTGCCCCAGTCCCTATAATTAACTACAGGCCTGCACAGCTGAAAGGACTTCCTGAGTCATTTCTGATTGGGTGACCTCTGAAGTGCTGGGTGTACAAGAGCACTAAGTGGTGACTTTCTGACTCGATTCATACTTCTCTATGCAACACAATTGTCCTTTGTGCTTGCTTTTACATTCAGAGAAGTAGCATTCTGCTGTGGGAGTGTAAGAGCTTTGGTGTTTACTGTTCTGTTTTAATCACTTTTAAAAGCTCTAGATCTCATCACATTCTTTGCTGGAATTGGCAACATCTGACCAGTTTGATGCACTTGGACAATGAATTTAATGGGAGGAGTCATGAAAGCGGCTTTTGATTCTAATGCAGATACTCAGAGACTCTAAGATAAAATTCAATGCATAAAGAGCAGTTCTATTTCTGCCAAAGCAAATATATTGCTAAAATTTGGGGGTAATGTTTGCCTTTTCCTCATTATTATTTTATATCCACCTGTGCCTCTATAAAGGGATTAAGCACTATTTTTGTCAGTTTTTTCCTCTACTATTCTGAGTAGGTTAGTATTATCCACATTTAACCAAACAAAATGCTCCATGTAAATCATTATTTTTTTAAACAAAATACTATAGAAATGTGTCCTTATAATGATATGGGGGGAAAAATGTACTGAGTCTACACAAATGTATTAAAAAGTCATATCCCTTCCAGGAAATTTCTACTGTAGTAAAATGAATAAAATCATCAGGTTCTTATTAGAATGAGGATAATCGTTTCCTAAGTGGGAAAGGAAACCATTTTTCCTAAGGCTTTGAGGATTGGCATTTTAGTGTTTGTAGTGTGAATCTTGCAAGATAATACTATGACCCTTAGAGAGTAGTGGGTTTGCTAGAATGTGTTCAAAGCCATGTCTATGATGAAAATGATTGAAATAGCTGTCTCAGTGCTTTCGTTTTGTTACAGATCAGAACTTGCTCAAGGTCTGGGTTCAAAATCTTCACAGTCCAATTAACTTTGCTTTTCTCTTGTATCAAAGGTTGGCCTAGAAAATCAGCTAACTAGTTTTCTATGCTCTTGGACTTAAAAGTAATAAGGAAAGAAATAAGCATCATTTAATGCAAATAATTGATCCTTGAAAATAAAGCTAAGTGGCATATCCCACTGATAATAAAAGTGTGCAAAGAATGAGCATGTTTAAGTGTTTTATAAATTATTTTTAAAATAAACCTTTGCTTGTTTGCCTAGTTTTTGTCAAAATTTGTAGTATTTAACAATAAAGTTTGGCTCTACCCTGTCTCCATATTTCCTGAGAGAGACAAGCAACATTTTTAGCTAAGATTCCTGGGTCAAAATTGAGAGAACAAAAGCTCTCCTTCATTTGTAAAACTCAGTAAACTCTTATGAGAGTATTCTCTTTCTGCCTCTCCTTTCCAGTGCCTTCTAAGGTGTATTCTAGAGCTTATATTATAGTGAGTATACAAACCTGAGGACAGCAAAATCCACTGTAATTATATATATATGCTGCCTTTTCAGTATGTCCAAATGTTTTCCATTTTATTGCCTTCTTTTTATTTCTTTTTTGCATTTTACCTTGTACCTTATGTGTGAGCTCTTCTCCACCCCAAAGCTAAATTGTCTGAGATTCCCCCATTGTGGTCTTAAACAGATAATTACTCCCATCAGATAAAATCATCCTATAATTATTTTACATAATCCTTCTTCCTGATTAAAATGTACCATTCGTGGATCCCATTCTTTAAATATCCTACTAAAGGCAAATGGATGTTGTTAATACATGGGCCTCCTACATTATTATATTTGCATTTTTGTAAATTTACCACTAAAAACTGTCTCTGAGGGTGAGTGCTTTATATTGTAGTAGGCTAGGTAGGAAGATACTTGAATCAAACTCACCCTTTGATTCTGTCAAAGAAAAATTGCACCAATTGCAGTTAAACAGTCCAGGAAGACTTTATTCTGGACTACTGAAATAGGGGAGAGATTGTTGCCACAGGAGAGAAACACTGAACTCAGCTCTGAATACAACAAGAGCTGTTGGGATTTATCACCAATTAGCAGGGTGAGGAAGTCATTGGATAGAAAATTACTGAAATGAACTTGATTAGATCAAAGGTAGGGGGATTCTTTCTAATCGGGCTTAGCAGGATTCTCACGGAAACTGAGCTCAATGTGACTCTTTCCTAAACAAGTGGACTCCACTGGCCAAGGACAGGCCTAATCAAGAAGAGGGCTCAAAGGAAACTAACTGAAGCTTGGTCAAGGAGGGAGTCCTTGTCAGGTCATAAGTATGAACCTGCCTTCTCGGATGTATGCGGGCACATCTTATCAGACGGTTGTGTGATTGTCCCATTTGCTGATCTAAGACAACTTTAGTTACAATCTCCTAATTTTTAAATATTGACTTTGTCTATTTATATTTCATTTTCTGTGTTCTTACCTGTTGCCTTTACCTTGAAGTAGAAAATCCTAATACTACGTTTGGTAAAATAAAAGTAGCAATCATTGTAGCTAGCATTTCTAAATGTCTGTCTTAAAATGAGTGAACAGTAAGTATTTATTAAAGGACTAATACTTTGTACTTTTCACAGTTCTCAGTGTTTCAAAGAGATTTAGTTTAGATAATCTGAATAGTGATTATTTTGCGTGACATAGACATTAATAAAAAGCTAAAATTCATTACACATACTCATTATAAAATTCATTAGGTATAAAATTAATTATACATTTTTAGAGGAGGCTGCAAGATAAAGAAAGAAAAAAATGAAACACTATTGCAAAAGGAACTGGTAGAAAGACTAAGAAAAGAAGAATGTGTTTCTCTGAGATTTAGGGATATTAATGGTGCTGTGGAAAGGATGGAAGAATAAGGGAAACAGAGGGATAGTACTCAGATTAGTTCTCAGAACTGCTCTCACCTTACAATATAACTTACCTCTTCTAGATATGGGGTTCAAGAAAAATTCTCATTACTTTTGGTTCCCTCAATTTTAAAATCATAATCTATTTGAGAACCAAAAAAAAACCCTTTCATATATTTCTTAGTTCAAGGAAAGGGTTTGATATATGTGTCAGTGAAGTACTCTGTGCTTTCCAAGTACAGTGCTTTATCGTTCAACGATATTATATCATACTATATGGAATGAATATGAACAGCATAAATATGTTTTCTTATGCAGGTGACATACTCCCATATTTAAAAGAAGAATCATAAAACAAGGCTATTTCTCTTCCGACCAAAAGAATAGATAGTATATCAAGTTCTAGGTGTGTAAGATGCCACAATAAAAATTCCAAAAGTTATTTATCATCAGAGGAATTCTAAAATCCATGAGAGTTACGTTATCAGATTGTTTTAATAAATACTACATTACTTTAATATAGTGCCATTTGTTTCAAATCACTTAATTATACCAAAAATACTTTGCTGTGTTACTTCATCCCAGTCAGGTACAAGTAGAAGGCCAGCTATTGTAGAGTGGAATGGAGAACAATTAATACAGTCAAAAAGAGACTATTTAGAATTCCAACTGTTGGTGAAATTGGAGTTGGCAATTATAATTGTAGGTGGAATTTCTGTGAAAAGAATGTAATTATCCAAACTGGATTTTAATCAGCACACCTGAGCACTTCAAAAAAATATTTTTAATACCACAAATAAATACCTCCTTTGTCTCATTTCTCAGTGGAAAGATACTCGTCCTGGGGCGGGTTGAATTCCTTGGATTTTCTTTAGTTCTGGCTCAGTGGGAAAAGTGCCACCTACTAAATTGCCAATCTTCTTCCTGTGGAGATCTTTCATCAAGCAAAGAAAATCATTATTAAGTATTTCATGGTTCTTATTAGCATTTGGTATCTTAGAAATCTGTTTTCAAATACTTTTCATTAAGTAAATCAAAACTTTTAAGTTTAACACTGTATCAGGGACGCACCAATGTCAGTTGGTCTGGGTAGGAGGTAGCCCAAGAATCAGTTTTCCTTTTGAATCCCAAACAAGAAAATATTCCTCCAATTACAGGAAACAGTTTAGAATTCCTGTCCAGATGGGCACATCTGGAATAAATCTCACTTGGTCATGATGTATTAAATTCTTGAGTACATTAGTTAATTTGATTTACTAATATATTGTTGAATATTTTCTGTCCATGTTCATGAGAGATATTGATTTGTAGTTTGCAGTATTTTACAAATAAACTTTAAGACTTTTCTCTGAGTATATTATTCAGTTAATTACTTTATACGAAGCTTAAGCTATGATCTTTCAACAGAGAATCCAATGGGTTATGGTATAGAATGGAAGGCAGAGCAATTTGATTCATATTACTTAGGAAATAGTCAAACCCATATATTTATTTTTTGAATTAATACTAAGAGAATCTTCCTTTTATAAAAGTCTATTTTTATTTCAGTTTAATTCTCTAAACAATAAAAAATAAAATGTATTGATTAATAATGAAGAAAAATTTTAAACCTTTTTATTCAGTAAAAATGTGTTTAGGTCTTTGACTATTTTTTACAAGAAGACAGTGATAATTGAGGACACACACTTTAAATTGTGTATACATTCCCTTTGAGGCAATATTTTGAATATTTGGATAAGGGAAGGAAGTACAAAATCAAACAGAATCTTTGAAGTTTGGAGAGACATTTCATTTTAGTACTAAATTTTGATTGCCTAAATATATGTATATGTGGGTATTTAATAGATATAGATACAAATAATAGATTATGTAGATATAGATGTTAGATATATAACATAATACAGTGATAACAATAATATATAATATAAAATTAATATAATAAATATAAATATTTCAAGATTTATTTATACTTGCTTTTTCTGAAGATAAGTATATTGTAAACCTACCATGATAAGTTTTATTATGTTTTTGTGTGAGATTAGTTCAATGTGTTAAAATTTGTTGTATTTTATTTTGGTTCAGAACCGACAAGATCATGATTAATATTCCTATGAAAAGATATTTGAGAGATGATTGTTACCATACGTAAATTCCATCACATTTAGAAGAATCATATATGTTAATGGTTTGTTGTAAAATTAAAAGTGTTGCCATTCTTTTCCCAGCAACCCTCATAATTGTCCAGGTAAAAATAATAGAAATTCTCATGTTTTTACAATACATATTGCCATTTTAGAGACTTGGAAATAGACTTAGAAGGAAATGTTTTGGAGCTAACTAGTTCCATATTCATGCATTTGCCTATTCAGGAGAGAAAAGGATATAAAAACTGGATAAATTTGATGACTCTTGGCCCTCATTTTAGTTCCCTTGAGTACAATCTAGCTAAAACCATCAACACATCCTGCATATTTATTACTATAGGATTTCTTATTGTCAGTGTAGTAGTGCCAGATGCAAGGACAAGTAAGAATCATAGAAACAAAATTAGCAATTGAATTTCTTGATAATCTTTTTTTGTGTGTGTTTACAACTTAATCATCTGTATTGCATCTTTAAATAATAATTTGTTCTAATTGTTGGCGAGGCACTCGAAAGTCCATTTAAATCTCTATCCATCAAATATCAAATAAACTTCAATTGTGCTGATTATGGGTTTGAAATGGAATAAATCCTAGACAGGTACATTACATCAATCTCTTTCTGCAAAACACCTTGAAAAAAGTTGATATTCATGTCTTCATTTTAACAGAATGAAAATGTCCAGTTGAGAGAAGTCATTGGTGCCAGAACTAAGGAAATAATAGCTCACTTGCACTGTTCAACATTTTAAAATAATTGAGGTTTGGATATTTTATGATTATAGGAATGTTTTAGCAGTTTAAAAACTGTGAAATGGGAAGATGGTGGCAGGCAGGACCAGAGTGAGGGTGAGTGTGTGAGAGTGTGAGACAGAGTGTGAGTGGACGTAAGTGTGAACAAGCAACCTTGAGCAGTGCAGAAATGTGGGACAGAGGGTTCCTATGCTGTGGACCGGAAGGAGCCAACTACCCAGTAAGCAGCTTATTAGGGCACTTCTCCCTGCACAGCCATGAGGTCCTGCCATCTTGGAAGATCCCTGGTCTTCTCTGGGAGGAAGCAGCAGGGAACCGATAGGACCAAGCAACCTGAGTCCACCAGTGTGCCTTGCACCATTGGACCAGTGGACCCTGCTGTATCAGTGTGGGCCAGTGCACAGTAGCAGCTGTGCTGAGGTAAGCAGCAACTGCTGGAAGCCCAGCACTATCTCTCACAGCAGCAGCCTGATTGGAGCCAAGCAACACCCCCAGCAGCAGTAGCACCAGCTTGGGAGCCCAGCACCTTCCCCCACGGCAGCGGCAACTGGGTGGAGTCCCACCCCCAAAAGCATCTGAGGCTCAGGAGCCAGGCACCCCCTCAGCAACAGAGGCCCAGGTAGCAGACATCCATCCCCATGCAGCAGTAGCACAGATCAGCAGCTGAGACCCATCCCCAGCAGCATCAGTAGAGGCTGATCAGGAGCCGTGCCCCAGCCCAAACAGCAGCAAGACTCGGGCTGCTGAGACCCACCCCTGACAACTGCAGCTATGGATTTGGAGTGGAGCCCTTCCCCCAGAAGCAGCACAGTCCTGGGAACTGAGCACCCTCAGCCCCCAACAGCAGCAGAGATTCGGGAACTGAGAGCACTCCCTGGCAACAGCAGCATTACTGGCAGTGCAAACCAGGAGTTGACACTCGCCCCTAGCAGCATCAGCGACACATCAGAAGCTGAGCCCCACCAGGCAGCAGTGCACCCCAACAGCACACCAACTGGACCCACACACCCCAGAAGCACTTACCATGACAGATCAATACCAGCCCCCAGTTGTCAGTTCTCCAGGACCCACAGCAGGCAAGAGGCACCATGTACCAAAACAATCTGTGAGGCACAGCAGCCTTATTTGATACACACCAACCTGCCTACACATCCCAACATCCCTCACTGGGCCTAGAACTACCAGACTGCTAAAATGGTGAGAAAAAGAAACAACACCCAAATGAAAGAAAAGGAGGAATCACCAGAAAAAGAACTACATAAAATGAAAGTAAGCAACTTGTCATATAAAGAATTCAAAGCAATGATTTTAAGGGTGCTCAAACAATTTAGTGAGAAATACAAGCAACTTAATGATAATTATAAATAGGTCAGTGTAAACTACTAAGCCTAAAAATAGAAGTAGAAGCTATGAATAAAAATTAAGTGGAAATAAAGAATGACATAGCTGATATATAAAAAAAAAAAAAATACCTTAGAACGTCTCAGTAGTAGACTAGAAGAAGCTGAAGACAAAATCAGTGAGTTAGAAGACAAGGTAGAAAAAAACACCCAAATAGAGCAACAGATGGGGGGAAAAAATTAAAAAGCAGGAGAGTTAAGGAAGCTTTGGGACAATATGAAACATAACAAAATTTGCATCATAGGGGTGCCAGAAGGAAAAGAATCTGAGAAGGAATAGAGAATCTGTTTGAAGAAATAATGACAGAAAACTTTCCTAATTAGGTGAAGAAAACAGTCACACAAGTGCATGAAACACAAAGATTCCTAAGCAAGATGAACCCCCAAAAACCCACAGCTAGACACATTATAATTAAAATGGCAAATATTAAAGACAAAGAAAGAATCTTAAAGGAAGCAAGACAGAGACAGAAAGTTACCTACAAGGGAGCTCCCATTAGACTATCAGCTGATTTCTCAATAGAAACACTGCAATCCAGAAGGGAGTGGCATGAAGTATACAAAGTAATGCAAGGCAAGGGTCTGAATCCAGGACTACTCTATCCAGCAAAGCTATTATTCAAAATTAAAGGTGTAATAAGGAGCTTCACAGACACACACACACAAAAAAAGCTAAAGAAATGTATTACCACCAAACCAAAACTACAAGAAATGCTAAAGGGGCTGCTAGAAGAAGAAGAATAAAGTGGGGGGGGGGGAGAAACACAGGCATAAAATAAAAATGACAACTAATAAATATCTATCAATAATAACCTTAAATGTAATTGCTTAAATGCTCTAATCAAAAGACATAGGGTAGCTGATTGGATAAGAAAACACAACCCAGACCTGGCTGGTTTGGCTAAGTGGTTAGAACGTCAGCCTGTGGTCCAGAGAGATCCAGGTTCGGTTCCCACTAAGGGGACATACCTTGGTTGCAGTTGTCCGCAGCCCTTGTTGGGTTGTGGGGGTGGCAACCACTTGATGTGTCCCTTTCACGTCGATGTTCTCTCTCTCTCTCCCCCTCCCACTCTATCTGAACAAAATATGGAAAAAATGTCCTCAGGTGAGGATTTTAAAAAAAAGAAAACATGACCCATATATATGCTGTCTACAAGAGACCCAGCTCACAACAAAAGACTCACACAGGGTGAAAGTGAAAGGATGGAAAGAAATTTTCCAGGCAAATGCAAATGAAAAAAAACAGCTGGTGTAGCAATACTCATATCTAATAAGATATACATCAAAACGAGGGCCATAATAAGAGACAAAGAAGGTCACTACATAATATTAAAAGGATCAATCCAACAAGAGGATATAACCCTGGTAAACATATATGCACCTAATATAGGAGCACCAAAATACTTGTTAAAACTTCTGGAGGGTTTCAAGGTAGAGATCAATAGCAATACTATCATAGTGGGTGACTTTTAATATTCCACTGACACCACTGGATAGATCTTCAAGACAAAAAATTAACAAGGAAACACAATCCTTAAATGATGAACTAGATCAGTTGGACTTAATTGATATTTATAGAACAATTCACCCCAAAGCTGCAGAATATACATTCTTCTCAAGTGCACAGGGGACATTCTCAAAGATAGATCATATGTTAGGTCACAAACTAAGTCTTTACAAATTTAAGAAGATTAAAATCATATCAAGCATCTTCTCAGATTACAATGGCATAAAGCTAGAAGCCAATTACAATAAAAACACTCAAAAACATTCAAACACATGGAGACTAAATAGCATGTTATTAAACAATGAATGAGTTACCAGTGAGATCAAGAAAGAAATCAGAAACTTCCTGGAAAGTAATGAAAATGAATGCACAACAATATAAAATGTGTGAGACACAGCAAACACAGTGCTGAGAGGGAAGTTCATAGCAATACAGGCCTACCTCAAGAAAGAAGAAACATTTTTAATAAACTATCTAACCCAACAAATAGATTTAGAAAGACAACAAAAACAAAAACCCAGAGTTAGTAGAAGGTAGGAAATAATAAAAATCAGAGCAGAAATAAATGACATAGAGACTAAAAAAATCAATGAAACCAAGAGCTGGTTCTTTGAAAAGATAAACAAGATTGATCAACCTTTAGCCAGACTCACCAAGAAACAAAGAGAACCCAGCCAGTGTGGCTCAGTGGTTGAGCATCAACCCACACACCAAGAGGTTGCTACTTTGATTCCTGGTCAGGACACATGCCCAGGATGTGGGCCTGATCCCCAGTGGGGGGCATGCAGGAGGCAGCCAATCGATGTTCTCTCTCATTAATGTTTCTATCTCTCTCTCCATCTCACTTCCTCTCTCTCCCAAATTAATAAAGGAAAAAAAATTTAATAAAAGAAACAAAGAGAAGAATCCAAATTAATAAAATCAGAAACAAAAGAGGTGAAGTAACAATGGACATCACAGAAATACAAAGGATTGTAAGAAAATACTATGAACAATTATATGCCAACAAATTCAACCTAGATGAAATGAACAAATATTTGAATCATATACTATTCCAGAACTGAACTGGAAAGAGTCAGAAAACCTAAACAGACTAAAAACAATTAAGGAAATAGAAGAAGTAATCAATAAATTCCCAGCAAACAAAAGCCCAAGCCTGGACGGTTACTCAGGAGTTTCACGAAACATTCAGAGCAGAACTATCATCTGTTGTCCTCAAACTATTCCAAAAAATTCAAGAGAATGAAGACTTCCAATCTCTTTTTATGAGGTAAGCATAATCCTAATCCCAAAATCAGATAAAGACAGTCAGAGAAAGAAAATTATAGATCAATATCCCTGATGAACATAGATGCCAAAATCCTCAACAAAATACTAGCAAAAGGAATCCAGCAATATATTTAAATAATTATACACCACAACCAACTGGGATTTATCCTAGGGTTGCAAGGCTGGTACAATATTTGCAAATCAATAAATGTGATATACCACATTAAAAAAGTAAAAGATAGACATTCCAGGAACATGGCGGTGTAGGTAAGCACAGTATCATGTCCTCCCACAACCAAATCAAAATTACAATAAAACTACAACACAATCATCATTCAGAACCGCCTGAAATCAAGCTGAATGGAAGTCCTACAACTACAGAATTAAAGAAGCTGCCACGTTGAGACTGGTAGGAGGGACGGGCTGGTCTCACACCCACGTGTGTCGGATAAAAATCAGGAGGAATATCTTGGCTGGGAAGGTCCTCCCTGAGGAGTGAAGGGTTCCTGTCCCACACCAGGCACCCAGCTCAGGGTCCCAGTGCCAGGGAGAAAATTCCCATAACTTGTGGTTGTAAAAGCAGCGGAAACTGAGGCAGAGGGAGACTGCAGCTGTGGCTGCGGAAGCCCCAGCAGTTCCTCCTAAAGGGCCCACACACAGACTTACTCAGACCCGCTCCCTCTGAGCTCCGAGGGGAGGCAGCTTGAGGGGCACCAGACGTGCCAGTGGAGGCCTGTTTTTTTTTGTTTTGTTTTTTTGTGAGCCCTTCCCCCACAGGGCAGGGAGACAGCCGCCATATCTGGGACTCCAGCAACTTGGCTCACACTGTTGACCCCACCCTGGTGATTCCCTGAGGCCCTGCCCCACCCAACATTTGGGCCCACCCAAGCTGTTTCCAAAAGCTTTACCATAGAATTGGCCTGTCTTGGATCCTGCTTCAGAGTTTCCTAAAATCTCTCAAACAAGCAGCATCTGGTACCTGAGCCCACCAGTGCACCTGGCACCATCTGGCCAGTGGACACCCTGTGTCAACACAGAACAGTGCACAGTAGTAGAGCTGTCAAGGTGTCAGTTGCAGAAACCACAAACGGTGGGCAACCCAGCACCATCCCCCGCAGTAGCAGCCCGATCAGAGTCGAGACATACCCCGAGCAACAGAGGCTCGGGAGCAGACATCCATTCCCAGGCAACAGAAGCACAGACCAGCAGCAAAGAACTGTCCCCCCTCAAAAAAAACTATAGCAAAGGCTGAGCAGGAGCTGAGCCCCACTGAGCAGCAGCACTCCCCAGCCACCAGCAGTTGGACCAGAGGCTCCATAGGGCCCTGTGCAACCCAGCAGCCCTTAAAGAGCAGTACAGAGCTGGGGCTTGAGAGAAGCCAGGCTCAGTGAGCCCATACCTCTTGTTAAGTGGCCCGAGGCCTGGCACTAGAAGCAACCAGTCTTGGTTCACAACTTGGCTTTTCCTGGACACCTGCAAGCCCAGCACAAGAAGCAGCCACCTGCAGATCACTTTGTAGCTTATGCCAGGTGGCCCTGGGTAAAACACCAGGCAGTGGCTGACTTTGCCCCAGAGCCAGCACACCTGGTGGACAGCTTCAGATCACATTGCAACACCACCGCTCAACCACCTCCACAAGTGACACACTCAATGAGTGGACTCAGTGGGTACCAGAGCTCTGCTGAAGTAAATCTTGCTCTGTGTGGTGGGCCCCTACACAGCTGGTCCTCCAAGGTACTGGCTAGTAGGCACAGCCAGTCCTTGCAGCTGACCAGCCTGAGTAAACCCCTCCCATTGATGTGCCAACAGCAATCAAGACTCAATTACAAGGGAAGGGTGTACAGTCCACACTAGGGGTGCCCAGCTGGGGTGATCAGGGAGACTGTGCCACTGGATCCTACAGGACACTTGCAATAGTAGGCCACTCTATGAAGCCTAGGAGGCATAGCAGCTCTGCCTAATACATAGAAACAATCACAGGAAAGCAGCCAAAATAACGAGATAAAGAAACATGTCCCAAATGAAAGAAAAGAACAAAACTCCAGGAAAAGAACTAAACAAAATGGAGATAAGCAATCTAACAAATGCAGAGTTCAGAACACAGGTTATAAGGTTGCTCAGAGAACTTGGTGAGACATACAAGGGACTTAGTGAGACCTTCAAGGAACTTAAGGAGACCTCTGAGGAACTTAGTGAGAACATCAACAACATAAAAAAGGGCCAGTCAGAAATTAAGGATGCACTAACTGAAATAAAGAATAATTTACAGGGAATCAATGGTAGAGTAGGTAAAGTCAAGAAGCAAACCATCGATTTGGAATATAAGGAAGCAGAAAACATTCAACTAGAACAGCAAAAAGAAAAAAGAATCCAAAAAAATGAGGATAGTGTAAGGAGCCCCTGGGACAACTTCAAGCGTGCCAACATTCGCATCATAGGGGTTCCTGAAGGAGAAGAAAGAAACAGGAAATTGAAAAACTATTTGAAATAATAATGACAGAAAACTTCCCTAACTTGGTGAAGGAAACAGACATACAAGTTCAGGAAGCACAGAGAGTCCCAAGCAAGTTGAACCCCAAGAGGCCCACACCAAGGCACATCATCATCAAAATGCCAAAGGTTAAATACAAAGAGATAATCTTAAAAGCAGCAAAAGAAAAGCAGTTCGTTACCTACAAAGGAGCTGCCATAAGACTGTCAGCTGATTTCTCAAAAGAAACTTTGCAGGCCAGAAAGGAGTGGCAAGAGATATTCAAGGTGATGAAAAGCAATGACCTACAACTAAGATTACTCTATCCTGCAACACTATCATTTAGAATTGATGGCCATATCAAGAGTTTCCCAGACAAGAAAAAGCTAAAGGAATTCATCACCACCAAACCAGTATTATATGAAATGTTGAAGGGTCTTCTTGAAGGCAAAGAAGAACAAAAATATGAACAATAAAATGGCAATTAATACATATCTATCAACAATCAAATCCACAAACAAAATGAGCAAGCAGAACAGAAACAGAGTCATAGATACAGAGAACTTTTTGTTGCTTGCCAGATGGGTGGGGGCTGGGAGGATGGGTGAAAAAGATGAAGGAATTAAGAAGTACAAATTGGTTGTTAGACTGATAAACCTCAAAGAGAAAGGGGGAGAGAGGGTGGGATGAGATAAACCAAAGAACTTCTATGCATATATGCACAACCAATGGACACCAACAATAGTGTGGGGAAGGCAGGAGGGGGCAGGAATGGGGAGGAGAGGGTCAATGGGAAAAAAAAAGGAAAAACATCTGTAATACATTCAACAATAGGGTTTAAAAAAATGAAAGATAAAAACATGCGATCATATCAATAGATGCTGAAAAAGCATTTGACAAAACTCAGCATCCATTTTTTATAAAAACTCTTAGCAAAGTGAGAATAGAAGGGTCAGGTCTCAACATAATAAAGGTCATTTATGACAAACCTACAGCCAACATTATACTCAATGGGCAAAAACTAAAAGCATTTTCCTTGAGAATAGGAACAAGACATGGATGCCCACTTTTGCTGCTCTTATGTAACACAGTACTGGAAGTCTCAGCCACAGCAATCAGAAAAGAAGAAAAAGTAAAAGGAATCCAAATTGAAAAGGAAGAAGTGAAACTGTCATTATTCGCAGATGACATGATATTGTACATAGAAAACCCTACAGACTTTATCAAAAAACTACTAGATTTAATAAATAAATTTGGCAAAGTAGCAGGATACAAAATCAACATCCAGAAATTTTTGGCATTTTTATACACCAATAATAAATACACAGAAAGAGAAACTAAAAAAAAAAAAAAAAAAAAATCTCATTTACCACTGCAACAAAAAAATTAAGATACCTAGGAATAAACTTAACCAAAGAAGTAAAGGACCTATTTGCAGAAAACTACAGAACATTGAAAAAGAAATAGAGGAAGATATAAAAAAGTGGAAGCATGTACCTTGTTTATAGATTGGAAGAATTGACATCATTAAAATGTCCATATTACCCAAAGCATCTATAGATTCAATGCAATCCTCATTAAAATACCAATGACATATTTCACAGAACTAGAATAAACACTCCAAAAGTTTATATGGAACCAAAAAAGACCCCAAATAGCCACAGCAATCTTAAAAAAGAAGAACAAAGTAGAAGGAATCACAATACCAGATATCAGGTTATACTACAAAGCCATTGTAATTAAAACAGCTTGGTACTGGCACAAGAACAGGCATATAGATGAATGGACAGAACAGAGAACCTGGAAATTGACCCAAGATATTATTCTCAATTCATGTTTGACAAAGGTGGCAAGAGCATACAATGGAGTAAACACAGCCTCTTTAATAAATGGTGTTGGGAAAATTGGACAGCTACATGTAAAAAAAAAAAAAAAAAATGAAACTAGACCACAACTTATACCATACACAAGAATAAACTCAAAATGGATAAAAAAGTTAATTAAATGTGACTCGTGAATCCATAAAAATCCTAGAAGAAAATGTAGGCAACAAAATTTCAGACATCACACACAGCAAAATTTTCATTGATACAATGCCAAAGGCAAGAGAAACAAAGGAAAAAATTAATAAATGGGACTACATCAAACTAAGAAGCTGCACAGCAAAAGAAACAAGCATCAAAATAGAAGGGGAACCCACTATATAGAAAGCATAATTGCCAACAATACATCAGATAAGGGATTAATTTCCAAAATATATAGAGTACTAACACAACTCAAAAAAAAAGGAAGACAAACAATCCAATTAAAAAATGGACACAGGATCTAAATAGACACTTCTCCAAATAGGACATACAGAAGGCCAAGAGATATATGAAAAAGTGCTCAAAGTCACTAATCATCAGAGAGACGCAATTTAAAACAATGAGGTATCTCCTCACACTTGTCAGAATGGCCTCCATCAACAAATCATCAAACTACAAGTGCTGGCAAGGGTGTGGAGAAAAGGGGACTCTAGTACACTGCTGGTGTGAATGCAGACTGGTGAAGCCACTATGGAAAACACTATGGTGTTACCTCAAAAAATTAAGAATTGAACTGCCATTTGACCCAGTGATCCCACTTCTAGGAATATATTCTAAGGAGACTGAAACACCAATCAGAAAGAATATATATACCCCTATGTTCATAGCAGCACTGTTTACAATTGCTAAGATCTGGAAGCAGCTAAAGTATCCATCAATAGATGAATGAATAAAAAAGCTGTGGCACATATACACAATGGAGTACTATGCAGCTGTAAGAAAAAAAGATCTCTTATCCTTTGAGATGATGTGGAGGGACCTGGAGAGTATTATGCTGAGTGAAATAAGCCAGTCAGAGAAAGACAAGTATCACATGATCTCACTTATTTGTGGAATATAATGAACAAAATAAGGTGATGAACAAAATAGACCCAGAGACATAGAAGTACGGTTCAAACTGACAAACTTCAGAGGAGGGGGTAGGGAGGAGGGAAGAGATAAACCACAGAACTTATGCACATAAGCGTAACCAATTGACATAGACAATAATGCTGTGGGGGTGCGGGGGCGGGTATGGGAGGAGGTTGTCAACGGGGAAAAAGGAGAAACATCTGAAACAAAAATTAATTAATTAAAAAATAAATAAATAAAAACTGTTAAACTTTGTTGTCACCACCATAAATGAATTTTACAGTCCTATGGAGGAAAACCCACTTTTACGATCCTCAGACCATTTTATCAGACAGCTCTTTCAAACATATTAGAGAATATTGAAATGTGAAGTGTTCAGGCATTTGATGTCAAATCAGCGTTGGGCAACAATGCTCTCAACATTGCCTACAATCCACAGCACAGATAAATAAGCAGCTAGAAATGTGGTGATATTCCTAAAATGCTCTTTCCAATACTTTCAATACATTACTCTTTTATTCCCTTTCTATAAAAATTTCCTTCTACCCTATTTTTTTGGCCTTTTCTATCTTTACAGAAAGACTGGATGCCAAGAGTAGAATTGACACCAAAGCTCACATTTTTCATAACACTTGAGAATATCCTACTATTAAAAAGAAATGACTGCACTCCCAAATACATTTTTAGAGATGTATCGCCTGCCACTTCAGATATGTTCAGTTTTGGAATGATCCTGTCTACAATCTGTTCATTTTTCTTTAACTTCTTTTCTCCTTCTGTACTAGTTCTCTCTCTTTTCAACATTTCCCTGTGATTTCATTTTAGCATTTTCCTTTGAGTTCTCACCTTTAACCCTCTTTCCATTCTCAGTTTTAGTTTTATACTGTGTTTTTCTATCTTGCTCTGCTGAGATTCTACCAAGCCACTCTGGCTTCAAGCATGCAATGGCCAGACTAAATCTGACAAAAACTGTGCATTTTTTATTGATGCACCTTTTCAACACATACCAAGCGATGGGGCAGCTGAGGAACAGAGATTTTATTTGCATGTTAGTAGGGAGGATTTGTGATGTTATATTTGAGGGTTAGTTTTCTACCTTTTTCATTTTGGCACTTGTGTCTGATATCTACTTAAGGCAAATTTTATAAACTTCAAATGAAATCTCTAGATATTCTGTGCTAAAGTCAGCTAGAAACAAGGCAGATATAGTTTTATTCATATGTAAAGTTTGAAGCATAATAATATATTAGACATATGCACATACTACATATAAAGTGGTGGGTGATGAATTGTAAGAAGTTGTACTCATAAAAAGAGTATATGAAAGATTAGGCATATAAGTATAGTTATCCATACTAGTCAGGGTAGAATAGAAAATAACTAGCTAGATTTGTAAGTCCTGAAGTGGTGAATTGAGACACAATTTGAATGGAATTTTCAACCATATGTATCAATAGTAACTTAAAATGTTATTATTGAGCTAGTCAAAACAACAGAAAATTTCTTCTTGTGTTTCTCTAACCAAAACCTCTTCGTCTTTAAAATAAATCTATTTCACTAGTCATGTCATGGAAATCCAAGTGCAAAGCGTACCAAAAGAACATGAACATACTGATTAATACATAAATGTCACTTTTCTGATATCTTGAACTCTGAATGCATACCACTTGGCAATTCCCATATTTATTTCATTTATTTTAGTGTCTGCTATCTATTTTAATACATGAAAGAGGTAGGAAAATGGGTGAGCAGAAAAGGATCAGAAAAACACATTAAAAACAAAAATTTAGCCCTGGCTGGTTTGGCTCAGCGGTTAAACCATTGGCCTGCAGACCAGAGGGTCTCAGGTTCAAGTCCCAGTCAAGGGCATGTACCTGGGTTGCAGGTTCATCCATGGCCCCAGTCGGGGTCATGTAGCAGACAACCAATTGATGTCTCTCTTGCATCATTGTTTCTTTCTCTCTCCCTTCCTACTTCCCTTCCACTCTATCTAAAAAAATCAATGGAATAATATCCTCAGGTAAGGATTAACAACAAAACAAAAAAACTGACATTTAAATAGCTCCTCTTTGTAAAGTACAGAGTGGGGCACACGTAGGTTTACAGTTGTTCATAGGGAAAATGATACAATAATTAATAAAATACAAGTATAAACTCTGTGTTTTACATACTCACAACTGTAAACTTACTTGTGCCCCACCCTGTATATTAAACTATGAGACTAGTTTTTAATGTATTAACCTCTCATTAGTGTGGGTTTTTCTGTTGACAGCTCAACTAAACTAAAGAAGTGTCGGTTTTTAAAGCAACCTATTTAGAGCAGTTATATCTCAAATTTGCTTTAAAAATACCAAAGATGTCTTTGAGTAAAACTAATTAATACTAAAATATTAAGTTAGTATTCTTATTAATATTGTATTCATTATTAGTGGAAAAAAAAAATCAGTGTGTCCTGGTCAAAATGTAAATAGGCACCATGACACCCTCACTGGAGAACCTAATTTTTATGCCTAAATAGGCACATTCCAGTCAGTAACAAAATGTGTTAGGCAATTGCGTTTTACTTCACAGAAACAGTGCCCCCTTTGTTATGACTAAGATTTTTGTATATTTTAGAACTGAACTATTCTCAGCCAAAAGGCGCTTGGTGCCACCCTGAATATTCGCCATTCACAGGCTAGCACTTTTGCCATGGAAACTCACATATGTGATTCATTTCCATGGCAACCCGTAAATTACAGATCCCAGAGTCAGCTGCAAGAAAAATAAATAAATAAAGACTCTCGCCCTTGTTCTTGGCAGAGTTATCCTGGACATCTTTGAAGATATTTTGGTTTGGTTTCAAAACCAGCTCTGTCGTGAGGTAGACAGGGAGGTGGTGCTTCATCCCGCAGGTCGGCAATTGGAACCAAGCTGTCTTCTTATAAGCAAGAATCTAAAACTAGGCTTAGGGAGGAAAAAAAAGCTCTTCATTAAGTCATGTGCCAGATGATGTAGGCCACCCCATCCTGCTGTTATCTTTTTTTAATTTTCTTTTGATGACATGCAACTGCTTTAAGAAAAGCAAATGCATCAGGACTTTAACTTTCTGATGAATAGCTAATATGACTATAAAACATATTTGAATATGCAGATAAAGTCTAAGTAAGGTTCACACCTACAATAACCTCATTTATTTTAGGTAAACAGATATATTTATCAGTAGGACTGTGTGCTTTGGCAGCAACCAGATGTTAAAACGAAAACAATTTCCATGTGGCCTTCTTCAAGCAGGGCAGTGGGAGCCTCCATGGACAGTGCCTGCCTGTACCCTACACGTTATCACATTTCATCTTCATGTCAGGTCTAGAGGGACCCGGTTTTCAGTTGAGGAAACTGAGGCTCAGAGATGTTAAGTAACTTGTGCAGATCATCCAGCTAAGAAGAAGAAGAATCAGAATTCAAAGTAGAGGAATCAGCTTGAATGAGTCCACTCAATCTACAATCATCTTTCAATATGGAATTCAGAGGAAAAAGTAATTTCCTCACTTTTGTATTTTGAAAAAAACCCTTTACAAGTTAATTTACCTATTGAGATTTTCTTTACCACACAGACACACACTTTTGAATGAAGGAAAATTTGAGCAGATTAATGCATCAATCTGTCTGACTTATTAATGGTTTCACTCATAAAGAAGAAAGGCTACCCACTGTATGGGAGAGCATAATTGCCAATGATATATCAGATAAGGAGTTAATTTCCAATACATATAGAGTGCTCACACAACTCCACAAAAGGAAGACAAAGAATCCAATTAAAAAATGGGCAGAGGAACTAAATAGACACCTCTCCAAACAGGACATACAAATGGCTAAGAGACATATGAAGAAATGTTCATCATCACTAATCATCAGAGAGATGCAAATCAAAACAACAATGAGGTATCACCTCACACCGGTCAGAATGGCCGCCATCAACAAATCATCAAACAACAAGTGTTGGCGAGGGTGTGGAGAAAAGGGGACTCTAGTACACTGTTGGTGGGAATGCAGACTGGTGCAGCCACTATGGAAAACAATATGGTGTCACCTCAAAAAATTAAAAATTGAACTCCCATTTGACCCAGTGATCCCACTTCTAGGAATATACCCTAAGAAGCCTGAAACACCAACCAGAAAGAATATATGTACCCCCATCTTTGTAGCAGCACTATTTACAATCGCTAAGATCTGGAAACAGCCCAAGTGCCCATCAGTAGACGAATGGATTAAAAAGCTGTGGTACATATACACAATGGAGTACTACGCAGCGGTAAGAAAGAAAGATCTCTTGTCCTTTGAGACTACATGGAGGGACCTGGAAAGTATCATCCTGAGTGAAACAAGCCAAGCAGAGAAAGACAAATTTCATATGATCTCACTGATTTCTGGAATATAATGAACATAACAGTTTGAGGACAATCCCCTAAGGAGTGGGGAGCTGAGAGAGGGATGAACAACAGAATTTATATGCATATAGGCATGAACAGTGGACATGGACAACAATCGGGGGAAGGGGCGGGGAGGGAAGGGGGAGGGGGGAACCACTGGGGGAAAAAAGGAGAATCATTTGTAACAAAAATTAATCAATAAAAAAAAAAAAAAAGAAGAAGAAAGGAAATGCAGGCATTAGCCACGTAACAGGCCAGTGTGCTTTTAGCATTAATTGAGTCTCTGCACAGGTAGTTCTAGGACATCCTAGGGCATAATATAGAGAACCTTCCTGATTTACACTTTAATCCCTGTAGAACAATGGATTGCAGTATGCCTTTGGTTTCAGATAAAGTTAAGATGTATAAGCAGTGAGGTACTGACCTCCATGGGATGCTAACAAATTTATAAAGATTTGCTGCAAATTTATACAGAATTTTAATTTATCACCCACCACAAAAAGCCTGGTTAAGACAGTCTTTGGGTCATACTGGGTTTGTTTAGATCCTGTGTTGACATCAACTTTAAATAACTGTGAAAGCAGTGCTTGTACAGCTGTGTGTGAGCTGGTCTTTTCTTAATTCATTTAAATGTTGACGAGCTGCAAATGTATTGAAAATCATGCAGTCAGCTAGCTTTATTTAGCTTTTTGTCCTTTTCAGGGTGCTTTCCTAAAATAAATCATATTTTAATTTAATTGTACATACATGACTATATTCAGTTACCATAAAACAATTTAAATATAATTTGTTCCTGCCCAATCATAACTCGAAGCCAATCTTCACTTAATACTAATTACTGTACATCACTAATGGTAGTAAGAAATCCTGGAAACACCATTGCTTCCCTCTTTCTTACTTATATACATGTATGCATAACCAATGGACATAGACAGCGATGCTGGGGGGAATCTGGAGGAGGGTGTCAATGGGAGAAAGAGGAGAAACATCTTTAACAAAAATAAACAAATAAATAAATAAATCCTATTAGACCTAAATTAATTATTTAATTTAATAATCTATTTATTTATTAATTTATATATTTTTAATTTGTCTTTATTATTAAAAGTATTATAGATATCTCCCCTTTTTCCTCCAACCTAATGTCTGTGTATATTGGTTGTACATATATGAATTTAAGTTCTTTGATGTATCGCTTCCCACCCTTCTCACCCCCTATCCTGAGGTTTGTCAGTTTGTTCCCTGCTTCCATGACTCTGAATCTATTTTGAATGACAGCTTATTTTGTTCATTATATTCCACAAATAAGTGAGATCATATGATATCTGTCTTTCTCTGCTTGGCTTGTTTCACTTAGCATAATACTCTCCAGGTCCCTCCATGTCATCTCAAAGGATAAGAGATCTTTCTTTCTTACAGCTGCATAGTATTCCACTGTGTATATGTACCACAGCTTTTTTATCCACTCATCTATTGATGGGTACTTGGGCTGTTTCCAGATCTTAGCAATTGTAAATAGTGCTGCTATGAACATAGGGATGTATATATTTTCTGATTGTTGTTTCAGGCTTCTTAGGGTATATTTCTAGAAGTGGGATCACTGGGTCAAATAGCAATTCCATTTTTAATTTTTTGAGGAAACTTTATACTGTTTTTCACAGAGCCTGTACCAGTCTGCATTCCCACCAGCAGTGCACTAGGGTTCCCTCATTTCTACATCCTCACCAATACCTGTTGTTTGTTGATAGTAGCCATTCTGGCAGGTGTGAGGTAATACCTCACTGCAGTTTTAATTTGCATTTCTCTGATGATTAGTGACATTGAGCATTTTTTTATGTCTCTTGGCCATTTGTATGTGCTGTTTAAAGAAGTGTCTATTCAGGTACTCTGCCCATTTTTTAACTGAATTCATTGTCTTCCTTTGTAGAGTTGTATGAGCACTCTATATCTTTTGAATATTAACCCCTTATCTGATGTATCATTAGAAAATATGTTCTCCCAGAGAGTTGGTTCCCTTTTCATTTTGATGCCGGTTTGTTTTTTGTTTGTTTTTTGCAGTGCAGCAGCATTTTAGTTTGATGTAGTCCCGTTTATTAATTTTTTTTGTTTGTTTCTTTTGCCTTAGGTGATACATCAGTGAAAATTTCGCTACACATAACATCTGCGATTTTTCTGCCTACATTTTCTTCTAGGACTTTTATGGTTTCACAAGTTACATTTAAGTCTTTTGTCCATTTAGAGTTTATTCTTGTATATGGTGTAAGTTGGTAGTCTAGTTTTATTTTTTTGCATGTAGATATACAATTTTCCCAACACCATTTATTGAAGAGACTGTCTTTTCTCTATTGCATTTTCTTGCTTCCTTTGTTTAATAGTAATAGTGCATACTGTCTTGGGTCGATTTCCATGTTCTCTGTTCTGTTCCATTGATCTATAGCCCTGTTCTTGTGCCAGTCCCAGGCTGTTTTGATTACAATGGCTTTGTAGTATAACTTGATATCTGGTATTCTGATCCCTCCCGTTTGTTCTTTTTTTTCAAGAGTGCTGTGTTTATTTGGGGTCTTTTTTGGATCCATATGAACTTTTGGAGTATTTTTCTAGATCTGTAAAATATGCCATTGGTACTTTAATAGAGATTGCATTGAATCTATAGGTTGCTTTGAGTAATATGGACATTTTAATGATGCTGATTCTTCCAGTCCATGAACATGGTATGTGTTTCCACTTTTTTATATCTTCCTTTGTTTCTGTTTCCAATGTCCGGTAGTTTTCTGGAAAAAAAGGTCTTTTACCTCCTTGGTTAAGTTTATTCTTAGGTACAGTATCTTATTTTTGTTGTTGTTGTTGTTGTTGCAATGATAAATGGGATTGTTGTTTTTTTAGTTTTTCCTTCTGAGTGTTCATTATTGGTATATAAGAATGCCATCGATTTCTAGAGGTTTTTGTATCCTGCTATTTTGTTAAATTCACTTATTAAATCTAGTTGATTTTTGATGTAGTCTTTAGGGTTTTCTATGTACAATATCGTGTCACTGTGCATAATGATAGTTTCACTTCCTCTTTTCCAGTTTGGGTCCCTTTTATTTATTTATTTATTTATTTAAATTCTCACCTGAGGACAATTTTTTTCCATTTTTATCTTCAAATAGAGTTGGGGAGAAAAAGAAACATTGATGTGAGAGAGACACATCTGTTGGTTGCCTCCTGCACAACCCCGACCAAAGCTGGACACTGAACTGCAACTGAGGTACACGCCCTTGACTAGAATTGAACCTGTGACTCTTTGGTCCAAGGGCCGACACTCTACCACTGAGCAAAACCATCCAGGGCTGGACTGCTTTTATTTCTAATTATTGTCTAATTGCTGGGACTAAGACTTCCACTACTGTGTTAAATAAGAGTGAGAAAAGTGGCATCACTGTCTTGTTCCTGTTCTTAAAGAAAATCTTTTTAGTTTTTGCCCACTGAGTATGATGTTGCCTGTAGGTTCTTCAGATATGGCCTTTATTATGTCAAGATATGATCCCTCTAGTCCCATTTTTTTTAGCACTTTTACCAGAAATGGGTGCTAGATTTTGTCAAATGCTTTTTCAGCATCTATTGATATGATATGATTTATATCTTTTATTTTGTTTATGTGGTGTATCACATTTATTGATTTGCAAATATTGTACCAGCTTTGCATCCCTGGTATAAATCCCACTTGGTTGTGATGAATAATTTTTAATATATTGCTGGATCTGATTTGCTAATATTTTATTGAAGATTTTAGCATTTATGTTTATCAGGGATATTGGCCTGTAGTTTTTTTTCTTTGTAGTGTCTTTATCTGGTTTTGGAATTAGGATTATGCTGGTCTCATAAAAAGAACTTGGAAGTCTTTCTTCCTCTTTTTTGGAATAGTTTGAGGATAGATGTTAGTTCTTCTTTGAATGTTTGTTAAAACGACCCTGTGAAGCCATCCAGTCTAGGACTTTAGTTTGTTGGGAATATTTTGATTACTGCTTCAATTTCATTAGTTGTTGTTGGTCTATTCAGGTTTTCTGATTATTTCTGATTTAGTTTTGGAAGACTGCATGTTTCTGGAAATTTTTTCATTTCTCCCACGTTGTCCTATTTGTTGGCATATAGTTGCTTGTAATGTTTTCTTATAATACTTTTTAATTCTGTTGTGTCAGATATTACTTCTCCTACTTTGTGTCTGATTTTATTTATTTTCATCCTCTCCCTTTGTTTCTTGATGAGTCTGGCTAGAGGTTCATTGGTCTGGTTTATCTTTTCAAAGAATCAGCTCTTGGTTTCATTGATCTTTTGCATTATTTTTTAATCTTTATGTCACTTATTTCTGCTCTGATATTTATTATCTCCTTCCTTCTACTTTAGGATTTTCTTGTTGTTCTCTTTCTAATTTTTTTAATTGTATGGTTAGGTAGTTTATTAGAAAATTTTCTTATTCCTTGAGGTAGTCCAGTAACTCTATAACCTTCCATCTCAGGACTGCTTTCATTGTGTCCCATAGATTTTGGATTGTTTTGTGTTCATTTTCATTAAATTCATTATTTAATTTGGGCCTCTTTTGATGGTCTCTGGTATAGACCAATGTCAGACACTATTTATGACTGGTTCTGAGTATGCTGTTTGGAGCTATCAGTGATCCACAGCTTGTGGCTCCCTCTGCTGGGGCGGGGTGTATGTAGACAGGACCACTAAGGTTTACTTTTACTAGCTCTGGGTCCAGGATCAGGTTAGGCAAAGACTCAAAGCACCCAAAGATCTGCCTCTTCCTGCAGTCTGACTGTTAGTCTCAGTTACTTAATGAGACTCAGGCTTTAGTCTTCAATAGGGTGTAAACTCCACAAGATGGGACAAGAGAGTTTCCAATGGATAGGGCTATTACTTTCCCCAGACTAAAGCTGTCTGAATAGCAAAGTTCTGTCTGAGAAAGACGGTTTCTGCAGGATGGGGGAATGACTCAGCACAGGGATCCTGGCAAATGTCTTCTCAGCTCTCTCCCCAGACCTACCAACCCCAACTTCTTCTCATGCAGCTCCTGTCCATTCTGCCCTCTCTCTGCTGGAGCCTATAGTGGGTGGCACTCTTGATGTGGACTCCTCTCTACATCCTTGGTTATAAGTATTCTCTCAAGCTAGTCTTCAGTTGGCTATTCAAGATGACTTTTCTATATTTTAGTTGCAATTCTAGTTTGGTCCCGGGAGGAGGTCAGTGTAGTTTCCACTTATTCTGCCAACATCTTGTAATCTAGACATAAATTTAAACCCTGCCTCTACCACTTTCTGCCTATGTACATTTGAGATATTTTTTTGTTTTGTTTTTACCTTAACTAAGCTTAGGTACCTTTTGTGCAAAATCAGACTAATAATACTTGACTCAGAGGAGTAAATGTTACAGAACATATAAAACATTGAGAACAGTGACTGGTCATTGCTACCCACACAGCATCCCATCCAGCCCTTTCCCATTCCTAGTTTTTTCCTAAATTCCCCTCTGCTCACCCTACTTTTTTAACCACACTGAACAATTTTCCTTTCCCCAAATAATAAATGCTGTCCTGCTCTCTGCCTTGACACATGACAGGAACACTGCCTGGAATAACCTTTGCTTCCTTCTTTCCACTGCACTTCTCCTGTGGTCTCTGGGTATCATCTCCTTTATAATGCCTTCCTTGACCTTTCTTCACATGAATTCTGAGTCTTTACTTTTATTTTGAACTCATGCAGAATCTTTTTTTTTTTTTTTTTTGGTATGTGCTCCTAGTAGGAACCGAACCCACTCTCCGGTTCGCAGGCCAATGCTCCAACCGCTGAGCCAAACTGGCCAGGGCTCATGCAGAATCTTTTAATACCTCTGTTATAGAACTCAGGATATAATGGCATGTTTACCTGTATTAACCTGAGCTCTTCCAAGGCAGAGTTGCTGTCTAAAGCCTGTTTGTGCCCCTAGTACCTAGTGTTCTACACTTGTTGAATAAAAGAATCCTGTGCTCAGGTAACTCATGCCCACTATATTCCATTTCTTTTTAAATTATTTCTAATTTGGATTTCTATCCACAATTAAGACAATACTTCTCTCTTGCTCTGGGACTTGCATTTAGTAGGCATTTGATAAATATCTGTCTGATTATAGTGTGAACAACAACATTGGTGTTGTTGAAGGTAGGAGATTGATAATGGACGGAAGGAGGAAAATTAGGAGGACTTGAAAAGAGAAGGTAACATGGGAACACTACCTTCATTTGTCATCTCCATTTTAATTTCACTTTTGAAAGCTTGAGAAGTATGTAACAGCAAAAATGTATTGTGTCCTACAGAAGATAGATTTCTTTTTCCCACTTTAACTTTCTAAAAATCATGCTCTAGGAGATGAGAATACAATTGGGAAATGTGTTTTTGTGTTAAAAATTATGATATAGATAGACTTTAAAAGTCTTGTTGATGAAAAACAGCAGAGGAGAACATCAACCTTCCCTCTCAAAAAAAAACAATAAAAGAAATCCAGAGTTAAAATTAGTATGTACTCTGGAGAGAGAGCTATAGCATGAAATTTATTCCCAAGTGAAAAAGTCTGTTACTCTGCTGACCCAAGCAGCAGCTCAGGTTGATTGACTCTACCTCTATTGCCAGTAGAGGAAAAGGCAGTGGTGACTGATGACTTTCTCAATATCCATCTTTTCTATTTAAAGAAGTCAGAGAGATATCTTGAGATAGATGTTGAAGTAAGTGTCATCTGTCTTTTTGATTTGATATGGTTTTTTAAGAACCTGAAGTTTCATGGTTTCTTAAAAATTTGCAGTCAAGGAAATTGAAAAAAAAGAAGAACAGTGTTCTTTAATAAATAGATTATCTAAGCTGTTTTGGCTCAGCAGTTACAGCATTGACCCTCAGATCAAAGAGTCATGTGTTCAATTCCCCATCAAGGACATGCATCTCAATCTCAGTTGTGGGTTCAATCCCTGGCCCCAGTTGGAAACCAATTGATGCGTCTCTCTCACATGTATGTTCTCTCTCTCTCTCTCTCTCTCCCCCTCTATCTAAAAAAAACAAAAAAACAAAAAACAAAATCAATGGAAAAACATCTTCGGGTAAGGATTACAAAAAATAGATTAAAATTTTTCCTAACTCCTAATTATTTTGACATCTTGAAATTTCCTTAAGTATATACAAAAGATAGCAATAGCTAAAATGAGAAAATTATATAGACACATTAATGTGTAAGTGTGCTCAAAGATATTTCTACCATTCAACCACTAGTAGTATATTTGTAAATCGGTTTTATGTGATATAACAAAATACTAAATTTTTTTTCTTGAAATTTTCACACACACACACAAAAGCCTCAACCTTTTGGTACAACACAACTTACCCAATTTTGTAAAATACAGGTTTAATAATCTCATACTTTTATTTAAAATTTAATCTACAGAATAAAATCCGACTTTAAAACCATATACAAACACTTGCTGTTTAGTTTTTTGGGTTTTTTCTCACTTCAACATATTACCTGCACTCAGGCAAACCCTGCTAGACACTGTAGTCATATATTTTGGAGAATTCAGTATCCATAGTTCTCTCAGCTGCTCATTGACTTTTTAAACTTTCTGCAATTTGTTTTTTTTAAAACACCTTTATACAATCATTAAGTTACTTCATCTTTGCATATAATTTTAAATAATTTAGGTGATTGTAAAGTTGTCTTGGATTTTTATACAATCCCCTTTTTATCCCAGAGGGACAATCACTTTTATAAAAAGATTTTTCTTTTATTTTCCTTCTATTTCTATGCTGCTTTTTCCTACTTTATTCATTTTTATTCAATTTAATCCACTTTATTTATTTATGATGTCCATAGTATGAATAAAACAGTAATCATATTAATACACATATTAATTAGTTGAATATATGTATCATCATAAGACAAATCTTTACAGAAAATCACATTACCAACACACGGAAATTTTGTTCATTGCTAAAGGACATAAAATACAATGTGACTGCCTCTTTTCTTTGGTCATTGCCCTCGCAAAGCACACTCAAACATGGAGTAGTACAAAGGCTATGTTTCTGTAACAACCCACTTTGGTAGTCACAGCCACCATAAGAAAGGAGCTCTAGGAAGTATGTTCTGAAAGGCATTACACTTTTCCATTTTTATTCAATTTATCATTTAAATTAAATTACACAGTATGTTAGATCCTGGATAAAACATTCTAAATAAGATAGAGAATGTCAATACCACTATTTCTTTCCATGCATGCTAAGCAAAACTCCCAGAAACAAAACCCTAGGATATGATGTCAAGCAAGGCCTTCAGAAAGTTAGCAATAGTATATGTTTGGAAAATAAAAAGTAAGATGTGCACACCAAAGTTACCTTGGGAGCTAAAACAGAAAAGTCTCCTGGGAACGTCCCTTATCACAGCGATATTCTCCGGGAAGGATGGATGGATAGTCGTATCTGTCCTTTTGACCACATTCCCACTCCTGAGTAGTAGCACTGTCAACATATAATATGAAAGCCATCAATACATGCTGACAGTGTTTGCACTCCAGGTGGTGAGACACCCTGTCAGTTGAAGAAGGAAAAACAAATATCGGGGAGTAATACCTTGCACTGAGATGAGAAGTAGAGCAAACCACAGAAGAACAGCAATGGAAATAGAAAGCAATGTAAATAAGAGAGAAGAGAGAATGAATCATTTAAGGAACAAAGGCAATACATTCATGTTCATTTAAGTAAGAGTAAAAGCATCTGTTTTATTATTTATTATTGAACTTCATACACAAAGATGGTTGTTGGGGATTATACAGGGTGGGATAAGAGTAGGCTCACAGTTTTGAGTATGCAAAACAGAGTTTCTTGTATTATTATTTATTAATTATTGTATTATTTTCCATATGAACGACTGTAAATCTACTTTTGCTCCACCTGTAGCCCATGTATAGTTAGCCACTGAAATGGGTAGCACATGACTAAAACTTTTCCCCTAGTTGAATAATTATTTATGTAGTACTTTTCTTCTGTGAGCAAAAAGGTATTAATAAAATATAACCTGCTTAAGTCTGAACTATAATTGTGGAAAAGAAGTCATTGAATGTGGAGAGGTAACTAAGACACAGGAATGCAAAATGACTTCTCCGAGAAGACACTCTATCCATAAATAGAATAAAAGTCTACTTATTTAATAAAATGTACTAGCTATTTTGTTAGGCATTTATGAAGCATGGTTCTGGCAAGCTTATGTTGTAGATTCAGAAATTGAAACAGTCCTGGCTGCATGCCTCAGTTGGTTGAAGCATCATCCCATACACTGAACAGTTGCAGGTTCAATTCCAGGTCAGGGCACATACCTAGGTCATGGGTTCAATCCCAGGTTGGGATACGTACAAGAAGGCAGCTGATTGATATTTCTCTCTTACATTGATGTTTCCCTCTCTCTCTCTCTCAAATCAATAAACATATCTTCAGATAAGGATTAAAAAAACATTCTGACCTTTAGAGATTTAACACTGGTAGTGATCCATGATCCACACACAGATGGGAGATATACACACCAATCCAAACAAGCAAAGACAATGTGCACTTAAGAGAGTGATATAGCCCTGGCCAGTTTGGCTCAGCGGTTGGAGCGTCGGCCTGAGGACCAGAGAGTCCTGGGTTCACTTCCCGCCTGGGGCATGTACCACAAAAAAAAAAAAGAGAGAGTGATGCAGCCAGTAACATATCATTTTCACCAGTTTTAAAATTAAATCTTCCTCTAATTAAGCTTTATAAATTAAAAGTATGTAAATTGGAATACTATCCAATTGTTATTAAAACAAAAAATACTAAAATATTATTTTGAAAAATAAAGAAATTAAATGCAACAAATACTTATTGCACAACTACTGAATACTAGGAGTTAGAAATAAAATGTAACTGGAAAATTGTCCCTGTTCTTAAGGTGCTTGCTGTCTAATGAAGTCAATTTGAGAGGGTTCTATGGAGCTGAAGAGATAAAGGATCACAAGAGAGACACTGAACTCTACTTGAACAGCAGAGGTATCCAAAGAATTTTTTTTTTTAATTCTCACCCAAGGACATTTTTCCATTTTTTGTTCAGGTAGAGTGGGAGGGAGACAGAGGAAGAGAGAGAGAGAGAGAGAGAGACATCACCGTGAAAGGGACACATCGAGTGGCTGCCTCCTGCACGACCCAACCAGTGCCGGGGACAAACTGCAACCCAGGTACGTGCCCTTAGCAGGAACCAAACCTGGGTCTCGCTGGACCGCAGGCCGACGCTCTAACCGCTGAGCAAAACTGGCCAGGGCCAAAGAAAGAACTTTTAACAGAGGAGGCATTATAGGCAAAGATATCAGATATAAATAGCATTTGGGTAAAAGCTGTAAATGGTGCTGGGTCTCATGTGGAGATGAAAAAGGATATTAGTCAAGGGCTTTACCAGTCACATAGGAGAATCAGGGAGTATTTAATAGCCCCTGGTCACTCTAGTTTTCTCTGTGAAACAAAAAGAAGGAGCTTCTTGAACTTTTCAGCTGCACTCACAAACTTATACCCACATCACTCTTCTCTCTAATCTTCACTGCTTGGATAAATAATTCCTTTTAGCTCCTGATCAGATCCTCAATTATCACCTCCCTGGCCTTACTTCATCACTACTTCTTTTTTCTCTGGCTTCAGCTTTCTTCGCATGTTCTTCAAAGACTATAAATACATTCCCATCCTTAAAAACAAAATAAAACAAACCATCACTTCTGGGGCTGCCTCTCTTCTCTCTTCATAACCACACCCCCCCCCCCCCAATGCTCCTTAAAAGAAGCTTCTGCATACAGCTTCTGTTCTCCCTCCACCAGTGACATCTTATTTGATTTCTTTTCTGCTCTTGACATTACCAATCACTCCTCTCTGATGCTGTCTCAGACACAGTGTTCACACCCATCCAAAAATATGCCATTGCTTTTTCCTCTCCTTCTTTAGCTTTTCCTTCTTAGTCTCCTTTGCTACTATAGTCCTATGAACTACCACCATGCTCCTTTCTCTACACGAATACTAAAAGAAATCTCTCAGTGATAATACTTCCCCCATAGAAATAATGCTTCCCCCTGAAATGAAAGTGATGTTTCTGGCATTTCCAAACTTTTATTCTTATCAGACCATCTATACTTGTCCCCACTTATTTTTCTCAATATCTCTTTACTTTACCGTTTTGTGTGGAATTCCAACACCGGACTGAACCTGTTCTCTGGATTGTCACCGATTTATTCTGAGTTTCCCCCTTGCTCAATCACACTATGGCAGTCAACACTTTGTTCTGTCCTGGAACTTTCCCATTATTTGCATCCATGACACTCAGACTATCTCCTGGTTCTCCCCTAACCACTCAAATTAAAGGATGGAAGTCCCTCAACTTCCATCTAAAAGTTAAATACTCCCCCATGTGCAGATCTCTTGCCTACCCTGGGTAGCCCAGCCTGATACCTTAAGAACATTCCCCTAGACCAAGACACCAGCCTATAAAGGAATGGTTGGCAGAACTTCAATATTTGAAAGATGTTTTCTTGAATTAGGCTTCAACCACACTTATCAATTGGCCTTACAGATTGCAACTGTCTTTCAGTCTTTGCCAAGAGAGACAGGCAATATTCTTGCTAGCCCTTAAATTATTTCCCATTGCATAACAAAGTTTAAACTCTTGACCAAACATTAAAAGCCTTCCACTCTGGAGCCATAGCATCTTCAAATCTTACTATAGCTACGAGTCACCCAATTACCACACAGACTTTATTATAAACAATCCACTTAATTATAAAAAAGTGAATGGTTAAGTAGAAAAAATAAGTTTGGTCTGGGTTCAAATGTAGCCTGGATCAATGGACATGCTAATCAGCTTGGTTGCAATGATTATTTCATAACATATATGTATATCAAATCATCAAAGTGTCCACACTTTGTATATAAACATACACAATTTTAACAGTCGATTATACTTCAGTTTTATAAGTGTAGCCTGTATTATCTTTAGAAAGTTAATTAATTTTCATAAGCCTAAATTTTCTTATATGTAAAACTGAAGTATCTAATTCTTAGTCTCCTGTTAGAATTAATTGTCTCCTTACAGAATGATTGGCACAAAATACAAAGACACATAATAACAATAAAACTTGTTTTTATAATTACAGGAATATTATTATGGCCTGGGACTATATATATGTTATTTCACTTACTGCCCTCAGAAACCCTTCAAGGTATATTACCACTCCCATTTTATTGATGAAGAAACAAAGGCACAGAAAGGCTAAATAACTCGGGAACACAGAACTAGAAAGTCTTTATGGACTAAAATTTTATGTTCCTCCCAAATTTGTATAGTAGTCCCCTTAACTGTGTTTTTACTTCCCATTATTTCAGTTACCTACAATTGATGGAAAATTTCAGAAATAAACAACTCATAATCTTTACATTGTGCATTGTTCTGAGTAGTAGAATGAAATTCTGAGCTGTCCTGTTCCGTCCCACCTGGGACATGAATCATCCCTTAGTCCAGTGGATTAGTTCTGTATGTGCCACCAGCCCATTCGTCACATAGTAGCTGTCTTGATTAAAAGATCAACTGTTGCCCTGGCCGGTTTGGCTCAGCGGTTAGAGCATTGGCCTGCGGTCCCGAGAAACCCGGGTTCAGTTCCTGCTAGGGGCATGTGCCTCAGTTGCAGTTTGACCCCGGCCCTGGTTGGGTTGTGTGGGTAGCAACCACTCGATGTGTCCTTTTCACGTCGATGTTTCTCTCTCTCTCTCTCTCTCTCTCTCTCTCTCTCTCCCTTCCTTTTTCCCTCCCTCCCACTCTATCTGAACAAAATATCAAAGAGTGTCCTCGGGTGAGGATAAAAAAAAAAAAGATCAACTGTTGTAGCTCTGGTCTATTTAGCTCAGCGGTTAGAGCTAAGGGCCCGTACCTGGGTTGTAGTTTGTCCCTGGCCCTGGTTGGGGTCATGTGGGTGGCAGCCTCTTGATGTGTCTCTCTCACATCAATGTTTCTCTCTCTCTTCCTACCTATCTTCCTCCCGCTCTATCTAAAGATAAATGCAAAAGAAAAAAGATCAACTGTTGTAGTATCATAATGCTTATCTTACAGTTATAATTGTTCCATTTTATCATTAGTTATTGCTGTTAATCTCTTAGTGTACCTAGTTTATAAGTTAAACTTTATCATATGTATGTACAGGAAAAACATATGTGTAGATTTCAGGTATCTACGGCGGGGTTGGGAACATATCCTTCAGATAGAGGGACTACTGTACATTGAAGCTTAATCCCTAATGTAATGATACTCAGAGGTGGGGCCTTTGGGAGGTACTTCAGTCATGAGGTAAGCCCTCATAAGTGGAATCCTAGTGCCCTCATGAGAGACAGGGAAGAGCTTGCTTCCTCTTTCTGCTGTCTCCCCCATGTGGCGGGTACAGTGAGAAGATGGACTTCTGCAAACCAGGAGGCAGGTTCTCACCAGACACTGGATCCGCAGACACCTTGATCTTGGACTTCCCAGCTTCCAAAGCTGTGAGAAACAAATGTTGGTTGTGTAACCCACCCAGGCTATTTGTTATCTAAGCCTAAGACAAACGTGGTATACAGTCAGCACCTAACAGCGTAGAATGTATCAGCCCTGAATAAATCATTAAATCGAAAACAAAACACCACTCTCTCTGCTCCTTTGCTCATGCAGTTCCCTTACTGGGAATTCTATTTGTCTCTTCCCTGCTTCATATGCAACTGAAGGCAGGCTCTCCTTTCACAGTCCATCTCAAATCCACTTCACCACGCTCCCCCCTACCCCTTACTCCAATAACTTCCTACCGGTAATTTGTCCATCACTTTTAAAACTAGTCTATACGGGGCTCCAGAGAGATCCTTGACCCCTTTCACCATCTGAAGATACAATTAAAAGTCTGTGACCTACACGAGAGCCCTCATCTGTCCTGGCAACCTGACCTTCAACTTCCAGCCTCTAGAACTGTGAGAAATAAATGCCTGTTGTTTATAAGCTACCCAGTGGTATTTTGTTATAACAACCTGAGTGGACTAAGACACTAGCAACTCATCTATTTTGCCATACACCCATTTTTGCAATTAGCTTGAAAGATCTGAGAAGATGGAGATTGTTTTTGTTTTTAACCTTTGAACCCTCCATAACAATCTTCATAATGCATTGCCTCAAATAAATGCGCTCAATAGGTATTTCTTGGATTCACTTTTAAGATTATCAGAATAAATCTCCTAGGATTTTTTACTTAAAAAAAAAAAAATCATAAAACCTCCCTCCAAACTCCTGTGATGTTTATGCATTTTCAGATTAGGCTGGATTTTTCATGCAGCTACAACTGGGAGAATGGGCCTGGAGCTTTGTAATGTGATTTTGGTAGTAGGTCTGTTCCCGGTCAAAAAGAGTTTTCCATCAGATTTCACTGTCCATGTGAATGCATTAATTGAAAAGCAGACTTCCAAAAGGACTGGCTGAACCATGCTGCGGTTCAATCACGCACACATAAGTAACTACTTACTGCAAGACATCTACTTAGTTTCCTAGTATGTATGAGCCTTTCCAGCGTGCACAAACATGAAAAAAAAAAGCTGCCAAGTACAAACATGCTCTTCATCTGAGTAACACCAGCGCCACCTGCAGGAAAAGCTCTAGCAGCGGTTGCGGTTTGGGTTTTTGCTTTTTTCACTTATTTCTCTTCAGTTCCATCAGAAGACTTTGTCATGCTTTTACCTGATGAAAAACACGACAGGGCTCGCCTCCTATCAAAGATTTTCATTCCTTCTCCTTAGTGGATTAAGCAAATGCTGTTAAAATATTAGATAGCATAGCACAACTGAACTGGGGAAATCCTAGTGTTCCAAATGTCACTGGCATATGATTTAAGAAACAAACAAAACCTGGGCAGTAGATGGCCAGCCTGAAGGGTGAAGCTTTGGTGTAGCTTTTATTAGACTGAACTACCCTAAAGCAAGGGCTTTAAGAAAATGCCATTTGTTTTAGAACTTTTTTAAATTCACCTTTATTGTTGAAAGTATTATAGATGTCCCCTCCTTTTTCCTTCATTGTCCACCTCCACTCCACTTTTATAACTATTTTTAAAAGAACTTTTTATTATGTAAGTTTTTCTAACTTAAATGTACATGTAATTTCTGGTATGCACAACCAACTATTTTAGCCTTCTTTTTTACTATTTTTATTCTTTTTTCCAAGCTTCAAGTACCCAAACTCTGAGTTCTATATAACACTTATCCCCAAAAACTCATTAACACTTATCTCTGGGTAGCACTACTTCTAATATTAAGTAATTTGTATAACAGATCACCTCCTGACCTGCCTATGATCCTGGGGAAATACAGTAGTTCCCCCTTATGTGCGAGGGATACACCCCAAGGCCCCCACATGGATTCATGGAATGGCAGACACTCCCAAGCCCTGTGCATACTACATTTTTTCCTGTATGTACCCCTGTACTGTGTGTTTTCCTATACATTCGTACGATAAAGTTTAAGTCATAAATTAGACACCGTAAAAGATTAACAATAATAAATAATAATAAAATAGAGCAATATACTGTAATAAAAGTTACAAGAATATGGTCTTTCTCTCTCCTCAAAATATCTGATTGTACTGTACTCACCCTTCTTCTTGTGACTCACTGGTAAAACCATCCCATAAACAAGAAGCCTGTCACCATACTTTTCGACTGAGTTGCCAGAAGACAAGCGGATAATATTTGTTTCTGTTTTTCAGACAGTGGGGGTTCTTGGCTCTCTGTACTAAGCCTGGCTCCACCATATGCCCGGCAGCATCACCACACAGTACAAAAGCGAAACTGTCCTTCCATGTTTGAGGTTCTGGTGCTTCTTTGCTCTTTTAGGAATTGGGCATCTTTTTCCAGAAGAGTCTGGTTTCATGGCAATTAAAGGCTTGCTTTTGATAGCGTCCTTTCTCCTTAATCAACTTCTTTAACTCTGTTGGAAATGTGGCAGTAACTTCTTCATGGGAAGATGCAGCCTCCAGTAATTTTTGTATTTTTCAGTCTAAACCTAGTCCTGGATCTGTGTAACCTTCTCTTATTGCAGTGAATGGTGTGGTGTCCCTGATTTCAGGGGATCCCTTGCTGAAGTCGTCATATAGGCGCAGTGTTTTCTGGCGCAATACATGGCCATCAATCAGAACATGTTTTCTATTCTTGTCTTCCACCCACAAATTTAGTGTTTTTCCATCTTAATTAAACACTTATGCACTGTGGCTGTATGTCTGCAGTTTGAGGTACAACAGCAAAAACAGCATAAATTTCCTCTTCCTTCTTCACAGTTTCACAAATAGAAGATTTGTTCTTACCACTGATCTTAGTAACTTCAACATAGTACGTTTTTCTTTCCTTATTAATTCAAGAACTTTCACCTTTTCACTTAAAGGAAGCACTTTACAGCTTCTCTTTGGCATATTCAAATTGTCAGCATCACTATTCTTGTATCTTGGAGTCACTGTTTAGTACAATAAGGGTTATTCGAACATAAGCACTGAAATCCTACAACAGTCAATCTGAGAACTGAGACATTGCCAAACGACTAACAGGTGTATATCATATACAGCATGGATACGCTGGAGGAAGGGATGATTCACACCCTGGGCAGGACAGTTGGACAGCGTAAGATTTCATCGTGCTACTTAGAATGGCACACAATTTTTTTTTTTTATTCTAATTTTTTTATCCTCACCCGAGGAGATTTTTCCTTTTTTTGTTGTTCAGATAGAGTGGGAAGGAGAGAGAGGAAGAGAGAGAAACATCGACGTGAAAGGGACACATCGAGTGGCTGCCACCCGCACAACCCAACCAGGGCCGGGGACAAACTGCAACCAAGGTACGTGCCCTTAGCGGGAACCGAACCCGGGACTCTCTGGTCCACAGGCTAATGCTCTAACTGCTGAGCCAAACTGGCCAGGGCAGAACGGCGTACAATTTAAAACTTGTGAATTGTTTATTTCCAGAATTTTCCATTTAGTATTTTCAGACGATGGTTGACTACGGATAACAGAACCTGGGAAAAGCAAAACCTCAGATGGAGGGTAACTCATGTGTATATATACATTCCACAGCAAAGTAATCATGTTTCAATTCCATCTTTGATAATGTAACAACATTCTCTTATCCCCTCAAATGAGGAAGTCAATATGTCAACTCTGTAACCATGATTAGCAAGGAAAAAATATTGGAATAAGAAAGGCACAGTTAAAGCATGGATGGCAGTGGTCAGGGAACCACGTAACCACTAACCATTTTGGCACAAGACTTTGTAGGGTTACAAACCCTCTTCTTCATTCAGTTCTTGAAATAGTGCTGTGAATGAACCAATATTACCAATGATAAGCAAAATGACCAAAATTACTGTGTAAAACAAAATCAATAACATTGAAATAACCAAAGCAAACATTCTGTCCATGGAGCACTAACATCTAATTCATTACAACAAGGTCAAAAGTAGATTCACAGAGAAGAAAAATCTATTGAGATAAAACCTATTTCAAAAGGTAAACCTGTCATGATCTTGCAAAGCATAAGTTGGGATATTAAACTAATGATTTATCTTGAATAATCCACATCATTTCACTTGCTTAAATAAATTAGGTTTGCCTGTTCTCTATAAATTAAATAACAATGGTCATCTGCAGCTACAGAGCACTCAAATAGAACTGATCTATGACAGCAAAAATAAATTGTGTATTATTATCCAGAAATAATCACATAATGCCACATTTCACTCCTTTTATTTTGCAGGTCTCCCCAAATATATTCGTTATGGCCTTTGTTTTGTTTTACAATGGAGAAGTACAATTCTGGTCTGTCTGATGATATCCTCAAACTGTAATCTACAAGAAAAAATTAGTCAATTTTAATGTGTGCAAAGCTTGCCAAGTCCCCAACTAGGTGCAAGGTTAGCACACTTTACCGCTTTTTCTTCCTCATATTTTCTGCCGCTGTTCTTAGAAGAGGTCTCTTGACTGGGCTCATACATCATGAATGGTTACCACTGCACATAGAGTAGTAAATCTTTTCTGAGCGTTATTGAAGAATGCTAAAAGTTCTCTTCTGCTCTCCCATCAGCCTGCCAGAAAATCTAACTGGAGAGCAGATGTCCAACAATTACCATGAGAAAACAAGATCGGAAATGCTACTTATAATTACAGATGTTAACATAGCTATGTAGCTGTACACAGATCCCTGAAAACCAACCAGACTGAATTGAAATGAACATCAAGCTTAAATATATATTCTAGGATAGTAACCATGATCATGTAGTTATTATTGATAATTGCTAGAATAAGCCTGTATTTCAGATGTAACAACAAGAGGATTTTACCCTTTTTTTTTTTAAGTAAATTAATGAAGAGTAACATTTTGGTAGAAATTTGGAGAAGGAAAGAAATGAAAAGGATTATAATGATACCATAATATTCCTGAGGCAATGCTAGAATGTGCTGCTGGGACAGGTCATGACAGAGACCTCAGTTATTTCTGTCTCTTACTAGTTCAAACAAAGCATATGACAGACCTTCTTAATTTGGGCACTGAAAAGGTCAAGGAAACACCTAGGAACTTAAGACCAAAAAGAAATTGGTTAGTGAAGGACAAGTGGTAAGAATCTTAGGCTCCAGGGACCCTGTCACCTGGAAGCTTATAATAACCACCAAGGATGCCCTGGCCGGTTTGGCTCAGCAGTTAGAGCGTCGGCCTGCAGTCCTGAGAGACCCGGGTTCAGTTCCCACTAGGGGCATGTACCTCAGTTGCAGTTTGTCCCCGGCCCTGGTCGGTTGTGCGGGTGGCAACCACTCAATGTGTCCCTTTCACATCGATGTTTTTCTCTCTCTCTCTGTTCCTCTCTCTCCCCACTCTACCTGAACAAAAAATGGGAAAATGTCCTCTGGTGAGGATAAAAAATAATAATAATAATAACCACCAAGGAAAAGGTTGGGCAAGATGCCTCGATATAAGTCTAGATTGTAGTACGATAAAAATATGAAAGCTTGGAGCAAAATGCATGATTCTATGTCATTCAATCCTAAAAGGAAACATTAGTCAAAAGGGCTAAAACCTCTACAATGTATACTTTTGATTATTCAATCACAAATTCTCTTCAGGGGCAGAGGAGAGCATAAAGTAGCAAAATAAAGCAACATAGTGATCCAAGAAACTCAAAAACTAAGCTGGCTTTATAGGCTGCAAGCCAAAAAGTAAAAAGAGTATGCCAAAAATGTCAAGAAAGGCAAGACCACATCAGGAAGAATATGAGAGCTGCAGAAACTTTAATAAACAGACTAGGACAAACCCAAAGTTATAGCATACGTAAATTACGGCTGAAATAAAGATGAGAGTCTCAAAGCCTCATTCACCCACCACCAGGTGCCTACAAAGGCTCTTGGAGCTGTGTCTGAAACCACAGTTCTAGGTCAATGTCCAAGGTGCTCTGTACATCTAAGACCTTCCTTAGTCCATTATTTGCCTACTTTTCCAGCTCCATCTCTCACTCCGCAGGCACACTGTGTGCGCGCACACACATCACCATACTGCCATGCTGATTTCTACCTTTGAGCAATCTGCACCATCTGCCTGAAACATTTTCTTCCCTGAAGAAGTTATTCAAGACACAGCTCCAACATCATGCCCTCAGCAAAAGCTTCATTATCCCTTCTCCTCCAGCAGTAGCTACTCACCTTTTCTTCTAGGTTTCTTGTGTTCTTCGAATGAACTGTTACCTCCCATAGGAAATTGAAGACTGTAAAATAAGCTATCATGAATAAGAGCAGAACGTCCCCACTTGTTCACCTTCTCCTACAGTAAGGTCTTTTGGGGGCTTCAATTCAAATTACTGTCCAACCTTGTTCAGCAATAGAATGAAGCTGAGAGTGTTCTCTATCTCATGTTTGGTTGCAAACTGATGGGAAATGGAAATGTACCTTTCTTACATAGAATTCATTTTTAAGTTGTCCTTTATCTTAAATTTTCCAGATGCATGGCCAAACAAAGCAGTTGACCTATATAATTAAAGCATGCTGGAGTTTTCCATTGGGAGGTCCAGCTTGAAGCTGAGATGAGCAATCCCACAGATATGGGGAGGGGGTGGACTATGGACTATGTAAGTGATGTTCTGCAGGGCACAGTAGTGACCCTAAATGTCAGTGTGAACTTCTGAATTATAGGGAAATTACTAAAAAATATGAGTCGCTGTATCTCTAAGAATTATGAATTAATCACATTACAAGTTCTTTAATTTATTATAAATTTCCAAAGACCACAGCTAGTGTGAACAATTTTTCTGCCTAATCCAAAACTTAAATCAACTGTTTTTCCTTTATGTAAACTTCCTGGCCTTGCATAAATTGAATTAGTTAGAAAAATTGACCTTTGACAGATCCACGAGAATGTGTCTCCTTTGTGGTGGTTGAACCCCAAATAAAAAGTCTTTGGAATAGCTCCATGCCTGATTCTGTTCTCATCAGAGAGTATGAATATGGGCAGATCTGAAGCCCATAAATGTGCTTAGAAACATATTTGGACAAAATCTTTGTTGAGACCTTAATATATTATCCCCTTGAAAAATGTTTGTAATCTCATAAAGGACTTCGATAAAATCAGCATTTTCAAAGATTCCGATTCTGAAAATTTTTTTTTTAAAGTATGTTGTTGTGTATAACTTTTGCTGGAAATTACTAAAACAAAGTCAACCTACTGACTGCTGAACCAACACTTTGTCATAGCGTCTACATTGCCCTAGCAAAAGAGAAAGCTATGCGAAACTGTTCCCGTGTGATTCATGAGACGAAGCCCAGAGACTAAGAACAGATGAAAACATCATGCTGTGTGGGAGCAAAAGAGAAGCAGCTTCCTAGAGGGTAAGGTCTTCACCTTAGCTCTATCTACCTAAGGTATAGTTAGTAATGTAACCAAAACTATATAAGAAAGATACCTAATTGTTAAGCGGGTTAACCTCTGACTATAGAGCAGAGTCAAATTATGGGAGAAAATAATGGGAGGAATAGAATAGTTCAGCAAATAGGAAGGAAAAAAGACAAAGATTGGAAGTCTACAAATATAACATAGTAATTTGTAGTGAACTAAATAAATGTATTACATTATGTTTTTATTTAGATATACTAAGGAAAAAAATTTCAATATGCATAAGTTAATTTTCTCTAAAAACATGGTACCATCTATGACATACAGAAAGAATGAGTAACTAAGCCAATGACATCTAAGTATAAATGAGTGAGTGGCCTGTCTGATCTATCCCCACAACTAGCCTCCCCAACTCCGACATGTGCACTCCCACTCACTCTACATTCACAAGACATTTTTGTTCTTTTTTTGTTTGTTTGTTTTTTGGGTTTTTTTGTTACAGATATTTCTCCTTTTTCACACCATTGGCACCCCCCTCCCCACCCCACCCCCATCCCCGGCTTAGTTGTCCATGTCCATTGGTCATGCATACATGCATATAAGTTTTGTGGTTTATCTCTTCCCACCCCCCCACCCCCACCCCCACCCCCTCTTCTGGGGGATGTCAGTCTGTGCCCTACTTCCATGTTTCTGGGTCTACTGTTCTTTAATAGAAAAAAACAAACAAACAAACGCAAACAGCAAATCAGTGTCTGAGGTCACTCTGCTTTATCTCATTTCTTTTTCTCTGTTGACTGCTTATTTAACATTAATTTTAAATTATACTTGATATACAATATTATATTAGTTTCAGGTGTACAGCATAGTGATTCAACATTTATACCTTACAAAGTGATCACCACAAAAAGTCTAGTAACTATCTGTCACCATACAGTTATTACGGTATTATTGACAATATTCCCTATGTCCATGACATCCCCATGATTTACCTAATAACTGGAAGTTTGTACTTCTTAATATTATTTTCTTTTTTTAAATATGTTTTTATTTATTTTATAGAAAAAGGAAGGGACAGGAAGAGAGAGAGAGAAACATTGATCAACACTCCCTACTGGGAATCAAGCCCACAACCTGGACATGTATCCTGATGGGAATTGAACCGGTGACCTATTGGTGCATGGGAAGATGCTCAACCAGCTGCCATCAATGCAAATAAAGTTGCATTTCAGGATGGAACAAGGATTGGGGGAAAACCCTTCAACTTTTCAAAGCATCCTCATTTTCTGTTCAGTACATTTTACAATCATTTTACAATTTGTAAATCTATAGTTTACAAATATTGGAAATATTGTCTTGTGTAGGTGAATTATAAAGTAAAAAGTTTCAGTATTTATGTAAAATATACAGATATATTCTTTCCATTTACCTTTATAAACTGCCTCAAATAATAACAATAAAAGCAATAAAATGTTTTTCATAAGCTGGACAATAAAATATTTAAAAATTCCAGGATGGAGTCAGAATAGTATGGCTACTCAGTCCTGCTTCTAAATTCCAGGAAGAAAGATTAAAAGGTGTAAATTCACCACCGTTGCTTCTCACTGCTCATTGCGCAGCTTCAAGACGTGCTCAGCCGGGTCCAGAAGCTGCCCTCCGTTCCAGCAGTACCCTTTCTGGGCTGGGTTCCTGCAAAAGCTACACAGTTCCCTGCACGCTAGCAGCCCAGTCTCAGCCCTGAGTAGTTCACAGGCGGCCCCTGGCACAGCTCCTCTGCGTGCTGAGGGCAACGATTTCCCAAGTGTGGTCCCTCAGCCGCTTCGCCCAGGAACTGACTGAAAAATAAACCTCTCAGACATCACCTTAGACCAGCAATTTTCAACCTTTTCCATCTCATAGCAAACATAAACTAGTCACTAAAATTCACTAGTTGAAAATCACTACCCTTGACCTATTGAATCAGAAACTCTAGATGTTGGTCCAAAACATCTGTGGGTACCAGTCATGCCAGGAGATTCTGATGCAGCCCAAAGTTCGAGAACCACCATAATAGTGACTGTTTTTGGCCACAGGCGTTCTGTATAAGAACCAGTCCTCTTTCACAGACCTTTAGTCCTTGGGTTAGGCCTGCCCGACCAGGCTCCATCTGTCCTCAAGGTCATTTTAATTCTTGAGCTCTGTTTCCTGTTCTTGCCACTGGACCTTGACTGAGGCTACCCAGAGAGTCTCTTGGGCGGAAGGGATGAGGAACGCTCCTAGTGCAAACCGACCCAGCTTCCCCTCTGGAACCCTAGGACCATCCTTCTCAAACCTGGGATTACAAGGAAAAGCATCTTGATGAGTCCCAAGCCCAAAATATGTTGCAAAATAATCCTAGAACAGGGACTGCAAATGTCCTATAAACTTAAGTGACTAAGAAGGCCAGGCTAGCAATCCTTCCTCAAACAAAGAAAATCCAGGCAAAATTAAACCCTCAGACAAGTTCTCATTTTGCCATCGAAGTACAATGACTACTGCTTATTCCCTAACTTCAGGAAAGCTATTGAACAGGCTAAAACAGACAAGCCCAGGAGTCTGGGTCTATACATAAACTCTTCTTTTCCTACATGTTCACCCACAAATAATATCAGCAGCAAGTTGGTGATAATACAATGACTTAATCTTGTCAAACACTTAGGTATTTTCTCTTTCCCTTATGTATTTCCAAAGAAACAATATATGTATTACATATACTGAATAATCAATTTATTGCATAATTTTCTAATAGTCAGTCATAACTTACAGTCAATATCCAACCCATAAAGGAAACTGAAAAATACTGAACTCAAATGTAGAGAGAAAAATCAAGAATTTGATTATTACTCTCTCCAGACCTCATTAGTTTAAAAGATATACAGAATGGAAATTAAATAACAATATTCATTTGTGATTCAAAATTTTCATAGAGGATAGCCAAGGGAATACATTTTATAGCTACCACAATAGTCAATGTTGTTTTACCTTAATGTAAACTTTAGCAAATGATAAGTTTTCTTTAAGCAGAAACTTTCCAGTATACTGCATGATACTAGTATGACTAGTGGTGATAAAATCTATGGCTACTGCTAAGGATTTTAAGCATCAACATAGCCACATCGTCCATCACGTGAACCAACATGCCTCAACTGAGACCCTACCACCACAGGCTGTCCCAGAACTGTGACTACTATTTTGTGGCTGTTGGCTCTCCTCAATGTAACAAATGAAGCTGGTTGCTTTAAGGAGTTACTTTATTTCTTTATGAAATCATTAAAGCAATGATAAACTATTATAAACAAATATAATTTAGTTGTTTTATTTTTCAAAATAATACTGTATTCACTTGCTATATGAGACTAATTTAGAGATTAAGAAAACCCTAAAGTCAATTCAAAAAATCAAGGGAGCAGAGTATGGTAATGTACCATTAAATGAAATTGAAAAATAATAAACAAAGTTCATTTTAATCAGTAATTTCCCTTCCCTTTTTCATCAAAACTTTTTCCAAGGCACTTAATAATGAACAAAACTAATTAAACTGCATTATTTCTTCTAGCATACATGAAATAGCCAAAAGGTAGCAGCAGGAAAGAGAAAAATATGAGATGTGGAAACTTCAAACCAGACCACACTCAGTGATCCAGAGTTGTTTAACAAGTGGCACTTTAGTTTTCAATATCACTGAAGTTTTATAAAGCAAAGCTCTGTTTAAAATATCCTATAGCACTGAACACTTTTTGCCGTAGAATACTAAAACTGAAAGAGTATGCACTTTGGAGACAGGTAGATCTACTTTACATATCAATTCCCACTGTGTGGCCTTAGGCAATTCCCTCAATGTCTCTGAACATCATTATACTTACAAATTGTACTCTACCTCATTAGGGTTGGTGTGAGACTTCCATTAAATGAGAACAGACTGACAAACCTCAGAGGGAAGGGGGATGTGGGGAGTTGGAAGAGATGAACCAAAGAACTTATATACATATATGAGTAACCAATGGTCACAGACAACAGTACAGTGAAGGCGGGATGGGGGGCCAGAGTAGGGAGGGGGATGTCAATAGGGAAAAAAGGAGGGACATCTGTAATTTAAAAAAAATTTAATTAATTAATAAAAAATATATTTGGTAAAAAAAAATTAGAGCAGTCAAGTACCTCATATGGCATCTGCCACCTAATAGCATCAATAAATGGTAAGTATTCATGTAACTTTAAATAATATATTTAAATGATCCTTTCAATTCATTCTGTCATACTCCACCCTGACTCGCACACACAAATAAAAAGATGTGAAGCTCTTTCATCTCTGTAATCTACATTAATTGTAAAACAAAAATATCCACATAAACTTATGCATGCCGCCGTGTCTTCTGTGGGGATGACTGAGATGCCTTTACTAGCTTTACCTTCTTATTTTCCTTACAGTTTTGCAAATCGGATCTTAACGGTTATTTGAAAATTTGAAAAGACAGATTTTTTAAATGAACCACTTTCTGTTGGAATAGGCTTTGCTGTCTAGAATAATTAATCCTTTGTAGCAGCCTAGTCACAGCAGGAAGGCTCTGCCAAGCTACTTGAAAACCAGCCAGGATGTTAGCAGGTAGGTGCTCCTTTTAGGTCACCAGTAATACAGGTGGTTTGGGTTTCTGGGAGCTTTGTTCTCAAAGGAAAAACATTTCAGTGAATCTGAAAAAGCATCAGGGCAAACATAATGAGTCTGAGACCAGATGCCAGTCATAATTTTAGGCTGGCGCTACTGCCTTTCAACTTTGAACAAAGACCTACCCTCTGAGAGCACAGCCCTCCCCCTGCCTCAGGATTGCTGTCACAGAGAACGTCACAAAGCAGGTTCTGGCAGGATTTAAACATCATGCCGGGCTGCAGCCTTGCTGCAGTGGAATAAGGTCTTAGGTGGGATGGGGATTTGTCAAAACCATGCGTGAAAGAAGTCAGGCCTGGAAAGTACAGGTGGTCAATAATAAAGTATTAAGTTTAGAGAAACAGTAGTTTCAAACGAGACTCAGAACCTCAATTAAGTTTTATCCCCACCTGACAGCATGCTAGAATAGATAATACCCACGGTTTAAAATCAAACAAATAAGTTTAAAGCTATACACTCTCTAGGCGATTGGGGGCAATGTATGGACCCTTCTAAAAATCATTTTCCTCACTTATTAAATTAGTGGAAATAATAGCACCTATGTCATAGGAACACTGTGATGATTAATTAAGCTAATACTATAAAGTTCTGAGCACCATGCCTGAAATATAATAGGACTCAGTAAACAGTGACTACCATTAGTGTATAACAGTTATATTAACATAAACAGAAAACAAATTAGCCACAGCTTAAATAAGAGAAACATTTATTTTTCTTTTACCCATAAGGGCATTTAATGGTCAAAAATGACTGCTGAATCTCCAGCCATCACGGTATTTCCAACTCCCAGGGACAGAAAAGAGAAAAGGGGGAACAGAAAGCACTCATCCCAGAGGCTGCTCCCTTTTAAGGTTCTAATTCTGTCCACACTTCTAGCTAACTTCTACTCACATCTCATTGGCCAGAACAGAGTCAAGTCTTGCTACAAAGGGAGAATAGAACATATACTATTACACATATATAATGAAAACTTGAGTTCTTTTAATAGAAACTAGAAGTATGGACTGGGGTGGGAAAACAGCAGATTTTACCCCAGCAACACTGGTTCTCATCCAGCACTTTGATCTTTCATTGCCTTCGCTAAATCTATTGTCGCTTTTTTTTTTTTTTTTTCCCTATCTGGAAGAATTATTAAATCACGGGTATTTTTTTTTTCCTCTGGTGTGCTCCCTCAGTATTTCCTCTACTACTTATCATCTCTATGAGCAGTAGCTCAAATACTTAAAATTCTAGCCTTGCCTGAATCAGGAGCCAGCTGGAAGGTTCAAGCCTCTTGCAACAAGATAAGATTTATTTCAAATACCACTTTTATGATCCAAAGCCTTCCCCAAGACTTCTGCCAGCTCCTATGGCCTTCATTCTCCTGACTATGTTTGCTTTCAAGTTCCTGCAACCACGAGTATCCTCTGTTCTACAAGGCAACCCAGCTGTAACACCAGACCCTTTCTTGACTAAAAAAGATAGATATATACAAGGATACACACACACACACACACACACACACACACACACACTCCCACAATACATTTTTTTTTTTTTTTTTTCCATTTTTTGTACAGATAGAGTGGGAGGGAGAGAGAGGAAGAGATAGAGAGAGAGAAACATCGATGTGAAAGGGACACATCGAGTGGCTGCCACCGCACGACCAACCAGGGTCAGGGACAAACTGCAACCGAAATACGTGCCCTTAGCGGGAACCGAACCCGGGTCTCTCCGGACCGCAGGTCGACGCTCTAACCGCTGAGCCAAACCGGCCAGGGCCCACAATACATTTTTAAGTGAAATAGGCTTGAATGGAAAACTGAAGCAGAAACCGAGACATGACAATTTTAAAAGCATTATTTGACATTTACCTCCTTAAAATGTCCCTTACCCATTATACAGTGGGAAACCTCCATTGGCTATGTCTCCACATAGACTGTCCTCATACCTGCTTTTCTACTCTCCTTTCTCCTCCCACCTCTGCCCCTTTCATCTCAGAAGAAAAAATTTATCTAATTTTCTCACCTGGATTATTGCAAATTGCTTTCTAACTAGTCTCTCTACTTCCGCTGTGCCCTCCTGCTGTGCATTTTCAACATAGAGCCAGAGGACTCCTTTGAAAACATGTCGATTCTTGCCTCTCTTCCGTTCAGAATCTTTCAATAGCTTCCATCACTCTCAGCAGAAAAGCCAAAGTCATACAATGTTTCCTCCATGCCCCGGACCCCCTAGTAACTCTCAGACTGTGCTTCACCCCCTGCCTCACTTACCGGCTCCCAACACAAAAGCCTCCTTGCTGTTCTGGAACACTCCTGCCTCCCAGCCTTTTCTTCCCTCTGCTTAGAACTCTCTTCCCCTAGTTACCATGTGGCCTCCTCACGCTTCTGCTCACTTGTCAGCTCAGTGAAATCTTCCCAGATACCATTTTCATTACGGTTACCTTTCATCTCCTAATTTTTCCTACCCACCTTCCCTTCTTCATTTTTCCCCACAGCACTTATCACCTTCTGAGCTCATTTATTTCTCTAATATCTTTCCCTACCCACTAAAATGTAAGCCTTGTGAGGGCAGGACTGTTGTGTCTTGATGGTTGCTCCATCTTCACAATACCTGGCATGCTGTTAAGTGCTCAATAAATATTTGGTTAAGTAAATCAAAGGGTAAGAGATCTTTCTTTCTTACAGCTGCACAGTATTCCATTGTGTGTGTGTACCACCGCTTTTTTATCCACTCGTCTACTGATGGACACTTGGGCTGCTTCCAGATCTTAGTGATTGTAAATAGTGCTGCTATGAACATAGGGGTACATACTTTCTCTTATCCTTTGAGGCAACATGGAGGGACCTCGAGAGTATTTTGCTAAGCAAAATAAGCCAGTTAGAGAAAGACAAATACCACATGATCTCACTTATTTGTGGAATATAATGAACAAGGTGGGATGATCAATGAAATAGACCCAGAGACATAGAAAGGAGTATGGTTCAGACTGACAAACCTCAGAGTAAGGGGGTTGGGGGTGATGGATGAGACAAACCAAAGAACTTATATGCATGTATTTGTAACCAATGGACATAGACAACAATGCTAGGGGGTGTGGGGGTGGGATGGGGAGGAGGGTGTCTAGGGGGGTAAAAAAGAATCATCTGTAACAAAAATAAATTAATAAAAATTGGGGAAAAATTAAAAATAAATTTTTTTTTAAAAGTAAATCAAAGGTGTTTTTTTTTTTTCACTCAGAGCATCTTATCCATCATTTGTATCACCTGGGCTTTTACAGACATCCTTTTTACATCAATTGGCTTATTAAATATTCTTCTAAATCAAAATGTTTCCTCCCTAAAGGCAATGCTTTGGAGACTATTAAGAAAACAACCTCCTCGAATCTTTAAATCAAGCTCTTTGTGCCTTTGTGGAGCTCGCGGAGGAGAGCTGCTCAGATCGCCCTTTAAGTAAGAACCTGCTACAAGAAATGTAGTTGGCTGACAGCCTCCACCTTCAGGATTCAACACAGCGTTCACACCCTCCGTGAGGCCTCACCTCCCCTCTGCTCCCTGCCAATAACCAAGCATGAAGGACACGCTGCGGCTGGCCACACCTGCTCAACGACGGACTCCGGGGGCAGCCTCTGCCCTGGAGCTCCCACTGTCTTGCCAAGACTTGCTCAGAACTTCGCTATAATCTGAGACTCTTCCTACACAACCCTCTCCCTTTTCATGAGTGTCAACACCTACATCTATCTGTAGGTTCTCTATGAATTCCTGATCCCTCCTCTTTTATCTTTCACAAGTATTTCCCTAATAATTCTCCTGTACTTCAAACTCTGCTCCTGAGAGGACCCATCCTGACACGTCTTCTAGGCATTTTCACTTAGATAATGCTGAGGTCAACTCAAATCCAATGTGTCCGAGGTTCTTGTGAAACTGGCTCAGAACTGTGAATCAAGCTGGAGCTACTTGGGAACTGTGACCAGTTGTGGAAAGGAAAACATGGCACTGAAAACCGTCTCCCAGGACTGAGCATAGCAGCACCCCCAACCCAGGGGACCTCTGGCAGGAATGAATTGCTCATGTAATTGAATTGCTCAGGTATAAAGAACATCTAAATTTCATATAAAAGACTCCAGATATTTGATAGCCACTTTTAGAATATAATGGTTTTGAATAATTTTGACCCTAATGTTTATTAAAATATTAGTGGAAATTAATTTTTAAAAGAGCAAGTTTGGGGAAAAAAATTTTTCTCTTTTTATCCTCACCCAAGGACATTTTTTCGTCTTTTGTTCAGATAGAGTGGGAGGGAGGGAGAGAGAGAGAGAAAGAGAGAGAGAGAGGGAGAAACTTCGACGTGAAAGGAACACATCTAGTGGTTGCCACCCACACAACCCAACCTGGGTTGAGGACAAACTGCAACCGAGGCATGTGCCCTTAGTGGGAACCAAACCCGGGTCTCTCCAGACCACAGGCCAATGCTCTAACCACTGAGCAAACCGGCCAGGGCAAGTTTTGAAAAATTTTGATGAAATGTACGAAAATAAAATAAAACTATAGCAAATTTTTAATTTAAAAAAATCTGAACATTTCTTTCCTATTTAAAGATTCAAAACTGGTTAGATAAATGGTAAACTATTTAAACTGATGGAAGTTTTACCCTCTTCCCTGTTAGTATTCTTCAGCCAGAGCTGTTAAGATATTTGTGATCTGTGTGCCAAGTATTTAAAAAGCTTCAAATTACTGTTCAAACACTGCTGAAGTTTTATGGAAGAACATTTTTAAGTTAAAAGTTACAGAATTTCTGATGTGCACTTCTTCCTTGTCACAATAGGACAGCTTTTGTAAGTGAAGAAGTTAAGCCCTGGCCGGTTTGGCTCAGCAGTTGGAGCGTTGGCCTGCGGTCCAGATAGTCCCAGGTCCGGTTCCTGCTAGGTGCGCGTACCTCTGTTGCAGTTTGTCCTCAGCCCTGGTTGGGTCATGCGGGTGGCAGCCACTCAATGTGTCCCTTTCACACAGATGTTTCTCTCTATCTCTCTCCCTCCCACTCTATCTGAACAAAATATCAAAAGGTGTCCTCGGGTGAGGATAAAAAAAAAAAAAAAAGACGTAAAAAGTATAAATGTATTTAGGATCTTTCCATTTTGCAGGAAAAGGGTAGTACAAGGATAGCTATTTGTCTCCTGATGATTTGGAGTGTTCTTTCTTTCAGATGTGAAATTTTCTTGGGTTTTTGCTTTCTAGCTACTGAAATATGTTTCATCCGAACAGGATACGCTAACTCTGTTAGTACATGAAATAATATAAAAATAGGCTTCAGAAGTCACTATAATCTTAAATATGGGAAACTTGGCTAATTTGGGAGATACCCAAATAAGAATTTTTAACAGACTGACAGGTAGCTGACTTGAAACAACTCTATGTCAAATAGCTATAGGTTAAGTATATTCAAAAACAATCTGTCTTCAAACTTTTCATAAACTATGTGAATACATAGAAGGTATTTAGAACAGTGCCTGGTACACAACAAACTGTTAATAATGGTATTACAGAGTATTGCAGAAAAAGTATGGCTGCTGTCAGCTTTGTATTTGGGCATGTTTGGCTAGTTACTCATAAGTACCAGGTTAAGTACTTGGTTCTGGAACTTACAATATGGTAACAAGTCCAGCTGGTATGGCTCAGTGGTTGAGCATCGACCCATGCACCAAGAGGTCACAGGTTCGATTCTCAGTCAGGACACATGCCCAGGTTATGGGCCTGATCCTCAGTGTTGGGCATGCAGGAGGCAGCCAACAGATGTTCTCTCTCATTGGTGTTTTTATCGCTCTCTCCCTCTCACTTCCTCTCTCTCTAAAATCAATAAAGGGAAAAAAATGGTAACAAAACATGAGATAAACACTCAAATTTATAATGAACATGAGAATAAAAAATAAATAAATTGTATGATACCAACCAATTCCTAATCAAATTTGAAAAGAAAAGAAAATCAAAGAAGCATAGAATTCAGGATTTCTTGGAAATTGTGTAAATGACTACAAAGGAAGAATTTTTTTGTGTGAAGATAGAATGTGTATGGCAATAGGCATTAAATTTGAATATATACATATATATATATATATATATATATATATATATATATAACATGCTCAGACATTTAGTCTTTTTTTTTTACCTGCACACTGTATAATTTTTCACTTCTTTTAAGGAATAAAATCAGATTAAGGCAAGTGCTCAGAGATACGGAAATGTAAATTATTTCTTTTTATCAAGTTTTCATTTTGGGAGGAGATCCCAAATGGCGGCAGAGTGAACGGAAGCTACACAGACCATCTCCCAGATCCAAACTGGAATTACAACTATAACACAGACAAATCAACAGGAAAAAGCAACAGAAAGCAGTTTGCGAGGACCATATAACCAGGCACACTGACTCGATCCTGGTAGGATTTCGAAGGCGTAAGAGGGGGTTGGGAGCCCACAGACAGCAGAGGCCTTAGCTGTGAGCAGCACCCTTGGGTTAAAGTCCCAAGTGGCTCCATAGCACAGAGCCAGGATAGAGGGTAAAAAAGCCACAGCCACTCACCTTGGGCTGTGGCAGAGGGAGGGCAGACTGGACTGGAACTGTATGGGGACACTCAGGATTTGGAGGGCGCTCAGAGCTTTTGCTGAGTTGCTGCCACGCAGGACGGTGGCCACCTTGCTCCTTCCCAGGGCTCTGGGGAGAGGCAGGAGCCCCTCTCTCAGAGATCCAACCCCACCCTGTGAGCCATTAAAATGCTAATGGAGGCTCATTAACAACCAGCATCTGCCCCACCCTCGTGAAATCCCCTTATGCTGAGCACCTGAGGGAGTTTTTCAATCAACTGACAACCCAAAACTCTTCAAGTAATCTAGACTGCTAGCCTCCAGGCAAAAAGCTAGAGGATAAAAGTACCTTTCCTGGGCTAGCAACTTTAACCAGGAAAGTAAGACTTGACAGTGGTGTTTAACGGGGGTCCTCCCTTGCTCATCTAAACCTAGAAGAGTGAACCACAAACAGCAGAACACAAAAACCCACAGGGAAAACTTGACAGGCTCCAAAGCCCACTATGATAGCCAAAATGGTGAAACACAGAAACAGAAGCCAAATGAAAGAACAAGAGACCTCCACCGAAAATGAGATCAGTGTGGAGCATTTAGGCAAGTTAACACAGCTCGAATTCCAAGCCATGATCTTGAGGAAGCTCAACAGCATGAGTAAGGACAGAGAGATGCTGAAAATAAACCAATTGAAATTAAAAACCACCAAGAAGAGATCAAAAAACACATATCAAAAATGAAAAACCCATTGGAAGGTCTAAAAAGCAGAGTAGAGGAAGCTGAGGACCACATCAGTGAATTAGAAGGCAGGGTAGAAAGAATCAACCAATCAGAAAACCAAAAGGACAAAGTGATTTAAAAAAACAGGAAGACAGCTTAAGAGAACTGTGGGACAACTAGAAACATAATAATATTTCCATCACAGGAGTCACCGAAGAAGAAGAAAATGAGCAAGGGTTAGAGAATATATTCAAAGAAATAGTGACAGAAAACTTCCCTAATTTGGTGAAGGAAGAAGGCATTCAAGTTCAAGAAGCACAGAGACCCCCAAGTAAGAAGAACCCAAACACACATAGTAATTAAAATGCCAAAAATTAAAGACAAAGAGAGAATCCTAAAAGCAGCAAGAGATAAGCAACAGGTTACCTACAAAGAAAACTTCATAAGGCTCTCAGCTGACTTCTCACAAGAAACATTACAGGCCAGAAGGGAATGGCATGAAGTAATCAAGGTCCTGAAAAACAAGGATCTGAACCCAAGTTTACTCTACCCAGCAAGGCTGTCATTCAAAATAGAAGGTCAAATAAAGAGCGTCCCAGACTAAAAAAAAAACGCTACTTGAATACATTAGCACCAAACCAGCACTAAAAGAAATGTTAAAATGACTGCTGTAATTAGTAGAAGAAATAGGAAAAAAATATAACCACACTAAACAAAAATGGCAATAAATAAGTACATATCAATAATCACCTTAAATGTAAATGGACTGAATGCTCCAATAAAAAGACACAGAGTAGCTGATTGGATTAAAAAGCATGACTCATCTATATGTTGTTTATAAGAGTCCCACATCACAACAAAAGACTCACATAGATTGAAAGTGAAGGGATGGAAAAAAATTTTCCAAGCAAATGGAAAGCAAAAAAAAAATCTTGGGTAGCAATACTCATATCAGATAAAATAGATTTCAAAATGAAGGCCATAACTAGAGACAAAGAAGGCCACTACATAATATTGAAAAGATCTATCCAACAGGAAGATATAACCTTCATAAACATATATGCACGCAATATAGGAGCACCAAAATATATTAAAAATCTTCTGCAGGGCCTACAATGAGAAATCGACAGCAATACAATCATAGCAGGAGGCTTCAACACACCGTTGACAGCACTGGATAGATCCTCTAGACAAAAAATTAGCAAGGAAATAGAGACTCTAAATGAAGCACTAGACCAAATGGATTTAACAGATATCTACAGAGAATTACACCCCAAAACTACAGAATACACATTCTTCTCAAGTGCACATGGGACATTCTCAAAGATAGACCACATGATAGGACACAAACTAAATTTCTACAAGTTCAAGAAGATTGAAATCATATCAAGCATCTTCTCAGATCACAATGGCATGAAACTAGAAATCACTTGCAACAAGAACATGCAAAGACATTAGAACACATGGAGGCTAAATAGCATGTTATTAAACAATGAATGAGTTACCGAGGAAATCAAGGAAGAAATTAAAAACTCCCTGGAAACCAATGAAAATGAACACATAACAACACAAAATCTATGGGATGCAGCAAAAGCAGTTCTGAGAGGGAAGTTCATAGCACTACAGGCCTACCTCAAGAAACAAGAAAAATTTCTAATTGACTGTCTAACCTCACAACTTTAAGAATTAGAAAGCTAACAAAAAGAAAACCCCAGAGCAAGTAGAAGGAAGGAAATAGTAAAGATCAGAGGAGAAATAAATGACATAGAGACCAAAAAAAAACAATTCAAAGAATCAATGAAACAAAGAGCTGGTTTTTCAAAAAGATAAACAAGAATGATGGACCCTTAGCTAGACTCACCAAGGAACAAAGAGAGAGAACCCAAATACACAAAATCAGAAATGAAAGAGGAGGAGTAACAATCGACACCACAGAAATTCAAAACATCGTTAACAGCTACTATGAAGAACTATATGGCGCCCTGGCCGGTTTGGCTCAGCGGTTAGAGCGTCCGCCTGCGGTCCCGGGAGACCGGGGTTCGGTTCCCGCTAAGGGCATGTACCTCGGTTGCAGTTTGTCCCCGGCCCTGGTTGGTCGTGCTGGTGGCAGCCACTCGATGTGTCCCTTTCACATCGATGTTTCCCTCTCTCTCTCTTCCTCTCTCTCCCTCCCACTCTGTCTGTACAAAAAATGGAAAAATGTCCTCGGATGAGGATTAAAAAAAAAAAAAAGAACTATATGGCAACAAATTCGACAATCTAAGCGAAATGGACAAATTTCTAGAAACACACAGTCTCCCAAAACTGGACAGGGAAGAGATCGAAAACTTGAACACACCAATAACAACTAAGGAAATAGAAGAGGTAGTCAAGACTCCCCGAGCAAACAAAAGTCCAGGCTTCACGGGGAAGTTTTACCAAACATTCAGAAAAGAACTAACACCCATTCTCCTCAAACTATTTCAAAAACTTCAAGAAGAAGAAAGCCTTCTAAACTCATTTTATGAGGCCAATTATTTGGAATAATTCTAATTCCAAAACCAGAAAAAGACACTACAAAGAAAGAAAACTACAGGCCAATATCCCTGATGAACATAGACGCCAACATCCTGAACAAAATACTAGCAAATTGGATCCAGGAATACATCAAAAAATTATTCACCACGACCAAGTGGGATTCATTCCAGGGATGCAAGGCTGGTACAATATTTGCAAATAAATGTGATACACCACATAAACAAAATGAAGAATAAAAACCACATGATCATATCAATAGAAGCCGAAAAAGCATTCGACAAAATCCAGCATCCATTTCTGATAAAAACGCTCAGCAATATGGGAATGGAGGGATCATTTCTCGACATAATAAAGGCCATATATGAAAGACCTACAGCCAACATCATACTCAATGGGCAGAAACTAAAAACATTAACATTAAGAACAGGAACAAAACAGGGATATCCACTTTCGCCATTATTATTTAACATAGTACTGGAAGTCCTAATTAGCCACAGCAATCAGACATGAGGAAAAAATAAAAGGGATCCCAATTGGAAAGGAGGAAGTGAAACTGTCATTACTTGCAGATGACATGATATTATACATAGAAAACCATAAAGACTCCATCAAAAATCTACTAGACTTAATAAATGAATTTGGTAAAGTAGCAGGATACAAAATTAACATCAAGAAATTGATGGCATTCATACACACCAATGATGAACTCACAGAAAGAGAAACTGAAAAACAATCCCATTTACCATTACGGCAAAAAATTAAGATACCTAGGAATAAACTTAACCAAAGAAGTAAAGGACCTATTTGCAGAAAACTACCAGACATTGAAAATAGAAATAGAGAAAGATATAAAAAAGTGGAAGCACATACCTTGTTCGTGGATTGGAAGAATTAACATCATTAAAATGTCCATACTACCCAAAGCAATATATAGATTCAATGCAATCCCCATCAAAATACCAACGACATATTTCACAGAACTAGAACAAATACTTCAAAAGTTCAGATGGAATCGAAAAAGTCCCCGAATAGCCACAGCAATTTTGAAAAAGAAGGACAAAGTAGGTGGGATCACAATACCAGATATCAGGTTGTACTACAAAGCGACTGTAATCAAAACAGCTTGGTACTGGCACAAGAACAGGCATATAGACCAGTGGAACAGAACTTAGAACCCAGAAATGGACCCCAGGCAATATGCTCAATTAATATTTGACAAAGGCGGCAAGAGCATACAATGGAGTAAAGACAGCCTCTTTAATAAATGGTGTTGGGAAAATTGGACAGCTACATGCAAAAAAATGAAACTACACCATCAACTTAAACCATACATAAAAATAAACTCAAAATGGTTAAAAGACTTAAATGTGACCCGTGAATCCATAAAAATTCTAGAAGAAAATGTAGGCATCAAAATTTCAGACATCATACACAGCAGAATTTTCACTGATACGTCACCTAAGGCAACAGAAATAAAGGAGAAAATGAACACATGGACTACAGCAAACTAAAAAGCTTCTGCACAGCAAAAGAAACAATCATCAAAATGGAAAGGCAACCCACTGTATGGGAGAACATCATTGCCAATGATATATCAGATAAGGGGTTAATTTTCTATATATAGAGAGTGCTCCTACAACTCAACAAACGGAAGACAAAGAACCCAATTAAAAAATGGGCAGAGGAGCTGAATAGACACCTCTCCAAACAGGATATACAAATGGCCAAGAGACATATGAAGAAATGCTCAACATCACTAATCATCAGAGAGAAGCAAATTAAAACAACAATGAGGTATTACCTCACACCTGTCAGAATGACCACCATCAACAAATCATCTAACAACAAGTGTTGGCGAGGGTGTGCAGAAAAAGTAACTGTAGTACACTGCGGTGGGAATGCAGACTGGTGCAGCCACTATGGAAAACAGTATGGTGTTACCTCAAAAAATTAAAAATTGAACTTCCATTTGACCCAGTGATCCCGTTTCTAGGAATATACCCTAAGAAGCCTCAAGCACCAATCGGAAAGAATATACGTACCCCCATGTTCATAGTAGCACTATTTACAAAAGCTAAGATCTGGAAACGGCCCAAGTGTCCATCAGTAGGCGAATGGATAAAAAAGCAGTGATACATATACACAATGGAGTACTATGCAGCTGTACAAAAGAAAGATCTCTTATCCTTTGAGACGACATGGAGGGACCTGGAAAGTATTATCTTAAATGAAACAAGCCAAGCAGAAAAAGACAAATACCACATGATCTCACTTATATATGGAATATAATGAATATAACAGTCTGAGGAATAGGGTAGACCCAGAAACACGGAAGTAGGGTACAGACTGACAACCCTCAGAAGAGGGAGTGGTGGGGGATGGGAAGAGATAAACCACAGAACTTATATGCATGTATGCATAACCAATGGACATGCACAACAAAGCCGGGGACAGGGACGAGGGTGGGGGAGGTGGGGAGGAGGTTGTCATTGGGGTAAAAAAGGAGAAACATCTATAACAAAAAAAAAATTAAAATTAAAAAAAAAAAGAATTCTTTTTTTTAAATTGTTAACATTTTTCCTATATATTCTGAATTTCTATCACTAACTCAATGTGAATTGTATTTTGGAGTTTTGTGGTATTGTAGACTATTCCAAACCTTAGAAAAGCATGGAAAGATAGGTCTTTTTAGGTCACTCAGGCATTCTGCTGCCATGTGTCATACCTCGCTGCAAATTTATCCACATGTCATTTTGTGCTCTTTGTGGTCTGTTCCCAACAGTACTAGTCTACAAAATAAAAACCAAAAACCCAAACCTGCATCGTGGTCCTATTCCCTTTTCTGTAATAGGACAGGTGCATCCTTGTTTTTTCACACAGTGCCAGGAAAGAAGTAGACAGAGCCAGCATGCAATCCCTGAGCTACTGCAAGAGTGCTCATCACTGGCCGAACCCCAGGGATCTGGAAATGGGATGAGAGTGAGCAGAAGGACAGCAATATAAATGCCAGCTTAGAACACTTTTTTTATGAAAAGCTGAGGAATCTTGTTGGAAAAAGCTTGTTAACAAAAATTCCTTCATATCAAGGAAATTAAACATGTTGATGAAATATGCAACTTTGTTAAATCTATGAACAATGTTAAAACATGTATTATCTCCTATTTAAAAGATGAAAATATTATGTAAACAAAAATAGTGTGTCAAGAAAGGCTGTGACATCAATCTCATTGGTCTTAGAATGAGGTTTTAGTTGGTATCTTGCCTTCTATTCTGTTGGCTATGTGATATCAGCCTCCACTTACTCATGTGTAAAATGGAATAACATTGCCACTCATCTCACAAGGTATTGGAAGATGTTAGTTGGTTGACTATCGATCCCAAAAAGACTTGTCCCAGTCTTATTGATGGGGAGCGCTCCATTTCCCAACCTGCTGCAGGGGAATGTGTGCTTCTTGAGACATCACAAGAAAAATAACTTTCTGAGATGCACACAGGAGGATGAGATATTGCAGAAAGCTTTATTTCAGTGGAATTACACCCCTGAGTTTCCACGTTCTCATTTCCCTTCATGCCACCAAGAAAGAAGTCCCATTTCAGCAGAGCTAGGATTAAAGCCATTGTTCAGAGTTTCTGTTCCATGTTGGGGTACAGTCCAATCCAGCATTAGGCCAGTTTAGCTTGTGTTTCCAGCTGCAGTTCATCGGTCCATTGCACGTGGGGCCTCTAGAAAGCCACAAGAGCCAATAGACATGAGCCCAAGAACGTGAACGTCTTTGTCTGGGGGGCTATGTATTCCCAAATTTTCACAGGCTTGCAGTGGCTCTGTCCCCTCTGGCTAGTGATCTCTGTTTCCAGATTAGACTGACAGGCACCTTCCCTATGTCAGCCCAAATTCACTGCCAATGTGCCCATCTCCCCTTTGTTGGCCCCTTCCCCCACTGTTTGGCAGAGAATGGACCAGTAGTTCCCTGGGGAGTATGAAGTTGCAGCTTCCTGGTGAAGCTTCCCAAATGACATGCTTATAATGTCTGGCCCTCCTTTACTCCTTTCCTATTATTAATAATTAGCTAATTACAATGGTATCACAAGTCCTAACCCCCAATACTTCTCAGTGTGACCTTATTTGAAAATAGTGTCTTTGCAGATAGAATTAAGAAAAGAATCTCAAGTTGAGATCATCCTGGATTTAGGATGTTCTTAACTTGAAATCCAATGACAAGTATCCTTATAAGAGACAGAAATGGAGAAGACAGAGAGATACAGAGAGGAAGGCCATTTGAAGACTAAGACAGAGAATGGAGTTATGCAGTTATCAGCCAATAAATGCAAAGGATTGCCAGCAGTCACCAGAAATTAGTAAAGAGACATATAACCAATTCTCCCTCACAGCCCTCAGAAGGAACCAACATTGTCAACACCTTGATTTAGGAATTTTGGCCTCCATAACTATGAGAGGATAGATTTTTATTGTTTTAATTCACCTACTTTATGGTAATTTCTTAAGGCAACCCTAACATACATTCTAATGTATTATATATTAAAGTGGTCATAACAACTGCTAATAGTAGTCACTCAAATTTTTACTAAAATTTATTTTAATCTCTTTTGAAAGAGTTATAAATATTTCTTGAGTACAACAGTGACATTTGTGCTTTTGCCTGAGGGAGACATCTACCATTTCCTCATATCATAAAGAGATAATGCAACCATTCCAAGCACATTAAGACATTTTAGTTGCAAGCAACAGAAGCAACTAAGGCTAGTGTAAAACAAAAGAGTAAAAAATCTAATAAGAGCCAGGAGTATTGAAGGGAAGACACAAGAGTATCTCTGAGACTCAGAGGACAAACTGAACAATCCAGATTTAGACTCATTGTTTCTGGATTTTAACCACAAGATCAAAAGGTACATGGCTCTTTATCCTGGACTGAAACACATTGTTTCTGCAATATTTCCCATCTGAAAAACATGACAACTGAGATCTAAAGAATCAACCTTTAGGGAAAGGAATCTCAATTGTCAGCGTTATTTAAAGAATTTAAAGCTTTCCTGAAAAATAACTTTATATTTACAGATAGAGATCTGTAACTTTAGCTTTTAAGTAGATCAAGAAGCAATCTCTTTATGCTAAATTCTTTAAAATAAATACTGTTTTTTGAGTTGTTGTTTTTTCTTCTTTCCATTGCCTTTGGGAAGAGAAGCATGGTTTGAATGTTTATACTCATTTGAATGAAAATGCAACCCATGACTTTTGAATTCTATTACCCAGCCTAAACAGGCTGATGTTTTAGGAAATACTTAAACTACTTACTTTAAACTCCTGTTTGAGTAAATGATCACATTTAAATTATTTTGAGATGCAGACAGAAATAGGATATTTTTCAACAGTATATTCTATTTGCCTTTGGCAATTTGCTCTCTGCTCTATTCATAATTCTCAGTAAGAGAAGAGTTAGTGCAACTGGTAGGTTTTCTACTCTGGAGATTGAAGTGAAAATAAAACTCAGATCACAAGTAAAATCAGTGTGATGGAGTCCTTCAAACTAAAGCCAAACCCAGCCATCTCTTTATTTGGGAAACATTGGCCCATGGAGGAATAAAAAGACTAAGCTTACAAATATTTTTCAGATAGGGAAATAAGACATTTACTGGAAACTCAAAATATTTTTTAAAAAGGGTAGAAAAAAAAATCATTCTATATGATTTTGAAATAAATTTAAATACGTGCGTTTCTTAATATCAGGTAAATACATTTTACAATCACCTAGAATTAGAAGGATTCATGTTTTAACAACCACAAGTCAATAGGTATGTAGATATATACAGGAATAAAATGACCTCTGCTCTTTAAATGCTTTCGTCATAAATAAGCACAACACAGCCCTCAAATATAGTCATCTTCCTTTCCCCAATTCCTAACATATATGATACCGTATATTAACTGATATTTTTTCAGTTACAAGTGGCAGATGTTCAGCTCAAACTGGCCTGGAGGAAACTCTTCCAGCATTCCTTCATATCGGCTTCATTTTTATGAAGACTCTCCACATAAAGACAAAGATGGCTCCCAGATAATCCAGATTTACCATAATTTCAGTAGAGAGTGCCTGCTTCCTGGTAGTGCTAGAAAAGAGAGCAAGAAGAGAAATAATTCTGGTCCTGAGCTCCTCCACAAACTAATAACTCAAGCTGTAGGATGGATACTGTGCCAAGTCTGAGTCCTGTGCCAATCCCTGGAGCAGTGGATGGGATTAGCCCCATGAGAAAGATGTTCTTGAAAGGAAAAGAGGAATTTTCATCCAAAGAAAAGGCAGAGATAGTATAGTAACTTAGAAGGTTGTGCCAAGGGATAAAGGAAGAAGTTACTAAACTCAAGAAACAGAGTCCAAAGAGAAATCACCCTGAGAGGAGCAAAGATCTTCAGTGAGGAAAACAACTAAGCCAAAGTGACCTCACAAGAAAAGAGCCTGGGAAATAAACCCTCTCTTCTTCCAGTCTCCTTCCATAACTCCCCACTGACTAAACTCATCCAGCAGGCAGAGGACATGGAGCCCACTGATGTAAGCCTTCCTAGTTAGGCCTCAGGGCAGACAGCAGGATAGGTAAAAGCAGAAAATGGATCTGAAGGGGCAAACAGAAAATGTGCGACACACTGAGCAAGCAGAATGTACATTATATATCTCAATCCCTGGATGCTCATCCATTCATTCAACAAATATTTGCACCCCTATATGTGTAAGATACATTTCTAAGTAGGGAAAATACAAAAAATGAATGAGATACATTCCCTGCCCTCAAAAAGCTGACAGTAAAAAAATGGGGTGGGTTGGGGTGACGTGGGATCTGACACTTTTTTTAAAGTGCAATGAATGCATTAGAACTCCAAGAATTTGATTCTGAAGCAGATTTTCAATGAATTTTAAAAATATTTTTCCCTATAAATTTTGACAAGCAAATGTTTTTCATACGAAAAATTACCTAATACTCACATGATGTAGACCATAAATGATTGCAGACCAATACCTCTTGTTTTGTTGTTCTTGTTGATTTTTAGAACAATCGAGTGTTCTCTAAGAAAAGGTACATGTGCACTGTACAGAGAAGTAGAGAAAAAAAGACTATTTTCAGTGGTGCACTAGAGGAAGGAGTTACTGGGGAGGCCTGTCATAGAGAAAGCAACCCTTCAACTGAGTCTTTACAGATACATGAGAAAGCAAGCAGGGAAATCAGGAAAGAGAAGGAGGAGTGGTGTTCTAGACAAAGAGAATAAGAAAAGGCATGATGTTATAACACAGTACATTAAAGCAACTGTCTGAAACCAATATGATGAGAAATTGTGTGGGCTGTTAGAGTTACTATTTGATGAATAAGAAATCCCCAAAATGTTACTGTGTGTATGTGACTTTTTAAAAATTAAGAACCAATAATGTGCCTTACATTTCTTTTCTATACCCCCACATGCTACAGGGTTGTAATTGTGCTTAATTAAAAAATTGTGTTAAAGAAAATACAAAGAGATTTAAGAAGAAAAAGAATTCTTTATATTTCATGGATTATTTTAGAAGTCACTTAGCAACTACACAATAAATTCTTCTAAGATAAAACTATCCTGCTATAACATTGAAAATAACATTAATAAGGAGTTATTTCCAAGTATAGAAAGTCATGTCAATGATTGAAGATTCAATAGTGACATAAGTTTTGCATTTGGGTTCTTTTTCTTTTAAGTCTAGAAAGAGGTTTAAAATAATCATTTCCACAAAGAGAAATGGAGCATGAAAAATTCAAGACTCTAAAAAAATAGTTTGAGAGTGGGGAGGTTTCTGGAGAAAATGAATCTGTGATATTTTTCCATGGCAGTTTCCATAAAGGTTAGATATAATATTAATTGATGATATTTATATAAACTTATTATGTGCCAGGCACAATTGTAAGAACTTATATATGTTAACATTTTAGTAACTCTAAAAAGATCATGAAAGGCACAAGTAAGTTACACAGAGAGTTTAAATTACAACTCTTAAGTATATAAAAAGAAAAATGGGAACAGCAGAATCCAATGAACTATAAAAAGCATTCTATTTTGGTGTTAATTTAAAGACTTGTTAAATATTTAAATATTACATTGTCCTGTGAAAGGATGTTTCTTGCAATGCTAACAAAAGTGAGCCACACAATGGCTGCTCCATAAGCATGATGTCAGTGGTTCTCAAACTTTGGTGTCTATCAGAAACACCTGGACAGCTTGGCAAAAATGCTGAGGTCTGAGCACCATCCTGCTCAACAAGCCTGATCCTCCCTAGCCTCTATTATCTTTCCCGGTGGTTCTAAATAACACAAAGTTTGAGAACCACTGGGCAATATAACAGGTGCTATTGTCACTCACACAACCTTCCTGTTACCCACAGAATATTATGAAAATTTCTGGTAAACTTTGCTAACCCTTAATTGTCCAAAAAATATAGCTTGAACTCTTTGGGGGAACACAGGATCTCTCATGGTCTAGGCTGCCCTAAGAATCCACTCTTGTCTGTCTCACTGTGGGAGTTTTTGCCTTCTTTTCCTGGGGTCCCCAGGCAGCCACCCCTGTGGGCACATGCCCAGGTTCTGCTCCTGCCCTACACTCCCTCCCTCTGCTTTCACTTCTCAGCTGCCAAATTATTGGAAGCTTTGAAGCTCAGCTAAGAAGGGAATCCTTTGAGGATAGTCTGTAAAGGGACAAGGAGAAGCATATCATACATAGTTAGTTTTGGCTGCCACAAATACCACCTTTGGCCACCACAACCCAATGCCCCCAGATGCACAGACCTGCCGCAACAACCCAGCATGCCTGACCGGACCCACTAAAATAGGGAGACAAAGAAACAACCCCTAAATTAAAGAAAAGGAGAAATCACCAGAAAAGGAAATAAATGCAATGAAGGCAAGCAATTGATCAGATATAGAGTTCAGAGTAATAGATATAAGGATTCTTAGACAACATAGTGACAATGACAAGCAATTTATGAGACCTATAAGAAACTTAGTGAAAACTACATCAGCATGAAAAGATGTAAAAACCATAATTAAGAATCAATGGGAAATGAAGAATAATGTAGCTGAAATAAAGAATACCCTGTAAGGAATCAACATATTAGAAAAAGCTAAGGACCAAATCAGCGAATTAGAAGACAAGGTAGAAAAAAACACCCAATCAGAGCAGCAATTAGAAAACAAATTAAAAAGCAGGATATACCCTGGCCAGAGTTGCTCAGTGGTTACAGCATCAGTCTGTAGGGGGATGGGTGAAAAAGATGAAGAAACTAAGAAGTACAAATTTGTTGTTAGACTGATGAGCCTCAAAGGGAAGGAGGGGGAGGGCAGGATGAGATAAATCAAAGAACTTCTATGCATATATGCATAACCAGTGAACACAGACAATAGTGTGGGAAGGAAGGAGGGAGGCAGAATTGGGGAGGAGGGGGGTCAATGGGAAATAAAAGAAGGGATATCTATAATACATTCAACAATAAAAATAAGTTAAAAAAAAAAAGAAAATGGACCTGCCATTTGACCCAGTGATCCCACTTCTAGGCATATATCCTATGAATCCCAAAACACCAACAAGAAAGAGTATTTGCACTCCTATGTTCAAAGCAGCATTAATTACAAATACTTAGATTTGGAAACAGCCCAAATGTCTATTAGTAGATGAGTGGATAACAAAGCTATGGTATATTTACAGTGTGGAATACTATGCAGCTGTAAAAAAAGAAGGATCTATTACCCTTTGAGAAAGCATGGAGGGACCTACAAAGTATTATGCTAAGCAAAATAAGCCAGCCAGAGAAAGACAAATATTACATGATCTCACTTATATGTAGAATCTGATGAACAAAATAAATGATGAATAAAATGAAACTGAAGGCATGGACTCACATCACAGGCTGATGGATCTCAGAGGGAAGAGGGGAAGGGGGGGGGGGGAGGAGATTAACCAAAAAGCTTATATGCATTGCCCATGGACACAGACAATGGGGTTGTGAAATCCTGGGGTGGGGTAGTAACCAGGTTTGGGGACAAGGGGGGAAAACAGAAGTGATATCTGTAATACTCTCAATTACAAAGATTTTTTTAAAAAAGAAAATGGTTAGTTCGAATTGATATGTGCTGTCAGTGTAAAATGTATCACATTTTTAAAGACAGTACAAAACATTTAAAATCTCTTATTATTAACTTTATTCTGATTACATGTTGAAATGATAATATTTGGCATTCTCTGGGTTAAATGAAATATATTATTAAAACTAAAAGAAAAGTAGAATCCACTCTTAGAGCCAGCAATTCCCACAGTTTTCACTGCTGCCCCCCCACAACATACTGCAGCCTCAATTATTGTATTAATATCTTTAAAATTCAGCCAGTACTATTAGACCTTTGCTTTGCAAATTTGATTCCCTTTTTCTGAAAAATTTTTACCCTACTTTGCTGCCAAGAAAATTATATTCAGATTATTCCAAAATGGCGGCAGAGTAAATGGAAGCTACAAAGACCATCTCCCAAGAACAAATTGGAATTACAACTAAAATAAAGACAAATCATCAGGAAAAAGCAACAGAAAAGCAGCTTGGAGGACCATATAACCAGGGACACTGACTCGATCCTGGTAGGATTGCAGAGGCATAAGAAGGGGGGCTGGGAGCCCACAGACAGCAGCACTCAGAGCTGTGAGCAGCACCCTCAGGATTAAAGTCCCAAGATGCTCGAAAGTGCAGAGCTGGGGAAGAGCACTAAAATAGCCACAGCCACTCACCTTGGGCTCTGGCAGACAGAGGGCAGACTGGACTGGAACTGTGTGGGGACCCTCAGGATTTGGAGGGCGCTCAGAGTTTTGCTGAGTTGTGGACAGGCAGGACAATGGCCATCTTACTCCTTTCCAGAACTCTCAAGAGAGGCGGTGGCCCCTCACACAGAAATTCAACCCCACCAGTTAGCCATTGAAATGTAAATTGAGGCTCATTAACAACCAGCATCTGCACCACCCTCAGAAAAACCCCTTACACTGAACACCTGAGGAAGTTCTTCATTCAACTGAGCACACAAGACTTTTCAAGTAACCTCCAGTAATAGCCTCCAGGCAAAAAGCTAAAGAATAGCTGAACCTGGGCTTGCAACTCTACCCAAGAGAGTAAGATTTGATAATGGTGTTTAAAGTAGGTCCACCCACGCTCACCCATACCCTGCAGAAGGAGCCACAAACAGCAGAACAACAACACCAACAGGGAAATTTGGCAGGCTCCAAAGCCCACTGAGATAGCCAAAATGGTGAAACAAAGAAACAAAAGCCAAATGAAAGAACAAGAGACCTCTACCAAAGATGAGCTCAATGTGGAGCATTTAGGCAAGTTAACAGAGCTAGAATTCAGAGCCATAATCTTGAGGAAGCTCAAGAGCATGAGTAAGAACATCAGCACCATGAGCAACGACATAGAAATGTTGAAAATCAACCAATTAGAAATTAAAAAACCACCAAGAAATAAAGAATGACATATCAGACATAAAGAACACATTGGAAGGTCTACACAGCAGAGTAGAAGAAGCTGAGGACAAGATCAGTGAATTAGAAGACAGGGTAGAAAAAAAATCAACCAATCAGAACCCAAAAGGAAAAAACGATTAAAAAACAGGAAGACAGCTTAAGAGAACAGTGGGACAACTGGAAACATAATAATATTCGCATCATAAGAGTTCCCGAAGAAGAAGAAAATGACCAAGGGTTAGAGAATATATTTGAAGAAACAGTGACAGAAAACTTCCCTAATTTGGTGAAGGAAGAAGGCATTCTAGTTCAAGGAGCACAGAGAGCCCCAACTAAGAAGAACTCAAACAGGCCCACACCAAGACACATAGTAGTTAAAATGCCAAAAATTAAAGACAAAGAAGGATTCCTAAAAGCAACAAGAGATAAACGACAGGTTACCTACAAAGGAATCCCCATAAGGCTATGAGAGGACTTCTCAACAGAAACACTACAGGCCACTTCCGATCAAGATGGCAGCGTAGGTAAACACGGTATCGCGTCCTCCCACAACCACATCAAAGTTACAAATAAACTACAGAACAACTGTCATTCAAAACCGCCTGAAATCAAGCTGAATGGAACTCCTACAACTACGAAATTAAAGCAGCAGCCACATCGAGACTGGTAGGAGGGCCAGAGGCATGACGGTCTGGTCCCACACCCACGTGTGGCGGATAAAAATCAGGAGGATACCTCAGATGGGAAAGTCCTTACTGAGGAGTAAGGGGTCCCTGACCCACACCAGGTGCCCTGCTCAGGGTTCCAGTGCCAGGAAGAGAAGTCCCCATAATTCTGGCTGGAAAAACCAGCAGAAACTAAGGCTCAGGGAAGCTGATGCGGCTGAAGCCCCAGGCAGCTCCTTAAAGGGCCCACGCACAAACTTATCGGACTCTCTCCCTCTAAGCTGGGAGGGGAGGCAGCTCGAGGGGCAACAGAGACATACAGTGAAGAACTGAGCAGTTTGGAACTGGAGCGAGGGCTGGAGAGGGGGCTTTCTCGGGGACAAACGTGCTGTCAGAGGCCTTTGTTCCTTTGGTGAGCCCTTCCCTGGGGCGGCAGACAGTCGCCATACCTGGGACTCCAGCAACCTGGCTCGCACTGGTAGCCCCACCCTGGTGACTCCCTGAGGCCCCGCCCCACCCCACCCCACCCCACCCAACATTCAGGCCCACCAAAGCTGTTGCCAGTTGCTTAAAAATAGGATTGGCCTGTCTTGGATCCTGCTTCAGGTTTTTCCTAAATTCATTCAAATAAGCAGCATCTGGTCTCAGTGAGCCCCATACCTCTCGTTAAGTAATACACAGAAACAATCACAGGGAGGCAGCCAAAATGAGGAGACAAAGAAACAGGTCCCAAATGAAAGAACAGAACAAAACCCCAAGAAAAGAACGAAGTGAAGTGGAGACAAGCAACCTAACAGATGCTGAGTTCAAAATACTGCTTATAAGGATGCTCAATGAACTTAGTGAGGGCCCAAGAGCATAAAAAAGGACCAGTCAGAAATGAAGGATGCACAGTCATAAATGAAGGAGGCATTAACTGAAATAAAGAATAATTTACACAGATTCAATAGTAGAGTACGTAAATCCAAGAAGCAAACCATTGATCTGGAATATGAAGCCCAATCAGAACAGCAAAAAGAAAAAAGAATCCAAAAAAATGAGGATAGTGTAAGGAGCCTCTGGGACAACTTCAAGCATGCCAACATTCGCATCTTGGGGGTGTCAGAAGGAGAAGAGCGAGAACAAGAAATTGAAAACCTGTTTGAAACAATAATGGCTGAAAACTTTCCTAACTTGGTGAAGGAAACAGACATTCAAGTCCAAGAAGCACAGAGAGTCCCAAATAAGATGAACCCCAAGAGGTCCACACCAAGACACACCATCATCAAAATGCAAAAGGTTCAAGACAAAGAGAGACTCTTAAAAGCAGCAAGAGAAAGGCAGCTAGTTACCTACAAGGGAGTTCCCATAAGGCTGTCAGCTGATTTCTCAAAAGAAACTTTGCAGGCCAGAAGGGAGGGGCAAGAAATATTCAGAGTGATGAAAAGCAAGAACCTACAACCAAGATTACTATATCCTACAAAGCTATCATTTAGAATCGATGACCATTAAAGCCTTTCCCAGACAAGAAAAAGTTAAAGGAGTTCATCATCACAAAACCAGTATTATATAAAATGATGAAGGGTCTTTTTGAAGAAAACGATAAAATATATGAACAAACAAAATGGCAATGAATATATATCTATCAACAATAGAATCTACAAACAAAACAAACAGGTAGAACAGAAACATTCTCATAGATACTGAGAACATTTTGTTGGTTGCCATATGGGAGGGGATTTGGAGGAATGGGTGAAAATGGTGAAGGGATTAAGAAGTACAAATTAATTGCTAGACAGACAAACTTCAAAGGGAAAGGGGTTGGGGAGTGGGAAGAAATGAACCAAAGAACTTATATGCATAACCAATGGACACAGACAATAATGTGGGAAAAGGCGGGAGGGGGACGGGAGTGGAAAGGAGGGGGTCAATGGGGGGAAAATGAGGAACATCTGTAATACATGCTACATTCAACAATAAAGATTTTTTTTAAAATAAAAAAGAAAGAAAGAAACACCACAGGCCAGAAGGGAATGACACAAAATAATCAAGGTCATGAAAAACAAGGATCTGAATCCAAGACTACTCTACCCAGCAAGGCTATATCATTCAAAATAGAAAATCAAATAACGAGCTTTCCAGACAAAAAAAAGGCTAATGGAATACATTAGCACCAAACCAGCACTACAAGAAATGTTAAAATGACTGCTGTAATTAGTAGTAGAAATAGGAAGAAAAATAGAACCACACTAAACAAAAATGGCAATAAATAAGTACATATTAATAATCACGTTAAATATAAATGGATTGAATGCTGTGATAAAAAGACGCAGAGTAGCTGATTGGATAAGAAAGCATGACTCATCTATATGTTGTTTACAAGAGACCCACCTCACTACAAAAGACTCACATAGATTGAAAGTGAAGGGATGGAAAAAAATTTTCCAAGCAAATGCAAAGCAAAAAAAAAGCTGGGGTAGCAATACTCATATCTGATAAAATAGATTTCAAAATAAAGGCCATAACTAGAGACAAAGAAGTCCACTACATAATATTGAAAGGATATATCCAACAGGAAGATATAACCTTGATAAACATATATGCACCCAATATAGGAGCACTAAAATGTATAAAAATTTTCTGGAGGATTTCAAAGGAGAAATCTGTCATAGCAGGGGACTTCAACACCCTGCTGACATCACTAGATAGATCATCTAGACAAAAAATTAGCAAGGAAACAGAGACTATAAAGGAAGCAATACACCAAATGGATTTAATAGATATCTACAGAGAATTACACTCCAAAACTGCAGAATTCACATTCTTCTCAAGTGCACATGGGACATTCTCAAAGATAGACCAAATGATAGGACACAAACTAAGTTGCTACAAGTTCAAGAAGATTGAAATCATATCAAGCATCTTCTCAGATCACAATGGCATGAATCTAGAAATCAATTGCAACAAGAACATGCAAAGACATTGGAATACATGGAGGCGAAATAGCATGGTATTAAACAATGAGTGGGTTACTGAGGAGATCAAGGAAGAAATTAAAAACGTCCTGGAAAGCAATGAAAATGAACACACAACAACACAAAATCTATGGGATGCAGCGAAAGCAGTTCTGAGAGGGAAGTTCATAGCATTACAGGCCTACCTCAAGAAACAAGAAAAATCTCTAATAGATTATCTAACCTCACAGTTAAAGAACTAGAAAGCAAACAAAAAGAAAAACTCAGAGCAAGTAGAAGGAAGGATATATTAAAGATCAGAGCAGAAATAAACGACATGGAGACCCACAAAACAATTCAAAGGATAATAAAACAAAGAGCTGTTTTTTTAAAAAAAAAAAAAAAAGATAAAGAAGATTGATGGACCCTTAGCTAGACTCACTAAGAAACAAAGAGAGAGAACCCAAATAAACATAATCAGAATGAAAGAGGAGAAGTAACAACTGATACCACAGAAATACAAAAGATCGTTAACAACTACTATGAACAACTATATGGCAACAAATTCAACAATCTAAGTGAAATGCACAAATTTCTAGAAACACACAGTCTCCCAAAACTGGATCAGGAAGAGATCGAAAACTTGAACAAACCAATAACAACTAAGGAAATAGAAGAGGTAGTCAAGACTCTCCCAGGAAACAAAAGCCCAGGCCCTGATGGCTTCACGAGGGAATTTTACCAAACATTCAAAGAAGAACTAAAACCCACTCTTCTCAAACTATTTCAAAAAATTCAAGAAGAAGGAATGCTTCCAAACTCATTTTATGAGGCCAGCATAATTCTGATTTCAAAACCAGAAAAAGACACTACAAAGAAAGAAAACTATAGGTCAATATCCCTGATGAACATAGATGCCAAAATCCTGAACAAAATACTAGCAAATCGGATCCAGCAATACATCAAAAAATTATCCACCATGACCAACTAGGATTCATCCCAGGGATTCAAGGCTGGTACAATATTCACAAATCAATAAGTGTGATACACCACATAAATAAAATGAAGAATAAAAACCACATAATCATATCGATGGATGCCGAAAAAGCCTTCGACAGAATCCAGCATCCATTTCTAATAAAAACGTTCAGCAATGTGGAAATAGAGGGATCATATCTCTACATAATAAAGGCCATATATAAAAGACCTACAGCCAACATCATACTCAATGGGCAAAAACTAAAAGCATTTCCCTTAAGAACAGGAACAAGAAAGGGATGCCCACTTTTTTTTTTTTTTTTTAATCCTCACCCAAGGATATTTTTCATTTTTTGTTCAGGTAGAGTGGGGGGAGTGGTGAGAGGAACAGAGAGAGAGAGAGAAACATCAATGTGAAAGAGACACATCGAATGGCTGCCACCCGCACAACTGACCAGGGCCGGGGACAAACTGCAACCGAGGTACATGCCCTTAGCGGGAACCGAACCCGGGTCTCTCAGGACCGCAGGCCGACACTCTAACCACTGAGCCAAACCGGCCAGGGCGGGATGCCCACTTTTGCCACTCTTATTTAACATAGTACTGGAAGTCGTAGCCACAGCAATCAGACAGAAAAATAAATAAATAAAAGGGATCCAGATTGGAAACGAGGAAGTGAAACTGTCATTATTCGCAGATGACATGATACTATACATAGAAAACCCAAAGACTCCATCAAAAATCTACTAGATTTAATAAATGAATTTGGCAAACTAGCAGGATACAAAATTAACATCAAGAACTTGATGGCATTCTTATACACCAATGATGAACTCACAGAAAGAGAAACTGAAAAAACAATTCCATTTACCGTTGTGGCAAAAAAATTAAGATACCTAGGAATAAACTTAACCAAAGAAATAAAGGACCTATTTGCAGAAAACTCAGGACATTGAAAAAAGAAATAGAGGAAGATATAAAAACGTGGAAGCACGTACCTTGTTCATGGATTGGAAGAATTAACATCATTAAAATGTCCATATTACCCAAAGCAATCTATAGATTCAATGCAATCCTCATCAAAATACCAATGATATATTTCACAGAGCTAGAACAAATACTTCAAAAGTTCATATGGAACCAAAAATAAAAAAACCGGAATAGCCACAGCAATCTTGAAAAAGAAGGACAAAGTGGGAGGAATCACATTACCAGATATCAGGTTACATTATAAAGCCACTGTACTCAAAGTAGCTTTACACTATAAAGCTACTCTCTCTTTTTTTTTTTTTTTTTTTTATCCTCATCCGAGGACATTTTTCCATTTTTTGTACAGACAGAGTGGGAGGGAGAGAGAGGAAGAGAGAGAGAGGGAAACATCAATGTGAAAGGGACACATCGAGTGGCTGTCACCCGCACGACCAACCAGGGCCGGGGACAAACTGCAACCGAGGTACATGCCCTTAGCGGGAACCGAACCCGGGTCTCTCCGGACCGCAGGCGGATGCTCCAACCGCTGAGCCAAACCGGCCAGGGCTATAAAGCTACTCTCACAAGAATAGGCATATAGACAAGTGGAACAGAACAGAGAACCCAGAAATGGACCAAAGACATTATGCTCAATTAATATTTGACAAAGGAGGCAAGAGCATACAATGAAGTAAACGTAGCCTCTTTAATAAATGGTATTGGGAAAATTGGACAGCTACATGCAAAAAAATAAAACTAGACCATCAACTTACACAATACACAAGAATAAACTCAAAATGGATAAAAGACTTAAATGCAACCCATGAATCCATAAAAATCCTAGAAGAAACTGTAGGCAACAGAATTTCTGACATCACACACAGCAGAATTTCACTGATACATCACCTAAGGCAACAGAAACAAAGGAAAAGATGAACACATGGGACTGCATCAAACTCAAAAGCTTCTGTACAGCAAAAGAAACAACCATCAAAATGAAAAGGCAACCCACTGTATGGGAGAGCATCATTGCCAATGATTCATCAGATAAGGGGTTAATTTCAAAAATATATAGAGTACTCATACAACTCAACAAAAGGAAGACAAAGAACCCAATTAAGAAATAGCAGAGGAGCTGAATAGACTCCTCTCCTAACGGGACATACAAATGGCCAAGAGACATATGAAGAAATGCTCAACATCACTAACCATCAGAGAGATGCAAATTAAAACAATAATAGGTATCATCTCACACCTGTCAAAATGGCCACCATCAACAAATCATCAAACAAGTGTCAGCGAGGTTGTGCAGAAAAGGGGACTCTAGTGCACTGCTGGTGGGAATGCAGACTGGTGCAGCCACTATGGAAAACAATATGGTGTTACCTCAAAAAATTAAAAATTGAACTTCCATTTGACCCAGTGATCCCACTTCTAGGAATATACCCTAAGAAGCCTGAAACACCAATCAGAAAGAATATATGTACCCCCATGTTCATAGGAGCACTATTTACAATAGCTAAGATCTGGAAACAGCCCAAATGTCCATCAGTAGACGAATGGATAATAAAGTGGTGGTACATATACACAATGGAGTACTATGCAACTGTAAGAAAGATCTCTTATCCTTTGAGACGACATCGAGGGACCTGGAGAGTATTATCCTAAGTGAAACAATCCAAGCAGGAAAAGGCAAATACCACATGATCTCACTTATTTGTGGAATATAATGAATATAACAATCTGAGGAATAGAGTAGACCCAGAGATGTGAAAGTAGGGTACAGACTGACAACCCTCAGAAGAGGGGGTAGTGAGGGAAGGGAAGAGATAAACCACAGAATTTATGTGCATGTACGCATAACCAATGGACATGGACAACAAAGCCAAGGACTGGGTGGGGGGAAATGGGGAGGAAGGTGTCAATGGGGAAAAAAAGGAGAAACATCTGTAACAAAAATAAAATTGCAAATAAATAAATTAATTCATTAACTTAAAAAAAGAGAAAAGAAATGAAAATTATATTCATCTTTCACAACCCACCTAAGAAGGCCTTTCCTCTTTCTTAAACTTTTTTTACTGGCATGTACTCTTTTGCTATCACACTTTGTTTGGACCTAAAAAGCACTTTCCATATCTCAGTTATGACAGCATTTTGCATTATATATTTGTTTATTTAGCTTATATATGTACTCTTACCCCTCATAATAAATTTGAAAGCAAAAGCTGTACTTTATTCACCTGTATAACCTTAGTATCTAGGCATTGATGTTGTTCAGAAAATGCTTATTGGATGAAAGAAACAAGAAACTATAAACTTTCTAATATACTCTCCCAGTTCTTTTTTACCCAATGTACCTTAGGGTTATAATTCCATAAAAAAATAAATTTAAAAAAAAAAAGTCAATTCTCCAATGTGTAACTTATAATTTTAAAGTGTTGAAATTTATTCTTATGCCCAAGAATAGAGATATGGCTAAAGCATACACACAAACTATGGAGTTATGAAAAATAAACATCTTGACATCTGGTCAAGATGGCGGCATAGGGAAATGCAGTATCTCGTTCTCCCACAACCACATCCAAGTTACAACAAAACTACAGAACAACCATCATCCAAAACCGCCTGAAATCAAGCTGAATGGAAGTCCTACAACTACGGAATTAAAAAAAAAAAAAAGCAGCTACATCCAGACCGGTAGGAGGGGCGGCGGCGACAGGGGTGGCGGTGGCGGCGCGGCGGGCTGGTCCCACACCCAAGTGTGGCGGATAAAAATCAGGAGGCTCCCGCGGCTGGGAAGGTCCTTCCTGAGGACTGAGGGGTCCCCATCCCACACCAGGTGCCCGCTCAGGTTTCCAGTGCCAGGAAGAGAATCCCCATAACTTCTGGCTAGAAAAACCAGCAGAAACTGAGGCTCAGGGAAGCTGACCTGGCTGGAGCCACAGGCAGCTCCCTAAAGGGCCCGCGCACGGACTGGTCGGACTCTCTCCCTCTAAGCTCGGAGGGGAGGCAGCTCGAGGGGCACCAGAGACATACAGGGAAGAACTGAGCTGTTTGGCACTGGAGCGAGGGCTGGAGAGGGGGATTTCTTGGGGACAAACGTGCTGTCAGAGGCCTTTGTTCCTTTGGTGAGCCCTTCCCTGGGGTGGCAGACAGCCGCCATATCTGGGACTCCAGCAACCTGCCTCACACTGGTAGCCCCGCCCTGCTGACTCCCTGAGGCCCCGCCCCACCCCATTCAACTTTCAAGCTCACCCAAGCTGTTGCCACTTGCTTAACCATAGGATTGGCCTGTCTTGGATCCTGCTTCAGGTTTTTCCTAAATTCTTTCAAACGAGCAGCATCGGGTCTCAGCGAGCCCCATACCTCTCATTAAGTAATACACAGAAACAAACACAGGGAGGCAGCCAAAATGAGGATACAAAGAAACAGGTCCCAAATGAAAGAACAGAACAAAACCCCAAGAAAAGAACTAAGCGAAATGGAGATAAGCAACCTAACAGATGCTGAGTTCAAAATACTGCTTATAAGGATGCTCAATGAACTCAGTGAGGGCCTCAAGAGCATAAAAAAGGACCAGTCAGAAATGATTGCTGCACAGTTAGAAACGAAGGAGGCTTTAACTGAAATAAAGAATAATTTACATAGCTTCAATAATAGAGTACGTAAATCCAAGGAGCAAACCATCGATTTGGAATATAAGGAAGCAAAAAACGCCCAACCAGAACAGCAAAAAGAAAAAAGAATCCAAAAAAATGAGGATAGTGTAAGGAGCCTCTGGGACAACTTCAAGCGTGCCAACATTCGCATCTTGGGGGTGCCGGAAGGAGAAGAGCGAGAACAAGAAATCGAAAACCTGTTTGAAACAATAATGGCAGAAAACTTTCCTAACTTGGTGAAGGAAACAGACATACAAGTCCAGGAAGCACAGAGAGTCCCAAACAAGATGAACCCCAAGAGGCCCACACCAAGACACATCATCATCAAAATGCAAAAGGTTCAAGACAAAGAGAGACTCTTAAAAGCAGCAAGAGAAAGGCAGCTAGTTACCTACAAGGGAGTTCCCATAAGGCTGTCAGCTGATTTCTCAAAAGAAACTTTGCAGGCCAGAAGGGAGTGGCAAGAAATATTCAGAGTGATGAAAAGCAAGAACCTACAACCAAAATTACTATATCCTGCAAAGCTGTCATTTAGAATCGATGGACATATAAAAACTTTCCCAGACAAGAAAAAGTTAAAGGAGTTCATCACTACCAAACCGTTATTATATGAAATGATGAAGGGTCTTTTTGAAGAAAAAGATAAAATGTATGAACAAACAAAATGGCAATGAATACATATCTATCTACAATGGAATCTACAAACAAAATGAACAGGAAGAACAGGAACATTCTCAAAGATACAGAGAACATTTTGTTGGTTGCCAGTTGGGAAGGGGGTTGGGGGAATGGATGAAAAAGGTGAAGGGATTAAGAAGCACAAATTCATTGCTAGACTGACAAACCTCAAAGGGAAAGGGGTTGGAGGGGGTGGGAAGAAATAAACCAAAGAACTTATATGCATAACCAATGGACATGGACAATAGTTTGGGAAAAGGTGGGAGGTGGGCGGGAGTGGGGAGGAGGGGGTCAATGGGGGAAAAATGTGGAACATCTGTAATACATTTTACATCCAACAATAAAGATTTGGGGAAAAAAAAAAAAAGAGAGAAAATAAATAAATAAATAAAAATAAATAAATAAAAAAAATAAAAATAAACATCTTAGGGGATGAATAGGTGAGCATAGGGGATGTTTAGGGTAGTGAAACTATTTTCTATGATACTGCAATAGTGGATACATGTCATTAAATAGTTGTAAAAAACCTACAAGATATACAACACCAAGGGTGAACCCTAACATAAACTATGACCTTTGGGTGATAATGGTATGTCAATGTTGGTTCATCAATTGCAGCAAATAAATGTGCCATTATGGTGTGAGAGGTTGTGAGTGTATAGGAGCAGACAGTATATGGAAACTCTCTTTACTTTCTCCTCAATTCTTCTGTGAATCTAACACTGCTCTGAAAAAATAAAGTCTATCTTTTAATAATAAATAACTAAACATTTCAAATATATCAATATGTTGGAAATATAAATAAAACCATTAGATTTTATGGAATGCAAAATGGTGTATACCCTGGAAGTCATATACTATATATAGTTCCTTAGGTATTAAATTAATGGAAAAGTAAGGAAAATAGAGTTCAATTTTATTTTTTAATTTTTCTTTACAGTTGTTGAATTTCACGGGAGGAGGGGAAATGAAAGGAAGACAATAGGGCAGAAAGAGAAGAGGAAGACAGAAAATCAATTATGCCAATTTTCTATGGGTGAGAAATTTATGTTGAATTCTAAGAAATCCTATTTAGGGGAGCAGTTCTCAACCTTCATTCCATTGTCATTATGATCATAGGCTGGAAATATACTTTTTGAGAATGTTAGAAGATTTTCGTTCATAAAGACTGCTGTGGTTTGGAGCTAACAAAAAAAAAGTCAGTTTTCTCAAGCAAAAAAATACAAACTTCAATATTCATTTCAATGTGCTTACCTCATAGAAAGCACCCATTATCCATTATATGAATACAAGCAAAGAAAATAGTTATAGGCTAGACTGAGTTGACTGTAGAAACACAATTGCAAAATTCACAATCTGCTCTGCAGGTCTTCGATCCCACTTATGTAACAATTCCACACACACAGCAATTTTTCAGTATTGTTCAGGGGCAATTAACAGAAATGTTGCTAACTTGTGTATTTGATAAATGTGTTTTAACGATGCAAAAAGCTAACAGTTTACCATTGTAAAGGTACATCTGATCCAAGTTCAAACTCCAGGTAAAATGAATATTTATATTGGGTAAATTAAATATTTCAGATCTTAATTTTCATGAACATGTTATATTGGTAGAAGTCATTTTTCACTTTTTATTTATTTTTTTTCTCAAAAGAATTTTTATCTGATAAGTAGCATTTTTAAGTCAGCCATACGTTTCAAAAAGCTATACAATCTATGGTAGAGAGAGCATCCATAGATAGGTTTATTCCTGTTTTCTTTTCCTAGTTGGAAAGAACAGGAGAAACCTTAATATTTCACAGAGGTACAGTTATATAAATATGCACACATTTTAGGATGTGCATAGAAGTGACTACATACTTCTTACCAACTGAGAGTCGCACAGGTGTAAAATCATTTCTGTGCAGTGCAGAATTGAGGCAAAGCAACAGGGGTTAGCAGTTGCACTGACTGCTACTCTCAGGTTTTCTAAACTGGCTATTTGCTTCAAAACACAGACTGACAAACAGATTGGCAAGTTTTCAGTGTATCCCTCTACAAGAGTCTGGCCAACTGTCTTGCTGACACAGCTGTCCCACCTGGGGCAAGGGGACGGAGCAGATGACCTCTCTACCTGGACCGTCTTCATCCACAACTCTGCAGACAAGCTAAAATAATGAGAGGAAATGATGGAAAGAAAAGACTGAAACCTTAATAAAAATATATTAGCACGTAAAAATGAAAAGCAAAACCATCTAACTCACAACTGGTATTATAAGGATGAAAATATTAAAACTACAAATATATACGGTTGAAGAATGTTATTCACAGAAAATCAATCACATTGCTTCTTATTCAGGTTATCAGGGACGTGTACAAAATAAAGCCTACAAAGAAAAATGATGTGGCCTTAGGAATAGACCCTGGAAGCAGCTGCCTTAAATGATGCCATCTGGTCCACAGACAGCTCTTTGTCACCTCTCCAAACCCATATCACTTGGCCCCAAATTTCCCGTTAGTCTTTCCACCATAGGTAACACAGTCATGCAACATGTTGATACTGTATTGATTACCTACAATGAGCTAAGAATGTGCAAAGTCCTGGTAATTCAAAATGAATAGGACATGGTGCCCCCTGAACTTGCTTCAAGTAGGGTGGGAGCAGATAAGTAACTAGTTCAGTGTGTAAAAAAATTGATTCAAATGTGCAAAAACCCTGATAGAGGAATGTACCTGGTTCCCTGTAACAAAAGTCGCATCTAACTGACCAAGCACAGTGTCAGAAAAGACATGTGGGTTGGGTACTGACAATTGAACCGGAACAAGAAGTAAAAGGAACAGAAGCCGAAAACAAAGAACGGCAGGAGGAGGTGCTCAGAGAGCCACCTGTGTGACTGGACCAAAGGCTGGGTGAAGGTGCCTTGATGAACTGCTCTCCTCCTGAGACAGTACTGGGAGCTTAAGGCCCCCTGGAGGCAACTGCTCAAACAGAGACAACAAGCAGGAAGAAGAAAGCCAGGTTACCTTTGCTTTTAGTCGTCTCTGATAACATGCCCATACGCTCAGTCTGGACTGTCTGACATTTTCAGCAGAACTCAAGAGGGGTCTTGGCACAAGAAGGTTCAATGAAGAGAGCTGGGAACCCGCAGCTCTGGGGAACGTTGGGTCACAGCAACATGAGATGGAGGCTCTGTGCCAAGCTGGGATGGAGTGTGGCAGCACAGGGCCTCAGACAGTCAAATGGCAGCACAGTAGACCCCCTGCCAACCAGAGGGAGCAAGTCATCAAGAAAGACGACTAGCCCTGTGATGGAGCATAGCTGGCCTCTACAAGCACAACAGCAATCAGTCAACAAAATAAAAATAAATATTAGGCCCAGCCAGTGTGGCTGTGGTTGAACATCGACCCATGCACCAAGTTTGATTCCCGGTCAGGACACATGCCTGGGTTGTGGGCCCGATCCCCAGTAGCCAATCGATGTTCTCCCTCATAGATGTTTCTAACTCTCTCTCCCTCTCCCTTCCTCTCTCTCTAAAATTAATAAAGAAAAAAATATTTTAAATAAATAAATAAATAAAAATAAAGATTAGGTTATAAAATAAAGCCCAAAGGGACAGTGGCTCTTTGGGTAATTTTATCTGCCTTCTCTTTTCCACCTCTGCCTCCTCCTTCTCATTGGGAGAGAACATACAGATCATTTGGAAATAGAGAACAGTTATGTATACACCACACAAAGAGAAGATCAAATATGTCTATGTCTGTGAAATTCCCGGCTAAATGAGGATATTGGGACTCAAAGAATGTAGCCAGACATATTCATTGCTTGTGCCTTTTTGCACAACCTGTACCCTTTTGCCACATTTTCCTGTTTCTTCTCTCCTCCTACTTGTGGCCCAAACCAGCCTTTCCCTTTTCTCTCCTCAATATAAAGAGAAGACGGGCAAGGTTTAGAGAAAGCATGACAGTGAGTATTGCCATTTGTGGCAACATGGAAGGATCATTCTTAGTGAAATTAGTCAGACAGAAAAACACAAGAACTCATATGTGGGATATAAAACAAAAAGCAACAAACAAACTCATAGACACAGACAACAGTACAGTGGATACCAGAGGGGATACAGGGTCAAAGAGGGTAAAGGGGGTCAAATATATGATGACAGAAGGAGACTGGACTTTGGGTGGTGAGCAAAATGGTATATGCAGATAATGTATTATAAAGCAGTACAATTGGAAGTCATAAAATGTAACTAATGTTACACCAATAAAAAAATTTTTAAAGGACAGAAAGTAAGTATAGAGACCTATGAAGACAGGGTGGGAGGGAGCAAGGGAAAGAGGAGAGATTGAGAGAAGGAGAAATAGCATGGGCAGCAAAGAGGAGAAGATGCAGAACAGTGCATCACAGCTTGTTTTGTTTCTAAATATTTTAAGATTTTTTTTAAAGAAAGGGAGGAAAGTGACAAATTGAATAGGGGCAGAATGCACTAGTCAACAAATCTAACCTCTTCATTAAAGTCTAAGTCTAAATTCAAAGAAATCACAGTCCCTTGTGGGATCAATACTTACATCCTTCCATTCTAAATTAAGGCTGACAATGGAGAACTGGATACAAGTCTCCTTTATATATTAATCCTGAACGAAGAAGTTCATTCCCCAAATTACTAAATGTAAGCCTGTGGAGTTAGCAAGGAATGGTATGAAATGTTTTTATTTTTTAAAATGTACTAAGGGGCCCCTTACCTACAGTTTCCACCGGAAAGGAAGCATTAGCAGCACAATTACCTTCTCATTAGACCCCGGTTAAGGTTTTGTCACCTCTCTGTGATACAAGCAGAATCCCTCTCTTCTCCCTGGCTCCTCAGACTGAGAGAGCAGGCAGCCAGACAGGCGTGAGCAGAGCAGGAACAATAAGCCAGGTAGGGAATGTTGTCAGTGCAGAAAGTCCCAGGTGCCTCGCAATGGGGAAAACAAGTATTATAGGCTAAGACCTTGCCTTCAGGGTGAGCTTTTCTCCCCTAGGATGTCTCTAGTCATAACGTTTAGACCCCTTTTAAAGAGGAACAGGGGCCAGAGAATGGCCTCATATAACTCCCATACAAGCCCTTGCATAACAACTCCCTTAAGCATTAAAACCTCAGGACAATGAGGTTCTGACCTGCATCAAATAATCTTAGGGACAAAGCCTTGGATCTGTTGACCAAAGAGACATTTTTGATCAAACTAGAGATAATATCAAGGCCTCAGCTGTGTTTCAGTTCCGGAAAAGCAGCAAAACCAGATGAAGTGACGCCATGGCTGATATCAGGACTTGATGCAATGACTAATGACCCTCTACCTAGTGAACAATCATAGAGAGCATGACTCTCAAAGGACACACCTGGAAAGCTGATTGATACTCTATGAGATACTCCCCTGATACCTCCCCTATAATCCCTGCCTTTAGAAAACAAATAAAAACGCTTAAGGCAAGGGACCCAGTGCATGCGCGCGCTCGCGCACGCGGTCTCTCTCTCTCTCTCTCTCTCTCTCTCTTTCTCTCTCTCTCCCCCACGCTTGCACCTCCCCCCCCCCTTTTTTCCCTCAGATGTGTTATCTTTGCTTTCTTTCTCCTAAGCTCCAAGGACTCTTCTTTTGCCTCTGTAATTTTTTTTTCCTGAGTCCAGCAGTCTAGCTGGGTCATTTCTTCTACTTCTGTGACTTTCTAAATAAACCTCTTACATTAGAGTTCATAGCTCTAAACTCTTTCTAAGCCAAATGCAAGGATCAAGGTCTAACTCTGCTGTTAACACCACCAGACTCATATTGTAGCTGAGCATGTACCTAAGCAGATACCAGGAAGTCCAAGGTCAGTTTGCAGGCACCTTTCTCCCCAACCCATCCCAGGCACCTCAGGGTTCAAGGTGCAATTTAACTTGATAACTAAAGTTTATTTTATTCTTACTGCATGCCTAGCACACATCTATGTGTATTACATATACCACCTTATTTAACTATCATCGCTGCTTCCTAGGGTAGGTTACAATATTTATCCTTCTTATAGAGAGAGAATTCAAGTAGCCTGCCCAAGGTCACCCAGCCAGTGCCTGAAAGAGCCCAGATAAGATCCCTAGCAATCTATCTCCAGAGTTTGTTTTTTACCTCTAAGCTATACTGCCTCTGTCAGCCCAGCCAGCCCAGCCAGCAAGAAGCCTTTTGTCTACTGTAAATATAGCAGGAAACAATGAAAATTAAATCTGATTAGAATTCATCCTGAGGCAGGATAGAAAGAAGTTAGGGGAAATCCTGACAAGTGGAATGAGAAGGAGCCAAGTCTCACCACAGCCCCCACTTCTGGGCATGATTAAAGAGAAAAGGCTTATGGAGGGAAACCTCTGTGGTGGTTGTAGAGGTCAACAACAACAAGGGCTGGCTAGAACCAGATAATCCCAAGGGGTTGAGAAAAGTGACCAGAGAACAACCCTTACGTTCATTATGCCATCATTATAATGAAAACTGACACCACAAGTAGAACGCAGCTGAGGGGGCACGTGCCATGACACTTCCAGAACCAGACCGAGTCAGGAGCAAGGCCCCATCCCAACCAGAAGGTGGAGTCAGAATTTGTCGCCACAAACCTTGGAGACAACCCCCCCCTGTTTGGAAACACACCAAAATCCCAAGGAAGCCCTGGCCAGTTTGGCTCAGCAGTTAGAGCATCAGCCCCTGGACTAAAGAGTCCCAGGTGGACTCCAGTCAAGGGCGAATACCCCACTTGCAGTTCGTTCCCAGAACGGGTCGGGGTTGTGTGAGAGGCAACCAATTGGTGAGTCTCTCTCACATCAATATTTCTTTCTCTCTCTCTCTCCCTCTCTCTCCCACTCTATATAAAGAGCAATGAAAAAATATCCTCGAGTATATATTTAAAAAAAAACTCCGCAGACTAACTGATCATGTGTGCAATTCACTCCCAATGGACTGCGTGCACTCAGACATGTACTTTTCGCTTCTTTCACAGCAGCACCTGTGCCCTGGCCTCTTTCTTTTTCTCTACGAGAATAAAAGTTGCTTTATTCTCATCTGATTATTCCTTGAAATCTTTCCTGGCGCGTCAAAGACCCAGAGGTAGCCTGACACACGACAGAGGTCCCTGAGCGTGCTGGGGCAGGGCCAGCTCCCAGGGCAGAAGCTGTCCAGTAACAATTGTAATACCCTGCTCCTATCACTTTGTCCTGATTAAATAAACAAAAGGCCAACTATGAAGCTTTCAGAAGCAACCTGAGGAAATACCAGCCGGCCTGATACTCCTCTAACTGAATGTGTCCTCTAAGCGAATTTGTTAGTTTTTAGAACTTAGATAATAGAATAAATAGCAAGATAGATGTATGCTGACCCAGTTCACCCAGTTCCCTTTCGCCTCAGCTCCCTCCCACCTCCGTTCCCTCCTGCTTATCGCTAACTGCCTCCGCTTCTGTACACGCAGCTTGCTTGCTCTGCTAAACTCTTGAATGACCCCTGCCCTATATAAGCAACCCTCCCCCTGAGCTCGGGGCTGCAGTTCTCCTCTGTGTAGGTTGGCTGCAGTCCCTGCGCAGGTAATAAAGCTCCTAATATTCAAAATTACTTTGTGTCCGAGTGAGGTTGATTCTCCTAGGTTTCAACAACAATCTGACAATAAATTAAAGCTGATACAATATGAGTTGTTTTCAACAATTTAAAAAGATCTAATCTTATGTTCTGAGATACTTGAAAACAGTACTACCCAAAACAGACTGGACTGTGTGAGCACAGTGTGGCAACACTGGCCTAAGGCAAACTTTTGCCCTTAACCCGCCACACCCAGCCCTGCTTGGGCATGTGCACAAACACATACACATCCAATTAGTGCACATGGACTGGCACATTGGCACCGATTTCTTTGGGGTCTATCTTTACTGTAACTCCAGCCACACCCTCCCTCTTCAACCCTAGTACCTTGCACTCTCTCTCGAGTTTTTGCCGCAGCCTATACTCAGTCACAATTTCTAAATTCACAGTGTGTCCACCTCCCTGAGGCTAGAGCAGTAAACATGACACACATTCTAGGCCTGTGCTGCCATTATAACCTCCTGAGAGGAGGCAGGTATTCAACAAGTGATTGCCGCATTTCATACACAAAGTACATGAATTTCATCCATTAAAATCACCCATTGTTTTTTATAACTAATTGTGCAAATCTAAACATTCAAACATCAGTTTTCATGCCTTTGCCATTGTTTTCTTGTTGTTGTTCACAAAAAGCACCAACAAGGCAGTGAATCAAGGAAAAGAAAGTCGTGGTATGTGATAAATGGTAGATCCAGAACAAAAGTGACAAAGGAGAGCATGGGAGATTTAGCACAGGAACAGCCCATTCAGACTGAAAGGGACAAAGGACTGGGGGTGAAGTTCTGCAGAAAGAGAAAAGAAATCGACATGTTTTCAATGTGTGTGTATGTCTGAAAAATTATCAGTAAACAAGAAAACAATGATAAGTAATACATAGAGAACAAAACAGAATAAAAGAATTTAGTCATATGAAAACAAACTATACACAATCATGTCTCTGTATTGAAAAAGATTATACATAGGTGGTAAACACTTGATAGGTGGCTAATTGGAATTGAAATGTGCTGTCAGTATAAATAGACCTTGGGGTTTGAAGTTTTAGTATAAAATAAGAATATATAATATGTCAATAATTTTATATGCATTACAATGATAATTTTTGTGTATCCTGTGTTAAATAAAATATCCTAGTAAAATTAATATATCAGGTTTCTTTTTACTTTTGTAATGTGACCACCCTAAAATTTTAAATTATATTTGTTGTTCAGATTGTATTTCTGTTGGACAGTGTTGCGTTAGATGACGGTCAGCAGTGTGCATTTGCCTTCTTTTCCCGCTACAGTGAGACAGAACTTGAGTGGGAAGACTGCACATAAGAAACCAGATTTCATCAGAAGTAAGGAATTAGAATTGCCTTTATGTTCAAAGTGGCCAGCAATCCAAACCGCTGCCCAATTGCACAATCCAAACAGATCTAACACCTCTTCTGTGACAGCTGCCACTGTCATTTGATGTTTGGTCATCTTAAACTTTTTTCTGCCTCAGGAAGGCATGTGTCTGCACACTTTCATCAACTTGATGGTGATATTTAGATGGTTGCGCCAAATTAGTTAAAGCTCAGTTAAGACCAAAGCCCAAACCACCAATGTGAGGATTTAGAAGACCTCTGGGTAAAGGACAAGCTCACAAAGAGCTGCCTTGAATACTGAATTCAAGAATTTAGCCTATATATTGTCAAACTTACGTCTGTGGGCTAATTGGAATTTATACCTTAAAGTGGCAAGATTTTTAAATCCTGGTTAATATAATGTAAAACATCTTCACTGGCTTCAGTTTTTTAAAAGACTAGATAATTCCCTACCCCCATGTGTAATTACTTCTATTTTTACCTTTTTTTCTATTTTTACCTTTTTTTCTTTTTTTACTGGAAAGCCTTTTACATTTCATTCTTGCATGACAACTCAATTTAAATTTGAGCTCTTTGTCATTCTTTGGAAACAAGCTAATTTTTGTGATCTTCAATGTTTGGCCAAAGAAAAAGGCAGTAAAAACAATAATTTCTTAGTTATTTTTCTCAATCTTTAAAAAAGCAAGGCACATAAAAAATCTTATCAACATATTTAATACAGCAGAAAGAATGTCTTCAGATAGACTTGAAGAGATGTAATGTTTGACTTTTGATGGATCTCCCATTGACTGGCCTCTCCCAGTAACTGTTATTTATTATCAATAATTATAATTATTACTAATGATTAATAATAATCTTTTTAGGTCTGTGAATTGATTTCAGCTCCCTCCACTGCTAGGCATTTCTCTGAGGGGTCTTGCCCAGCTCAGCCCAATCTTCATTTGTAATTACCTGCATCTTTCGGCTTAAATGTCCTTTACTCAGCAGAAAGTTTTTCTGAGTTCCCTCACTTCCTCAGGACAACTCAAAATAAGTCTAGCTCCCTTGTTACACGCTCTCATAAGCTTGTCACAACTATATGGCGAATAACTACCTTGAAACATCTGTCTCTCCACCTTAACCAGAAGTTCCACGAGTATAAATATCATGTATTTGGTTGGCTCTTGACTGAGTCTGGCGCCCAGCACAGATCCTGGCTGTTTTGGTCAATGCTCAATACGAAGTCCATCTACAACTATGTGACTGTTTGAGACATGAGGCCATCCTGGAAGAGGTTGGAAGCATATGTATACCTGAATAATGAATTACTACATGAAATATTTTTAAAAAATTAGAAAATATTTTATTTGACACTTATTCTGTTATATGGGGCATTTTACCACACAACTATCATTGTTTAAACAAGACTCCTAATCAGACCCAGTTAAAGATAACCATATTATATCTGGTTAAGGCTGAGTAGTACAGGAATTTTCATTTATTATTAAGATTGCAAATAAAATGTATTTATAATTGCAAATATAGCTAGACTATAATGTCATTGCAGATATGGCCAGATTGTTTAACTTTTCATCAAGAAATCAGTTTTAAAAGTTTCAGTCTTAGAGATTCCAAAATGGTGGCAGAGTGAACAGAAGCTACACAGACCATCTCCCAAAACCAAACTGGAATTACAACTATAACACAGACAAATCGACAGGAAAAACCAACAAAAAAGCAGCTTGTGAGGACCATATAACCAGGGACACTGACTCAATCCTGGTAGGCTTGGGAAGGCGCGAGACGGGGCTGGGAGCTCACGGTCAGCAGCACGACAGTGGCCTAAGCTGGGAGCAGCGCCCTCGGGTTACACTTCGAAGCAGCTCCACAGCGCAGAGCCGGGACAGAGGCTAAAACTGCCACAGCCACTCAACTTGGGCTCCGGCAGACAGAGGGCAGACTGCACTGGAAATGTGTCGGGACACTCAGATTTTGGAGGACACTCAGAGCTTTTGCTGAGTTGCAGCCACGCAGGACGGTGGCCATACTGCTCCTTCCCAGAGCTCTGGGGAGAGGCAGCAGCCCCTCCGTCGGAGATCCAACCCCACCCTGTGGGCCACGGAAGTGCTATTTGAAGCTCATTAACAACCAGCATCTGCCCCACCCTCTGAAATCCCATTATCCTGACCACCTGAGGGAGTTATTCAATCAATTTACAACCCAAAACTCCTCAAGTAACCTCCACTGCTAGCCTACAGACAAAAAGCTAGAGGATAACAGTACCTTTCCTGGGTTAGCAACTTAAACCAGGAAAGTAAGACTTGACAGTGGTGTTTAACGTGGGTCCTCCCTCGCTCACCTAAACCCAGGAAAGGAAGCCACAAACAGCAGAACACCAACACCCACAGGGAAAACTTGACAGGCTCCAAAGCCCACTGTGATAGCCAAAATGGAGAAACACAGAAACAGAAGCCAAATGAAAGAACAAGAGACCTCCACCGAAGATGAGATCAATGTCGAGCATTTAGGCAAGTTAACAGAGCTAGAATTCAGAGCCATGATCTTGAGGAAGCTCAACGGCATGAATAAGGATATAGAGATGCTGAAAATAAACAAATTAGAAATTAAAAACCACCAAGAAGAGATCAAAAATGACATATCAGAAATGAAAAACACATTGGAAGGTTTAAAAAGCAAAGTAGAGGAAGCTGGGGACCGCATCAGTGAATTAGAAGACAGGGTAGAAAAAAATCAACCAATCAGAAAAACAAAAGAAAAAAAATATTAAAAAACAGGAAGATAGCTTAAGAGAACTGTGGGACAACTGGAAACATAATAACATTCGCATCACAGGAGTCCCCGAAGAAGAAGAAAATGAGAAAGGGATAGAGAATATATTCAAAGAAATAGTGACAGAAAACTACCCTAATTTGGTGAAGGAAGAAGGCATTCAAGTTCAAGAGGAACAGAGAGTCCCAAGTAAAAAGAACCCAAACAGGTCCACACCAAGACACATGGTAATTAAAATGCCAAAAATTAAACACAAAGAGAGAATCCTAAAAGCAGCAAGAGATAAGCAACATGTTACCTACAAAGGAAACCCCATAAGGCTCTCAGCTGACTTCTCACAAGAAACACTACAGGCCAGAAGGGAATGACACAAAGTAATCAAGGTCATGAAAAACAAGAATCTGAATCCAAGACTACTCTACCTAGCAAAGCTATTATTCAAAATAGAAGATCAAATAAAGAGCTTCCCAGACAAAAAAAGGCTAAGGGAATACATTAGCACCAAACCAGGACTGCAAGAAATGTTAAAAGGACGGCTGTAATTAGTAGAAGAAATGGAAAGAAAAATAGAAACACACTGAACAAAAATGGCAATAAATAAGTACATATCAATAATCACCTTAAATGTAAATGGATTGAATGCTCTGATAAAAAGACACAGAGTAGCTGATTGGATAAGAAAGCATGACTCATCTATATGATGTTTACAAGAGACCCACCTCACAACAAAAGACACATAGGTTAAAAGTGAAGGGATGGAAACAAATTTTCCAAGCAAATAGAAAGCAAAAAAAAAGCTGGGGTAGCAATACTCATATCTGATAAAATAGATTTCAAAATGAAGGCCATAACTAGAGACGAAGAAGGGCACTACATAATATTAAAAGAATCTATCCAATAGGAAGATATAACCTTGATAAACATATAAGTACCCAATATAAAAGCACCAAAATATATTAAAAATCTTCTGGAGGACTTCAAAGCAGAAATCGACAGCAATACAATCATAGCAGGAGACTTCAACACCCCGTTGACAGCACTGGGTAGATCCTCTAGACAAAAAATTAGCAAGGAAACAGAGACTCTAAATGAAGCACTAGACCAAATAGATTTAATAGATATCTACAGAGAATTACAACCAAAACTACAAAATTCACATTCTACTCAAGTGCACATGGGACATTCTTAAAGACAGACCACATGATAGGACACAAACTAAATCTCTACAAGTTCAAGAAGATTGAAATCATATCAAGCATCTTCTCAGATCACAATGGCATGAAACTAGAAATCAATTGCAACAAGAACATGCAAAGACATTTCAACACATGGAGGCTAAATAGCATGTTATTAAACAATGAATGGGTCACCAAGGAGATCAAGGAAGAAATTAAAAACTTCCTGGAAACCAATGAAAATGAACACACAACAACACAAAATCTATGGGATGCAGCGAAAGCAGTTCTGAGAGGGAAGTTCATAGCACTACAGGCCTACCTCAAGAAACAAGAAAAATTTATAATTGACTATCTAACCTCACAACTTAAAGAATTAGAAAGCAAACAAAAAGAAAACCCCAGAACAAGTAGAAGGAAAGATATAGTAAAGATCAGAGCAGAAATAAATGACATAGAGACCAAAAAAACAATTCAAAGGATCAATGAAACAATGAGCTGGTCTTTTGAAAAGATAAACAAGATGGATGGACCCTTAGCTAGACTCACCAAGAAACAAAGAGAGAAAACCCTAATACACAAAATCAGAACTGAAAGAGGAGAAGTAACAACGAACACCACAGAAATACAAAGATCGTTGACAGCTACTATGAAGCACTATATGGCAACAAATTCGACAATCTAAGCGAAATAGACAAATTTCTAGAAACACACAGTCTCCCAAAACTGGACCGGGAAGAGATAGAAAACTTGAACAGACCAATAACAACCAAGGAAATTGAAGAGGTAATCAAGGCTCTCCCAGCAAACAAAAGCCCAGGCCCAGATGGCTTCACCGGGGAGTTTTACTGAACATTCAAAAAAGAACTAACACCCATTCTCCTCAAACTATTTCAAAAAATTCAAGAAGAAGGAAGACTTCCAAATACGTTCTATGAGGACCGCATAATTATAATTCCAAAACCAGAAAAGACACTACAAAGAAAGAAAACTACAGGCCAATATCCCTGATGAACATAGACGCCAAATTCCTGAACAAAATATTAGCAAATTGGATCCAGAAATACATCAAAAAAATTATTCACCATGACCAAGTGGGATTCATTCCAGGGATGCAAGGCTGGTACAATATTTGCAAATCAATAAACGTGATACACCACATCAACAAAATGAAGAATAAAAACCACATGATCATATCAATAGATGCTGAAAAAGCATTCGACAAAATCCAGCATCCATTTCTGATAAAAACACTCAGCAATGTGTGAATAGAGGGATCATATCTCAACATAAGAAGGCCATATATGAAAGACCTACAGCGCACATCATAATCAATGGGCAGAAACTAAAAACATTTCCATTAAGAACAGGAACAAGACAGGGTTGTCCACTTTCTCCACTCTTATTTAACATAGTACTGAAAGTCTTAGCCACAGCAATCAGACATGAGGAAAAGATAAAAGGGATCCAAATTGGAAAGGAGGAAGTGAAACTGTCATTATTTGCCGATGACATGATATTATACCTAGAAAACCCTAAAGACGCCATTAAAAATCTACTAGATTTAATAAATGAATTTGGCAAAGTAGCAGGATACAAAATTAATGTCAAGAATTTGATGGCATTCTTTTACACCAATGATGAGCTCACAGAAAGAGAAACTAAAAAAACAATCCCATTTATCATCGCGCCAAAAAAATTAAGATACCTAGGAATAAACTTAACCAAAGAAGTAAAGGACCTATTCGCACAAAACTACAGACATTGAAAAAAGAAATAGAGGAAGATATAAAAAAGTGGAAGCACAAACCTTGTTCATGGATTGGAAGAATTAACATCATTGAAATGTCCATTCTACCCAAAGCAATATATAGATTCAATGCAATCCCCATCAAAATACCAATGACATATTTCACAGAACTAGAACAACTACTTCAAAAGTTCAGATGGAACCAAAAAAGTCCCCTAATAGCCACAGCAATTTTGAAAAAGAAGGACAAAGTAGGTGGGATCACAATATCAGATATCAGGTTATACTACAAAGCAACTGTAATCAAAACAGCCTAGTACTGGCACAAGAACAGGCATATAGACCAGTGGAACAGAACTAAAAACCCAGAAATGGACCCAAGACAATATGCTCAATTAATATTTGACAAAGGTGGCAAGAGCATACAGTGGAGTAAAGACAGCCTCTTTAATAAATGGTGTTGGGAAAATTGGACAGCTACATGCAAAAAAATGAAACTAGACCATCAACTTACACCATACACAAAAATAAACTCAAAATGGATAAAAGACTTAAATGTGACCCATGAATCCATAAAAATTATAGAAGAAAATGTAGGCAACAAAATTTCGGACATCATACGCAGCAGAATTTTCACTGATACATCACCTAAGGCAACAGAAACACAGGAAAAATGAACACATGGGACTACATCAAACTAAAAAGCTTCTGCACAGCAAAAGAAACAATCATCAAAATGGAAACGCAGCCCACTGTATGGGAGATCATCATTGCCGATGATGTATCAGATAAGGGGTTAATTTCCAATACATATAGAGTGCTCATACAACTCAACAAACAGAAGACAAAGAACCCAATTAAAAAAATGGGCAGAGGAGCTGAATAGACACCTCTCCAAACAGGACATACAAATGGCCAAGAGACATATGAAGAAATGTTCAACATCACTAATCATCAGAGAGATAAAAATTCAAACAACAATGAGGTATAACCTCACACCTGTCAGAATGGCCGCCATCAACAAATCATCTAACAACAAGTGTTGGCGAGGGTGTGGAGAAAAGGGGACTCTAATACACTGCTGGTGGGAATGCAGAATTTGCAGCCACTATGGAAAACAATATGGTGTTACCTCAAAAAATTAAAAATTGAACTTCCATTTGACCCAGTGATCTCTCTTCTAGGAATATACCCTTAGAAGCCTGAAACACCAATCAGGAAGACTATATGTAACCCCATGTTCATAGCAGCACTATTTACAATAGCTAAGATCTGGAAACAGCCCAAGTGTCCATCAGTAGACGAATGGATAAAAAAGCATTGGTACATATACACAATGGAGTACTATGCAGCGGTAAGAAAGATAGATCTCTTATCCTTTGAGACGACATGGAGGCACCTGGAAAGTATTATCCTAAGTGAAACAAGCCAAGAAGAAAAAGACAAATACCACATGATCTCACTTATATACGGAATATAATGAACATAACAGTCTGAGGAATACGGTAGACTCAGAAACATGAAAGTAGGCCACAGACTGACATCCCTCAAAAGAGGGCGGGTGGGGTGGGAGGAGATAAACCACAGAATTTATGTGCATGCATGCATGACCAATGGACATGGACAACTAATCCAGGGACTGGCGGGGGTGGGTTGGGTAGGGGGGTGCCAGTGGGGTAAAAAAGGAGAAATATCTGTAACAAAAAAATAAATAAATAAATTTTTTAAAAAATAATAATAATAAAAAAAGTTTCAGTCTTATTCTTATGGTTGTTTGATCATCTCGAAATACATGACCCCATGCCCTGCCATTGCCTAGCAGAGCCAGCATGTTCCCTCTGTCACTGTTAATGGCACATTAGGTTCAAAGAATGAATCAACCAACTGAGAGTTAAATAACTTTCTAATTATTTTCAAATTCAAAAATAGCAATCTTTCAAATATAATCTATCAAGAGGAAAAAAATGCCGAATGAATAAAACAGAGCTAATTCAATCATAATAAATGATTGGAAAAGAAAACAAGTATCTCTCAGGTTAGAAAAATGACGGTGATAACAAAAATTTATCTGTTTCATTATTTAACATATTCCATTATAAGTTAGGTGTGTGTTATATTTACTTCTAAATACAATAATTGATCTTTCTTGAATTTGAAATATACTCATTCATAAAAATCCTAGCTAATTTAGTTTACTAAGCTTGTCATTAACTTCACACATTAATACACTCTTTCTTAAAATTCCCTCACTTAATATCTTTCTCCACTAGAAATACTCAGAAGTATAAAATGTTTTATTTAAAATGTCATCCCACTTAGCTTTATTCTTTAAAAAATCAAACTGTATCAAATATATATACACTTATAGATTATCAATACAAATATCTATTATTAAGCATTATCAGATCACCCTCTTCTTGAGTCTCTTTTCTGGCCACTCTCATTCTACTCTCTGCTCTCCAGCTACAATAAGCTTTCCTGTTTCTTAAACATGCCATATTCCTTCCTACCTTAGGGTCTTTGCCCTTCACTAAAAAGTTTTTCCTCTATACTATGATTCATTACTTCCTTCACCTTCTGTTCAAGGTTAGCTCGTGGCAGTTCATAAAGGAAACCATTGTGTGCCCTTCAACTAAGTCATTGTCCTGAGTTTTACCCTCTCAAGACTCGCTAGGCTTCTCCTACAAAGTATGCCATAACCATAACTTTAAAAATAATTAATCGTTGTTTAGCATCTATCTTAGTGAATTCTTAAATTCACTAAGAATCACTAAATTAAGATGTCATCCATTCTCCTGGAGTGGCATATTCACCCTTAATTTTATAGAAAAGAGGTGTGAGGAATGAAGCCCAAAAGCAAACCCTTGAGAGTTTCCAGATGAAATGTTTAACTTACATGTATAATGCCCTATTTTTAAAAAATCTAACATTTTAAACTCTTTAGCTCTTTCAGTGTAAAGTTTACATAGGACCATCAAGCAGGCCACTTCCGAATTCCTACAATTAGTCAAGTATCCAGGATAGGAGGCCATTGCTGCCCTAACTAATCCTCTGCCCCAATCTTTCTTGCTGTCTATCCTGCAATGAACATAAAGGACATGCTACCGGACAGTTAACTAATTACCCTCTGCAGAGGCGGATATTTCATCCTGCTTCTGAGAGCATTTTCTTCTTCCCCCAAAAATATCTTCCTATTTTTATGCAGTGTTTTACTGCTCATCTGAGTTCATTCACAGTACAATACATTTAAGAAAGCCATAGATGGTAATAAAGATCTCGAAATGGGAGGGGCAGGATGGCTGCGGTGTGACAGGAGGCTGAGTGCCCTTGTTTCCAGCCACGGACTGGATTTATAGCCAAAATACTGCTTGGTCAGCTTGAAAAAAAAAACAAGAGAAGTGTAGCTGATTAGACATATTTTGTCAAAGGAGCATTGAAGAAACAACATTGAGCCCGGTAAGAGAGGGGGAGTTGCCGAAAGACGAAGCCCCCCCTGGACCTGGTGCTTTGCTGAGAGGCCCAAATAATATTGGCTGCGAAGCTCTCTCCCCTTGAGGGCGTGGGCTTGCACGCCCACGCAGGGATCCCAAACCCAAAGCAGCAAAGACAAGAAGGCAAGTACAGGTAACATCCGGCAGAGTTCCCAGGGAACTCTGGCTGCCTGGGAAGCTGGGTCCATTCCTTCTCAGTGAAAGAGCGTGGCTATTGTTGGCAGCCCCAACAGAGGAGCTTTACCCCGGACTGACTGCTGGAAAGGCTGTGCTGTGGTGTGTGTCTCCAAAAAACAAGGGGGGCCTGAGGGCTGCACCCAGAGGTGACTCTGAGAGAACTTCTGCTTTCCTAAAGGGCATTCTGCAGAGTCCCAGACAGTGACTAACCTGTGGCGTGGGGAATGGGGAGAGGATTCTCCCACCATGGGTGTTGAGTTGGAAACCTTCCCCCCACCTGTGAAGCCTCATGGACTGCTTCATCCTGTAGAGTTGGTGGCAGGACAGATCGGGGACTTTCGATCCATGCTGAAAAGAGTTTGCAGCGTGATTGGAGCTAGGATTCTCAGCCACAGTTTTACTGAGAACGGCCTGCAGAGAGATCAGAGTCCTGCATGGGGCCGACTTTGTAACCCCTCTGCTTGGACCTGTGGCACAAAGGTACCGGGTTCTCACAGAGCAGGGTGTTTTTGGACAGCATCCCACGGCATCACCCACGAAGGGTTATACTGGGGAGACAGATGAGCAGGAGCTGACTTTGTGACTGCATTGTGAGGAGGCTGAGTGCCCTGTGAGTTCAGCCAGCAAAATCTGGGAAGAAGGGGTGGAGCATGTCACCCCTTCCTGCAGTTTGGGAACACCACCCTCCACAGAAAAATGGTTTGAATCAGTACTCTGAAGTCCCAAATACCCACGCTGAGTGGAGTTTGGTGGGGGTCAGGAGAACAGAGCCGGTCATCCCAAGAATAAGACTCCCAGAGGCTATGGTCTGGAACCAGGAGGAAATGCTTAGCCCCCTCCTGTGGGGTGGGCTGGGCTGGCAACATTCTCAAATGGAGACTCCACTGAGCCTAAAACAGATGAAACTTCTCCTGCAATAAAGACAGAAGGTTGTCTAAACCTGCACCCAGCCTGCGAGGCCTAGTTCTTTGGGGTAACTAGAGTATATGGTACAGACTGAGGAGGTTAGCTTTGAAGAAGATTAATTTCCCCTCACTGAGTGTCTGTTGGCATAATTTCTAAGCAGGGGGCCCACTAGCCTTAGCTATGCTAACCTGGCTCCACCCTAAAGATTCTCTTTAGAAGACATGGGATGAAAACCAGGGAACCTCAGGGGGGAGGCAGAGTAGTTGACAGGAGGAGGTGGTCTCCAGGGAGCCTCAGACCTACCAGAGTTATAAAAGGACACCAAGAGCCAATCTTGGATAGCTCCTGACATTGGCTGACACAAAAGTATGTCCAGAGGCCTGAAATCACCATACAAAACAGTGAGCATCAACCTAATCTGTCTATATGAACTTCACTCAACTGGCTATTTTTTTTCTTTTTTCAATATTTTCTTTATTTTTTCTTCTTTTTTCATTATTATTTTTCTTCTTTATTGTTTTGGTATTATTATTATTGATAGTTTTTCTTTTCTCTTTCATTTCTTTCATATCTCTTATTGGTTTCCTTCCTTTTATTATTCTATTTTTTTTTCATGATTGTTCTTTTCCATTCTTTTCTTTGTTTTACCTCTCTCTTCTTTTTACCTTTTCATAACTTTTTTCTTTCTTTCTCTGTCCTCTTGTCTTTTTTTCCGGTTTTCCTTTTTCTATTTTTATATTTTTCCCCTTGTTTCCTCTCAGAATCTTTTTCTTGACCCTTTTCTCTTCCAGTATTCTCTTTATTTTTATCTTACTATTAGTAATATTATCTTTTTCTCACTTTTTCTTTGTTTATTATTCTTGTTCTCTTTTCTCTTTCCTAATTCTCTTCTTTTTGTGTTGATTTTGCTGTTGTTCTCAGGATTATTTTATGTTCTTGTTTGTTTCCTGTGTGTTTGGTTTGGTTTTGTTTTGTCCAGTCAACATCTGTACAACAGCTCACATGACAAGGTTGTGGCTGATCCTTAAAGTTAGCCAGCCTGAGAAGAGAACTCACCCACAAGTGGAACAACAATAATCAAGATCCAATTACAACCATGTAACCCATAAAAATGTCACTCCTAGAGCATATAGCTCAATAGTACAAGGAGACCGTATCACTGGGTCCCAAAGGATGTTTACTACAGCCCATGCCACAAAGATTGGGAGTCATAGCAAGTATATATAATACGTAGATACAAACATAAAGAGACAACTAAAGTAAATCCAAGAAACAATCCCCAAATTAAAGAAAAGGAGAAATCACCAGAAAAAGACCTAAATGAAATGAAGGTAAGCAAGTTATCAGACACAGAGTTCAGAGTAGTGGTTATAAAATGCTCAAGAAATTTAGTGATAACTATAAGAAACTTAATGGTAATTACAAAGGACTCAGTGGAAACTACTAGGCAATTGGTAGGGAATTACATCAGCATGAAAAAAAGACATAGAAATTATGAATAAGAACCAGGAAGAAATGAAGAATACTATATCTGACACCAAAAATATGCTGGGAGAAATTAAAAGCAGGCTCAATGAAAGACAGATCAAATAAGTGAATTAGAAGACAAGGTAGGAAAAAAAAAAAAAAAACCAATCAGAACAACTAAACAAAAGAATACTTTAAAAGCATGAGAACAAACAAACTGATGAACAAAACAGATCCAAAGACGTAGAAGTAGGGTACAGACTGGCAAACTTCAGAAGAGGATGTGGGGAAGAGAAGAGATAAACTACAGAACTATATGCAAGTATGTGTGACCAACAGACATAGACAACAAAGCTGGGGATGGGGTGGGATGGGAATTGGGAGGAGGGTGTCAATGGGGAAAAAAAGGAGAAACATCTGTAACAAAAATGAATTAATAAAAATAATTTAAAATAAAATAAAAGCATGAGGCTCAGTCTGAGGAGCCAGGGAGAAGAGAGGGATTCTGCTTGTATCACAGAGAGGTGACAAAACCTTAACCGGGATCTAATGAGAAGATCTCCACAGGAAGAAGATTGGCAATTTAGTAGGTGGCACTTTTCCCACTGAGCCAGAACTAAAGAAAATCCAAGGAATTCAACCCGCCCCAGGACGAGTATCTTTCCACTGAGAAATGGGACAAAGGAGGTCTGAAAAAATGGCGGCGGAGTGAACGGAGCTACACAGACCATCTCCCAGAACCAAACTGGAATTACAACTATAACACAGACAAATCGACGGAAAAAAAAAACAGAAAAGCAGCTTGCAAGGACCATACAACGAGGGACACTGACTCCATCCCGGTAGGCTTGCGAAGGCGCGAGACGGGGCTGGGAGCCCACGGTCGGCAGCCCGGCAGCGGCCTTAACTATAAGCGGCACCCGCCGGTTACACTCCCAGGCGGCCCCACAGCGCAGCAGGGACAGAGGCTGAAACAGCCACAGCCACTCACCTTGGGCTCCGGAGGAGGGAGGGCGGACTGGACTGGAACTGAGTCGGGACACTCGGGGTTTGGAGGGCGCTCAGAGCTTTGGCTGAGTGCAGCCACTCAGGACGGTGGCCACATTGCTCCTTCCCAGGGCTCTGAGGAGAGGCAGCAGCCCCTCCCTCGGAGATCCAACCCCACCCTGTGGGCCATTGAAGTGCTAATTGAGGCTCACAAACAACCAGCATCTGCCCCACCCTCGTGAAAGCCCCTTGGCTGAGCACCAGAGGGAGTTTTTCAATCAACTGACAACCCAAAACTCATCAATTAACCTAGACTGCTACCCTCCAGGCAAAAAGCTAGAGGATAACAGTACGTTTCCTGGGCTGGCAACTTTAACCAGGAAAGTAAGACTTGACAGTGGTGTTCAACGCGGGTCCTCCCTCGCTCATCTAAACACAGGAGAGGGAGCCACAAACAGCAGAACACCAACACCCACAGGGAGAACTTGACAGGCTCCAAAGCCCACAGTGATAGCTAAAATGGTGAAACACAGAAACAGAAGCCAAATGAAAGAGCAAGAGACCTCCACCAAAGATGAGATCAATGTGGAGCAATTAGGCATGTTAACAGAGCTAGAATTCAGAGCCATGATCTTGAGGAAGCTGAACAGCATGAGTAAGGACATAGAGACACTGAAAATAAGCCAAATGGAAATTAAAAACGAACAAGAAGAGATAAAAAATTACATATCCGAAATGAAAAACACATTGGAAGGTTTAAAAAGCAGAGTAGGGGAAGCTGAGGACCGGATCAGTGAATTAGAAGACAGGGTAGAAAAAATCAACCAATCAGAAAAACAAAAGGAAAAAACTATTAAAAAACAGGAAGACAGCCTAAGAGAACTATGGGACAACTGGAAACGTAATAATATTCGCATCATAGGAGTCCCCGAAGAAGAAGAAAAGGAGCAAGGGATAGAGAATATATTCAAAAAATAGTGAGAGAAAACTTCCCTAATTTGGTGAAGGAAGAAGGCATTCAAGTTCAAGAAGCACAGAGAGTCCCAAGTAAGAAGAACCCAAACAGGCCCACACCAAGACACATAGTAATTAAAATGCCACAAATTAAAGACAAAGAGAGAATCCTAAAAGCAGCAAGAGATAAGCAACAGGTTACCTACAAAGGGAACCCCATAAGGCTCTCATCTGACTTCTCACAAGAAACACTACAGGCCAGAAGAGAATGGCATGAAGTAATCAAAGTCATGAAAAACAAGAATCTGAATCCAAGACTACTCTACCCAGCAAGGCTATCATTCAAAATAGAAGATCAAATAAAGAGCTTCCCAGACAAAAAAAAGCTAAGGGAATACATTAGCACCAAACCAGCACTGCAAGAAATGTTAAAAGGACTGCTGTAATTAGCAGTAGAAATGGGAAGAAAAATAGAACCACACTAAACAAAAATGGCAATAAATAAGTACATATCAATAATCACCTTAAACGTAAATGGATTGAATGCTCCCATAAAGAGACACAGAGTAGCTGATTGGATAAGAAAGCATGACTCATCTATATGTTGTTTACAAGAGACCCAGCTCTCAACAAAAGACTCACATAGGTTGAAAGTGAAGGGATGGAAAAAAATTTTCCAAGCAAATGGAAAGCAAAAAAAAGCTGGGGTAGCAATTCTCATATCTGATAAAATAGATTTCAAAATGAAGACCATAATTAGAGACAAAGACGGCCACTACATAATATTGAAAGGATCTATCCAACAGGAAGATATAACCTTGATAAACATATATGCACCCAATATAGGAACACCAAAATATATTAAAAATCTTCTGGACGACTTCCAAGGAGAAATTGACAACAATACAATCATAGCAGGGGACTTCAACACCCCGTTGACAGCACTGGATAGATCCTCTAGGCAAAAAATTAGCAAGGAAACAGAGACTCTAAATGAAGCACTAGACCAAATGGATTTAATAGATATCTACAGAGAATTACACCCCAAAACTATAGAATACACATTCTTCTCAAGTGCACATGGGACATTCTCAAAGATAGACCACATGATAGGACACAAACTAAATCTCTACAAGTTCAAGAAGATTGAAATCATATCAAGCATCTTCTCAGATCACAATGGCATGAAACTAGAAATCAATTGCAACAAGAACATGAAAAGACATTTCAACACATGGAGGCTAAATAGCATGTTATTAAACAATGAATGGGTCACCGAGGAGATCAAGGAAGAAATCAAAAACTTCCTGGAAACCAATGAAAATGAACACACAACAACACAAAATCTATGGGATGCAGCGAAAGCAGTTCTGAGAGGGAAGTTCATAGCACTACAGGCCTACCTCAAAAAACAAGAAAAATTTCTAATTGACTGTCTAACCTCACAACTTAAAGAATTAGAAAGCAAACAAAAAGAAAACCCCAGAGCAAGTAGAAGGAAGGAAATAGTAAAGATCAGAGCAGAAATAAATGACATAGAGACCAAAAAAACAATTCAAAGGATCAATGAAACAAAGAGCTGGTTTTTCGAAAAGATAAACAAGATAGATGGACCCTTAGCTAGACTCACCAAGAAACAAAGAGAGAGAACCCAAATACACAAAATCAGAAATGAAAGAGGAGAAGTAACAACCAACACCACGGAAATACAAAAGATCGTTAACAACTACTATGAACAACTATATGGCAACAAATTCGACAATCTCAGCGAAATGGACAAATTTCTAGAAACACACAGTCTCCCAAAACTATTCCCGGAAGAGATAGAAAACTTGAACAGACCAATAACAACTAAGGAAATTGAAGAGGTAATCAAGACTCTCCCAGCAAACAAAAGCCCAGGCCCAGAAGGTTTCACGGGGGAGTTTTACCGAACATTCAAAAAAGAACTAACACCCATTCTCCTCAAACTATTTCAAAAAATTCAAGAAGAAGGAAGACTTCCAAATACGTTCTATGAGGCCAGCATAATTCTAATTCCAAAACCAGAAAAAGACACTACAAAGAAAGAAAACTACAGGCCAATATCCCTGATGAACATAGACGCCAAAATCCTGAACAAAATACTAGCAAATCCGATCCAGAAATACATCAAAAAAATTATTCACCACGACCAAGTGGGATTCATTCCAGGGATGCAAGGCTGGTACAATATTCGCAAATCAATAAACGTGATACACCACATAAACAAAATGAAGAATAAAAACCACATGATATCAATAGATGCTGAAAAAGCATTCGACAAAATCCAGCATCCATTTCTGATAAAAACGCTCAGCAATGTAGGAATAGAGGGATCATATCTCAACATAATAAAGGCCATATATGAAAGACCTACAGCCAACATCATACTCAATGGACAGAAACTAAAAACATTTCCATTAAGAACAGGAACAAGACAGGGATGTCCACTTTCGCCACTCTTATTTAACATTGTACTGGAAGTCTTAGCCACAGCAATCAGACATGAAGAAAAAATAAAAGGGATCCAAATTGGAAAGGAGGAAGTGAAACTGTCATTATTTGCAGATGACATGATATTGTACATAGAAAACCCTAAAGACTCCATCAAAAATCTATTAGACTTAATAAATGAATTTGGCAAAGTAGCAGGATACAAAATTAACATCAAGAAATCTACAGCATTCTTGTACATCAATGATGAACTCACAGAAAGAGAAACTGAAAAAAACAATCCCATTTACCATCGCTCCAAAAAAATTACGATACCTAGGAATAAACTTAACCGAAGAAGTAAAGGACCTATTTGCAGAAAACTACAGGTCATTGAAAAAAGAAATAGAGGAAGATATAAAAAAGTGGAAGCACATACCCTGTTCATGGATTGGAAGAATTAACATAATTAAAATGTCCATACTACCCAAAGCAATCTATAGATTCAATGCAATCCCCATCAAAATACCAACGACATATTTCATAGAACTAGAACAAATACTTCAAAAGTTCATATGGAACCAAAAAAGACCCCGAATAGCCACAGCAATCTTGAAAAAGAAGAACAAAGTTGGAGGGATCACAATACCAGATATCAGGTTATACTACAAAGCGACTGTAACCAAAACAGCCTGGTACTGGCACAAGAACAGGCATATAAACCAGTGGAACAGAACTGAAAACCCAGAAATGGACCCAAGGCAATACGCTCAATTAATATTTGACAAAGGTGGCAAGAGCATACAGTGGAGTAAAGACAGCCTCTTTAATAAATGGTGCTGGGAAAATTGGACAGCTACATGCAAAAAAATGAAACTAGACCATCAACTTACACCATACACAAAAATAAATTCAAAATGGATAAAGGCTTAAATGTGACCCGTGAATCCATAAAAATTCTAGAAGAAAATGTAGGCAACAAAATTTCGGACATCATACGGAGCAGAATTTTCACTGATACATCACCTAAGGCAACAGAAATAAAGGAGAAAATGAACACATGGGACTACATCAAACTAAAAAGCTTCTGCACAGCAAAAGAAACAATCATCAAAATGGAAAGGCAACCCACTATATGGGAGATCATCATTGCCAATGATGTATCAGATAAGGGGTTAATTTCCAATATATACAGAGTACTCATACAACTCCACAAAAGGAAGACAAAGAACCCAATTAAAAAATGGGCAGAGGAGCTGAATAGACACCTCTCCAAACAGGACATACAAATGGCCAAGAGACATATGAAGAAATGCTCAACATCACTAATCATCAGAGAGATGCAAATTAAACAACAATGAGGTATCACCTCACACCTGTCAGAATGGCCGCCATCAACAAATCATCAAACAACAAGTGTTGGCGAGGGTGTGGAGAAAAGGGGACTCTAATACACTGCTGGTGGGAATGCAGACTGGTGCAGCCGCTATGGAAAACAATATGGTGCTACCTCAAAAAATTAAAAATTGAACTTCCATTTGACCCAGTGATCCCACTGCTGGGAATATACCCTAAGAAGCCTGAAACACCAATCAGGAAGAATATATGTACCCCCATGTTCATAGCAGCACTATTTACAATAGCTAAGATCTGGAAACAGCCCAAGTGTCCACCAGTAGACGAATGGATCAAAAAGCTGTGGTACATATACACAATGGAATACTATGCAGTGGTAAGAAAGAAAGATCTCTTATCCTTTGAGACGACATGGAGGGACCTGGAAAGTATTATCCTAAGTGAAAGAAGCCAAGCAGAAAAAGACAAACACCACATGATCTCACTTATATACGGAATATAATGAACATATCAGTCTGAGGAATACAGTAGACCCAGACACATGGAAGTAGGGCACAGACTGACATCCCTCAGAAGAGGGGATGGGGGGTGTGGGGGTGGGAAGAGATAAACCACAGAACTTATATGCATGTATGCATGACCAATGGACATGGACAACTAAGCCGGGGACAGGGTGGGGGGGGGGTGCCAATGGGGTAAAAAGGTAAAATATCTGTAACAAAAAAATAAATAAATAAAAATTTTTAAAAAAATAAAATAATGTTTTCTAATAGTTTAAAAAAAAAAAAAAAGCATGAGGACAGTTTAAGGGAACACTGGAACAATATGAAATGAAGCAACATCCACATCATAGGGATACCAGAGGGAGAAGAAAGTGAGGACAAGATAGAGAAATAATGAAACAAACTTCTCTTACCTGGTGAAGGAAAAAGTCACACAAGTTCAGAAAGCACAGATAATACCAGTGAAGGTGAATCCAAAGAGACCCACTCCAGACACATGACAATTAAAATGGCAAACTTCAAAGACAAAGATAGAATTTTAAGGGCTGAAAAGAGAGACAGTCAGTAACCTACAAAGGAGCTCCTATAAGGCTGTCAATTGATTTCTCAACAGAAACACTACAGTCCAGAAGGAAATGACATGAAGTATTTACAGTAATGAAAAGCAAGGATCTAAAACCAAGACTACTCTATCAAGCTATGCTATTATTCAGAATTGAAGGTGAAATAAAGAGTTTCCCAGACCCAAAAAAGGGGAAGTAGGGGGGCCAAAGGAGTTTATCACCACCAAACCTGCAATACAAGAAATGTTATGAGACTGCTATAAGAAGAATAGAAAGAGGAAGGAAAATAGACATAAAGAATTAAAATAGCCCTGGCCGGTTTGGCTCGGCAGTTGGAACGTCGGCCTGTGGTCCGGAGAGACCCGGGTTTGGTTCCCGCTAGGGGCATGTACCTCGGTTGCGGTTTGTCCCCGGCCCTGGTTGGTCATGCGGGTGGCAGCCACTCGATGTGCCTCTTTCACATCGATGTTTCTCTCTCTCTCTCTCTCTTCCTCTCTCTCCCTCCCACTCTATCTGTGCAAAAAATGGAAGAATGTCCTCGGGTGAGGATTAAAAAAAAAAAGAAAGAAAGAATTAAAATAAATACCTATCAATAATAACCTTAAATGTAAATGGATTAAATTTAAGTGGATTAAATGTTTCACCAAAAGACAGAGGGTAGCTTGAATGGATAAGAAAACAGGTCCCATATATATGTTGTCTACAGGAGACCCACTTCAGAACAAAACACTCACACAGGATGAAAGTGAAGGGATGAAAAAAATTTTTATACAAATGAAAAAAACTTGGGTGGCAATACAAATATCTGACAAAAAAAGATTTCAAACCAAACACCATAACAAGAGACAATAAAGCTTACTACATAATACTAAAATGATTGATCCAACAAGAGGATATAATCCAAGCACATATATATATACTCAATATAGGAGCACCAAAATATATTAAAAATAACACTCTTGGAGTATTTTAAGGAAGAGATAGACATCAATACAGTCATACTAGGGGACTTTAACATCCTACAGAGATCACTGGTTAGAACTCCCAAACAAAACAAAAATCAACAAAGAAACAGCAACCTTAAATGACACACTAGATCAGATAAAATTTACAGGAAATTTTACCCCAAAGCTGCACAATATACCCTCTTTTCAAGTGCACATGGGACATTTTCAAAGATAGACCACATGTTAGGACACAAAATAAGTCTCTACAAGTCCAAGAAGATTGAAATTATGTCAAGTATCTCCTCAGATCACAATGGCATGAAACTACAAATCAACTACTACAAAAACACTCAAAAACATTCATATATAGGAAGTTAAAATAGCATGTTATTAAACAATGAATGAGTTACCAAAAAAATAAAAAACTTGAAAACAAACAAAAATGAACACACAAGCACACAAAATCTATGGAACACAGCGATGGCAATCTTGAGAAGGAAGTTCATAATACTACTGGCCTACCTCAAGAAACAAGGAAAATCTCTAATACACTTATCTAACCCTACAACTTTAAAAATTGGCAAAAGAACAAAAAGAAAAACCCAGGGTAAGTAGAAAGAAGGGAATAATAAATATTAGAGCAGAAATAAATGAATAAGGACTAAAAAAACAAACAGAAAAAGATCAATGAAAGCAAGAGCTGGTTCTTTTTAAAAAAATAAAATAAACAAGATTGATGAACCTTTAACCAGAGTCATCAAGAAACAAAGAAAAAGGACAAAATAAATAAAATCTGAAATGAAAGAAGTGAAATAACAACTGGTACCATAAAAATACAAAGGACTATAAGAAAATACTATAAACAACTATGTTAACAAATGGGACACCTGGAAGAAATGGAAAAATTTCTAGTAACATACAATCTTCCAAAACTCAAACAGAAAGAATCAGAAAACCTGAATAGACCAATAACAATTAATGAAATTGAACCAGTAATTAAAAACTCTCAGCGAACAAAAGTCCTGGACTGGATGACTTCACAGGGGAGTTTTACGAAATATTCAAAGAAGAACTAACACTTATCCTCCTCAAACTATTCCAAAAATTCAAGAGGAAGGAAGACTTCCACACTCTTTTTTTATGAGGCCAGCATCACCTTAATTCCCAAACTATATAAAGACACTACAAAAAAAGAGAATTACAGACCAATGCCCATGATGAACGTAGATGCTAAAATTCTCATCAAAATATTAGCAAATTAGACCCAGCAATACATTAAAAAGATCATACACCATGACCAGGTGGGATTGATTCCAGGGATCCAAGGCTGGTACAATATTTACAAATCTATAAATGTGATACATCATATATAAATAATGAAGGATTAAAATTATATAATCATATCAATAGATGCCAAAAAAATGATTCAACAAAATCCAGCACCCATTTTAGATAAAAATTCTCAGCAAAATGGGAATAGACAGATCTCAACATAATAAAGTTCATATAGGACAAACTCACAGCCAACATCATACTTAATGGACAAAACTAAAAGCCATTTTCTTAAAAACAGGAACAACACAGAGATGTTTGCTTTCACCCCTCTTATTCAATACAGTACTGGAAGTCCTAGCCATAGCAATCAGACAAGAATAAAAAATAAAAGGCATCCAAATTGGAAAGAAGGAAGTGAAACTGTCATTATTTGGAGATGACATAATATTGTACAACCCTAAAACTCCACCAAATAATTACTAGAGTTAATAAATTAATTCATCAAAGTAGCAGTATACTCAATTAACATCCACAAATTAATGGCATTTTTATACACCAATGATGAACTCTCAGAAGGAGAAACTAAAAATAAAACCAAAAATCCCATTTATTATTGCAACAAAAAAATATAATATACCTAGGAATAAACTTAACCAAAGAGATAACAGACCTGTACTCAGAAAACTATAGGACATTAAAAAGGACATGGAGGAAGATACAAACAAGTGGAAGCATACATCATATTCATGGATTGAAAGAATTAACATCATTAAAATGTCCATACTATCCAAAGCAATCTATAGATTCAATGCAATCCTTATTAAAATACCAATGGCATATTTCACAGATCTAGAACAAATAATCCAAAAATTAATATGGAACCAAAAAAGACTCCGAATAAGTGCAGCAGTCTTGAGAAAGAACAAAGTTGAAGGGATCACAATACCAGATATCAAACTTTACTACAAACCCCTTGTAATGCAAACAGTCTGGTACTACTGGCACAAGAACAGGCATATAGATCAATGGAACAGAACAGAGAACCCAGAAATCAACGTAAGCCATTACACTCAATTAATATTCAACAAAGGAGGCAAGAGCATACACTGAAGTAAAGATAGTCTCTTTAATAAATGGTGTTAGGAAAATTGTATAGGTCCATGCAAACAAAATAAAACAAGACCACCAACTTACACCATACACAAGAATAAACTCAGGTGGATAAAAGACTTAATTATAAGTAGTGAAATCATAAAAATCCTACAAGTAAACAAGCAAATTTTAGACATCTCGTGGAGCAGAATTTTTACTGATGTATCACCTAGGGCAATAGAAACAAAGGAAAAAATGAACAAATGTGACTACATCAAACTAAAAAGCTTCTGCACAGCAAAAGGAGCCATTCTCAAAATGCAAAGGGAACCCACTATATAGGAGAATACATCTGCCAATGATACGTTACATAAGGGGTTAATTTCCAAAATATATAAAGAACTCATACAACTCAACAAAGAGCAGACAAACAATCCAATTTAAAAATGGGCAAAGAGCCTGGTTGGTGTGGCTCAGTAGCTAAACATCAACTCATGCATCAAGAGGTCACCAGTTCAATTCCCAGTCAGAGCATGTGCCCAGGTTGTGGGACAAATCCCCATTTGAGGGGCATGCAGGAGGCAGCCAATTGATGTTCTCTCTCATCAATGTTTCTATTTCTCTCTTCCTCTCCCTTCCTCTCTCTCTAAAGTCAATAAAGAAAGAAAAATTTTTTTTAAGGGCAAAGGACCTAAATAGACAATTCTCCAAAGAGGACATACAGATGACTAAGAGACATATGAAAAAATGCTCAAAGTCACTAATCTTCAGAAGATGCAAATTAAAATGACAATGAGGTATCATCATCTGATACCTGCCAGAATGGTTACCATCAATAAATCAACAAATAAGAAGTGCTGGCAAGAATGTGAAGAAAAGAAAACCCTAGTATAATACTGGTGGGATTACAGACTGGTGCAGGCATTGTAGAAAAGAGTATGAAGTTTCCTTAAAAAATTAAAAATGGAACTATCATTTGACCCAGTGATCCACATCTAGGAATAGAACCTAAGAATCCCAAACACCATTCATAACAGCACTATTCACTATAGATAAGATCTGGAAACCGCCCAAGTGTTCGTCAGTAAATGAGTGGATGAAAAAGCTGTGGAATATTCACACAATGGAATACTATGCAGCTATAAAAGAAAAGGATCTCTTACCCTTTGAGACAGCATAGAGAAACCTGGGGAGTATTATGCTAAGCAAAATTAGACAGTCAGAGAAAGACAAGTATCACATGATCTCACTCATATGTGGAATCTAATAAGCAAAATAAACCAGTGAACAAAATAGGTCTAAAGGCATGGAAGCATGGCACAAACAGTTAGATTTCAGAAGAAAGAGTAGAGAAGAAGTGGGAAGAGATTAACCAAAGAACTAACGTGCATAAATGCATAACCCATGGACACAGACAGTAGTGTGGTAAAAACCTGGCCAAGGCAGGATCCAAGTGGAGGGGGGCAATGGGGAGAAAATGGGGGTCATCAACAATAAAAATAAAAATCAAATAAATAAAATAAACCTGAGCCCTGAAAAAAATAATTTTTTTAAAGATCTCATAATGGGTCCTGGCCAGTAGTTCAGTTGGTTAGAGCATGATCCTATATGCCAAAATTGGGGGTTATATCTCAGGTCAGGGTACATACAAGAATCAACCGAGGCCCTAGCAAGTGTGACTCAGTGAGTTGGGTGTCCTCCTGTGTACCAGGAGTTTGCTTGTTCAATTGCTGGTCAAAGACACATGCCCAATTTGCAGGATCAAGCTCCAGTAGGGAACATGCAGAAGGCAGCCATTCGATGTTGTGCTCGCACACAGATATATATATCTCTCTCTCTCTCTTTCCCTTCCTCTCTCTATAAATATCAATAAATTATTCTTTAAAAAAAAAAAAAGAATCAGGGATTCAAAAATGGCGGCACAGTGAACAGAAGCTACACAGACCGTCTCCCAGAACCAAACTGGAACTACAACAATAACACAGACAAATTAACAGGAAAAAACAACAGAAAAGCAGCTAGTGAGGACCATATAACCAGACACACTGACTCGATCCTGGTAGGATTGCGAAGGCGTGAGAGGGAGGCTGGGAGCCCACAGACAGCAGCGGCCTTAGCTGTGAGCAGCGCCCTCGGGTTACAATCCCAAGCGGCTCCACAGCACAGAGCCAGGACAGAGGCTAAAAAAACCATAGCCACTCACCTTGGGCTCTGGCAGAAAGAGGACAGACTGAACTGGAACTGTGTGGACACACTTAGGATTTGAAGGGCACTCAGAGCTTTTGCTGAGTTGCAGCCACACAGGACGGTGGCCATCTTGCTCCTTCCCAGGGCTCTGAGGAGAGGCAGCAGCCCCGCCATTGGAAATCCAACCCCACCCTGTGGGCCATTGAAATGCTAATTGAGGCTCAATAAAAACCAGCATCTGCTCCACCCTCAGGAAATCCCCTTACACTGAGCACCTCAGAGAGTTTTTCAATCAACTGACAACCCAAAACTCTTCAAGTACCCTCGACTGCTAGCCTATAGGCAAAAAGCTAGAGGATAACAGTACCTTTACTGGGCTAGCAACTTTAACCAGGAAAGTAAAATTGACAGTGGTATTTGACGTGGGTCCTCGCTCGCTCATCTAAATCCAGGAGAGGGAGTCACAAACAGCAGAACACCAACACCCAGAGGGAAAACTTGACAGGCTCCAAAGCCCACTGTGATAGCCAAAATGGTGAAACACAGAAACAGAAGCCAAATGAAAGAACAAGAGACCTCCACCGAAGATGAGATCAATGTCGAGCAGTTAGGCAAGTTAACAGAGCTAGAATTCAGAGCCATGATCTTGAAGCTCAACAGGATGAGTAAAAACATAGAGATGCTGAAAATAAACCAATTAGAAATTTAAAACCACCAAGAAGAGATCAAAAATGATATATCAGAAATGAAAAACACATTGGAAGGTCTAAAAAGCGGAGTATAGGAAGCTGAGGACCAGATCAGTGAATTAAAAGATAGGGTAGAAAAAATAAACCAATCAGAAAACCAAAAGGAAAAAAATGATTAAAAACAGGAAGACAGCTTAAGACAACTGTGGGAAAACTGAAAACATAATAATATTCGCATCATAGGAGTCCCCAAAGAAGAAGAAAATGAGCAAAGGTTAGAGAATATATACAAAGAAATAGTGACAGAAACCTTCCCCAATTTGATGAAGGAAGAAGGCATTCAAGTTCAAGAAGCACACAGAGCCCCAACTAAGAAGAACCCAAACAGGCCCACACCAAGACATATAGTAATTAAAATGCCAAAAATTAAAGACAAAGAGAGAATCCTAAAAGCAGTAAGAGATAAGCAACAGGTTACCTATAAAGGAAACCCCATAAGGCTCTCAGCTGACTTCTCACAAAAACACTACAGGCCAGTAGGGAATGGCATGAAGTAATCAAGGTCATGAAAAACAAGGATCAGAATCCAAGACTACTCTACCCAGCAAGGGTGGCATTCAAAATAGAAGGTCAAATAAAGAGCGTCACAGACAAAAAAAAAAAAAAAAAATGGCTAAGGGAATACATTAGTATCAAACCAGCACTGCAAGATATGTTAAAAGGACTACTGTAATTAGTAGAAGAAATAGGAAGAAAAATAGAACCACACTAAACAAAAATGGCCATAAATAAGTACATATCAAAAATCACCTTAAGTGTAAATGGATTGAATGCTCCAATAAAAAGACACAGAGTAGCTTATTGGAAAAGAGAGCATGACTCATCTATATGTTGCTTACAAGAGACCCACCTCACAACAAAAGACTCACAAAGGTTGAAAGTGAAGGGATGGAAAAAAACTTTTCCAAGCAAAAAGAAAGCAAAAAAAAAAAAAAGCTGGGGTAGCAATACTCATATCTGATAAAATAGATTTCAAAACGAATGCCATAACTAGAGACAAAGAAGGCCATTACATAATATTGAAAGGATCTATCCAACAGGAAGATATAACCTTGATAAACATATATGCACCCAATATAGGACCACCAAAATATATTAAAAATCTTCTGGAGGACAACAAAAGAGAAATCGAAAGCCATACAATCATAGTAGGGGACTTCAACACCCCATTGACATCACTGGATAGATCCTCTACACAAAAATTAGCAAGGAAACAGAGACTCTAAATGAAGCACTAGACCAAATGGGTTTAATAGATATCTAGAGAGAATTACACCCCAAAACTATAGAATTCACATTCTTCTCAGGTGCACATGGGACAGTCTCAAAGATAGACCACATGATAAGAAACAAACTAAATCTCTACAAGTTCAAGAAGATTGAAATCATATCAAGCATCTTCTCAGATCACAATGGCATGAAACTAGAAATCAATTGCAACAAGAACATGCAAAGACATTGGAATACATGGAGGCTAAATAGCATGTTATTGAACAATGAATGGGTTTCTGAGGAAATCAAGAAAGAAATTAAAAACTTCCTGGAAACCAGTGAAAATGAACACACAACAACACAAAATTTATGAGATGCAGCAAAAGCAGTTCTGAAAGGAAAGTTCATAGCACTACAGGACTACCTCAAGAAATAAGAAAAATTTCTAATTGACTGTCTACCCTCACAACTTAAAGAATTAGAAAGCAAACAACAACAACAAAAAAAAACCCAGAGCAAGTAGAAGGAAGGAAATAGTAAAGATCAGAACAGAAATAAATGACATAGAGACCAAAAAAACAATTCAAAGGATCAATGAAACAAAGAGCTGGTCTTTCATAAGATAAACAAGATTGATGGACCCTTAGCTAGGCTCACCAAGAAACAAAGAGAGAGATCCCAAATACACAAAAGCAGAAATAAAAGAGAAGTAACAAGTGACACCACATAAATACAAAAGATCATTAACAGATACTATGAACAACTATATGGCAACAAATTCGACAATCTAAGCAAAATGGACAAATTTCTAGAAACACCGTCTCCCAAAACTGGACCAGGAAGAGATAGAAAACTCGAACAGACCAATAACAACTAAGGAAATTGAAAATGTAATCAAGACTCTCCCAGCAAACAAAAGCCCAGGCCTGGATGGCTTCACGGGGGAATTTTACCGAACATTCAAAGAACTAACACCCATTCTCCTCAGATTATTACAAAAAATTCAAGAAGAAGGAAGACTTCCAAACTCATTTTATGAAGCCAGTATAATTATAATTCCAAAACCAAAAAAGGACATTACAAAGAAAGAAAACTACAGGCCAATATCCCTGATGAACATAGACGCCAAAATCCTGAACAAAATACTAGAAAATCGGGTCCAGCAATACATCAAAAACATTATTCACCATGACCAAGTGGGATTCATTCCGGGATGCAAGGCTGGTACAATATTCACAAATCAATAAATGTGATACACCACATAAACAAAATGAAGAATAAAAACCACATGATCATATCAATAGATGCTGAAAAAGCATTCGACAAAATCCAGTATCCATTTCTGATAAAAATGCTCAGTAATGTGGGAATAGAGGGATCCTATCTCGACATAGTAAAGGCCATATATAAAAGACCTACTGCCAACATTATACTCAACAGGCAGAAACTAAAAATATTTCCCTCAAGAACAGGAACAAAACAGGGATGCTCACTTTTGCCACTCTTATTTAACATAGTACTGGATGTCTTAGCCACAGCAATCAGACATGAAGAAAAAATAAAAGGGATCCAAATTGGAAAGGAGAAAGTGAAACTATCATTATTTGCAGATGACATGATATTATACATAGAAAACACTCCATCAAAAATCTACTAGACTTAATAAATGAATTTGGCAAAGTAGCAGGATACAAAATTAACGTCAAGAAATCGACGGCATTCGTATACAGCGGTGATGAATTCACAGAAAGAGAAACTGAAAAAACAATCCCATTTATCATCATGGCAAATAAATTAAGATATCTAGGAATAAACTTAACCAAAGAAGTAAAGGACCTATTTGCAGAAAACTACAGGATATTGAAAAAAGAAATAGAGGAAGATATAAAAAAGTGGAAGCACATACTTTGTTCATGGATTGGAAGAATTAACATCATTACAATGTCCATACTACCCAAAGCAATCTATAGATTCAAAGCAATCCCCATCAAAATACCAGTGACATATTTCACAGAACTAGAACAAATACTTCAAAAGTTCATATGAAACAAAAAAGGTCCCCGAATAGCCACAGCAATTTTGAAAAAGAAGGACAAAGTAGGTGGGATCACATTACCAGATATCAGGTTATATTACAAAGCAACTGTAATCAAACAACCTGGTACTGGCATAAGAACAGGCATATAGACCAGTGGAACAGACCTGAGAACCCAGAAATGGACCCAAGGCTCAATTAATATTTGACAAATGTGGCAAGATCATACAGTGGAGTAAAGACAGCCTCTTTAACAAATGGTGTTGGGAAAATTGTACAGCTACATGCAAAAAATAAAATAAAACAAAACTAGACCATCAACTTACACCATACACAAAAATAAACTCAAAATGAATAAAAGACTTAAATGTGACCCGTGAATCCATAAAAATTCTAGAAGAAAACGTAGGCATCAAAATTTCAGACAGTATACGCAGCAGAATTTTCACTGATACATCACCTAAGGCAACAGAAACAAAGGAAAAAATGAACACATGGGACTACAGCAAACTAAAAAGCTTCCACACAGTAAAAGAAACAATAATCAAAATAGAAAGGCAACCCACTGTATGGGAGAACATCATTGCCGATGATGCATCAGGTAACAGGTTAATTTCCAAAATATATAGAGTACTCATACAACTCAACAAAAGGAAGACAAATAACCCAATTTAAAAATGGGCAGAGGAGCTGAATAGACACCTCTTCAAACAAGACATGCAAATGGCCAGGAGACATATGAAGAAATGTCTAACATCACTAATCATCAGAAAAATGCAAATTAAAACAACAATGAGGTATCACCTCATACCTGTCAGAATGGCCACCATCAACAAATCATCAAACAAGTGTTGGCGAGGGTGTGGAGAAAAGGGGACTCTAATACACTGCTGGTGGGAATGCAGACTGGTGCAGCCACTATGGAAAACAATATGGCGTTACCTCAAAAATTAAAAATTGAACTTCCATTTGACCCAGTGATCTCGCTTCTAGGAATATACCCTGAGAAGCCTGAAACACCAATCAGAAAGAATAGATTTACCCTCATGTTTATAGCAGCACTATTTACAATAGCTAAGATCTGGAAGCAGCCCAGTTGTCCATCAGTAGACGAATGGATAAAAAAGTAGTGGTACATATACACAATGGAGTACTACACAGCTGTAAGAAAGAAAGGTCTTTTATCCTTTGAGGCGACATGGAGGGACCTAGAAAGTATTATCCTAAGTGAAACAAGCCAATCAGAAAAAGACAAATACCACATGATCTCACTTATATACGGAATATAATGAACATAACAGTCTGAGGAATATGGTAGATCCAGAGATGTGGAAGTAAGGTACAGACTGATAACCTTCAGAAGAGGGGGTGGTGTGGGTTGGAAGAGATAAACCACAGAACTTATATGCATGTATGCATAACCAATGAACATGGACAACAAAGCCGGGAACGGGGCGGGGGTGATGGGGAGGGGGGTGCCAATGGGGTAAAAAAGGAGAAACATCTGTAACAAAAATAAAATAAATAAATAAATAAATAAAATAAAAAAAGAATCAACCAAGGAATGAATAAAAAAGTGAAACAACAAATTGATATTTCTTATTCTCTATCTCTTTCTTTCTCTAAAATCAATCAATAATTTAAAAAAGAGATCACATCATGGGACAAGGAACACCTTCACCAAATGGAAAAACAAACAAGTATATTCATCTGGAGTCACTTTGTCATTGAGTGGGGACTATGTAGTGAAAGAAATCCTGACTGGAAGTTAGGCCTTAAAGTCTTGTTTTGGTTATGCCATTAGCTATAAAACCACAAATAAACCATCAACCTCTCTGCACCTCTTCTCTTCTCAAAAGTAAAAGACACGAGCTAAATGACTGTTTAGGCCTTTGCCAAGTTTGTGATTCTACCTTAATTCTTTTTTTAAATAATTCCAGATGCTTATATTTTCACTCAACCTCATTTCTTAAAATTAAAATACTAAGAGTTATTTCCTAATTTCCTACCCATTTAACTAAGAAGGTATGAGCTGTCTAGCACCAAGCTTGCTACATCTGCATTGTAACATTTAGCTTGTTTTGGGTGGCTTCATTTAACAGTGGAGCTTGTCAACAGCATATTTACATTGTAATTGTCCTTTAGAGCAATTATGATATCAATAGAACTATTATGATTTCAATGCTACTATAACATCTTATAGACACAGCTAGCACTAGAAATAAACGTTTATGAGATGTACTCAAGCTGGTACACAAAGCAGCAGTATTTCTTTTTTTTTTTTAATCCTCACCCGAGGCTATTTTTCCATTTTTTGTACAGATAGAGTGGGAGGGAGAGAGAGGAAGGGAGAGAGAGAGAAACATCGATGTGAAAGGGACACATCGAGCGGCTGCCACCCGCAGGACCAACCAGGGCTGGGGACAAACTGCAACCAAAGTACGGGCCCTTAGCGGGAACGAACCCGGGTCTCTCTGTACCGCAGGCCGACGCTCTAACTGCTGAGCCAAACCGGCCAGGGCAAAGCAGCAGTATTTCTAAATACATACAGTTGAGGCTTTAAAAAACATTTTGGTTTTAAAAGACTAAGGGACACTGACATACACCAGACTGTGGTGTCAGCATGGAAAGAAGAGATCTACTTACACCTGTTTCCTGAAAAAACGTAACAAACATATATCATAGTCTAATTGGCTGTCCTACCACTGCGAAACATGCTCCTTGGGTCAAAATGATGAAACTCTAGGACAAAAAATAAAATAAAATTTTTGCCCAGCTGGTGTGCCTCAGTGGACTGAGCACCGTCCCAGGGACTAAGAGGTCCCGGTTCAATTCCCAATCAGGTTACACGCCTGGGTTGCGGGCTTGATTCTCAGTAGGGGACATGCAGGAGGCAGCTGATTGGTGTTTCTCTCTCTCCCTTCCTCTCTCTCTAAAAAAATTAATAAAATAAAGAAATAAAATTATCATATTGAACTCATATTAATATTAAGTGACTGAAATAATATAACATTTTAGATTTTGAATATAGTGTCTGAAACGTCTAGGTACCCTAAAAATCAAACTCAAATATGTTTTCATAAGTTTTACATCATATGGGGAAAAAAGTGTGTGTGTGTGTCTACGTGTCTATGTGTGTTTGTGTGTGTGAGTTGCCTCCATGACGCGGCCTTTGTTATATCAAGTCCAGGAAGTGAGTGAGGGGAGAATTGAGCAGCTCTGAAAGCAGAATTACTGGGGAAGAGAATATGGAGATATGGAAGGAGAAATCAAGAGCTGGAGAGAATTTAGGGAAATTACAGAGAAGCAGCTCAGAGATTCAAGGAACAGAGTCACTTCCTGAGAAACGGTGGGAAGGAGGAGTGGGAAATTAAGCTGGTCTTTATTAATTATTGCAATCTCACTTTGGCATGCTATATGAGACTCAAGTGAATATTTTACATTGCTTTTCAGAATATTGACCCATTGGTCTGATTTTAGTCTTTGTCGCTAATATCTCAAAAGTGGGCTTTGAAGCCACTTAGATTTATATTTACAGTCATGTTTATGGTTTACAAAGTAGTAAAACCATGGGTGGTTTCCAGAATCACACAGTAGAAAAGGCAATTTATAGATAATCTAAGAAAAAAAGAAAAAAAAGACCTCCAAACAATTGTTTTCCCAAAGTTTTAATGAAAATTACTCTAAGTCTGAATTATTGCAGAGAGTTTTCTCAGTTTATTATTTCACTGGTTGTGACTAACTCAATGTTTCGATTTCATTAAATAATATCTCTACATGCAAAGGTTTAATTAGAAAACAGAATTCATTCACAAATAATGACTTTGTCAGCTACATCTATCTACATTTTTCTGCTTTTTCAGTATATTTTAAACAGAAATAATGGGTTTGGTTCAAGTTAAGCAGTAGGTCTATGACAGACTAAGAAGGAAAATGCACAACTTTGTTTACATCTGATGCTGGTTTGCCCCTGACCCACAGTAACTTTCTGCCAAAGGCAGAGGATGTTTTACATCTTTATGATATTCTCAGAAATTAATTCATGACCTAAAGTTAGTATTAAGCAGTCACTTCAAGGAAAAATATTCATTATGGCAACATTCTAATATAGCATAGTTTTGAACGGTATAATAGCATAATTTTATCCCATCTTCTACCACTTTACCCACAGAATCAATACACACACACACACACACACACACACACACACACTCAGCCAAAATGCGAGGCAAGCAAACTACCTGCAATGTCCACCCAGGGTCAACCTTACCATCGCCTGTTCAGGCTCCCACTTCTTCTCAAGAGGTAGTGCCTTCCTATTATCTCTCTGCCTCCCTAGTTTAGATGGCAGTTGGAGTATGAATAGATACACTTATTGATGCATTTATGCTGGTGGACACCATTTATGGAAAGTAGTTTAACACACTTGAAAGTACCAGAGGATTTTGTGTGTAAACCCAAAGTAGCCATTCATTATGGGGATGATATGTTGGCAGCAGGGGTGCATTTTGACACTTTTAGGTTCCATTTTCCCCCTTTATTTATGTCTAGGATATTCCTATATATACCCTACCTATCTCTCTGCTGCCAACACCATATTGCAAGAAGTTATCTGTTCATTTGAAAATTATATATATACCCTGGTCGGTTTGACTCAGTGGTTAGAGTGTCGGCCCATGGACCAGAGAGTCCCAAATTCAGTTCCCGCTAAGAGCATGTATATTGGTTGCAGTTTGTCCTTGGCCCAGTTGGGGTCATGTGGGTGGCAGCCAGTCGATGTGTCTCTCTCAAATCAATGTTTCTCTCTCTCTCTTCCTCCCTCTCTCCCTCTCGCTCTATCTGATGATGAATACAAAAATATCCTCAGGTGAGGATAAAAATATATATATACACATCTCAAGAGTGATCATCACATACCTTACTAAACCTCATAATTTAGAATGTGGGGGGAACAATAAATAGTAAACTTTATCTTCTGTTTTATGTTAAAGAATTAAAAGTTTACTATTTCTAACATTAATATAAATCTTATCACATCAGGATGTGCTCTAACAAAAAGTTGAAAGTTATTTTCTATCCTATAAATCATGTATATATTAATCTATGCCAAAATATTTGGAAATAATCTTGTCATTTACTGTGTTCATTAATAATTTCACTATATTTTTTTATATTATTTGTTTATTCAATTTTACAGATAATTAAAAACTAAACTTTAAATATTCCAAACTTTTTATACTCAAAATAATCTTGTTAGTGAATAATGTACATGTTTATCTCTACAGGGATGTTTAAATAAAAAATGCTTATACTTTGAAACCAAAATAAAATATCATTTGTCCTTTTAGGTTTTACTGGAAATGCCTAACTTTACTACCATATTACCAAGAGTTTAAACATTTATTTATTTACTTATTTACTTATCTCTTTATTTATTTATTTGCATTCAAACTGAATTACACCTACCCCAATGGTCCACTCAGAAAAGAAGGCCAAATAATAATGCAGTTTCTAAGGGGACTGCACAGAGTCTGGGCAGAAAAGTCAGACTTTAAAATAACCTTGGAAAGTTTCTTTAATTTTCATCTTGGCTCCCCTTTCAGCTGCCAGACTGAGGGAGGAAAAACAGACTGTGTTTATAAAATGATAGCCAAATTATTTGAGATGCCCTGACAATTACATAGTCTAACATATCTTTTCATTTTTTATCTTGTAAAACAAATTTTTATCCTGTAGTTCTTTGGAAACTACAATTCTTTCAACCAAGGAAGGGAATGAGAGTTTTCTTGCAGGCAAGTAAATACAGATATCAGACTGATCATATCTTAACATAGATGGATTTCTGAAACCCTATCCCAACAGACTTCTTCTGAGAGAATGGGTGATGGTAGTCAAATCAAATCTTGTCAAATTCCGCAGTCTACTAACCTCACTATCTTACATTCAAGCCTATTGCTTTATCCTACAACATTAAATAAAATTTTATTCAGCTTGAAAATGTGTCCACTTTGAAAAAATAAAAGGTAGGCCATACAGTGAAAAGCGCAACTTTTGGATCTTCTGGTCAGATTCCAGCCTTAACACAACACCTTAAAATTAAAAATCATTGGGGAGGTCCTGGCCCGGTAGCTCAGTTGGTTGGAGCATCGTCCCAATACACCACGGTGGAAGGTCTGATTCCTGGTCAGAGCACATACAAGAGTCAACCAGTAAATACATAAATAAATGGAACAACAAATCGATGTCTCTCTCTCTCTCTCTCTGTCTCTCTCTCTCTCTCTCTTCCTCCCTCCCTCCCTCCCTCCCTCCCTCCTGTAGAAGTTTTTTGGGCAATATCAGTACTAGGTAAAAACTGATACACGAGACACTATTTGAGGAATAGGTGTCATCTGTGTCATTATATGCAAATTCTTAAAGTGCACCTAAAGATTCAATCTTACCATCTTTTCGTTATTTGAGCTAAGTTAGTAAGTATGTGTATTTATATTTATATTCCTATTTATAGTTATATAGTGAGCTCTGTTGCCATTTCTGAAGGCTCTGTGAATATTCAGGGCCATAGCAATTTTCAAAAGTAATAAAATCATGTCGAGGTACTAACTGAATCAAAAGACCAGATGAATTACATAATTTCTCTTGCTATTATACTACACTTTACTAACATAATAAATATCCTTAACAAGAAAATAAATGAACAAGTAATGGTCTTCAAACACAGAAACACAGGAGCAGAGAGATTTTAGTTAACAAAATAATCTCAAAAGCAAAACATTTATTTGGAGCAGTAAATTAATCATTTTCATCAAAATAACAAGATATGAGGTCCAAGAGAATTGCAAAATGGTGGCAGAGTGAATGAAAGCTACACAGACCATCTCCTAGGACCAAACTTGAATTACAACTAAAATAAAGACAAATCGTCAGGAAAAAGCAATAGAAAAGCAGCTTGCGAGGACCATAAAACCAGGGACACTGAATTGATCTTGGTAGGATTGTGGAGGTGCGAGAGGGGGGGCTGGGAGCCCACGGATAGCAGCGGTTTTAGCTGTGAGCAGCACCCTTGGGGTTAAACACCCAAGTGGCTCCACAGCACAGACGGCCAAGACAGAGTGCTAAAATAGCCACAGCCACTCACATTGGGCTCCAGGAGAGAAAGGGTGGACTGGACTGGAATGGTGAGAAAATACTCGGAATTTGGAGGGCGCTCAGAGCATTTGTTGAGGTGCAGCCACACAGGACTGTAGTCATCTTACTCCTTCCCTTCCCTCAGAAATTCAACCCTACCCAGGTGGGCCAAAAAATGCAAATTGAGGCTCATTAACAACCAGCATCTGCCCCACCCTCAGGAAATCCCCTTATGCTGAACACCTGAGAGTTTTTCATTCAACTGAGAACCAAAGGCTCTTCAAGTAATCGCTACTGCTAACCTCCAGGCAAAAAGCTAGAGGATAACTAAACCATTCCTGGGCTAGCAACTCTAACCAGGAAAGTAAGACTTGACATGGTGTTTAACGTGAGTCTTCCGGTACTCATCCAAACCCAGTAAAGGGAATCACAAACAGCAGAACACCAACACCCACAGGGAAAAGTTGGCAGGCTCCAAAACCCATTGAGACAGACAAAATGAAACAAAGAAACAAATGTCAAATGAAAGAACAAGAGACCTCTACCAAAGATGAAATAAATGAAATGCACTTAAGCAAGTTAACAGAGCTAGAATTCAGAGCCATGATCTTGAGAAAACTCAACAGCATGAGTAAGGCCATCAACACAATGAGTAAAGACATAGAAATGTTGAAAATCAACCAATTGGAAATTAAAAACCACAAAGAAGAAATGAAGACTGACATATCAGAAATAAAGAACACATTGGGAGGACGAAACAGCAGAGTAGAGGACGCTGAGGACCAGATCAGTGAATTAGAAGACAGGGTAGAAAAAATCAACCAATCAGAAAACCAAAAGGAAAAAGTGATTAAAAAACAGGAAGACAGCTTAGGAGAACTGTGGGACAACTGGAAACATAATAAAATTCGCATCATAGGGGTCCCTGAAGAAGAAGACAATGAGCAAGGGTTAGAGAATATATTTAAAGAAATAGTGAGAGAAACCTTCCCTAATTAGGTGAAGGAAGAAGGCATTCCAGTTTAAGAAGCACAGAGAGCCCCAACTAAAAACAGTAATTAAAATGCCAAAGAAAGAGTAATTAAAATGCCAAAAATTAAACACAAAGAGGGAATCCTAAGAGCCACTAGAGATAAGCAACAGGTTACCTACAAAGGAAACCCCATAAGGCTATCAGCTGACTTCTCAACAGAAATACTACAGGCCAGAGGGAATGGCATGAAGTAATCAAGGTCATGAAAAACAAGGATCTGAATCCAAGACTACTCTACCCAGCAAGGGTGTCATTCAAAATAGGTCAAATAAAGAGCTTTCCAGACAAAAAGAGGCTAAGGGAATACATTAGCACCAAACCAACACTGCAAGAAATGTTAAAAGGACTGCTGTAATTAGCAGGAGAAATAGGAAGAAAAATAGAACCACACTAAACAAAAATGGCAATATATAAGTACATATCAATAATCACCTAAAATGTAAATGGATTGAGTGCTCCAACAAAAATACACAGAGTAGTGACTTCCGGTCAAGATGACAGCGTAGATAAACGCGGTAGGTATCGCGTCCTCCGACAACCACATTAAAGTTACAACTAAACTACAGAACAACCATCATTCAAAACCACCTGAAATAAAACTAAGTGGAAGTCCTACAACTACAGAATTAAAGCAGCAGCCACATCAAGACTGGTAGGAGGGGCGGAGGCGGACGGGCTGGTCCCACACCCACGTGTGGTAGATAAAAATCAGGAGGATACCTTGGCTGGGAAGGTCTTCCCTGAGGACTGAGGTGTCCCCGTCCCACACCAGGCGCCCCACTCAGGATTCCAGTGCCAAGAAGAGAAGTCCCCATAACTTCTGGCTGGAAAAAACAGTGGGAACTGAGGCTCAGGGGGGCTGACGCAGCTGGAGCCCCAGGCAGCTCCTTAAAGGGCCCGCGCACAGACTTGTCAGACTCACTCCCTCTAAGCTTGGAGGGGAGGTAGCTCTAGGGGCCCAGAGACATACAGGGAACAACTGAGCTGTTTGGCACTGGAGCGAGGGCTGGAGAGGGGGCTTTCTCTGGGACAAACGTGCTATCAGAGGCCTTTGTTCTTTGGTGAGCCCTTCCATGGGGTGGCAGACAGTCGCCATATCTGGGACTCCAGCAACCTGGCTCACACTGGTAGCCCCACCCTGGTAATTCCCTGAGGCCCTGCCCCACCCAACATTCAGGCCCATCCAAGCTGTTGCCAGTTGCTTAACCATAGGATGGCCTGTCTTGGATCCGGCTTCAGGTTTTCCTAAATTCTTTCTAATAAGCAGCATCTGGTCTCAGCTAGCCCCATACCGCTCGTTAAGTAATACACAGAAACAAACACAGGGAGGCAGCCAAAATGAGGAGATAAAGAAACAGGTTCCAAATGAAAGAACAGAACAAAACCCCAAGAAAAGAACTAAGCGAAATGGAGATAAGCAACCTAACAGATGCTGAGTTCAAAATACTGCTTATAAGGATGCTCAATGAACTTAGTGAGGGCCTTAAGAGCATAAAAAAGGACCAGTCAGAAATGAAGGATGCACAATCAGAAATGAAGAAGGCATTAACTGAAATAAAGAATAATTTACACAGATTCAATAATAGAGTACATAAATCCAAGAAGCAAACCATTGATTTAGAATATAAGGAAGCAAAAAACACCCAATCAGAACAGCAAAAAGAAAAAGAATCCCAAAAAATGAGGGTAGTGTAAGGAGCCTCTGGGACAACTACAGGCGTGCCAACATTCGCATCTTGGGGGTGTTAGAAGGAGAAGAGAGAGAACAAGAAATTAAAAACCTGTTTGAAACAATAATGGCAGAAAACTTCTCTAACTTGGTGAAGGAAATAGACATACAAGTCCAGGAAGCACAGAGATTCTCAAACAAGATGAACCCCAAGAGGCCCACACCAAGACACATCATCATCAAAATGCAAAAGGTTCAAGACAAAGAGAGAATCTTAAAAGCAGCAAGAAAAAAGCAGTTAGTTACCTACAAGGGAGTTCCCATAAGACTGTCAGAATATTTATCAAAAGAAACTTTGCAGGCCAGAAGGGAGTGTCAAGAAATATTCAGAGTGATGAAAAGCAAGAACCTACAACCAAGATTACTCTATCCTGCAAAGCTGTCATTTAGAATCGATGGACATATAAAGAGTTTCCCAGACAAGAAAAAGATAAAGGAGTTCATCACCACAAAACCGTTATTATATGAAATGATGAAGGGTATTTTTGAAGAAAAAGATAAAATATATAAACAAACAAAATGGCAACATGTCTATCGACAACGGAATCTACAAACAAAATAAACAGGCAGAGCAGAAACATTCTCATAGATACAGAGAACATTTTGTTGGTTGCCAGATGGGAGGGCGGTTGGGGGAATGGGTGAAAAAGGTGAGGGAATTAAGAAGTACAAATTTATTGGTAGACTGACAAACCTCAAAGGGAAAGGGGTTGGGGGGTAGGAAGAAATAAACCAAAGAACTTATATGCATAACCAATGGACACAGACAATAGTGTGGGAAAAGACGAGAGGGGGCTGGGAGTGGGAAGGAGGGGGTTGATGGGGGAAAAATGAGGAACATCTGTAATACATTCAACAATAGCGATTTTAAAAATATATATACAAACTAGCTGACTGGATAAAAAAGCATGATATATATATATATATATATATATATATATATATATATATATATATGTTGTTTACAGGAGACCCACCTCACAACAAAAGACTCACATAGGTTGAAAGTAAATGGATGGAAAAAAATCTTTCAAGCAAACAGAAAGGAAATAAATGCTGGGGTAGCAATACTCATGTCCGATAAAATAGATTTCAAAACGAAGGCCATAACTAGGGACAAAGAAGGCTACTACATAATTTTGAAAGAATCTATCCAACAGGAAGATATAACCTTGGTAAACACCTATGCACCCAATATACTAGCACCAAAATACATTAAAAATCTACTGGAGGACTTCAAAGGAGAAATTGAGAACAATACAATCATAGCAGGGGACTTCAACACCCTGCTGACATCACTGATTAGATCCTCTAGACAAAAAATTAGCAAGGAAACAGAGACTCAAAATGAAGCACTAGACCAAATGGATTTAATAGATATCTACAGAGAATTACACTCCAAAACTGCAGAATTCACATTCTTCTCAAGTGCACATGGGACATTCTCAAAGATAGACCACATGTTAGGACACTAACTAAGTTTCTACAACTTCAAATAGATTGAAATCATATCAAGCATCTTCTCAGATCACAATGGCATGAAACTAGAAGTCAATTGCAACAAGAACATGCAAAGACATTTGAACACATGGAGGCTAAATATCATATTATTAAACAATGTGTGAGTTACCGAGGAGATCGAGGAAGAAATTAAAAACTTCCTGGAAACTAATGAAAATGAACACACAACAACACAAAATCTATGGCATCCAGTGAGAGCAGTTCTGGAGGGAAGTTCATAGCACTATAGGCCTATCTCAAGAAACAAGAAAAATTTCTAATAGACTATCTAACCTCACAACTTAAAGAACTAGAGAGCAAGCAAAAAGAAAAACTCAGAGCAAGTAGAAAGAAGGAAATAGTAAAGATCAGAGCAGAAATAAATAATATAAAGACCAAAAAACAAAAACAAAAACAATTCAAAGCATCAATGAAACAAAGAGATGGTTTTTCGAAAAGATAAACAAGATTGATGGACCCTTGGCTAGACTCACCAAGAAACAAAGAGAGAAAACCCAAATACACAAAATCAGAAACGAAAGAGGAGAAGTAACAACCGATACCACAGAAATACAAAGGATTGTTAACAAATCCTATGAACAATTATATGGCAACAAATTTGACAATCTAAGTGGAAAGGACAAATTTCTAGATACACACAGTCTCCCAAAACTGGACCGGGAAGAGATAGAAAACTTGAACAGACCAATAACAACTAAGGAAATTGAAAATGTAATCAAGACTCTCCTAACAAACAAAAGCCCAGGCCCGGATGGCTTCATGGGGGAGTTTTACTGAACATTCAAAGAACTAACACCCATTCTCCTCAAACTATTTCAAAACATTCAAGAAGGAAGACTTCCAAACTTGCCAGCATAATTCTAATTCCAAAACCAGAAAAAGACACTACAAAGAAAGAAAACTACAGGCCAATATCCCTGATGAACATAGAAGCCAAAATCCTGAACAAAATACTAGAAAATCAGGCCCTGGCCAGTTTGGCTCAGTGGTTAGAGCGTCGGCCTGCGGTCCGGAGAGACCCGGGTTCGGTTCCCGCTAAGGGGACGTACTTCGGTTGCAGTTTGTCCCCGGCCCTGGTTGGTCGTGTGGGTGGCAGCCACTCGATGTGTCCCTTCACGTCGATGTTTCTCTCTCTCTCTCCTTCCTCTCTCTCCTTCCCACTCTATCTGTACAAAAAATGGAAAATATCCTCGGGTGAGGATAAAAAAAAAAATACTAGAAAATCAGGTCCAGCAATACATCAAAAAAATTATTCACCATGACCAAGTGGGATTATCCCAGGGAGGCAAGGCTGGTACAATATTCGCAAATCAATAAATGTGATACAGCATATTAACAAAATGAAGAATATAAACCACATGATTATATCAATAGATGCTGAAAAAGCGTTCGACAGCATCCAGCACCTATTTCTGATAGAAACACTCAGCAATATGGGAGTAGAGAGATCATATCTCGAAATAATAAAGGCCATATTTGAAAGACCTACAGCCAACATCATACTCAATGGGCAAAAACTAAAAATATTTTTCTTAAGAACAGGAACAAGAAAGGGATGCCCACTTTCGCCACTCTTATTTAACATAGTACTGGATGTCTTCGCCACAGCAATCAGACAGGAAGAAAAATAAAAGAGATACAAATTGGAAAGGAGAAAGTGAAACTGTCATTATTTGTAGACATAATTTTATCCATAGAAAACCCTAAAGACTCCATCAAAAATCTACTTGACTTAATAAATGAATTCGGCAAAGTAGAAGGATACAAAATTAACATCAAGAATCGACAGCATTCTTATACACCAATGATGAACTCACAGAAAGAGAAACTGAAAAAACAATCCCATTTACCATTGCAGCAAAAAATTAAGATACCTAGGAGTAAACTTAACCGAAGAAGTAAAGGACCTATTTGCAGAAAACTACAGGACATTCAAAAAAGAAATAGAGGAAGATATAAAAAAGTGAAAGCACATACCTTGTTCATGGATTGGAAGAATTAATATCATTAAAATGTCCATATTACCGCTGGCCGGTTTGCTCAGTGGTTAGAGCATTGGCCTGCAGTCCCAAGAGACCCAGCTTTGGTACCCACTAACGGCATGTACCTCGGTTGCAGTTCGTCCCAGGCCCTGGTTGGGTCGTGTAGGTGGCAGCCCCTCGATGTGTACCTTTTACGTCAATGTTTCTCTCTCTCTTCCCCTCTCTCTCCCTCCCACTCTATCTGAACAAAAAATGGAAAAATGTGCTCGGGTGAGGATAAAAAAAAATTCTTGAAAAAGAAAATTAAAAAATAAAATGTTCATATTACACAAAGTAATCTATAGATTCATTGCAATCTCCATCAAAATATCAAAACATGTTTCACAGAACTAGAACAAATAGTTCAAAAGTTCATTTGGAACCAAAAAAAGATGCCAAATAGCCACAGCAATTTGAAAAACAAGGACAAAGTAGGTGGGATCACAATACCGGATATCAGGTTATACTACAAAGCTACTGTAATCAAAACAGCCTGGTACTGGCACAACAAAAGGCATATAGGCCAGTGGAACAGAACAGAGAACCCAGAATTGAACTGAAGACATTATGCTCAATTAATATTTGACAAAGGAGGCAAGAGTATACAATGGAGTAAACACAGCTTCTTTAATAAATGGTGTTGGGAAAATTAAACAGCTACATGCAAAAAAATGAAACTAGACCACCAACTTACACCATACACAAAAATAAACACAAAATGGATAAAAGACTTAAATGAGACCCATGAATCCATAAAAATCCTAGAAGAAAATGTAGGCAACAAAATTTTGAACATCATACGCAGCAGAATTTTCACTGATATATCACCTAAGGCAACAGAAACAAAGGAAAAATGAACACATGGGACTACATCAAACTAAAAAGCTTCTGCACAGCAAAAGAAACAATAATCAAAATGGAAAGGCAACCCACTGTATGGGAGAGCATCATTGCTGATGATGCATCAGATAAGGGGTTAATTTCCAAAATATATAGAGTGCTCATACAACTCAACAAAAGGAAGACAAAGAACCCAATTAAAAAATGGGCAGAGGAACTAAATAGACACCTCTTCAAACAGGACATACAAATGACCAAGAGATATATAAAGAAATGCTCAACATCACTAATCATCAGAGAGATGCAAATTAAGACAACTATGAGGTATCACCTCACACCTGTCAGAATGGTCGCCATCAACAAATCATCAAACAACAAGTGTTGGCGAGGGCGTGGAGAAAAGGGGACTCTAGTGCACTGCTGGTGGGAATGCAGACTGGTGCAGCCACTATGGAAAACAATATGGTGTTACCTCAAAAAATTAAAAATTGAACTTCCATTTGACCCAGTTATCCCACTTCTAGGAATATACCCTAAGAAGCCTGAAACACCAATCAGAAAGAATATATGTGCCCCCATGTTCATAGCAGCACTATTTACAATAGCTAAGATCTGGAAACAGCCCAAGTGTCCATCAGTAGACGAATGGATAAAAAAGCAGTGGTACATATACACAATGGAGTACTATGCAGCTGTAAGAAAGAACAATCTCTTATCCTTTGAGATGACATGGAGGGACTTGGAGAGTATTATTCTAAGCTAAACAAGCCAAGCAGAGAAAGACAAATATCACATGATCTCACTTATGTGGAATATAATGAACATAACAGTCTGAGGAATACAGTAGACCCAGAGATGCAGAAGTAGGATACAGACTGACAACCCTCAGAAGAGAGGGTGGTCGGGGGTGGGAAAAGATAAACCACAGAACTTATATGCATGTATGCATAACTGATGGAAATGAACAACAAAGCCTGATACAGGGTGTGGGTGATAAGGAGGAGGGTGTCAGGGGGGGGGGGGGAGGAGAAATATCTGTAACAAAAATAAATTAATTAAAAAAATTTTTTTTTTAAATAAATTATAAGTAAGTAGCTATAATGTCAAAATATTGTTCTCAGAACCCACAACCAAGATTACTCTATCCTGCAAAGCTGTCATTTTAGGATCGATGGCCATATAAAGTTTCCCAGACAAGAAAAAGTTAAAGGAGTTCATCACCACCAAACCGTTATTATATGAAATGTTGAAGGGTCTTTTTGAAGAGAAAGATAAAATATATGAACAAAAAAAATGGCAATGAATACATATCTGTTGGCAATGGAATCTACAAACAAAATAAACATGCCAAACAGAAACATTCTTGTAGATACAGAGTACATTTTGTTGGTTGCCAGATGGGAGGGGGGTTGGGGGAATGGGTGAGAAAGGTGAAGGGATTAAGAAGAACAAATTGGTTGCTAGACTGACAAACCTCAAAAAGAATTGGGGAGTGGGAAGGAATAAACCAAAGAACTTATATGCATAACCAAAGGACACAGACAACAGTGTGTGAAAAGGCAGGAGGGGGGTGGGAGAGGGTAGGAGGGGGTCAATGGGGGGGAAATGAGGAATATCTGTAATACATTCAACAATAAAGATAAAAAGGAAAAAACACACACACACAAATAATATTGTTCTCATTTTAAAACAGAAGTGAATAGCCCAGCTGATGTGGCTTAGTGGTTGAGCATCAATCCATGCACCAAGAGGTTGCCCAGTAGGGGGCGTGCAGGAGGCAGCCAATCAATGTTCTCTCTCACCAATATCTCTATCTTTCTCCCTCTCCCTTTCTCTCTCTCTAAAAAAAAATAGAAAATAAAAACTGAATGATTAGAATATACTACTGAAAAGATCTTCAGTTTCTAGATTATCTGATTATTGATTCCACAATGTCAGCTATCCCATATGATAGAAGTTTTAAAGTAATAATTAAGTTTTGAACTTCTACAATATGTATGCCCCTACAAAGGGTAATAAAGAACTTTGAACACATCACAACTATCAAGTGCTCAAAGTTAGACACATTTCTATCAGCCTGATAGTCTCCATGATTGACCTGATGCATGACCCAGTACAAATAACATGTCACTCAACTTTAATTTCATTTCCACTACAAAAAAATAAAATAAACGTGCAATATATGCATATAGTATCTCTTGAAAGTTTAATAATAGATGAAACCCATTTTAAAACACAGTATTTTATCTTTTTGGTTGCAATTGCAAATGGGATTGTTTTCTTCATTATTTTTTCACCAATATTTTATTGTTAGTATAAAGAAACAGAACAGATTTTTGTACATTGAGTTTATATCTTACAACTTTACTATATTTGTTTATTGTTTCTAATCGTCTTTTGGTGGAGTCTTTAAGGATGTATATATATGCATCTTGTCATCTGAAAATAGTGACAGTTTTACTTCTTTATTTTCAATTTGGATGCTTTTTATTTCTTTTGCCGGATTGCTCTGGCTAGGTCTTCCAGTACCATGTTGAATAGCAGTGGTGAGAGTAGGCATCCTTGTCTTGTTCCTGATCTTAAAAGAGAAGCTTTCAGTTTTTCACCATTGAGTAAGCTATTAGCTGAGGGTTTATCAGATATGGCCTTTATTATGTTGAGGTACTTTCCTTCTATGTCCATTTTATTGAATTTTTAAATCATAAATGAATGTTGTATCTTGTCAAATGCTTTTTCTGCTTCTATTCATGTGATCATATGCTTTTTATGGTGGGGTAGAATGAAGACAGTAAAGAGAATCAAATATATGGTGATAGAAGGAACCTAGATTCTGGGAGGTGAGCATACAATACAATATACAAATGATGTACCAGAATTGTATACCTGAAACATATAATGTTATTAACCAATGCTACCCAATAAATTTAATTAAATAAAAAAACAGGATGGCATATGTTCTATGCTTCAGTGTTTCTGCATTTCTAAGGAAGTAATACCCTTATCTGGTTTTTGTTTAAAATTAACAAAGCATGGCCGGTGTGGCTCAGTGGTTGAGTATCGACCCATGCACCATGAGGTTGCTGGTTCGAATCCTAGTCGGGGCATGTGCCCAGGTTGTGAGCCTAATCCCCAGTGGGGGGCATGCAGGAGGTGGCCAATCTATGTTCTCGCTCATCGATGTTTCTATCTCTCCCTCTCTCTCTAAAATCAATAAAGAGAAAAATAGCCGCGGCCGGTTTGGCTCAGTAGTTAGAGCTTCAGCCCATAGACCAATGAGTCGCAAGTTTGATTCTGGTCAAGGGCGCATACTTTGCTTGCGGTCTGCCCCTAGCTCTGGTTGGGTCCTGCGGGAGGCGATGTTTCTCTCTGTCTCTCTTTCCCTCCCTCCCATTCTATCTAATGATAAATGGGAAAATATCCTCCTGTGAAGAATAAAAAAATAAATAAATAAAATTAACAAATTATATGATGATGGAAAAAATGGCATATTTTTTCCTCTTACACCTTTTACTAATTCTTCAGCTGTCTTATGTATATCCTTTACTTCATATCCTTTATATTCATTTACAACAGTCCTTCAGAATAAATGTTTTAATTCTTCCAGGAATTTGATAAAGTGAACAAAATGCCTATCTCAACCTCCTCAAATAGAAAGGCTTCTAAGTATAATTATTTTTGTGCATCTTGTTTATCATTTTGAAGTCATAATGGCGATGTTTATAGATTCAAAGCCATTCTCTTTTAAATATCAGATAGGAACTGTCTTTAATTCCAGTTGCAAACTGCTGAGGAATTTAACTTTGTTTCATTAATATTCTCTCTTAATAGAAATTCTAATTCATAGCAGAGGGTCAAGCTAAGGTCAGCAATTATGATGGCAGAGTAGCAATACTGCCTCAGCCTTAATGCCCAGTGACAGCAGTTTGTGCCAGGTTGTTTAAGAGATCTAAAGGCACATCGCCTGCAGAAAGCAGGGTTTTAAAATCATCTGCTTAAGCATTTTATTTCACAGTGTAAAGAGCTTACGATGAAGATATGTACAGCTTGTCATTAATAGTCTCTGCTACTCTGCCAATAAATAAATAAAACCCTCAAATTGCCCTGGCCAGTTTGGCTCAGAGGTTGGAGCATCGGCCCACAGATGGGAGAGTCCCAGGTTTGGTTCCTGCTAAGGGCACGTACTGCGGTTGCAGTTTATCCCCGGCCCCGGTTGGGGTCGTGTGGGTGGCAACCAGTCAATGTGTCTCTCTCACATTGATGTTTCTCTCTCTCTTCCCCTCTCTCTCCCTCCTGCTTTATCTGAAGATAAATGCAAAAATGTCATCGGGTGAGGATTAAAAAAAAGAAAACCTCAAATTGCTATGCAGTTCACTGGGACAGTATCTTTTTGAAGTGAAGAGGATATTTGAGTATAAAGTCAAGGTAAGAAGATTAAAAGACTAAGAAGAGTTGGATAGATCATGGTATCTGTGTCTATAGAAACTGTCTATAACAGCCTTTCCAGAATTAGTCAAATGCATATTCAACTTAATACATTTCATCATGTTGAGTACTAGGGAATCTGTTTAATAAAAAAAGATTGCTACATTTCTCAACTTTGCAAAAGGTGAAGCAGATCCATGATATCTTTGTGAATCTCAGTTTCCTCATCTGCCAATGAAAACACTTTCTACCTTCTCAAAGTAAAAGTGAAAGCATTAAACAAACCTGATATAGTGATGTCCCATTTTTCCCAAGCATCCTAAACCAGTTGTATAAACCATGAACTGAATAATATTTCCCAGTCCCCAAGCAGAAGAAGCAACACAAATATATGAGAGCAACTAAAACTGAAACAACAAAGTGATGTTGTATCTATCGATTTCACTGATCAGAAAAAGAGAGTGATGGTTCCCTGACAGGTGGTCATCATTTTATTTAAAACTAAGTCCACAAGTAAAACCCCAAAGGACAGAAGGAGAAGGAGAGGGATAAGAGGCAGAGAAGAGAAAGAAGAATGAGAAACAGGAGACAAAAATGAGGAAAAGGAAATAAAATGTGTAATAAATCCCATGCTGAATGAACGTAAAAGCATGGAGCTAACAAGTTCAAAGCCTGGATTGCTGTGCAGCCTTATATTGTGGCCGTAGGCTATGTGTGTGTCCTGGGTCAGAGTGGCATGACTACAAGAGAGTGTGGATGGTCTAATACAAGGACTTGCAAACCATTGCAACCACAAAGCAGGGTTTTGTTTTTTGCTTTTTGATGCCAGAATGAAATGAGTTTTACAAAACAACATTAGGACTTACCAAATGTGATGGTCTGTAATATTATGAGGTTGAACCATATGAAATTGCCTCTTATTTGGTCAAAGGTGTTAAAATATTGGTGATTTCATGTGATTCAAATAAGGTACTGTATTTATTTATTTATTTATTTATTTATCTATTGCAATTTTTATTAATTTATTTTTGCTACAGATGTTTCTCCCAGACACTCTCCTCCCAATTCGCACACACCTACCCCCCAGCATTGTTGTCTGTGTCCATTGGTTACACATATATGCATATAAATTCTTTGGTTTATCTCATCCATTCTCCTCAACCCCCTCCTCTGAGGTTTGTCAGTCTGAACCATACTTCTTTCTATGTTTCTGGGTCTATTTTGTTCATCAGCTTATTTTGTTTATTATATTCCACAAATAAGTGAGATCGCGTGGTATTCGTCTTTCTCTGATTGGCTTATTTTGCTTAGCATAATACTCTTGAGGTCCCTCCATGGCAGCACTATTTACAATTGCTAAGATCTGGAAACAGCCCAAGTGTCCATCAATAGATATGTGAATAAAAAAGCTTTGGTACATATACACAATGAAATACTATGCAGCTGTAAGAAAGAGAGATCTCTCATCCTTTGAGACGACATGAGGGTACTATTTTGGACTACTATTTTTTTTTTCCCCTTTACCTTACCTCTTATTCAATTTACTTCCTGAAAAACACTCCAACCCTGAATCAATCATTCCAATTACATGTCTCCATGTTTATACTCAGCCAGTTAAAATTTGTTGGGGAAAAAAAATTACATAGTCATGTATGTTAACACTATTTAAAGGTATACCCTTTAAAAATAATCATCAGCCTTTCTGGCACCATGAAAATGTGCCACACAGATCTCCTGCTATGAAAAGCATAATTGACTAACATCTCTAGCTCCTAGGCTCTCAACCCACCACACATTTATACCTAGGCCACACTTCCTAAGCGCTGCTCCTAGCCAATGACTGAGCACACCAGAGATATAATTCAAGGATAGTAATCCACTCCTATGAGATGTAGCATTCTTCTGACGTGTAACAACTTTGGCTTGATGACTCCCCATAAACCTGGCCAAAACTTTCTAAGAGGTATGCTGCAATCTGAGACTCTCCCTACCCAGCCCTCCTTTCTTTCCTCTCTCCTGAACAGTGGTCATGTGTACATATTGATCTAAAAACTTCCCATGTTCTCTGGCTCCCTCCCATATCTCTTCACAGGTGATTCCTCCAATAATGTCTAATCCCATGGGCCCTAATGTCTAGGGCCCAAAATAGAAGGAAAGTAGTGAACCAGAGAGAGAACTGTAACAGGAAAGGACAGAAATGTAGACAAGAACATATTGATCTTATGGGCCATGGTAAAAAGGATATATTTTATTCTATTGCAATGGAAAGTCTTGAGATGGTTTTAAGTAGGGTGACTCTACACTGTCATATCCAAAATATACTTAAAGAGTGAACAGGGGGCTCTGGTTTCCAGTTCCTCATGTAAGGAGATTGGGAGTCACCACTCTGTCCTCACAAGTAAAACGCTGAACATACTGGAAAATCAACATCTCTTCTTGATCCATACAAAAGGGGAAAACAAAGGGCAAACCACTGTCCTTAAGATTGGAAAGACAGACAGACAAGGAGTCTCAGCTTCCAAAAAGGAAACTTCATGGGGAAACCAGTGCCTGGGTTGGAAAACTCAACTGTAATTATTGAATTGCTGGAGGCTGAATGTAGGAAAGTCTAAGAGTTAAAAACTCCAGGGAGACCCAGTCATAATGGAGGGGGGGGGGGGGCAAAATTGTGAGATTTACCTCCAGGAGCTCCACCAGATTCCCACAGTGAATATCAGAGGAAAATCCCCCCTGGCTCCAGCAAGAGGAGGGGAAAGGAACCATTCTGAAACACACCATAGCATCCTATTTTTTTTAAAAGGCCTCAGTGAAATTAGTTTACCAGAGCCTACTCTGTTATGGTTTTATGGGAGCCTAACTGACTTGGGGGAGAAAAATACCCAACTCCAGCCCACTCTAGCCATTCCATCCCACCTAAGCAGAGAGAGAACAAAAAAAAAACAAAACAAAAAACTGAGAAACACTTGTGAAGTTCACAGACCAGGGGTCTAGGCTCACTAAAAGGTTAAGATTTAATTATAGGACTAAACAATGCTTCCCCTGTCCCAATACCTCACCAGCATATTATTAAAGGCCACTTTACAGCAGTTCTTTTTACCCAATACATCATGTCTGTCTATCAAGAAAAAAATTACAAGGCATACCAAAAAGCAGAAAGAAATGCAATTTGAACAGACAGATCAAGCATTAGAACAAAGACACAGCAAGGATGTTGGAATTATCAGACCTGGAATATAAAACAACTATGATAATATGTTAATGGATCTAATAAATAAAGTAAACAGCATGCAAGAACAGATGAGCAATATAAGCAGAGAGATGGAAATCTTAAGCAAGAACTCAAAAGAAATGCTAGAATGCTAGAGATTTAAAAAAAAACAAAAAACTGTAACAGAGAGTAATATGATCTGATTTTCAGAAGACCAATCTGGCTACTCTGTGGAAAATAAAGAACAGCAGGACAAAAATAGAAATGAGAAAACAGGAGGCTATTATGGTCTTGGCACATGAGAAAGCATGAACTTGGGTTGAGCAAATTTATAACACAGGAATAATTTTTAAATGATGAAATTCAGAAAATATTTGGAAGAAAAGCCAATATGACTTGCTGATGAATGAAAACAACTCTCAGATTTTTCACTTAATCAAATAAATAAGTGATTTATTTATTTATTTATTTATTTATTTATTTATTTTATTGATCTTAGAGACATCAATGAGAGAGAACATCAATTGCCCACCTCCTGCACGCTCCCCACTGGGGATTTGGCCCACAACCTGGGCATGTGCCCTGACCGACAACTTCTTGGTACATGGGTCGATGCCCCACCACTGAGCTGCACTGGCCAGGCTGAATATTTTTATTTAAATGAGAAAGAACAGAGAATAGATTTCATGAATATTTTCAAGAATAAGGAATCAATGGGGAAAAGGGAGGACATCTGAAATACTTTCAACAATTAACAAAAAGAGAGAGAAAATAGGAAATCAAGAGTTATGTCCTGGACATGATAATTTTGAGATAACAGTTGGACATCTAGGTTTAAGTGTTGAGGAGAATTGAGTGTGGACCTCAGTGAAAAAGTTGAGGCTAATGATACATATGTAGGCAGCACTACAGATGGCATTTAAAGCCGAGGGTCCAGGATCTAACTCTTATCACTTTAAATGTAGAGATCAGGAAGAAAAGAAGCCAGAAAAGGATATAAAGAGTAGAAATCAATGAGGTAGAAGGAAACCTTGGAGAATGAGGTACTGAGAAAATAAAGAGAAATTTCTTAGAAAAGTATGTCAAATGCTGCTGGGACTTTCACTTTAAACGAAGACAAATATTTCTGCATTCAACATGGCAAAATGGAAATCATTTGAGACAACAATAGCTACTTCAATAGAAAGGTGGGGATGAAGGGATAATTATGCAATTCTAACAAATGGAATATCAAAAGGAGACAGTGATAAAGGGAAGTACTTGAGAGGAACAAGCATTCAAAGGATGTTTGTTTGTTTGTTTGTTTGTTTGTTTGTTTGTTTAGGTGGGTGATATTAAGGCTCATGCTTCTGAAAAGAGATAAAAAGTCATAATGCAAGATAGATGATTGCAAGAAGAGTCCTTGCTATTGCAAGACGTCTACAGCCTAAACGATGGTAGAATTATTTTTCTCATCTTCTTGCTCAAAATCTTTTTTTAATTTAAATTTTATATTATTGACACTACTGCAGTTGTCCCCATTTCTACCCCCTTCATCTACCTCCACCCAGCCTCTGCCCACCCCTGTCTTGGCCCCCATCACACTACTGTCTATGTTCATGGGCTATGCATATATGTTCTTTAGCTAATCTCTTCACCTTCTTTCATCTCGTCACTCCCATTCCCCTCTCTGAAATTTGTCAGTCTATTCCATTTATTCATGCCTCTAGTTCTATTGTGTTAGTTTATTTTGTTCATTAGATTCCACATATCATGAGATTGTATGGTATTTGTCTTTCTCCGATTTGTTTATTTTGCTTAAGGATTGGTAATTGTTGTCAGATGTTATCAAATTCTTCAGGCTCATATACTTCATCTGAGCCTGGAGACATGAATATACTGAAAGCAAATGGATGTTTCCCATTTTTATGACTTCCCTAAGACTTCAATTTCTCCTCAACACTGCATATTCTGCTCTTTCCAATTTCAAGGTTTCTCCCCTTGATGTAAAATAAAAATTCTGTTGGAATTGTGTCACTCTGTCTCAAACTCATCTGTGAACATTGCATGATCTTTAGAACTGTTGTCTTCCTTCCAGTCTCCTCAGAACACAGATCAGAAGTTTAATATTTCTTCAGCACTTGTGTGAACTTTATTTTATCCTGAGCTTTAGCTACCTTAAAAAAACTCTTTTGTCCCTTTCCTTGCTCATAAGCCTTCCTTAAGATATTTATTCCATTATAAATTTGCACCTCCTTCATTATATATGTGTATCTCCCACTATATATGCATATCTACTATTATATATGTATTCCAGTATACATGTTTTCCATATATACATGTACTTAAGATCATGTATAAAAGATACATAGATTAGATAGATGATAGATAGATAGATAGATATAGATGATAGATAGATAGATAGATAGATGATAGATAGAACTTTTAGATTTGTACCCAAAATTAGCTCATGTTCTTACAATAAATTCTAGTAGATCTTCTGTTTTTTCCCTCCCTTTGGATTTATTTAGGAGTTTAAAGTAAAGCATATTTTTAGAACTCCATTTCCCTCATAAGTAACAATTTGCTTTTATAATCCCAGGTCAAGAGATTGTAATTACCTTTCCTATGAATATCTTTTATTTTTAATTTTCCCTAACCTCCAAGAAATAAGTTTTAATAGTCTTACATTTCCTTGCTTTTTACCATAACGTAAGCCCCACCTAAAGAAAAATCAATATCTTACTGGACCCCCCATACCATGCAATGATACTCTCAGAACCAAGCAAATATTACAGTAATTTTTTTGCCCATATTGTTTTGCCCGTAAAGATAGCAGACACTTTGTGTCATTGGAAAGTAATTGTTACTGTAGCATAGAAAGAAAAACAGAGCACAAATAAGAAAATATTTTTTATTTCATATTTGCCAGGACACTGATGAATTCATGCCAGTGTCTAGTTCCCATGACATGTAAAAGTAAACTCAAGTAGTAGAAGTCTCTCAAGGGAGTAATTGTGGTACTGGTTGTCCACATCTAAAGAGGAAACATCTGCCTACTATCTTCCTGCCTCTCTGGAGGAATAAAATCTCAAAATTTACAATGGTAGCACTTCTAGGATTCACTTCTTAACCTTACCCTAAGGGTCTTTTTATCCTTTAGTGTCTACTCCATATATGAACAACTTAATTTATAAATTGTAAATTTCCTGGCATACCTGTGGCTTCCACTCTCTTTTAAGAATATGACAGAGTTTCATTTCCTCCAAGCAAATTTCACATCTTGCATTTCCTAAGCACTTATTCTTCTCTGTATCTTGCATCCCTAGAAAGATTTCTGTACCTAAGGCAAAGGTGTTATTACCTCCTGGTCTAGAATTCCTCAAGCATATTAATCTTCACCCAAAGCAGAATTTTATTCTTGGTCCCCATGTTTGTCTCCACTAAACAATCATTTCAGAGTTTCATGGTTTAGAATCTTGTGATCCCATAACACCGTGTGTCTGTCGACTGGCATATTTTTGTTCTCAAAGTTTTTTGTTACTTCAGTTTTTTTCATTTTTCAACCTGCTATAACCTGCACCAATTCATTAGCAGGAGAAACTCTTTCTGCAGCCTGTTCCTCATACCAGTTGAACACATCTCCAGCCATTCACTATAGTCCTCCTATTCCTTTAAGTGGGATCAAGTGAGTTTTGGTTATTCCAACATGAATCTTAGGTGTTTCTGCTACCTTTCTACCACAAGAAGTAATAACAATAATGTTCTTTACTGGTTCAAATTTTTTTTGCTTCCCCATTCTCAAATTTGTTTCTGTAACTCCAAGTTCTGTCTCAAAGAGTCCTTTGAGTCCTGTGGTGACAGATACGAAGGCATTAAGTCCAAGGTCTGCTACAAACATCTATTCTTCAAATAAAGTCTGCCTTTCTTCAACTCTCTGGGCAGGAAGGGTTATTCCACACAGGAAATAGCCTTCTATCCTTCCAATCTATAATCCAGGGTTTTATTTGTCTGTATTGGTCCTGTTTGACTCATTTTTAATGTGCCTCATAAGCAATGCACATTCTCATAGAGTCAAATTCTTATAACTTTCTGGCCCTGTTTCCCCCAAGAGACTCACCAAGTGTGGGTTGCCCTACCTACAACACCTGTGGTTACCCTGAAGCTCATCTAATAACATCCAAGATGATTAGTAGTGAAATTTCCAGCTTAGTTACATCAAGCTTGTTCAAATTTTCTCTAATAACTAGTGCAATCTTTCCAGTCACTCAGGGGAGACTCCTGGAAGCTCTCGATACTGACTCCCCATCTGCAACTTTCAGAGGCATTCTCCATTGTTTCGTGGTTCTGGACAAACTCTGGGTCAGTCTGTTGAACTTTGAACTAAGATCTCACTTCTTATCATTTGTCTAAGATCTCAGTCACTAGGAACAACTGAAATAACCCTCTCTTTATAAGGGGCTAAGAGTGCATGTGTTTTCCTTACCCTTTCAAATCAGGTACCCAGATAGCAAATGTCTCAATCTATCTTCCAAAAGTAATGGCTCCTTTTCTCCAGATGAAGGTTATCTCATCCTTCTTTTTCTTTCCACATTCCCATTGTTCCTCTTATGATGCCAGACTTATAATTATTTTGTAGCTGATTCTATTCTTCCTAAGTTTCCAGGCAAATCTAAGTCCTAAAGTTACTGTGTTCCATATGTGGCTCAGATATCCTTTTTAGATCTCAGTCTATAATAATTCTACAAAATTTGTTCTCTCTACTTCAACATGAGAAAGTGACCTAAACTGTATATAATTAAGGCTAGCATTCTTTATATGTTCTTTGATCTATCACCCTCAAATGTTGGTCCCTGAAATGCCCAATAATTAATTTCTTTGGAGCAAACCAAAGCTAAAAACTCCTTTTTAAAGAAAAACAGAAACATATTAACTTTGTCTTTTTTTTTTCCCCCTTATTGATTTTAGAGAGAGAGGAAGGGAGAGGAAGAGAGATAGAAACATTGATGAGAAAGAACACTGATTGGCCGCTTCCTGCATGCCCCCACTGGGAATCTGGCCCCCAGCCTGGGCATGTGCCCTGCCCAGGAATTGAACCAGCAACCTCTTTGTGCATGGGTCGATGCTCAACCACTGAGCCACACCAGTCAGGCTTAACTTTGTTACTTTTTATGAAAATATTTGACATTAAGATTTAAATTTTATCCTAAAATAAAATCAAACAAAATGTTAAGGGCAATTTTTTTTCCTCCTCACCCGAGGGCATTTTTGCATTTATCTTCAGATTAAGCAGGAGGGAGAAAGAGAGGATGAGAGAGAGAGAAACATCAATGTGAGAGAGACACATAGACCGGCTGCCATCCACATGACCCCAACCGAGGCTGGGGACAAACTACAACCGAGGCACGTGCCCTCAGCTGGAACCGAATCTGGGTGTCTTTGGTCTGCAGGCCGGCGCTCTAACCGCTGAGCCAAACTGGCCAGGGCGCAATTTCTTTTTTTAAGGTGGGAACTTTTTTTAAAGCTTTTTAATTCATCTGGCAAATCTTTATTTGTATGCTTCCTAAGGTATGCCAAGCACAGCATTAAATGTTTGGAATATAGAGATGTTCAAGACACTTGCTCATTCTTTGAGACACTAGTTCCTGAATTTACTCCAACAAGAGTGTGGCATATAGATTCTGAAAAATCTCCCTGTGCAGTAGGAATGATGAGAAGAAACTTTCTGGGACAACCATAGCTCCTCATGCTCAAAGCTGAGATTAATTAGAAGGCACAGGGTTACTGAAGTCAAAAGTCCTAAAAAGAAAAGTGATTAATTACCGTAAATTCTCTAATTTTGTATCATATCCTCAAAATCATCTGAATGTGAAAAATTTTATGGGATCAAAAACAATATGTTGACCTGAAGACCTGATATAAGATAATATCTGAGACAGAATAAATCCCCAGAAGCAGAAATAAAAGGGTTGTTTTGACCAAAATGCTATAGCAACCTAGAATTTAATCTGGGATTTGTACTATTTCTTAAAGCAACTAAGTAATAGAACACTCTTAGATAAGTAGTTTTGTGCACTGAGGTCTTTACTTTTTGCTTCTTTGAAAATTTTACCTCCTTTTTTGCCATAAATATGTTATTTAATATTTGCATTTCAGAGCATTAGACACACAGCTCAACTTATTACAACATTGATTTCTTAGAGGAAAAAGTGGGGCAAAAAATAGAAAGTAGTGCATCTTTCTGTTAGAGGCTCTCTGACCCTATCCCCCTCCCCACGCTTGGAGGTGGCCACCAGTGTCCTGGCCTGCAGGAGACGTTGTGCCCATTACCAGGGGCTGCATGGCAAAACTTGTGTTGGGTGTCCTTGGCCTTGCCAGCTCACATCCTCAGTCTCCTGTCACCTGGGGGCCCTGACAGTCGGAGGGCTGGTTGGCAGACTGGATGAACAGGGACTGGGCACGGTCGTGGCCGGCAGTCACGGTGACTTGCTGGATCTGGTAGCGCTGCTGTCCATCTGTGAACGGGCTGAACCACTGCTGTCCTTGCTGGACCTCTGTCTATGTGATCTGTTGAGCATTGGTGGCAAGTGTCTGGATTGTCCCTGCACAGCTTGGGTGCCTGATACAGGCTGGGCTAAGCAAATATACTGCAGCTGGGTGTGTTCAGGTGCACGTGGATCTCCCGGATCTCTTCTGTGTTCGTGATGATCCGCTGCATCACCTACACTGTCTGTCCAGTGCTGCTCTGGGCCTGCTGGGCTTGACCCTGCTTCTGAGCCTGGACAATCTGCACCTGCTGACCTTCTCCAACCTGCGTGGTCACTGGTATGTCTGGCCCTGCTGAGGCTGCACAATGATGATCTGCCCGGGCTGGATGGTGGTTGTGGAACTAGTGGTCTACTGGCCCTGCTGCTGCCCATGGATTTGGATGGTAGTTGGCTGCTGAGCCAGCATGAAGTAGTACTGGACGGGCTGGGAAGGAATCACAGGCTGGCACACCTCCTCCTGACGCTTTGGAAGTTTTACTTCATCTCTTGGAACAATATCAATGAGAAAGTCAAACTGACCAAATTTTGTAATTGTCACTGCGATATCATTGCTCTGTAGAGTCGGGGCTTGTTATTCTCCGTGTGGATCCAGGCACGAAGAGTTGACTCTGTGATAAAAATCTGGGCTGCCTTGGTAAAGAGCACAGGAGCTTCTGCACCAATAATCTTCACATCTTCATCCAGTTCCATAATCCTCTAAATACAGTCTAGTGGGAGTTCTGTACTCAGAAATTCTTCCCTGTTAATCGAGATTTCTTCCGTAGCAAGAAGCCAGAACGACTGTGGGCTCTGCTGGGCATCACTGCTGCTGACACCACCCATCCTCCTTCCGTGGACAGTTTGAGAACTCTGTTTGGCCATCCATTACCAGGAGGATAAGGAGAAACCATGAAGGAAATGAGCTGATTCAATTAGATCACTCAAGGATGGTCAGTCTAGCTGTCATTCGAATATCCAGTTACTCTTTATCATTCTTGAAGAAAGAAAAAGAGAACTAAGCATTTTCAAAACATCCCAGAAGCAGAATTTTCCCCTTTTAAGATGATCTGGGAAATCTTTCAAACTCTTCTTTTGACCAGGCATCATGCTTGCCAAACCCTCCCTTAGTGATGTGCCCAGACGTGGACAGGATGTATCCAAATAGTCGTCCTACGTGTCTTTACTGTCTGTTTCTTCCATATTCAGTTATCTAGTCTAGTACCAAACTTCCCTTGCAATGTCATACCACTCCCGGGAGTGAAATGGAGAACTCGGAAACTTTTCCCACACTCTTCTACTGCAGATTTCAGCATTAAATAAGGCCCACCAGTCCCGCTGGTGTGGCTCAGTGGTTCAGCATCAACCCATGCACCACGAGGTCACTGGTTTGATTCCCGGTCAGGACATATGCCCACATTGTTGGCCTGATCCCCAGTGGAGAGCATGCAGGAGGCGGCCAGTCGATGTTCTCTCTCATCAATGTTTCTGTCTCTCTCTCCCTCTCCTTTCCTCTATCTCTAAAAAGCAATAAAGGAAAAAAAATTTTAAAGACCCAGCAAGAGGGGCTAAAATAGTATCATCATCATCCCACAAGACACTGTGGGGGCATCACATTGTATCAGGACTGTCCTACTTCAGAGTCCTGGAACCTGGAAACCTCCTACGCAATTAGCCATAAAATGTTCCTCAGCATCTCCTTAACATCTTTCTAATTTCTTTTTTTTTTTTTTTTTTTTTTTTATCCTCACCCGAGGACATTTTTCCACTTTTTGTTCAGATAGAGCGGGAGGGAGAGAGAGGAAGAGAGAGAGAGAGAAACATCGACGTGAAGGGACACACCGAGTAGCTGCCACCCACACGACCAACCAGGGCCGGGGACTAACTGCAACCGAGGTACGTGCCCTTAGCGGGAACCGAACCCGGGTCTCTGTACCGCAGGCCGACGCTCCAACCACTGAGCCAAACCGGCCAGGGCTTTCTAATTCTTTGAGAATAATTCTACCCATTGCTAAGAAACCTCCCTTAAAGCTTTCCTTTTTGGGACACAATCATCAATTTAGGGAAATAAAAGCATCAAATAATTTATAGGAATAATTGTAAACTTTACTTTGCCCCCAAGAAGCTTTATTGGCCTGTAAAACATAATCAGCGCTTTAAAATCATCTAAATCCACCTAATCATAACAGATTTTGTATTGGCACATTTTGGGAGTCCTGTTTATCCCACAAATACAGCCATTCATTATGTGCTTTTGTTTTCCAGCATCTCATTAACTCATCAAACAGCACATCTAAAATAGCCGTTCCTGCTTTTTCTTTACAATTCAGAATGATCCTTGATAATGGTTTCAAAGCCATCGGGGCTCCATTTTAAGATTAATGGAAAATACTAAAAATGTAAATATAGTCCCAAGCAGTAACAGGAGAATATTTTCTCTCCTTTATTCATTACTGTACTGTGCTATACAAGATAAAGTACTTACTATGCCCCTTGCCCTCACGGAGCTTTATATTACCACTTGCCTGAGGAGAAAAGACACCTACAAAATAACAGTGAGAAATCCAAACAGTATACAGTAAAGCCCTAAGGTTGATATTGCAGTATATATGCTATCATTTAGAGTACAGGAAAGTCAATGAGTATTAGAGTCCAAAAAGTAGATTTTAAGAAAACAGGTGTGCCTGTGATAGCTACTATGCAGATAGAGTGATTCAAGACATAGGGACCCACCTAGAGAGGAACAACCATGTATTTGTAGAACAGTGAGATATCTTAGAGCCAAGGGTATGGCACTAGGGAAAGTCCTGGAATTCCTAAAACAGATAAATGCAAAATTAGAAAACACAGTATTCCCATTACTATTACTATATAACAAATTATTCTAAAATTTAGTGGTTTAAAACAACTATTGTATTATGTGCATACCTATGATGGGTCAGAAGTTTATGAAAGATAAAAGAAGAATGGCTCATCTTTCCCTGGCTGGTTTGGCTCAGAGGTCAGAGCATCGGCCTGCGGACTGAAGGGTCTCAGGTTCTGGTCAAGGGCACATATCTGGGTTGCCAGTTCGATCCCTGGCCCTGGCCCAGGTCATGTGGGAGGCAACCAATCGATGTGTCTCTCCCACATTGATATTCCTCTCTCTTTCTCTTTCTCTCTCTCATTCCTTTTTCCCTTCCTTCTACTGCCGAAAAAAAAAAAAATCAATGGAAAAATATCCTTGGGTGAGGATTAACAACAACAAAAAATGGCTTGTCTCTGTTTCACATTGACAATTGCCTCAGCTGGGAAGACATAAAGGATGCAAATTGGAGTCGTCTGAAGTCTCACTTACTCACATTCATCTAGGGCTGGATGACTTAAAAGACTAGGACTATTGACCAGACACGTACATGTGGCCTCTCCATATGGCTTTGCTTCTTTCTAGAATGGTCACCCTAAGGTTTCAGTTTGGGGCTCCAAACAGAAGTGTCCCAGGAAACCAGATACATCATCTATTGACCCAGCCTTGGATATCAGTGTCACTTCCTTCACACTCTATTGATAAAGCAGTGACAAGCCCACCCCGATTCAAGGGGTGGTATTATGAATCCCACCTCTCAATGGGAAAAGTGTCAAAAAATTTTGAGACCATGTTTTAACATTAATAAACACAGTTTTTCTGAGTATTTCTCCCACAACCTCTAAAATATTTCATAACTTTACAAATGTCCATAATATTAATGAAAGGAAAAAGAATAGAAAATAAGTATTCAAAACTGGAATGACCACATATCTCCCAGGAACAGTCCCAGTTCATACATGTTGTACCAATGCAATAGTAATTGTTCCCTTTTGTTAATGGAGGGGAGAGGTCCTCGTCTCCCTTAGCTGCTAGTGGGAGTGGATTTCTTGCAATATCTTAAGAAAAAGAATTTTCTGAGACTCACATGGGAGAACGAGTGATTTTTATTTGCGAGGAATTAAATCCCTGAATTTCCAAAGTCCCATTTCCCTTTGCCCTGTCATAGGAGAAGTGTAGCTGTGGCTTCGGTAGAGGTAAAATCAGAGCCAGTGCCCAAAGTTTTCTTTCCATGTTGAAGCCGATGCCAGTCCAGCATCAGACTAGCTTAGCTTGTCTATCCTGTTGCAGTCCATCAGTCCACTGCATGTGGGGTTCTGCATGGCCATGAGCAATTCAAGTGAACACAAGAGAGGTAAGAGCCAAAAGCCACACAAGCAACCAGAGAGAGAACTCCTTTGTTTAAAGAATTATGTATTTCAAAATTGTTGGTGCTTGCAATGGCCACACCCAATGATCTTTGTTCCCAGTTGTGACTGACAGGCAAGTATCTTCCCTTTGTCATCCCAACTTGACTGAGCATGTGTCTATCTTCCCTTTGTTGGATCCCTTCCCCCAGGGTTTTGCAGGGATTCGGTGGGTGGGTCCCTGGGGAGTGCAAAATTGCAGCTTCCTGGTGAAGCTGCCCAAATGACATGCCAATAATGTCTAGCCTTCCCTTTGCTTCTTTTCTATCATTAATAACTAGCTAATTGTAATAGTATCACTTCCATTCTCAAAAGTACCCAGTTGAATAAGTTATATGATTATTCTATTTGATGTTAAATTTCCCTAATTGAAAGACCTTTTTTATACAATGTGAAATTCACTCCCTCAGCTCTCTCCCAAATAACTCAAATTAAAATATCCAAGTTAATTATATGTAATTCCAAATACATTTACTTTTTGAGTAACATGCCTTTTACTTTACCAGTATGTCAAAATGCCAACTAGCAGTTAATGGCAAGAATGAGGCATAACCAGGACCACACGGTTCCAAGGATCTCTCAACTAATTCAGGTCCCGTAACAGATAAAAAGACAGAGTATCAATGCAGTTTTCTTTGTTCATGTAAGCAATTAGTAACTTCTATGCTCATCTTTCTAGAATTATAACTATTGCAGAGTAGTGGCCTCTTCATGCTTTCTAAGTGACAAAACACCAAGAAGAGCCATAAAACTGAACTGTACATTGTCAGTTTCAAAGGGAGATTTTCCTACTTTACCTTAGGGAATGACAAGTCAAGGATTATAGTCTCTTAAAGACTGAAACTTGTTTATTGTAATTTTTTAAGTAAAGGGGCTTATTTCTCTAAATAGAGGCCTTTTCCCTGTTAGACACTGTATAAGCCAAACTACTTGAAAACATTAAATTGCAGGTATTTACCATCTCACTTAGCACTTCCCATTAGATGTAAGGTCATTTTACTTTGGCTTCTAATGAAATCACCTTTAACATAAAAATAACATTCAGCAAAATGTACAGGTGAAACTTTGTAAACTTTGTTTACAATTAGGGCAAATGTATTATATTAACTATGACTGCTTAATGTCAGGACTTAAAATTCTTGCCACGCTAGCAGTGGGGCCTTCTCCTCCTATCTGTGCCTGCACTGTTAGAACAAGTTTTCCACCAAAATGTCTATTTAGGGATTTTCCATTAACAGGCTCCTTTAATCCTTTAGCAGATTAAATTTTCCAGATTCAGAACATGTTGGAGGTGAAGGAAGGATACATGGACACTACCTGCCTTAATCTAATTTTTAAATTAAAAATAATGTTCTTACATTAGAAGGACCTCAATTTATACAAATTTTGGAAAAAGGTTGCCAAGAGATTAAATACTAGTAGAGAGCTATTTCAAATTCATTTCTGGTTGAAGTTCCAGAATGTACGGTGCTCCACATTATAACTCTCATTTTATCTATTTCGGTTAGGGTTCTGTGATGGAGGTACCCAAGTCCACCCCCACATTTGGTGATTTGCTAGAATTCACTGAATTCCAGCTAAGACTTATAGCTATGATTTGTTACAGTGAAAGACACAAAGCAAAACCAGGAAAGGAAAAAGGTGCATGAGGCAAATTCTGGAGGAAACCAGGCACAAGCTTCCAAGTCTCCTCCCAGCATAGTCAGATAAGATGACAATTCCTGGAGCCCCAAACTGTGTGACACATGTGAAATGTTGTCTACCAGGGAATCTCACTAGAGACTCCATGCTCAAGGTTTTTATGGGGGGCTGGTCATGGGGGTACTTCTGCCTAGCATATACCAGCATTTCAGACTCTCAGAATGAAAACAGGTGCAAAAGGATAAGCCATAATGCTTGCATAAACATTTTAGACACAGTAAACTACCCTTATCTGTTAGGAGATGGTGGAAACAGTCTCAAACCTTGAGACCCAGAAACCAGACAAGGACTAACCTTGCAAGCAGATTTTTCTAGACACAGCAGTCCCAGGCCAGCCGTGTTAACTCCTCTGGATGGGTTACCTAACCCCTGGAATTTAGATCTTGAGCCTCCTTCCCAATCCTTTGCTTCCCATTAAATTAAGCCTCCTAAATTTTTGCAAACTGCCTAGGGCCTTTTCTTAAGGTCTTCAACCGGATTTTTCAGTTGCTTGTTTTGCCTTTGCTGCCTCACCACCAGCATGGTCGTCAAAGTCAGGACAGTCTTGTGCTCCTTCTGACACCAGTATTCAAGGTATAATAAAGACAGAGAGCCAGTACAAAGATTCTACACACATATGTGACAGTTGTGTTCATTCCCCTGAGCTCTTTCCCAGGGCTATCCCTCTCACCATTTTCTTCTCTCACTGCTAACAGTGTTTCCCTATTAAAATAGGGGTGGCAAGCCAGACAGAATTATTTTAAGAATCAAATCATGCCCAGGCAATTCTCATGAGGGAATATACCATATACGATAATATACTTATGAAAGTCTCCCAAAATTCGTCTCTGAAACAAAGAGGTTGCTTTGGCACTTATTTGAGGTTACTTACCAGGCCTTTATATAATCTCCTTCCCTAGGTGTTCTGCTCAGCCTCCTAGAAGGTGAACAAAGACTGCGACATTTTAATATACTCTACATAAAATTATCCCTCAGGGAATTTCCAAGATGTTCCTAAATTTGAAAGCAAGAAATGAACCTTTTTAGAGCTCTGTAGCCTCAGGAAAGAAAGCTTTGGCAGAATCTTCCCTGCCTCTCTGGAGCACCATTTGACATTGTAATTTTGTACCAACCTAATATTCAAAAATATCTGCATCAGCATGGCTCAACATTCCATCTTTGCAATACCAGATCTTTGCAACACAACATGTCATTTTTTTCTATATCCATGGAACTCAAGTTGCACTTTAGAAACTGTTTGTCCCAAAGATTATTTTTAATTCAATTTAAATTAAGCAAATGCTCACTCGAGCCGCTAAAGCTCTCTTAAGGACACTTAAATTAACGATAATTATTTAAACATTCATATACTCAGATGCAGTTCTGCTGATTTATCCTCTCATCAACATAATTCAAAATTATATCCATGGAAAGAGAGTTAGTTAATTCATATCCTTTATGGGAGAGAAAAAATATTTACTTTGAGGATTATTTTAAAGGAAAATTAAATGATTGAAATTGATTCCTAAATTCTTTACATCACACATTTACAGGGTCGTATATCAGCCTTGGGTAAAGTTTTAAAACCTAAAATTCTTGTTAAAACAAAAAAATAAGAATGTAAGGCTTCTTTTTCTTTTTTTTAATCCTTACCCAAGGGTAAGTTTTTATTGATTTTCAGAGAGAGGAAGGGAGAGAGACAGAGAAACATTGGTCAGTTGCCTCCCATACACACCCCAACCAGGGATCGAACCTGCAACCAAGTCATGTGGCCTGACTGAGAAGCAAACCCACGACCCTTTTTGGTGTACGGAATGATGCTCCACCCAACTGAGCCACCCAGCCAGGACATAAAGTTTCTTAATAAAGCCTCATGAATGCTGAACTCAAAACACTGGATTTGTCTTTGAACTGTCTCCCATGACTGAGCTTCACTGTCTTAATCTACAGACGAGAGCAATGAAGACCAAAAGGAATATAGATGAAAGATATGAATGCATTCTATAAAGGGTGACATAGACATCAAATTAAAATTAGAAATAAATAAGATCAATAAATCTTCATTATTCTCATGAGTTTTCATTAGCTCTATCAGCATTTTGCATTAGAATGATAGACCTTATTTTTGCTGTTAGGCCATGTTCTTTGAAGGCCAGTTCTTCTCTATGACCATCATAACACCTAGCATGATGTTTTCCATAATATAAGGGCTCAATAAATACTAATTGAATTAATATAGAAATTGAAATGTTACTCATTCTCTTCTTCATAGCAACTTAGGCTAGTAGATTAAAAGAAAAGTTTCAAATGCCACACTCAAATATATCACAGCACTACACAGATTTCCATTTTAAAATCTGGATGGCCAATGCATACATATCAATGGGCTTTTAATGTAGTAGGTAAAAAATAAGGAAAAGGAGAATTGAGGCAAGACTAAAAGATGCAGCTAGGTCTCAAATTTAGAATAGGTAGGACAGGTGGAAATCACTGAGTCAACCTAGGCACCTAGAATCAAAAATATAGTAAGAAGCAGAAGTTGAAACCTGAACATCAAGTTGAGGCAAAGTAACAAGGTGGATAGATAGGTAGGTAGGTAGATTAGATAGATAATAGATAGATAGATAGATAGATAGATAGATAGATAGATAGATAGATAGATGATAGATAGATGATAGATAGATAGATAGATAGATAGATAGATAGATAGATAGATAGATAGATAGATAGATAGATATCTCCAACCATTTGCACCAAAGAAATTTTCTTTTAAGCTTGCTGGATCAGTAAAAAGAGCAATTCAGAAATTTCCCATTTAGTAAGCTGTCTCTAGGTTATTTTGATGGTTTCCATTGCTGTGCAAAAACTTTAGCTTAATGTGATTCCATTTGTTTATTTTTCTTTTGTTTCTCTTACCTGAAGAGGTATATCAGAAAAAAATATTGCTATGAGAAATGTCCGAGATTTAACTGCTTATGTTTTCTTCTAAGATTTTTATGGTTGCAAATCTTACATTTAAGTTTTTGATCCCTTTTTACTTAATTCTTGCATAAGGTATAAGGAGGTGGTCTAGTTTCATTTTTTTGCACATATTATATCTTTCTTTCTTTCTTTCTTTCTCTATTTATTTATTTATTTTTGTTACAGACGTTTCTCCTTTTTCCTCCACTGATTCTCCCCTTCCCCTCCCTTCCTGCCCTTTCCCAAGTTTGTTGTCCATGTCCAATGTTCATGCATACATGCATATAAGTTCTGTGGTTCATCTCTCCCCCACCACCCCCCTCTTTAGGGGATTGTCAGTCTGTACCCCACTTCCACGTCTCTGGGACTACCCCATTCCTCAGACTGTTATGTTCATTATATTCCACAAATAAGTGAGATCATATGAAACTTGTCTTTCTCTGTTTGGCTTGTTTCACTTAGGATGATACATTCCAGGTCCCTCCATGTAGTCTCAAGGATAAGATATCTTTCTTTCTTACAGCTGCATATACTCCATTGTGTATATGTACCACCGCTTTTTTATCCATTCATCTACTGATGGACACTTGGGCTGTTTCCAGATCTTAGCTATTATAAATAGTGCTGCTATAAACATGGGGGTACATATTCTTTCTGCTTGGTGTTTCAGGCTTCTTACGGTATATTCCTAGAAGTGGAATCACTGGGTCAAATGGAAGTTCAATTTTTCATTTTTGAGATAACACCATATTGTTTTTCATACTGGTTGCACCAGTCTGCATTCCCACCAACAGTGCACTAGAGTCCCCTTTTCTCCACACCCTCGCCAACACTTGCTGTTTGATGATGTGTTGATGGCGGCCATTCTGACAGGTGTGAGGTGATACCTCATTGTTGTTTTAATTTGCATCTCTCTGATGATTAGTGATGATGAGTATATCTTCATATGTCTCTTGGTCATTTGTATGTCCTGTTTGGAGAGGTGTCTATTTAGTTCCTCTGCCCATTTTTTAATTGAGTTCTTTGTCTTCCTTTTGTGGAGTTGCATGAGCACTCTATATGTATTGGAAATTAACCCCTTATCTGATATATCATGGGCAATTATGCTCTCCGATACAGTGGGTAGCCTTTCCGTTTTGATGATTGTATCTTTTGCTGTGCAGAAGCTTTTGAGTTTGATCCAGTATCCATTTCTGATAAAAAACGTTCAGCAGTGTGGGAATAGAGGGATCATATCTAGACATAAAAAAGGCCATATATGAAAGACCTACAGCCAACATCATACTCAATGGGCAAAAACTAAAAGCATTTCCCTTAAGAACAGGAACAAGGCAAGGATGCCTACTTTTGGCACTCCTATTTAACATAGTACTGGAAGTCTTAGCCACAGCAATTAGACATGAAGAAAAAATAAAAGGGATCCAAATTGGAAAGGAGGAAGTGAAATTGTCATTATTTGCAGATGACATGATACTATACATAGAAAACCCCAAAGACTCCATCAAAAGTTTACTAGACTTAATAAATGAATTTGGCAAAGTAGTAGGATACAAAATTAATGTCAAGAAATCAATGGCATTCTTATACACCAATGATGAACTCACAGAAAGAGAAACTAAGAAAACAATCCCATTTACCATTATGGCAAAAAAAATTAAGATACCTAGGAATAAACTTAACCAAAGAAATAAAGGACCTATTCACAGAAAGCTACAGGTCATTGAAAAAAAGAAATAGAGGAAGATATAAAAAAGTGGAAGCACATACCCTGTTCATGGATTGGGAGAATTAACATCATTAAAATGTCCATATTACCCAAAGCAATCTATAGATTCAACGCAATCCCCATCAAAATACCAACGGCATACTTCACAGAATTAGAACAATTATTTCAAAAGTTCATATGGAACCAAAAAAGGCCTCAAATAGCCACAGCAATCTTGAAAAGGAAGAACAAAGTTGGAGGGATCACAATACCAGATTTCAGGTTATACTACAAAGCCACTGTAATCAAAACAGCCTGGTACTGGCACAAGAACAGGTATATAGACCAGTGGAACAGAACAGAGAATCCAGAAATGGACCCAAGGCAATATGCTCAATTAATATTTGACAAAGGTGGCAAGAGCATACAGTGGAGTAAGGACAGCCTCTTTAATAAATGGTGCTGGGAAAATTGGACAGCTACTTGCAGAAAAATAAAACTAGATCATCAACTTACACCCTACATGAGAATAAACTCAAAATGGATAAAAGACTTAAATGTAACTCATGAATCCATAAAAATCCTAGAAGAGACTGTAGGCAACAAAATTTCAGACATCATACGCAGCAGAATTTTACTGACACATCACCTAAGGCAATAGAAACAAAGGAGAAAATGAACACATAGGACTACATCAAACTCAAAAGCTTTTGCACATATCATTTCAAATTTTTGCACCATTTATTAAATAGACTGTCTTTACCCCATTGTATGTTCTTGTCTCCTTTGTGAAATATTAATTGACTGTTAGACATGGGTTTATTTCTGAGATCTTTATTCTGTTCCATTGATCTATACATCTGTTTTCATGTGCCAGGATCATACAGTTTTAATTGCTATAGCTTTATAATATAGTTTGATATCAGGTAGCATGAACCCCCAACTTTGTTCTTCTTTCCCAAGATTGCTGAGGTTATCTGGGGTTTGTTGTGGTTCCATATAAATTTTTGGAATACTTATCCTAGTTCTATGAAATACACCATTGGTATTTTCAGAGGAATTCCGTTGAATCTATGGATTGCTTTGGCTATTATGGGTATTTTAATGATGTTAATTCTTCCTATTCATGAACATGGTATTTGCTTCCATTTATTTATATCTTCCTTGATTTATTCCTTCAGTGCCTGATAGTGTCCTGAGCACAGGTCTTTTACCTCCTTGGTTAAACTTTTTCCTAGGTATTTTATCTTTTGATGCAGTTGTAAATGGGATTGTTTCCTTAGTTTCCTTTTCTGATAGTTCATTATTGGTATGTAAAAATGCAACCAATTTCTGAATATTAATTCTGAATATCCTGCTACATTACTAAATTCATTTTTCAGTTCTAGCAGTTTTTTGTTGGAATCTTTAGGGTTCTCTACATGCAGTATTATGTCATCTTCAAATAATGAAAGTTTTTATTTTTCCTTTCCAATTTGGATGCCTTGTATTTCTTCCTCGTGTCTGATTGCTCTGGCTAGGATTTCCAGTACTATGTTGAATAAGAGTAGGTGGTGAAAGCAGACATCTCTGTCTTGTTCCTAGTCATAAAAAAAAAACCAAAAACAAAAAACACTCGTAGTTTTTGCCCATTGAGTGTGATGTTGGCTGTGGGTTTATCATATATGGCCTTTATTGCACTGAGGTACATTCATTCTATTCCTACTTTGCTGAGAGTTTTTATCATAAATGGGTGCTGGATTTTATCAAATGCTTTTTCCACATCTATTAATATGATCATGTGGTTTTTATCCTTAAATTTGTTTATGTGGTATATTGAGTTAATTGACTTGTGAATACTGTACCAACCTTGCATCTTAGAAATAAATCCCCCTTGATTGTGGTGTATGATCTTCTGAATGTATTACAGAATTCAGTTTGCTAATATTTTGTTGAGAATTTTAGCATCTATAGTCATCATGGTTATTGGTCTATAATTTTCTTTCCTTGTAGTATCTTTATCTGGTTTTGGAATTAGGATAATGCTGGCATCATAAAATAAACCTGGGAGTCTTCCTGCCTCTTGAATTTATATCTTAAGAATAATAAATTTTAGTTCTTCATTGAATGTTTGGTAAAATTTGACTTGGTTTGCTGACAGATTTTGATTACCACTTTGATTTCTTTAGTTGTAATCAGTGTGCTCATATTCTTTTTATTCTTCCTGATTCAGTTCTGTAAGATTGTATGTTTGTAGAAATTTATCCATTTTGTGTAGGTTGTGAAATTTGTTGGCATATAGTTGTTCATAATATTTTCTTACAATCTTTTGTATTTCAGTGGTGTCTGTTGTTACTTCTCCTTTATTTCTGATGTTGCTTATTTGGGTCCTCTCTTTCTTTATGAGTCTGGTTAAATATTTGTCAATACTGTTTATCTTTTCAAAGAACCAGCTCTTGGTTTCATTGATCTTTTGTTTTGCTTTGTTAGTCTTATGTCATTTATTTTTGCTCTACTCTTTATTATTTTCTTTATTCTCCTCACTTTGGGCTTTGTTTGCTGTTTCTTTTTCTAGTCCTTTTAGGTGTAAGGTTAAATTGGTTTGGAGTTTTTTGAGATTTTTTCTTGCCCCTTGAGATAGGCCTGTATTGCTATGGATTTCCCTCTTAGTAATGCTTTTGCTATATCCCATAGGTTTTGAGTTGTGTGTACATTTTTCTTCATCTCAAGGTAACTTCTGATTTTTTCCTTGATCTCATTATTGACCCATTCACATTTAGTTGTCATTTAGCCTTCATGTCTTTGTGTGTTTTCAGTTGTTTTTTCTTGTAGTTGATTTCTAATTTTATACTTTTGTGGTCAGAAAAAAATGCTTGACATGATTTCAGTCTTCTTAAATTTACTGAGACTTGTTTTGTGTCCTAACATGTGGTCTATCCTAGTAAATGTTTCATGCATTCTTGGAAAGAATGTATATTCTGCTACTTTGGGGTGAAATGATCTGAAGATATCAATTAAATCCATCTAGTCTGGTGTTTCATTTAAGGCCATTGTTTCCTTATTAATTTTCCATATGGAAGATCAATCCATTAATGTCAATGATTTGTTAAAATCCCCCTATGACTGTACTACTATCAATCTCTCCTTTTATGTCTATCAAGATTTGCTTTATGCATTTAGGTGCTCCTATGTTGGGTGCATAAGTATTTACATTGCTTATACTCTCTTGTTAGATTGATTCTTTTATCATTATGTAGTGTCCTTCTTTATCTCTTATTAAAGTTTTTCTTTTAAAGTCTATTTTGTCTGATATAAGTTTTGCTACCCCAGCTTTTTTTCATTTTCATTTGCATGATATATCCTTTTCCATCCCTTTATTTTTAGTCTGTGTGTATCTTTCATTCTGAGTTGGGTCTCTTGTAGACAGCATAGACCTGGTTCTTGTTTTCTTATCCTATATCTTTTTATTGGAGCATTTACTCCATTTACATTTAAGGTGATTATTGATAAGTATTTATTGCCATTTATGCTTTATAACTATGTTCCTTTGTTTGTTATTTTTCTTCTTATTGTTAAAGCAGGCCCATCAACATTTCTTGCAATACTAGTTTGGTGGTAATAAACCCCTGAGCTTTTTCTTTTCTTGGAAGCTCTTTATTTCACCTTCAATTTTGAATGATAGCCTTGCTCAGTAAATAGTCTTGTTTGTAGGTCCGTGCTTTTAATTGCTTTGGAGTATTTCATGTCAGTCCCTTCTGGCCTGAAATGTTTTATTGAAAAATTAACTAACAGTCTTATGGGAGCTCCCTTGTGGGTAACTAACTGTCTTTCTCTTGATGCCTTTGATTCTCTCTTTGTCTTTAAACTTTGCCATTTTATGTATGATGTGTCCTAGTGTGGGCTTCTTTGGGTTCATCTTGGTTGCAACTCTATGCACTTCCTTGACCCATGTGTCTTTTTCCTTCACCAAGTTAGAAAAGTTTTCAGCCATTATCTCTTCAAATAAGTTCTTGATTCCTTGGTTTCTCTTTTCTTCTGCTGGTACCACTGTGATGCTTCATAGTGTCCCAGAGATTCCTTAGACTATTCTCATTTTTGTTGTTGTTGTTGTTGTTGTTGTTGTTGTTGCTCTGATTGGGTATTTTCTGCTACCTTGTCTTCCAAATTGCTGATTCGGCCCTCTGTTTCATTTAGCCTGTTGTTGATTCCTTCTAGTGTATTCTTTATTTCTGACTGATTCTTTTGTATGGTTTCTATGCCCTTTTTTATGCTGTTGAAGTTCTTGCTAAGTTTCTTAACCATTCAAATTACCATTGTTTTAAACTCTGTATCTGGTAACTTGCTTGCTTCCATTTCATTTAGTTCTTTTTCTGGGGATTTCTCCTATTCTTTCATTTGGAGCACGTTTCTTTGTCTCCTTATTTTACTGCCTCTCTGATTTGATTCTCTTTATTAGGTAGCTCATGGTGGCCTTATGTAATATATGTCTTTTGAGGCTCAGAGGCACTTCTTCCTAATCATCTGATCTAGGTGCTTCAGGAATGTCCTCTGTGTGGGTCATGTAAACCCTCCTGATGTAGCTGTTGGCCCATCCTTGGAGTTGCTCTTCTGTTGGCTATAAAAATTGACCCTGAGCCCAAAGGATAAAGTGCCATGTGAGGGCTGGCTCCACAAAGCTGAACTCATCCCAACAGGGTCTGGTGAGTGCCAAGATTTCTTTTTGTGTGTACCACTTATGGAACTAATTGGATCATGCTCTGATGTGTATGAACTCTTATTTGTGTTGGTTTGGGGGGCCCTTTGGGAAAGAATCCAGTGTCAGTTGATGTCAGGTACTACCAGTGACAGGCCCTGGGCAATCTGTTTGGAGCTACGAATCAATATACAGTTTGTGACTGTTTCTGCTGTGCCTGGGAGTGGGGGCAGGGACCCAATAGGGCACCAAGGCCAGTTTCCACCAGCGTCAAGTTTAGGGGCAGGTCATCAAAAGCCCTAGGCTTTCCAAGATGTGCCTTCACTTGTTAGCTGTCTGTGCTGAGTTTGAAGCCACTCATCAACAGTTTCAGGGTACACCAAGGTCAGCCACCATCTGCCACATGCTCATGGAATTTTGTGGTGGGGCTGGGTCCCAGGGATTCATCAGGATTAGGCCAGCAGTGTTCATCATCCCCACACTAACCAGGGTTTGAGCTTTTGAAGAAAGGGTTCTGCACAAGAGGTGGCTCTGGTCTGGAATGTGCAAGAAAAATGGCCCCCCAAAGAGTCACACAACTCAGTTTTTCCAAGAGTTTTCTCAGACTTCCTGGAGTCTTATGCACTGGAAAACCAGAATGGCAATACTGAGGAGTACAGGCGCAGCTGGGTGGGTCCCCCTATACCAATGCAGATCAGAGGGGACTATTCACCTCAAGAAAGATGGTATCTGTGGGTGGTGCAGAAGAAGGACCTAGCCCATGGACCCCACTGGCCACACAGCCCTGTCAGACAAGACTCTAGTATACTCTGACCCTCACTCCCTTCACTGGATTCCACAGCAAGTAGCTGTGAAGAAGATCCTGTGTACCTACCTGCCCTTCAGGAGAGCACCTGGATCTCTAGCAATCTCCCCTCGGGCCCTGATGGACAGAATCTCCACTGATCTCCACCACCAAATGTTATATGGGCACCACTCTACAGTTCTGTTGATCTGGACTGAGGACCCACTTTTTTTCAGGGGGAGAATCTTTGCAGCTGAGATATCACTCTAGATAGCCCCATACATGGGGACAGTGCCAGTCCTCCTCGGGTCCCTTGCCCTTTCTACCAGTCTTGATGTGGCTTCTGTAAATCCTTGGCTGTAAGACTCCTATTCAGCTCCTCTTCCACTGGTTATTCTGGTCAATTATACTACAGTTCAGTTGTAATTCCAGATTGAGTCTGGGAGGAGGTGAATACAACCTCCACCTACTCTGCCACCATCTTTAGTCTCAATTAAATATTTAACTTTTAAACTATTAAGCCATTAACATAGTTTTGCATATTGGATATGCTAGCTTTTACCTGAAAGCAAGGTCATGGAACAGAAATAAGACAAATGAAGGTTAAAAAACCACACAGTCTAGCAAAATGGGCTTCAGAATTAGAAAACCTCCATTCAGTCCTGGAAATCTGAGACTACGACAGGCTATTAAATTTTGTGATCTCTTGGGCCCTCAGTTTTCTCATCTTTAAAATGGAGCCTGTAATACCTCCTTTACAGGGTTGTTATGAGGAATAAATTAGATAATCTGTGTCTGGCGCATTGGTTAGCACTCAATAAATGAAAGCTATTATTGTTAACAGGCAAACAATAAAAAGATAAAACACTGGAGCTTCCCGAAAAAGACAGAACTATGGCATATACTGGAAGGGGTCCTGAATGCTCAAGGCAGCGTGTGGCAAATAGATGCTGGAGCATTGGGGGAACAAATTATTTGTAACATCGACCTGTTCATTTCCCTCGGGAATGTTCTCCACAGATATCTACTCTGCCTGCTTCTTCACTTCATCCAGGTCTTGCTCCAATGTCAGCCTACTGAGATCCCTGTTATTCAAACAATAGCTTTATCATTATTTATGCCTTGACTTTATCATCACCTGAAAGGTATTTTTTTAGTCTCTCCTTCTCTCTCTCTCTCTCTCTCTTTCTCTCTCCTCTCTCTCTCTCTCCCTCTCTCTCTCTCTCTCTCTCTCTCTCTCTCTCTCCTGTGCCCCAACCAGAATGAGAATGTAAGTTTTATAAGACCATAAACATCGACTGTTTATTGCTATATTCCAGGACCTCATAACTCCCACATAGCATGTGCTTAATATTCTTTGATTAGTGAATAAAATCTTGCTTAATGAAGCCTAAATAATATTCGGGGTGGTCATTTTACCAAGTATGTGAAAAGACAGAAAGAGAGAGAGGATAAAAGTCACAGTTGTTGCCTTCTAGAACAAAATAATTCCACATTTATCTCCTCCTAGCCTTTCTTTCTACACACCATTTAATTCTCATCCAACACAGTATCTACTGTGTAAAAGGCACTCAGGACATGAAGGGCCTTCATAAACATTTTGAATGTTTAAAATTGTCTCTTCTGAAAGTGGTTTTGGTCCTTAGTAGAATCTAGGATGCCACTGCCCATATTCTAGCTCTTAATGAAAGCAAATGGGCAAGTCACACACTGTAAAATTGTAAAGCAGGCCCTATTTATCTTTGATATTACTCTACTTCCTCCATCAAGATGCCTTTCAGCCTTCATCACTACAATATGATCATCAAACTATTCCTTGGCTACTTAAGCCAATGCAACACCTCACCAAGCCTGATCATCCATGGGAGTCACCCAATGCCCAGAACTTTTCTAAATTCGATGTCTCCATGAATTTTATCACCTTCAAATTACAAGAAGGAGGTCACATATTTTCCCTTTTTACACAGAGCTATGACTCTTACTGGATATTTTTCCACCTAAACTTATCTAAGTACAGCACAGTATTCCAACTGAAGGCACTGTAAGTCACTCAGAATACTCTAAAACAAGGATGTATGAAATCACAACACCAAGTTTCAATTAAATTAACTTCCATTCTAGTGATTTGCAACAACCAACATATTTCTCTAATAGGAGATAGTAATTTTTAATGCCTTTCACTGTAACTTTTGCACTACAATCTATTTTGCAAAAGTCCAAATTTCAAATGAAACTTTTGACTCCAGTGAAACATTATACCAGCATCTCTGTAAAATCATACACGATTCCATTTCAAATAGCAAAGTATTTGAGATGTAACATCAGGTTGCAATTATCTATAGCAAACCCATAGAAGCAATTCTCTATGCAATTAATCCTGCCAATACAAATTTCCAATGCTAGTGAAAGTTCTTAGTGAGACCAGGCACCTTCTACTAAAACAAAATCCTGAGCTGGTTGAAATAGGAAATTAATATAGACATGTTACAGGGGGGAGATGGTTGTGGCTTAACACTTATTTTTAAGCATTTCTTAAGAAAGATAAAAGCTCATACAAATTTACTAGAAGGTGGTTTGGGGACTTGTAAGGATTTTTGTTGTGCATTGCAGATTGAAGTTTGGCTAAAGAAACAAGAAATATTAAGGTGAATTCTAGTGTGGGGGAAATATCAGGCTATGTTCTTGTTTTAAAATTCATTTCTTAGAAAACTGTGTTCTTTTTTTTATTTATTTTGAGAGAAAGAGATTGATCAATTGCCTCCTGCACGCCCCGACCTGGGATGGAATCTGCAACCAGGTATGTGCCCTGACCACGAATTGAAACTGCTACCTTCTGGTGCATGGGATGATGCTCCAAACAACTGAGCCATGCCAGCCAGGGCCAGAACTGTGTTCTTAAAAGCATTAAACCTGAGTTAATCAGAAGCTCATAGTACACAACTAGTTTTTGACATCTGAGTTGTTTTACAAAAATATTATATCCTAACAGATTAAGCTATAAATGTTCTACAGGGTATTTGTTGCATAAAATATCACAAACCACCAAAAGAAAAGAGAAGTAGAAGGAGAACCATCCAGCATTAACTTTTGGGAGACTTAGAACATGAGAATTAAATCTGAGCAGTTTTCTTTATATAGCCCTAAGTGAATTAATTCCCTCATTATAAATGCTTCCATGGTGCTGGCTTTCTTTTAGTTGACTTAAATATGTCTGTTGCCCTGGCCGGTTTGGCTCAGCAGTTGGAGCTTTGGCCTGCTGATCAGAGAGTCCTGGGTTTGGTTCCCGCTAGGGGCACATACCAATAAATAAATAAATAAATAAATAAATAAATAAATAAATAAGTCTATCAACCCCTAATAATGCAGCTTGTACTTAGTATTTATGGATATTCTAGCTATAGGGCACAAAGTGGACCCTACTGCATTACTGCCTCCATCTGAAAGAATCCTACAGAACATACTGCTATTCATTTACTCTGTCTATTCAATAAATATTTAGTGGGCCCTGGCCAGTTGGGCTTGGCGGTTGAGCGTCAGCCTACGGACCAGAGAGTCTCAGGTTCGGTTCCCACTAAAGTCATGTACCACCCACACACAAAAAAAGATTGAGTTTTGCCCTGGCTGGTTTGGCTCAGCAGTTAGAGCACCAGCCTGTGGTCCAGAGAGGCCCGGGTTCAGTTCCCACTAAGGGCATGTACCTCGGTTGCATTTTGGCCCTGGCCCTGGTTGGGTCGTGGGGGTGGCAACCACTCGATGTGTCCCTTTCACGTCAATGTTTCTCTCTCTCTCTCTTCCTCTCTCTCCCTCACACTCTATCTGAATAAAAAATGGAAAAATGTCCTCAAGTGAGGATAAATAAATAAATAAATAAATATTTAGTGGGTGCTAGATTGGATTCCAATCTTAGCTATGCTACTTACTAACTACATAATAATAACTCAAGTTACTTAATTTCTATAATTTCCCTGTGCTTCAAGTTATCCATCTATAAAATGGGAGCATTAATAGTATACTTCATAAGATTGCCTAAGAATTAAATGAGTTAATATACCTAAAGCACTGAGAATAGTGACTGGCACATACTTGAACCTAGTAAGCTTCTGTTGTTTATTTAATTCAAATTACATTCTAAGTTGTCTATATAAAGTGCCAATGGATGGGTAAATAATAGCAATAGAACTATATGACATGTCTATAAACACAGTAAAACTCATATTAAAGTATCTGATTCTAACAGTTATAAATGCTAAATGACAAAATATAATATCACTATCCCAGGCCTAAACTCTACACATAGTTTTCTCATTTTGAGTCACTGCCAAGTCTCAACTTTCTTACTAAAATGAGTTCTAATAAAAATAGTTTTGCTGTATTAACAGGTTGTCTGATGAAATATTGGGCATTCAAAACAGCACATGTATTATGACTCCATTTAGGAATAGTATTGACTATCAGGAAGAATAAATAAGGATTGTATTCGGTGCTAGTGTTATAGGTGAGATGGTTTTCTTTTTTACTATGATCTATATTTTCAAATAGTCCACATATTCTTGGTTCATATTCCCACTTTAAAAAAAAAAAAAAGATTAGCCCTGGCCGGTTTGGCTCAGCGCTTAGAGCATCGGCCTGCGGTCCGGAGAGACTCGGGTTCGGTTCCCGCTAAGGGCACTTACTTCGGTTGCAGTTTGTCCCCGGCTCTGGTTGGTTGTGCGGGTGGCAGCCACTCGATGTGTCCCTTTCACGTCGATGTTTCTCTCTCTCTCTCTTCCTCTCTCTCCCTCCCACTCTATCTGTACAAAAAATGGAAAAATGTCCTCAGGTGAGGATATAAATAAATAAATAAATAAATAAATAAATAAATAAATAAATAAAAATAAATTTAAAAAAAAAGATTAGAGAGATTCCAAAATGGCGGCGGAGTGAACGGAAGCTACACGGACCATCTCCCAGAACCAAACTGGAATTACAACTATAACACAGACAAATCGATGGGAAAAACCAACAGAAAAGCAGCTTGCGAGGACCATATAACCAGGGACACTGACTCCATCCTGGTAGGCTTGCGAAGGCTCAAGACGGGGGCTGGGAGCCCACGGTCAGCAGCTCGGCAGCGGCCTTAGCTGGGAGAGGCACTCTCGGGTTACACTCCCAGGCGGCTCCAAAGCACAGAGCCGGGACAGAGGCTAAACAAGCCACAGTCACTAACCTAGGGCTCCGGCACAGGGAGGGCAGACTGGACTGGAACTGTGTTGGGACACTCTGGATTTGAGGGCACTCAGTGCTTGTGCTGAGTGGTAGCCACACAGGACAGTGGCCATATTGCTCCTGCCCAGGGTTCTGGAGAGAGGCAGCAGCCCCTCCCTCAGAGATCCAACCCCACCCTGTGGGCCATTGAAGTGCTAATTAAAGCTCATTAACAACCAGCAACTGCCCCACCCTTGGGAAATCCCCTTATGCTGAGCACCTGAGGGAGTTTTTCAATCAACTGACAACCCAAAACTCATCAAGTAACCTCGACTGCTAGCCTCCAGGCAAAAAGCTAGAGGATAACAGTACCTTTCCTGGGTTAGCAACTTTAACTTGACAGTGGTGTATAACATGGCTACTCACTCGCTCATCTAAACCCAGAAGAGGGAGCCACAAACAGCAGAACACCAACAACCACAGGAAAAACTTGACAGGATCCAAAGCCCACAGTGATAGCCAAAATGGTGAAACACAGAAACAGAAGCCAAATGAAAGAGTAAGAGACCTCCACCAAAGATGAGATCAATGTGGAGCAGTTAGGCATGTTAACAGAGCTAGAATTCAGAGCCATGATCTTGAGGAAGCTGAACAGCATGAGTAAGGACATAGAGACACTGAAAATAAGCCAATTGGAAATTAAAAACCATCAAGAAGAGATAAAAAATTACATATCAAAAATGAAAAACACATTGGAAGGTTTAAAAAGCAGAGTAGAGGAAGCTGAGGACTGGATCAGTGAATTAGAAGACAGGGTAGAAAAAATGAACCAATCAGAAAAACATAAGAAAAAAACATTTAAAACACAGGAAGACAGCTTAAGAGAACTGTAGGACAACTGGAAACGTAATAATATTCGCATCATAGGAGTCCCCGAAGAAGAAGAAAATGAGAAAGGGATAGAGAATATATTCAAAAAAATAATGACAGAAAACTTCCCTAATTTGGTGAGGGAAGAAGGCATTCAAGATCAAGAAGCACAGAGAGTCCCAAGTAAGAAGAACCCAAACAGGCCCACACCAAGACACATAGTAATTAAAATGCCACAAATTAAAGACAAAGAGAGAATCCTAAAAGCAGCAAGAGATAAGCAACAGGTTACCTGCAAGGGAAACCCCATAAAGCTCTCAGCTGACTTCTCACAAGAAACACTACAGGCCAGAAGGGAATGGCATGAAGTAATCAAGGTCATGAAAAACAAGGATCTGAATCTAAGACTACTCTACCCAGCAAGTCTATAATTCAAAATAGAAGGTCAAATAAAGAGCTTCCCAGACCAAAAAAGGCTAAGGGAATACATTAGCACTGAACCAGCCCTCCAAGAAATGTTAAAAGGACTGCTGTAATTAGCAGGAGAAATGGAAAGAAAAATAGAACCACACTAAACAAAAATGGCAATAAATAAATACATATCAATAATCACCTTAAATGTAAATGGATTGAATGCTCCCATAAAAAGACACAGAGCAGCTGATTGGATAAGAAAGCATGACTCATCTATATGTTGTTTACAAGAGACCCACCTCACAACAAAAGACTCACATAGGTTGAAAGTGAAGGGATGGAAAAAAATTTTCCAAGCAAATAGAAAGCAAAAAAAAGCTGGGGTAGCAATACTCATATCTGATAAAATAGATTTCAAAATGAAGACCATAACTAGAGACAAAGAAGGCCGCTATATTATATTGAAAGGATGTATCCAACAGAAAGATATAACCTTGATAAACATATATGCACCCAATATAGGAGCACCAACATGTATTAAAAATCTTCTGGAGGACTTCCAAGGAGAAATTGACAGCAATACAATCATAGCAGAGGATTTCAACACCCCGTTGACAGCACTGGATAGATCCTCTAGACAAAAAATTAGCAAGGAAACAGAGACTCTAAATGAAGCACTGGACCAAATGGATTTAATAGATATCTACAGAGAATTACACCCCAAAACTACAGAATTCGCATTCTTCTCAAGTGCACATGGGACATTCTCAAAGATAGACCACATGATAGGACACAAACTAAGTCTCTACAAGTTCAAGAATATTGAAATTATATCAAGCATCTTCTCAGATCACAATGGCATGAAACTAGAAGTCAATTGCAACAAGAACATGCAAAGACATTTCAACACATGGAGGCTAAATAGCATGTTATTAAACAATGAATGGGTCACCGAGGAAATCAAGTTAGCAATTTAAAAATTCCTGGAAACCAATGAAAATGAACACACAACAACACAAAATATATGGGATGCAGCGAAAGCAGTTCTGAGAGGGAAGTTCATAGCACTACAGGCCTACCTCAAAAAAACAAGAAAAATTTCTAATTGACTGTCTAACCTCACAACTTAAAGAATTAGAAAGCAAACAAAAAGAAAACCCCAGAGCAAGTAGAAGGAAAGAAATAGTAAAGATCAGAGCAGAAATAAATGACATAGAGACCAATAAAACAATTCAAAGGGTCAATGAAACAAAGAGCTGGTTTTTTTGTAAAGATAAACAAGATCGACAGACCCTTAGCTAGACTCACCAAGAAACAAAAAGATAGAACCCAAATACACAAAATGAGAAAAGAAAGAGGATAAGTAACAACCAACACCACAGAAATACAAAAGATCGTTAACAGCTACTATGAACAACTATATGGCAACAAATTCGACAATCTAAGTGAAATGGACAAATTTCCAGAAACACACAGTCTCCCAAAACTGGACCTCGAAGAGATAGAAAACTTAAACAGACCTATAACAACTAAGGAAATTGAAGAGGTAATCAAGACTCTCCCAGCAAACAAAAGCCCAGGCCCAGATGGCTTCACGGGGGAGTTTTACCAAACATTCAAAAAAGAACTAACACCCATTCTCCTCAAACTATTTCCAAAAATTCAAGAAGAAGGAAGACTACCAAACACGTTCTATGAGGCCAGCATAATTCTGATTCCAAAACTAGAAAAAGACACTACAAAGAAAGAAAACTACAGGTCAATATCCCTGATGAACATAGACGCCAAAATCCTGAACAAAATATTAGCAAATCGGATCCAGCAATACATCAAAAAAATTATTCACCATGACCAAGTGGGATTCATTCCAGGGATGCAAGGCTGGTACAATATTCACAAATCAATAAATGTGATACACCACATAAACAAAATGAAGAATAAAAACCACATGATCACATCAATAGATGCTGAAAAAGCATTCGACAAAATCCAGCATCCATTTCTGATAAAAACGCTCAGCAATGTGGGAATAGAGGGATCATACCTAGACATAATAAGGGCCATATATGAAAGACCTACAGCCAACATCATACTCAATGGACATAAACTAAAACACTTCCATTAAGAACAGGAACAAGACAGGGATGCCCACTTTCGCCACTCTTATTTAACATAGTACTGGAAGTCTCAGCCACAGCAATCAGACATGAGGAAAAAATAAAAGGGATCCAAATTGGAAAGGAGGAAGTGAAACTGTCAGTATTTGCAGATGACATGATATTATACATAGAAAACCCTAAAGACTCCATCAAAAATCTACTAGAGTTAATCAATGAATTTGGCAAAGTAGCAGGATACAAAATTAATGTCAAGAAATCGATGGCATTCTTATACACCAATGATGAACTCACAGAAAGAGAAACTGAAAAAACAACCCTATTTACCATCGTGCCAAAAAAATTAAGATACCTAGGAATAAACTTAACCAAAGAAGTAAAGGACCTATTCACAGAAAGCTACAGGTCATTGAAAAAAGAAATAGAGGAAGATATAAAAAAGTGGAAGCACATACCCTGTTCATGGACTGGAAGAATTAACGTAATTAAAATGTCCATACTACCCAAAGCAATCTATAGATTCAATGCAATCCCCATCAAAATACCAACGACATATTTCACAGGACTAGAACAAATACTTCAAAAGTTCATATGAAACCAAAAAAGACCTTGAATAGCCACAGCAATCTTGAAAAAGAAGGACAAAGTAGGTGGGATCACAATGCCAGATATCAGGTTATACTACAAAGCGACTGTAATCAATACAGCCTGGTACTGGCACAAGAACAGGCAGATAGACCAGTGGAACATAACTGAAAACCCAGAAATGGACCCAAGGCAATATGCTCCATTAATATTTGACAAAGGTGGCAAGAGCATACAGTGGAGTAAAGACAGCCTCTTTAATAAATGGTGTTGGGAAAATTGGACAACTACATGCAAAAAAAATGAAACTAGACCATCAACTTACACCATACACAAAAATAAACTCACAATGGATAAAAGATTTAAATGTGACCCGTGAATCCATAAAAGTTCTAGAAGAAAATGTAGGCAACAAAATTTCAGACATCATACGCAGCAGAATTTTCACTGATACATCACCTAAGGCAACAGAAACAAAGGAAAAAATGAACACATGGGACTATATCAAATTAAAAAGCTTCTGCGCAGCAAAGGAAACAATCACCAAAATGGAAAGGCAACCCACTGTATAGGAGAACATCATTGCCAATGATGTATCAGTTAAGGGGTTAATTTCCAATATATAGAGAGTGCTCATACAACTCAACAAAAGGAAGACAAAAAAAAAAAAAAAATTAAAAAATGGGCAGAGGAGCTGAATAGACACCTCTCCAAGCAGGACACACAAATGGCCAAGAGACATATGAAGAAATTCTCAACATCACTAATCATCAGAGAGATGCAAATTAAAACAACAATGAGGTATCACCTCACACCTGTCAGCATGGCCACTATCAACAAATCATCAACCAACAAGTGTTGGCGAGGGTGTGGAGAGAAGGGGACTCTAGTACACTGCTGGTGGAAATGCAGACTGGTGCAGTCACTATTGAATACAATATGGTATTACCTCAAAAATTAAAACTTGAGCCCTGGCCGGTTTGGCTCAGCGGTTAGAGCGTCCGCCTGTGGTCCAGAGAGACCCGGGTTCGGTTCCCGCTTAGGGCACGTACCTCGGTTGCAGTTTGTCCCCGGCCCTGGTTGGTCGTGCGGGTGGCAGCCACTCGATGTGTTCCTTTCACATCGATGTTTCTCTCTCTCTCTCTGTTCCTCTCTCTCCCTCCCACTCTACCTGAACAAAAAATGGAAAAATGTCCTTGGGTGAGGATAAAAAAAAAAAAACTTGAACTTCTATTTGACCCAGTGATCCCGCTTCTAGGAATATACCCTAAGAAGTCTGAAACACCAATCAGGAAGAATATATGTACCCCCATGTTCATAGCAGCACTATTTACAATAGCTAATATCTGGAAACAGCCCAAGTGTCCACCAGTAGACGAACGGATAAAAATGCTGTGGTACAATATACACAATAGAGTACCGTGCAGCGCTAAGAAAGAAAGATCTCATCCTTTGAGACGACATGGAGAGACCTGGAAAGTATTATCCTAAGTGAAACAAGCCAAGCAGAAAAAGACAAATACCACATGATCTCACTTATATACGGAATATAATGAACATAACAGTCTGAGGAATACAGTAGACCCAGAAACATGGAAGTAGGGCACAGACTGACATCCCTCAGAAGAGGGGGTGGGGGTTGGGGGAGGGAAGAGATAAACCACAGAACTTATATGCATGTATGCATGACCAATGGACATGGACAACTAAGCCAGGGACGGGGTGGGAGTGGGGTGGGGGGGTGCTAATGGGGTATAAAAGGAGAAATATCTGTAACAAAAAAATAAATTAAAAATTAAAAAAAAAATAAAAAAGATTAGCCTTGGCCGGTTTAGCTCAATGGTTAGAGCGTCAACCTGCAAACCAAAGAATCGCAGGTTTGATTCCTGGTCAAGAGCACTTACCTAGGTTGCAGGTTTGATCCTCAGCCCCAGTTGGGGTCGTGTGAGAGGCAACCAATCAATGTGTCTCTCTCACGTAGATGATTCTCTCTTTTTCTCCCTCACTCCCACCCTCCCTTCCACTCTACCTAAAAATCAATGAAAACATACCTCAGGGTGAGGATTAACCAAAAAGAAAAAAAGGGAGAAAGAAAAGAAATAAAGAAAAGAAAAAGATTATTTTAATTTTAAGGACCTACACAAACTAACTTTCTTAACTGATTATTTTAAGTTTTAGGCAAGCTGTTGTCGTTGATATTGAACTCAATGAATTACTGAAACAACATTCCTAGTTAATATTTGTCAATAAGTTTGGGGAGTGGGGTCTGTTATTATGACACAAGGGTTTCTCTGGCATTCTCAAAGTTAAACGATATTCAGTATCACTTAAAAATATCAGTTAAAAAATATTCAGTATCACTTTTCTTTTTTTTCAAAATTGAAATTACTAATATTAACTAACAGTGGCAATATAGTTTTACCAAAACTAACTATAGATATAGATAAGCAAAAAATAGAAAACAATGTCTTAAATTGAGTTGCTGTTACACCAGTGATTTACAATGATATCTACTTAAGCATTCACCCAAAGTAATACATGGCCCAAAGAAAGTGTCTCTCACATGCTTCATAACTCATGTTACGCCATGCTGAATATGTTCAGCCTTATGTATTTCAGCCTTATGTATTTTAGTTATATGAGCCATCTTTTACTTTTAAGAAAAGTACAAAAATGCAATAAAGCTACTTTTAACAAGGCATTGTCCTGAACTCAGGCTTTATTATCCCACTTAGTACATTGTTCTTGAGATCAAAGTTCTTTATTATCCTTTCCAAGATGACACCAATCTGTCCCATAGTATCCTGTTCAATATCTTCCATTTAAAATTTTCTCTGCTTTCAAATCAAAGGAAATATTAAGGTACATGATGTGTCTCTGAAGATCTAAGACTCCAAATGCTTTGGGCCTTTAGAAGTGTAACTATAAAGAAACCACAAAGGATTACAAAGCAGTATGAAATATTAGCCACAGTTCTTGTACAGAATATAAGCCAAAGGAGGATATTTGGCTTGAGGGACTCCATGATTTATTACTGTTCAACCAACCTCCAAAGAAAATATTGCAATGTCTCAGAAATAGACTTTAGAAATATCTCTAGGTGTCAACCACAAGAGAGAGGGAGAAAATGACTTAGCATATAGACTGAGTCTATCACAGTCAATAATACCATAAAAGCATAATACAAAATATTTCCAAGTCCCCTTTGGCTAGTAAGAGAGACCAGGATCTAAGCTCATAAGCTCTTAAGATCCTGATTTACTGTCACCGTTTTCAACACACTGGTTCACTTGCTCATAATAAAGTTGAAATCGTGATACTCCTTTTATAAGAAATAATCATTCTACTTTCATGCTTCCTGGTTCAGGAATCAAAAACTAGCTGGAGAAACATGGTGTCGAGCATGTGGCTGTGTGGTAGGAATACAAATGCAGAGCATGTGGCAGTGACAGATTGCTGATACACCAAACTCTGCTACTGACAGAACAGGGACTGCTTTTATACTAGTTATTATCTTAGTAATGAAAATCCCAACTACTCAGCCATGAAAAAGAAGGAAGTCCTGCCATTTGCAACATCATAGATGGCCCTTGAGTACATTATGCTGAGTAAAATAAATTAGACAGAGAAAGAAAACAACCACATGATATCACTTATATGTGGTATCTACAAAAACCAAACACAGACCCTGGCTGGGGAGCTCAGTCAGGTAGAGCCTCATCCTGATATGCCAAGGTTATTGGTTCAGTCCCTGTCCCTGGTCAGGGTACATACAAGAATCAACCAATGAATGTATGAATATACAAATGAGTGAGACAACAAATTGATGTCTCTCTCTCTCTCTCTTTTCCATCAATAAATTTAAAAAGTATTTGAAAAAGCCAAATACATAGAAACATAAAATAGTGGTTACCAGCGACTAAGGGTCTGGTAAATGGGGTAATGTTGGTCAAAGAGTACAAACTGCCAATTTATAAGATGAATAAATACATCATGATGATCATAGTTAATAATACTATATTATATACTTGAAAGTTGCTAAGAAAGTAGGTCTTAAATATTCTCACCACAAAAAAACAACAACTGATAATTAAATGACATGATGAAGGTGTTAGGTAATGTTACAGTGGTAATCATTTTGCAATATGTAAGTGTATCAAATCAATACATTGTACAATGTCCTATGTCAAGTACATTTTAACAAAGCTGGAAATCCCAACCACGGATGATGATTATAACATACTACTTCTTTAGGAACTATGGCTTATTATAACTGATAAGACAACCCTTGCTTTCTATTTCTTCATTGGTATTTTGTGTTGCTTAATTTATTTATTTTGTTGTTGTTGTTGTTGTTCATCATCACCCGAGGATATTCTTCCATTGATATTTTTAGATAGAGTGGAAGGGAGAGAGGAAAAAGGAGAGAGGGAGAGAGAGAGACATCAATGTGAGAGAGACACATCAATTAGTTGCCTGCTGCATGACCCCTACCAGAGCCAATGATCAAACCTGCAATCCAGGCACATGCCCTTGACCAGGAATCAAACCTTCAACTTTTCAGGGCTGACACTCTGACCACTGAGCCAACCTGACCAGAGCATTGCTTAATTTTTAAACATTACACTAATAACTAACATCTTCCAGACTCACTGGGAAAAGAAGCTAATCAGAAAGATTAAGGGATTGCCCTGGCTAGTAGCTCAGTTGGTAAGACTGTCATTCCATGGGAAAAAGGTTGCAGATTTGATTCCAGGTCAAGGTACAATCCTAATGTGCGGGTTTGATCCTGGTGGGCGCTTGTACAGGTGGCAACGCATTGATGTTTCTCTCTCATATCAATGTCTGTCTATCTATCTATCTATCTATCTATCTATCTATCTATCTATCTATCATCAATCTATCTCCCTTCCTCTCTCTATAAAAAATCAATTTAAAAAATATCCTTAAATGGGGATTAAAAAAAATTTTTTTTAAATATAAAGAATTGCCCTGGCCGGTCTTGCTCAGCAGGTAGAGCATCGCCCACAGACCAGAGAGTCCGGGTTCAGTTCCTGCTAAGGGCATGTACCTCGGTTGCAGTTCGTTCCCAGCCCCTGTTGGGGTCATGTAGGTGGCAACCAGTTGGTGTGTCTTTCTCTCTTCCTCCCTCTCTCCCTCCCAATCTATCTGAGGATAAATGCAAAAATGTCCTCGAATGAGGATTTAAAAAAAAAAAAAGAAGAAGAAGAATATAAAGGATCATCCAGCCAGTGTGGCTCAGTTGGTTAAGTGTCATCCCATGGACCAAGAGTTCACCAATTCAATTCCTAGTCAGGACATATGCCCAGGTTTTGGGCTCCATCCCCAGTGAAGGGCATGCAGGAAGCAGCCAATCGATGTTTATATTTCTCTCTCCCTTTCCCTTCCTCTCTCTAAAATCAATAAAAACAAAAGTACCACAAAAAAGAATATAAGGGATTGACTTTGATTTTTCTGTGATAATTCTGTTAAAGTATATACTACCAAGACAACTGTACTTAAGTATTATTAAATAGTCTTCATTCACCCACATCTATTTATCACACATTTTGGGGACATTTATCTATTTTTGCTCTGGGGATACAAGAATAAAGAAGAAAGGAATGAGGTTCTGGGTTTAGATGACCTAGTTGAAAGGCATAATTTTGAGTTATATCTTAAAATCTTAAGATTATTATTATAATTAAACAACTCAGATTTTGTAATAATTCCAATAGCCAATCAAGGGTTTTTTTAATTCTGAAATTTTAAAAATGTGCCTTCAGTCAATACTAAGAAAATGCTTTATTTCATATCACTACATGTAAAGTCAAAGAGAACGTAAATAAATAGCTAGATAGATGTTTTTATTTTTTATTTATTTATTTTTTTTTTATCCTCACCCGAGGACATTTTTCCATTTTTTCCTCAGATAGAGCGGGAAGGAGAGAGAGGAAGAGAGAGAAACATCGATGTGAAAGGGACACATCGAGTGGCCGCCACCCACACGACCCAACCAGGGCCGGGGACAAACTGCAGCCAAGGTACATGCCCTTAGCGGGAACCGAACCCGGGTCTCTGTGGACCGCAGGCTGACGCTCTAACCGCTGAGCCAAACCGGCCAGGGCTAGATAGATGTTTTTAAATTGCTCTGAATTTAAAGAAAAAAAGTTTTCTCCTGCTAGGTAACCATAAAATAGTGTAAGTAATGTTGTTATAAGTAAAAGCTGCCCACAAAAAAGTCATGATTTTTTGCCACTTCATAAAAAATACTATCTACATACTAATGCCTTAAACCATGGATTACAGAAATAATTTATTACCAAACTGACACCTTCGTTTCTATCCCCAGAATAGAAAACAATTGTTAAACTCATAAGAATGAGAACAAACATTAATTTGCAAAAAAAGCTGTTTATTACATTCACAGCTGGAGGCTAATAAACAGTGGAAATATATTTTCCACTATAGTCCAACTCAAATGATAGTGTCTACATCTTCATTTAGCAGAAACTGAGACTAAAAGAAAGAGATTAATCTCTAAATCCCTGCCATTCATCATCAAGGGCAAATTAGGTAAACTCCTTCTTATTTTACCATTTCAATAATTCATTAGATTCTCCTGCAAAGACTGTATCGGTTAAATCTCTAAGAGTAAATGTCTTTACAATTGAATACATGTGAGGTAGTTTAAATAACTGACACTTATATTTCATGAACTAAGTTATAGCCGAACCGAATGAGTTGAAACATCATTCAACTACCAAATTCAGTCCTGACTAAAACTGAGAGAAGAGGGACTTTTGTCTTTGGGGTTGTCTCATGTCCTTGTCTTGCTTTCACTCACCTCTTCACTTTCCTGCACTCCAGCTTCCTGATCCTGGGCAATCCTCTGGATGTCGGTGACTGCACTCCAGAGTTAACTCCTGTTTCTTCCAGTCCTTTGAGGGCTCATATTATTTTTTTAAAAGCAGTTTTAATTAATTCCCCCTAAAATGTGGCGAATAGCTTGGTCTGTATTTACTCTCCCAGGAGTAGTTGCCTTTTAAGGACAAATGGTGGGGACAAGAACAAATGGTCATTAGTGCTAAGGAATCAGTTTTTTATTGTGATAATTCAGGAAGTATAACAAATCAAAATTTTATAAATTAAGCAGTTTGCATAGGGCAGAAAATACTGGACTGAAAGACTTCTTAGGTAACCCCACACTCCAACAGGGTTTCTCTTGTTTAAGGTTAATAAGTAGACTTGCCCGGCTAGTGTGGCTCAGTGGTTGAGCGTCGACCCATGCACCAAGAGGTCAATGGTTCGATTCCCAGTCAGGGCATATGCCCAGGTTGTGGGCCCAATCCCCAGTGAAGGTGATGTAGGAGGCGGCCAATTGATGTTCTCTCTCATCGATGGTTCCTTCTCTCTCTCCCTCTCCCTTCCTCTCTCTCTAAAATCAATAAAGAAAAAAAAATTTTTTTAATAAGTAGACTTAATCACTCCTTCTACTTCTTTGGTACACTATAAATCTGTTTATTTTACTCAGTTGTAAAGTACTTCATATATTCATTCAACACTCAAATGTTTGTCAAGTGGATACTGTGTTCCAGGCACCAGCTGGGCCTAAAGGTGTGGTGCTGGAAAAAGATTGGACCTGCAATCGTGGAGCTTCGAGTGGTAAAAACCATACAGTATAAAAGTAAAAAGAAATAAGTGAATGAGATAATTTCTTATTATGAAAGGTCTATGAGGAAACAAATAAGGTGCTGAGGTAGCATGTGCCTGGGAGAGGCTCCTTGAGAAAAACATGGTCGGGGAGTTCTCTCTGCAGAGCTGATTTTGACCTAAGACCTTAAAAGGTACAATGAGCCAGCCAGAGAAGCTGCTGGGGTAACAGCCTTTCAGGCAGAGGGAATGGCGCATGCAGAGAGAGGCCCTACCACAGGAAGCAATTTGGCATGTTACAAGTACAGAAGGGAGGCCGGTGTGTGGGAGCATCAGAGGAGGCCAAACATGCCATAAGTTGGAGACACAGACAGGAGTCTGGATTTTCTACTCTGTGACAGTGGAAAGTTATGAAAAGAATGAACAATATGGGAGATGGGGTCCAGGTCTGATGTATGTTTTAATAGATCATTTGACCAGTTCACCTAGCCAAGTGTCTTTTTTCATCTTAGTGGCTAAGAGAGCAAGCTTTGGTATTGCACTGCCTGGGTCAAAATCCTGCCTCCACCACTTACATAGCGGTGACTTTTGACTAGTTTCATAACCACCATGTCGTCATTTTTTAAACAATAGTGCTTATAAGATGTGTACTTCCTCATAAAAACAGAACTCTGGGTTCTGTCTCTTGTGCCTCACTAAAACCGAACCCAGTCTTCTTGGTTTCAGTAAATGCCTCCACCCCTCCTAATTCATTTGCTCAATCAAACTCTAGTTTATCTCTTCCCCTCATATCCCACATCTAATTTATCAGTCATTTTTACCTTCAAAAAAGTAGCATCTAAACCTTACCACTTGTTATATATTAAATCTGTGTGTCTCCTCAAAACTCCTATGTTGATTCTAAGATGGCTGCAGGGTAGGTGGAAGCTGCACTCACCTGCTCCCAGCCCCACACCGAATTTACAGCTAAATTATAGAGCAATCAACCTGAATAACCCTAAGGCTAGCTGAACTGAAATATTGTAACCGAGGACATACAGCAGTCACACCGAGACTGGTAAGAAGGGCAGAGGCGTGGAAAGGACTGGCTCCTACACCTACATGCAGTGGCTGAGAAGCCAGAGTGATATCTCAGCTACAAAACTTCCTCAACCCCTGAATAGCCTCAGCTATCTTGAGAAAGAAAAACAAAGTTGGAGGTATCACATTACCTGATATCAAACTATACTACAAGCCCATAATAATCGAAACAGCATGGTATTTGTACAAGAACAGGCATATAGATCAATAGAATAAAATAGAGAGCACAGAAATCAACCCACAGCTTTATGGTCAATTAATACTTGACAAAGGAGGCAAGAACATACAATGGAGTAAAGACAGTCTCTTCAATAAATGGTGTTGGGAAAATGGGACACATACATACAAAAAATTGAAACTAGACCACCAACTACACTTTACACAAGAAGAAACTCCAAAATGTATCAAAGGCTTAAATGTAAGTCACAAAACCATAAAACCATGGTTCCACAAAACCATGGAAGAAAACATAGGCAGTAAAATCTCAGATCATAGTAATGTTTTGCCATTATAGCTCCTTGGGCAAGGGAAACAGAAAAAAATAAACAAATGGGACCACATCAAACCAAAAAGTTTTTGCACAGCAAAAGAAACCATTAATAAACTGAAAAAGGAACCCACTGAATGGGAGAATATATTTGCCAATGATACATCTGATAAGGGGTTAATTTCCAAAATACATAAAGAACTTATACAACTCAACACCAGGAAGACAAACAACCAAATTTTTTAAATGGGCAAAGGACCTGAATAAACACCTCTCTAAAAAGAACATACAGTAGACATGTGAAAAAATGCTCAATGTCACTAATCATCAGAGAAATGCACATTAAAACCACAATGAGATACTACCTCACCCATGTCAGAACGGCTATCATTAATAAATCAACGAACAGCAAGTACTGGTAAGGATGTGGAAAAAAAAGGGAACCCTAGTGTGCTGTTGGTGGGATTACAGACTGGTGTAGCCACTGTGGAAAACAGTATGGAGTTCTTTTCAAAACACTGAAAATAGAACTGCCTTTTGATCCAGTAATCCCATTTCTGGGAACATATTCGAAGAAACTCAAAACACTAATTTAAAAGAATAGATGTACCTTTATGTTCATTGCTGCATTGTTTACAATAATCAAGATCTGGAAACAGCCCAAGTGCCCATCAGTAGATGAGTGGATAAAAAAAATGGTACATTTACACAATGGACTACTACTCAGTCATAAAAAAGAAGAACATCTTATGATTTGCAATAGTACAGATGGACCTGGAGATTATTATCTTAAGTGACATAAACCAGTCAGAGAAAGACAAATACCATAAGGTCTAACTTATATGTGGAATCTAATAAACAAAATAAACTGACAAACCAAAATAGAAACAGCCATAAACACATGGAACAGACCGACAGCTGTCAGAGGGAAGGAGAGTTGAGGACTAGATAAAAGAAAGTGAAAGAATTAAGAAAAAGAAAAAAAATATATATATATATATACATATACATATACACACACACACACAAAACACAGAGACACAGACAACAGTGTGGTGACAGCCAGAGGGAAAAAAGTGTGGGGGCTAAGTGGAGGTGAGCAAAGGGGCGGGGGAAGGTTGGGGATGGAAGAGACTGCACGATACAGTGTGCAGATGATGATTTGTTGAGTTATACATTTGAAACCTGTATGGTTTTGTGAACCAATGTCACCCCAATAAATTCAATTAGAAAAGAAAAAAGAAAAATTCATAAGTGATGGTATTTAGAGATGGGACCTTTGGGAGGTGATTATGTCACGAGCCCTCATAAATGACCGTAGTGCCCTTATATAAGAGGCTCCAGAGATCTCTCACCGCTCTCCCCAAATGAGGACACAGAGAGAAGACAGCCATCTATGAATCAGGAAGCATGTTCTCCCTCACCAGACACCAAATCTGCCAGCACCTTGATCTTGGACTTCCCAGCCTCTGGAACCATTAGAAATATTTTTATGTTGTTTTTAAGCCACCCAGTTTATGGCACTGTGTTATAGCAACACAAAGAGGCTAAAACACCACTTCTTACCATCTACACTGCTAAAGCACAGTGCATGCCCTTTTCATCTCTCCCCGAAGCTACTGCATCTGCCTTCTCACAGCACCTATAGTCTATTCCTCATACAACAGGAAAAGAGATCTTTTAAAGGCAAAACTCAAATCATAACACTATCCTACATAATAACTCTCTAATGGAATCCTATTATATACAGAAAGAATTCAGTCTCCTTATCTTGTTCCATGAGACCCTAATGACCTAATCCTTACCCACCTCTCCTACCAACTTCCTTTTCCCTGGAATCACTCAAAATCCCATCCTGTCTTAGAACTTTTCCATTGGCTACTTTTCACCATCACCCCTTGCCTAGAATGCTCTTCTCATTCTTTTTTTGGCTGCTTCCTTTACATCATTCAATTCTCCACTCTCCACTCAAATATCACTTTCACAGACAGTCCTTTCCTGGTCCCCCAGCTAAATTTCATCCCTCTTACTCTCAGCCATCCTTAAACTGTTTAGTATTAGGACCCTTCTGCACTCTTAATAATTATTAAAAACCCCAAGGAGCTTTTGTTATGTGGATTATACTTATTAATATGTGATTTAGACATTAAAACTGAGGTATTTGACCAGCCGGTGTGTCTCATTGGACTGAGCGTCACCCCATAAACTGAGAGGTCCCAGTTTGATTCCTGTTCAAGGCACATGTCCAGGTTTCAGGCTTGATCCCCAGTAGGGGAAGTGTTAGAGGCAGATGATGGATATTTCTCTCTCACATCAATGTTTCTATCTCTCTCTCCCTTCCTCTATCTCTAAAAAATCAATAGAAACATTAGCAAATCAGATCCAGCAATAAATTTTAAAAATTATTTACCATTACCAAGTAGAATTCATCTAAGGGTTCCAAGACTGGTACAATATTCAAAAATCAATAAATGTGACACACCATATAAACAAAATGAAAGATAAAAACCTCATGATCATATCAATAGATGCTAAAAAACCATCAAAGTTCAGCATCCATTTCTGATAAAAACGCTCAGCAATGTGGGAATAGAGGGATCATACCTTGACATAATAAATGCCATATATAAAAAACATATAGCCAACATCATAGTCAATGGGTAAAAATTAAAAGCATTTCCCTTCAGAACAGGAACAAGACAGGGATGCCCACTTTCACCACTCTTATTTAACATAGTACTGAAAGTTTTAGCCACAGCAATTAGATATGAAGAAAAAATAAAAGGGATCCAAATTGGAAAGGAGGAGGTGAAACCGTCATTATTTGCTGTTGACATGATATTGTACAGAGAAAACCCTAAAGACTCCACCAAAAATCTACTAAATTTAATAAACAAATTTGACAAAGTAGCAGGATACAAAATTAACATCAAGAAATCAACGGCATTCTTATACACCAATGATGAACTCACAGAAAGAGAGACTAAAAAATCCCATTTACCATTGCAGCAAAAATATTAAGATATCTAGGAATAAACTTAACCAAAATAGTACAGGGCCTGTTTGCAGAAAACTATAGGACACTGAAAAAAGAAATAGAGCCCTGGCCGGTTTGGCTCAGCAGTTAGAGCATCCGCCGGCGGTCCGGAGAGGCCTGGGTTCGGTTCCCGCTAAGGGCATGTACCTCGGTTGCAGTTTGTCCCCGGCCCTGGTTGGTCGTGCGGGTGGCAGCCACTCGATGTGTCCCTTTCACATCGATGTTTCCCTCTCTCTCTCTTCCTCTCTCCCTCTCACTCTGTCTGTACAAAAAAATGGAAAAAATGTCCTCGGATGAGGATTAAAAAAAAAAAAAAAAGAAATAGAGGAAGATATGAAAAAGTGGACGCATATACCTTGTTCATGGATTGAAAGAATTACCATCATAAAAATGTCCATTCTACCCAGAGCAATCAATAGATTCAATGCAATGCCCATTGAAATACCAACAACGTATTTCACAGAACTAGAACAAATACTTCAAAAGTTCATATGGGAAAAAAAAGTTCATATGGAACCAAAAAAAACCCATATAGCCACAGCAATCTTGAAAAAAGAAGAACAAAGTAGGAGAGATCACAATACCAGATATCAGGTTATACTACACAGCCATTGTAATCAAAACAGCCTGGTACAGGCACAATAACAGGTATATAGATCAAAGGAACAGAACAGCAAACCTGGAAATTGACCCAAGACATTATGCTCAATTAATAGTTGACAAAGGAGGCAAGAGCATACAGTGAAGTAAACACAGCCTCTTTAACAAATGGTGTTGGGAAAATTGGACAGCTACATGCAAAAAAATGAAACTAGACCACCAACTTACACCATACACAAAAATAAACACAAAATGGATAAAAGACTTAAATGTGACTCATAAATCCATAAAAATCCTAGAAGAAAATGTAGGCAACAAAATTTCAGACATCACATGCAGCAGAATTTTTACTGATACACCACCTAAGGCAAGAGAAACAAAGAAAATAATGAACACATGGAACTACATCAAACTCAAAAGCTTCTGCACAGCAAAAGAAACAACCATCAAAACGGAAAGGGAACCCACTATATGGGAGAGCATAATTGCCAATGATACATCAGATAAGGGGTTAATTTCCAAAATATATAGAGTACTCATACAACACAACCAAAGGAAGACAAAGAACTCGATTAAAACACGGGCAGAGGACGAAATAGACACCTCTCCAAATAGGACACACAACTGGCCAAGACGTACGAAAAATGTTCAATGTCACTAATCATCAGAGAGGTGGAAATTAAAACAACTATGAGGTATCACCTCACACCTGCTAGAATGGCCTCCATCAACAAATAATCAAACAACAAGTGCGGGCGAGGGTGTGGAGAAAAGGGGACTCTAGTAAACTGCTGGTGGGAATGCAGACTGGTGCAGCCACTATGGAAAACAATATGGTGTTGCCTCAAAAAGTTAAAAGTTGAACTACCATTTGAACCAGTGATCCCACTTTTAGGAATATACCCTAAGAAGCCTTAAACACCAGTCAGAAATAATATATGTACCACTATGTTCATAGCAGCACTATTTACACTTGCTAAAATCTGTAAACAGCCCAAGTATCCATCAATAGATAAGTGGATTAAAAACTGTTGTATATATACACAATGGAACACTATGCAGCTGTAAGAAAGAGATTTCTTATCCTTTGAGACGACATGGTGGGACCTGGACAGTATTTTGCAAAGCGAAATAAACCAATCAGAGAAAGACAAATACCACATGATCTCATTTATTGGTGGAATATAATGAACAAAATAAGCTGATGAAAAAAATAGACCCAGAGATATGGAAGTAGGGTTCAGACTGACAAACTTCAGAGGAGGTGGTGGGGGTACGGAAGAGATAAACCAAAGAACTTATGCATATAAGCATAACCAATGGACATAGACAACAATGCTGGGGCGGGGTTTGGGGGTGGGGGGACCAGGGTGGCAATGGGGGAAAAAGGAGAAAAATCTGGAACAAAAATAAATTAATTAAAATAAATAAAAATAAAATAATAATAAAGTAAGATCCAAAGTAATAAAAGTTTTTTAAAAAAAATAACTATTTATTGTGACAAAAAAAGAAATTGGGTAAAAGCAGTGGCATTGTTTTACTTTTTTTTTTTTTCATCTTAACCCAAAGACATTTTTGCATTTTTTATTCAGATAGAGCGGGAGGGAGAGAGAGGAAGAGAGAGAGAGAAACATCGACATGAAAGGGACACAAGTGGTTGGCGAGGTTGTTCAATGTCACTAATCATCAGGGACACAAGGGACACACAACCCAACCAGGGCTGGGGACAAACTGCAACCAAGGTACATGCCCTTAGTGGAAACCAAACTCAGGTCTCTCTGGACCGCAGGCCGACACTCTAATCGCTGAGCCAAACCAGCCAGGGCTACTTTTTTTTTTGTTTAATCTTCACCTAAGGACATTTTTGCATTTATCTTCAGATTGAGCGGGATGGAGAAAGGGAGGGAGAGAGAGAGAGAAAAAAACATTGATGTGAGAGAGACACATTGACTGGTTGCCACCCACACAATCCCAACTGGGGTCAGGGACAAACTGCAACCCAGGTACGTTCCCAGGACTCTCTGGTCCGCAGGCCCAGGCTCTGACTGCTGAACCAAACTGGCCAGGGCTTGTTTCACATTATTGAAGACCTCTTTAAAGTCTGGCTTAATAAAATAAGCTGGATTCTCATATTTGCTTCCGTATTCAATCTGATATAAAATGGTCTTTTAGTCGAAGTGTATTAATAAAACCAGCCTCACACAGATACGTTTTTGTGAAAAAGAGGAATATTCCATTTCCCCCTAATAATTGTAAATGTAATCTGATACTATAACAAACTCAACACATGAAAGTTTCTTAAAGGTTAATTGCAAAATGGAGTCTGAAAATGTTCTAATTACATTAAAATGTATTGGCCTATTTTGCACTTGAAGTTAGACATTGTAACATCACTGAGTTGTACAGATCTTCTAAATGTTGATTGCTGTGTTTTAATATCCAATATCAAATTTTCACATTTGTTAATATCACCATCAGTATCATCATAAAAGTCTCTTTTTTAAAATTATTTTTATTTGTTTTTGTTACAGATGTTTTTCCTTTTCCCCCATTGACAACCTCCTCCCCATACCCACCCACCCCGTCCCCAGCTTTGTTATCTACATCCACTGTTATGCATACATGCATATAAATGGTTTATCTCTTCCCTTCCCCCAACCCCCACTCTTCTGAGGTTTGTCAGTCTGTACCCTACCTCTATGTATCTGGGTAAATTTTGTTCATCAATGTGTTTAGTACATTATATTCCACAAATAAGTGAAATCATGTGATATTTGTCTTTCTCTGCTTGGCATGTTTCGCCTAGCATAATAGTCTCCAGGAACCTTCATGTCATCTCAAAGAATAAGAGATCTTTCTTTCTTACAGCTGCATAGTATTTATTCCATTATGTACATGTGCCACTGCTTTTTTATCCATTCGTCTACTGATGGACACTTGGGCTGTTTCCAGATTTTAGCTATTGTAAATAGTGCTGCTATGAACATAGGAGTACATATATTCTTTCTGATTGGTGTTTCAGGCTTCTTAGGGTATATTCCTAGAAGTGGGATCACTGGTTCAAATGGAAGTTCAATTTTTAACTTTTTGAGGTAACTCCATATTGTTTTCCATAGTGGCTGCACCAGTCTGCATTCCCACCAGCAGTGTACTAGAGTCCACTTTTCTTCACAACCTCGCCAACACTTATTATTTCATTATTTGTTGATGGTGGCCATTCCTGCAGGTGTGAGGTAATACCTCATCGTTGTTTTAATTTGCAATTCTCTGATGATTAGTGACGTTGAGCATTTTTTTGTATTTCTCTTGGCCATTTGTATATTCTGTTTGCCTATTTAGGTCTTCTGCCCATTTTTTAATTGGGTTCTTTGTCTTCCTTTTCTTCAGTTGTATGAGTACTCTATATATTTTGGTAATTAACCCCTTATCTGGTGTATTATTGGAAATTATGCTGTCCCATATGGTGAGTTCCCTTTCGATTTTGATGGTTGTTTCTTTTGCTGTGCAGAAGCTTTTGAGTTTGATGTAGTCCCATGTGTTCATTATTTTCCTTGTTTCTCTTGCCTTAGGTGTTATATCAGTGAAAATTCTGCTGAATATGATGTCTAAAATTTTGTTGCCTACATTTTCTCCTAGGATTTTTATGAAATCATGAGTCATATTTAAGTATTTTATCCATTTTGTGTTTATTCTTTTTTTTTTTATCTTTATTGTTGAATGTATTACAAATGTTCCTCATTTTCCCCCCATTGACCCACTCCTCCCCTCTCCTGCGCCCCTCCTGCCTTTTCCCGCTGTTGTCTGTGTCCATTGGTTATGCATATAAGTTCTTTGGTTTATTTCCTCCCACCCCCCAGCGCCCTTCTCTTTGAGGTTTGTCCGTCTAGCAACCAATTTGTTCTTCTTTTTTTTTTTTTTAATTTTTTTGTTTTTTATTACAGATGTTTCTCCTTTTTTACCCCATTGACACCCCCATCCCCATCCCCCACGCCCTATCCCTGGCTTTGTTGTCCATGTTCATTGGTTACGCATACATGCATATAAGTTCTATAGTTTATCTGTTCCCACCCTCCAACCCCCTCCTCTGAGGGATGTCAGTCTGTGTCCTACTTCCATGTTTGTGGGTCTACCGTATTGCTCAGACTGTTATGTTCATTATATTCCGAATATAAGTGAGATCACATGGTATTTGTCTTTTTCTGATTGGCTTATTTCACTTAGGATAATACTTTCCAGGTCCCTCCATGTCGTTTCAAAGGATAAGAGATCTTTCTTTCCAACACCTGCATAGTACTCCATTGTGTACATGTAGCACAGCATTTTTATCCATTGGTCTGCTGATGGACACTTGGGCTATTTCCAGATATTAGCTATTGTAAATAGTGCTGCTATAACATGGGGATACATATATTCTTCCTGATGGGTGTTTCAGGCTTCTTAAGGTATATTCCTAGAAGTGGGATCACTGGGTCAAATGGAAGTTCAATTTTTAAGTTTTTTGAGGTAACACCATATTGTTTTCCACAGCGGCTGCACCAGTCTGCATTCCCACCAGCAGTGTATTAGAGTCCCCTTTTCTCCACACCCTCACCAACACTTGTTGTTTGATAATTTGTTGATGGCGGCCATGCTGACAGGTGTGAAGTGATACCTCATTGTTGTTTTAATTTGCATTTCTCTGATGATTAGTGATGTTGAGCATTTCTTCATATGTATCTTGGTCATTTGTGTGTCCTGCTTGGAGTGGTGTCTATTCAGCTCCTCTGCCATTTTTTAATTGGGTGCTTTGTCTTCCTTTTGTTGAGTTGTAGGAGTACTCTATATATATTGGAAATTAACCCCTTATCTGATATATCATTGGCAATGATGTTCTCCCATACAGTGGGTTGTCTTTCCATTTTGATGATTGTTTCTTTTGCTGTGCAGAAGCTTTTTAGTTTGATGTAGTCCTATGTGTTCATTTTTTCCTTTGTTTCTGTTGCCTTAGGTGATGTATCAGTGAAAATTCTGCTCCATATGATGTCTGAAATTTTGTTGCCTACATTTTCTTCTAGGATTTTTATGGATTCACGGGACACATTTAAGTCTTTTATCCATTGTGAGTTTATTTTGTGTTAGGTGTAAGTTGATGGTCTAGTCTAGTTTCATTTTTTTTCATGTAGCTGTCCAATTTTCCCAACACCAATTATTAAAGAGGCTGTCTTTACTCCACTGTATGCTCTTGCCACCTATGGCAAATATTAATTGAGCATATTGCCTTGGGTCCATTTCTGGGTTTTCAGTTCTGTTCCACTGGTTTATATGCCTGTTCTTGTGCCAGTACCAGGCTGTTTTGATTACAGTCACTCTGCAATATAACCTAATATCTGGTATTGTGATCCCACCTACTTTGTCCTTCTTTTTCAAAATTGCTGTGGCTATTCGGGGACTTTTTTGGTTCCATATGAATTTTTGAAGTATTTATTCTAGTTCTGTGAAATATGTCATTGGTATTTCGATGGGGATTGCATTGAATCTATAGATTGCTTCGGGGAGTATGGACATTTTAATGATGTTAATTCTTCCAATCCATGAACAAGGTATGTGCTTCCATTTTTTTATATCTTCCTCTATTTCTTTGTTCAATGTCCTGTAGTTTTCTGCAAATAGGTCCTTGACTTCTTTGGTTAAGTTTATTCCCAGTTATCTTAATTTTTTTGCGCGATGATAAATGGGATTGTTTTTTCAGTTTCTCTCTCTGTGAGTTCATCTTGGTGTATATGAATGCCGTCAATTTCTTGACGTTAATTTTATATCCTGCTACTTGGCCAAATTCATTTCTTAAGTCTAGTAGATTTTTGATGGAGTCTTTAGGGTGTTCTATGTATAATATCATGTCTTCTGCAAATAATGAGACTTTTACTTCCTCCTTTCCAGTTTGGATCCCTTTTATTTTTTCTTCATATCTGATTCCTGTGGCTAAGAATTCTAGTACTATGTGAAATAAGAGTGGTGAAAGTGGACATCCTGTCTTGTTCCTGTTCCTAAGGGAAATTTTTTTAGTTTCTGCCCATTGAGTATGATGTTGGCTGTAGGTCTTTCATATATGACCTTTATTATGTCAAGATATGATCCCTCTATTCCCACATTGCTGAGCGTTTTTATCAGAAATGGATGCTGGATTTTGTCTAATGCTTTTTCAGTGTCTATTGATGTGATCATGTGGTTTTTATTCTTCATTTTCTTTATGTGGTGTATCACATTTATTGATTTGCAAATATTGTGCCAGCCTTGCATCCCTAGAATGAATCCCACTTCATCATGGTAAATCATTTTTTTGATGTATTGCTGAATCTGATTTGCTAGTATTTCGTTCAGGATTTTGGCCTCTATGTTCATCAGGGATATTGGCCTGTAGTTTTCTTTCTTTGTAGTGTCTTTTTCTGGTTTTGGAATTAGAATTATGCTGGCTTCATAGAACGTATTTGGAAGTCTTCCTTCTTCTTGAATTTTTGGAAATAGTTTGAGGAGAATGGGTGTTAGTTCTTTTTTGAATGTTCAATAAAACTCCCCTGTGAAGCCATCTGGGCCTGGACTTTTGTTTGCTGGGAGAGTCTTGATTACCTCTTCAATTTCCTTAGTTGTTATAGGTCTGTTCAAGTTTTCTATCTCTTCCAGGTCCAGTTTTGGGAGACTGTGTGTTTCTAGAAATTTGTCCATTTCACTTAGATTGTCGAATTTGTTGCCATATAGTTGTTCATAGTAGCTGTTAACGATCTTTTGTATTTCTGTGGTGTCGGTTGTTACTTCTCTTTCATTTCTGATTTTGTGTATTTGGGTTCTCTCTCTTTGTTTCTTGGTGAGTCTAACTAAGGATCCATCAATCTTGTTTATCTTTTCAAAAAACCAGCTCTTTGTTTCATTGAAGCTTTGAATTGTTTTTGTTTTGGTCTCTATATCATTTATTTCTGCTCTGATCTTCAATATGTTCTTCCTTCTACTTGCTCTGAATTTTTCTTTTTGTTTGCTCTCTAGTTCTTTAAATTGTGAGGTTAGATAGTCTATTAGAAATTTTTCTTGTTTCTTGAGGTAGGCCTGTAGTGCTATGAACTTCCCTCCAGAACTGCTTTCACTGGATCCCATAGATTTTTTGTTGCTGTGTGTTCATTTTCACTGGTTTCCAGGAAGTTTTTAATTTCTTCCTTGATTTCCTTGGTAAACCATTCATTGTTTAATAACATGCTATTTAGCCTCCTTGTGTTCAAATATCTATGCATGTTCTTCTTGCAATTGACTTCTAGTTTCATGCCATTGTGATCTGAGAAGATGCTTGATATGATTTCAATCTTCTTGAACTTGTAGAGATTTAGTTTGTGTCTTATCATGTAGTCTATCTTTGAGAATGTCCCATGTGCATTTGAGAAGAATGTGAATTCTGTAGTTTTGGGGTGTATTTCTCTGTAGATATCCATTAAATCCATTTGGTCTAGTGCTTCATATACAGTCTCTGTTTCCTTGCTAATTTTTTATCTAGAGGATCTATCCAGTGCTGTCAACGGGGTGTTGACGTCCCCTGCTATGATTGTAATGTTGTCGATTTCTCCTTGGAAGTCCTCCAGAAGATTTTAAATATATTTTCATGCTCCTATATTGGGTGCATATATGTTTATGAAGGTTATATCTTCCTGTTGGATAGATCCTTTCAATATTATGTAGTGGCCTTTTTTGTCTCTAGTTATGGCCTTCGTTTTGAAATCTATTTTATCAGATATGAGTATTGCTACCCCAGCTTTTTTTTGCTTTCCATTTGCTTAGAAAATTTTTTTCCATCCCTTCACTTTCAACCTATTTGTGTCTATTGTTGTGAGGTAAGTCTCTTGTAAACAACATATAGATGAGTCATGCTTTCTTATCCAATCAGCTACTCTGTGTCTTTTTATTGGAGCATTCATTCCATGTACATTTAAGGTGATTATTGATATGTACTGGTTTATTGCCATTTTTGTTTAATTTTATGCCTGTGTTCCTCTCTCTCTCTCTCTCTCTCTCTCTCTCTCTCTCTCTCTGTTTCTTCTTCTTACAACATTCCCTTCAGCATTTCTTGTAGTGTTGGTTTGGTGGTGGTAAATTCCTTTAGCTTTCTTTTTATTTGTGAAGCTCTTTATTTCTCCTTCAGTTTTGAATGAAAGCCTAGCTGGATAAAGTAGTCTTGGATTCAGACCCTTGTCTTGCATTACTTTGTATATTTCATGCCACTCCCTTCTTGCCTGCAGTGTTTCTATTGAGAAATCAGCTGACAGTCTAATGGAAGCTTCCTTGTAGGTAACTTTCTGTCTCTCTCTTGCTTCCTTTAAGATTATTTCTTTGTCTTTAATGTTTGCCATTTATATTATAATGTGTCTAGCTGTGGGTCTTCTGGGGTTTATCTTGCTTGGGACTCTCTGTTTTTTGGACTTGTGTGACTTTTCCTTCACCAGTCTAGGGAAGTTTTCTGTCATTATTTCTTTAAACAGGTTCTCTATTACTTTCTCTGAGTCTTCTCCTACCAGTACCCTTATAATGTGAATGTTGTTACATTTTGTATTGTCCCATGGCACCCTTAAACTTTCCTCCTGCTTTTTAAATTTTTTTTCCCTTTGCTGATCCATTTGGGTGTTTTTCTCTACCTTGTCTTCTAAGTCACTAATTTGGTCTTCAGCTTCTTTTAATCTACTATTAAACCCTTCTAAGGTGTTTTTCATAACAGCTATGTCATTCTTTATTTCCTCTTGATTTTTATGCATAGCTTCTACCTCTTTATGCATAGCTTCTAGCTCTTTTTTTTAAGCTAAAGTAGTTCCCAGTGAGCTCTTCATAATTCTTATTAAGTTGCTTGTAGTTCTCACCAAATTGTTTGAGCACCCTTAAAATCATTGCTTTGAATTATTTATCTGACATGTTGCTTTCTTCCATTTCCTGTAGTTCCTTTTCTGGTGATTCCTCTTTTTCTTTCCTTTGGGTGTTGTTTCTTTGTCTCCCCATTTTAGCCATCTTGTAGCTCCAAACCCGCTGAGTGGTGTTTGGATGTGTAGGCAGCTCACTGTATATCAAATAAGGCTACTGTGCCTCTTAGACTGTTCTGTTGCGTGTCGCCTCTTGCCTGCTGTGGATCCTGAAGGATTGACTGCTGGGGGCTGGCACTGGTATGTCCTGGTAGGTGCTGCTGCTGGATCACATGGGCCACTCTGTAACTGTGTTCCCCACTGGTCGTTGGTGCCACCTGTAACTGTATAGCTCAGTCTGTGCTGGAACTGAACTCCCTGCCTGCACCATGGGCAGCTAGGTCACAAAGCCCCCTCTTGAGCCCCAGCTCCCAACCAGTCCCATGGTGCCGGTGCCAAGCTGTGCTGCACAGGACCCACTGGAGCCCTGGCTCCCCACTAACCTTGTGGGCAACTGGGTTGTATAGGCCCCATTGGAGTCCCTGCTTCCTGCTGATCCCGTGGGGAGCTGGATCACACAGTCTCCTCTGGAGACTCGGCTCCACACCTATCTTATGGGCAGCTGGGTCACACAGGCCTCTCTGGAGCTCCGTCTCCCCACAGGTCCCTTGGGGAGCTGGATTGCACTGGGCCCTCTTGAGCCCCGGCTCCCCACCGCTCTTGTGGGTTGCTGGGTCGCACAGGCCCCTATGGAGCCCCAGGTCCGGCCACTAGCGGCTGGGGAGTGCTGCTGCCCCATGAGGCTCAACTCCTGCTCAGCCTTTGCTGTAATTTTTGGGAATAGGTCTCAGATGCTGGTCTGTGCTTCTGTTGCCTGGGGATGGATGTCTGCTCCCCAGCCTCTGTTTCTGGGGGTATATCTTGACTCTGATTGGGCTGCTACCATTGGGGGGAGGGGTGCTGGGCTCCAGGTCATTTGTGATTTCTGCAACCGGTACCTTGGCAGCTCCACTACAGTGCACCAGTCTGTGTTGACGCAGAGTGTCCACAGGTCCAATGTTGCCAGGTTCACTGGTGGGCTCAGGTTGCTGGACTCTAGCCGCTCCCACTGCCTCCTCCCAGGGAAGACCCTGGGATCTTCCAAAATGGCGAGACCTCCCTGCAGAGCAGGGAGAAGGGCCCTGAAGAATCGCTTACTGTGGTAGCTGGCTGCTCCCATCCACAGCACAGGAAGCTTCTGCTTCGTGTCTCTGCACTGCTCTGGTTTGGTCATCCACCTTCACGTCCACTCACACTTCTCTCACACACTCACCCTTCCTCTGGTCTTGCCCGCCGCCATCTTCTCCACCATAAAAGTCTTAAGTACTAGAAAGTTGTCAACCTTATGGTAGATAAAATTTTTTCAAAATAATAAAAATTGTCAAATCCTACCACTACGAAATTAAAGAAGCAGCTGTATCGAGACTGGTAAGAGGGGTGAAGGCACAACAGGCTGGTCCCACACCCACATGTGGCGAATAAAAATCAGGAGGACACCTCGGCTGGGAAGGTCCTTCCTGAGGACTGAGTGGTCCCCGTCCCACACCAGGCGCCCCACTCAGGGTTCCAGTGCCAGGAAAGAAGTCCCCATAACCTCTGGCTGTAAAACCAGTGGGAACTGAGGCCCAGGGAGGCTGAGGCAGCTGGAGCCACAGGCAACTCCTCTTAAAGGGCCCACACATGGATTTATCTGACTTTCTCCCTCTAAGCTTGGAGGGGAAGGAGGTTGAAGGGTGCCAAAGACATACAGGGAAGAACTGAGCTGTTTGGCACTGGAGCAAGGGCTGGAGAGGGGGCTTTCTCAGGGACAGACGTGCTCTCAGAGGCCTTTGTTCCTTTGGTGAGCCCTTCCCTGGGGCGGCAGACAGCTGCCATATCTGGGACTCCAACAACCTGGCTCATACTGGTAGCCCCGCCCTGGTGACTCCCTGAGGCCCCGCCCCACCCAACTTTCAGGCCCACCCAAGCTGTTGCCAGTTGCTTAACCATAGGATTGGCCTGTCTTGGATCCTGCTTCAGGTTTTTCTAAATTCTTTCAAACAAGCAGCATCTGGTCTCAGCTAGCCCCATACCTCTGTTAAGTAATACACAGAAACAAACACAGGGAGGCAGCCAAAATGAGGAGACAAAGAAACAGGTCCTAAACGAAAGAACAGAACAAAACCCCAAGAAAAGAACTAAACAAAATGGAGATAAGCAACCTAACAGATGCTGAGTTCAAAATACTGCTTATAAGGATGCTCAATGAACTTAGTGAGAACCTCAGTGAACTTAGTGAGGGCCCTAAGAGCATAAAAAAGGACCAGTCAGAAATGAAGGATGCACAGTCAGAAATGAAGGAGGCACTAACTGAAATAAAGAATAATTTACACAGATTCAATAGTAGAGTAGGTAAAGCAAGAAGCAAACCATCGATTTGGTATATAAGGAAGCAAAAAACACCCAATCAGAACAGCAAAAAGAAAAAAGAATTCAAAAAAATGAGAATAGTGTAAGGAGAGGAGCCTCTGGGACAACTTCAAGCATGCCAACATTCGCATCTTGGGGGTGCCAGAAGGAGAAGAGAGAGAACAAGAAATCGAAAATCTATTTGAAACAATAATGGCAGAAAACTTCCCTAACTTGGTGAAGGAAACAGACATACAAGTCCAGGAAGCACAGAGTCCCAAACAAGATGAACCCCAAGAGGCCCACACCAAGACACATCATCATCAAAATGCAAAAAGTTCAAGACAAAGAGAGAATCTTAAAAGCAGCAAGAAAAAAGCAGTTAATTACCTACAAGGGAGTTCCCATACGACTGTCAGCTGATTTCTCAAAAGAAACTTTGCAAGCCAGAAGGGAGTGTCAAGAAATATTCAGAGTGATGAAAAGCAAGAACCTACAACCAAGATTATTGTATCCTGCAAAGCTGTCATTTAGAATTGATGGCCACATAAAGAGTTTCCCAGACAAGGAAAAGCTAAAGGAGTTCATCATCACCAAACCATTATTATATGAAATGTTGAAGGGTCTTCTTGAAGAAAAAGATAAAAAAAATGAACAAACAAAATGGCAATGAATACATAGCTATCAACAATCGAATCTACAAACAAAATGAACAGGCAGAACAAAAACATTCTCATAGATACAGAGAACATTTTGTTGGTTGCCAGATGGGAGAGGGGCTGGGGAATGGGTGAAAAAGGTGAAGGGATTAAGAAGTACAAATTGGTTGTTAGACTGAGGAACCTCAAAGGGAAAGGGGGCTGGGCGGTGGGAAGAAATAAACCAAAGAACTTATATGCATAACCAATGGACACAGACAACAGTGTGGGAAAAGGCAGGAGGGGGGCGGGAGTGGGGAGGAGGGGGTCAATGAGGGAAAAATGAGGAACATCTGTAATACATTCAACAATAAAGATATAATTTTTTTAAAAAACAAACTAAAATAAATAAAGAATAAAAATTGTCTTTGAATCTCAAATTTTATCCTTGGCAACAAATACTTTCAGTTATTCTCTTTGAAGAGACAGGTTCGGTTTGCCCAAATTTGAGAAAATATCAGCCATAGCTGCCAAGCAAAATAGAGACAGACTCATAGATAGACAGCAGGCAGACAGCTCTGGGAGGGTGGGGAAGGATTTAGCAACAAAGAAAAAAGAGAGAATTCATGGACATGGACAACAGTGTGTTGAATGTGGGGGTGGAGGGGGATGGGTGGAGGTGGTAAAGGGCATAAGAGGAGATAAAAGGTGATGGACAAAATTAAATTAAGTTTTTAAAAAGAAAAAAATATTTAAAAAAAGAAAATATCAGCCAAAATATAAAAGTAAAACCAATCGGAATAGCCATAGCTTCTCTGTCAGTTGTCTTTCAAGTAAAATAGAAAAAAAAAAAAACGAGTTTAGCTCACAATTTAAACAATGCACACGTATTTTTCTCAAGACAACCATCAGACTAGGGTACCCAGCAGAATTTGATGGGTATTTTCATGTAGAATATTCATGCAGAATATGTCCAAAGTAATTACTCAAGTGTTTCATAAAATGAATAAATTATAGTTTGTCAGTGAAGTGAAACTGGTTTGTTTCTTTGTTTTGCTAGTGGCTAGTAGTGAAAAACACCCTGACTTATTCAAAGTTTGGTGCCCTTGCCTTACTCATGCTAAAGCACAGCAGTTTCTTCTCCATTGCTAATTCACCACCATCACTGAAAACATCAACAAGGTCGGGAAAATCTGACATGTTAGTAAAAGTATGAAAATAATTTTAACCTCACAGACCTCTTAATAGTTTTCAGAGCTCTCCAAAGAGCCATAGACTACACTTTAAGAACCATTGTAGTAAACTATAAGAAACTACAGAGACAGTTTTGGGGGGAAAAATCTATAAAATTACATTCTTGAGACAATAAGGAAATTTTTAATATAGCCTGAATATTACATGTTGTTATTGAATTATTGTTCATTATATTAGATGTGATCGATGTATTTTGGTTATGTAAGCAATGGTCCTTGTTTTCAGGAGATAAATGTTAAAGTATGTAGGGATAGGGTGTCATGACATCTACAGCTTACTTTCAGATGGTATGGAAAAAATATTTATAGATATCTGTGTGTGTGTGTGTGTGTGTGTGTGTGTGTGTGTGTGTGAAGAGAAAGGTTTGAAGAAGGAAAGAAGGAAATGAAGGAGTTCAGGACATGCAGCCCCAAAACATGCTGCTTTGGCATATTGATTACAATTAAAGACTCTTGAAAGATAGTGGGTGCAAAAAGAACATTCAATCTCCCCTTTTCTTTGTTCCAGATGAAACTCCCATGTGAATGATGCCTTCCATATACCAGGAAAAAAAGAACATTCTTTTTTCTCTTTTTTTGGAATGCATTTTATTTTTTAATTAATTAATTTATTTTATTTTCCATCACCATGTATCCCCCCATACCCTCTTCTACCTGCCCTTACCCCCTCCCCCAAAACAAGAAAATTTTTACCCTCAGAAAGGGGAAGTCGAGATAGAGAAATCTATATAAACAGACATTGTTAAATAACTTCTCTCTTCTTTAGGCTCCTATATATTTTAGTGACTTTTCTACTATTGCCACTCTCTTCAACCTGATGTATAAGCCCTTAGACCTAACCACATTGTTGGGTCTTAATTTTCCTGTGAGGATTCCCATACACATGTAAAAGTGTATTAAATAAAATGTGTATGCTTCTTTTCTATTAATCTATTTTTCAATTCTCACCTGAGGATATATTTATTGATTTTTTTTTTTAACAGAGAGAGGAAGCAGGTGCGGGGGAGAGAGAGAGAAACATCCATGTGAGAGAGAAACACTGATGGGCTGCCTCCAGTATATGTTCTGACCAAGGATCAAACCAGAAACCTAAGTGTGTGCCCTGACCTGGAAATAGAACCCACAACCTTTCAGTGTATGGAGCAACACTCCAACCATCACACTGTCCAGGGTTCCTGTTAATCTATATTATGATTGTCTAATTCTTAGACCAGCCACAGAACGCTAAAGGTAAAAGGAAGTTTTTCCTCCCCTATAGAATGAAGGAAGGAAAGGAGAGAGGAAAGAAGAAAAATTCCTATGCAACTATAAATTCTCAATGAGAGCAGAGCATTCAAATCACGGTAAATATCTCTACCCTTAATTTTATTGGTCTATATTTGTTTACAACATTAAAGAGAAGAAAGAAAGAGAAAATCTCTCGTGTCCTAACAATCCACTGAAGAATCTTTTGTAGCTCACATGAATCTGCTGCTTTGCTTCAAACTACTATTAACACAGCTATACTTCTGTGCTCACTCCAGATTATTTGGCAAATAGCAACTGAGGACACACTATATCAGATGTCATGGCAATTTCAACCCTGCACATGCCATGATCGCTGCTATGATGCCATGTTCTCAAATGACTGCAATTCAAGAAAAGAGAGCAAAGTGCCCTGTTAGGGAATTTTACATGCTACCGAAGATCACTTCCAATCCCACTGAGCAAAGGCATTTGAAGGATGTGGTGGTATCTGAGCCAGACAGAGGAGGATCAGAAGAATTCCAGGACACTCCTGATGGATGCATAGAAGAAAGACTTCCCAGCAGAGAAGACTGAAATGCAGTTCACACATTCAGAGGTATAAGAAATAGACACTTATTTTCCACAACATGCTATGAACTAGCAGAAAACCCGTCAAGTCAGTCCTATCCTTTCCCAAAGTTACATGAAGTGTCAAGGCACTGGGGTTGTGGGTATGGTGGCTAACACGGAGCGGTGCAGTCCACACAAGTGGGTTGCCATCTATTATCTCTGATGACATGGCCCCTTCAGTTTCTTTGGCTATCGGCATTTCATTCCACAGTTGCAGAAAAGAAATCTCAGATAACGCTGTAGGGTTCCCATCTGCCTAAGTGACAGACAGCCACTCCCTCTCTGGAGTCTTGCAGCGGCCCAGTGGCACGGTGGCCAGCAGGCCCAGGCCCCTCTTTTCCTGGGTCCCTCGGGCCTCTTCCCTTTTTCTCTCTTCCTGCTCTGATGAAAGTTCTTTCTCGTCTGGTACAGGTTATGGCCTTGCTCTCTTCCCAGCTTCTGGTTTTCTATTCCCATAAATTCTCTTCCCAAAAAGATTTAGGATTCTGAAACATAAAGTTCAGAGACATTCATGGCACGTCTTGTTTTTGTCCAGCTATACTCCTCCTCTGAGGCAACGGAGCCCCAAACTGACTGCTCACTTAGATAGGGAGACGAGAAAGGTAAAAATACTGGGAGAAGAAACATAGGCAAATGTTTGAAATATAATGCAGGCTATAATATTTTTTAAGGCTTTCGGGTAACAGGAAAACCTTCCCCTGGGGGATTAACTTGAGAGACTTTTTTCTCCTTTGGAGATAGTGCGGGCAGGGAAAGGGCTCATTTATCTGAAAGCACACACACACACACACGTGCGTGCACACACATGCACGCACACACACACATGCACGCACACACACACACACACAAAAAAAACAACTTGCTCCCACACCAGTTATGACTTCATTATATTGTTATTTTTACAGTTATTGGGGAAATGAGCTCAATAGATCATTAAGTGACCTTCTCTAGGAAGATCCAGAATAAAATTCATTTGCCCTAAGAACATTTAATACATAGCAGTATTAAATCATTTACTCAGGGTATAGCCAGGAGGTCCTAGAACTAGGATCTCCTATTGTGGCCACTAAGCAAATTCAGCAGCAGGAAAGAGATCATCCCTGTTGAAAGGTAAGAAGCTTTATGTAGAAAATGTACCATAAATGCCACCTAGTGGTGGAGTTGAGCAAAACTCTTTGTCAGTGAAATCTGAGCAGTGAAGGGTCTCCAGAGTTCAGCACCTGTACCTCTCTACGTGTTCCAACCAGGGAAACAAAGAGCTGTTTTCAACCAAACTTGGCAGCTCGGCAGCCTGGAGATAGCACCACGTCTGATTTTCATAGCGTTCAGGTCTTAGAACCTACCTTGCCATAAGTTTCCTCTTGTACAATTTATATTCTTCAACTTCATTTCATTACCAAAGTTACTAGAATTACTCTGTGTCCAAATTTACCAATCAGAATCTCCTAACCAGCCCTGGCCGGTTTGGCTCAGCGGTTAGAGCGTCGGCCTGCGGTCCTGAGAGATCCGGGTTCGGTTCCTGCTAAGGGCGCGTTCCTCGGTTGCAGTTTGTCCCGGCCCTGGTCGGTTGTGCGGGTGGCAGCCACTCGATGTGTCCCTTTCACATCGATGTTTCTCTCTCTCTCTCTCTTCCTCTCTCTCCCTCCCACTCTACCTGAGCAAAAAATGGAAAAATGTCCTCGGGTGAGGATTAAAAAAAAAAAAAGAATCTCCTAACCAACACTAACAATATCACAGATAAACAAGGTAACAGGCTGGGTACATGTTCATAGGACGAGTCCCCCAAGGCAAAAAAAATCTCCATCTGATGCCTCAGATGTGCCCCTCTCTACTTGCCACAATGCACTGAGAAACTCTAGGCAATCCATGTGCAATTGTATGGCTGGAAAGACACCCATCATTTTACTGATGAGAAAACTGAAACCCAAAAATGTTTTCATATGTCCAGTTTGACAGACTTAATTAGTGATACAGTTGAAACTAGAAGCCAAGCTTTTAAATTGCCAGTCCAGCCTTTTTTTTGTAAAATGTCACAGTACCTAACATCCCTCTGGAACATTTTTGGCATAGAAAGCAGATTTACCTAGTGGAGTGAGAACAGGTGAGTCTCAGCCCAGGTCCTAAACTTCAGTTTGCAGAATGGGGTAACATTTAATGTGTGATCAACAAAGTTTGCCTCCTAATGAAGTTTCCATCACTAGGCTGCTCAGGACCAGGTACCACCAAATCATATGTAATGCTATTTTGTTCGTTTTGTATAGTATTCAGCACCCAAGCACATTCCCACATCCCCCTTCTTACTCTGTTCCTAACACATCCTGGACTGATGTATACTGTTATTTGTTGTCAGGAGTTTATGATTATCATCTTAGGTATATTTTTTTATAAGTCATATTTCTTGCTGTAGAGGGAAAAATTTTCCAAATGTAATTATTGATCATCTTCATGTCTTGCTCTGGGGCTATAGAGAGGTGATGCTGAGGGTCTGTGGGGAAAGACATTGTGCCCAGAAACATTTGAGGGGGCAGTGGCACATAGCCAGGGAACCCCATCTTACAGAGGACAATTTTAGATTCTCTCCTAAATGGAGAAAGCATCACAATAAGAACAAAATTTTGCTAATGTCTTTATACCATACACACAAAGCTAAAGCAAAATCTCATAAATATTTTAATGATATTTATTGTTTATCTTCCTCTGAGAGTCTTCACACCAAAGGAAATTATTATCTTACATATTTTTAAGCCAACCTTCCATAAATGTAGGTGGCTTCCTCATGTATGAAACAGTTTATTTTTTTTTCTGTTTTAATTTAAAATAATAAAAGAGATGTTTTAAACCAGTCATTCCTTTGCTCTTGCTCTTTTTTACCTTTTTTTCAAATGTTTCTTTTTCTAAGCTAATACTTAGTGTTATCATTTTTTCCTCAAGTAAAATTCATTCAAAATTCTATTCTTTATCTAGTCACACATTCAAAAGTACAGACATAGTTCAAGAGAAAAATATTGAGCCCAATATTCCAATCATTTAAACTTCCTGAAAAATAAATGCTTTCCTACGTCATCTGTAACCATGAGTACAGCGCCTTTTACACCAGGGTGCAGGGTGAGAATGTGCAGGTCGCAATCCTGACAGCCCTGAAGTTAATGAGGGCAAGAATCCGCGCTGATGCAAGCTAGTCAGCAGGGTGCTTTCCTACAGAAAACGGCCACAAGTCATTATTAAATCTCAAATGTTATAGCTAGAGATTTAATAGCCTCACCCCCAAGCCACTTTTATTTCTTTTTCTAAATATACTTTGCTGGAATTCCCTCTGCTGTGAAGAGAAATTGCTGATTAGTCAAATGGGACTTATACCTTCCTCTACTAATCTAATAAATAGGGTTCCCTGGCTATGTGCCACTCACCCCCTTAAGTTTTCTGGGCACAATGTCTTTCCCCACAGACTCTCAGCATCGCCTCTCTATAGCCCCACACCAAGAACTGAAGATGATGATAGGCTGGGCTATTAATTTGTAATTCTTCTATAAATCAGGTCATATTCACGAATGAGAAAATATTTAGCTAAGAAAAATAAACCAGCTTTCTATGTACCCTGTTCTTTATAGTACATACTATCTGTTCTCAAATTAAGCTAAATAAATGCCATTTTCATGAAGATCAGACAGAGTCTCAGGCAGCTTTAAAAGCATGCCTTGGGCCCTGGCCGGTTTGGCTCAGCGGTTGGAGTGTCAGCCTGCGGTCCAGAGAGACCCGGGTTCGGTTCCCGCTAAGGGCATGTACTTCAGTTGCAGTTTGTCCCCGGCCCTGGTTGGTCGTGCGGGTGGCAGCCACTCAATGTGTCCCTTTCACATTGATGTTTCTCTCTCTCTCTGTTCCTCTCTCTCCCTCCCACTCTGTACAAAAAATGGAAAAATGTCCTCGGGTAAGGATAAAAAAATAAATAAATAAATAAATAAATAAATAAATAAATAAATAAATAAATAAAGCATGCCTTGGCCTTCTTTGCCTCACCATCCCCCTGCCCTCACCACCAACAGGTAAAATTCTGAAGGATTCCAATCCAGGCCCTTATGGAAAACTATTTCGCATGATAAAATTTTCACTCAGTTGCAATTCCTGTCAAGTTTCACATGGGCAAAAGTGACTTTCCGTGGGACCACAAATTTAGAAGACCATGGTTAGCAATTTCTTAGCAACAGAGGCAGATCATGAAAGAAATTGAAAACGTTGCTAGTAGTCCATAACTGTCTCCACAGCAAAATGAGTAGTTTCTGAATTAGTGGCGGAGGAGGAGGAGGAAGCTGGGCATCCAATTTCCTGTGCATTTGATTCGCCCATGGAGTCAAACATGAGTACAGCAGATAACGAGAAACAGGAGAGGGGACACATGCTCCAGAGAATGCTCCCTCTGGCTCCTGGTAATAAGGGACTTGCAGGAGATACTTTGGCACAGCATCAGAACCCAGTTTGAGTACAAAGTAACAATGTTCAAGAGAAAGGTGCTTTGGGCTATATGTAGGGAACTCTTCACAGGGAGCACATGTGTGTGGATAACGTAATCCATCCAAACAAGAGAGTGTTGTTTCATCACACACATGCTGCTCTGATGACCAAGGTACTAAGCGAGCAGGGAACGCTTCACTGAAAAAGGACAATGCTTCACGTCTGCTCAGAAAAGATGGTCCCTTGTGGCTAGAAAGGAAAAGAAAACCGGAGAAAAGTGTCCTTAAAGGAGAAAAGTCTCTATTGATCCAGTTACCTCCCACTTGCTATCTCTGCAGATTAATTTCTTCCCCTTTTGCCTCTCTTTGTTTCTCAGTTCGCTTTTGCCTCACATTGAACCCTTGACGAATTCCCACGTCTCTGGGGTGACTTGGCTGTACTTTGATTGAGAATAGACTGAAGAACTTATTGTAGCCCCTTCCGGTCAAGGAAGCAGTCGGAAAGCAAGACATTCATGTCTGATCCTAACAGCCAATGACTCAACTTGCAAGTCTAGACCTACAGAGAGAATCCAATTGCCTATCACAACGGAAGCATCCCCATTCCTAAGCGTATTGGGAAGATACATCCAAGTAACAATTCTTCTAACCTAGAGACCCATCTATTTGTCAGTTAACCGATTGCAACTATAGATCAAATATTTATTGAACTGGGCTTTGTATTGGGCACAAGATGAAACAAAGGGAAAGGCAAACGTGACACTTACACTCTTAGAACTTAAGAATCTGAGGCAAGTCCTGGTGGGTTTGGCTCAGCAGTTAGAGCATAAGCCCGCAGATCAAAGAGTTGCGGGTTCGATTCCAGTCAGGGGCATGCATGTGCCTTGGTTGCAGTTGGTACCCAGCCCTGGTCAGGGTCATGCTGGAGGCGACCAGGTTCTCTCATGTCAATGTCTCTCTCTCTCTCTCTCTCTCTCTCTCTCTCTCTCCTCTCTCTCTCACTCCCCCCTCCTCCCTCCCTCCCTCTCTCCCTCCTACTCTATCTGAAAAAGCAATGGAAAAAAATATCCTCAAGTGAGGATTGAATAAATAAATAAAAAGAATCCGAGGCAAGTTCCTTTTGCAGCTACTACAGAGGACTCTCTTCACAGGCCTCTGTTGAAACAGGCCACTCGGGCAGGGCTGCGTCTGAATGACATGAATCAGGGCTGAAACCCAACTTGCACTCTGCTCTCTCAAACTCTGCCCTGCCCAGAAGGGACACCTTTTATTTTATTTTATTTTATTTTATTTTATTTTATCCTCACCCGAGGACATTATATCCAATTTTTGTTCAGACAGGGTGGGAGGGAGAAACATCGACATGAAAGGGACACATCGAGTGGCTGCCACCCGCATGACCAACAAGGGCCAGAGACGAACTGCAACGAAGTTTGTGCCCTTAACGGGAACCGAACCCGGGTCTCTCTGGACTGCAGGCGGATGCTCTAACCGAGCCAAACTGGCCAGAGCGACACCTTTTAAAACATCACACAAAGGCAGCACACGAAGCCATGCCCTGTATTAAAGCACAGTTTTCCGAGTTGCTGCACCTTTCCTTGCCCTGGGGTTTCCCGGAAAAACAGAAGCCACACTCACCCGTTAGACCTCGGCCCTGGCCCTGCAAGAGCTGAGGTGAATTAATAGGAGTTGACAGGAGTATTCAATTTACAGAGGAATGTAAAAATCCATATGCTAGTGGGACAGTAACAGTGCAGCTGGTCTCAGATTTCTTGGGGCTTCTGACCTAAGTCACTGTTTCTTCGTTGTCATTTTATTTTAAAGTCTCAGTCCAGTGTTTCTCTCTGCACTAATAAGCACTCTGAAGTCCAGAGTTCTTTGTCCAGAATCCATTCCCTTGAATATGCATTTTCCCTCCTAATGAGGGCAAGAGCCATTCTCCAACTGACTCCCGACATCCCCAGCCTTATAATCAGTAACTGTGCAAAAAAGAAAACCATGGCTAAAATAAGGAAGCCAAGTTGAGTGAATGATGTGTACCTAAAGATAAGAAATTTCTTTCCTACAGTTGATCTGCTGCTAGCCGGTTCTACAGTTTATAGAGAAGGGAAATGACACATTTTTATCGCTCATCTGCTGCGTCGTTGCAAAGATAAACCCGTAATTGGCAAGCCTTTAACATCTAATGGCATCTTATGTCATGGTCTGATAGAAACAGTCTGTTCAGGCTTTGTGATAAAGTTGTTCTATAAATCCTTACTAATAATGGAGGGAAAGACCTGATAATGCATATGCTCTTATTTTGGGATTGAAATTTTACACTAGTTTTAGTTAAAACAAATTCTGACCTGTCATTTGAAAATGTAATTCTTAGCGTTCTTTCCATTGCAAAGAGTTAGTGGTAAAAGCTCCTAAAGGTTAGTTTTACACACAGCTCTCTGGCAGCTTACTTACAGTTCTTCCGTGAATTGTTTGAAATCTGCTTAGCCCATATAGATATTCCATCCAAAAAAATCCAGACCAGTTTGTATTTCAACCCAAATTGTGGATTGCTTCCCATTGCCCTGTGTTTGAAAAGCAATTAAAAACTGTGCCTGAATCCAATTTTCATCTATGATTAAATACACAAGCAAGCCGTAGTCATCACACGGATTAAATGGTACCTAAAAATCATTAATCTTTCTGATTGTTCCATCAAATAAATTACCCTTGTCATTCTTACAACACAACATGCCTCATTGCCACAATTGTCTTCAAATGATATCATATGGATGTGTCTGTCTTGTAAGAAATCAACCAACAAAAATCCTTAGTCTTGAACCAAGGAGGAGAGTCCTGAGAAGGTTAACCTAATAGCATAGTTTACACCTAAATGCATTTCTATTATCTGAGCAACCCCATCGAGGGCAAGACCTCTCTTTCACAAAACCAGTAAGAACCCTCCTCATGACTCTTCTTCAGTCCCTCCCTACCCAAGTTCCAAGCAGCCACAAAGTACAGAATACTCTGAACCCAAACCCTTGGAATGCCTGCTCCTCTTCCTCAGCAGACTACGTGTCTCTGGTCCTTCAGGATTTACCCGATACATCTTCTCCCAAACCGTTTATTTAACCCAGTAACTCCTCCTCCAACCTGGGTTAGGTGTGGCTCCATCCTTGGCACTTACTACAGATTCATAAACATCTGTTTAGTTGTCTTTCTCTCCACTAGAATAAGAGTTTCTTGAGGCCAATGATTGTGTGTTTGAGTCTCTGTATTTCTAGTGCCAACCATGCTGCCTGGAACATAATAAATGCTCTTATCCATTAAATTCCTGAAGAACTAGCTACCTCACTATAAAATGTGGGCTTCCCTTCACATTTGCAATCACTTTCAACACCACAGCAATTATCTGTATTTCAAGAATGATTATATATAAATCTAGCAAGTTCCTCTAGTTCATCAAATATATACCTCTTACATGTCAGGTCAGTCCAGAAGAGCCAAGATAACATAGAATGCTACCTACAGTTTTTCTTATGGAAGAAGCTAGCAACAGGAATTGTTACCAATTAACCATTTGTCTGTGGATTTCTAAAATCCTCTAAATCATTTTCTCGTTACTTTGGCTTCTAAACATTGAAAGTCCTAAGAATCTTGCTTATTTTGACAGGCAGGTAAAATTGGCATTTGTGCTTCTTAGTCATTCATGTTAACTGGAACAATAATATGTTTCAAAAATATTGTTTCCTGACTATTTGCTTTTCCTAAACCGCATGCACCCTTTGTAAAGTTCTTGAATGAGTTTGCAATTCAACCTCCGAGTGCAAATCTGCCCTCATGAAAATGGACAATCTTTATGGTTCGGAAAATTGCATTCTGTTACTTCTGTAATGAAAAAAGAATGCATGCATTGCCTTTCACTAGACTGCCTTCATGTAGGTTTATGAAAATTTGGCAACTTTAAAAATTTTTATCTCGATGTGTCTGTTTTACAAACTCATGCAGTTCTTCTATCTCCAGGTCGAATCATGAAGATAAGCTGCTCACGAGCTGAAACAGCAGCAGTCAGATCTCAGAGATGCCACAAGCCCAAGAAAAGTAAAGGATGGGAAGGCAAAGAACGTCTCTGGCTTGTTTTTTTATCTTAAAATGCCTGGAGCAAATCAAGCCCAACAGTCTAGCTGCTACCGGAAAAGGAAGAATCTTCAGCATTTCCATGGGAAATGGTGGGTCAATGGTCCAGACACAGACAGATGCTGTGTGAAGGGTGCGGTGGGTGGAGTAAAATCAACACAAAGCAATTCTAAATCAGTATAATGTTCAAAACCTAAAACAATAAGTTAATCATTAAGAAGACCTCTTTTTAAGGGACCCCCCACCACTTGCTGGCCTGTAAAATTATTCTTCCAGAGTCTCTAGAAGTGAACCAAGAAAATGTGCCTCAAACAGTGAGAAACATTCAATTTCAGGTGATATGAACACACCACTTGACATGTGGTTCCTCAGCCAGCTCATTACAGCATGCAAAGTAAGAAGCGAAATCCTGGGTGTCATGTGTTCAAATTAAACAGAAACCAGCCTGCTGACTCCTTAACCAAGGTTGACAAACTCTTCAGACTAAAGGCTGTGGCCATTAGAACTGCAACGGTCTATTATTATCCCTTCTCTTTGTTATCATTCTATTCTTAGCTGGCAAAGTTACTCTGTCAGCATGAAAGCATCAGTCAAACTTCTAACTGACCAAAAAATCATTGATTAATATGGACACAAGAAGAGTTCTGTTAAAACTGCAGGGTCTTCCTCCAAGCACACAAAGCCAAACTTGCTACTGTGGGAACCAGCTTACACAGCTTGTTATTTTTAATTACATCCCTTCCGAAGTTAGGTCTCTCCTTTGGAACAGTGGATTATTGTTCAGCCACTTCTGAACAAGAGGGGTGTACACACAGTCCAGCAGGGAGCCTCTCATGTTAAACTTGCTAATCAATTCACTGTGGCTAAAATGAAAGTCAAGGTACACAGTGGGTATTAGGACCTTAATTTTAGGCAAACAGCATTACCCACACAGCATAGCACATCATAAATTTAAATGCACAGATGCTGAGAACTTACATCTCAAAGCCCATGGGCTCTTAGCAGACTGTAAAATTCAAAGCAAACTCTAAATGTTTTTAATATGTTGTTGATCAACATTTAGAGAGCTTTTATGTATGTCTCTCTCTTTTGTTTGTTTTTAATGTTAGTGTTGTGTAAGTTGAGGGCAGCAGTTCTCAACAGGGAGGTAATTTTTTCTCCCAAGGGACATCTGATAATGTCCAGAGACTTGTTTGGTTATCATGACTGTGGCGAGGAGCAAAGGAGTTTATTGATGTCCTGTGGGTAGAGACCAGGAATGTTGTTAAACATCCTGCAATGCACAGGATGGCCCCCACAACAAAGAATTATCTGGCTCAAAGTGTCAATAGTGCCATAATTTTTTTTTAATAAAAAAAGAAATATTTTATTTTATTAATATTTTTATCCAACTGAGGCATATTCATAGTTTTAAAAGTTGAATAACACTAATAAAACTTCCCATGAAAATTAGCAGCACTCTGTACTGTTTCTTCCCCTCTTCAGCTTCTCTTCCCACACATTTCATTATTTCAACTGGCTACCCTCATTTCTAAATATACTTACAGCGGTAGTTCTTATTTAAGCAAGTTTACATACGATTATTGACACTTTACTTTTGCAATAGGAGGATTTAGCACTTTCAACACCTCCCTCCTTAAATGCCCTAATTACCCCCCCCCCCCCCCTCTCCTCTTCTCTTCTCTTCTCTTTCTGCTTCTTTCTGGAAGATTTTCTCAACTTTATTTCCAACTCTTTTATTGAACTTTAATTTCAGCTGTGGCAATTCAATGTTTATTCCCAAAGGCTTTTTCTTGATATCATTTTTAATAGCAACCTCTTTTGTTTCATGGATAAACTACCTCCTCACATTCTGCTAAGGGTAGAAACTACATTACTTTTTAAAGTTTCTTATGCTCACTACTTTGTTTCTGTTTCCTCTGAGATCTATTTCTTGTTTGTTTTTTGTGGTCCTCATCTTCAAAACAGAAACATTTATTAAATACCTGGTGATCTCTTGCTGTCCATTTATGCTTAAAAGTAAGAAACTAAAAGACATCTATGCATGCAAGGGTAGGACTTGTCCCCTGGGGTTCACAAAGCACCATCTGGTGGTAATCAACAGAATTGATGGTAGTTCTGATTCAGTATTTGCATTAGTCAGGATAGGCTATGCAAACAACCCCTAAGTTTCTTCGGTTCAAAACCCTGGGGCTCTCTGTCTACTGCAGGCCATGTGGTCGGTACGCAGATGTGTCCCTCCTGGTGGCTTAGATATCTAGGCTGCTTCCAGGTTGCAGGTTCTTCATGCCAACACACAGTTTCCATGGTCACCACTGAAGAATGACCCATAGTACTTCCCTTCACAGCCCATTGGCCAGAAACAGTCATCTGAGTCCACCTAATCGCAAGGGAGTGGGGAGCATATAAATATTTGGTGAGGGGCCATTCAACTTCTCCATTGGCCTGTGCAGACCTATCTTGAAAATACGAAAAGCATGCAGAAATGAGGTTTTGAATATTAGGAATGTTTAAAACATTCGAAAGTAATATACCTGCCTTTACTCTCACCCAATTTGACATATTCTTTTGTCTTTCGGGTTTTTTTTAAAATTTTTAAATTACAGTGGACATACAATATTATATTAGTTTCAGGTGTACAACCCCATGATTAGACATTTATATAACTTACAAAGTGATCACCCCAATAAATCCTGTACCCATCTGACACCATACACAGTTATTACAACATTATTGACTATATTCCCTATGGTGTACTTTACATCTCATGACTACTCTGTAACTACCAGTAAGTACTTCTTAATCCCTTCATCTTTTCTCCCATCCCCCAAACTCCTCTCCTATCCAACAACTGTCAAAATATTCTCTGTATCTATGAATGTGTTTCTGTTCTACTTGTTTATTTTGTTTTTTAGATTCCCAATATAAGTAAAATCACATGGCATTTGTCCTTCTCTGTCTGACTTATTTTACCCAGCATAATACCCTCTAGATCCATTTATATTATTACAGATGGCTGAGTCATATTCTATTGTATATATGTACAACTTCTTTATTCATTCATTTATTAATGATGGGCACTTAGGTTGCTTCCTTATCATGGCTATTATAAATAGTAAGCATAGGAATGCAATTGTCTCTTCAATTTAGTGTTTTGGGTTTCTTCATATAAATATCCAGAAGTGGGGTTGCTGGGTCCTTCTTTGTCTCTTATTAGCCTTTGTTTTAAAGTCTGCTTTGTCTGAATAAGTATTGCTTCCTCAGTTTTTGTTTGTTTTGTTTCTATTTTCATGAAATACCTTTTTCCATCCTTTACTTTCAGCCTGTGTGTGTCTTTTGATCTGAAGTGAGTCTTTTGTGGACAGAATATGTGTCTTATTTTCTTATCCATTCAATTTCCATGTGTCTTTTGATTAGAGCACTTAATCCATTTGCATTTGAAATAATATGTTGATAGATATATATTTATTGCCATTTCATTATACATATATATATATATTTTTTTTTTTTTAATCCTCCCCCGAGGACATTTTTCCATCTTTTGTTCAGGTAGAGTGGGAGGGAGAGAGAGGAACAGAGAGAGAGAGAGAAACATCGATGTGAAAGGGACACATCGAGTGGCTGCCACCCGCACAACCGACCAGGGCTGGGGACAAACTGCAACCGAGGTACGCGCCCTTAGCGGGAACCGAACCCGGGTCTCTCAGGACCGCAGGCCGACGCTCTAACCGCTGAGCGAAACCAGCCAGGGCCATTATACATATATTTTTATCTTCTTCTTTTTTAAAAGACAATTTAAAATTTCTTGTAATACTGGTTTGGTGGTGATGGACTCCTTGAGCTTTTTATCATCAGGAAGCCCTTTATCTCTCCTTCAATTTTAAATGATAGCTTTGCTGGGTAGAGCAGTCTTGGTTGTAGGTCTTTGTTTTTCATCACTTTGGATATTTCATGCTAATCTCTTCTGGCTTGTGAGGTTTCTGTTGAGAAATTAGCTAACAGTGTATGGGAGCTCCCTTATAGGTAACTAACTGCTTTTCTCTTGCTGCTTTTAAGATTCTTTCTTTGTCTTTCACCTTTGCCATTTTAATATGATGTGTCTTGGTGTGGTCCTCTTTAGGTTCATCTTGTTTGGGATTCCCTGCACTTCCTGGACTATATGTTTATTTCTTTCACCAGGCTAGGAAAATTTTATGTCATTATTTTTTTAAATAGGTTTTTAATTTCTTGCACTTTCTCTCCTTCTGGCACACCAATGATGAGAATGTTGGTATGCTTGAAGTTGTCCCAGAGACTCCTTACACTTTACTCTTTTTTTTCTGTTCTGATTGGGTACTTTTTTATATTCCAAATTGCTGATTTGACTCTCTGCTTCATCAATCCTACTGTTGATCCCCTGTAATATTTCAGGGAATATTTCAGTTAGTGTGTCCTACATTTATCACTGGTTCTTTTTATGGTTTCTATTCCTTTTTGTTTGTTTGTTTGTTTGTTTGTTTGTTTGTTTGTTTGTTTGTTTTTATCCTCACCCGAGGACATTTTTCCATTTTCTGTTCAGGTAGAGTGGGAGAGAGAGAGAGGAACAGAGAGAGAGAAACATCGATGTGAAGGGACACATCGAGTGGTTGCCACCCGCACAACCGACCAGGGCCGGGGACAAACTGCAACCGAGGTACGTGCCCTTAGCGGGAACCGAACCCGGGTCTCTCAGGACCACAGGCCGATGCTCTAACCGCTGAGCCAAACTGGCCAGGGCTCTATTCCTTTTTTTTTTATGCTGTTAAAATTCTCACTACGTTCCTTGAACATCCATTGCTTTGAGCTCTGTAACTGGTAGTTTGCTTGCCTCCATTTCATTTTTTTTTTTTTTTTTTTGAGATTTCTCCTGTTCTTTCATTTGAGATCTGTTTCTTTGTATCCTCATTTTGGCTGCTTCCGTGTGTGTGTGTGTGTGTGTGTGTGTGTGTGTGTTTCCTATGTCCTAGATAGAACTGCTATGTCTCCGGGACTTGGTATAGTGGCTTTGTATAGTAGGTGTCCTGTAGGGCCCACTTGGCACAGCCTCCCCAGTCACCCAATCTGGGAATTCTGGGTGCATCCCTTGTATTGGCTGTGTGCACTGTACTGTTGTAGTTGACCATTGATAGCTATTGGCATGTCACCAAGAAGAATTTACCCACCCCCTCCAAGTCAATTGGCTGTGAGGACCAGATGCAACTACAGTGGAGAAGCTGCTATGCAGAGGCCAACCCCAAAGAGCAGGACTTACTTCACTGGGGCTTTGGTGCCTGCCAAGTCCATCCTTTGAGTGTGTTATGTGTGAAGGTGGTTGGATTGTAATCCAGAAGAGTTTAAAGTTGTCCACCGGTGCACTGGCTCTGAGGCATCCCAGGAGATGTAAGGTCACCCACCACCTGTGCTGCAGAGTGATCTGTAGATGACTATTACTTGTGCTGGGCTTGGTTAATTTTATGTGTCCACTTGACTGAGCCATAGAGTGACCAGATATTTGGTGAAACATTATTCTGTGTATATCTGTGATGAGATTAACATTTGCATTGGCATATTAAGTAAAGAAGATTACTTTCCAGCGTGGTAGGCCTCATCCAATTCATTGAAGACCTGAATAGAACAAAAAGGTGGAGTAAGGGAGAAATTGCTCTCTCCACCCTACTGTCTTTGAGCAGGGACATCTGTCTTTTCCTGCCTTCAGACTCACCCTTGGACTGAATTTCCTACATGTGGTCTCTCCGCTCACCTGTAGGGGCTTCCTCAGAGCATGGTTGTGAGAACGAACATTCCAAAAGAACAACAGAGGTGTGTTGCATATTTATGACCTAACTTCAAGGTTATGTAACCTCGTTTCTGCCATGCTCTTGGTCAAGGCAGTCATAAAGGCCAACCCAGCTTCAAAGGCAGAGGACATAAACTCCAACTCTTAATAGTGGAGTGATAGGTTCTAGGAAAGCATGTAAAATGAGAGACATTGTTGCCTAAGACAGAGAAATAAGGATGTACCATTATAGTCCTGCTTAACCACTCATATAAGAACTTTACTAATGAACAAACTTCATTATCTTTTATGCACCCTCACCATGTCCTGCTGAATGGAATATTCTCCAAGGATCAAAACTCAGCAATTCAGAGGAAATGCAAAATCAAAACTCACAAAAAGTGAGTTCTAGTATTTAATATTCAAAAGGTAGCAATGTTATTCATCATTTTCTCACTCTGGCAGTATCTAAGGGAGAGACAAATCTGTTTGTGCCCCAAGTATAGCTGATGACCTATTTCACCAAAGGAAGCTCTTCTTTTTCATTTTTCTCAGTATCTAAAGGTCACCAGGAGAACAGCATAAGAATTAGAACTTTACACATAGATCTTTATGCTGGAATTTAACTGACAAATTCATTCATTAGATTAATTCAAAAACATTTTAGTTTCTACAACAAAGCTATAAATACAACAGAAACAAGGCAGAGGCTTTTACTCTAATAGGCAAGATAGTAATTCACTGTAGTAAGTGCTCTGTGGATTAGAATGGACGCTCCTCAGGACAGATATGTAGCCTGCGGCTTAAACCATTATTCATTATGACTGGTTTGTTCTCCATTTTGTGTACTTGGTGCCCATACCACAGCAGATGACAAATATTTTCAGTAGCACCCCTGGTGTTATTATAATAGATGAGAGGGGTGCCCTGGCCGGTTTGGCTCAGTGGTTAAAGCGTCAGCCTGCGGTCCAGAGAGACCCGGGTTCAGTTCCCCCTAAGGGCATGTACTTTGGGTTGCAGTTTGTCCCCGCCCGTGGTTGGGTCGTGCGTGTGGCGGCCACTCGATGTGTCCCTTTCACATCGATGTTTCTCTCTTGCGCTTCCTCTCTCTCCCTCCCGCTCTCTCTGAACAAAAAATGAAAAAATGTCCTCGAGTAAGAATAAAAAAAAAAAAATAGATGAGAGGGGCACCTGGGTGGCCCACCTATTCAGAGAACAGCAAGTGATACACTGGAGCTGGAGCCTACAATGCAAAGTGGAGAGTGACCATGAAAGGGGCTGGAGAATTAAACTGTGGTCAGATCATAAAAATTTTTTTTATTATTTTTGGGTAAATAAGAAGCTATTGAAGAGATGTTAATTAAGAGAGCAAGCCAATCAGATTGGTCTTTTGAAAATATTGTTCTGTCTGCCTCTGAAAAATTGAGGGGGCAAGATAGCAAACAGATACTAGGAGGCAATTTCTAGAATCCAGGGAAGAAAAACCAAAGTTAAACACAATGAGGATGGAGGAAATTCAACAAATTTAAGATATTAAGAAGGCGGAACGTAAAGGATTTTGTGATTATTGGATGTGAGTGAGGCAAAGAAGAGGGTAAGGGGAGGGCAGTTTTCGGAGATGACCTTCAGATTATGATGTGGCATCTGGGAGGACAGTGGCTGCCAAAGGCTGACCGATAATCACTGGCCACAGAAAGGCATAAAAACAACAGTGGCAGCTCAGTTTGGGTTGAGAGAGCCAAAGGTGACAAGACATCGTCAAGATGGGTCTGGCTTGGATGGGGAACAGAAACCAAGATGTTTAGGCAGGTTGTCAGGATATTGTTTCCTCTCCCCATCCATCTCTTCTGCCACATACACCCCAAGGACCTGAAGATTACAATTATTATGAGAGAGCAGTGTGGACAATGCCCTTGTTGAACAGTGTTGGAGCGGTGAAGGATGTAGAGGTTTCTCTAGGGAGCAAAATGTGGAGAGATTAAGTCCCACTGGGAATACCGAACTAATCAAGAAGAATAAAATCTAAGTCCTGGGCATTATAGTCTCCCCCAAGGAATACTTTACCAATATTTCTATGCCAAGAAAAAGTACCCAATGGAGCTGGATTTCAAGAGGGCCAATAGCATGTCACCACCAGGAAATTAAGATTATTATAGCCCCATTCCTTTCAGCAACTGAAACTTCCTGAAATTAAAAATCCTCAAGTGGAGTTGTGGAAGTTCAACCATAATGGAGGCTTCAGGAAGTGAAAACAGAAAATATTATCCCAAGTCTGGGAGAATTGTCAATATTGTTATCCTATCATCTTGCTCATATTGTTCCCTCTGCCTGATGATTCCCCTCCCCAGGATACTCTTTCTTTAATTTTAATCTACCTAGTACCTCAGGTAGGCTGTTGTCTCCCCTAGGAATCTTCCCTGACTTCCCCCTGTTCCTTGTGATGTAGGTGGTATTCTTTTTCACCTTCCCCTTAGCACCTTATACCTTCTCTCCCACAGTACATATCATACACAGCAAGTGTCTATTTGCTTTCCCAACTCTTGCATCAAACCATGAGCTTGATAAAAGCAGGAACTATGCATTTTACCACCCCCACCCCCAGAGCCTAGCAATGCAGGGACTTTGTACTTAATAAGTGATCACTGAAAAGAGAAATATTGTCTATTAAGTATATGAATGTAATGGACTCACAAATATTTATTTCTTAATGATTTGATGAGGTCAAATGGGTGATTTACTGTACCCTATAATGTTATTTGAAATAAATTAAACCAATTGCAGAGTGAATTAAATGGTGTCACTGAGAACAGAAAGAAATTAAGTGGCCAGCTATGATATTTCATTTCTGTATATATGGAGGAACTGTGTGTAGCAATTCCTGAATAAGCTGTTGTTTGGATATATTTGCAGCTCTGCCTATGGCCAAGTTCAAAAAGTTAGCAAAGAAGGATAACTCAAATGAAGTAGAATAAAGATGGATAGCAAACTCATTTAGTCCCAAAAGCTATTTTTTTCAAGGCTTTCCTTATTTTTATTATTATTTTTTAATGTTTATTGCTTTATTCTCCATTCTGCTTAAAACAAGTGAATTAAGACTATAAACCCTTGTCTTAATTTCCACACATCACTACAATGACAACTGCAGAAAACAGCAAATTTGGTTCATATAATTTAAGATTTGATTGTATTTGGCAAAGACAAATTCTTCCCTAAAAACAGTATGCAATACTAAGATAATGGCTTAAAATATTTATTTATAATTGAGAAGGCAGACAGACTCTTAATCATGGCATGGTTTAATTATAACAGCATAATTATAATTAGCACTGTTGCAATATATTACTAATTCATAAGATAAATTATCTTGCTTTGGTTTTCAAAGTAGAAAGAATTCTACATATTATTGTATGAATACTTGTATGAATACTTTAAATTATTATCATGGATCTTGTCCATTGATAACTAAACATTTTTTTTATTTCTTTTGCTATGCCTTAATTTTAATATCTCAAAGCTAGAAGTAAAAAAGCCAAAAAAATAATAATAATAATACTAACCTATTAGCCATTTTAATTTGCATTACTCACTGGGCATCAATTTCATTATCTATTCACCAATTTTTAAATTTATCTCAAATAGTTCTCAATATTACTATCTTTGTCATTGATACATGGGTGGAAATCAGAATTTATGCCTACAGTATGGTGAATTGTAGTGACAAAGGCAGAAAACTGCCTTGGAAATTATACAAGCAAATGGCTGAAAAAGTACGTCATAGTTCTTTCTAATTCTTCAGAAGAAGTGTAATTTGGTATTGCTATAAAAATGCCTTGCTTTTATTTTCAGCTTCATGTTCAGAATTCGTTTTTAAAGTGGCATACTTTTCTTTTAGCCATCATTATTTAGAAAAGAGAACATGAAAGCAAAATTTCACTATTTTTAATGTCACCTGCTTCCAATACTATATTCCCTTTATTAGTTTGTCATTTACTGTATAGTATATTCCAGTAATAAGCTCTAGGTCGGACATATATTGCTGGAGAAAGATGGCTATTTTATTTATTTTTTAATCAAATAACAATGCCTTTTATTTTGTTATTGTTGACAGTATTACAGATATCCCCCAATTTCCCCTTCCCCCTTTACCCCCCTCCTTCCAGTCCCTTCCCTACCTCAGGTCTTCCCCACACTATTTTCTGTGTCCATTTGTTATGCATATATGCATATAAATTCTTTGGTTAATCTCTCCCCATCTCTCCCACAACAACTCCCCTCTGAGATATGTCAGTCTCTTCCATGCCTCCATGCCTCTGGATCTATTTTGTTTGTCAATTTATTATGTTCATTTGATTCTACTCATAAGTGAGATCATGTGAATTTGTCTGTCTCTAACTGGCTTATTTCACTCAGCATAATACTCTCCAGGTTCTTCCATGCCGTCACAAAGAGTAAGAAATCCAGCTTTTATATAGCTGCATGGTATTCCATTGCATAAATGTACCATAGCTTTTTTATCCATTCATCTACTGATAGGCACTTGAGGAAAGATGGCTATTTTAAATTCTTTTTTTAATATAATTTTTGCGCCCTGGCCGGTTTGGCTCAGCGGTTAGAGCGTCGGCCTGCGGTCCTGAGAGACCCGGGTTCGGTTCCCGCTAAGGGCGCGTACCTCGGTTGCAGTTTGTCCCCGGCCCTGGTCAGTTGTGCGGGTGGCAGCCACTCGATGTGTCCCTTTCACATCGATGTTTCTCTCTCTCTCTCTGTTCCTCTCTCTCCCTCCCACTCTACCTGAGCAAAAAATGGAAAAATGTCCTCGGGTGAGGATAAAAAAATATATATATATATATATATATATATATATATATATATATATATATATAATTTTTGCCACAAATCCTAGTCATCCTTTATTCCTTGAAAGAAAGAAAAAAACAAACAAAGAAAGAAAAAGGAAAGAAAGAGGAAAGAAGAAAGAAAGAAAGAAAGAAAGAAAGAAAGAAAGAAAGAAAGAAAGGAAGGAAGGAAGGAAGGAAGGAAGGAAGGAAGGAAGGAAGGAAGGAAGGAAGGAAGGAAGGAAGGAAGGAAGGAAGGAAGGAAGGGAGAGCTTGGGGGAGGGGAAGAATTTGCCATTGTTACATCAAAGGCCAAAAAGTTTCTACAAAACTAAATAAAAGATTGAAACAAATTTCAGGATTATCTAAGTTCCAGTATATCCAAGCAAAGTGGGTTTAAGGAGCTTGAATTATCCTGAAAGTTGACTCAATCTTCAACTCACTTTCAAACTGTAAGGGACAATATATTGGAAGAGTTCATATAAATCAGGTTATGAGGTCATTTTATGAGAACAGAGAAGTAATCACGCATTTTGGTAGTTTTCACTCCCAACCAGCTCACTTCAGAATCACTCATCAGCTTCAGGTAGCTGTGAAAATGAGCTTTATGTACAGGCTCATCACAGATGTCTCTCAGATCAACATTAATGAGACATGTGTCTCCTCTGCTAGGACTTTAAGAATCCAGTCCCTGTGACACAGCACTGAAATAATTTGCTACAATGAAGAAACCTGGAGACTCAAAGAAGAAAAACTGATTAAGAAATTTTATTTGAAATTAATTACAGAAATTAAAAAATTTACAGAGATTAACTGAATTAGATATTTACTTTCATTTTTTTCCCAGAGTACTATATCACAGCTTAGCTTAATTCTTCTACATAATTCATTATGGAGTAATACTCTCCGTTTATTGTTTAAATTTTTTTAATTTAATTTAATTGCATCATGAAGTGCAAATCTTCAGTTAAATCATTTTACTTAAAGACTAACTAAAATGTACAATATTACTGGTCTTTTTCTTTACTTAATCTCTTCCTAGACACTCTGATGACTTCTTCATGACAGTACCACTCTCAACATCAGTCATAACAATAGACGTCTAGCTTACATGTGTGAGGAAAAACATCACTTAAAGCTGACATAGTCATGTCATTGACCTTGAGCTGCTCCTGAAGAAAATGAATTGGCTTACTGAGGCAGTCAAGTAGAAAGCAGAAACCATCATTTTGTAAGATTTTCAAGGTAGAAATTCTCAGGGACAATCTTTTGTCAGTGTCTAAGTCTTGAGTAACTGTCTTAATTCACTATGATTAATGATTTTTAAAACTCAGGGGCACCAAGTTTCTTTATATGTTGTATTATATGAACCTTGTAAGTGGCATGTTCTTCAAATGAACATCACAACCTATACACAAAACGTATCAACAATTTTAAGAGATAATTATGTATTATGTCACTCAGTTAGCATGAAAGACATTTTCAGGTGAGGGCTCTCAATCATTTAAATATAAATGTCAATTTCTCACCCAAAATACACATCTCATCACAAGGGAATTTTTCCTTTATCAGCAAATGACATCCCATGCTTCCTGTTTCCATAAGTGACTAGAACGCCTAGAAAACCCACTAATGATTCATTTTTGTCAATCTCAGATTTGTCATATCATTTAAAAATCTCTTTATTTCTTAACTGCTGGTGACTAGAAAATATGAAATAGAATAAATAAATATAAATATGCACATGCGATGTCAAAACTCTACGTATTTTTAAAAGTAAAGTTCAAGTTTCAACATTAACGCAAATTAGATAAAATTTGGTGGACTGCTATTATCTAAAGTGAACAGAACAAAGGCTTCCATTTTTAATCAGAAGTAGGATTAATCACAAACTTTTGCCACAAAAATTGTTAAACTGGTAAATAAATAAATAAAAATAAAAGTTGTATTGAAATATTTGTCTTGCTTTATGAGACAAAGAGAATGAGACCCTAAAACCTCCTTCAAACCCCAGTGTAGTCTTCAAACGGATGTGGCAGACTACTCAAACTTCCACTTCAGTCTCATTCGCCCTCACAAAGCCGGTTTATTTCTGGTCCGTAAGCACTCAGGAAAGCAGACATGCCTCAGGCTTCCTGGTTCTCCATAAGCATGTTAACAATATGCAACACAAACTCTGAGATTCACTTGTTTCTCCCAGGTTTTAGGATGAAGTTATAAATAACATGACAAGCAGCCAAAACTACTTATCCACCAAAGCACTGCCTCACTGACACTACTGCCTTAAAGATTTGTTCCAGAAGCATACAGTAACTTTAGAAAGGGGTATGTCACACTTAGGATAAAATTAGTATGATGTGTATATCATATGGTCATACAAAGCCTTCAGAAGTTTCCAAGATTAAGGAACAAAAACAGGGAAATTATTAAGAAAATAAAACCCTCACTCCACTAACCTCCCTCCCTTAATAAACTTGAATAACTCTAGCTAGTGAAATAATTATAAATTTTAATTTTGATCAGTCAAGTAATTTAAATAGAAATTACCTCTTCTCTAAAGTGTGCATATTTCATTCTTGGTAGACAATGAAAAAAATTCATTCAAAATTCATTCAAAAGATCATTTGAATTCTAATTTCTACTTCCAGAAGGAAACAATGAGTTTAACGTTATATGGTTGATATGTGTTTAAGATAGTTTTTAGAAAGAATTCCACAGGAGGCCTCTATTCATGGAAAATAAAATTGTTTCAGAGAATACATTGGATGGCCACTAGATGTTTTCCCTACATGTCTTTTCCATGTTACGCTTACTTACTGATGTAGCTCAGCTCTTAGTAATAGAAAATTTCTTTGGGCCTTGGCCGGTTTGGCTCAGCAGTTGGAGCGTCGGCCCGCAGACCAGAGAATCCCGGGTTCGGTTCCCACTAAGGGCATGTACCTCGGTTGCAGTTTGTCCCTGTCCCCAGTTGGGGTTGGGGTTGTGCGGGAGGGTTGTGTCTCTCTCACATAAATGTTTCTGCCCCCCCCCCCCACTCTATCTGAAACTAAATGCAAAAATATCCTCAGGTGAGAATAAAAAAAAAATTTCTTTGGTATCAATAAATAAAAACAAGAATTAATTCAAAGGGGAAAGAAATAACTACACAGACACATGATCTTTAAGGTGTTGATAGGTGGTCATTAATCCTTCTAGGAAGGTTAAACCAGCACAGCCCCAGTGAAAATCTGTAACATTTTCTTTAGCGAAAGTTCAGTGACAGATGAAAAAATCTATTCTATTTCTGCCCTTGTTAATTAAATGCACTACTAATACCTCTGAAAAGCTATACCTCTAGTGACTGGCTTTCTGTAGTATAAATCAAAAGAAAATGTACAGAAGTGTAGCCTTGGGAGTAAATGATGTTGAGATGTTTATTCATTGGATTATCTCACTTTTAAAGTAGTAAAGACCTATGCTAAATAAATGTCTCCTACATAACAAAAACCTTTGGGCAAAAACCTACATAACAAAATAGTTTATGCTAATAAAATGATATAATTCCCATACAATATGAGATATAAGGGACAATTACTTTATATATTTACTAACTGATAAGAGATCTAAATAGAGATTGTCATATTTGTATCAGCTAGCTGTTGCTGATTAACAAACCACAACAAAACTCCATAGCTTATAACAACAGTCATTTATTATTATTATAGTTCACATGTCTGGGAGTACGCTAGAGGTCAGCTCAACTAAACTGGGCTCACCTATGTTTCTGCACCTAAGGACTGTGCTCCAGGTTGGCTTTAGCTGGGATACCTCTGCTTCAGTGGAGGTGGAGCTGATTGAATGGAATGGTCTGAAGCTGACCACCAGGTGCACTGTCTCGGAGGCCTCTTGGGAGGTGCAGGCCAGGGTTAGCTGCCCAGCATGAGCAATCGGCAGATGACTGTTACTTGTGCTGGGCTTGAAGGTGCCCAGGAGAGGCCAAGCTATGCAAGTCCAGCTGCTGCTAGTGTTGGGCCTGGGAACACCTAGCAAGAGGTGCATGGCATGCTAAAGCTGCTTGTTTGGTGTATGTGCACCTTTGAGAGAATTTAGGAAAGTTCGCAGCATGAGCCAAGATAGGCAATTAGCCCCAGCTTTATTTCCTCAGTGCCCATCAGTTTCTTAAAAAGCTTGCTTCTACAGTCTGACACTGATATATAAAATCCATTCTTAATTGTCAAACAAAAATTTCTCTGCAGCATTTAATGTCCACCATCTCTTTTATAACAGTATCTTAGCTCTTAAACTACTAACTCCTCTACCCTCTCCTTCCCTTCACTTGTATTAACTATACACTTCACCTTCCACCCCACACCTACGCAGACTTCAGTACCTTTGCATGTCTTTGAGGAAGAATTTCTCTCCAAGTTCGCTTTCATGGAGATTTCATCCATCTCCTTGTCAACTGAAATATCACCAAAATATTGGAGATCACTACATTTGTCTCCCCCACACTGACAGCAAGTAAGTTTCAAAGTACTTTACCATATCCAGAAAGCTAACCCATTCTTATTCCTCACCTGAGAGTTTTTTAAACTCACCCCCATTTTCCCCTTATATAATCGGTACCTTGTCATCTAGTCCTTGAGTTGAATAATTTTTGTAGCTGATGTACACATATATAATCCATATATGTGTATGCATATTTATTGTATATAGTATATAACACAAATAATATATATAAAGGGATATGGAAAATTTCCCAACTACATAGTTAAATTCCTTAAGAGATGATGTATTTCTGTCTAATGTCCCTGGCACACAGTAAGAATATAAAAGTATTTAAGGAATGAATCGTTGAGAATACCACTGAAAAGGAAATATCTATTTGTGCATAAATAGAACAAGGAACAGATATCCACTTAATTTCATATTGCAAAAACAATAGATAACTCTTATTGAACATTTACATATGCAAAGAATCACTATAAGAGCTTTACTTAGTTTTAATCCTCAAAAAATTTCTATGGGGAGGTACTGTCATTATCCCCATTGTTTACATGATAAAACTGTGGCAGAGAAAGTTAACTCTTCAAGGTCAGTAAATGGTGGGGTCAGAATTCAAATCCAGGCAAATTCTATTTAAAAATCCAATATTATTACCTACTCGGCTACATTGTCTTTCATGATTCTGAGTCTACATTAAACTTTTAACACTATCAAGTGTTTCTGTCCTGATAACCATTGTGTCTGCATACTGATGCCATAGTCAAAGCTCCAACTGGCAATAGAAGAGAAAAATCCCTAATAAATTCACGAATGAGACTTTGGTTAATATAGCAGCTTTATATAGATGATTTTATAATTTTTCATCCAAATCAAGACACTTTGGGGAGAAAGGGGGGCTATAATTATTATACATTACCGCATAGCAAATTATCCCAAAATTTAGCAGCTTAAAGCAACAAATACTCATTATCTCACATACTTTCTCAGGATCATAAATGAAGGGGAGGCTTAGCTTGGTGGTTCTGTCCCAGATCTCTAATGGGTTATAGTCAAGATATAAAACCAAACTATAAGTCATAAGGCTTGATTGGGCTGGACAATATGTTTCCAAGCTATTAATAGCTGTTGGCAAGAAGCTTCAGTTCCTCACAAGAGCTTTTTCATGAAAACTCTTCCTGGCAAGACATCAGGCTTTCCTGAGGGTAACTAATCCATAGTGAGAAGGGGGTGGAGAGCAGATAAGAATCACCAAATCACCATATCTTGGTATCTAGATCCCAGAAGTAACAACCAACCACTTTTGTCTTATTCTACTAGTCAGAAAGACCAACTGGTACAATGTTGGAGGGGATTACCTAGAATATGAACACTGGGAGGCCAGGATAATTGGGCACATTTTGGAGAACTGCAACCACAGGGGCTATTAAAAACAGCTAGCCAGGACAATAAGCATAAATGAGGGAAGTCCAGATAAGAAGGTTTATGGTCACCCTACATTTACTCATGTCTTGATTTACATTAATCACATCAAGAAGTAAATTTCTATATATAAAATTATTTAGTTTAAGAGATTCCAAAATAGCAGCAGAGTAAGTGGAAGATACAGAGACCATCTCCCAGGAACAAACTAAAATAAAGACAAATTGTCGGGAAAAAGCAACAGAAAAGCACCTTGCAAGGACCATATAACCAGGGACACTGAATTGATCCTGGTAGGATTGCGGAGGCATGAGAGGAGGCCTGAGAGCTTACGGACACCAGTGGTCTTAGCTGTGAGCAATACCCTTGGGTTAAAATCCCAAGCCGGCTCCACAGTGCAGAGGGCCTGGACAGAGCACTAAATTAGCCACAGCCACTCACCTTGGGCTCCAGCAGAGGGAGGGGGGACTGGACTGGAACTGTGTGGGGACACTTGGGATTTGGAGGGCACTCGGAGCTTTTGCTGAGTTTTGGCCACGCAGAAGTGTGGTCATCTTCTTTCCAGAGCTCTGGAGAAGGGCAGTAAACAGAGAAAGACAAGTTTCATATGATCTCACTTATTTGTGGAATATAATGAACATAATAGTCTGAGGAATAGGGTAGTCGCAGAGACGTGGAAGTGGGGTACAAACTAACAATCCCAGAAGAGGGGGTGGTGGGGGAGAGATAAACCACAGAACTTATATGCATGTATGCATGAACACTGGACATGGACAACAAACTGGGGAAAGGGCAGGGAGGGAGGGGAAGGGGGGAATCAGTGGGGGAAAAAGGAGAAATATCTGTAACAAAAATTCATTAATAAAAAATAAAAAAAAGATTCAACCCCACCCAGGTGGGCCAAAAAATGCAAATTGAGGCTCGTTAACAACCAGCATCTGCCCCACCCTTGAGAAATCCTCTTAGGCTGAACACCTGAGGGAGTTTTTCATTCAACTGAGAACCCAAGGCTCTTCAAGGAACTGAGACTAATAGCCTCCAGGCGGAAAGCTAGAGGATAACTGAACCATTCCTGGGCTTGCAAATCTACCCAAAAAAATGAAACTTGACAGTGCTGTTTAACATGGGTTCTCCCACGCTCATTCAAAACCCAGTAGAGAGACCACAAACAGAACACCAATACCCACAGGAAAAATTGGGCAGGCTGAGATAGCCTAAATGGTGAAACACAGAAACAAATCCGAAATGAAAGAACATGAGAACTCTACCAAAAATGAGATAAATGGAAAACAGTTGAGCACGTTATCAGACATAGAGTTCAGAGCCATGATCTTGAGGAAGCTCAACAGCATGAGTAAGGATATCAACACCATAAGTACACGTATAGAAACACTGAAAACCAACAAAGTGGAAATGAAAAATGACATAGCAGAAATAAAGAACATATTGGAAGAACAAACCACCAGAGTAGAGGAAGCTGAGAACCAGATCACTGAATTAGAAGACAGGGTAGAAAAAATCAACCAATCAGAAAACCAAAAGGAAAAAACAATTAAAAAACAGGAAGACAGCTTAAGAGAACTGTGGGACAACTGCAAATGTAATAATATTTGCATCATAGGAGTCCCTGAAGAAGAAAATGAGCAAGGGTTAGGGAATATATTTGAAAAAATAGTGACAGAAAACTTCCCTAACTTGGTGAAGGAAAAAGACATACAAGTACAAGAAGCAGAGAGCAAGTAAGAAAAACCCAAACAGGCATACACCAAGACACATAGGAATCAAAATGCCAAATATTAAAGACAAAGAGAGAATCCTAAAAGCAGCAAGAGATAAGCAACAGGTTACCTACAAAGGAAACCCCATAAGGCTCTCAGCTGACTTCTCAAAAGAAACACTGCAGGCCAGAAGGGAATGGCATGAAGTAATCAAGGTCATAAAACACAAGGATCTGAATCCAAGACTACTCTATCCAGCAAAACTATCATTCAAAATAGAAGGTCAAATAAAGAGCTTCCCAGACAAAAACAGGCTAAGGGAATACATTAGCACCAAACCAGCACTGCAAGAAATGATAAAAGGACTGCTGTAATTAGTAGAAGAAATAGGAAGAAAAGTATAACCACACTAAACAAAAATGGCAATAAATAAATACATATCAATAATCACCTTAAATGTAAATGGATTGAATGCTCCGATAAAAAGACACAGAGTAGCTGATTGGATAAGAAAGCATGACTCATCTATATGTTGTTTACAAGAGACCCACCTCACAACAAAAGGCTCACTTAGGTTGAAAGTGAAGGGATGGAAATAAATCTTCCAAGCAAATGGAAAGGAAAAAAGCTGGGGTGGCAATACTCATATCTGATAAAATAGATTTTATAACTAGAGACAAAGAAGTTCACTACATAATATTGAAAGTATCTATCCAACAGAAAGATATAATCTTGGTAAACATATATGCACTCAATATAGGAGCACCAAAATATATTTAAAATCTTCTGGAGGACTTCAAAGGAGAAATCAACAGCAATACAATCATAGTAGGGGACTCCAACACGCCGCTGACATCACTGGGTAGATCCTCTAGACAAAAAAAAAAAAAAAAAATAACAAGGAAACAGAGACTCTGAATGAAGCACGAGACGAAATGGATTTAATAGATATCTCCAAAAAATTACAGCCCAAAACTGCAGAATTCACATTCTTCTCAAGTGCACATGGGACGTTCTCAAAGATAGACCACATGTTAGGAAACAGACTATGCCTCTACAAGTTCAAGAAGACTGAAATTACATCAAGCGTATGCTCAGATCACAATGGCATAAAACTAGAAATCAATTACAAGAACATGCAAACATTTGAACACATGGAGGCTAAATAGCATGTTAGTAAATAATGAATGGGTTACTGGGGAGATGAAGGAAGAAATTAGAAACTTCCTGGAAACCAGTGAAAATGAACACACAACACAAAATCTATGGGATGCAGAGAAAGTAGTTCTGAGAGGGAAGATCATAGCACTACAGGCCTACCTCAAGAAACAAGAAAAATCTCTACTAAACTATCTAACCTCACAGTTAAAGAACTAGAAAGCAAACAAAAAGAAAACCCCAGAACAAGTAGAAGGAAGGAAATACTAAAGATCAGAGCAGAAATAAACAACATAGAGATCAAAAAATCAATTCAAAGGATCAATGAAACAAAGAGCTGGTTTTTCGAGAAGATAAACAAGAATGATGGACCCTGAGCTAGACTCACCAAGAAACAAAGAGAGAGAACCCAAATACACAAAATCAGAAATGAAAGAGGAGAAGTAACAACTGACACCACAGAAATACAAAGGATCGTTAACAAATACTATGAACGATTATATGGCAACAAATTTGACAATCTAAGCAAAATGGACACATTTCTAGAAACACAGAGTATCCCAAAACTGGACTGGGAAGAGATAGAAAACTTGAACAAAACAATAACAACAAAAGAAATTGAAGATGTAATCAAGACTCTCCCAGCAAACAAAAGGCCAGGCCTGGATGGCTTCACAGGGCAGTGTTACCGAGCATTCAAAGAACAAACACCCATTCTCCTCAAACTATTTCCAAACATTCAAGAAGAAGGAAGACTTCCAAACTCGTTTTATGAGGCCAGCATAATTCTAATTTCAAAACCATAGAAAAACACTGCAAAGAAAGAAAACTATAGGCCAATATCCCTGATGAACATACATGCCAAAATCCTTAACAAAATTCTAGCAAATCAAATTCAGCAATAAATAAAAAAAATCATTCACTATCACCAAGTGGGATTCATCCCAGAGATGCAATGCTGATGCAATATTCACAAATCAATAAATGTACGACACCACATAAACAAAATGAAAGATAAAAACCTCATGATCATATCAATAGATCCTGAAAAAGCATTCAACATAATCCAGTGCCCATTTCTGATAAAAACGTTGAGCAATGTAGAAATAGAGGGATCATATCTAAATATAATAAAGGCCATATATAAAAGACCACAGCCAACATCATACTCAATGGGCATAAACTAAAAACATTTCCCTTAAGAACAGAAACAAGACAGGGATGCCCACTTTTCCCACTCTTATTTAACATAGTACTGGAAGTCTTAGCCACAGCAATCTGACATGAAGAAAACATAAGAGGGATCCAAATTGGAAAGGAGGAAGTGAAACTGTCATTATTTGCAGATGACATGATATTATACATAGAAAACCCTAAAGACTCGATCAAAAATCTACTAGACTTAATGAATGAATCTGGCAAAGTAGCAGGATACAAAATTAACGTCAAGAAATCGATGGCAGTAGGTAAACACAGTTTCCCGTCCTCCCACAACCTCAAAGTTACAATTAAACTACAGAACAATCATCATTCAAAACCACCTGAAATCGAGTTGAGGCCTCCAACTACATAGTCCTACAACTACGGAATTAAAGAATCAACCACATGGAGACTAGTAGGAGGGGCGGAGGTGGACTGGCTGGTTCCAAACCCACGTGTGGCGGATAAAAATCAGGAGGATACCTCGGCTGGGAAGGTCCCTGTCCCACACCAGGTGTCCCGCTTGGGGTTCCAGTGCCAGGAAGAGAAGTCCCCATAACTTCTGGCTGGAAAAAACAGCCGGAACTGAGGCTCAGGGAGGCTGAGGTGGCTAGAGCCGCAGGCAGCTCCTCTTAAAGAGCCCACGGACTTATCGGACTCACTTCCTCTAAGCTTGGAGGAGAGGCAGCTCGAGGGATGACAGAGATATACAGGGAAGAACTGAGCTGTTTGGCATTAGAGCCAGGGCTAGAGAGGGGCCTTTCTCCAGGACAGATGTGCTGTCAGAGGCCTTTGTTTCTTTGGTGAGCCCCTCCCTGGGGCGGCAGACAGCTGCCATATCTGGGACTCTAACGACCTGGCTCCACTTGTTGCCCTGCCCTGGTAATTTCCTGAGGCCCTACCCCACCCAACTTTCAGGCCCACCCAAGCTGTTGCCAATTGCTTTACCATAGAATTGGCCTGTCTTGGATCCTGCTTCAGGTTTTCCTAAATTATTTCAAACAAGCAGCATCTGGTCTCAGCTAGCCACATACCTCTCATTAAGTAATGCATAGAAACAAACACAGGGAAGCAGCCAAAATGAGGAGACAAAGAAACAGGTCCCAAATGAAAGGACAGAACAAATCTCTAGGAAAAGAACTCAGTGAAATGGAGATAAGCAACCTAACAGATGCTGAGTTCAAAATACTACTTATAAGGATGCTCAATGAATTTAGAACCTCAGCAAACTTAGTGAGGGCCCCAAGAGCATAAAAAAGGACCAGTCAGAAATGAAGGATGCACAGTCAGAAATGAAGGAGGCACTAACTGAAATAAAGAATAATTTACACAGATTCAATAGTAGAGTAGGTAAAGCTAAGAAGCAAACCATCAATTTGGAATATAAGGAAGCAAAAAACACCCAACAGAACAGCAAAAAGAAAAAAGAATCCAAAAAAAATGAGAATAGTGTAAGGAGAGGAGCCTTTGGGACAACTTCAAGAGTGCCAACATTCGCATCTTGGGGGTGCCAGAAGGAGAAGAGAGAGAACAAGAAATCGAAAATCTATTTGAAACAATAATGGCAGAAAACTTCCCTAACTTGGTGAAGGAAACAGACATACAAGTCCAGGAAGCACAGAGTCCCAAACAAGATGAACCCCAAGAGGCCCACACCAAGACACATCATCATCAAAATGCAAAAGGTTCAAGACAAAGAGAGAATCTTAAAAGCAGCAAGAAAAAAGCAGTTAGTTACCTACAAGGGAGTTCCCATAAGATTGTCAGCTCATTTCTCAAAAGAAACTTTGTCAGCCAGAAGGGAGTGTCAAGAAATATTCAGAGTGATGAAAAGCAAGAACCTACAACCAAGATTACTCTATCCTGCAAAGCTGTCATTTAGAATCGATGGCCTATTGCTTCTCGGCCTTTTGGCTAAGACAAAGTGTAGAATCGATGGCCATGTAAAGAGTTTCTCAGAAAAGAAAAAGTTAAAGGAGTTCATCACCACCAAACCATTATTATATTAAATGTTGAAGAGTCTTTTTGAAGAAAAAGATAAAATACATGAACAAACAAAATGGCAATGAATACATATCTATCGACAATGGAATCCACAAACAAAATGAACAGGCAGAACAGAAATATTCTCATAGATACAGAGAACATTTTGTTGGTTTCCAGATGGGAGGGGGGTTGGGGGAATGGGTGAAAAAAGTGAAGGGATTAGGAACAAATTGGTTGCTAGACTGACAAACCTCAAAGAGAAGGGGGGCTGGGGGTGGGAAGAAATAAACCAAAGAACATATATGCATAACCAATGGACACAGACAACATTATGGGAAAAGACTGGAGGGTGGCAGGGGTGGGGAAGAGAGGGGTAAAGGGGGGAAAATGAGGAACATCTGAAATACATTCAACAATAACGATTAAAAAAAAATAGGAGAAAAAAAAAAGAAATCGACAGCATTTTTTTTTATCCTCACTCGAGGACATTTTTTTCTATACTTTCTTCAGATAGAGTACATGCCCTTAGCAGGAACCAAACCCGGTTCTCTCTGGACCGCAGGCCGACGCTGTAACTGTTGAGCCAAACTGGCCAGGGCTCGACAGCATTCTTATACACCAGTGATGAACCCACAGAAAGAAAAACTAAAAAAAAAAATCTCATTTACCACAGTGGCAAAAAAATTAAGGTACCTAGAAATAAACATAACCAAAGAAGTAAAGGACCTATTTGCAGAAAACTACAGGACATTGAAAAAAGAAATAGAGGAAGATATAAAAAAGTGGAAGCACATACATTGTTTATGGATTGAAAGAATTAACATCATTAAAATGTCCATATTACCCAAAGCAATCTATAGATTCAGTGCAATCCGATCAAAATACCAAGGACATATTTCACAGAACTAGAACAAATACTTCAAAAGTTCATATAGAACCACAAAAGACCTCACAGCAATCTTGAAAAAAAAAAGACAAAGTAGGTGGGATCACAATACTGAATATTAGGTTATACTACAAAACTACTGTAATCAAAACAGCCAGGTACTGGCACAAGAACAGGCATATAGACCAGTGGAACAGAACAGAGAACCAGGAAATGGACCCAAGACATTATGCTCAATTAATATTTGACAAAGGTGGCAAGTGCATACAATGGAGTAAAGACAGCCTCTTTAATAAATGGAGTTGGGAAAATTGGACAGCTACATGCAAAATAATGAAACTAGACCATCAACTTACACCATACACAAGAATAAACTCAAAATGGATAAAAGACTTAAATGTGACTTGTGAATCCATAAAAGTCCTAGAAGAAAAAGTAGGCAACAAAATTTTGGACATCATACGCAGCAGAATTTTCACTGATCCATCACCTAAGGCAACAGAAACAAAAGAAAAAAGGAACACATGGGAATACATCAAACTCAAAAGCTTCTGCACAGCAAAAGAAACAATCATCAAAATGGAAAGGGAACCCACTATATGGGAGAGCATAATTCCCAATGATACATCAGATAAGGGGTTAATTTCTAAAATATATAGAGTACTCATACAACTCAACAAAAGGAAGACAAAGAACTCAATTAAAAAATGGGCAGAGGACCTAAAAAGACATCCTTCCAAACAGGACATACAAATGGCCAGGAGACATATGAAGAAATGCTCAACATAACTAACTATTAGAGAGATGCAAATTCAAACAACAATGAGGTGTCACCTCACACCTGTAGGAATGGCCGCCATCAACAAATCATCAAACAACAAGTGTTGGTGAGGGTGTGGAGAATAGGGGACTCTAGTACACTGCTGGTGGGAATGCAGACTGGTACAGCCACTATGGAAAACAATATGGTGTTACCTCAAAAAATTAAAAATTGAATTGCCATTTGACCCAGTGATCCCACATCTAGGAATATACCCTAAGAAGCCTGAAACACCGTTCAGAAAGAATATATGTACCCCCATGTTTATAGCAGCACTATTTACAATAGCTAAGATCTGAAAACAGCCCAAGTGTCCATCAGTAGGCCAATGGATAAAAAGTCTGTGGTACAGCCCTGGCCAGTTTGGCTCAGCGGTTAGAGCGTCGGCCTGAGGTCTGGAGAGACCCGGGTTCGGTTCCCGCTAAGGGCACGTACTTCGGTTGCAGTTTGTCCCCGGCCCTGGTTGGTCGTGCGGGTGGCAGCCACTCGATGTGTCCCTTCACGTCGATGTCTCTCTCTCTCTCTCCCTTCCTCTCTCTCCCTCCTACTCTGGCTGTACAAAAAATGGGAAAATATCCTCGGGTGAGGATAAAAAAAAAAAAAAAAAAAAAAGTCTGTGGTACATATACACAATGGAGTACTATGCAGCTGTAAGAAAGAAAGATCTCTTATCCTTTGAGACGACAGGGAGGGATCTGGAGAATATTATTCTAAGCCAAACAAGCCAAGCAGAAAAAGAAAAATATCACACGATCTCACTTATTTGTGGAATATAATGAACATAACAGTCTGAGGAACAGGTAGACCCAGAGACATGGAAGTAGGGTACAGACAGACAACCCTCAGAAGAGGGTGTGAGGGGGGAGGGGAGAGATAAACCACAGAACTTATATGCATGTACGCATAACTGATGGACATGGACAAGAAAGCTGGGGATGAGGTGGGGGGATGGGGAAGAGGGTGTCAATGGAGAAAAATGGAAAATCATCTGTAACAAAAATAAACTAATAAAAAAATTATTTAGTTTTATGACTAAGTCCCTAAAATTCCATAATAATTGCCACAAACCTGCCCTCTTCACTCCCACCAAATTCCTCCCATGACAGCACTGTGGAAGCCACCAGCAGTGAACAACCAGTGCCTTTTCAACCAGCTGTCTTCTCTTCTGCTGCAAATACTGGATGGTTGTGCCTCTCTGTCCCTCCCCATTTCACCCTGCCTCCAGAAATGCACATGTATCTCTTCAGCAGTCTTGAAGGTTCATGAATAATAAGAGCTTCACACTCCTTGCAAAACAATGATACTGAAAATAAAGTACTCTACAATTTGAATGGTCAGTATTGATAAACTAACCCTGAAATTACAACCATAATATTTTCTATAACACATCAACCTTTGGGAGAGGAAAGCACTACAATCTAAACAGGATTTGCTAATAATTATTGGTATTTTCTACCTTGAGCATTTGTATTCAACAGTTAATTTGACCATTATGTTATCTTTATAACTTCCAAGTGAACTTGGTCCTAGTGCTAAAGTCAACTTAAACTCACCTTCTAAGTCTTTAGAATAAGTACTAAAGCAGAGGCAACATGTCTAGGTTAAGGGTTTGGTTAAGGTTAATTCATTATCTTTTGTTCTGGGATATAATACTAAATATTAAGCAGATCTATCTATACAGGACAAAAAGAAAAATAATAATGGATGGTACCATATTATTATCCATTCCAACTGAGTTAAGTAAACCAAGTAAGTCAGAATAACAATGTTTTTCTCCAGTACCATTAAAGAAAAGACAACAAAAATATAAAATTGCAGACATCAGAATTACTTGGAAGTAACTCAAACTATTTTTTTTTTACCCTGTGCATATTATATAAGACTATCTGTTCAGCCCTGGCCAGTTTGGCTCAGTGGTTGAGCGTCGGACTACAGACCAGAGAGTCCCAGGTTCTGTTCCTGCTAGGGGCACATACCACCAAAAAAAAAAAAAAGACTATCTGTTCAGAGGTGAGCTCATTAAAGCTGAAGAATGTGATGGCTGTGTCACAGCAATAGCCTTCATCATATCACAGTCAGAGTGGTAATTTAGGAGTCAAGCTTAAGACCAAAGAGTCCATTGGTGATTCAGTGCCATCAATGTTGATATGCTGAAGACAGAGAAAAAGATTGAGATTGGGAGAGAGAGAGAAACAAGCAATGACTATACCTGCTTCCTCTTAATTGTTTGTTCAACCTTATGACCAGGGAAATCTGGAACTAACTAGCTGGAGAATAAAAACGACTATAAACTTCCCATAAAAGTCAAGCGAGAATCAGTGAGCTAAAGAGAAATAGAAATAAAGTATTTCACTGATGTTTGTCATGATTCATTACTTACATTCATCCAATTTCCAGAACCATCTTGACAAACATTGTTAGTAAGGATAAAGGAAAGTAACACCTTGACCAGTATACATTAAATTGCTTTACTTCTTTCTCCTTTCAGTTGTGTTAAGAAACAAATTGGTTGCTATATTCTGATTTTTTTCCCCTGTTGATAACAGATCATCTCATCATTTGTAAGCCCAGATCCCTTTTCTCCTTTCAGTTTTAAAACAAACCTCCTGCCAGCGGAAGCTGACTTCGCCTTGCTAAAGGCTGGGTAGTTCCTCAGGCAGTAGACTGTCTCATTAATTACAGTCAAACCTGGGTTCTCAAACATCTCCCATCTCGAACAATTTGGTTCTAGACCAAGCTGTTCATGGAAAAAATGAATCTTTGTGGAACAAAACTTCACATGACGACCCTGACCTTTTCATGCTGATACATCAGCATGACATAAAGTGTCTCTCAGGTCACAATGAGAATGTGAGTCAGTTTACCGTAACTCCCTGTTATTAGCATCTCAGGAAATTGTGCTGTGAATATTTTTGTGGGGGTCTTTTTGTTGTTGTTGTTGTTGTTGTTGTTGTTGTTTTGCTTTTGTTACTGGTGAATAGACAATTAGCACGATAAAAGAGGCCTTCAACAGTGCTGATGTTGCTAAGGGTATGAAAGAAACAATGATCATAGGCAACTTAAGAGGTAGAAAAACTGTTTTTGATTTGCCAGTGATAGTATTTCAGCATTTCAGAGGCAATGACAGGTGAAAAAGCCAAGATGCCACATGCTGAGTTCCTGAAAGACACCCCTTGAACAAGGGCTAAAAATGATTCATATCAGGCTAGTAGGGGGTGGTTCAATAAATTAAAGAAGAGAAGTGTTTGTTTATAGATTAAACAGTACATTAGACATGTACTGTATATAAGAAAGGTTAAAACAGGGAATCATTTGGGGGTCTGGAATGAATTGATTCAATTTACATTATTTCCAATGGGAAAAACTGATTTGGTTTCAAAAAACTTCTTCTTGAACAGTCTTCCAGAACAAATTAAGTTCAAAAACTGAGGTTCCACTGTACTTGAATGTTGTTTTCCTTAGTGGAGTCATGTCAACAAAATTTTTTTTCTTGCTCATCTATTTCCCTCTAGTTCAGGGACCATTATTGATTTACTCTAAGTTAAGTCAATTTACTCCAAAATTTTTCTAGTTGTAATTTGGGAATATTCATTCAGGTGCATAGAACACTCAACATTAATCACTTACATTTGTCTTTAATCTTAGACCATTAAGCATCTGTTAGAATTCTTGTTTCTCTCTTATTTTTGAAACACACACACACAAACCATTTAATGGAGAAGTAAATTGTAAACTTTCCCTATGTCTAGAATAGGTCATAGAATAGATGTTCTCATACAAGGAAAGTGTGGGGTTTTTTTTATCCTCACTCGAGGATATTTTTGCATTTATCTTCAGATAGAGTGGGAGGGAAAGAGGAAGGAAGAGAGAGAGAGAGAGAGAGAGAAACATCAATGTGAGAGAGACACATCAACTGGCTGCCACCCGCATGACCCCAACTAGGGCTGGGGATGAACCGCAACCAAAGTAGGTACACTTAGCGCAGTGGTTCTCAACCAGTGGGTCGCGACCCCTTTCAGGGTCAAACGACACTTTCACAGGGGTCACCTAAAACCATCGGAAAAAAATATTTCCAATGGTCTTAGGAACCGAGACACCGCTCCTCTAACCATCTCCAGGTGGGTCTGCCAACATGCAGATACGCCCACATACGAGTACCCAGCATGATGACATCATCATGCCAACCCCATCACATACACCCCATACAAATACAGGTGTATGTGACAGGGTTGGCTCCATAATGTACTTACTTGGACCAGTCACACATGTGTAGAGAGCAGCTACTGTGTAGAAAGCAGCTACTCTGTTAAAAGCAGCTACTGTGTTAAAAAGCAGCAGTATTGGAGGTAAAATGACACTTCATAAATTATAATTACTGGGTAAATGTAAAATCATGTACTGTAAAATCATCAACTACTGCAAAAAATATATATATCTGTACCATGGGAACTTAATCTGGATGCTGATCTGTCTTTTGATATTCAGCTGTGGTTGATGTGAATACTGCCCCCTTGTGACAGTAACAGATACGTAAAAAAAAAAAAAAACACAGAGAATGGTAAATTACAGGAAACTTTAATGAACTGTATTGACTAAACTAAGCCATGTATCATCTTTTGTATTATTAAAGCTATTGTTATATATTATTTTCATTAGCAAACCATCCCATGACAATGGATTGTGTAGAGAAGAATGTTAAGAAAAGAAAATATAGTGAGGATTTTTTTTTAATTTATTTATTTTTGTTACAGATGTTTCTCCTTTTTCCCCCGCTGATCCCCCACCTCCACCCTCCCCGCCCTGTCCTCAGCTTTGTTGTCCATGTCCATTGTTCATGCATACATGCATATAAGTTCTGTGGTTTATCCCCCCCACCCCACCCATATAGTAAGGATTTTTTACAGTATGGTTTTACCTCAATAATTACAGCAGGAATTGAGAAACCTCAATGTGTTATTTGCTGTGAAGTTCTATCAGCCAAATCTATGAAGCCAAACAAACTAAAACACCATTTTGATAGCAAGCCTCTGAGCTTTGCCAGCAAGGATACCAACTATTTTAGAAGCAAAGCTGATGGACTCAAGAAAGCCAGACTTGACACTGGTGACAAGTACCACACACACACACAAAAAAAATAAATAGCAGCCATTAAAGCTTCATATTTTGTGGCACTCAGAATTGCCAGAGCTATGAAACCTCACACACTGCTGAGGATTTACTGTTGCCAGCAGCCAAAGACATTGTTCGAGTTATGATCAGAGATGAATTTGTTACAAATTGAGTGTAATTTCCTTATCTAACGACACTGTCCGCAGAAGAATAGATGGCATGTCTGCTGAGATTCTTGATCAGGTAATCTAGGAAATTAAATCTGCTCCACTTCCAAAATTTAGCATCCAGCTTGATGAATGTACAGATGTTGCAAACTGTTCACAGCTACTGGTTTACAAGAGGTATATTAATGATGGCAACTTTAAAGGTGAGTTTCTTGCCCTGGCAGGTTTGGTTCAGCAGTTAGAGCATCAGTCTGCGGTCCAGAGAGACCCGGGTTCAGTTCCCGCTAAGAGCATGTACCTGGGTTGCACCGGCCCTGGTTGGGTTGTGTGACTGGCAACCACTTGATGTGTCCCTTTCACATCAATTTCTCTCTGTCTGTCTCTCTCTCTCTCCCTCCCACTCTATCTGAACCAAAAAAAATGGAAAAATGTCCTTGGGTAAAGATAAAAAATAAAATAAAATAAAAAATAAAGATGAGTTACTTTTTTGCAAACCTCTTAAAACAACAACTACTGCACGTGATATATTTGACACAGTTGGTTAATTTCTGAAAGAGCATAAGATCTCTTGGGAAAAGGTTGTGGTGTTTGCACAGATGGTGCTCCAGCTATGCTAGGATGTCAATCTGGATTTCAATTTGGTACTGAATGAGTCACCAAAAGTCGTCGGAACTCACTGTATGGTTCATCATCAAATATTAGCAACAAAGACGCTGCCACAAGAGTTACAAGAAGTAATGAAAAGCGTCATAAGTTCTGTCAATTTTGTAAAGGTGAGCACTTTAAACAGTCGACTGTTTTCGCAACTGTGCAACGAGATGGATCGCCGAACATGCTCTGCTACTTCACACTGAAGTGAGATGGTTGTCGACAGGAAAAGTTTTAAAATGTGTTTTTGAGCTTTGTGATGAACTCAAAATGTTTTTTAATCAGAAAGCAGGACCACAGTTCAAAGGACTTTTCAGCAATAAAAGTGAACTGCAGAAAATAGCTTACTTGGTTGACATCTTTGCCATATTGACTGAGTTAAATTTATCACTACAAGGACCAAATGCAACATGCCTTGATTTGTCTGAAAAGATCTGATCATTCCAAATGAAACTTTAGCTTTGGCAAAAAAAAAATTGGATGAAAATAAAATTTACATGTTGCCTACCTTATTTTCTTTTTTTGAGGAACATGACATTGAAACAGACAAAAGGATTACGATGATAATTTCTGTGACAGAACATTTGCACATGTTGCAGACAAAATTTTATCATACTTTCCTAATCTACCTGACACCCCATTTGCACTTGCCAGAAGCCCATTCACAGTCAAAGTTGAAGATGTTCCTGAGACAGCACAAGAGAAGTTCATTGAACTTATTAACAGCGATGCAGCAAGAACTCATTTCTCTACAATGACAGTTACAAAACACCTGACAGTTACAGGTGTTTGCAGTCATATCCTGTTCTGTCTGAGACTGGGTTGAGCCTTATCTTTGTGAAACAGGGTTTTCCAGCTTGTTGGTAATCAAGTCTAAATACAGAAGTAGACTTGTTGTGGAAGATGATCTTCGTTGTACTCTTGCAAAGACTGCCCTGAGGATTTCAGATCTCAGGTGAGAAAGAAGCAATCTCAACCTTTGCACTGACGTTGGCTTTTATGCATACTGTCACAAAATGTAGCACTGTTGTTATACTAAGACTGTTACCCATGCTACACCATGCTTCAAGACAAAATTTCATTTATTTGTAATTAGAAATAAATATTTCACAATATATAATTACATATTGTTTTTGTGATTAATCACCATGCTTTAATCCTGTTCAATTTGTAACAATGAAAATACATCCTGCATATCAAATATTTACATTACAATTCATAGCCCTGGCTGGTTTGGCTCAGCGGGTGGATCATCGGCCTTCGGACCAGAGAGTCCCGGATTTAGTTTCTGCTAGAGGCACGTACAAAAAAAAAAAAAAGAAAGAAAGAAAGAAAGAAATACATTACAATTCATCACAGTGGCAAAATTACAGTTATAAAGTAGCAACAAAAATAATTTTATGGTTGGGGTCACCACAACATGAGGAACTGTATTAAAGGGTTGCGGCATTAGGAAGGTTGAGAACCACTGCCTTGGAGGGGAACTGAACCCAGGACACTCTGGTCTGTGGGCCAATGCTCCAACCGCTGATCCAAACTGGCCAGGGCAAAGAAAATGTTTTGGATGTTTATAAACTGCATAAAGAAAAAGAACATTGAATCCTATTTGAAAGAAATGGCAAACTAATCTTATTCCTTAGATTGTGTTTTCTAATCAAACTAAGTTACTTTTCTACCCTGTTCTAAATTGCCCAGTTTTTCTGCCTAGGTTTTCTAGACTTTATAATAATATAACTTGTTCTTAGACTGAATTTCTGATTATGTACACAAGTTCAATAAAGTTAGCTGTTGGCCGCCCTGGCCGGTTTGGCTCAGCGGTTAGAGCGCCCACCTGCGGTCCGGAGAGACCCGGGTTCGGTTCCCGCTAAGGGCATGTACCTTGGTTGCAGTTTGTCCCCAGCCCTGGTTGGTCGTGCGGGTGGCAGCCACTCGATGTGTCCCTTTCACATCGATGTTTCTCTCTCTCTCTCTTCCTCTCTCTCCCTCCCACTCTGTCTGTACAAAAAATGGAAAAATGTCCTCGGGTGAGGATAAAAAAAAAAAAAAAAATTAGCTGTTGGCCATCAAACATAGTCCATATTGTTCTTCACCACTGGTCGTCACAAGCTACGTGGAATGGAAACCGGGGCATAGCAACACAGATATGGTGCCCGTGTTTTCACATTTCCTTCCCGTTTGCACATTACACGTATTGCATTCATCTAACAAATATGGATGGAGCACCTGGTATGTGCTAGACAGTGAAAAGACAACATCCTTTCTCTCCAGGCAAGTACAATTTTTGAAATGTTGAGTTTATTTTTCATCTTAACCCAGGGGTCTTCAAACATTCTTAGCTGGATTACCTTTTATTTATTTATATATTATTTTTGCAAATCTGATATGACTTAATATACACAACATGTACAAGCTGGGAAGCTGGGTTAGCAGCAGGCTCCGTGGAGAGCAGCCAACCTGACGCCCTGACACTGAGCCCCCAAAGCACCTTTGAGAATCCTGAGGCCTCATAGCTCCTTTAAATTCAGACACATAGCCAATCTGATTATTTTTAGGTTAAAAAAAAAAAAAAATGTGAGTCTGAGGCACTGTACAGCTTGCCAAGAGTCATCAGCCAGCCAGGGGCATTCTCAGAGCTATCCATGTCTCCTGACACTCGGATTCTGGGTCTCTGCCAGGGAACCATACCCCTGCTTACTTTGGGTAATGTGGACACTTAGTAAGAAATATTTCTGCTTGTAAATATTTACCTTGTAAGGCTTGCTGAATTCTTAACATAGATTTGCTTGCATCCTAGAAGCAAGAAAAAGAAAAACTTTCAGAATTTGTCCTCTCTGATGTTAGACCTTAAGTTGATTTTTAAAAGCCTCTCCCTTTCATAAAGTAAGTGAATGAGAAGAGGGTAGTTCATCAGGCCCTCCCAGAGGAAAGAAAAGATTTATTTGCCTTCAAATCACTGAAAGAAAGTCCTATTGCTAACATCTCTCCTAGCAAACAGCCATCCTGCATACCTGTAGGAAAATAAATAATGAAATAACAAACACTGTTGTTTGCCCAAGGCTGCTATCCCAGACTATTTCTCTTTTATTGCTTTGCCCTTTTGTGCTATTTTCCCTAGACGCTTCTCACATCCTCTTTCAATACCTAGAGTGAAGTTGTTATGTCACAACCTCCCCCCACCACCCTCCTCACTTGCCCATGTCTTGTGCCTCACTGCCCATAATACATTTCCATTGTTAAGAATACAGTGGCAGCTGGGACCCAGCTGTCAGAACAGGAATAATGCCTCCCACCACATCATTGCTCATTATCAATCATAGCTATGCATGTACCTGAACTACTCTAAAAATTAATTTGGGCTGGTCTCTTCTCTAGCCCTTAATCAAAATAAAATATTCTTTCTCACCTCATCAATTAGGATATAGTCATAGCCAGGAATCTAGCACTTTTTTAAAAAGTCAATTCTGATCTTTTATTTAAAATGAAAACATTATTAATTTATAGGTTGATAGATAGATTAATTAATTAATTAATTAATTAATAAACATGAACTGTTACCCCCTGCTATGCTGGTGAAACATGAAACCCAAGCTCCTGCGGTACATTGCTTTTATAATGCAGATACTGAAATGTGACCCTTAGCATTATAGACTGATTAAGAGTGAAATTTTATGGCATTCCAGCATGCGGCCTGCTTTTAAAGATTTAAAACATGAAAAGAGTGAAGAATAATGAATTATAAAGATAGTTGGAGCTATCAAAAGTGCTTATTTTAAAAGTATTTCTCATAGCTGTGGTTCAAGATGTTGATACTCATAGCCAACTTAGTTTACAACTCACCTGTAATAAATGTCTTAATTATTCGGTTATTGCCATGTATATTGTCTAAAGAGGCCAAATGAGTTTCAGGATAATTGCCTTCTTTTTTGTTTTTAATATACACTTAATTCCTTGAAACAGCCAATCAAGTGTATCAACACATTTTTTTTTCAAAATCTGTTTTGTTAGATAGCCAATATATTTTGGAAATTTTCCCAACAATATTCAAAAGTCATAGACCTTAACAGCCTTGATTTATTATCCTTGTTGTACAATTATCCAACGTAAGAAATAGCTTCTCAGTTTTTATATTTGTATAAAATAAATCATAACATCATTTTATCATAAAAGTGTTCACTATATTAATGATTTTGTTTTACAGCTGCCTACTTAATATTTCATGATTTTGCTATCCCTGCTGCTTTAACTTCATTTATGTACAAATTATGTCTCTCTAAATATTTTGAATATGGGAAAAGAAGATATGTTATGTTTACAGTAAAATAATATTAAAACAGACCCAACCTATAATTATCCTTATAATAAGGAAAAAGAATATAGAGTCATCCAAATGCTTTGAAAATACCATAGGCCTTTGTTACACAAAGACCTTAATGAATTCCAAATCAGTGAATATACTAAAACATATCAGTTCCTCCATAAAATTCAATGAAGTACAACTGAAAAATTTAGGTGATTACTTCAGACCTTTAATGATTCCATAAATATGAGACTGGAGTCATTTGTAAAACTATTAAAATGAATTCTGCCTCTAAAATAAACTCACCACTACATTATAACATGTCATTACTGTAATAATGTGACACAAAATTAACTAAGTCTCTACACTCTGACAGCTTAAATTGAGCCCTGCACAGGCATGCATAGACAAGTGCTTGTGTTGGAGCTGAAATCCACTTGCCAGGCTGAGTACTACATGCAGAGACGTTATCAGGCCAGCATCACCTAACCTTTTTCTTTCCTAAAATTTTTTCTTTATTGATTTTTAGAGAGAGAGAGAAATAGAAACATTGATGGAAGAGAATATCGATTGGCCACCTCCTGCATGCCCCCCACTAGGGACTGAGCCCATAACCTTGGGCATGTGTCCTGACCAGGAATCGAACCTGCGACCTCTTGGTGCATGGGTCGATGCTCAACCACTGAGCCACACCAGCCAGGCTCCTAACCTTTTTCTAATTCCCACAATGGATCTATAGATTCTACTGATGACCCTACTTCTACTACTAACTCTGAACAAGCCAAAGTTGATAATAAATCATAAAGTTAGAACCCAGATTGTTTTTCCTAGTCTACCAGTTAACACTATTTCTTTGAAGGAAAAAGCAAATACCTGTAATCCTAGCCTATGGGAAGATGACTACTGACTGTCTTACTCCTGTGTAAGCATAAATAAAGTATCTAAGTTAATGTTTTTAATCTGAGTATTAAAATGCAGTTTCTAAATTAATGCTTTTATCCATGAGTATTAAAATGCAGGCACCAAACATTTCTTCCTGAGTCTCTGAGGTTGGTTGGGCACAGACAGAGCGGATAAAGTAGGCATACAGTTGTGAGTATGTGAAACACAGAGTTTATTCTTGTATTACTATTTGTTTGTTTATTGTGTTATTTATTTATATTATTTGTCTTCTTCTTCTTAGAAAGAATGTGCCGTTATAACATTTTTGAGTTAATAAAGCTATTGTAATAATCACAACCTGCATGTCTTTTTCCATACAAACAACTGTAAACCTACTTTTGCCCAGCCCTGTACATTTTCTTTGATAAAATTAGAAACAAACTTCTTGAAATTTCTGCTTGGAATAGGTCTGTGTGGCGTATATGGGGCCTGACTAGGTAGGTGGACTGGTTAGATATTTGGTGTAAATGTATGGGACAGTGAAAATCCCTCCATTTAATCATTTCCAGAATGGTCCAACATTCCCATGTATACTGCATTGCAACGGCCTTGAAAAAATTAAACTAAACTGGTATAAATATAATTCTTTTAAATTACTGACATCTCTACTTCAGGGGATAAATTGTTTTGACTCACACCCAACAAAAAGAGATAAAAGAGGATATGATTTGACAGTAATACGCCCAGAACCGGAGTTATCAAAATGTTCTTACCAGAAGCTAAAATTTTAAAAGTGTATATATATATATATTTTTTTAATTCTCTTTTTTATATTATTTTAGAATGTTGGCATGAGGCTGTAACTTCTGAAACATCAATACCACAATTATCACCAGCTCCTCAGCCCTTCTTTAATAAAGAGTTATTTGTTAATCAGAATTACAATTACACATTGAAAATGTTTTCTACTTGAATCTCTTTAGTATTAAAAGATTTTAATATAAACTATAGGTAAAAGATGTAATAGTAGTGGGCAAAACTTTTTATTCTTTATTGACTTTAGAGAGAGGAAGAGAGAGGGAGAGAGAGATAGAAACATTGATGAGAGAGAACATCAGTTGGCTGCCTCCTGCATGCCCCCCACTGGGGATTTGGCCCACAGCCTGGGCATGTGCCCTGACCGGGAATAAAACCAGCAATCTTGGTGCATGGGTCGATGCTCAACCACTGAGCCACACCGGCTGGGTGGGCAAAACTTTTTACTGCTCTGATTTTTTTACCCTGTGCTCCAAACTTAAAATCCAATAAAAACATTGTTATATTTGACTCTTTTATACAATTTCACAGTTTAAACAATACTATTATCTATTTTTTTCCCACTGGGTGACCATGCAATTACGACAAAATATAAATTGGGGGTGTGACATTAGTTAAAATTATGTGCATATATAATGCACATATTATATAATTTATGAAGAAAATAGATTCAAATAATGGAGTGCAAATGGAAAAAAATGGGGAAGGATTTTAAATAAAACTTGAAAGCCAGTGTTTGTCTTATTTTGCCTTTTATTATTACCTTTGACTAAGGTGCAGGCACTCTGAGAAACTGGGTACTGAGAGACAATTCTCCATGGTCTCGCATTTCTTGTGAGCAGGGGCAGTTTTTGTTCTGGACTACCTTTTAAGGACGCTTATATAGCAAACATGCTGTCCAGTATAATAAAGAGATTCTCCCTAGGGCGAAGTTTGGGCAGGTTTGCTTGCAGTTGCTTCCTAAAGATTGGGGTTTCTAACTTCACATCCTCAGCTCTCATGCAAACCACTGTCTGTGCAGCATCCGCTAGGCCTGTCTCCATGTGAGCCCTGTGGGGCTTCAGGGTGGGGGTGGGGGTGAGGGGAACCAGCGGAACATGAAGTTTAGGCTGACGGCGACGCTCTGAGTAACCAAGTTCCGTGTCTTCTACCAGCATTGGTGAACCTATGCAGGATAACTTGTGAGTTTGCAAACAGGGTGAAATCTTAGACCCTTCACAGTGTTTGATATTACAATTTGAGGGTTCTCTTGTGTTCACCTAGAGTAAAGCTGGAATTTTTTGTTTTTATTATTATTTCAGAAAGTTTAGACTTGAAGGATGTTGACAAGATGTCCTGGGAGCCATTTCTAAGATGACAGATCCAAGATTCAGAAATGAAGAAAGAAGAAAATGAAGATTTTAAAGCTTAAAACACAACATTGTAATTTAAACTAATGAGTTGGAGAGCCAAGAGGTAATATTGAATGTATTAAAATTAGCTGACAAAGGAAAAAAGCAGCAGTTTATAAAAGCGAAGAATTATATAATAAGGTCTTAAACCTAGTAAAAGCTGAGATAAATTGGATCATTAATCTCCTGAAATACTTTTGACCTCTCGTCTTAGAACCTCATTCTTTGTCTAACCCATGGGCCCTGGTTTTTCTCTTTTGTGGCCTGACATTCCTTTTAGGCTCACAACCTCACCTGGGGGCTTGAAATGGACTATCGACCGCCAGCAAGAGATTTTAAGATGTCACAAGGTCAACAGATCTCCTTTGGTCTGCATGTATTTCATTTGTTTTGAAATTATAGATTTCTGAGCTACCTCAGGAAACTATAGAATATGATGGCTAGGAGGGGGAGGGATGAGAGAATGAGAGAGAGAAAATTCATCACGTTTATGCCTCTCATTGTATAGATAAGGAAAGAAAGATCTAGAGAAATTAGTATTATCCAAGTTGATAATGCTGTATTTAAATCTCATTATGATAATCCAGGAATCCATTTCACAGGGCTTTCTGAAAGCAAGTCACCATTCCTGATATCTTTATTTGACAACATCACTGAACTATTTTTGACAAATATTCCTGCTTTTCTAATATGGTCTTCAGATTAAAGTTGCTTCACTTTGAACTACAGAAAAGTCTCCATTCAAGATCTTTGAGACTTGAAAACTTTTTAAAAGAGTTTTTGTTTAAAGCATTATTCTAATAATAAACATTATAAAATGGCATATTTCAAATGATTTTTTAAACTGGGCTAAAGCCCTGGCCGGTTTGGCTCAGTGGTTAGAGCGTCGGCCTGTGGTCCAGAGAGACCTGGGTTCGGTTCCCGCTAAGGGCACGTACCTCGGTTGCAGCTTGTCCCGGGCCCTGGTTGAGTCGTGCAGGTGGCAACCACTCGATGTGTCCCTTTCACCTCGATGTTTCTCTCTCTCTCTCTCTCTCTCCCTCCCACTCTATCTGAACAAAATATTGAAAAATGTCCTCGGGTGAAGATAAAAAAAAATAAAAATAAGAGAAAAATAAATAAACTGGGCTAAAAATTGTGAGAAATATGTAAAAGATCCCAGGCAGTGAAGAAGGATCAGCTTTTTAAAACAGTCCTAGAGAATTATTCTAATGAGGCCTACATTTGTTCCAATCTCCCCAACCCTGGACAACTTTACATGCTTTCTAGATCTTTTCTGGTCTGTAGCCTTTAATATATCTCAATATCTATTAATGCTCTTCAAGGTCAGTTTACTTTCCTATTCACCATTCTACCTCCAACATCACAAAATAAACCTATCATTCATGTAGTAATTTGCAGGACTGATACTAGGCACCATGATTGTCACCACTGCCAGGTCAAATATCTTTCCTACTCTCTCTCTCTCTTTTATTCTTTTTCTGTAAGTATCTTTTGCTTGGTGCTTTGGACTAAACCTACCAACTATCCACCTTAGCTCAAAACCCAACCCATCTGATTGTCTATACTGCAGTGGTACCTCCACTTTAACTTACTAAATCAGTCTTCCAGGCTCCAGAGCAACCAGCACTAGTGAATTAAGACACGAAGACACCAACCCAGTCTAATTCTTTGCCCTCTCAGAGGTTATTTTGGAGACATTTCACTTGAAAAAAGTAGGTGTCTTCTTACAATCTCCTCTTTTGTTTCTGATTTTATTTATTTGGGTCCTCTCTGTTTCTTGTTGAGTCTGGTTAGAGGTTGATCAATCTTATTTATCTTTAAAAAAAAAACAGCTATTGGTTTCATTGATCTTTTGTATTGTGTTTTCAGTCTCTATGTCACTTATTTCTCTCTGATATCTATTATTTCCTTTCTTCTATTTACTCTGGGTTTTTCTTTTTGTCCTTTTTCTAATGCTTTAAGTTGTAGGGTTAGATAATTTATTAGAAATTTTTCTTGTTTTTTGAAGTAAATCTGTAATGCTGTGAGCTTCCCTCTCAGGACTGCTTTTCACTGTGTTCCATAGATTTTGGGATGTTGTGTGTTCATTTTCATTTGTTTCTGGAAAGTTTCTTCCTTGATCTCATTGATAATCTATTTATTGTTTAATAACATGCTATTTAGTTTTTATGTGTTCGAATGCTTTTGAGAGTTTTTTATTGCAATTGATTTCTACTTTCATGCCATTGTGATCTGAGAAGATGCTTGATATGATTTCAATCTTCTTGAACTTGTAAAGACTGTGACCTAACATATGGTCTATCTTTGAGAATGCCTCACGTGCAGCTGAAAAGAATGTATATTCTGCCACTTTGGGGTGAAATGTTATGTAAATTTCAATTAAATCCATCTGATCTAGTGTGTCATTTAGGGTCTCTATTTCCTTGTTGATTCTTTGCCTAGAAGAACTATCCTGTGATGTGAGTGGGTTATTAAAGTCCCCTACTATGATTGTATTGCTGCAGATCTCTCCTTTAAAGCCTTCCAGCAGTTTTTAATATGTTTTGGTGCTCCTATATTGGATGATTATATGTTTACCAGGGTTATATCCTCTTGTTGAATCAATCCCTTTAATATTATGTCTCTTGCTATGGCTTTCATTTTGAAGTCTATTTTATCAGATATAAGTATTGCTACCCAGCTTTTTTGTTTTTCATTTGCATGGAAATTTTTTTCCATCTCTTCATTTTCATCCTCTGTGAATCTTTTGTTCTGAGGTGGGTCTGTTGTAGACAACACAAATATGGGTCATGTTTTGTTATCCAATCAGCTACCCTATGTATATTTATTGGAGGAGTTAATCCATTTACATTTACAGTCATTACTGATAGGTACTTATTTATTGCCATTTTTATTCTTTATGCCTGTATTCCTCTCTGTATATATTTCTTCTTCTCCTTACAGCAGTCCCTTTAAGATTTCTTACAATGCTGGTATGGTGATGATAAATTAATTTAGCCTTTTTTGTCTGTGAAGCTGTTTATTTTGCTTTCAAATTTGAAAAATAGCCTTGCTGGGTAGAGTAGTCTTTGACTCAGACTCCTGCTTTTCATTACTTTGTATACTTCATGCCACTCTCTTCTGGACTGAAGTATTTCTATTGAGAAATCAGTTGACAATCTAATGAGAGCTCCCTTGTAGGTAACTTTCTGTCTTTCTCTTACTGCCTTTAAGACTCTTTATTTAGCCCTGTCCAGTTTGGCTCAGCAGTTAGAACATTGGCCTGAGGTCCCGAGAGACCTGGGTTCTGTTCCCGCTAAGGGCACGTACCTCGGTTGCAATTTGTCCCTGGCCCTGGTTGGGTCATGCAGGTGGCAGCTATTCGATATGTGCCTTTCATGTCAATATTTCTCTCTCTCCCTCCCACTCTATCGGAACAAAAAATGGAAAAATGTCCTCAGGTTAGGATAAAAAAAAAAAAAAAAGATTCTTTATTTGTCTTTAATGTTTGCCATTTTAATTATAATGGGTCTTTTTGGGTTTGTCTTAATTTGGACTCTCTGTGTCTCCTGTATTTGGGTGACTTTTTCCTTCACCAGGTTGGGGAAGCTTTCTGTCATTATTTCTTTAAACAGGTTCTCTATTCCTTTCTGAGTCTTCTCCTTCTGGTATCCCTATGATGTGAATGTTCTTACATTTCATATTGTCCTAAACATCCCTTAAATTCTCCTGCTTTTTAATTTTTTTTCCATTTGCTGCTCTAACTGGATGTTTTTTCCTACCTTGTCTTCTAACTCACTGATTCAGTCCTCAGCTTCCTCTAATCTACTATTAAATCCTTCCAGGGTAATCTTTATTACAGCTATAACTTTCTTCATTTCCACTTGGTTTTTATTCATAGTTTCTACCTCTTTTTTTATGCGAATGTAGTTTCCACTGAATTCTTTATAATTCTCATGAAATTGCTTGTAATTCTCACTAAGTTGTTTCACTATCCTTAAAACCATTACTTTGACTTTTTTGTCTGACAAACTGCTGATCTCCATTTTATTTAGTTCCTTTTCTGGTGATTCCTCCTTTTCTTTCATCTGGGTGTTGTTTCTTTGTCTCACTATTTTAGCAGTCTGGTAGTTCAGGGCCAGGTGAGATATACCAGGTCATGTAGGTTGGTTGGTGCATCCAGGGGCATCAGGTCGTGGCAGGGCCTGATCTTGGATCCAGTTCAGTCATCCAGGGGTGCTGTCAGCTCTCAGCAGTGGCAGCAGGGCAAGTGGCTCTTGTGACAGTGGAGGTTCTTGACATCAGTGGCAGTGGGGGTCAGTGGCTCTTGGCTGTGGCATGGCCTGTACAGTCAGCAGCTCTAGACTGGTGTGGGGCCCTCAGGACCACTGCCTTTCATCTGCTGCAAGTCCAGGAGGATTGACAGCTGGTGACCCATGTCCATGTATCGTCAGAGGTGCTACTGGGTGCACAGGTCCAGCAGGACCACTGCTAGGGTTTGGGGGCCCAGCAGGAGTGCTGTTGAGGTGTGGGCCAGTGGGAGTGCCCTTGTGTTACATGGGTACAGTGGGGGTGTGGCTGGGGTATATGGGTCCACCAGGGGTGGAACTGGGGGGTCCAGGTCCCATAGTGGGTGGGGCTGGTATGCCTGGTCCCACAAGAGGGCTCTTGTGTCCTGGTTTCATGGGGGTGAGGCGGGGGTACTCGGTCCTGCAGGGGCAGGGATGGCATGCCTGGGTTCTGCAGTGGCAGTGCTGCTGCCATGAACTTCTCCTGGGGAGGTGGTGCTGCTATCCTGTGCAGCTCCCATGGCAGTGCTCTGCCGTGCAGAGTTGTCAGCAATGTGGCTACCTTGCACAGGCCAGCATGGGTGAAGCAGTGGCTGCTGGTCCAGTGGCGCTGCACACAACCATGGCCTCAGGGCACTGGATCTTAGCCATTCCCCACTGCCTCCTCCCAAGACGGACTCAGCAGACCTTCTAAAATGGTGGCACTTTCCAGCCCCACGTGGGGAGAAGTGCCTTGCCAAGCAACACAGTGCCTGCTGGCCCCTCCCCTGCTAGGAGCACCAGACCCATCTGCCCTAAGTTCCCACATTGCCATGCAGATGCTTACCCACATTCACTCACACTCACACTCACCCTTGCACATGCTCATCCATTTACACACTCACCCTTCACTCCGGCCTTGTTTATCACCATGTTCTTCATCCCTCATTGGCATATTTATTATAGCTCACAGTAATATTTTTCATTCCCATCCTAATATGACTATTCTTTGGAATAACATATTCTGTCAACTGGCTATGTTTCAGTCCTGAATTTCATACCACCCATGTTTTCTGTTTACTTGTTGATTACTCATATCTATACAATGCTAAGGAGAAATCTGGGGACACAGGCAGCAGACTTGATCTCTCTTTAATTGTTATATCACCTGTATTAAGTATCTTCTTCAGTCTTTGCTTCAAGTCTTATATGATATCATCATTATCCACAGTTGTCACTAGTTTATCCTATTATTTTTTTCTTTCTTCCTTTACATTCAAGTTAGCACCCTCTCTTTAAATTAATTTGGCTCTATCCACACATATCCTCTTCTATTTTTATGAAATGCACTAACCAAGAGTTCAATAGATGAGTATTTTTTTTTCATCCTCACCTGAGGACACTTTTCCTATCTTGTTCAGACAGAGTGAGAGGGAGAGAGAGAGAGAGAAACATCAATGTGAAAGGGACACATCGAGTGGTCGCCACCCACACGACCCAACCAGGGCGAGGGACAGACTGCATGCCCTTAGCGGGAACCGAACCCGGGTCTCTCTGGACCGCAGGCCGATGCTCTAACCGCTGAGCCAAACCAGCCAGGGCAATAGATGAGTATTTTAAACCACAGGACTTAAATACAACTCCCATTAATGATATACACATGCACTTTTCACCTCCCAGGTCATCTCTCTTCCTATGTATCAATATTAAGAAGGAACAAGTCAATAAATTAAAAGCTGAGCTCTGAATTCATTCTGCTTCTATAATAGTTACATATTTTACAATGGGCATATTTTACAGACCATCTCTGACTTCCAATGTTTCAACTTACGGGTTGTTGTTTATTTTAGTTTACAATGGTGCAAAAACAATATACATTCAGTAGCAACCACACTTAAAATTTGAATTTTGACCTTTTCCTGGGCTAGTGATATGTGGGTACAATATTCTCTGGTGATGCAAGGAGGCAGCAGTGAGCCACAGCTCTCAGCCAGCCCTGTGAGCAGGAGGACAAACAACTGGTACTCCACAGTGTACTCATTGTGTTAAGATTATTTTGCCTAACTGTAGGCTAATGAAGGTGTTCTCAGCACGTTTATGGTAAACTGGGCTAAGCTATAATGTTTGATAGGTAATGATATTTTTAACTTACAATGGGTTGATAAGACTATAACTCCATTATAAGTCATTGGGCATCTGTACTTTTATAATCAGAAAAAAACAAAGATATTTAAATTTTTACTCTCAGGACTTTAGAGAAGCACTCACCTTAGAAAAACAAATAAGCTTTGTTAGAAAGCAAAGAAAAAAAGCTGCCCAATTGGAAATTCTTAATTTATCTCTGTGAAGCTACACAAAATTCAATAAAATGTTTCAGGAACAGTTTCTGATTCTCTTTTTATGGTAATACATAAAGAATAATAATAATAGTCACTGGTAAGATATCTACTATACATCTTACTGTCTCCAATCCTCACATCACCCCAACTGGTAGACATCATTCTCTCTATCTTCAGGTGAGGAAATTGACACTCAGGGACATAAAGCGACTTACCTGCTGTTACTCAGGCAGTTATGGGCAGAGCCAGAATTTGAACTAAGTTTGTCTAACTTACACTCTTTCAAAAATGTCACCTTGCCTCTCTGGGTATTGAAATGTAATATAAAAACGTCTCTGGCTACTGCAAGACCATGTTTTATAAGGCTCCCAGACAAGAAGCAGATTCATACAAAAACTCAAAAATCAGAATAGAGTCAAAGTGCCATTCTGAAAGCTAAAGGTCAATGGCACAATGCCTTGAAAATCATCTTCTAGAATTTACTTATTATTTCCTAATATTATTTGCCAGAATTCTATAGCAGCCAAACTATCAGTTAGATGTGAAGATAGAATATATTTTCAACCCATTTTAAGCATCTTCTTAAGAAGATGAAATACCTGATATGTTTGAACATGTTGAGAGGAGATAATAAATACATAGAAAACAAAACTAAGATAATTAATAACCTCAAGGGAAAAAAAAAATTCTATTAAATAATTACTACACAGGTCAGCTTTCAATAGCACATACAAAGTCATAGCAATGTAAACATTGAATTTTGAACTAACCAAAATCACAATGTAGCTCTACTGAAAGGATGAGGGACAAGCAGTATATGAGAGTATACGTACATACTAGTGAATGTGTGTGCTAGGGCTGAGGTGTGAAATAAAAAGCTGTCATTGCCCTGGCTGGTTTGGCTCAGCAGGCAGAGCATTATCCCGCGGACCAGAGAGGCCCGGGTTTGGTTCCCGCTAAGGGCACATACCTCAGTTGCAGTTTTTCCCCACCTCCCACCCCCACCCTGGTTGGGGTCATGTGACTGCCAACCAGTCGATGTGTCTCTCTCACATTGATGTTTCTCTCTCTCCTCCTCCCTCTCTCCCTCCCGCTCTATCTGAGGGTAAATGCCCTCGGGTGAGGATTAAATAAATAAATAAATAAATAGCTTTCATTGCTCTGGCCGGTTTCTCTCTGGCTGGTTTCTCTCAGCGGGCAGAGTATCAGCCCAAGGACTGAAGGGTCATGGGTTCAATTACTGGTCAAGGGCACATACCTGGGTTGCAGGTTTATCCCTGGCCCCGGTTGGAGTCGTGCAGGAGGCAACCAACTGCTGTGTCTCTCTTATTATTGATGTTTCTCTCTCTCCTCCTCCTCCTCCCCCTCTTCCACTCTAAAAATTAATGGAAAAAATATCCTCGGGTGAGGATTGACAAAAAAAATTAAAAATAAAAAGCTATCATCTCTGATAGTAGGGAGTCAATAGATAATGCCTAAAACTGAAAAATTAAGAAGTAACAATATAAGCTTATTTGGTGATACATGATCAAAAATTATTAAATTGCTGAAAATGGTTGTCTGTGAAAGTTATTGGGAAGCAAGAGGATAGAGGAGTCTGCTCTTTTTTGATACAAGCCTTGGTTTACTATTTGACTTCTTAAACTGGGTGATTAAAACAAAAAGAAAACTAATCTTAAGGAAGGAAAGAAAAAAAAAAAAAAGGAAGGGAGGGAGAGAAAGCACAGTTGCTCTCTAGGTGTCCATGATTTAATAGAAGACATTAAATGGTAATTGGTTATGTAGTATTAGAGGTGTGCAGAAGATATTTGGGGAGAATATAAAACCATACAGCCATTCTTCTTTGGGAAGTAGGAGGAAGTGAGAAACTGCACAGATAAGTCTTCTTTGGTTAGAACCTTAAATTTTTCATTTTCCAGTCAGAATAAGAAGGAAAAGATATTCTAATTTAGTCAGGGAAAATAGCATTAGCAAAGGCATGGAAGCATGAAAGTACTTTCAATTCTCAGGAACTCTGTGTCATTAATTACTATGGCTAGGCTATACTACAATCTAGATAAATGGCAGGTGATAGTTTATTTGGGTGTACATTACAAAAAGGTTTATATATAAAATTTTCTTCAAAAATTATTTTTGCCCTGGCCGGTTTGGCTCAGTGGTTAGAATGTCGGCCTGCAGTCCCGAGAGACCCGGGTTCGGTTCCTGCTCGGGGCACGTACCTCGGTTGCAGTTTGTCTCCGGCCCTGGTTGGGTCATGCGGATGGCAACCACTCAATGTGTCCCTTTTATGTCGATGTTTCTCTCTTTCTCTCTCCCTCCCACTCTATCTGAACAAAAAATGGAAAAACGTCCCCAGGTGAGGATAAAAAAAAAAAAAAGAAAAAATTATTCTTAAACGCACAAATTCAAGCGAATATAGTGAATGACATCACCATCTATCCAGTGGCTTAGTGTGTAACTCAGAAGTCATTCTTAACAGTCTTCTTTGTCTCTTAATCCACATTTCTCATCTATCACCAGTTAGCACTCTGAGTTGATAAAGCCTGTGGGCAAGAGGTGCTAGGAGCTTTTGTGAAATGCTTTATCTACACAACTGTATGGGGTAGCCTTGTCCACCTTAGTCTAAATTCCTACTGTCTCCTACCTATATTTAGTAGTCTCTAGGGATGACTCCTTCCTTTCTATTCTCCACTGGCAGCCAGAATGATCTCATCAAAATGAAAATTTTACATGTCAACCTTTCTATTTAGAATAGTATTTTAGTGCTTTTTCATTTCTCTTAAGATAAAAAAAAAACCCCAATGTCCATAACATGGTCTTCAAAACTCTGCAGAGTCACATCTGAGCATCATCTCCACGATGTCCCCCCATGACATAGGGCCATTTCCTTCCTCCAGCCATGATGGCTTCTTGTAGTAATTTAACTTAGCACATGCCTTCTACTACTGGTCCTGTGCACATAATGCTCCATCAGCCTTGAAGACTCTCTTCCAGTACCTCCCACTGCTCCCTTTACCATTTTCACATTTGCTTAATAAATTTCCTATCATCCTTCAGATGTGCACCTTCAGGGCAATATAGGTATATCCTTTGAGGCACTGATCAAGACTGTAATTTTAAATTCATTTGTAAAATTATCTAAAATCTATATTATCTAAAGTCTATATTCTCTTCTAGATAAAAGTTGAATGTAAGCAGAAACTATATCTACATCAATACATATTTCTTTAATTCATATATGAATAAATAGTATGCTTACTGAAATCTACAGGAATATTGTAAAGGCCTTAGAGAACAACATAACGTTTTCTTACATAGCAACAATTCCTGAAAAAGTAGCTTCCCAATGCCATGAATACAATCTAAATGGACAAGTTGTCCTCAAATAATGTCAATATATGAAACACATGGAAACATAAGATATAATTGGAAGTAAGCTCTGAACTGACACACTTAAGATTTTATGTAATCTAAGAAATACAGCAGATTTTTACCATATTTTAAGTGACCCACTCTTAATCGTCTCTGATTCTTATTTTTATCTTTTTAAATAACAGCACCATGCTGAGAACAGACTCTGAGGAGGTTGATAAAAATACAAAATCATTTCAATAAGTAATCTCCTCTTCCATTTCTTTCTGAGTGAAAAGATGTGTCATTCTCTCAAAGCTTCTAGCCATCAGCAGCCAGAGAATCCATCTGCTTTTTTTTTTTTTTAATTAAACAGACTGAGCATTGCTTCATTGAATTGGACACTTTGCAATTTTACTAAAGTTTTTCTATCCACAGAGCATCTTATCTATTTTTTTTTTTTAATTTAGGAAAGATACCTCATTTTTCACTCTTTTACTACAAGTGGAGATCCTGATTTGCCAATGCATTTACTTCCATCTCCCATTTTTAAACCATTTGCTACCTCCAGAAAAACTGATTAATGTTTTAATTTAACTAACTATGGGTGTTTAAGTACTATTATGAATCTTCTTTTTAGATAAGTAGCAAGAACAAAGTTACAAAGTTACCAGTAAATATCAGGAAAACTCTTTTATCCTATTGACAATAACTCAAAGAGCCACCCAACAGCTGTCATGTTCATTAAGGAATTAATTGCCCACCTTCATTCATTTGTACAACAAAGGTATGTATTAAGTACTTGTCAGGCACTCGACTTAACTTGTGGGAATGATGAAAGTTATAGTACCTACCTTCATGGAACTCAGCGTCTAGTCCAGGAGAAAGAAAATTAATACTGCTTGATAGGTGCCAATAAAGAATTCAACTTTGCCTGGCTGGTGTGGCTCAGTGATTAAGTGTCAACCCATGCACCAAGAGGTCACTGGTGCGATTCCCGGTCAGGCACATGCCCAGGTTGTGGGCCAAATCCCCAGTGGGGAGCATGCAGGAGGCAGCCAATCGATGTTCTCTCTCATCAATGTTTCTATCTCTCTTCCTCTCCCTTCCTCTCTCTCTAAAATCAATAAACAAAAAAAATTATTAAAAAAAAAAAAGAATTCAGATTTGCCAGATGAAAGACAAGAGTTATCTTAACAAAGAAGGAGATTAGAACAATTAGGCTGAGGTAACTGCATAAATGTTTGAAAATTAAAGGGCTGTTGCTGGGCTGGTCTGACTCAGTGGATTGAGCGTCATCCTGTGGACTGAAAGGTCCAGGTTCTATTTCTGGTCAGGGCACATGCTCCGGTTTTGGGTTTGTTCCCCAATAGGGGGCGTGTAGAAGGCAGCTGATGGATGTTTCTCTCTCACATCGATGTTTCTATCTCACTTCCTCTCTCTAAAAAAAAATCAATAAAAACTTTTTTTTTAATTAAAGGGCTGTAGAAACTGTAAGAGATGAAAATAAAGGCTGAAAAAGTGAGTAGGATTTTTTTTTTTAAAAGACCCTTGAAGAATCTGGATTTTATCCTGAAATTAGATAAAAAGGATCATCAAATTTCTCATTTAGACAAATTATCTTGGCAGTGATGTGGAAGACAAGCTTGAAGGCAGAACAACTTTACATAAATTCTAAAAACAATAATTTCTGAATAGAAGACAGCTTCACTTTACCATAAAATAAAAAGAGGAATATTACACCTAAGCTGATTATCTAGAGAGGTTTGAAATCTTTTGTAATTCAAATAATTTGTTATAAAAATGCAGCAACCCCAGCCATTTAAATATTTAAAAATTAGTCTCAAAATTATCAACAGTTGATATCTAACTTTATTTATTTTTTTAAATATGTTTTTTATTGATTTTTTTAGAGAGAGAAGAAGGGACAGATAGAAACATCGGTGTGAGAGAAACACATTGTCAGCTGCCTCCTGCACGCCCCCTGCACGCCCCCTACTGGGGATCGGGCCCACAACCCAGGCAAGTGCCCTGACTGGGAATCATACCCGGACCTCTCAGTCCATGGGAGGATGCTCAATCCACTGAACCACACAGGCCAGGCATATCTAACTTTATATTTAATGTGATGGAGACAGATTTAACATTCCTCTCAGCTTCACTAAAGCTTAGACAGGTTTCTTTCTGAATTTGGGCCCCTGACCTCTCTTTTACTTAGAGCATTTACTTTAGAACACCTGCAATTATAAATTCTCTCTGCTCCTTTGAGATGTAAATCTTCTCCCAGCCTCTTTGCCAGTTTTATAACCAAGGAGTGTCTTTCTCGGGAGCTAAGAGCCATCCCTTTGAAATATAATTGTCAAGAAAGACTGTGTACTTATATTCTAGTCTTTCTGGGAGGACAGGAGCCCAATATCATTAAGTGCCAATTAACAAACACATGACCTAATCACACTGACCACACTCTGCCCTGAGGTCCTTCAGAATTTTTCCACTAGCTCACCCCAGTGCTTAAAGAACTCTCCCTCCCACCTTTTGCTTCAAGAGAGTTGAGTTCAGCCTCTCTCTCCGGTGGCTCTCCTATTCACATCTCAGCTCGAATATCACTTCCCCTAGGAAGTCTATGCCGCCAGCCCTCCAAGTCTATGTCTAGTAGCTCCTTCCACTTTATTTTGTATGGCATTTATTATGAACTAGACGTTTGTGTCCCCCCGGCCCCCAGAATTCATATGTTAAAACCCTACTCCCCAATGCCGTGATTGTAGGAGTTGGGGCCATTGGGAAGTAAATAGGGTAATAGTGGAGTCCTCATGAATGGAATTAGTGCCTTATAAGAGTTATGAAAGGGTTTGCTTCCCTTTTGGTCTCTGCCATGCAAGTCTACAATGATAAGTCAGGAGTCTGCAACCTGAAAGAAGACCCTCACCAAGACTGTATGTCTTAAATTTTATTAATTGCTAGTTCAGTTGTCTCTATTCCTTACTAAATTAATAACTCCATCAGAATAAGGAGCATGTTAGTTGTGTTCTTTATGATATGTATAGTATTGATAAGTAAATACTTGTTGAGTGAAGTAATAAGTGATTAGAAAAATGGTCTGGCCTTCTATTCAAGCCAGAGAACTGATTCGGCTCCTGAACTGATGCTAGCTATGTTACTTCATTGTCGGTTTTCAAGCTCTGAGATTCTGCCTTTAGTCTTTAATAGAAAGCACTGGCATGCTATGGTCTTGTCAAAAATTACAACCTTGATGCCCTGGCCAGTTTGGCTCAGCGGTTAGCACATCAACCTGCAGTTCAGAGAGACCTGGGTTCGATTCCCGCAAAGGGCACGTGCCTCGGTTGCAGTTTGTCCCCAGCCCTGGTTGGGTCATGCGGGTGGCAGCCACTCGATGTGTCCCTTTCACGTCGATGTTTCTCTCTCTCTGTCTCTTTCTCTCTCTCCCTCCCACTCTATCTGAACAAAAAATGGAAAAATGTCCTTGAGTGAGGATAAAAAATAAAAAAAAAACTACAACCTTGCCCTGTCCAATGTGGCTCAGTTGGCTGGGCGTCATCCCATGCAACAAAAGGTTGATGTTTTGATTCCTGGTTTGATTCCTGGTCAGGACACATGCCCAGGTTGTGGGCATGTTCCACTCTCACATGGATGTTTCTCTTTTTCTCCCTCCCCCTTCTTTTCTCTCTAAAAAAAAATCAATAAAAATCTTTTTTTTTTAACTACAACCTCAAGTTATCTGTTTTTCTTTAGAAACTTAGCCAAGAGAATTCAAGACAAATTGCCCTCCAAAGTAAGCAATCTACCTTTCCCTTTACATGTTCTAAACTATCTATAAAGCTTGTCTTCCTAAGAGGAAGACAGTTTTATTTCTATAAAAATAAAAAAAGAAAACAAGCTGAACCACCAAAGGTCTACATATATGTACCATACTACTTTAGTCCCTCAAAGATTCACCCGAGGCCGCTACACAGGAAAACCCCAGAGTATTATGCACTTAGAATTCCATGTGAACGGCACATTCCCCCTCCCCAAGCCCCTCTCACACACTTGACAGCATTTGAATTCTATATTAAATAGCATCCTGTGGAGTTATATAAAGCAGGGCTCCTAGAATCACCTCCATTGAGTTGTTCATTTCGTTGAGCCTCTGTCTTTTATAAAAAGCTGGAAACAAACACAAGAAATTTGCTCCTGCATTTTCAGTATGCATGTTGGTAATGATACTGTCCTCTTCAATAATCAGTGTCCTCTATATGAATTCCCAGAAATAAATGTATTTTTTAATTTGGTGTTTGCACAAATCCAAACCTAGCTTCTTCAAAGAAAAGCAGTAAACTAGACAAAACACTATCCAGCCTAGAGGACTAGGGAGTTTCCCACTCACTGTGGCCCTGAGGAGAAAAAAACTTGCTGTGAATTGGTCAAATTTCAAAGTGATCTTTGAGTTATAGTAGGTATCTTTTGGTAGTGTCTAACTTTCATGATGCTGGAGACATAAGACAGGTCCAAATGATTCACTTGCTTGGGAAGAGTATTCTCCCCACCTATACCTCATTGCCGTCTTCCCCCTTAGAAAGCTAACTTGAAACCAGAGTAAGTCTGTGGGAAAAGGAGTGTATTTGATCTGCCTGTTCTAGGGAGAAGAAGTTCATTAGAATGAACCTAATGCACTAGCACTAGGGACCCAGCTTGGTATTGAGTAGAAGCTTGGGTTTTAAAAAAAATACATATATTTCTTTTTCTGGTATTGTTCCCTAAAGATATATTTCCCTTGAAGGGTAGTGATGGAAGGATGGGTTGCATATTTGGTTCATTGTTTTATTTCCACAGAAGTATCCCTTTTGACAGATTTAGGAATAACTAACATTTCTCAAAAGAGAAAATTAATGAGATTTTAAATATTAAAACATATTATACAACTATAATTGTTAAAATGTGGCCTTTCCATACAGATAAATTGAACAGAATAGTGTGAAGCAAGGGAGTGACATAATCAGACTGTGTCGTGAAAGAGTGTGGAGAATGGACTAGAAGAGGGTGAAAAGGACATGAGGAATGACACTATTTACGATTTTGTGGTAATCCAGGGAGAACGTAATAGGGACTTCAAGGAAAGAAATGGCAGAGGGGATAGAGGTATTGTACAGCTCCAAGAGATATTTTAAAAATTAGAATCACCACAACTTGCTAGTTGATGAGATGGTGGAGGTAAGAGAGAGAAAAGGGGTGAGACTAGTTCTGAGCTTCCTAAATTTACTACCTTGTGGACAAGGGTGCCACTCACAGAAACTGAAACATAATTGGGATAGAAAATCTGGAAGAAAGGTACTGAATAGGCTTTGTGATATTATTGGTGTACATAAATGCATGATAACAAACAAAGACAACGTGGTTGTTGGTTTTGAGTTAAGAGAAAATTGTGGCATGAAAATGTAGATTTGGGTGATATGTATACAGGTGGTTCTTAAAGCCACAGTAGTGCTGAATAGCATGCAAGAGAGCGTGTAGAATGAGAAAAGATGTGTGGCACAACTTTGACCATTATCTAAAGGATGGTAAAGACTGGTCAAAGGAGACTCTGAAGGAGCAAGACTGAGAAACTGGATTAAAAATTGGGAGAGTTACCTCTCAGAGCAACTAAGGGAAGAGGGATTATTCAGAAAGAAGTGTGTGTGGTACTGGGTGAACAGTGTCAAATGCTACCGATAGATCAAATAAAAGTTAAGAAGGAACGAAAATGTCCATTGGACTCAGCAATAAGAAAGTCAGGACCTAGACAGCAATAGTTTGGTAAAATAAAAGGATGCGATATGGCAAAACATTGAGACAGCGCAAGTGGGGGAACAGTAACAAGGACTAGAGACAGCAGTTTCAAGAGTTTCATACATAGAGAGGAGGAAAAGGAGGGGAGGCAAGATTAGAAGTTGTACATTACAGGGAGGTTTTATTGATATAATTGTTCCTTTGTGTAGTTGTTTGATTAGTTGTTTATATTTGTTTGTTTTTAAGACAGGAGAAAATTGAATGTGCTTAAATGTTTATGGGAAGGTATGATAGCCAGCCGTCAGGATGATGCCAATGATCCCTGCCTCCAATATTTATGTAGTACCCGCCCCCAACACACACAGTGAATAGTGTAGATCTGTGTAAGTGGTAGGAGAGTGTGGAAATACTGATGTGTGATTCCTGAAGCTAAATAATAAAAGACATGTGACTTCTACCTTGTTCTCTTGAATCAGCAGCTCTGAAGGAAGCCAGCAGTCATAGTGTGAGGATGTTCAATCAGCCCAATGGAGAGGTCCATGTGGCAAGGAACACTCTCCTGCTCAAGCCAGCAAGGAGCTGAGGCCTCCTGCCAACAGTCATGAAGTGAGCCATCTTGGAATGGATTTCCCATCCTCAGTTGAGACTTCAGATGATTGTCAGCTGAGGCTGACGTCTTGACCTCACCTCAGGAGAGATTCTGAGCCAAAATCGCCAAGTTTAACCACTCCCAGATTCCTGACCCACAAAAACTGTGTGGGATACTACATGTGTGTTGTTTTAAGCTGGTAAATAGTTATGTAACAATACATAACTAATACAGAGGTTATAGTATTAAAAGGGAGAGGTTAAAAATACAAAAGATCACTGATATATAAAGTAGTGTATATACCTATGGGAGGTAGAATAAGCAAGTGACACCTAAGTGAAATGATTAGCTTCAGATAAGAGAAAGAATGCCTCTTTCATTTCAGAGGAGGGACATAAAAGAATGGCTGTATGAGGTCAAGCTGCTGGTGTCAGTGAATGAGAAAGCATGCATCTGGTGTCCTCAGTTTTCACTGACAAGAAGAAAGTAAGGAGGTGGACAGTTAAAGTTTGAAGAGGATAAAGAAATTCTACGTAGCTGCTGAAAAGAATAGGAAAGATGTGACTAGGAAAACATGGAACGATTTCTCAGTAGCAATGAAAGTCCAGCAGATGTCAGAGATGATGAGTTTTTTATGTAACCAATCTGTGAATTTTCTCCAAAATAGAGGTGAGTCACAGAAGTACCTTTTGGCAAAGTCTTGAAAAGCAGCTTTGGATCACTCTTCAAATTAAAACAAAGTTGCCTGTACTGTGGTCTAATCACTGCTTGATGATTAAAAAAGGCAGGTGTGATTGAAGAGAAGCGCCCAGCTTTACATTTGAAAGAGATGGGAAACTGTGCCTAAGGAAATTCAGACTAATCCTCCAATCATTGTATAGAGCTATGGCTATGCAACCAGGGTTTTTTTTGTTTGTTTGTTTTTTGTTTTTGTTTTTCTTTATTGATTTTAGAGAGAGAGGAAGAGAGAGATGGAAACATCAATGAGAGAGAACATCGACTGGCTACCTCCTGCATGCCTCCCACTTAGGATTTAGCCCACAACCTGGGCATGTGTCCTGACCGGGAATCAAACTGGCCACCTCTTGGTGCATGGGTCGATGCTCAACCAGTGAGCCACACCAGCTGGACTTTAATTAGTTTTTTTAAAGGTAAACCAATTAATCGTATAGAAAATTATTAGAAATATTTTCTGAGTACTATTAGCAATTTATTATTTATTGCTTCTTCATCTAAATACCTTTTCATTCTCTTCCGGTCTCTCCTATTTTTTTAATAGGCAAGTTAATAGATTCTAATGGAACTCTCTCAAAAATAAGCAAAAATTACCTCCCTTCATGCTTATATGTAATAAACTGCATTCCTCAGAATTGAACCATCAGATATGTTTTATCCATTGAACACAATAAATATATATAAATTTAATCTAACAAATAATGGAAAATAATTGCTATGATATATATTACAAAATAAACTTTTCTCTCTAGAATAAATATCCATCATTGGAATTCAAATAGCAGAACAGCCATATACAAACCAACTTCAATCTAACTAGTTCTGGTTTGCCTCTTCAGATACTTTATTTTAATTCCAAGATAACCCCGACTTAGGTTTATACAATCCCATCATGCATTAGCTGAACAATAAACAGGGATATCCTAAATATGAATACAACTCCCTTGTATTTAATAATATTCATTAAAGGATGAACTATTTCACACAAATAAAAATTTATAGACCCCAAGATATAAAATGCAATTATTTTTCAACCATGACTATTTAAAGAGGCATCTTTCTAAAAACACCTTGGGCTTTATTTCAGTAAACAATAACACACACTAATGCAAACAGATACACTGCCAAGTCATTATTCCCATTCTTATTAGAAAAATAGCACCACAAACTAACCTGAAGCACTATAAATAATGAGTGCTAAACTGAATCCAATGAATAATTCATGAAACCTAATTCTTCCCGTTTCTTTGGCAGTTCCCTCACAGCTGGCTGAATTAATGCAGAATGATTACAAAGATGTATCATCTGTATTGTTGAGGTGTATGCCTAATCTATTAACCTAGCTCATTTATTAAAAAAATAATAATAATCATCATCTCGTGGCTACTTTGCATTCTAAATGTTTATTTTTATAGAATAATGTGATGCAAATGTTCCTTTCATGAGTTTAAAAATGAGATAACATCCAGGAGATGTCTGCTTCACACTTCAGACCTGATTTAGGTGTTAAGATCCACAAGTAAAATGGCACAGACAATGACTCTTGGAGACATTGTGTCGCATTCCTGGTCCAGCCCTTCACCAACATGAAGAAATACAATATCATCAAAAAGGGTCCTGAGAGTTAAGTGAGCTGAGACACCAGTTCTATTTCTGGGTCTGCCACTAACTTGATTTGACCTCAGCCACATAAGGGAACTTGTCTAGACTCTCTTCTCATACTTTATCACATTAGAATATGGACCGGAATAACTATGAAGTTCCCTCCATTCTTCACATTCAACCATCTACATCACCAACAAATTGTTCTTGCAGCTTCCAACCATATTCTACTAGATTATAAGATTTATGAAGGCAGAAATGGGTCTATTTTGTTCACCAGCGTATTCTCAGAACCTAGCATAGTGCCTGAGCCATTCGACTATCTCAATAAATATTTATTGAATAAACAAATGAACCTATTTGAATCAAGAAACATAACAATTCCAAGTTTATATTATTCTTTCACATAATATTTAATACAGCAAAATTTGGAACAGCCAAAACCCCAAATTACTAACAGCAGCTAAAGATAAAAAAATTATTACATTTAGTAACAAATATTTCAGCATTTGTTTTTCTTGCCATTCAGAGCATATTTTCCAAAGTTTATTGTGAAGCAAGAATTGGAATATGCTTTTTTATTACTCATATAGCTGAATTTAGGACTAGCATTCTGAATAATCAACTGACTATCCTTTTCTATAGTAATCCTATTGTAAAGAAACAAATACTCTCCCTCTCCTAATAAACACACATGACATATGTACACATTGTAAGGTAGCCAGGTGCCGCCGGTGGGAGGTGGGAAGAAACCAGAGAGCCAAACAGCCGAATAAGCAGAAATCAGGCTTTATTGGGTACACTCCGGGCGGGTTCACAGACTCGGGGGGTTGAGTCCGAGAAGCCGCGCCCGATGCTGGGGTTTGTGATTTTTATATCTGCGCCTGTGGCAGAGGGAACTTGTTGTTAGGTTAGGTCCTGAGGGGCTACGCATGGGGGCCCCTGGAATGTGAGTCTATTGTCCCGGAGCGAACAGTTCCTGGACTAGGACAGGAGAATGGGACAGGAGTTGATCTATGAGTTTGGGGCAAACAGTTCCTGAAACAGGGAGGGAGTTTAGGTTGGGTAAGCGAGGTAACGGCTGAGCAGTTTGCCTGGTGCCAGTTCCCAGGCTCTCGGACATTCCCGACTCTGTGATATAGGAACAGGGGCCAGGTCGTCTTTCTGACTACTTCCTGCTGGACGGGGGCGGCGTCAGGGGAGGGGTGCCGAGTCGGTGTGGTCCGAGTTCCGGGGACTGGTCAAAGGCTGGTAATGTTGTAGCATCATTTGGTGGACCTCTATTGTCCGTGTGAGCTGTGCGAATCGGTCCTGGATGAAGCGGAGAAAACAGGGGGCAATTAGCAGTATAATTATTATGATGATGGTTGGGCCAAGGAGGGGGAGGAGTAAGGAGTACATGGAGGAATTCCACCAGGAGGAGGCATCTACTGAGAACTTTTGTTTTTTTAGTTCTGAACTTAGCTGGTGGAGGGTTTCAATGCGGGTTTCTACTAAACCTGATTCGTTGATATAATAGCAACATTCTTCCCCAAGAAAGAGACAGGTTCCTCCGTGTTCCGCTGTGAGGAGGTCCAGGGCCCTTCGATTCTGCATCGGCAGCTGGGCCAGGGAGGTGATCTGCCTCTGGAGAGAAGCTAGGGACTCAGCCGAGCTGTCAATAGCAATCTGAAATTGAGATTCTAAGCGTTCTGAGGTGACTAAGGAGTGTGCCAGGGCACCCCCTCCCAGTCCAGCAGCGACAGCCGAGGCTGAGAGGGAGAGTCCCACTAAAAGGGGTAAAAAGATTGCCCGCTTTTGTTTCGGGTTGTAATATATGTATTTCTGTTGGAATTCGGCAGGTGTGTAGACCATGAGTTGGGGGGTTAGGGTGACAGGCAGGCAGAGAAGAGTGGGATCCAAGGGGGTCGAGAGGGTTTTCGATAAGGTATGATTACACCAGAAGAAATAGCCTTTAGGGGCAGTTAAGTTGAAAGTGGGAGATTGTGTGACATTGCAAAGGTTGGATGGACTGTTACTGTAACAAAAGGGAATTTGAGAGAGATCAGGAGGCATATATAGGGCTACATCGGCAAGAGGAGTCATAAGTTTTGGTGCGGTGGACATCCCGGAGCAGTTGAGAGCGGCGGGATAAGGGACCGCAGTCAGAGGAGGTTTTCCTAAGGTTGCACACATTAAACAAGATGAGAGGTTGCCTGCCCCAGTGAGATTGGCTAGTATTAGACCTTCCTGGAGGAGAGAGAGCCATGAAAAGGGGGAGGTTTGGGCAGCTAATTGTCTGGTGAGTAGGGATTCCTGGGTCTGGATGTCATCGTGGACTCCGCCAGTAAGTTGGACTAGGGCTCGCCAGACATAAATGTGGGAAGATGGCATATGGGAGTACCTAGAGGTGTATACGGCCCCCCTCTGAAGGGTCACCCATTTGGAGTCAGTCGGATCAGAAATAATGAGGGAGAAGGACTGTGTGCGGTTCATGGTGCGGCGATAGAGGGAGATTCCTGATGGGGATCGGGGGGTATTGGGAAAGGGTTTTTGAAGTCAGTGAAATTTAGGAAGAGAGGGCTTTTGCATCCCGTGGATGGGCAGTCGGTGGTAGTGAGTAGCCATCCCTGGGTATAGTGTCCCTCTGGATTTTGACAGATTTTAACAAATCCAGTCGTGGAATTTTCTGTGAGATAAAATCTCCAGACAAAGGCCTTAGTCTGGGGTCCTGCGTTTGAGTCTGAGAGACAGAGGACCAGTAGGAGTAGCAGTCCAAGGGGGGTCATCCTGAGGGATGGCCTTCTTTATCCTGGAGAGGTGAACCCACGTGGAGATGCCCAGGACCTTTGCTGCTGATGGGGTGGTTAGGACGATCGTATAGGGTCCTTCCCACTTAGGAGCAAGGGGCTTTGGGGAAAGGGTCTTTATAAAAACCTGGTCCCCTGGGGCGACCCGCTCCGTCGTTCCTGCTCCTGGGCTGGGCTCAGGAAGGGTGGAGTTAGCGTGTTCCCGAAGGAGGGAGCGGAGAAGGGAGAGGTAGGGAAGGTATGAAGCCAGAGGAGGCGGGTGCGATGGGGATGGGGCCGACAGGAGGAAAGGTCGGCCGTAGAGGAGTTCGAAGGGGCTCAGTTGGGAAGGCCCCCTCGGGGCAGCCCTTAGGCGGGTCAGAGCCAAGGGGAGAAGAGTGGGCCAAGACTGACGGAGCTCTAGGCTGAGCTTGGTCAGATGTTCTTTGATGAGCCCGTTGGCCCTTTCAACTTTACCAGACGACTGAGGGTGGTAGGCCGCATGCAGTTTCCACTGTATGTCGAGGGAGGTGGAGACAGCTTCTGTGACCTTGGAGATGAAGGCGGGCCCGTTGTCTGACTGGATGGAGGTAGGCAGGCCAAAGCGAGGGATGATGTCCCGGACCAGGTGGTCAGCTACAGTCCCCGCAGTTTCTGAGGTGGTGGGAAAGGCCTCAATCCATCCTGAAAAGGTATCAACCATAGTTAAAAGATATTTAAGATTTTTGTGTCTGGGCATGTGGGTAAAATCTACCTGCCAGTCCTGTCCGGGGAGATGGCCCCGCATCTGGTGAAGTGGGCGGCGGATGTGGCAGGCCCCCTGGCTGTTTGTCCTGGAACAGGTAGAGCAGGAGGAATGGACAGCTTGAATGGTTTGTTGGAGGCGGTTGGGGTGGAAGAGGGGAGAGAGGAAATGATAAAGAGCCTTAGGTCCAATATGTAGGGACTTGTGGATGTCAGAGATTATCTGGTATTTCTGAGAATCTGGGAGGATGAGGAGGTTGTCCTTGAATGCCCATCCATCCTTGAGCTGGATTTCTGGGGAAGATTGAAAAAGGTCTTGTTCTGTGGAGGAATATTGTGGTCTGTATGTTTTTGAAAGAAAGCATATAGCAGAGGTGGGGTGTGCACGCGCTATGGAGCGAGCTGTCTTATCGGCGAAGGCGTTTCCCTTAGCAACAGGGGAATTGGAGGTCTGGTGGCTTTTGCAATGCATAATGGCCACCCGCAAAGGGAGTTGGATGGCCTGAATGAGCCTAGAAATGAGTGTGCCATTGAGAACAGGCGTTCCCTTGGTCGTGAGGAAGCCTCGTTCCTTCCAAATCATACAGTGGGAGTGTGCAATGAGAAAGGCATATTTGGAGTCTGTGTATATGTTGACTGTCTTATTTTTGGCCCAGATGAGGGCCCGGGTCAGGGCGACTAGTTCGGCCTGTTGTGAGGTGGTCCCTAAGGGGAGGCTGTTAGCTTCTATGACCTGGGTGTCAGAGACGATGGCATAGGCGGCCCGCCGGGGCCCCGGCGGTTCGGAGATTGAGCTGCCATCTATGTAAAGGGTATGTTGGGCTTCTGGCAGGGGATGGGCCATTAAGTCAGGTCGGGGAGATTTATATTGCTCTAAGATTTTGAGGCAGGAGTGTGTAGAGACGGGCAGGTCAGAGACAGGAAGGAGGGTAGCTGGATTAAGAGGGCTACAGTTGGAGAGGGTGATAGAGGGGTTTTCTATAAAGAGGAGGTGGTACAGCTGGAGTCGGGAGGGCCCAAGATGGGCCAGAGCCTGGTGTGAGAGAAGGTCTGTAAGGCGATGGGGAGAGAAGACCTGTAATGGTTGTTGGAGGTTGATTTTCAGAGCCTCGGTGGTGAGATCGGCTGCAGCTGCAAGAGCTCGGAGACAGGGTTGCCATCCGTGAACCGTGGGGTCCAGCTGTCTGGAGAGATAGGCTACCGGGACCAGAGTTGGACCCGTCGGTTGGGCTAAGACTCCAAGAGCTAAGTGGTGTCTCTCCTCAGTATATAGGACAAAAGGTCGTGAGGGATTAGGTAGGGCCAGGGCCGAGGCTGAGTAGAGGGCCTTCAGGAGGGCCGAGAAGGCCTGGCGAACAACTTCGGGGGATGTCAAGGGCCCCTCGGGCGTTTCTTTGGCTGCCAGATAGAGGGGTTTGGCTAGAAGGGCAAAGCCTGGGACCCAGTGGCGAAAGAAGCCTACCAGTCCCAGAAATGACTGGATTTCAGCCGCCGAGTTAGGGGGCTGCAGGCCCCGAAGAGCCTGTAGCCTGTCGGTGGTAATGGCTCGATGGGTCGGGGTGACTAGGAGGCCAAGGTAAGTGACAGACGAGGTGGCTATTTGTGCCTTCTTGGCGGATACCCGATATCCCTTGCTGCAAAGGAAATTCAGTAGGAGGGTGGTGGCCGTGAGGCAATCGGCCTTGGTTGGTGAACAGATCAGAAGATCGTCTACATATTGTAAAAGGGTGGAGGGAGTTAAATTGCAAGCAAGTAGGTCTGCAGCTAATGCTTGTCCAAATAGGTGAGGACTGTCCCGGAATCCTTGGGGGAGGACCGTCCAGGTCAGTTGTTGAGCGGTGTTGGAAACAGGGTCCTCCCAGGTAAAGGCAAATAGGAAGTGGGAATCTGGGTGGAGGGGTATAGTGAAGAAGGCATCCTTGAGGTCAAGGACCGAAAAATGGGTGGTGGTAGGGGGAATGTGAGAGAGAAGGGTGTAGGGATTAGGGACTACTGGGGAAATGGGGACGACCGCCGCGTTGATGATGCGGAGGTCCTGAACAAGGCGGTACTGTCCCGAGGCCTTTTTAACGGGGAGAATGGGAGTATTACAAGGTGAATTGGTGGGGATCAGGAGGCCTTGTGTCTTAAGCCTGGTGATGATGGGCAGGAGTCCCATCCTATGAGCATGTGAGATGGGGAATTGCGGGCGGTTAGGAAAAGAAGATGGGTCTTTGAGTTTAATTAAAACAGGAGTGTGGTGGGAAGCAATGGTGGGGGTATCCGTGTCCCAGACCTCGGGGTGGACTCCAGGTAGGAGCTGGACGTTGGGGTCTGGGTCAGGCTCAAGGTCGGGGCCTGGCACCAGTGCCAGCAATAAGGTCTGTTTCGGGGAGAATGAGATGCTTGCCTGGAGTTTGGACAGAATGTCTCTCCCCAGGAGGGGGACTGGACATGAGGGCATGACTAGGAAGGAGTGGGAGAACGGGTGACCCTCAAATAGGCAGTTAAGGAGGGTCGTTCGTTGTGGGGTTGAGGGTGATCCATCAATTCCCATGACCGAGACCTGGGAAGGAACTGTAAGGCCCGAATGAGAGGGAAGGACAGAGTAGGTAGCCCCCGTGTCTACCAAAAAGGAGACAGACTTACCCGCTACCTGGAGCGTGGCCCTGGGCTCAGCGAGGGTAACTGGAGTCGAAGAGCCAGGGCCCCCTCAGTCGTCCATTAGCCCCAGCAGTTCTAGGGCCGGGAACGTCTGGTTCTCAGTCCCCCTGCATTGAGGTGCCGAGGGCTGAGCCAGGGTCGGGCAGTCCGACTTCCAGTGGCCCATTTGTTTGCATTGAGGGCAAGGCTTGGTGGGGGGCCTAGGCTGCGGACAGGCCTTCGCCCAGTGGCCTTCCTTTCCGCATTTGAAACAAGCGCCCGGGGGCGTGCGCTGTCCTCCTTTGGAGGTCAGTCTTTGTGCCAGTTCCCCTGCCGGCCGGAGGGCCGCTACCAAGGCTTGGGTCTGGAGGCTAACTTTCTGTTGCAGCCGCGCCTGCCGGGCTGCTTCAGCCGTCTCCTCCCGGGCGTTAAAAACTTTAAAAGCCATTTTTACCAGGTCTCGGATGGGAGTCTCAGGGCCCTCTTCAGCCTTTTTTAGTTTTTTCCTGATATCTGGGGCAGACTGAGAGATAAAATGGGAGGCTAGGATTGTGGCCCCGTTGTGGGACCCCGGGTCTAGGCGGGTGTAGCGAACCAGGGCCTCCTGCAGGCGGTTGAGAAAAAGGGCCGGGTTCTCTTCGGGGAGCTGGGTAATTTCTCTCAATTTGTCATAGTTAACTATTTTATTGGAGACTGCGTCCATACCCCGAAGGAGGTATTGGAGCATGAGGTTCCGGCGCGGAATATTAGATCCAGGGCCGGCCTGATAGTTCCATGCAGGATCGTCCTGGGGAACTGCTTCATGGCCGAGGGGGACTGTATTGTCTATTAGGTGGTCTCTATCTGCCTGCTGCCTGGCGGCAGAGAGGATACGCTCATGTTCCTCAGGGGTGAGAGTGGAGGTGCAGATTACTTTGATGTCATGCCATGTCAGGTCATAAGTCTGGGACAGGTATCGGAACTCTCTGATGTAGGTTGAGGGGTCAGCTGGGAAGGAACCTAACCTCTTTTCAATCTGAGAGAGGTCCTGGAGGGAGAAGGGGACATGCACCCGCACCAGTCCTTCTGCCCCAGCCACCTCGCGGAGAGGGGCCAGGACAGCAGGCGGGGATTGGGGAGTGCGAGATCGGGTATGTGCTGCTATGGGAGAGCCCAGGGGGTCAGCCGGAGGTGGGACAGCCGGAGCCGGGTCAGGACCAGGGGGGTCTTCTCTGAGGAGGGTTGGGGGAGGCGATAGGTGATCAGGGAGGTCATCAGGCAGAGAGTAAGGAGGGGGATCTATAGGAGGTGCCTTTGGAGGAGGGGAAGTCTGGGCTAGGAGAATCTGGAGAGTAGAGCAGTGTGAGCAAAGGTTAGGGCGGGAGCGGAGGTCCCAAAAAGCCTGAATGTATGGGATCTCAGAGTCCTTTCTGGTCCGCCGGCAAAAATTGGCCAGGTCCCAGAGGACATTAAAGTCGAAAGTACCTGTAGGTGGCCAGTGAGACTGGTTGTCTAGGGTGTATTGAGGCCAAGCGACCTGGGACAAGAAGATGAGTTTCTTCTTGTGGAGGGTCTGAGAGTATCCCAATTTGGAGAAATTTATAAGAAGACATCCCAAAGGAGTCTTAGGGTCTATTTTGGATTCGGAGTTTCCCATAATTTAGTGGCCTTCCGGAACCCTAAGTGTCGGAGGAGAAAGGGTATGAGGGAGGCGTCCCTTCCAGATACCCGTCTCCGGATAGAGATAGAGGGGTGACTGAAAGGCGTCCCTTTCAATCAGTCCCCCTATATAGACTCCAGGAGTCGTGAGGGGAGGGCTCTCGGCTTGGCCAAGTCTAGGACGAGAGACCCCGGCGGGGACACAGGATTCCGGCAGGAAGGGAAAGGGATCGAATTACTTACGGTTGCAAGCCGTATCTGCAGGGAGCTCCGAATTCAAAGCGGTGGAGGGCGGCACGAGGCAGGGAGAGAGAGAGGGGGGACTCTCGCCTCAGCCTGCAGGGACTGAGGCGGGTCGCAAAACCCCTCCCCCGGGTTTCGGCACCAGATGTAAGGTAGCCAGGTGCCGCCGGTGGGAGGTGGGAAGAAACCAGAGAGCCAAACAGCCGAATAAGCAGAAATCAGGCTTTATTGGGTACACTCCGGGCGGGTTCACAGACTCGGGGGGTTGAGTCCGAGAAGCCGCGCCCGATGCTGGGGTTTGTGATTTTTATATCTGCGCCTGTGGCAGAGGGAACTTGTTGTTAGGTTAGGTCCTGAGGGGCTACGCATGGGGGCCCCTGGAATGTGAGTCTATTGTCCCGGAGCGAACAGTTCCTGGACTAGGACAGGAGAATGGGACAGGAGTTGATCTATGAGTTTGGGGCAAACAGTTCCTGAAACAGGGAGAGAGTTTAGGTTGGGTAAGCGAGGTAACGGCTGAGCAGTTTGCCTGGTGCCAGTTCCCAGGCTCTCGGACACACATATGCCCAATTAAGTCTAGCTCCCCTCAAAACACAGACTCAGAACAATACACACAGAAAAGAAGTTTAAAATACATACCATGTCCCAGGTCAGGACACATACAAGAATCAACCAATGCCCTGGCCAGTTTGGCTCAGCAGTTAGAGCGTCGGCCTGTGGTCCAGAGAGACCTGGGTTTGGTTCCTGCTAAGGGCACATACTTGGGTTGCAGTTTGTCCCCGGCCTTGGTTGGGCCGTGCGGGAGGCAGCCACTGGATGTGTCCCTTTCATGTCGATCTCCCTCTTTCTCTCTCTCTCTCTCTCCTTCCCACTCTGTCTGAACAAAAAAATGGAAAAATGTCCTCGGATGAGGATTAAAAAAAAAAAAGAATCAACCAATGAAGGCATCAATAAATGGAACAACAAATTGATTTGACTTTCTCTCGCTCTCTCTCTCAAATAAATTTTTAAAATTAAATAAAATTGTAAAGTAGATACCATGGAAGATTCTAAGAAAGAAATATTCTGTAGCTTCTGCCAACTTCATGCTTACCTGAGTCTAGGTTGCATTTTATCCTCAGTGTTTGACTCCGCCTCTGTTCTCTGGAATTTTGGCATTGTATCCAAGAGTTGAGGATTACCACTGTGTTCCCTCCCTCAGGAATCCTTCCTGATTTAGGACAGCAGTGCAGGAGAGAAGCATTGCAAATTTTGAATTCCAGCACATCTGAAATTTGTTAAAGCAGACTATTATCATCACTCAAAATGTGAAAGATATTTTATAGTTAATAAAAGCCTCCATAACTTATCCATTGTTTTATATTGTGCTTTGTATAATAATGACACGGTATGAAAGATTTTAACATAAGCCATAAAGTATAGCAGATAACCCCAGAACCACTTAATAAATTGTGGTGACCCTTATACTAAACATCCAGTATTTATTTTTTCATTATCCCATTGGGTAATAGAAATATGGTTTCAGAAATTTATCTATTAGCTCAAATTTGTCAGTGGTTGGTTCAGGAATGAGTATGTGGCATAACTATGATCAATTAGACATAAGAAGAGAAATGCCAGAAGTTTCTAGAAATATTATTCTTTCTTTTTTTTTTTTTTAATCCTCACCCGAGGACATTCTTACATTTATCTTCGGATAGAGCAGGAGGGAGAGAGGGAGGAAGAGAGAGAGACACATCGATGCAAGAGAGACACTTCGACTGGTTGCCACCCACCCGACCCCAACCAGGGCCGAGGACAAACCACGACCGAGGTACGTGCCCTTAGCAGAAACCAAACCCGGGACTCTCTGGTCCGCGGGCCGACGCTCCAACCGCTGAGCAAAACCAGCCAGGGTGAAATATTATTTTTTCTACGACAGAGGCAAAAAAAAGAATAAACATGATGTGTCTCTATAATTAATGAATAAGAAAACATGTAGCCCAGATTGCAGCCAGTTAAAATCACAAAAGGAACCAGCCTTAGTTTGAAGCCCAATACTACTGGTAGTATAATGGAAAGACAGACAGAGCCTAGGTCCATGATGACATTAATGAGTTACTAAAGCAATTAAATATGTAGCCTACTCTACTTCTGGGTTTTCTTTTATTTGAGATTATAAATTTTCTTATTATTTAAGTTAGTTGTTAATGGATTTATTACTTGGAACCGAAATAAATCCTATCTTGACACACTTAGTTATCTATTTGTGGAAGCCATCTACTCTGTAATTTAAAATAAGCACATAATTAAGGTGATTTTTAAAAATAATAGCAAACCAGCGAAGAGTTCAGCCCATTATATAACATAAAAAAAAATATTACACATGATAGCCCACACTGAGCACTTTGCAGACTGAGCAAATGTTTCCTATTTGATTAATCAATTTTTTTATTTGATTGTTCACAAGTGACTTTTTAGAAAAGTTAAATATAAAAGGCATCTTAAGAATAAAACTTTATGTGTCAGTCTGTCATTGTAAAAAGAACTTTATGGAAGAGTCAGAAAAGTCCTGTCTGGTGTGTCCCTTTGTGAAGGCATGAGTTTCCTACAGTACTTCTGTTCGTTAAAATTATACAAAGGGTCTCAATCTTGAGGCTTTCGTGAATATGTTTACTTCCAGCTGGGATTAAAGTGAGATTTATTTTTCCCCTAAGAAATAGCACTACCAATGTGATCAAGTGACTTACTGAGGGATTTCACCCTACTCTATAAGGCTCCTGGTATGTTCCAGGGTAATAATTTCTAAATACAAAGAATAAGGAAAGGGTAAATGTTATGAATCTTTAAGAGTAAACTGGAAACTCAAAAGAGAAATTAAATTCAACAGAAAGAGTGGCAAAATGCTCTCAGCTTCCATCAGAGCCACGGACAGATATAGATTCAGTGTGGAAGTAAAGTTCCTAAAAGACCCTTCCTATTATAAGGGCAGTAAAACCACCTCAATAATCTAACTTGGCCTCACTACCTAACACATATCAATCCACTAACATAGTCAGGCATCACAGTTTCTTACAGTAGACTTATTCTTCTGTGTTTTGATTTGTGCTGGCTCCTTTGTTCAAGATGAGCTCCCCTTCCCACCCCACCTCATCTCTTCCATTCTCCTCTCCTGTCCTTCCTCACCTCTGTTCTTCTCTCACCACGCCTCTTTCCCTTCTGTCCCCACCATCATTTCAGGTCTAATCCAAGTCTGGACCCCTGCTGGAAGCCCTCCCTGAGCATTCTTCCCCTCTGAATTCCTTTGGAGGAAAGTCCGTGCCACACAATTCTAAGGTGTCCAGATGTGAGGAGGCAAAATGGTATGATGGGCATGGCGTTCCAGAGGAAACGAGAATTCAAAGGCCAGTTTGACACTCAAGAGCAGACTCTCACTAAAATTGTACAGGTTATTGCCCTGGCTGGTTTTGCTCAGTAGTTAGAGCATAAGCAGCTGACCCAGGGGTCTTGGGTTCCATTCCCAGTCAAGGGCATGTACCTGCATTGCAGGTTTAATTCTTGGTCCGGTTGTGCAGGAGGCAACCAATCAATGTGTCTCTCTCATATTAATCATGTTTCTCTCTCTCTCCCTCCCTTCCACTCTATCTAAAAATCAATAAAAAATACCCTCACATGAGGATTAACCAAAAAAATTGTACTGAGTATTATTATTAATAGCAATAAAAAATAACAATTATTAAAACCTGATTCTGCTGTTTAGTCATTTTATGATCTTGAGCAATACATTTAACCTTGCAAAGCCTCAGTTTCCCTATCTGTAAAATGAATAACATCTGTCCCATTAACCTTATAAAGTTGTAGGCTTAAAATAAGATAGTGTGTGTGATAATGCTTGTAACCATTTTTATAAATATCTACATTATAGATTCTAAGACAGCTATTTAATATATTTATTAAAAGATTATAAATGCCCTGGCTGGGTGGCTCAGGTGACAGAGTGGCTCAGGTGATTGAAGTGTTGTCCCTTACACCAAAAGTTTTCTGGTTCAGCCCTGGCCAGTGTGGCCTGGTTGGTTGAGCATCATCCTATGCACAGAGAGAGGTCACTGGTTCCATTTCCGCTCAGGGCACATGCCCAGGTTGCTGCTTCCATCTCAGTAGGGATGTGAGCAGATCAATGTTTCTCTCTCTCCACCTCCCTCTCTCTAAAATTAATATTTTTTCTTTTTTTTTTTTTTTTAAGGTTGTGGGTTCAATTCCCAATCAGGACATGCAGGTTCAATCCCCAGTCAGATGATTACAGGAGGCAACCAATGGACGTTTCTCTACCTCTCTCTCTTTCTCCCCATCTCCCTCCCTTCCACTCTCTCTAAAAAAGAAAAAAAAAAAATCAATGGAAAAAATAACCTTGGGTGAGAATTAACAACAACAACAAAAAAATTAAAAAAACTTTTTTTTAATCCTCACCTGAGGACATTTTTGCACTTTATCTTGAGATATAGAGTGGGAGAGAGAGAAGGAGAAAGAGGGAGAGAGAAACATCGATGTGAGAGAGACACATGGAGTGGTCGCCACCCACATGACTCCAACCAGGCCGAGAACAAACTGTAACTGAGGTACATGCCCATAGTGGGAACCGAACCTGGGCCTCTCTGTTTCACGGACCGGCACTCTAACTGCTGAGCCAAACCGGCCAGGGCAGTAAAAGATTATTAATAACATGGGGAATGCTTATATTGTCACAACAAACAGAAAACTGGAAAATTGCTCAACAATATAATTAAAAATTACATTAAAAGTTCATTTTACATAAGACTCTAATGAAACATACCAAATGGGTAATAGTGGTTTTCAGGGCAGGGACTAGATGAGGTTAGAGAGGTAGGTGCCTAGAGCACAGTTTGCAGAGGCACTCCCTTATCCCCTGCAAGTGAATGTCACGACCAAGACCGTATTGTGGATACTCTCATAAAGCTGCAATGTTGGGGCAACGCTGGTAGGAAGGACAGACAGGAAGGGAGCGATCCCTTCTCCCTACCACCCACCTTTCCACCTCCCTCTAGCGCCTCCTCTGGCACATCCCAACAACAGAGAGCAGTGGACGAGTCTGAGTCCCCAGCATTACCAATTATAAAGGGTCATTTGCCCCTGAAAAAGAATGGCTAAGTAACTGGCACACTAATTAACTAAAACCCCCATTAGGAAGACTATGACTTAGCTGTTTTTCTTCTAATCAAATTGCTTTTAAAGAAATATTCTGACAAAGGGCAAAGTCCCAATTCCCAGCTGGAAGTGAGCATAGAGCAGAGACAGGAACCTATCTAGATTACAGTGCGATAAAAGGGCTTGCCTTGGGTGGGAAGCAGAGCTTGCCTGGAGTTTGTTTATGACAATGCAGATAGTATAATGTTGTTGTTGACAGCACGACTATCCAAGTCAAATCACCCAGTTTCAACTCCAAGCTCCATTTCTGGGCCTAGTGATTTAAAGCAAGTTACTTAATTTCTTTGTACTTTAGTTTTCTCATCTATAAGGCGAATATGATATTGGCACCAACCTGATAGTGCTACTGTGAATAAATGAGTTAATCTATATGCAGTGATTAGAGTAGTACAAGGAACATAGTAAACGCTTAATAAATCTTGCCCATTATTGGTGGCTGATGATTTAAAAAGTCTTCCTTTAGATTAAAAAAGAATAAATGCCTCTGGGAATAGCACTGTGACTTATGATCAGTTATTTACACTAGACTGTAAATAAAGATCTGAGGGCAAATTAGGAAGAAATACAAAAGGAGTCAAGGGTGGAGATTTAGGAAAATATGAGAGTACTAGGTTTATAAAAAATAAATGGTAGAAATAATACACTGTAAGATCCACACTATTTTTGCTCAGGTTATATCTTTTGCATAATGTCTGACAAATACTACAAATCTCACTAATTATCTATGGAATAAATTACTTCAATGAATTTAATTATTAAAAAGTATTGAAAGTTAACTTAATATAAGTGACATTTCTGCCTCAGTATGATCTAGAAGGAGGTTGTTCAATGCTTAAAGTGAGTCTCTAACAGGTATTGGGTATCATAGTATGTTGATTGGTTTCAATGTGGAACAGAAGGATCTAGTATTCCTTCTCTCCCTTCCACCAAATAAAATAATAAAAAATATTTGGAAGGAGTCTAATAGTTGCCTAAAGCTACGCAAAAGTGTTCTTAAGAAACTGAATGGAGTCCTGGCCATTTGGCTCAGCAGTTAGAGCGTTGGCCCATAGACCAAGTGGTCTCGGGTTTGATTCCCAGTCAAGGGCACATACCTGGGTTGCAGGTTCAATCCTCAACCTTAGTCAAGGTTGTGCAGGAGGGAACTAATTAATGTGTCTCTCTCACATTGATGTTTTTTTCTCTCTCTCTCTCCCTCCCTTCCACTCTACCTGAAAATCAATGAGAAAATATCTCGAGTGAAGATTAACCAAAAAAATGGTCATTTGACTCAGTGGAGTGTGGCTCAGTTGGTTGGGCATCATCCCCGTGCACTAAAAGTTTGCTTGTTTGATTCCAGGTCACTGCACATGCTGGGGTTCTGGGCTCAAGCCCCAGTACGGGGTGTGGAGGAAGCAGCCGATCTATGTTCTGCACTCACATCTCTCACATCAATGTTTCTTTCTCTAAAAAAATAAATAAATAAAATTTTTTCTTTAAAAAAAAGAAACTCAGTGGAAGAGACACAATTTATAATCATGAAATAATTAGAGACTATCATCAGGGAGCATACAGCAAAAAGTTAAGTTGTCTGAAATAAACAATTAAGTGCCATAGTGTTGGGAGCTGGCTATGTGTCTGATAGAGTCCATGGAACCTGGAGGTCTTGAGTCAGAGACTCCACCTCCCTCACAGTCTCAAAGAATTAGGCTTACATTGTGTTTGTGCAGCTCGAGGCTAAGTGCGACACAATGTATCTTGAAATACCTGAGATAACAGACTGGGTGTTCCTGGGTGGGCCTGGGTGTTCCTGGGCGCTTCCATTATCCACAAGGCACACTAATTCTATACAGCATTATTGTAGCCCTGGGCATTATATCAAGAAGATCCTGTTTTCTTTTACTCCTGACTATTTCATCTATTGCTCCTCTTTTCCCTTTCCTTACTGCATATGCTGCGTGAGAGGAGTTCCTCACCTTTCCTTTAGTTGCATCTCCAGTACTCAAGTCCCTGTTCAGGTGCCACTTTGCCAGGAACCAGCCTGGAGAGCAGAGTCCCTAAGTTCAAGCGGTGGGAATGAAGACAAAGACACGGATATGGGATCAGGAGGACTGTCCTCAGCGGAATCAGCCCGATATGCTTTATTACATGCCTTTTATAGCTTACAGCAAAAGCTTAGTGATTAAAGAAAAAAAGGATCTTCTTGATATAATGCCCAGGGCTACAATAATGCTGTATAGAATTAGTTTGCCCTGTGGATAACAGGAGCACCCAGGAACACCCAGTCTGTTATCTCAGGTATTTCAAGGTACATTGGGTCACACTTAGCCCCAAGCTCACAAACACAATGCAAGCCTAATTCCTTGAGATTATGGGGGAGGTCAAGTCTCTGACTCAAGACCTCCAGGTTCTGTGGACTCTGTCAGACACATATCTGGCTCCCAACACCATAGAAGTTCAGTGGTAGAAGAGATAAATCATTTGCTTTATTGAGGCTACAAAAACTGAGCTCTCCCGCCCCACACAACCCTCCCTGGTATCAATGGCTCCAAAGATCTTGGGGTAACATAAATTAAGTCAGAGATCATTTGACTTGCAAAATCTGAGATTTTATTGGCAACATCATATACTTCACACCATGGAGATACAATATATGGTATTAGACTGAGAAAAAGAGAAGCTTTCATGACTATCCAAGTCCCTGCATTACAACTTCATAAGTTGTCCCAGTGTCTCGCCCCCTCTATATAACACCTACTTCCATGTGGCATGGGGAAGGGAGAAAAGCAAGAGGAGAGGGAGTTTTGTCAGGAGAGAAGGCTTGCTGTCTTTTTCATAAGAGGTTTCCAAACCCGTCTTAATGGTTCTATCTTATTCTTTGATCTTTCAGCTAAACCATGACAATACTTCTTGATCCCACAAAACAAGCCTCACAAATCTTAAATGTACAGATAATGAAGAAAAACAGTCTTCACCATTTTAGCTTAGATTTATTTTCAGACAAAGTAATAGATGATCAGAAAGTGAGCTTTTGGATCTCAACTAACCAGTTTTCAATTAGCAAAATATTAGTAAAGTATATTTTTTTATTATTATTATTGATTTTTAGAGAGAGAGGAAGGAGAGGGAGAGAGATAGAAACTCTGATGAGAAAGAACATCAATTGGCCGCCTCCTGCATGCCCCCTACTGGGGATCGGGCCCACAACCTGGACATGTACCCTGACTAAGAATCCAACCAGCGACCTCTTGGTGCATGGGTCAATGCTCAACCACTAAGCCACCAGCTGGGCTAGTAAAGTGTTTTTTAAACTGTATTTTGTAATTGTTTAGTGAATCATGAAATCAGCTTTTTAAAATTCTTAAATGCCCAGCTGGAGTAGCTCAGTTGGTTGAGCATCATCCTGTGCACTGAAAGGTTGCCAATTCAATTCCCAGTCACGGCACTTACCCAGGTTGTGGGTTCAATCTCCAGTTGAGGCATGTACAGAAGGCAGAAGATTGATGTTTCTCTATTACATCAATGTTTCTCTCTCTCTCTTGCTCTCTCTCTGTCTCCCTCTTTCTAAGTATGCCCTCAGGTAAGGATTTAAAAAAATGTAATAAAAATAAAAATTGGTATATATTTTTATTTAGGTTTACATGTATTTGGGTCATGATATTAAATGAGTTCTTAGTATGGGTCACAAGCCAAAATATTTGAAAAACAATAGTCTAATCTATTTACAGGAGATGAGAAGAAAAAAGGAAATATGCCATATTGATACAAAGCCATACAAAGCCATATTGATATAATTTTCAGCAAATGAGAGAAAGGGATAGGTCATATGATTTTCCACACCTCCTTATAATATCAGAACATTGTCAATTATTAATGATAATTGATATCATAATAGAAGGATCTGGAGAGAACTTCAGACGTGTATGTTGGGTTCACTCTCCCTCACCATTTACTATGTCATGGTTGTCATCTTCCCAGGTCTGTAAATAAAGGCATATGCCTATGGGTGCTGAAGAGTTTATATGTCTATATACAAAATATGTAAATGTTAAAGTTTTGTGTCTATGTACAGAATATCTAAGTGTAAATGGCATTTTTTGTTAATATAGGCAATGCTGGATCTGTACATAATGAAGTTTGTTAAGGAGACTGTATCTGGTAAAACAGGCAGCATCGGCAATTACTTCATAGATTGTGAGGGAGAATGCCCTAAAGCAGCGGTTCTCAACCTGTGGGTCGCGACCCTTTTGGGGGTCGAACGACCCTTTCACAGGGGTCACCTAAGACCATTGGAAAACACATATTTCCGATGGCGATTCATAACAGTAGCAAAATTACAGTTATGAAGTAGCAACAAAAATAATTTTATGGTTGGGGGTCACCACAACATGAGGCACTGTATTAAAGGGTCGCGGCATCAGGAAAGTTGAAAACCACTGCAGAAAAAAGCTGCAAGTTATGATAAGCTGTCTGCAGCCAGGTGGCCAATAAGCTGACAAGGAACACAGATCAATGTCTGTGTGAAAGGGCTTCCTTCTTCGTTCCTCTCCTGCTGTTTCTTGCTTATGTTCCCTAGAAAGGTCAGCCCCACTATGCCCAACCTGTCCTGAATATTCATTCAAAATAGAGCAGTTGTCTTCATCACCATTACTGCTTATTATTTTATCATTCCTTTACACCCCTTTTTTAGATGATGTGCATTATATGTATAAGTGATGCATGTTAAACTGATAAATTCATACGATTGATTGTTGGCCACATTTCCAGGCTATGTGTATGTAGTTATTTAGACCGCTTCATAATAAAATCATTTTCTCATCCATATATTTCTCATCTACGATACCTCTAAATCTAAAAGAAATGGAAAGGCGAAGGGAAGCCTATAGAACTTCCCACAGAGCAGAATAAATCAAATTCCCTTCAGTCTCACCTCTTTATCCCCAAATAGAATCATTACACTACCTGGAGCTGACATAAATAGGAGAGAGAAATGCACGAGGGAGGAGAGCTGGGTGGAAGTGGTGTTTTGTTTTGTTTTGTTTATAATGCAAAAACAGGTTTATTTGTACACACACTAATGAAAGAAAGCCATCTTCTGTCAAATGGAGACAATTAAGCTTCTTAAGTAGCTGATTTTGGGACCTACTACAATGGGAAGACTTGCTTTGTTGCCTTCAGCCGTCTGTCTCTTGACCTGACACTTGAGCAGGCTTTTTAAAAGGGTCTCCCTCCTGGGCCTGCTTTTGTAATCTCTTATGATATGCAAGCTGTTGTTCCAGGTAGTTTGTGTTCCTCTTCTGTTCCAGGTACTTTCCCATGAAGTGTAAGAGATCAGTTTCTTCGTTGGCAGAAGCCATGGTCCTCAGGTTTTGCAGGAGGTTGGTTAACTTGTTCTCTAACTCCAGAGCAGACTTCAGAGCTTGTATGAAAGTGTTATTAAATGCCATTTTCATAGCTCTTAGCAATTTTACAAAAGCACTTACATATACATTATAACATTTAATCCAGACTACATTTTGGTGTTTTAGATAATATCATTCATCTTTCTTTTTCAAATAAGGAATGAAGGCTCAGAAAGTAGAAACAAAGCCAAAGTTCAAACTCCGTCCGTCTAATCCTTCCATCTACCTCACTGCTCCTCTGCTGATTCGGGACTTGTTCAAACAGGATGAGTTGAAATTTTAAAAACAAAACAAAAAATAGTGTAGGGTGGTATATTCTCTCAATCTCTTTTAGTCATTACAACAGTGTTGTAAAGACCTCATTAATATCTGCTTTGGTCATAGGTCCCTGCTACTTCTAATTATTGTGTTTTGTGGCCAGTAAAGCAGTAGTGATAACTATGCAGAACAGAGCCAATACTCTACTTGCCCCCTTCTCTCGGAAAAAACTAATTTCTATATCTGAATCTAACAATTAATTTAGTGATGATATTCAAAATTCAGGGTCAAAATCAGAAAATTTTGTCACGTTTAATCTATCTGTAAAATATAAATACAGGATAACCAAACAGCCCAAGTTAGGGTGGTCCTAGGATGTTCTCCCACTTATATGAGTGTGTTTTCTGGGAAAATCAGTGTAGATGTAAAAAGAAATAGCTTCCCCAGCAACTCAGTCTTGCCCAATCTCTTACACCCAAGAAAATGATAGAGAATATGTTAAGCTATTGAAAGAAGTTCATTTTGATGGATATACCATTTTTGTTTTTGTTTTTAATTAATGAACATCTCCAATGTGGCAAAAACAGTGGTAGTGGTAGAGCTTCAGAGGCACTGTGGACCAGGCCCCTGGCAAAATGAACTACTGTTCTTTGCTATCTTGTCTTGATTTGCCCCTTTTTCTCCCTGTCTTGCTTTTTCCCCCATAATAACAGCCTGTAAATCTGACCCAGAACTGAATCACCCCTTGCCCTGATTTAATAGGAAATATCTCCAAAGGATTTTTTAATTATGTTCAGTTATCCTTTGTGAGGGCGGGGGTTCTGTTTGTTTGTTCCTTTGTTTTTTTCTTTGATTTTTGTTTGTTTGTTTTTTGTTTTGTTTTTATCCTCACCCGATGACATTTTTTGACATTTTGTTCAGATACAGTGGGAGGGAGACAGAAAGAGAAACATCTATGTGAAAGGACACATCGAGTGGTTGCCACCCACACAACCCAACCAGCCAGGGACAAACTGCAACCGAGGACACACCCCCAGTGGGAACCGAATCCGGGTCTCTCTAGACTGCAGGCTGACGCTCTAACCACTGAGTCAAACTGGCCAGGGCTGATTTTTGTTTGGTTTTGTTGTTGTTATTATTTGGTTTCTTTTTACAATTAGAATTCTATATAATGAAGTTTAATAATGGGGAAAAATTCCCAAGAATGCCATAATGAGAATACATACAACACACATACACACACACATACATACACACACACACTACATAATTCAAATCTAAATTCAACATAGTCAGAACCCAAAAGAAAAAATATGAGATGCCAGAGAATAAACTAGACTTGTCACTGTAATTAACAAAGGTTTTATCTTTTCTTATCATTTTGATATTTTCATTGTATTAGTCATTATTCATCCTATAATGCTATTTAGTCTTTAACAGATAGAAGTACTATTATAGTTTGAAAACTGTTTTTATTGTGCATTTCAAACAAATCTTCTAGTTTAACCATTTAAAATAAATCAGGAACACAATATTTAAAATTATCCAGCAGTAAATTTTTGTTAAGTGAATATTTGCAATAACGCATATAATTGAATTGTTATACATTGGGTTTCATGTTGGCTATGATCGTAACTGACATGGGTCATTCTGAGGCTATACTGCAAATAGGGTTGAGTGTGCACCCATCATTTTCTGTTCAAATGGCTTTAAAAACCACAAAACTGGATCTATCTCATTACTGCTCATTCCGGTAAGTGGCCCAGTAATGCATTATAGATGCAACAATGTTTTCAAAAAATGATAGTGTCTGGTTCTTATAGACAGTATTTCTCACAAGAAAATAAAAACTGACAACTCAAGTTGGTGTGAAAAGGCACAACCTAGTGGTCTGAAATACAACTCCTCCTTTCTGACCTCAAGCTATCATCCAAACATTATTTGCCATAACTGAACTGAGACTAAGTTTATGCATACAGAAAATTTCTTAGCATTTTTATTTTTTAACTTATCTTTATTGTTGAGTGTATTAAAGATGTTGCTCATTTTTCCCCCATTGACCCCCTCCGCCCCATCCCCCCCTTCTGCCTTTCCCCACACTGCTGTCTGTGTCTATTGGTTATGCATATATACACATAAGTTCTTTGTTTATTTCTTCCACCCCCCAAACCCCCCTTTCCTTTGAGGGTTGTCAGTCTAACAACCAATTTGTACTTCTTAATCCCTTCACCTTTTTCACCCATTTCCCCAACCCACCTCCTATCTGGCAACCAATAAAATTTCTCTGTGTCTACGGGAATGTTTCTGTTCTGCTTATTCATTTTGTTTGTAGATTCAGTTGTCAATAGATATGTATTCATTGCCATTTTGTTTGTTCATTTTTTTTTTTTTTTTTTTTTTGAGGAAAGTTGGCTGATACCTTTATTGCTTTGGGGGGAAGGGGAGTGCTCAGGAGCTCTTGATGGGGTGGCCCGCTTTCTCTTCACCATCGCGGGCTCTGACTGCGCAGGATGGCGCTGGCCCTGCGGATGGGAACCAGGCGCAGGTCGGGGGGGACTTGATCTTGCGGATCATATGCCGGATGCTGCTCAGGGTGGCCACGGCATTCTTATTGAGGGTGGTCTGCACGTAGGAGATGGCCGGCTTTCGTGAGGACCACCACAACTTTGCCGTAGGCCGCCGGCTCCACACCCACCGTCTTGTGGTGAATCAGCCCGTTGCAGCAAAAGGAGTTGCAGGCTTTCAGATTATTGGGTTCGTGCTGTGCGTCTCCGTGTTTCTCTTGATCAGCAAACTGGAGCAGTTTCCTGCGACCATCCATTGCAGATGGGAGACATGGTGGCAGCTCCTCACGATGCCGCACCCGAGACAGAAAACTGTTCATTTTTTTTTTTTTATCCTCACCCGAGGACATTTTTCCATTTTTTTGTACAGATAGAGTGGGAGAGAGAGAGAGGAAGAGAGAGAGAGGGAAACATCGATGTGAAGGGACACATCAAGTGGCTGCCACCCGCACGACCAACCAGGGCCGGGGACAAACTGCAACCGAGGTACATGCCCTTAGCGGGAACGGAACCCGGGTCTCTCCGGACCACAGGTGGACGCTCTAACCGCTGAGCCAAACCGGCCAGGGCTTTTTTTTTTAATTTTACTTTTGTTACAGATGTTTCTCCTTTTTTATCCCATTGACACCCTCCACCCCACCCGGTCCCCAGCTTTGTTGTCCATGTTCATTGGTTATGCGTACATGCATATAAGTTCTGTGGTTTATCTCTTCCCTCCCCACAAAACCCCTCTTCCGAGGGTTATCAGTCTACCCTACTTCCATGTCTCTGGGTCTACCCCATTCCTCAGACTGTTATGTTCATTGTATTCCACAAATAAGTGAGATCATGTGGTATTTGTCTTTTTCTGCTTGGCTCTTTCACTTAGGATAATACTTTCCAGATCCCTCTATGTCCTCTCAAAGGGTAAGAGATCTTTCTTTCTTACAGCTACATAGTACTCCATTGTGTATATGTACCACAGCTTTTTTATCCATTCATCTATTGATGGACGCTTGAGCTGTTTCCAGATCTTAGCTATTATAAATAGTGTTGCTATGAACATGGGGGTACATATATTCTTTCTGATTAATGTTTCATGCTTCTTAGGGTATATTCCTAGAAGTGGAATCACTGGGTCAAATGGAAGTTCAATTTTTAATTTTTTGAAGTAACACCATATTGTTTTCCACAGTGGCTGCACCAGTCTGCATTCCCACCAGCAGTGTACTAGAGTCCCCTTTTCTCCACACCCTCAAGAACACTTGTTGTTTGATGATTTGTTGATGGCGACCATTCTGACAGGTGTGAAGTGACACCTCATTGTTGTTTTAATTTGCATCTCTCTGATGGTTAGTGATGTTGAGCATTTCTTCATATGTCTCTTGGCCATTTGTATGTCCTGTTTGAAGAGGTGTCTATTCAGCTCCTCTGCCCATGTTTTAATTAGGTTCTTTGTCTTCCTTTTGTTGAGTTGTATGAGTACTCTATATATTTTAGAAATTATCCCCTTATCTGATGTATCATTGGCAATAATGTTTTCCCATACAGTGGGTTGCCTTTCCATTTTGATGGTTGTTCCTTTTGTTGTGCAGAAGCTTTTTAGTTTGATGTATTTCCATGTGTACTTTTTTTCCTTTGTTTCTGTTGCCTTAGGTGATGTATCAGTGAAAATTCTGCTGTGTATGATGTCCAAAATTTTGTTGCCTACATTTTCTTCTAGGATTTTTATGGATTTATGGGTCACATTTAAGTCTTTTATCCATTTTGAGTTTATTTTTGTGTATGGTGTAAGTTGATGGTCTAGTTTCATTTTTCTGCTGTAGCTGTCCAATTTTCCCAACACCATTTATTAAAGAGGCTGTCTTTACTCCATTGTATGCTCTTGTCTCCTTTGTCAAATATTAATTGAGCATAGTGTCTCAGGTCCATTTCTGGGTTCTGTATTCTGTTCCACTGGTTGTTCATATTTTTTACCTTTTTCTTCAAAAAGACCCTTCAACATTTCATATAATAGTGGTTTGGTGGTGATGAACTCCTTTAGCTTTTCCTTGTCTAGGAAACTCTTTATATGGCCATTGATTCTAAATGACAGCTTTGCAAGACAGAGTAATCTTGGTTGTAGGTTCTTGCTTTTCAACACTCTGAATATTTCTTGCCACTCCCTTCTGGCTGACAAAGTTTCTTTTGAGAAATCATCTGACAGTCTTATGGGAACTCCCTTGTAGGTAACTATCTGCTTTTCTCTTGCTGCTTTTAAGATTTTCTCTTTGTCTTGAACCTGTTGCATTTTGATGATGATGTGTCTTGGTGTGGAACTCGTGTGGTTCATCTTGTTTGGGACTCTCTGTGCTTCCTGGACTTGTATGTCTGTTTCCTTCACCAAGTTAGGGAAGTTTTCTACCATTATTGTTTCAAATAGGTTTTTGATTTCTTGTTCTCTCTCTTCTCCTTCTGGCACCCCTAAGATGCAAATGTTTGTATGCTTGAAGTTGTCCCTGAGGCTCCTTACACTATTCTCATTTTTTTGGATTCTTTTTCTTTTTGCTGTTCTGGCTAGGTGTTTTTTGCTTCCTTGTATTCCAAATCGATGGTTTGCTTTTTGGCTTTACCTACTCTACTATTGATTCTGTGTAAATTATTCTTTTTTTTTTTTTTTATCCTCACCCGAGGACATTTTTCCATTTTTTGTACAGATAGAGTGGGAGGGAGAGAGAGGAAGAGAGAGAGAGAGAAACATCGATGTGAAAAGAACACATCGAGTGGCTGCCACCCGCACGACCAACCAGGGCCGGGGACAAACTGCAACTGAGGTACATGCCCTTAGTGGGAACCGAACCCGGGTCTCTCCGGACCTCAGGCCAACGCTCTAACCGCTGAGCCAAACTGGCCAGGGCTGTGTAAATTTTTCTTTATTTCAGTTAGTGCCTCCTTCAATTCTGACTGGTCCTTTTTTATGTTCTTGAGGCCCTCACTAAGTTCACTGAGGTTCTCACTAAGTTCATTGAGCATCCTTATAAGCAGTGTTTTGAACTCAGCATGTTAGATTGCTTATCTCCATTTTGCTTAGTTCTTTTCCTGGAGGTTTTGTTCTATTCTTTCATTTGGGACCTGTTTCTTTGTCTCCTCATTTTGGCTGCCACTCTCTTTGTTTCTATGTATTACTTAACAAGAGGTATGGGGCTATTTGAGACCAGATGCTGCTCGTTTGAAAGAATTTAGGAAAACCTGAAGCAGAATCCAAGACAGGCCAATCCTATGGTTAAGCACCTGGCAACAGCTTAGGTGGGCCTGAAAGTTGGGTGGGGCAGGGCATCAGGGAATCACAGGGGTGGGGCAAGGAGTGTGAGCCAGGATGCTGGAGTTTCAGATATGGTGGCTGTCTGCTGTCCCAGGGAAGGGCTCACCAAAGGAACAAAGGCCTCTGAGAGCGTCTGTCTAGGAGAAAGCTGCCTCTCCAGCCCTTGCTCCAATGCCAAACAGCTCAGTTCTTCCCCATATGACTCTGGTGCCTTTCAAGTTGCCTCCCTGACGCTGGAGCCTGGAGGTTGCAGGCCCTTTAAGAGGAACTGCTGGGGACTCCAGCCACCTCAGCCTCCCTCAGCTTCAGTTCCTGCTGGTTTGTCCAGCCAGAAGTTATGGGGACTTCTCTTCCTGGCATTGGAACCCTGAGCTGGGTGCCTGGTGTGGGACAGGGACCCAGCAGTCCTCAGAGACGACCTTCCCAGCCAAGGTATCCTCCTAATTTTTATCCACCACATGTGGGTGTGGGACCAGCCCATCTCTGCCCCTCCTACCAGTCTCCATATGGCTGCTTCTTTAATTCCATAGCTGTAGGACTTCCATTCGGCTTGATTTCAGGTGGTTTTGAATGATGGTTGTTCTGTAGTTTAGTTATAACTTTGATGTGGTTGTGGGAGGACGTGATTCCACATTTACCTACCCACCATCTTGACCGGAACTCCTGCTTAGCATTTTTAGAACAAGACATGTCATAACGATGTGCATGAAAATGTCTCTGATTGAGAAGGCTCAACTTTAAGGGTCACTCTCATCAGGCTTAAGTAAAATAAGATTCTAACCTAGCCACACCTTATTAACTGACAGTCTCAGAAAAACAGCCACTCATTTTCTTTTCTGGTTCTTTCCAGAGAGATAATGAAAGACATATAAAGAAAAAGGAATAGGCTATCAATCTCTACCTTGGGGAAGGTCCTAGAGAGAGGTTGATTTTTTTTTTTTTTTGCTTTGGCTTTAAGGTCTGTTTTCCCAGTGGCTTAGGGAAAAGTAGAGAGAGAAACTGTAAATCAGAATGAGAGAGAACATTTGAGGAGAAAATGGAAAACAATCAGAATTCCTCAAAAGGTTTTCTAGGTCTCTAGGTCAAGTTCAAATTAATATAGTCATCTTAACTTAGAAAGGGAAGAGAGCTGGTGCTGGAGAAAAGCCAGAAAGGGTGGCTCTAACTCCCAAGGGGAATACTCCTCCAATAGTCCAGCTCTGTTCAAGGCTGTGGCACATACAAAGCCCACTGAGCCAGCAATGAATCAACAACCCACAGCCCCGTCCGCACGGGGAGTTCAGGCCCTGGCTTGTGCCTGACTTGGCCTTAACACCACAGCCATTTGTCTCCCAGTCTGAACTGAGCTCGGCTGATATGTTTTACTAAGTAGCAGTCCCACTTCCTAAAATGAGAAAAATCTGGCATTTAGTGCCTAAATCACAGATATCAGATAAATATATTATTTTCAGAACAATAAATCAATAGGTAAGATAAGCACAAGAATTGCAGGTTTTTGAGGCTACAGGTTACTGTCCCAAAATATAGCAACAACACATGGAATCCAGGCGTCTCCTAAAATTTGTAAGGATGTTTTTATGACAAAATAAAATTTTGTGTACATTTCTGCAGCTATAGACGAAGAGGAAATATTTTATCCTTCATATATATATATATTTTTTTTATCCTCACTTGAGGACATTTTTCCATTTTTTTTGTTCAGATAGAGTGGGACGGAGAAAGAGGAAGAGAGAGAGAGAGAAACATCGACGTGAAAGGGACACATTGAGTGGCTGCCACCCACACGACTAACCAAGGCCGGGGACAAACTGCAACCAAGGTACGCGCCCTTAGCGGGAACCGAAACGGATCTCTCTGGACCACAAGCTGATGCTCTAACTGATGAGCCAAACCAGCCAGGGCTTATCCTTCTTATCTTGCTATCATTGTCATCAGCAGTTAAAAGTCCCTACAGTTTTATTGTTAGTACCAGAATTTCATCAATTAGTATCAAGAGAAAAATAAGGACTAGCTGAAAAGCTCAAAACTTACAAAATGGAAAAGGGAAAGGACCAAATAAGATTGTAATAAGTGAAAATTGAGGCATGTAATGTTTTGCACCTTCATCAGACAACTCGGTAGCATTACAGTTAGAAAAAAATAATAATTGTTTGTATAAAAGGGTCTCTATTACATGAGAGAATGTATATCTAAAGCTTCAAATGTCTGACTTAACTACAAAATTTGAAGTTAACACATTAATTCTAGATATTTCCTTCATTAAAAAGTTGGTAAAAATCTATACTGACCTCATCTAAAATATAAATAAAATTTTAATTCCATAAAAGGATTCTGTGTTATATAAAAGAAATTTAAGAATTAGTATGCAATTCTGAGAATCAAGGCCCTTTCTAGACACATAGAATATTCAATTAACTATCTTGCAGAATTTTTAACTGTGACATTGAAATGCTACACAGAGCATTAACATCTATTATTCTTTATAAATTAATATTTTCCAGGACTGCATACACGCTCAGTTCTATAATAACACTTTAGGGCAGTTTGTAAGATTTCGGTTTCCCTTATCAACCCATATTAAAAGATATATTAAAAGATAGTATTTAATTCTGACTAAGCTACCTTTCATAACCAATAAAGTATAGTTTCAAACTAAGGAAGCATATTGAAAAGGGGAGTTTCAGTCCCCAGGCTAGATCTGGGGCCTGACATACACTCACACAATTAATTAAATGAGGGAGTATTTTTTTACTGTATTAGGAGAAGTTCTTAAATAATTTCAAAATCAATAAGATATTTTAAATTCCTAATGCTGCCCTGGCCAGTTTTGCTCAGTGGTTGGAGCATTGGCCTGCAGACCAGAGAGACCCGGGTTCGGTTGCCGCTAGGGGCACATACCAAAAAAAAAAAAATTCCTAATGCTATGCTATAAGAAATTATTACCTTAATGTGCTTTCTGGCTCATTTCATTCCTATAAAGAAAAAAAAAAAGAAAAAAAAACAGCCAGTCCCCCACCCCATTTACAGAGAACAAGCCAGTTCTGCATAAAAATGTAACCAGCAAAGTATTGAGTTACCCTGAAATAGAGTGTTGTTGAAATCATCAAAACCAAAAATTTAAACAAAATAGGTGATACCAAGCAGTGAAGAGCCAGGGGCTGTGAAGTCAGAAAGTCAGACAGAGCTTGTCTAAATATTGGTACCACCAACTTACCAGCTCTATGACTTTGGGAAAGTTTACTTAACCCATTTAAGCTTCAGTCTATTCATCTGTAAAATGGGAATAATGATAATAACCTATAACATAAGGCTTCTGTGAGAATTATAAAATAATGCAGATATAACACTGAACCCAGTACCTGGTCCCTAGGGACTGATCAACAGATGTTTTATTTATTTATTTATTTATTTAATTATTTATTTATTTAATCCTCACTAGAGGACATTTTTCCATTTGTTTGTTCAGCTAGAGTGGGAGGGAGAGAGAGAAAGAGAAACATCGACGTGAAAGGGACACATCGAATGGCTGCCACCCACATGATCCAACCAGGTTTGGGGACAAACTGCAACCAAGGTACGTGCCCTTAGCCGGAACTGAACCCGGGTCTCTCTGGACCTCAGGCCAACACTCTAACCACTGAGCAACCCAGCCAGGGCAATGTTTTATTTTTATTACAGTAAAACTCTGATTAGTCATATAGGCATTTCTAAGCTCACTGTACCTATAGGATAATAAACAGATTTGAAATTATCTGTAGCTCCAATTGATCAGCAGCAGCTGTGTGGAGCATTGCACTAAGAATAACCAGCCCTGGCTGGTTTGGCTCAGTGGTTAGAGCATCTGCCTGCAGTCCCGAGAGACCCAGGTTTGATTCCAGTCGAGGGCACATACCTCAGCTGCAGTTTGTCCCTGACCCTGGTTGGGTCGTGCAGGTGGCAGCCACTCAATGTGTCCCTTTCACATCGATGTTTCCCTCTCTCTCTCCCCCTCTCTCCCCCTCTCTCTCTCTTTCTCTCTTCTTCTCTCTCCCTCTCACTCTATCTGAACAAAAGGAAATATGTCCTCGAGTAAGGATTAAAAAAAAAGAATAACCAAATGAGCCCTGGCCGGTTTGGCTCAGCAGTAGAGTGTCAGCCCTCAGACTAATGAGTCGCAGGTTCGATTCCAATCAAGGGCACATATCTCGGTTGTGGTTCGTCCCTGGCCCCGGTCCAGGTCTGGCAGGAGGGAACCAGTCGATGTGTCCTTCTCTCTCCCTTTCTAAAAAAGGATAACCAATGAAGTCCAGCCAGTGTGGCTCAGTGGATTGCGCATCATCCCATAGATTGGGAGGTCCTGGTCCAATTCCTGATCAGGGCATGTGCCCGGGTTTCGGGCTTGATCCCTAGTAGGGGGCTTGCAGGAGGCAGCCGATCAATGTTTCGCACATCAATGTTTCTATCTCTCTATCTCCCTTCCTCTCTCTCTTAAGAAAAATAATAATAATAACCAATGAAGCCCTGGTCAGTTTTGCTCAGCGGTTAGAGCATTGGCCCACAGACCAAGGAGTCATGGGTTCAAATAAGAATTCAACAGCCAGTTTGACACTCAATAACAGAACCTCACTAAAACAGTACTGATAACTGCCCTGGCTGGTTTGGCTCAGCAGTTAGAGCTCTGGCAGAGGACCAAGGGGTCGAGGGTTTGATTCCCATACAAGGGCATGTATCTGGGTTGCAGGTTTGATCCCCTGTCAGAGTCCTGCAGGAGGCAACAATCAATGTCTCTCTCACATCAATGTTTCTCTCTTTCTCCCTCCCTCCCATTTTATCTTAAAAAAATAAATGGAAAAAATATCTTTGGGTGAGGATCAAAAGAAAAAAAAAAAAAGAATAACCAATGAAGACTTTTGGTCAAGACAGTGGAGGTAAATTGTGTATTTACCTCCTCCCACAATCACATCAAAATTACAACTAAATGATAGAACAACCATCATTGAGAACCACCTGAAGACTATGCAATAGAACTCTTATAACTAAGAATATAAAGAAGACATATCTAGACTGGTAGGAGGGGCAGAGAGGTAGACCAGGCAGGTCCGCACTCACAGTGTAGTGACTAAGAAATGGGAAGGATATCTCAGTTGCAGCTCCCCCCCCCCAGGAGTGAGGGATCCCAGCCTCACACCAGGCCATACATCCCAGGGTACCAGTGCTAGGAAGAGAAGTCCCCATGTCATCTGGTTATGAAGACCAGCTGGGATTTTGCCAGAGAAAGAAAATCTGCTGGAGAATGAGCTGTTCCTCTTAAAGGGCCTCACATAAACTCACTTGCTCACAAACTCACTCACTTTAAGTTCTAGCACAGGGTCAACAGCTCAAAAAGCACCCGACATATAGGAAAAAAGTAAGTTGATTAACTTCAGGGGGAGGTCTGGAAGGACAGGGGTTGAGGGAACTCTGGGGATACAAGTGCTGACAGGTACCCTTGTTCTTTTGATGAGTTCTCCTTCCCAACTAGACAACTGGTTGGTGGTGGGTGCCAAATCTACGCTTTCATTTACCTGGCTAACACTGTTCACCCTGCCCAGGTGAGTCCCTGAGACCCCATTCAACCCAAGTCATTGACTTGGCCCAAGCCTCTTCCAGCAACTGTTCCACATAAGCAGCTTACCTCAACTCACATTGCTGACTTCCCCAAAAATCCACAAACCTCACATGAGTGGTGGCTTCCCTAGACTTGCACTGAAGTTTTTATCCAAGGTCCTCACATCCCATGCTGGTATGGCCATTCTCAGCTACAGACTCTCAAAATCCACAAACCTCAAACAAGCGGCACCCACTTTGGCAAGCACTGTAACTCCTGCCAAATAACCCTAAGCCCAGCATAAGTAGCAACCAGTCTCAACTCCCATCAGGTGGTCCCAAGCCTGACATAAGTGACAGTGAGTTAGTCTTGGCCTGTGACGTAGGTTCAAATAAGTGGCCACAAACATGGCACATGTGTTGCTGACCTCAGCTCATGTCACAGTGCCCACCGAAGGGTCCCAAGCACAACACAAGCAGCAGCTGGCCCCAGTTCATTATATAGTGTTTCCCAAGTGCCTCTAAGTCCAGCAAAAGCAGCAACCAACTGCATTTTACATCGTAGCTCTTACTAAATGATCCCAAGCTTGCACAAATGCTGGCTGATATCAGCCTGCACCAGAGTCCCTTCCAAAAGGTTCCAGACCCAACACACCCAGTGGATGATTTCAGCCCACATTAGAGCCCCACCCAACCAGCTCCACAACACACACATCTGAAGAGCAGCCTTAGCTGGCACCAGATCCTTGTTAAAGAGACTCCCACTCCATGGGGTCAGCCCTTGCCCAACAGCTTGTCTGCTACAGTCACAGCCAGGCATTACTGCCAGTCAGCCAGAGGGCCAACCATACTAAATGATGTGACAGCAGCAATTGAGACACAATTACAACAGGAGGGCACACACAACCCATACAGGAGATACCACTGGAGCATCTGGCTAAGGTGATCAGGAAGCCTGCACCATTGGGCCCCAAAGGACACTTTTTATATAAGGTCACTCTGTTAAGACTAGGAGATGTATAGATCTACCTAATGCATAGAAACAAACACAAGGAGTCAGTCAAAATGAGGAGACAAAGAAACACATCCCAAATAAAAGAATAAGACAAAACTCTACAAAAAGAACTAAACAAAATGAAGACAAGCAGTTTGCAAATACAGAGTTCAAAATACTGGTTATAAGGATGTTCAATGAACTTGGGACAAGAATAGATGAGCTCAGAGAGAATGTAAACAAAGAGAAAACATAAAAAAGAACCAGTCAAAATGGAAAAATGCAATGACTGAAATGAAGAATATATTAGAGGGAATTAATAGCAGATTATATGAAGCAGAGGAATGAATCAGCAACCTGGAATACAAGGTAGTAGGAAAAAACAATCAAAATGACAAAAAGATAAACGAATTTAAAAAATTAAGATAGTTTAAGGGATCTCTGGGACAGCATCAAGCATAACAACATTCACACCATACGAGTACCAGAAGCAGAAAAGAGAGACAAAGGGATTGAAAGCTTATTTGAAGAAATAATAACTGAAAATTCCTTAAACTGATGAAGAAAAAAGACGCAAAAGTCCAAGAAGCACAAAGAGTCCCTAACAAGATGAACCCAAAGAGGCCCACACCAAGACACATCATAATTAAAATGGCAGAGGTTAAAGACCAAGAAATAATCTTGAGCGCTGGCTGGTTTGGCTCAGCGGTTGGAGTGTTGGCCTGCGGACCAGAGAGTCCTGGGTTCAGTTCCCGCTAGGGGCACGTACAAAAAAAAGAATCTTGAAAGCAGCAAGTGAAATACAGTTACCTACAAGGGGGCTCCCATATGACAGTCAGCTGATTTCTCAACAGAAACTTTGTGGCCTAGAAGAAATTGACATGAAATAGTCAAAGTGATGAAAAACTAGGACCTACAACCAATATTGCTCTAACCAGCAAAGCAATCATTCAGAATCAAAAGAGAGATAAAGAGTTTCACAGACAAGAAGAAGCTAAAGGAGATCATCACCACTAAACCAGCATTAGAAGCAATGTTAAAGGGACTTCTTTAAAAAGAAAAAAAGGATCAATAATATGGTTAAGAAAATATAAGAGAAAAACTCTCCCTGATAAAGACAAACACTTAGTGAAAGCAGTGGATCAAACAAAAGTAAAGCTAGTATAATGATTAAAAGACAAAAGAAAAAAAATTATGTATAATTACAACAATAAACAGGGATACACACAAACACACACAAAAAAATTTTTAAAGACCAACAGAACATAAATATGGAGGGGTGAGTAGAAATTGTAGTGATTTTAGAAGATGTTTGAACTTAAGCAACAATCAACTTAAAATAGATTGCTATAAATATAGCTCATATATATAAAGAACATGGCAACCACAAACCAAAAATCTATGAGAAATACACAAGAAATAAAAGAAATAAATCTAAACATAACACTATTGAAAGTCATCAACATACAAGAGAAGTAGCAAGAAAATAAGAAAGGAATGAAGAACTACAAAACAATCAGAAAACAATAAAATGGCAATAACTACATACCAATCAATAATCACTTTAACATAAATAGATTCATGCTCCAATCAAAAGACATAGGGTGGCTGAATGGATAAAAAAATAAGACCTGTACATATGCTGCCTACAAAAGTCCCACATCAGATCAAAAGACATACAGAAACTAAAAATAAAAGAATGGAGAAAAATATTTCATGCAAATTGAAACAAAAGCACATGCTAAGCCGCAAAACAAGTTTCAATAAATTTAAGAAAATTAAAATCATATCAAGAATCTTCTCTGATAGCAATGATATGAAAGTAGAAATCAATTATAAAAAGAAAACTAAAAAACACACAAATGCCTGAAGGCTAACTAACATGCTACTAAACAATTAATAGAGACCCGGGTTCGGTTCCCGCTAAGGGCACGTACCTCGGTTGCAGTTTGTCCCCGGCCCTGGTTGGTCGTGCGGGTGGCGGCCACTCGATGTGTCCCTTTCACATCGATGTTTCCCTCTCTCTCACTTCCTCTCTCTCCCTCCCACTCTGTCTGTACAAAGGATGGAAAAATGTCCTCGGATGAGGATTAAAAATATATATATATTTAAATATGTTTAATTTTTGGACTGAAAATTATTGCTAATTCTATCCCCACATACAACGTAATAAATGAGTTTTATTACAATACAGTGCTACCACCCATAATTTGGCTAATATGCACTTTCTTTTTAATTTTTTTTGTTTTAACACATCTTTTCTGGTGGATGAAAAGAACATTTCTATTATTACCTGCAAATTTATACTTTCTTTAATGGTCCTATGAAGTACTTATTACAAAGCAAATGTCTAAAAAAGGTTTTATGCAATGCTTTTCACTAGATTATTATTTTAAAGAAAAGAAACTTCTTGTATATTAACATTAGAATAATTGCATCTAATAATCATATAACTGCCCTGGCTGGTTTGGCTCCACAGTTAGAGCATCAGCCCTCGGACCAAAGAGACCCGGGTTCGATTCCAGCCAAGGGCACGTACCTTGGTTACATTTTGTCCCCAGCCCCAGTTGGGGTTGTGTGGATGGCAACCAGGTATGTCTCTCTCACATTGGTCTCTCTCTCTCTCTCTCTCTCTCTCTCTCTCTCTCTCTCTCTTTCTCTCTCTCTCCCCCCCTCCCACTCTGTCTGAAGATAAATGTAAAAATATCCTCGAGTGAGGATTAAAAAAAAAAATTGTATAACTTAAGGTTGGAAGACTGCTTAAGGCAAGTGGTTGCCAGCGTGTTTTTTTTACCACTAGGGAGCCCTTTTTAATTTTATCTAATAAAACTCGGTTTGAAAGTTTTTCCGTATCAAAAAATGCATTTAGAGAAATGATTAACTTTCCCTCTCGATACATATATGGAGATATAAATGCCCACTTTCCAAGGGGCTTTAGGAATACTGAACATAGTTCATGGGCCAGTGTGAGCACAGTGCGCTGATAAAGGTGTGATCTCTGGAACCAGAGGCCTAGGTTCAGTCCTAGATCCACCACTTAGTTTTGTGATCTTGTTTTCTTAATAGTATAATGGGAATAATGCAAGTAACTACCTCATAGGAATAAATACTGATATGTATAAAGCAATACATAAAACAATGCCTGGCAGATAGTAACTGTTCATTCAGTGTTAATAATTATGTTAATATTACCATTGTAGTCCCTGGGGAGGGAACTATCTTTGGAACTTACCCAGTCTAAGTGTCTATATAAGTATCCTTACCTATAACAGCTTTGACTGATAGCCATCCATCCCTTTCTTTTTTTTGGTTAATCTTCACATGAGGATATTTTTCCATTGGTTTTTAGATAGAATGGAAGGGAGGGAGGGAGGGAGGGAGAGAGAGAAAAACATTGATATGACAGACACATCGATTGGATGCCTCCCTCAGGAGCCCAACCATGGCCGGGGATCAAACTTGCAAGCCAGGTACATGTCCTTGACTGGGAATGGAACCCGAGACTCTTTGGTCCTGGGATCAACACTCTAACCACCAAGCCAAACAGACCAGGGCCATCTATCCCTTTCTTGAACATGATTAACCAATAGGTAATGTCAGCCATCTATTGCCACAATAGTAGTGTAAGACGACCACCTAAAAACACATTAACTTAAAACTATAAGTATTTAGCCCAGCTGGTGTGGCTCAGTGATTGAGCGTCGACCCATGCACCAAGAGGTCGCCGGTTCAATTCCAGGTCAGGGCACATGCCTGGTTTGGGGGCCTGATCCCCAGTTGGGGGGCATGCAGGAGGTAGCCAATCGATGTTCTCTCTTATCGATGTTTCTATCTCTCTCTCTCCCCCCCCTTCCTCTCTCTCTAAAATCAATAAAGAAAAAGAAAAAAAATTTTAAGAATAAAACTATAAGTATTTATTTAGCTCATAATAAATAAATGGGCCAGCAATTTAGAATAAGATTGCCTGAGCATTTCTGGGTTCAGTTACATCTAGCTCAGATGTCTGAAGGTCAGCTGGCCCTCAGCTGATTTAAGAAGATCTCAACTGGGATGACTAGGATGCCTCACCCCACCCACCTACATCTCGTTCTCCAATCGTCTAACACAAGCATGTTTTTACGGTGCTGGCAAAGGTGTAGGAGAAAACAAACTCCAATGTGCAAGCCTACTTCACATCTGCTAACATCCCATTGGCTGTTACACGGTTCAGCCCAAAGTTAAGAAGCAGGACAGATCAACCTTCCCACAGTGGGAGGCACTCCTAAATGTCACGGCAAAGGACGTGGATATGAGGAATATTGGAAAGTTGGGTCATCACTGCCATCACACGCAGGGAGTCTCCTAGATCAAAAGGCAGTTCCTTGGCAATTATTAGACAGATATACTTGGGACTGAGCTAACACTTACCTCTAACTTCTCTGATTAGTACTAGTTAATTCTCTGGAGCCACAGCTGTGTAAGTCTAATCATTCTTCCACATGACATTAATTGCCACTAAAATATTTGATTAGGTTCCGCATATATCACATCTTTGGCAAGGTTAAAAAAAAAAAAGCTCAGTTCCTTCTCTTGTATTTCATATCATTTGAAAAATGATCTTGCTTATACTGTCAATATTTCCTTTAAATCATTATACTTTATATGTGCCAGATAATAGTCTGATGTTACTTTTATTAGTCTTATTGTTCAGGATACTATACATCTATCAATGCATTTTAAAAACACCATAGGCTTTTTTGGCTGTCATGTCATACTGTGAACCCATATTGAGCTTGAGTTCAAATAAAATCCCCAGGTGTTTTGCATGAACTATTGTTCAGGGACCCTCCTCTTAATATACAGTTCCCATTGACCCAATAACAGACTTTCCTGAGTATATGCTTCAGTTGACAACAAATCAATATGGCATCATCATGGTTTTCTTGTGGCCGATTTGAAATGGCATGTTTGTACACTCACTGATCATCTATCCCAAATGTTGGTTCCTAGTCAATTGTCTACCACTTACTGCCAAAGTACTTACCATGTGTTGCAAATTATTTGTCTATATGTCTGTCTCCTCTACAGAATATGAACTCCAACGGGCAGGAATTACATCTCATTCATCTTTATATTTTCATTACCTAGCAAAAGATCTTATATGTGGCGTATCGTTGAGCAAGTGAATGAAAGGAAGACATTCTTCACCACCCTGCATCATCCACTTCCTCTTCACCTCACCCCCACTTGTCCAGCAGGCTGACTCTCTGCAACAATAGTATAAGCAAACATGTGACTTGGTTCTGTGTCCTGTTATGATTATTTATCCTTACACTCTTTCTGATTGCAAGCACCTACTTTGTGACCCACTATTAACTGCACCTCAATCTCCTTTAAAATGTCTATGGACAGCAGCAGAGAGCATTAAACATAGAATACCTTCTACAAGATCACTAACACGTAGTTGGCAAGTCTCTGCATGAATCCTTGAATTCTTAGTGATGGCAAACCTCTTCCTGAAGCAGCACCTCCACTTCCAGATAACTCTTTAACCAAAGTAACCCCCTCTCTCCAACACTCTTGTTCTTTAGCTCTGCCTCTGAGGCTTCCTGGAATAAATGTAAGTCTTCAATGTGACAATCTTTCAGCTTTTTAAAGATAGAATCAAGTCCACCTAAGTTTGTCTCTTCCGTTATGTACATTTTCCATTCTCTCAGCTATACCTTGTACAATGTGGCTTCAGCTCGCTGTTCTCTGGATACACTCCAGTTAGTGAAAGTCACTTTTAAAATGTGATGCCCAGTGCCGGGCCAGTGTGGCTCAGTGGCTGAGCATCAACTCATGCACCAAGAGGTCACTGGTTCGATTCCTGGTCAGGGCACATGCCCAGGGCCTAATCACCAGTGAGGGGCATGCAGGAGGCAGCTGATTGATGTTCTCTCTCTCATCGATGTTTCTCTCTCTCTCCTTCTCCCTTCCACGCTCTCTCTAAAAATCAATAAAGAAAAAAAATGTATTGAAAAAAATAAAATAAAATATGATGCCCAGAACTAAACTCAAACTACCAGATGTGTTTTACAGAGAAGGGAAGCTCCTATTTCCTTGTGATGGGACCAGTGATTGCATCAGTACTTTTCCTTTTCAACTTCATCACACAGACAACTTAAGTTTATAGTAACAAGAACCCTAAGATGTTTTCACATGTACTATATTATCCACAGGGATTTTGTTACCTTGTTTTAAACCTAAGTGCAGCATGTTACATTTAGTGTTAGGAAATTTCATTTTCTTAGATTTAACCTTCCATCTCCCATTCTAGCATATTGGGATTGCTTACATTTTAATTCTATCACTCGACATATTAGCCAGGTCTCCCAGTTTCATATTTCATAAGTTTAATGTGTGTGTTATTTAAATAAAGTAATTTTTAAATGTTGAATTTGACATTTCAAGAGACATTACCAGAGATATATTGGAGGCACTATTTGAGCACAGACTACAAGGCAGTTACAAATCTAATTTCTGTGTTTTATTATGCCTTGAAAGAGTTTGTATTTTAGTATAAAACCTTTAATAGACAAAAAAAAAACAACCTGACAGGCTAGTAGAAATTAATTATTTTTTATTATTAATTTATTTTTGTTACAGATGATTCTCCTTTTTTTCCCCATTGACACCCGCCTCCCCATCCACCCCACCCCGTACCCAGCTTTGTTGTCCATGTCCATCGGTTATGCGTACATGCATATAAGTTCTGTGGTTTATCTCTTCCCTCCTCCCACCACCCCCTCTTCTGAGGGTTGTCAGTCTGTACCCTACTTCCATGTCTCTGGGTCTACTCTATTCCTCAGACTGTTATGTTCATTATATTCCACAAATAAGTGAAGTCATGTGATATTTGTCTTTCTCTGCTTGACTTGTTTCACTTAGAATAATACTTTCCAGGTCCCTCCATGTTGTCTCAAAGGATAAAAGATCTTTCTTACAGCTGCATAGTACTCCATTGTGTATATGTACTATAGCTTTTTTATCCCTTCGTCTACTGATGGACACTTGGGCTGTTTCCAGATCTTAGCTATTGTAAATAGTACTGCTATAAACATGGGGGTACATATATTCTTTCTGATTGGTGTTTCAGGCTTCTTAAGGTACATTCCTAAAAGTGGGATCACTGGATCAAATGGCAATTCAAAAATTTCTCTTTTTCTTTTTTTTTAATTTATCTTTTTCTTTTTTCTTTATTGATTTTTAGAGAGGAAGGGAGAAGGAGAGAGAGATAGAAACATCAATGAGCCCTGGCTGGTTTGGCTCAGCGGTTAGAGCATCGGCCTGCAGTCCGGAGAGACCCGGGTTCGGTTCCCACTAAGGGCATGTACCTCGGTTGCAGTTTGTCCCCGGCCCTGGTTGGTCGTGCGGGTGGCAGCCACTCGATGTGTCCCTTTCACGTCGATGTTTCTCTCTCTCTCTCTCTTCCTCTTTCTCCCTCCCACTCTATCTGTACAAAAGGTGGAAAAATATCCTCGGATGAGGATTAAAAAAAAAAAGAAACATCAATGAGAGAGAACACCCATTGGCCGCTTCCTGCATGCCCCACTGGGGATGGACCCCCAACCTAGGCATGTGCCCCGACTAGGAACCAGTGGCCTCTTGGTGCATTGGTCAACGCTCAACCACTGAGCCACACCAGCCAGGCGAAATTAATTGCTAATATTGAAATTTTAGTTTTGTGGGGGAAAGTTTCCTGCCAGGAGAGTTTTTCTGTTGTAGTTGTCTGTATATTCATAAGCCTGTACTAGCTATAGCTAATAGCCCCCTTGCCTAAGTTTTTTTTTTTTTTTATTTTAATCCTCACCTAAGGATATCTTTCCATTTATCTTCAGAAAGAATGGGAAGGGGAGAGACAGAGAGAGAAATATTAATGTGAGAGAGACATATCGATTAGTTGCCTCCCGCATGGCATGACCCCAACCAGAGCCGGGACCAAACGTACCCACGGTGCATGCCCTTCACGGGAATGGAACCCTCCGCTCTTCAGTCCGCGGGCCTATGCTCTAACCGCTGAGCCAAACCGGCCCAGCCTAAGTTTTTAATTTCTTCTTTTCACAATGGTAGTTAAACTGTGCTGAAAATTTGTTAGAAATGTTGCCTTGAGTGAGATTTATTTGGGGAAGATTTAACCTGCTGAGTTCTTTTCAATATAAACTCTAATGCATACTATTCTGCATACTAACTAACATCTGTGGTGAGCAGCTCTACACAGAGAACCCCTAAGGACTCCAGGTAATCACAAAGGCTGTAACAATAAAACAGTACAATTATTTCCTCATGTAAATTCTGGAAGAGTTCAGAGTTTTCAGATATTAGGTTTGGTTTTTAGCATGCACAAGTTACTGTGATCGTCTATTAAATACCTTTCGGATTCAGCAATTTTAGTTCTACTTTCACAACTCTCTTAGGCCCCTGAATCATCCCTACAGTCTCAGCCCTGACTCAGTGAAAACGAGGGAATCACAAGCTACACTTGTTTTATTTTTAGCACACAGCACAATCCTGAGGGAGTTGCAGATGTTCAGAAACAACAACAAAGCCTTGTAAAGCCAAAATGACACTCCTTTGCACCATAAAGCGTGCCCCCGTTGCCTGCATTTTAATACATGTCAACAGAGCAGCATGACACTTTCAGGAGAAACTGTGCACTCTGCCACTTTTCTGGTGCCTTTTTCAGTGTGACAAAAGGCACAAATGGCAAAGGAAGAATAACACTTTCATAAGCCAGGTGAGGCTTCTACCACGTAAGTCCTCACAGCCTGCGTACGAGATGCACGGGGTGGCAGGGGAGGCGTGGAGAAAATCAGCAGTGGCTCCTTTCTAGCCCAAACAAACCCTTTTACTAGAGATGAGAAAACTGTGCAAAGATTATGCTAAATTAAAGCATGTCAAAAGTGGATTCCAAACTTGAGTCTGAATCTATTTTCAAACAAAGTGGAACTACTCGCCTGGGTAACAAAGTGTTTGCCAATAATTGTTTCTACTTTTCCTACTTTCTGTTTGCTTTAGAAAGTTTTACATTTAGACTAGACTCTTATAAGAATTGAATATAAATTGACTCTGAACTTAAAATATTACTTCACAATCGAAGTGGTTTTTTTCTTCCAAGTGAATTTTATGTCGATGAAATAACGTATCAGGCTTTATTTTTACAACTTCCTGGGTGTTTCTCTGTGTGTGCCCTGAGACAACTATAGCTCAGTAAAAATACTGGTTTTCCTTTACCTTGGTAAAGTATGTGACTGCAAGTTCTTAATTAGTGCAAGGATTAACCCCGAGAAAGACAGCCCCAGCTGCCAGAGAGTGGCATCACCCCAAGACATTGTGAGATTTAAAAAACAAAACAACATGATTTAGTATAATTAACTTTAGTGTAACTCATATAAAGCAAACACAACACTCAGAAGGGAATGTCCACTCTTTATTTAAACAGCATTTGTGTCAGTAGCATTTCCTGAGCTTCTTGATGGATTCATGGCTCATCTACAAGATAAGACCAAATAGAAAATTCTAAAATTATAAATATTTATTATATAATTACAGGAATAAAGTATTTGGGTATTTTACCTGTTTCATAAAAGAACCTTGTTACTAAGAGTGTGGTTTGTAGACCAGTAGCATTGACCTCAGTTAGAAGCTTGTTAAAAATGCAGAATCTTGGGCCTCATCCCTACCTCCTAAATCAGAATCTGCATTTCAAACAGATTTCAGGTGCCCAGGCTGGCCGGTGTGGCTCAGTGGTTGAGCGTCGACCCATGCACCAAGAGGTCACCGGTTTCATTCCCAGTCAGGGCACATGCCCGGGTTGTGGGCCTGATCCCCAGTGGGGGGCAGGCAGGAGGCGGCCAATCAATGATGTTCTCTGTCATTGATATTTCTCTCTCTCCTTCTCCCTTCCTCTCTCTCTAAAATAAACGAAGAAGAAAAAAAACTGAACAGATTTCAGGTGACTGTTATACACTAAAGTTTATGAAATACTGTCACTAGACTTTAAAAGTCTCTTTTAGCTCTAATCTTCCACAGCCAGAACCCTGCACTTCCATTTAAATAACTACAACACATTAATAATAGATGCATTGTTGACTCCTGCATTCCTTTTAAATTAACTGGAATAAGCATTTGTATGAATTTGTCAAATAATAAACAAATAACTGCGGCGACAAGAATGAGGGTTACATGAAAATTTTAGTTGACCAGGGAAAACAAATCTGATGGATAGGACACATTCTTTCAGTATGCTTCCTGCTTGTAAACTTGCAAAGGATGTTACTAAATAAGATTAAATAAAGCAGCTACACTGAAATCAAAGAAGCACATCAAAGACAAAGGCAAGAAGAAAATTGTAATGTCTAATGCAGTTGTGGAAATGACAATGTTGTAGACAGTCACGAGATAGGTCTTACTGACATCCATCTTACACCGTTGTAATGACCTAGTTATTAATAAGAGGAAAGGAGCAAAAGGAAAGCCAAATAATATAGACATTCATTTGTGCCGCTTTCCCAGGAAGCTGCATTTTAACACTCTCCAGGGAAGGAACTGGACAGGGAAAGAATGGACACATGCCCATTCAAGTCTGGGTGACATAGAGAAAGTACTTGGCTGTCAGCCACACCTCGGAATAGGTTATTGGCCAGAGTAGGAATGGCAATCCTGGGAAGATCTGAGATACTTGAGTTCCTAAACAAAGAAGTTTGCTCTCTTGGTTCATGCTCTTGCTCACTTGCACGCTTGGGACTCTTTATGCAGGGGGCATGCTCTCCTGGCTCCGCTGCATTTGCCCACATTGCTCACAACCACATGGACCCTACACAATGGACTGAAGGACTATAACTAGCCTAATGCTCTACTGGACCCAGCTCCACCATGGAACAGAAACTCTGGACACTGGCTTTGCTTCCAGCTCTGCTAAATCCCTAGCTGCTCCTCTTCCAGGACTGAATTAAGATCAAGGGAAGTTTAGAAACCTAAAGATGTAATCCCACACAAATAAATCTTTCTACTACATTTCATCCTTCCATGGGGGCCTCCGGAAATTCTTATTCCAGTGGCACCCCAAGAATTCCATTCCCACTAGCAATGGAGAAAGACAATCCATGCATTTCTCGGATAACACTTTCCTCTGTCTTTCATTTTCAAGATTAAACCCTTCAGTGGTTCAAACTTTTTAGCAAGTACACAGATCCCTTCATGAGCTGTTTATGATTTTCCAGGTTATGTCCTGCCACTTATACATGCCCCACCACACAGCCAATTGCACACTGCCAACTCAATTTTCCAAGCCTTTGCTAGAAAGGCCTTCTCTGTTGCTTTCTGGTGCTCATCCTCTAAGTCTCGGGTTTCAGAAGAATTACTCTTTCCTCTGTTCTACCAATGTAATAGCATTTAATACGCTGCACACATGCCCTGACCGGTTTGGCTCAGCAGTTAGAGCGTCGGCCTGCGGTCCGGAGAGACCCGGTTTTGGTTCCCGCTAAGGGCACATACTTCGGTTGCGGTTTGTCCCTGGCCCTGGTTGGTCGTGTGGGTGGCAGCCACTCGATGTGTCCCTTTCACGTCAATGTTTCTCTCGCTCAAAAAATAATAATAATAATATGCTGCATACACATTTATTGACATCTCCTTCTCTTCCACTAGGCTGAATTCCTTCAGGACAGAAATGCCTTTCTTATCTTTATAATACTCATACCTAGCACACTGACAAGCACTAGATGTTTGCCTCCATTCCTGGGGTCTCTATTTTTTATTAATTTCTTGATCAGCTGGACTCCATTTGATGAGAACTTAGTGTTGTTGTTTTTTCTTTTTCTTTTTAAGAACTTTAAAACTTTTTGTTTTCTGAATTCTTTATATTTGAACGCTGACATGGGTGAATATGTTATTTTGAGCCAATCTTTCTTTGTCTAAGAATGTAGTAGGCATCTCTATTTCTTCCAGCATTAAATGTTTCTGTAAAATGTATGACACCAGCTTGAATTGTATCCATTGTAAGTAACTGGCTTATTCTGCTTGATTTCTAAAGAACTCTTTTTTTCTTTTATTTTTTATCCTCACCCGAGGACATTTTTTTTTTTCATTTTTTGTTCAGATAGAGGGGGGGTGGGAGAGAGAGAGAGAAACATCAATGTGAAAGTGACACATCGAGTGGCTGCCACCCACACGACCCAACCAGGGCCGGAGACAAACTGCAACCAAGGTACATGCCCTTAGCGGGAACTGAACCGGGGTCTCTCTGGACCGCAGGCCGACGCTCTAACCGCTAAGCCAAACTGGCCTGGGCTAAACTTTTTTTTCTTTTTTTTTAAAGGTTTCATCAGCTTTATTAGTCTTTTAGAGAGGGAAACATCGATGTGAAAGGGACACATCGAGTGGCTGCCACCCGCACGACCAACCAGGGCCAGGGACAAACTGCAACCGAGGTACGTGCCCTTAGCGGGAACCGAACCCGGGTCTCTCCGGACCGCAGGCGGACACTCTAACCGCTGAGCCAAACCGGCCAGGGCTAAACTCTTTTTTTTCTTAATCCTTGAGGCTCAATAACAACCAGGGCATATGTCAACATTGATAATTTAGTATCAACTTTTCCTGCACTTTCTTATTAAAGAGATTTCCCAGTATCACATTGTCATTGGAACATCGATGTTTTTTCCTTGAGTCTGCCTTCCTGCATCCACTGGCCTAAAGAAACGCACAAGCAGAAGTTTGTAGTAAAGGAAGAAAAAAACAGTTTAATGTTTAATTGGCCAATATGGATACAGGGAGCGTATGTTCTAAAAACTTGACTCCCCAATGGCATGTAGGTTGCAGCTTATTTAGGGCAAAATCACAAGACACCATGGGTTAGAAGTATGCTGTGAGCTGGTTAGAGGTGAGGTGTTGGTAATAAATCATTTCTTCAGGTCTTGAGGACAGCTCTGAGGTCTGTTCCAGTGTCTGTCTGTCTGTCTGATTTCATGAAAGAGTAGCCAGGGGATCAGTCTACCTTAGGGCTTAGAACCTGAAACATAACTTAGGTCAGTTTGTTATCTGTAGTCTGACAGAGGTCCAAACCTTGTGACCATTAGTCAGGTCCCAGCTACTATCTTCTGCTGCCTCAGGGGTTGCTGATTATGGGAGAAAGACTAGGTCTCTGGGGGAGAGGGAGGGAAGGAGGGAGGGAGAGGAGAGAGAGAGATGATTTCTAGAACTAGGATTTAAAACTAAATTTAAGCCCTGGCCAGTTGCTCAGTGGTTAGAGCATCAGCCTGTGGTCCAGAGAGACCTGGGTTCGGTTCCCGCTAAGGGCACGTACCTCGGTTGCAGTTTGTCCCCAGCCCTGGTTGGGGTGTGTGGGTGGCAGCCACTCGATGTGTCCCTTTTACATCGATGTTTCTCTCTCTCCCTTTCTCTCCCTCCCACTCTATCTGAACAAAAAATGGAAAAATGTCCTTGGGTGAGGATAAAATAAAATAAAACTAAATTTAATCAGTCATAGGGACCCTTGTTCTCAATATATAAATACTTTTTTCACCATTTGTTGTCTACTTCAACTTCAGAGATACCAGTTGTCTTTGTCAATTATCCATTTCTGACATCCTCTTCCTAATTGCTTTTATCTCCCTCTGTTTTGCATTCACTGACAGCTTATGCCTTTCTTTTGTTATAGGACAATAAAAAGCTAGAATAGGGAAACTGAGACAGGAAAATGCTTTGCAGGCCACTGGTAGCAGGACCTTATCTTAAGAACAAAGGGTAAAACCTCTTCTCACTGGAGAATGCAGGAGAGGAGGGGATGGGGAATGGGGAGAAGAGGATGAGGGATCCTAATTCAACTTCTCACTAACCAAAGGCTATTTAATGCAAATCATCCTAGAGCTCTTAGAGCAGGAGGGAGGAGGGGGAAGGAAGAGTGCAGTCTATCTCATCCCACTGTTTCCACAGTGAAGCCAACAGTCTTGGGTTTGTGAAGGTAAAATTGCCAGGTGCTTCTCATAAATTGTGAAAAAGTTATAACAAAAAAAGGGGGAGAACTTCAGAGTTAATCTGTACCAGGATACCTAGCAGAGAAAGAAAATTTAAAATATATTTTTTTTCTTTATTCTTAAGGAAGAAGAAAGAGGGAGAGAGATTGAAACATCGATGAGAGAGCATTAACTGGCTACCTCATGTGCGCCCCCTACTGGGGATCGGGCCCACAACCTGGGCATGTGCCCTGACTGGAAATAGAACTGGTGACCTCTTGATGCATGGGTCAATGCTCAACCACTGAGCCACACTGGCTGGGCGAGAAAAAAATTTTTAAACCTATAAACAAGAGGGTATATAAGGCAAAAATCTTCCACCCCACTCACTGAGAGTCCATCAGCACTTCATAAACCAGATGTATAGATTTGATTATCTTACTTCTTTAATAAATGTGCATGTTTTAATTTTTAATAAATTCACTTTATTTTCTTTTAAATAAATTCACTTTAACACAACACAACTATTATCTGGAGTCACTCATTTGAATTCATTCCTATGAGCATGACCAGAATCGAGGTGGGGACTACCCTCTCCCTCTGACTCAGAGAGCTGTCCATTCTGGTGTCTATGAGAGGTGCTAATAACACTTCTATCACATTAATTTAAATGTTAACTGTACTTTTTATTCTTTATTCTTTTAATATAGTTATTAGACTTAAAATTGTTGTAGACCAACGAGACAGACGAGACTCAGACTCCGAACTGGTTCAAATTAAGAGAGCTTTATTAGCTGCGCAGCAACCGTCCCATCCTACACAGAAGAGAGAGCAGCCCCGAGCTCAGGGGGTGGGTTATTTATGTAGTTGTCTTAGCCCCTGTTAAGGAATTTGGGTTAAGGTTATGTGAGCAAGCAAGCACATACAGAAGCAGATATTTGCAGTTAGCTGTTATGCCTGAGGGAGCAATCAGTTTCGGTGTATACAAAGCAGTGGTTATCTATACAATGCAGTGGTTATCTATTAGCAGCTAGTTCTTGCCATTCCCTTAAAATCCAGGAGTAAGGTCATGTGTTTGTCCTTTACAAAATGTTATCTTCCCACTTCTAGGAATATATCCTAAGAAGCCTGAAACACCAATCAGAAAGAATATATGTACCCCCATATTCGTAGCAGCACTATTTACAATAGCTAAGATCTGGAAACAGCCCAAATATCCATCAGTAGACGAATGGATAAAAAACCTGTGGTACATATACACAATGAAGTACTATGCAGCTGTAAGAAAGAAAGATCTCTTATCCTTTGAGACGACATGGAGGGACCTGGAAAGTATTATCCTAAGCGAAACAAGCCAAACAGAGAAAGACATGTATATGATCTCACTTATTTGTGGAACACAATGAACATAAGGAATGGGGAATAGGGTAGTACCAGAGACATGGAGGTGGGGTACAGACTGACAATCCCCAGAAGAGGGGGTGGTCGGGGAGAGATAAACCACAGGACTTATATGCATGTATGCATGAACAATGGACATGGACAATAAAGCTGGGGACAGGGCGAGGAGGGAGGGGGAGGAGAGAATCAGTGGGGAAAAAAGGAGAAACATCTGTAACAAAAATAAATAAATTTAAAAAACTAATAATAATAATAAAATGTTATCTTGGTGAGTTTCCTTGACTTCGAATTTGCCTTTTTAGTTCATTCTGTTGTTTTATATTCTTGTCTTTAAACTTGCTCTTTATTAAATTTGTATTCATATAAAATTCTTTTATAGCAAGAAGCATTCACAAGGATATGGTTTCTGTTACTGAAATTATGACTTATTGTGTGCTGGCATATTTATAACCCCATAATTGATGATTGGTAACTTTTTGTGCTGCTTCATAATTGATGATCGGGAAAGTCACTGTATGCCCTCCAGCTGAACCTGTTGAGCCAAAACAACCTCAGTAAATTGGAATACTCCCTGAACCAAGAAATTGTTGGGAGCCGTTAAGTGTCTGTACAAAGTCCACGGAGCCTGGAGGTCTTGAGTCAGAGACTCGACCTTCCCCACACTCTCAAGGAATTAGGCTTGCATTGTGTTTGTGCAGGTTGGGGCTAAGTGTGACCCAATGTACCTTAAAAAAACCTAAAATACCTGGGTGTTCCTGGGTGTGTCTGGGTGTTCCTGTTATACATAAGGAAACTAATTCTATACAGCATTGCTGTGGCCCTGGGCGTTATATCAAGATTCTATTTTCTGTAAGGTATAAAAGGCAAGTAATAAAGCATATTGGGGCTGATTCTGAAGACTCTGTCACAGGGGTGTGCAGAATCAGACACCGGATGGCTAATAAACAGCTCTTATTTGTACTTCAATTCTTTAGTGGTGTTTTTTTGACTCTGTAGTGCCACAACATTTGGAGCCCCCAGGGCTGGTCTCGGAGACCTCGGGATCAGTCGCCAGCCAGCTTTGCTCTCTATTCGGCTTTAATTTGGCTCTGGTGGTCCCTCAGTTCTCTCATGCCACAACAATTGCAGTTTCCTCATCTGTCTTTTACATGTACCTATCTGTTTCTATCTTCGCCTTTCTCTGTAGCACATTTGCAGTTTCGTGTCACTTGTTATCTTACATATGCTTAAAAAGGCAACATTGTCCAGACATTATTTGCTCTAATACAGTGTTTTGCAATCATTTTTATTTTTTTATACTGTCAACATAAGAAACATTCAAACCTATAGAGAATTTTTGTGTTTATTTGAGCCAATTGTCAACAAACTACCAGGAAGCAAAGTCTCAATGGAATGAGATAATGCCCCAGAGAATGGCTGTTTTGTGCCTTATTTTATATATTATAACCAAAAGAGAAGAGGCAAGTTGGTTACATGAAATCCACTGGTGATAGTTTAGGGAGGTGGGAGAAGGCAAAGGGGGGAAACCTCTGGGATTAGATGAAAAGTAAAGTGATAAACACATACATATTTTTTTTTTCTAAATCCTCACCCGAGGATATTTTTCCATTTTTTGTACAGATAGAGTGGGAGGGAGAGAGAGGAAGGAGAGAGAGAGAGAGAGAAAGAAACATCGACGTGAAAGGGACACATCGAGTGGCTGCCACTCGCACGACCAACCAGGGCCGGGGACAAACTGCAACCGAAGTACGTGCCCTTAGCAGGAACCGAACCCGGGTCTCTCCGGACCGCAGGCCGACACTCTAACCGCTGAGCCAAACCGGCCAGGGCAACACATACATATTTTAGATAGGTGGGTACAGGATTGTTAACAATCAACAATAACATGATAACAATACAATGAGAGGATTTGTGGTCTCTGCTCTGGAGCACTGATTGTACCCTGAGGGGTCTGGAAAAAGGGGAATTACCCTGACATTCCATAGGAATGTTATCATAGATGCAAAAAGACAATAGACAGGCTTCCTTAAGGTAAAGATTGATTTATCAGGGAAGATTCTAGCCTAGGACATGACTACTTGCCATAAACTGCTTTTAATTAAAAAGTTTTCATTTCAGCCCTGGCCAGTTTGGCTCAGCAGTTAAGAAGGCAAGCCTAACACAGATGATCCCCTTATCTCTCAGTGCAAAGACACCCCCACCCCACCCCTGGCTTTTGTGAGAGGGCAAGCCAGGTGCAGCCCCTTAGGCAGTGCAGTGACCCCACCCTTGGCTTTTGTAATGTAATTCCCATACATCCCATACATCCACCAACACCTAAACTACAGTGGAACTAGAAGGCCCCCAAATATTTGGAAGCTTATCATATATAAAAGGTGGCTGGATCGGTTTGGCTCAGCGGTTGGAGCGTCAGGCCTGTGGACCACAGAGTCCTGGGTTTTGTTCCCACTAGGGGCACGTACCTCAGTTGTGGTTTGTCCCCAGCCCCTGTTGAGGTCCTGTGGGTGGCAGCCTCTCGATGTGTCCCTCTCCATCGATGTTTCTTTCTCTCTCTCTCTTTTTTTTTTTTTATCCTCACCCGAGGACATTTTTCCATTTTTTGTTCAGATAGAGCGGGAGGGAGAGAGTGGAAGAGAGAGAGAGAGAAACATCGACATGAAGGGACACATCGAGTGGCTGCCACCCACACGACCAACCAGGGCCGGGGACAAACTGCAACCGAGGTACGTGCCCTTACCGGGAACCGCACCCGGGTCTCTCTGTACCGCAGGCTGACGCTCCAACCGCTGAGCCAAACCGGCCAGGGCTCTTTCTCTCTCTTTCTCCCTCTTTCCCTCCTGCTCTATCTGAAGATAAATGCAAAAATGTCCTCAGGTGAGGATAAAAAAAAGAGTGTGTGTGTATATATATATGTGTGTATGTATATATATATATATGTATAATAAAATTTGATTTTCTTCTGTTATCTGTTAATGTATTAGCCCAGCTAATAATAATAATAATAAATTAATTTATTAGCCCAGCTAATAATAAAATAAATTAAGACCTTCAAAGCTGGGAGGACCTTTAAAGGTGAGGGGCTTTTCTTAGCTCCCCACACTCTGCTAATGTTTACAACAGAGAATAAAATAATATTTTTAAACACTACTATGTGTCAAACACTGTGCTACATACTTTAAGTTGATGCCCGGCCAGTGTGGCTCAGTGGTTGAGCATCAACCCATGCACCTAGAGGTCACTGGTTCGATTCCCAGTCAGGGCACACACCCAGGTTGTGGGCCTGATCCCCAGTGGGTGGCATCCAGGAGACGGCTAGTCGATGTTCTCTCTCATTGATGTTTCTCTCTCTCCCTGCCCCTTCCTCTCTCTAAAAAAAAAAAAAAATCAATAAAGAAAAAAAATTTTTTTTAAATACTTTAAGTTGAGTTACAATTTATTTAAGGGATATAGTGGTTAAAACAATAAACTCTGGATCAAACTGCCTAAGCTTAAACCTAGACCGTTTATCTTGGTCTAAAAAATTTAATCTCTCTAAACTTCAGTTTCCCAATCTCTAAAATGAGACTAATAAAAATACCTACACCGGTGTTGCTTAGTGATTAGAGCATCGGCCCGTGGACCAAATGGTTGTGGATTCAATTCCTAGTCAAGGGCACATATTTGAGTTGCAGGTTAGATCCTGGCCCTGCTCGAGGTACATGCAGGAGGCAACCAATTGGTATGTCTCTCTTACATTGATGTTTCTCTTTTTCTCTCTCTCCCCCTCCCCTTCTTCCCTTCCACTCACTCTAAAAATCAATGGGAAAAAAATATACTCCAGAGAGGATTAAAAAATAAAAATATCTAATGTTGCATCGGCCCACGGTCCAGAGAGACCCGGGTTCGATTCCCGCTAAGGGCACGTACCTTGGTTGCAGTTTGTCCCCGGCCCTGGCCGTGTTGTGCAGGTGGCAACCACTCGAGGTGTCCCTTTCATGTCGATGTTTCTCTCTCTCTCTCTCTCCCTCCCACTCTATCTGAACAAAATGTCAAAAAATGTCCTCGGGTGAGAATAAAAATATACATATAAAATATCATTGTTGGGGGAAGGCAGTAAATGAAACAAAGTATTAAAAACACCTATGAGGTTCTTAGTGTTTGGCATAGGAATAAATGAATTTATAGCCTCCAAATAAAACTTATAACCAAATTTTTAATATTTAATATTTGATTCTAAATTTGACTAGTACTTTTATCATTTTTTAATATAAGTGCAGCTGTCTCAAGCAAAGATGTAGGTTTGAAATAGCAACAATTTTTTAGCTTGATGCCTCTGAGAAACTGAAAGAGGAAGCTTGCCATCTAGTGGAAACCCGTTACATCCCAGTGCTTCTGAGTTCCGGTAAATTCTTGAATTCAAGTGAATTGTTAATTGCATAGTTTCTTTTGTGAGAAACTTTCTTCAGATAGTTTTTTTTTTTATACATTTATGGGGGCAAATGCTCTGCGGTAGAGTAAAATATAATACTAATCTGGCTCAAATTATCCTCTAATCAAATAAAATACACTCTACAAGGTAACACTTATATCACAGTATTTTCAAGTCAGGCTTGAAAGAAAATTCCAGAAAATAATTAACAATCAAAAAGACACACTTGCTTAAGATGTCAGAATTCCTTCTTCAGTGCCCATGTAGAAGGCCAACAGTATATGTTGTGGGAGACGGTTTGCATGGCATCCATTTTGCAAAAATCTGCTCTGCCATCTCCTGCCCCAAGGCAGGATATCTCTGCATCTCTGCATACAATGTTTCTGCATTCCTTTAAGTAACCATTTACTCAGCCAGTTATGCTGTTTGTCTTTTGTTCCACCTGTGATATTTACATGATGTTTACTTGAAATTGCTTCGGGGTGGTCACCACAGACATGCTTGGCAACAAATGTTCTTGTTTTTCTGCTTCTTGCCCTATATATACTGTGGATCTCCCCAGAATAAACGAGACTTGATCAGAGCCCTGTCTTGTCTCCATTTCTCGTGTCTCTTGTCCCTCCTCATCCTCACTCCCCCTCTAGAGTCCTCGTTGCTCGACCTGCGGGACGGGTCATATGTAGTTTCTTGTTCCCAGGTTTCTCTCTGCACTTATCTTTTTGTCAATGAAAGTCTAATTATAAAGTTTCAACCTATTTTGTCTTTCAAAAAACCATTGCCAATGGGGTAAAAAGGTAAAATATCTGTAACAAAAAAAAAACAAAAAAACCATTTCCTTTTACCATCAAAATACAACCTAAATAATTTCCTTTTCTCTTCATATCTTATCATGTTTAATAAGACTTCTTGGTTTGAATTAGTATTGTGCCTTAAATCACCATAGAGATAAAACCCTGAAGTAGCCAATTCTTTTTTTTTTCTTTGGTGGTACGTGCCCCTAGCAGGAACCGAACCCGGGACTCTCAGGTCCACAGGCCAATGCTCAACCACTGAGCCAAACTGGCCAGGGCTGAAGTAGGCAATTCTTGTTAAAGTCACTCATATATCAAGAAACGAATGACAGCCCTGGCCAATTTGGCTCAGCGGCTGGAGCATCAGCCTGCAGACCAGAGAATCCTGGGTTTGGTTCCGCTAGGTATGCACCAAAAAAAAAAAAAAAAAAAATGACAGTGGTAGGGTCATGAGCTGTGGCAATGATGTACACTTCTTGGGCGAAAAAGTAACTAATTCACATGTTGAATAAGGTTCCTTCTCTCTAAAAATGAGGAAACTTGACAAAGTTATGGGTAATAATTCTTAAAAGAGGCAAGTAAGTGGACTCCATATAATTATCTGAAAGGTTAATGTTATAAAATATAATGAGGCAGGACCATGGTTACCAGTGAGATAAGGAGAAATGCATTTGGGCAAAGAATAGGATAGACAGCCGACCAGTGTGACTCAGTGGTTGAGCGTTGTCCATGCACCAAGAGGTCACTGGTTCGATTCCTGGTTAGAGCACATGCCCAAATTGTGTGCCCAATCCCCGGTGGAGAGCATGCAGGAGGCAGCCAACTGATGTTCTCTCTCATCGATGTTTCTATCTCTCTCTCTCCTTTCCTCTCTCTCTAAAATCAATTTTTAAAAAAAAAAATTTTTTTTAGAATAGGATAGACAATGGTTCCCAGGACCTTCTGTCTTCTAAGGCCACCTTAAGTGAGGCCAATTTTGAGTTTCATTTATATATGAGCTGACCCATCCATAAATAAAGTTTGAGGGGTTTTTTCTTACCCTTCAGGTAATCCTAGAGAATCCCCCATGGAATTTTAGGCATAAACTGAGAGCAGGGCACTGATATAACTATGCCACAATCATCTGTGATTCCTGCTTATGAAGCTTGTTTGTGCCATCTGGTCATGTTTTTTTGTTTTGTTTTTTTTATCCTCACCCGAGGATATTTTTCCATTTCTTGTACAGATAGAGTGGGAGGGAGAGAGAGGAAGGGAGAGAGAGAGAAACATCGATGTGAAGGGGCACATCGAGTGGCTGCCACCCGCACGACCAACCAGGACCAGGGACAAACTGCAACCGAAGTACGTGCCCTTAGCGGGAACCGAACCCGGGTCTCTCTGGACCGCAGGCCGACGCTCTAACCACTGAACCAAACTGGCCAGGGCGCATCTGGTCATGTTTGTACTTGCTCCCAAATGTGCCACTGCCATCTTGCAATGTATTGTTGCTGAGCCTGTCTGACCTTATTATTTGGGGAGTCTGACAGGATCCAGTTCATTACAGAAATCTTCAGATAAGGTAATCCCTTGATGCCCCATAGCCAACAGGACCAGGAGCACATTTAAAATTTTTAATTCTTGCCTGGCTCAGTGGTTGAGCGTTAACCCATGCACCAAGAGGTCGCCAGTTCAATTCCCAGTCAGGGCACATGCCCAGGTTGTGGGCCAAATCCCTAGTGGGGGGCATGCAGGAGGTGGCCAACTGATATTCTCTCTCATTGATGTTTTTCTCTCTTCCTCTCCCTTCCTCTCTCTTTAAAATCAATAAAGAAACATTAAAAATTTAATTCTCCACTGAAAATGTGATGGCCTCCTCCAGAACTCAAGGGACTTCTATTATAATTTTCCCAGGTGGCTGACACAAATTCTGTGCAGCATCTTTGCTCACTAACACTCTGAGAGATTCTGCCAAATTATAGAGCCCAAGTGGCAGAGGTACTTGCACCACAGCCTGGACCTGTTGCTGATCACTTTCCTAAGATCCCATTTAAAGTAGTCAGCCTTTTATGTATATGCACCAGACAAGTATTCCTAGGTGTAGAGTTATGCTGCCTCCAGAACTCAAGGGCCCACCCGTATTGTGCTTACTTTTTAATACAGGAGATACAAGATGAAATAAGTTGCCTTTTACTTTGGAGGAGCTGTCCAGGCACAACACTGACCAATAGTTTCCTAAAATATTTATAGATGTGGCAGACACTTGACTCTTCATAAGATTTGTCTCCTACATTCAAGATCACGTCTTACCAGTACATCCACTGTGCTATCTGTCTCTTGCAAATCCAATCAAATCAACATAATGTCATCAAAGTAACTGGTTACAATAATAGAGCATGTCAAGATTGTCCATATCTCCTAAGAATTTTTTATAACAGAAGACAGGAGACTAAAACAGCCTCAGGAAAAATCTATAAATGAATATTATTATCCATTTCATATGAATATGAACTGCTCCTCATTCTATTTTAATTGGATTAGGAAATAATGCATTTTCCCATTTTATGGCCACTCAACACGTATCTATAGCCAAATTGATCCATTCTAGCAAAAGTTCCCCATTAAGCACACGGAGTGCAATTATTTAGCTGATACTGTGGTGGGCCTGATCCCCATTGGGGGGCATGCAGGAGGCGGCCAATTGATGTTCTCTCTCATCGATGTTTCTCTCTCCCCTTCTCCCTTCCTTTCTCTCTCATATCAATAAAGAAAATAGTTAAAAAGAAAAAGTGCCTGCCTATACCAGAGAACCTGAAAGCCACATACGTGCCTAGGGCAGAACATATCCTTAGGAGCAACCTAAGAAGACCCTAAGCTTTTCACCTATGGTGAAATCTTATTTTAATTTTCTTATTATCCCATCTTATTTTATTTTATCTTTCTTTTCTATTCTATTCTGGTGATCAAGGAAATCGCTGTCAAACACTCAGTGAACACAAGCTAAAGGATCAGAGACTTTAGAAAACACACAGGAAAGGGAATACATACTTTATAAAAACTGTGTATAGCCTGGCTGGTGTGGCTCACTGATTGAGCGTTGACCCATGTGCTAAGAGGTCGCCGGTTAGATTCCTGGTCAGGGCACATGCCCAAGTTGTGGGCCCAATCCCTGGGGGGAGGGGGGCGTGCAGGAGGTAGCCATTGATGTTCTCTCTCATTGATGCTTCTATCTCTCCCTCTCCCTTCCTCTCTCTCTAATATCAATAAAAAAAATATGTGTATAAAAATCACTAAATAAGCAAACAGCTACAGTCCATGACAAGAAACAAAAACAAGCCCTGATAAAGAAAAAGAATGTTTGGCCCTGGCCGGTTTGGCCCAGCGGTTAGAGCGTCCACCTGCGGTCCGGAGAGACCTGGGTTCGGTTCCCGCTAAGGGCATGTACCTCGGTTGCAGTTTGTCCCCGGCCCTGGTTGGTCCTGCGGGTGGCAGCCACTCGATGTGTCCCTTTCACGTCGATGTCTCTCTCTCTCTCTCTCTTCCTCCCACTCTATCTGAACAAAAAATGGAAAAATGTCCTCAGGTGAGGATAAAAAAAAAAAAAGAAAAGGAAATCCTGCCATTTGTGTCAACATGGATGGTCCTTGAGGCATTATGATAGTGAAACAAGTCAGAGAAAACAAATACTGTATGGTCACATGTATATGTAAAATCTATTTAAAAAATAAAACACCTGAACTCACAGACACAGAGAATAGACTAGTGGTTTGACAGAGAGGAATGGGTGAAGGTTACCAAAAGGTATAAACTTACAGTTATAAAATAAATAAGTCCTGAGGATGTAATGTACAACATGTACATTATAATAATTATTATATTTAATAATTACAGTTAATAACACTATTGCATATTTGAAAGTTGCTAAGAGAGTAGACCTTTTAAGTTCTCATCACAAGAAAAAGAATTGTAACTGTGCAGTGATGGATGTTAACTAGAAATATTGTGGTGATCATTTCACAATATATAAATATATCAAATCATTATATGCACCTGAAACTAATATAATGTTATGTCAGTTATATCTCAATTGAAAATTTTTAATTAAAAAAAATTTTTATAGCTCTGGCTGGTTTGGCTCAGCGGTTAGAGCGTCGGCCTGCGGTCCGGAGAGACCTGGGTTCGGTTCCCGCTAAGGGCATGTACCTCGGTTGCAGTTTGTCCCCGGCTCTGGTCAGTCGTGCGGGTGGCAGCCACTCGATGTGTCCCTTCACGTCGATGTTTCTCTCTCTCTCTGTTCCTCTCTCCCCCTCCTACTCTACCTGAACAAAAAATGGAAAAATGTCCTCGGGTGAGGATAAAAAAAAAAAAAAAAAAAAAATTTTTAAGTCTTTGAGCCACAGCATGTTCTTCCCAGGCAGCCCCCACAAGATGAATTCTAGGAACTGCCCATTGCTGCCCACGGAAGGACTCCTCTGATGAGCTACCACAAATCTCCCTACTGGATTAGCCAATACTTTGTCAATTTTTCATTGCAATTTTAGACTCCCTCTGCCCAAGTCTGTTTCCTTCTTCATTTTTCTTTCAAAAATGTCAGATTTGCATTAAGGTCTGAAGATTTACCAGACCCAATCCTTCTTCCTCCCCCATAAACTTGCACAGGCCTTATCTCCCAATGAATCTCTTGTACTCCTTACTCCATCTTATCCTAACCTTCTGCAGGATCTGAACTGATATATCTTCATGGCACTTACTACAATTTGCACTGTTATGCTCATATGCTTGTATAATCTCTATCACACTGCAATCTCCTTGGCAGTCTTTTCCACTGAAGGGTCCTCATCTTATAAAGCCTGGATAGCCTCCCTGTTGGCTCCATCCTCATCCTTCCAGGCCAAGACAGGGCAGTAGTGGCTGTAGAATTGTATTTTACATGAAGGCTCACAGCTGAGAGAGTGACAGGAGACTAAAATCGTATTTCAGAGCTACATTTTGCAAGTGTAGGATTTCTCAACCTTGGTATTATTGACATTTTAGATTGGATAATTCTTTGTAGTGCAATGGTTGTCCTGCACATTATAGGATGTTTGGTTGCATTTCTAAACATCTAGTCCTTTACTCATTGGCCCCCTTCTCAGTTGTGATATTTGTTTTGTTAATCGTATCCCAAGGATATATTTCCCATTGTTTTTTCAGAGACAGTGGAAGAGAGGGAAGGAGGGAGGGAAAGAGAGAGAGAGAGAGAGAGAGACATCGACTGAGACACATGAATTGGTTGCCACCTGCACAGCACTGACCAGGGACAGGGATCAAACCTGCAACCCAGTACCTGCCTTTGACGGGGAATAGAATTTGAAGCCCTTCGGTGTTCAGTCCAGCACTAACCACCAAACCACACCGGCCAGCACGTGTGATATTTATGTTTAAATGTCTCCAGACATTGCCAAATGTCCCCAGGGGGTGGGGGTGGGGGTGGGGGGCAAAATTGCCCCTGGTTGAGAACCACTGGCCTTGAAAAAGAACATCTTTTTTATAATTCTCCCCCAAATGCCATATGGTGAACTAGTACCCCTAATGGAATTTACCATGGTCCTGGGAATATTCCTCCAGGCTAAGCAGACACACAGGCCTCGTCTGTCTACTACACAGTGTGAGGCTTTCAGTCCCTTCTTCCTATGAGTTACAGACTTAGGACTGGACAGAACATTCCAGGTGGCTAACTAAGAGAAGCTCCTCCTGGCAGACAGAAACTTAAATGAGGGCCCATCCAGAGCATCACCACTGGTGTTCCGATGGACAAATGAGCATGGTCTCTTGGCCTCTGTGCCTTTCATCACACTTTGTAATTCACAAACTGTTCCCAGTGTTGCCTGGAAAATCGTTAGTCATCATATGTAAATTCCTGTTCCTGCACACCCTGAAATATGCTATATGCTAATTACTTCTCATATGAGAAGTGGCTAATTTTTAAAAATCTGTAATTCTGAGTGTCTGCCCTTAATATTTGAAGGTTCCTGTTTCGGCTTATTGTGTTAGCATGGCTGTCTCCATCATCAGACATAGAAACCTCTCATACCTCTATTTCAGATGCTTTGGAGTATGAATGCCATCTCTTCCAAGTCCCTATATTCCACAAAGTTTATTTCATACATGTCACTTAACATGTATTTTAACTCTGGCTTTTCCCCCACAAATCTGGTGCAAATTCCTGTCCTGCCATTTCCTCATTATGTTGCACAGGCAGGAGCTTCATTTTCTCTCTGTGGATTTGCTTCCCTCCCCCCACCCCTCAACTGATTTCCTTACTTGCCTTCACTTGCTTATGTTTTGGATTCTGAATATTCGATGTGCTCAAGACTTAGTGGATACAGGATTTAGGGTCTGCAAAAGTCACTTAAAATTTTTTTTGTTTTCTTTACTGACTTTAGAGAAAAAGGAAGGGAAAGGGAGCGAGAGACATCCATGAGAGAGAATATCGACTGGCCACCTCCTGCATGCCCCACACTGGGGATTTGGCCCACAGCCTGGGCACGTGCCCTCCTCAGAATCGAACTGCCTACATCTTGGTGTATGGGTCCACGCTCCACCACTGAGCCACATCAGCCAGGTTGCAAAGTCACTTTTAAAAACCCGTTACAACCATTTCAGCCAAACTTAATGGAGAACGCGATACTGACTCTGGAGGCATTTTCATGCCGAGACATACAATAAACCCGTCTCAAGCGGGTGGCGGACCGGGCGGGGCTCCAGAAGAGAAGACACAGGATTGGAACTGGGTGGGGTTCCGGGCTGAAAAGCCTTTTTTACTCCTCTGGCTCTTGGCGCCAAGACTGAAACCCGGAGCCCGCAAAGACGCTTCCGGCCAGCACGCCGGCACCTGCGGGGCTCGTCAGGGCACAGCACCGCCGCGCGCAGTCCATGGCGGGGCGCCACTGTCACAGACCGCAACCCAGCGTCCTCGAGATCCAAGTTTCCAGGATTCGAGATAAAGTTCAGAAAACGTCCCACTCCCTGAGGGAACCGCTCAAAGTAAACACCCTATTGCAAGTGTAACTTTGCATTCGGTCCATCATCCCCTCAAACACAAAACGTTTTTCCTCGGTCTCGAATCTCTGACGACCGGAGAAAAGGAAAAGCTCTATCAACACATTCCCCAGACCGCTTCCTCAGACCCCGAGGGAACGGAAAACTAAATCGCACAAGGGACCACCCCAAGGGAAGGCGGTAACCCGGAAGGACCAAACTAAAACCCGCAGCTGCGCCGCGGCGCGCAGGTGACGTCCGACGTAAGACTCTGACGTAAGCCTTCCTGCCGCAGAGCATGACGGGAGGAGGGGTGGGCCGCCGGACGGCGGGCGCCCTGTGAAGAAGAAACCGACTGTACGGATGACTAGAGAGAGAGGCGCGCCCCATAACTGTGGCAACTTGGGGTTACCTACTTCTTATGGAAACTGCATTGGCCGTGCGGCGCGGGGTCGCCCCCAGTTTTCGTGAGTCCGCATGAAGCGCATGGTGACGCCATTCCTGAGCGCTCCAATGCGGTGCCGGCTGGAGGGCGGGCTCTTCGAATTTGAATTCTCCTGCTGTGGTGAGTGGTAGGGAGCCCCGGCTGCGCCTGGGGCCGACCGTCGCAGGGCGCCCACCCGGGACGGCCGCCGTCTCCCCTGCCAGGCCTTCCAGTCGAGGTAGGGCCTCCCTCCCTTCCCCTCGCCGGGCCTCTGGCGCTGCGAGCCCAGCCCTTGAGCATTCTGGCCTCTCGGGCTTTGTACACTCCTGGCTTTGGCGGTGGTTGGAACTACTTGTTCATTAGGTGTGGGCGTTTGTTGCGTGTCTACTACCGTTATCAAGAGAGTAGCCCCCTTTCGTTAAGATTCCTTTCGGTGGTACGCGCTCTAGGCCTTTGTTCTAACATCACTTCTAGGGAAAAAAACTTTATTTGAGAGTGATTACCAAGTAGGAAGATTGTGTGCGTCACTGCCCAACTTTTCACCGTGGGACCCAAGAGCCACAGGGTATAGAGACAATTGATCCATCCAGCTTGTATTCTTCAGATGAAATTATATATTGGTTTTAAACACTTTCAGATGTTAAAATTGATTTAGAAAGTGGAAGCCCCCTTCAACCTTCTTTTCAAATATAAACACTGTTTACAGTAGGTACACTTCCAGATCTTTTCCCTGTGCTTAGTGCTTGGGTGTGCGTTGTGGGGGAAGGGGGGGGACAGAAAAGCAATTGTATGATCTTTTCTGCTGCTTCCTCTTTTAAATCCTCACTCAAAGATATTTCTTCATTGATTCTTAGCTAGAATGTGAGGAAGGGAGGGGAAGAGAGACATCGATGTGAGACAGAGAGACACCAATTGGCTGCCTCTCCAAAGACCCCGGCCAGGACCAGGGCTCGAACCTGCAACCGAGGTATGTGCCCTTGACTGGGAATCTGAAACCCTGACTTCCATCGGAGGGCTGATGCTCTAAACGCTGAGCAAGACCGGCCAGAGCCCTTTTTAAAATATATCCTAGCCACTGTCTGTTATTAACATGTATATATTGCCAGCATAAGGAATTCAAACCTGTAGAGAATTTTTGGAGTTTGAGCCAAACTGACGACATTTGCTGGAAAGCAAACTCTCAGTTGATTGAGAAAAATGCTCTAGAAAATGGCAGTTCTGCACCCTGCTTTATACATGACAATCAAAAAATAAGATGTAAGTGGGTTACATGAAATCCATTGGTGATATATCAGGGAGGCAGGAGAAATCAAAGCAGAGAAATCTCTGGGATTGGATTTAAAAAATGATAGACATACATACCTCTTTTACATAGGTGAGTACAGAATAGTTAACAGTCAACACTTAATAACAATGAGGATTTGTGGTCGCCCTCTGATGCATTGGTTGTGCCCTGAGGGGTCCAGGCAAAGGTAAGTTACCCTGACCTTCCAGAGGTCTGTTAAAAAGTTTTAATTTCAGTTCATCCTTTTTGGTTACTTTAAGTCTCTGAGTTTATAAGGCCACCACACAGGCCTCCTTGAGCTTGTCTGGTTTAGTGTGTGACCACTTTTTGTCCACAATGTTTTTATTAAATACATAGAATTCATTTATATGGATGTAGCAGAATTTCTTCCCATATTAGACATTAAGATTGTTTCTAATTTCCTCTGTACTTTAGTAAAGGTCCTTATATAGTGCCTGTTTAAAAACTTGGGCTTTGAGCCCTGACCAGTTTGACTCAGCAGTTAGAGCAGTGGTTCTCACCCTTCCTAGTGCCTGGACCCTTTAATACAGCTCCTCATGTTGTATGTGGGCATATCTGCATGTGGGCGGACCTGCCTGGAGATGGAAAGAGGAGCGCTGTCTAGATTCCTAAGACCATCAGAAACGTGTGTTTTCCCATGGTCTTTGGTGACCCCTGTGAAAGGGGTAAGGGGTCGCGACCCTCAGGTTGAGAACTGCTGGGTTAGAGCCATCAACCCACAGACTGAAGGGTTGTGGGTTTGATTTCCGGTCAAGGGCACAGTACCTTGATTGCAGGTTGGATCCCTGGTCCCTGGTAGGTGTCCTGTGGGAGACATCCAATCCATGTGTGTCTCTCACATCCATGTCTCTCTCTTTCTTTCTCCCTCTCTCTTTTTCTCCTCACCCCCCCCCCCCAATCTTAAAAAAAAAAAAATCAATGGAAAAATATCCTCGGGTGAGGATTACAAAATAATAATAATAATAAAAATGTGGGCTTTGAAATCAGATAGTCTTGGCTCCGGCTCTTAATCATTGTCAGTGGGACCTTGGACAGGTTATTTAACTACCCTATGCCTTAGTTCATTTTCAAAATGAGAATAATTGTATTTGAGAATTGCTGTAAGATTACTTAGTGTCTGGCATATATGCAGTAAATGTTGGCTATTATTACCACATATATATATATATTTGCATTCTTATGTACATGTTTCTGTAAGAAAAGAAATTTAGAAAAGGAATTTTTTCTTTTTAATTTTTTTAATTGATTTTAGAGAGAAACATCGATTTGTTGTTCCACTTATTTATGCATTAATTGGTTGATTCTTGCCTATACTCGAGTGGGGATCGAACCCGCAACCTTGGCTTATCGGGATGGTGCTCTAACCAGCTGAGCTACCCGGCCAGGGCAGAAGAGGAATTTCTTGATCAAGGGCATACACACCTATATTTTGAAATTGATCTTTACCAAGCTGGTAAGTTAAGAAGTCTTACTATTTTTTTTCATGTGCATCTCTTCATTGATTAGTAAAATGGAGTGTCATTTCACTCATTTTTAGCCTTTATATTCTTTCTGTTAATTGCCTTTAATGTCCTTTGACCATTTTTTGTATTGATCATTTTTTTTAATTGATTCATTTGGTCTCTTTGGATGGTATATATTTTAGTCCTTTGTATGACGGGTACTGCTTTTGGGAAGGAGGGTGTTCAGATTTACCATTTGCCAGTTAATTTACAAGTTCTCTCATTTTTCCCAACTCCGCCTCCCAGTTTTGGTTAATGTGCTTTGGGATATTTTTGACCCATTCCATTATAATAATTAGTAGTAGTACTGCTGCTACTACTACTACAGTAAATTCCTAGAAAAGTTTTTCATGTCTTTTTGGGAAAAAGAGTAACAGTTACATTCAGTATCATGTTTAAGATAATACCAGTTGTTTTATCTTTACTTTTTTTTTTATCCTCACCTGAGGACATTTTTGGATATTTTGTTCAGATAGAGTGGGAGGGAGGGAGGGAGAGAGAGAGGGAGAGAGAAACATCGATGTGAAAGGGACACATCGTGTAGCTGCCACCCGCACAACCCAACCAGGGTCGGGGACAAACCGCAACTGAGGTATATGCCCTTAGCGGGAACCGAACCCAGGTCTCTCGGGACCGCAGGCCAACACTCTAACCGCTGAGCCAAACCGGCCAGAGCTATCTTTACTTTTATATTTACATTTACCATAAATGCTCATAGCTAGCCTGTTCATGTAATGTTTCCCATGCCTGAGTATTTTGAATAAACAACAATTTTTCCCTAGTACATTGGCATTGTCAGTTTTCAGAAAAAAATTATAAAGATTAGATTTTCCAAATAGCTTTAAGCAGTTCATAAAAGCACAAGCATACCATTTTATTTTTTATTTAATTAATTAATTTATTTTTGTTACACATGTTTCTCCTTTTTCCCCCACTGATTACAAGCATACCATTTTAGAATTCACTTTCTGTTCCCCAAAGAAAAAGCTAACGATTTCTTGTTTGTGACTTCTGTTGGGTCAAGTATCCTTGGCCTTCAGGACACTCAGCTCTTTTTTAACTTGAGGAATACCAATTACTGAATCCCCATTATCTAAGGTTTCTTTGTTTTATTAGACTCTAAGCAATATGATTTTTCTTTGTTTTGTTCTTCTTTTAGGTAGGAGGAGAATGGGGCTTCAGGTGTTTCTTGATGGCCTCTACCCAGTTGTGTTTTGGTTTTATTTTGTATCTGTTCTGCATAGTCTCTATGGTTAGAGAAAATCCTAGGTGATTTTTTTCCTCCTCATTATCCCTTTGTTCCATCAACTACACTGAAACCACTGTCAGCTACTGGAAACTCTTGGCTTCTGTTGAGTTGCTATTTGTCACATAGTGGGACAGAGGGGCTCGAAGAACTGTGACTTCCTGAGAGGGAGTGGAATATAAGGATCTTTAAAATGTTGATTACTCACCTCTGCATCTTACTACATGCTTGAATTGAGAAGGATGAGGTTGGGCAACATGAAAGAGGAGTATTGGAGGCTTTCAATGTGACTGTAATTATCTGCCTTTAGGTGAAAACATATATGTGTGTGTGTGTATTACACGTTGTACTTATTTTCTGTTCTGTTAGTTAATTTGTAGTTTATACTTCCTCTTGTCCATTTCAGTAGGTTCTGAGGAATTGAGATTGTGTAAACCTACACGTATTTTGCTGTGCAGTTGTCCCAGTTTACTCATTTTTATTTTCGAGATTTTAAAGTAAATGGCTAGTGAGTGTTGTAACTCCTAGCACAGGATTTTTGTCACTAGCACTTTGCTACACAATCATATGTGATGGTACATATTTGCTGAATTAACATTCTCTGGAAGAATTCAGTGGTTTTTGTGTCACAAGGCTAGTCTCCCAAGATATCTTTCTTTGTCAGCTCCTGTTATTGAAAAATGTTTTCTTCTGTTTTTCTTTTCTAAACTGTTGGATAAAATAGTAGTTTGTGTATGAATTTTTAACTTGTATATTTATTTCTCACAGAAGTTAACTATAGGTAAAGATACTTGGTCGTCAGTCTGATTGCTTTAGTATTTTCTGTGATAGGTTTTTTATGTTTATATGTCAAAGAACTATTGGAATGGTTATAAATTTAGCAGTAAAATATACTTTAAGTCCTGCCCATATGACTCATTGGATTGAGCCTCATCAAAGGGGTTGAGAGGTCCTGGTTGGATTACTGGTCAGTGCACATGCCCAGATTGCAGGCTCCATCCCCAGTAGGGGGTGTGCAAGAGGGAGCCGATTGATGTTTCTCTCTCATGTCAATGTTTCTCTCTCTCCAAAAAATCAATAAAAACATACTTTTTTAAAAAAAGATATGCTTTAAATCTAGGCTAGTAAGCTCCTCGGGCTAAAACATTTTATTTACCATTTATTACAGAATACAACTATATGGCTTATCACCTAGAACCTTAATTTCTAGGTGTCAGATATAAAATTTGTACATAAGAAACAAGCTAAAACAAGTCTAAGACCATGTATGCTCAGGTACATGATTTTCTTGAAAAATTCTACATAGCATTAAAATATTAAAAAATTTGAATATAATTTACTTTTGATTTGAGGGTTTTTCAACTGAAACCTCGTAATTGAAATGTTCTGCAGCATAAATCAGGACTCAGGATTACTTAACTAAAAAATGGAGATTTTTCAGCTTTTATTAAGATATATGATTGTATCTGCTGCCTTAAAGTTTAAGTATCTAAAGGGAAAAACTATATTTGTGAAAATTAATCTTTATATGCAGATGTTCTCTAATGCTTTTTGATGCTAATATTGAGATTCAAGTAAATTTCAAAAACGGTCAAAATTCAGTTCTTAGAACCATTAAGTAGATGTTTTGGTGAATGATGCTTTTTTTTTTTTTAATACTCAGTCGAGGATATGATATTTGATTTCTAGAGAAAGAGAGAAACCTTGGATTGATTTGGTTGCCTCCTATATGCACCCCAACCAGAGATCGAACCTCCAACCTTTTGGTGTATGGGGTGACACTCCAACCAAGACCCTTGACCAAAGTGTGAATGCTGTTTTTTGTTTAAAGATCACACTGCTCATCTATTGAAAAATAATGAAATGAGATAACAAAAATATAAAATCTGAATCTGACTTGTGAGCTATAGGTTATCCAGTGTTTTTATAAACCAAATAAACTTTTTAATTAGTATAATGTTATGTAAAGCAAATAAACTTAACTTTCTGCACCAAAGCATGATAATAAAGGTTGATTTCACATTGAATTACAGGTTCCTCTGGGCCCCTGCTGAAGATCTATCCTGAAAATTGTGTTTAAGTAACCTTTCTGACAGAGGAAGTTTGTTGCTTCTGTTTATCAAGATGATTACAACACCTTCAAAACATCCAGGAATTCACTTGTCCTCAGAGACATCTTCTCAGTGGAGAAATATGCCCATTCATGCAGTCTTTTTTGACAGCATTCCTTCAGGCACACTTACTCCTGTAAAAGATTTGCTGAAATATCAGAATTCCTTTTTAAAATTGAAGGACCATAAAAAGAATCAGTTCTCAGAAATGACATCTTTTCAACATAAAAATGTATTTCATTCTACCATGCTAGCAGAGCCTAGCACCTCTAACAGTCTTCTTAATATTGATATCAGTGCTATAAAACCCAATAAGAATGGATTAAAAAATAAAACAGACTATGAATCACCAGGAAAAGTATATCAAAGAATGAAAGAAAAATTACTGCGTAATCAGCAAAAACAAGCATCAAGAAACAGTAATTTGTTGGAACCACCAAAAAGTGAAGGCAACAAAATTCTTACACGTAATGGAGCTGAGAAAAGAGTATTACAACATACCTACCTCTGTGAAGAAAAGGAAAACAAATTATTTAGATCAGAAAACAGCTTATTAAGAGGTTAGTTATATTATGTGTTGGTTAAAAAGCTATGAATGTGTTACTCATTGTGTCCAGCACGGTTTTAGATATTCAGGATACAGCAGTGAACAAAATAGACAAAAGTCCCTGCCCTCATGTAGTTATCTCACATTCAGGTGTTAGAGATCAAATACAGTAAGTACTTTTTGTGGTATCATAGAAGAGAATTGCTATGGAAAGAAACATGTAGCAGAATAAGGATGATAGAGTTAGAGCAGGTTGTAATTTTCAGTGCTTCAAAAAGAAGGTGGCGTTTGAGCTGAAAATTTGAAGAAGATGATAGATACAAATAGGTTTATTGGAGAATGAGGAAGGGTGATTCAGACAGGTAATAGCTGGTACAAATGCCCTGAAATTCCTATGTTATGTCAGGAATGTGCCTCATAAATGTAAGGACTAGCTATGAGATTAATGTATCATGAGGTGAGTGTGCAGAGCTGGGGAGATGGGGAAAAATAAAAGGGTCAAATAATGTAGGGCCTTACAGGTAAATATAAGAGTTTGGGTTTTTACTATGAGCAAAATAAGGAGCCATTGGAAGGTTCTGAGTAGAGGAATGACACAACCTGACTTATATTTTTAAAATATCATTCTGGCTGTTAATTTGAAAAGTTATTGCAATAATCCAAGTGAGAGGTGGTGTTGCCTTGGTCTGAGTAGTAGCAATGAAGATAAGAAGTGGTTGGAATCTAGATATATTTTAAAGGAAAAGCCAGTCACATTAGCCCATAGATAGGGTGTGGAATGTAGAGAGATATAAAGGATGACTCCAGAGGCTGGCTTTTGTTGCTTGGTTTTGTTTTTATTATCCAAACAACTGGAAGGATAGGGTGATTGAATTGAAACGGAGTAGACTGAAGGAGGAATGGGCTCAGGGTCTTAGTTATTTTTGTCATGTGAATTTTGATGTCTTTTAAAAATGGAGGTGTAGATATGACTTAGGCTGTTGAAAAAATTGGTTGGAATTTAGGGACGTAGTCCATGTAAGAAAAATATATTTGGGAATTATTAGTACCTAAATGGTCTATAAAGCTATGAAATAAGATGTGATAATCAAGGAGTAAGTATAGAAAGAGAAAACATTAAAGAAAGAGTTTTGAGGCACCCCAAAATTTAGAAGTTAGAACAAGGATAGAAAGTATTGAAGGCCTCTTAGAGGCAGATAAAAAAGGAATAAAACTAGGATTGATACTTTTGAAGCCAAAAGAACAGAAAGCTTTAAGGGGAAAAAAATCATAGCTGTGTCTAATACTGCTAATTGGTTAGGTAAGATGAAGGCTGAGATTTGACCGTTAGATAAGAACGTGGAGGTCATTGGTGACATTTACAAGGTAGTTTTGGTGGAATGGTAGATGCGAAAATGTGATACAAGAGGGTTCAAGAGAATGAGGAGAGAAATGGACAATGAATATAGACAGCTCTTTTTAGGGGAGCTAAGAAATATGGGAAGTGTGGTTTTAAAAGATTTTGTTGTTTTTGATGATTGGTGAAATAACTTTAAATTTAAATTTTTTATTGCTTTTAGAGAGCAAAGAAGGGAGAGGGAGAAAGATAGAAACATCATTGAGAGAGAACATCGATTAACCGCCTTCTGCATGCCCCCCACCAGGGATTTGGTCCACAGCCTGGGCATGTGCAACCTCTTGGTGCATGGGTTGATGCTCAACCACTGATCCACACCAGCTGGGCTGAAATAACATTTTTTTTTATCCTCCCCCGAGGACATTTTTTTCATTTTTGTTCAGATAGAGAGGGAGGGAGGGAGGGGAGGGAGGGAGACAGAGAGAGATATCAACGTGAAAGGGACACATCAAGTGGTTGCCACCTGCACAACCCAACCGGGGCCGCAGACAAACTGTAACCACGGTACATGCCTTTAGCGGGAACTGAACCCAGGTCTCTCTGGACCGCAGGACGACACTCTAACTCCTGAGCCAAACAGGCCAGGGCTGAAATAACATTTTTGTATGTTGTTGGGAATAATCAAGTAGGGGAGGAAAAACTAAGATTGGAATTGATATCCTTGAGTAGCTGAGAGGGAATCTAAAAAAGGTTTGGCCTTAGCTGGGAACATTAACAGATGGATCATCAGTCAAACAAGAAGGAAGGCAGTTGTATGACTTTAGAAATAATCTGAAATAGGAAGTAAAGTCAGTCATCAGCTGAGAGTGAGGGAGTATTGGAAGCAGATATTGAAATTTGAGGAGGTGAAAGTTTGAATAGGAGAGTTGTAGGCTTACATTTTATTTCCTGGGCAACATTAAGGACCTACTTGAGATTTGTGGACATGAATTTAAATAAGACCAACCAGTAAGGTTATGAGTTTTCCTCTCACCCTGTTAGCTGCATAGGTACTGGTGGGAAATAGGCAGGGTGTAGAATTTTATCAGGATTGTAATTTAGCCAAATAGGGTGAAGTAAGAGAGAGAGACAAAGTAGTTGAAGTGTGTGTGCAAGGTGATAACCATAGTTGGCCATGAAATTTAAGTTGGCTAGACAAGGAAAGAGGACCTGAAGGAGGTGAGGAAGTGTGAAGTGCAGATATTGTCGAGATAGTCAGTGGATTTGAGAAAATGGTCTGGAAAGATAGAAAGTGGTCAGAAACGGGGATACATGAAATTGAGATTTTAGTGCGTTAATAAACACATGTTATGTATTATCTTATTTAACCCTTTCAGTAAATGCTATGGTAGATGCTCATTTAATAGGCTAGGAAATGTGACTTATTAAAGAGGTTTTATCTGCCCTGTGTCTCACAGATAATAAGTGATACAGGTCTTTAGACACTAATTCACTGAGCCCCACCGGCAAATACAGATCTTTAGAAAGCCCGTGGTCTTAACTACTACACAATAGATTGTGGGTGCTTTGTTGCATTTCAAAGACAGTGATATATTTAGACACAAAAAGAGTTTTGTAGGGGAATTTAGTCTGGAGGTGGAGGAGTATACAAAAGAAACTGTTTCTAATACAGCCAGGGAGAAGTAAATGAAATATGCCCATTAAAGCACATTTTATATATAAAGTGGAATTAGAGAGAGGAAGAAATAAATAACTGACCGCTTTGAGAATCTGATGACTCTTCCCAAAAAAGACACATTCATACAAAGTTTTGTATGTAGTTTCAGCGATGTTTCAGAGAACCTACATATGGATGTTGGAATCTCAAGTAAATGACACATTATACAGCATATTATATTTGATCAAATTACCTGCTTTTCTTTACTACATTGCCCTGCCATTTCTGTAGAATGACTTAAAAAAAATAGACATTTAGCCTTTTATAACATATCACTATAAAAAAACTTTGTGCCCTGATTGGTTTGGCTCAGCGGTTAGAGCGTTGGCTCGCAGACCAGAGAGACCCGGGTTTGGTTCCTACAAGGAGCACGTTACTAGGTTGCAGTTTGCCCCTGGTCCTGGTTGGGGTCTTGTGGGTGGCAACCAGTCTATTGTCTCTCTTACATCAATGTGTCTCTCTCTTCCTTCCCCTCTATCTGCTCTATCTGAAGATAAATGCAAAAATGTCCTCGGGTGAGGACAGTGGACATGGACAACAAACTGGGGAAAGGGCAGGGAGGGAGGGAAAGGGGGGAATCAGTGGGGGGAAAAGGAGAAACATCTGTAACAAAAATTAATTAATAAAAAAGAAAGAAAAAAAAGCTGACATTTTGATTTTCAAAAACAAAAAAAAAACAAAAAAAAAATTCTTAGCATAATGTAGTTATAGAGAATAGGTTGAAAGCAATAAAAGGGAAAAACTTATGTAACTGTCATATATTACACAAGTATATATACTTTTTTGGTCTGATCATTACTGAATCTAAGTATTTAAAAGATTTTTAAAAGGTTTTGTTTTTTGTTTTTTTTTTAATCCTCACCCGAGGACATTTTTTTCCATTTTTTGTACAGATAGAATATGGGGGGGGCGGGGAGAGAGAAACATCGATGTGAAAGGGACACATTGAGTGGCTGCCACCCACATGACCAACCAGGGCTGGGGACAAACTGCAACCGAGGTATATACCTTTAGCCGGAACCGAACCTAGGTCTCTGGACCGCAGGCCGACGCTCTAACTGTTGAGCCAAACTGGCCAGGGCTAAAAGGCTATTTTTTTTATTCTCAGTGACTAATACATCTCAACTTCTTTCTTTAAAAAAAATTTCAGCGTCAGTCCAAGAAGTTCCTCCAGAACCATCAAAAGATATTTTACTCCTGGTCAAGCCAAAGAGTCAGTGTCAACAAGCAGAGAACTCACCTCTACACAATTTAACTTATGGTAAAGTGCTTTCAGTTTTGTTTGGTTTGGTTGGGGTTTTTTTGGTTTATTTGAATGTATTTTTTAAGGTTCTAGATAATTATTTTCCCTATATAGGTAGTAAGTTTTTGACTGTGGATGAAAGATTAAATCATGATAGCTAGAAGCACTCAGAAAGTCTGCAGAAGCGTGGAACATTCCTAACCTGAAGACTTATTTTTAATATACAGTATTAAATTGTCCTGTTTCTCTCTTTTAATTTTATATGATTCTTCTATAAAGTTTATTTGGCTTTGTATTTTTTGCAGAGCTTCCGATTCTGAACCAAGAACATGAAAATGTTTCACCTGCAGGAGTGTCCAACAGAGCATTAACTGGAGCTCAGTTGGCAAAACAAATTCTTTCAAAGGAGAATACAGGTGTAACCACTAAATTCAAAAAGGACACATTTGTTTTAGAAGGTGTTGATTCTGACTATGAAAAATGCCAAAATACTACTGTTGAGACTCTCAATACTAACTGTGTTTCTATAAAAAATGGCAGTCAATTAATAGTTTCTGATAATGAGGTAACAACAAGAAGGACTTCACAAGAGGAAATTAAGGAAGGATATGAGAAAACAATGCCCAGAGAAACTGATCATCCAGGTTCCATAAATGACACGTGTAAAATTGTGCTTGCAACTCCAAGATTTCGTGCAACAATACCTCGAAGATCAAAAAGATGCATTTCAAAGCTTCCTCCTCCAAGTATATGTCAAACTGCTACAGATGGAGTTAAAAGTAATAAGGTAGGAAAAAACTTGAAGGCAGATGTGTATTTCTGTTTTTATCCCTGTTCTTCAAGAGCTTGAGCGTATGCTCTCTCATTACTGCTATTTAATGTACAGGTAGTGGGTTGAAAGAAAGAAGGCCCAGGTATAAAGTCTTACCTTGCTCTATTATTAGTTGTATAGTCTTCAGCAATTTACTTACTCCCTTCTGGGATGAACACTGATTTTACTATTTTTTTAAATTTATTTTTTCCTGATTCTTGGGTTACTAGTAACAAAACAATTAAAAGAGAAAAGAATTACATATAGCATTTAAAGATTTGAGAATGTTTTCAGTTGTAAAGTAACATAGTGATCAATAAAAGAATTCAGACCATCAAACTATGTTACATTAGGACATTCTCAGAAGAAACTGGAACAGAACAAGTTCAAGGAGAAAGAAACAATGTTAAGTTTACAATTGTTAAAGGTTTATCCATTAATTTGTAAAAGGATGATGGTGGGTGTTTTCCAGAAAGAAGCCAGAGGTCTATATGGTCCTCAATTTCTACCCAGCAGCTCATTAAAATATTAAATAATGTCCTCTTTTGCTCAAAATTCTCCAGTAACTTCTTATCTCAAGAAAACACTAAGCCTTTACCATGGTTTACAGGACTATACATAATTCAGTCCTGTACATATTCAGCCTCATCATATAGAGCTCAACTAATATTCGCTGAACGAATATTTTGACATTTTATATAAGCAGCATGGTACAGAGTTCTAGAGCCAGAATTCCAGTTTTGTAACCCACCTGTGCCATTAACTAGCTGTGTGTGTGAAATGGGTAAGTTAAGCTAGACTTTACAGAGTGTCTTTATAAAATGTAGTTAATAATACCTGCCTTCTAGTGTTATGAGGATAACCTGAGTCAATACATCTAAGGTGCTTGGACTACCTAGTGTTAACTTCTATTTTTAATGCAATCTGACTTATTCTTTGATGTACATATCTCAGGTAGTTCCAAATGTGGAAGTAGGGGGAAAAAAGGAATTTTATTGCGTCTTCCCCAAGTCCTATCTATAATTTTTTAAATGAACACAATTGAGAAGTACACCATTCCATTTTAACATCTTTTTCTGACTCCGCATAAAACTACCAGTGGAACGTGGCCAATGTGGCTCAGTAGATTGAGCATCATCCCATGGGCCAAGGGGTTGCAGGTTTGATTCCCAGTCAGGGCACATGCCCAGGTTGTGGGCTCAATCCCCAGTTGGGGGCGTGCAGGAAGCAGCCGATCAGTATTTCTCTCTCATCGATGTTTCTGTCTCTCTCCTTTCTCTTCCTGTCTCTAAACTCAGTAAAAACTTTTTTTTAAAAAGGTTAATTTAAAAGAAAAACTACAACTGGAGAATTTGTCTTTATATGTAAATTTATAAGTTTATATATAAAGTAAATGGCTTGTCAGATTAGTTATTTTATGACTTTGGGCTACTATCATCAGAAATAATTCTTACATAATAGAAACTAATTTCTTAGCACAGGTGTTCGCAGAAATTTTCCTTTATGGTAGTAGTATTTTATCCTAAAATAAGAAATTCTCTTAACTGTTCAGGTATTTACTTTAGAATAGAATGCTGTTAAATATAGATTAATAGCAATCACCTTTATAGTTTATAGAAAATGGAATGCAACTTCAAATCAACTTTGCCAAAAAAAATTTGTGTGTGTGTGTGTATATGCTATATTAGGGATAAGAGTGATACTGACATGTATACTATACAATTGACTCTTCTCTCCAAGTTATTGGGTCTTTTGATGTTTTAATGGCTGCCTTAGGATTTTAGGTGATCCCCCCGCCCCCCAGTAGTTGAGATATTAGATAATAAGAATATTTAAAGTATAATTGATTCTGGATTATAAAATGACTATGTAATACAACTTCAGTTCAGACTCTCGCCATGCATCTTTTCTGTTTTATTGTTTATAAGAGTTTTTAACTTACTGCTATTTAAAATAGAATGTGATTTTTATATAAATCAGCACTAAGGAATTATTTGGGTGACTTATGAGTTTTTTCTTTTAATTTAACGTAAATTGATTTTGCAGTGCTTATGCTACAAGTAATGCAAAAGTATATATTTTATTTTATGTTTGATTAGGTAGTCCGGTTACAGGAATGGATGATTAAAATAATCAACAGTAACACTGCTATATGTGTAGAAGGAAAATTGGTGTAAGTATAACATTCGAATATTCTTTTGTTGTTGTTAATTCTCACCCAAGGATATTTTTCTGTTGATTTTTAGATAGAGTGCGAGGGAGCGAGAGAAAGAAAGAAAGAAACATCAATGTGAGAGGGTTACATTGATTGGTTGCTTCCCACAACCCCGACTGGTGTGGGGAATCGAACCTGTGACCCTTAGGTCTGTGGGCCAACGCTCTAACCGCTGAACCAAACTGGCCAAGGCTGAATATTTTTTTTTTTAATCCTCACCTGAGGATACTTTTCCATTTATCTTCAGATAGAGAGGGAGGGAGGGAGGGAGGAAGGAAGGAGAGAGAGCAGGGTTTGGGGGGGAGAGATATCGATTAGTTGCCTCCTGCACAACCCTGACCAGGGCTGGGGACCGAACAGCAACTGAGGCATGTGCCCCTGATTGAAATTGAACCTGCTACTCTTTGGTCCAGCGGCCGACGCTCTAACTGCTGAGCCAAACTGGCCAGGGTTGAATACTCTTTTACTAAAAGAAGATACTGTGTATATGAGCTTAAAAAGAGAAGCATGAGAAGTATCATCTTCCTACAAAACAAAGACTGCAAACTAAAGGCAAAAAAGTAAAATGACTATATGTGTTGATTGTAACCAGCTTTCTTGCTTTTGCCATTTAGGTTATTTTTTGAATAGTGACTGCTTAAATTCTACACACAGTGCTTAATTTTTTTCCCAGAGGTTTAATAAGTTGACTGGTATTTGTTGCTTAAATTTATATAGTTAGTTAATATCTACTCCATGCATTTCAGTTCAGCTTCTAAATGCATTTCAGTTCAGCATCTAAATTGGATAACCATACATAAATGACTGATCCATACAAGGAATCAAAATTAATTTAAAACTTTGCCATACAGCTACATATTACATAATTACTGGTACTTTCTGGTTCTCCCTAAGTGAAAATATCAGATGAGGGTTTTGCTTAATTCTGCTAATTTATTAGTACCATTTCCTATTCTTCAAACTCAGTATCTTAGTGGTAAAAAAAAAAGGAAAGAAATTGTTAAAAAAATTTTTTAAAAAAAGCTTGTAATTAAAACAATACAAGATATCACTGTTCAAGATACTTAACCTGGAAGTTTATAAGTTGAGTATGTAAACTCTTTCTTGCCCACTCCATTTCTGCCTGCCTTGTGCCCATTTGCTGAATATCCAAGAGGCAGCGTAGATTGCTTTGGTTGGATTTCCATTGCTGCTGCTTATTGACTGTATGGTTTGGGCAAATTATGTATTTTCTTTCAGTCTCAGTTTTTTCACCTGTATAGTGGTGATAATAATATTACTACCTATTGGGTTATTTTGAGAATTAAATGAATTATATTTTTAAAGTTGAGAAACTGGCCCAGCGAGTGTGGATCAGTGGTTGAGCATCAACCCATGCATCAAGAGGTCACCAGTTCAATTCTTAGTCAGGGCACATGCCCACTTGTGGGCCTAATCCCCAATAGGGGGCTTAGGAGGCTGCCGATCGATACTGATATTTCTCCCTCTCCCTTCTCAACAAAAAATTTTTTTAAAAGATTTAAAAAAGAACTTGAAAACTGAACTTTAAAGTGCTATTTAAGTGTTTATTAAATAAAATTAATACAGTAAAAAACAGAAGGAGAGGTTATATTATATTAAGGGACAATGTATGAATTTAGTCCCATTTGACCAAATGAAAGGAATTTAATGTCTTATTTAGGCTTAGATTTAGTATGTTTATTACTAGCTATTTAATATATCTTCATATTTCATTCTATTTTATATTTATTCTTAGCTTCATTTAAGGAAGTATGGAGAGTAGATTAATGAGTAAATGATTTGAAATTACAGTTTCTTTTTTCCTTGAAACTTCTATTTTGTACTTTCCAAAGAGAAGAATTAAAAACATTGGCTGTGTAGTGAGGGTAGAAAACCCACAAGATTAGATAAATTCAAACTATATAATTGCATGAAAGCTAACATAGTATAGGCCCTGAGAAGAGGATGGGGAATCATTCTTTGGAAATTTAGCATCAGTTAAGGTGGAATTGCAAGCACTGTCAACACCAGGTATTTAGAGACATACCCGGCTTCCTTGCTAATGATATAGTTTATACTAGGGGTATGGTTTGGTCGCAGCACAGTTTCTTGGCATATACTCTGAGATCACATGAGCCAATCAGTTGAGTTCTGTTGCATTGTTTGGCCCTCAAATGTTTTATAATTAGATTAACAATGTTAATTGTAGCTAGGATGCAAATTTATAACTTTCTATTATAAATTGATATACTTATCTATATACATTGTGACTACTGGTAAAATGTGAATATTTTGGCCTCAACTAAGTTATTTTTTCCTCCTAGAGACATCACTAACATATATTGGCACAGTAATGCAATTGTAGAACGGATTGAACACAGCAAACTTAGAACATTATCAGGCAACATTTATATATTAAAGGGAATGATAGACCGGATTTCCATGAAAGAAGCAGGTAATGACTCTGTTAATTGAGTTATTTTAATAAACAATTAACTGTATTTCTAATAGTGATATATATTTTTTACTTTTAATTCAGTGTTTTAAAACTGATTCAATCAAAACTAAAAATAACAGAATTGACAGCATTATGTAAAACTATTTGACAGTTTAAGTCCAGTGATTTTTTTTTTTTTTTTTTTTTTTTTTAAATCAAGTGAAGTTTTCCTTTTTTGGGAAGAATTGCTTTATGAGAACATAATTTAACTCCTTAGGTCCTCTCTTTGTTGAACCTGCCCAGCACAACCCTAGTCTTGGTATAATCTAATTTCCTGCCTGTGACTTTCGCACACCCAAAGTGACTGATGAAAAACACTTCTGAGCAGTCTACTTTTAAATTTATGATTACTAGCAACAAGTTGTGGTCCCTTAGTGCCACTTGGTATCCTACCACATTCCTCTAATCCATTCCTTCTCCTATTCTCCTTAATGACTACTTAATATTTTTACAGACCTCCAATACCTCCTCTCTCCCTCTCTCAAGTGGGGAGATGAGGTGAGGCTGGGAGGGTATGACCTGAGCAATAGGAACAATCAAAACATCTTCTCATATGTGCTTACCTCCTTGCATCTTGATCTGCTTTTATATGGATGAACAGTCCGTGTTTCTGTGTCAGCCTCTCATTTTTACTCTAGCTCCTGTTTTCGCTTTTACTCAAAGATATCACTGCAGTAATTCTCCCTTCTGTTAAAAACAATCACTCTTTTATTTTTTTTACTGGGAAATTCCTCTTTTTTTCAAAAAATGTTTTTATTGACTTTTTTTTTTTTGCGAGAGAGAGAGGAAGGGAGAGAGAGATAGAAACATCTATGTGAGAGAGATATATCTATTGTCTACCTCCTGCATGCCCCCCACCGGGTATCGAGCCTGAAACTGGGACCTCCCAGTCCGTAGGACAACGCTCAATCCACTGAGCCACCCAGGCTGGGTGAGAGCAATTCCTCTTTTAACCACACGTCTTTTAACCATTATTGCTTTTAATTACAGAAAAATAACTCAGATGATTTGTATCTAATTCCTCTTGAGGTTTTTTTTCCCATTTTTCCTTGAATTCTCTTTAATTATGCTTTAATTCTCAATTCTTCACCAAAACAGCCTTTATCAAAGTCAGCAGTGGCTCCCACATTGCTAAATCCAGTTCAAACTTGACACAATTATTCATATTCACTCCTTGAAACACTTGCTAAACTTGGCTTCTGGAATATCATATTCCTATTTTTGCGCTACTCACTCCCTATTCCTTCTTAGTTTCTTTGCTCATTTTCCTTTTTCTTCTTTGCCTCTTAATGGGGTAGGTGAGGGCTAATTCTACACTTAGTGCCATGCTGATTTCTTTTAGGCATTAAATCTTATCTTTATGGTGACAAATGCCAAATTGATATCTCTAACAAAAAATACTGTCCTAGCCCTGGCTGGTTTGGCTCAGCGGTTAAAGTGTCCACCTGCAAACCAGGGAGTCCCAGGTTCAATTCTGACCAGGGGCACGGATCTCGGTTGCAGTTTGTCCCTGGCCCTGGTTGGGGTCATTCAGGTGGCAACTAATTGATGTGTCTCTCTCACATCGGTGTTTCTCTGTCTCTCTCACCCTCCCGCTCAGCCTGAAGATAAATGTAAAAATATCCTGGGTGAGGATTAAAAAAAAAAATACTGTCCTAGCCACTAAACTCATTTTCCTTCTGCCTATTTGACACTCCATTAGGATGTCTACAGGAATCTCAAACTTAATACACTCATGCATCGCTTAATGACGGGGAGGGATACATTGTGAGAAATAGCCTGTTAGGTGGTTTGTTGTGCAAACATTGTAGAGTGCACTTACGCAAACCTAGATAGTACAGCCTACTACATACCTAGGCTGTATAGTGTAGCTTATTGCCCCTAGGCTACAACCTATACAGCATATTACTCTACTGAATACTGTAGGCAAGTGTAATGCAATGGTAAGTATTTGTGTATCTAAACATACAGCAAAAATATGGTATAAAAGATAAAACATGGTACTCTGTATAGGTTACTTGCCATGAGTAGAGCTTGCAGGACTGGAATTTGCTCTGGGTGAGTAAGTAGTGAGTGAATGTGAAGTTAGGACATCACTGTACACTACTGTAAACTTTCATCACTGTACACTTAGGCTATACTAAATTCATAAAAAAATATTTTCAATAATAAACCATAGCTTACTATAACTTTTTAACTCTAACTCTATAAACTTTAATCTTCTCAACTTTTAACTTTTGCAGTAACTTAAAACACAAACACATTGTACAGCTGTTTAAAAATCTTTCTTTATATCCTTATCCTTTATTAATACCTGTAATGCATTGTACTGTGACATCATGACATTACAACATCACCAGATAATACAAATTTTTTGATGTCACAACTACAAAGTCACGAGGCAATACAAATTTTCAGCTCCGTTATGATCTAATGGGACCACCTTCGTATATGCAGTCCACTGTTGATTAAAACGTCCTTATGCAATGCATGACTATATATCTAAAACCTGATCTTCTGCCTTAAATCTGCTTAGTCTGCAGTCTTCCCCCTCTTTCCATGCTTGCGATGGCTAAGCAAAATCTTTGGAGACATCCCTAAATCTTCCATTTCTCTCACACCCACATCTAGTGTGTCAGTATGTTATGGCTTTGGCTCCAAAATATATTATGGCATTATCTCCATAATATATCCAGAACGTAGGCCTCTGTTGACCACTGTGGTCCAGACCTCCTAAGACCTTGTAATCTATGCTCCCCCACTGCCTATTACCCATTTGAGTAGCCTCCTAATACTTACTAGCTTCTCCTCAGTACACTTTTAGTTTTTTTATTTTACTTTTTAATCCTCACATTGATTTTTTAGAGAGAGTGGGAGGGAGGAATGGGGAGAGACAGAGAAACATCAGTGTAAGAGACACATCGATTGGTTGCCTCTCGCTTGCATCGAGCCTGCAATCCAGGTACATGCCCTTGACCAGGAACTGAACCTGAGACCCTTTGGTACAAGGGCTGATACTTTAACCCCTGAACAACACTGGCCAGGGCTCCTCACTTCACTTTAACTATGCAGTTCTCTTTGTTCTACAAATGGACCAGGCACAGTCTTGCCTTTATAGCCTTCATTTTATTCTCTCTGCTTCCAGTGTTTTAACCCCATATTGCTACATGGCTTACTTCAAATCCTTCAGGCCTTGACTCAAATGATGCTATTTCACTAAGAACATCTCTATCTTTTTTTTAAAAATGCTGTCTGCATGAATACACTGATACCTCTATTCCCCCTCAACTGCATAATTTTTCTGCATAGCATCAATGACTGTCTAACAAGATGTTTTACTCACTGGATGCTTTCTGTTTCACACTAGAAGGCAAGTTCTCTGAAGGCATAGATTTTTAATTTTATCAATTGCTGAATCCTCAGTATCCATGGCAGTGCCTGCCTGGCAAATAGTAAATAATATATATATATATATATATATATATTTTAGTGATTTAATGAATTAATGACGTCTCTTTAAAATTCTGGGTTTTTGGATAATTTTGTTTGTTTGTTGTTAAATAGGATATCCAAATTATCTCATAAGGAAGTTTCTATTTGGCTTTCCAGAAAATTGGAAAGAACACATTGATAATTTTCTAGAACAATTAAGGTAAAGTACTTCTAATATTTTAAAAACATACTTTATTGAGGCATAATTTGTATTTGATAAACTGCACCTATTTAGGTATATAGTTCGGTATTAAAAATGCATGTACCCATGTAACCAGTATAAAGTGGTTTTAATTTATTTTTATGGAAAAATGCAGTGCAGTACATTACAGGTATTTTTATGGAAAAGAAGACCTATAATTAGGGTTAGGTTTAGAATTAGAGTAAGGTTTATGGGTAGGGTTAGGGTAAGGGTTAGGATTAGATTTAAAATCAGTGACAGTATTAGAATTAGAGTTATGGTTAGGTTGGTATATTATGGTTGGGGTTAGTGTTATATTTAGGGTTGAGGTTAGGTATAGAAGAGTTTCATTAATTTGTGGATTTAATTTTTTTTTTTTTTTTTTTTTGAGAACCAACATAAGAGGACAAAAACTTGTTGTTTTTAGGGCTTGTGAAAAGAAAAAGAGAAAGGCCAGACAAAAACAGAAAAGTGGACGATTTGTGCCTGGCACAGGAAAATCGATGGGAAATGACGCACGAGTAAACCGAATAGATGGCCTCCAAAAAACCAGCACGACTTACGAGCTTGATTATAATCATTTGGGTATGTTTACTCTCTTCTTCTCTGTTGGTATAGTGGTATATTTTTCCGTGAGCCCCACATTTAATTGTTTACAGGGCATTTAGTATTGAGTTCTTATACGACCCTAGAATTTTTTATTTTTCACTACTTGAGGAGAAACTGCAAAGCAGATAGCTCATAGTCAGCATTCAGCTTACTTTATTAAATGTTACCTTTTAATTAATCTGATATACATATCAGTGAAAGATAATTGTTCTTGTAGTTTCCTAGACCCACGGTATTTAGGCTGCCAGTCTACTTCAAACCTAATGTAAAGGTGCCTATATATTTGTTCCAAATTTTATTCCTGTTAACAGACAAAACAAGTTTGCTTTTATGAAAAAAATGGCATGTCTTGTGTTTTTTTTAATGACCATTGCTATAAAGGTAGCTGGCAAAACTGTTCTGTGCTACCTCTTTGTTGAAACTAATTTGCTTCACATCCCACCCTCCTGCCAAACAAAAGTATGAACATCAATTAAATTACAGCTTTTTCTAAATAATATAGATGAGTAAAAGTTACTAGAATCTCTGGTATAAATTTCTGTTGATTTCTAGCTTAATCTTGTAATGAAGAGCTTTACAGAACTTAAAGAGTTTTGGATTGCTTCTACCAAAAACATGGCACCATATTGGTCATTCCTCTACCCCCACTGCACCCCACGTCCTTGTGTTTGTAGTGCCCCACCCCCTTTGAAACTCTGCTTATCCCTTCTAGTGTAGACAAAGGAATGGATTAAATATGAAGATGATTGCTTGCTCCGAGCTAGCTAAAATTCACTCTTTGTTGTTGCTCCAGTTCCTTCTCAGCCTTTCCGCATTTTATCAAAAGTCATTCTATTGCCTGTAAATTGAAAATGTTGGTTATTGCCTGGCTGGTGTGGCTCAGTGGTTGAGTGTCAACCCATGCATCAAGAGGTCACTGCTTTGATTCCCTGTCAGGGCACATGCCCAGGTTGTGGGCCAAATCCCCAGTGAGGGGTATGCAGGAGGTGGCCAGTCGTTCTCTCTCATTGATGTTTCTATCTCTCCCTTTCACTTCTCTCTCTCAAATCAATAAAGAAGAAAAAAAATTTTTTGATATTGCTTATTGTCATTGCTAGACCTTCTTCAATATTCTGGAGTCCTTGGGTATAGCAACTGCTGTATACTTTTTTACTCCTAAATTTTAAGATTCCTAAATGTATAAATATATATCTCACTTTTATTAATCTTCTTTAGTCTGAGATCTTTTTTATGCTTGTTTTTTGGGGGTTTTTTTTTTTGGTACGTGCCCCTAGCGGAAACCGAACCCGGGACTCTGGTCTGCAGGCCAACGCTCCAACCACTGAGCCAAACTGGCCAGGGATAGTCTTAGATCTTAACATCTCTCTATGCCTTCCTTTCTCTTAGAGCACTGTTTTGCAGGAATTTTTGATTTGTAAATGTTACTGGTAAAGTGTTTGAAGATACAAATGTAAAATATTAGAGTTTGGTAAATTATCTTAACATGCCAGCTGTGTCCATAGCAAAATCGTTCCACAAATGTTTTATTATTATTATTATTATTATTATTATTTTCTTCATTGATTTTAGAGAGGGGGGGGAGGGAGAGAGAGATAGAAACATCGATGAGAGAGAACATGGATGTCTCTTGCTTGCCCCCCGCCCCCCGGGGATTTGGATCACAATCTGGGCGTGTGCCCTGACTGCGAATCAAACCAATGACCTCTTGGTGCATGGGGCGATACTCAACCACTGAGCCACACCAATTTATAAAAAAAAATTTTCTTTATTGAGTTTTTTAGAGAGAGAGGAAAGGAGAGAGAAAGATAGAGAGAGATAGAAAGATGGATGAGAGAGAACATAGATTGGCTGCCTCCTGTATGCCCCACACTGGGTATTGGACCTACAACCTGGGCATGTGACAACAGGCAACCTCTTGGTGCATGGGTTGATGCTCAACCGCTGAGCTACACTGGCTAAGCTCCACAAATATTTTTAAAGCACCTTCCATGACCTTGATCTGAGTTAGCTGTTAGCAGCTTAGAGATGAATAAAATGAGATACTTTCCCTTTGGAAAGCTCAGGTTAGGGGGCAAATATTACTGGATTCTGTTTTGGATGTATCTTTTTTCTAGTGTGATTTATTAGATCTTTGTTTTATAAAACTGTTAAGAGAGTGTATGTCTTCATATTACATAAGTTATTTTGAGTGGTGCTAGTTGGTGGTGGTGTTTTTATTATCATTATTGTTATACTTTTTATGAGAAAACCACTGAAATAAAACAAAACCACGTCTAACAGTAAATAACTAAGGTTATGTGAAGGCACCAGCCAATGATAATTTAAGATAAGATTGTGTTGTGTGTATTTTAGTGATTCACCTAAAATGTGATTTTGCATACTTAGTGCTATAGTCTATATATCATAATATCAGCCTTCTTTACTATACTGGAATAACCTCAGAGTAAGGACCGTTCATTATGTATCTTCGAGTACTGCTTCTAGAATAATAAAAGTGTCTTCATAGTTTGATGACTCCTTTTTAATTTATCTAGAATTTCAGCTCAATAACTGTTAAGCCACTATTGTATACTATATAATTTGGTGTTGCTTAAAATTTTAATTAGCATAGATTTAGTTGTACATTGGTGTACATAAACTAATTGAAACATAAGAATTCAATATACATGAATATAAAGGAAAATAGAGTTATTAGCTTTCTGTTTAATTGACACAGAGTTAGGATAAGCAGGAATTTGTATTTCCAAAATGGTTTAATGCTTCTCTTTTGCCTTTAGATGTGACAAAGGAGATCCAAAACAGATAGTAAGGACTAATATGGCTGTCCATTTTTTCTTTTTATTTAAGGATAAACATGATTTGAACAAAACATGGCCCTATGTAGAGTGATTCTGTCCAAATAAAACTGCCTTATATCATAATCCAATTTAAAATATTTGTGACATTGGATTAGATTTTTTTCCAAAGTGAATTATTAATGTGGAAGAGCAGCTAATCTTTTATATAATCATTTGTCAAAATCCCATCTTTGTACTCATAGAACTGAGAAATAGTAAACACAGTCGGTTGCCAAGAGCTACAGAATTAAATATTTGCCAGAGTAATCACCAAAATAAACCACCATTAAGGTTTCCAGATGACCAAATAAAGAATACTATTCAAAATGGAGGAGGAAATGACTTACCTAATCAGGTAAGCTTTTATTGTACACTATACTGGGGTAATGTGATACTACTGAAAAGGTTTGGGACCAAATCAGAAACCATGGATTCTGTTTGTTAAGTATTGCTTTTCATTAGTTAGGCACTGTAGGTAAATGTCACGGTATTTATTTTCCCAGTGTCTCATTGGAAGAGTGTAGGCAACAGTAACAAAGGGTTTAAGCTCTTAGAGTAAGGTTTAAATAAACGAGATAAACACACACACACACACTTTATAAATGACAGTATTAAATCAGTTAAGGAAATATGTGAGAATGGGGATACCTGGAGCAAGTACCTGGAAATGTGTATGCTTGATTCATACTGTGAAAATGCTTGAGGTCATGTTTTTAGATACTATTTGTTTTAGTAAAAAGTTATCTTTTGATTTTGAAGGAATTGATTGAAAAAAAGGAATATAAAAAGTTATCTTCCAACAAACTCAAAAATTGTGAAAGAAGAACAAATAAAAACATAATTCAAAGTCAGGAGCAAGGTAATATGTCTTTAATTACCTTATTATTTTATAATAAGTAGAAAGCTATTTGCAAATTATTAATATAATAAAAATGATCTTATAAATTTCCAAATCTGAAATGGTAGGCCAACTATATTAATGGTTATAAATGTTTGGTGTTATTTTTTTTTTATTATAGAAGATGATTTACAAAATAAAATATTATTTTAAATACCAGGTTCACTTACAGGTTTGCCTCCTTTAGTATAGGTACCTTTAAATAATTCTGTTTAAATCACTAAATATATATATCATTGTAAATGTGCTTCTAGTAATGTTTAAAGATGGAATCCTTTTATGAAATTGTTAATAAGCCATAATTTAGTTTTGTGTAAGTGTGGATTTTCAGAGTGATTGCATTGAAATCCTGCATGCCAGAATGTATAGAACCTTTTCTTTGTGGTTTAGCAAGTTTATAATTTATATTGAGTTAAATCCATCAGCTTAATAGCATTTTTTTCTATTTCTTATAAATAAAAAAATGAAAGTGGAGAACATTTATAAGTGTGTAAAAAGTAGACTGGAGAGCAGTAATACTACTTAGACTACCAAATTCATATGACTTATTTTTATCCTCACTCGAGGATATTTTTCGATATTTTGTTCAGATAGAGTGGGAGGGAGAGAGAGAGAGAGCGAAACATCGACGTGAAAGCGACACGTCGAGTGGTTGCCACCCACACGACCCAACCAGGGCCGGGGACAAACTGCAACCAAGGTACGTGCCCTTAGCGGGAACCGAACCCGGGCCTCTCCGGACCGCAGGCTGACGCTCTAACCGCTGAGCCAAACCGGCCAGGGCTCATATGACTTATGTAAGAGGATCCAGAGTAGGCTGACTCTTGACTCAAATTATTTAATTAAATTAATACAAAATGCTTAGCTCAAAATTGGAAAGTTTAAAATTTTTAAAATGCCAATTGAACATTTGAATCATATTTATATGAAGAATTAGAAGAAAACACTTCACTCATTAGTGAAGATATGTAATTCCACTAAGAAGTCTTGTGAAAATGTTCTTGCTTTTGATTAGTACCACTTCATGAATTATAATTTAGAAGCTTCTTTTCTTTTTTTTTCCAATGTCACATAATATATATAGGTTGTTGTCAGTATGTCACTGTGATTATCGGTGTGTAATTTATAATTTGTACCTATTTATAATTACAACCGAATAATTTAAAGTTAGAAACTAAATTAGTTTGGCTTCTGGTTTCTTAAGTTTCAGATTTGAAAATTTCTAATTTAAAATTTGCTTTCTCTAACTAGTGACATGGTATAGTAAGGACTCGAAAGTTCTGGTTTGGTTGCAATTCCATAATTCATAGAGTTGGGGGAGATTTAGCAAAAGAGTGTCTTTTTGGCTACCATCAGGGATGAGAATGAGGCCATGCAAATGGAGTTCCATGTTCTTCTAATTCCCTCCTTAACTAACACAGCTTCTATTTCATATGTAAATACCTACTAAGGTTTTAGCAACCCAACATATATTTATTTAGGATCTACTATATATGTGAAACACTCTGAACTACCTCCTGCTAAAAAATTCAAAAATGAAGACAGAGTTATTAAGTTTTTTCTTGTTGTTTTCAGTCTAGTTGAAAGATAAGACAAGTGTAACTATGCAGGGCCCATTGTCAAACATGACATTATTTTACAGTATTCTGGAAATTTGAAAGAGCTTTCGTTCAGTTAGAGGGGATCAGGGCAAAGTTTGTAGACTAGGTTGGTTAGAAAATAGAATTGAAGCAGGTAGTGATTTGGTTTGTAAATGAGTGAAGGAAACTTTCCAAGTAGAGTGAAGGTTGAGAATTAAGTATTGGGAAACAGTGGTCTCACGGACATAGAATATGGTTCAAATGTAAGTACAGTGAGAGAACTGTATTGAAGGCTGGTAGAGTTTATATGCACACGCGGTAGACTATGAGAAGTCATGGACAGGTTGGTATAAAAAAAATTAGGTTTTTTTTTTTTGAAGTTGAAGGGGCAGTGATCTGAACAGACTGGTGCTTCAGAAAGATTAATATGACATTGTGGGCAATGGAGTTTGTTGAGGGCGGAAACAGTATATTTTATTTGTGAAGATAGTTTTTCTATACTTTGTTAGTAGCTAACTCATGATTTCGATCTTTCGTTTTATTTTATGAAATTAAAGAGCGAACAGAAGAATCGAATGTATCCATTGATATTATCATCTCAGGGAAATCAACCGTCTCAGACAAAGAAAGAAAAGATATGGCTGCTAATCAGAAGGAAGTTTATGTTGTAGTAACACCACTTAAATCTAAAAAGGTGATAGAGCAAAAATGCAGGAAGTATAATGTGTCCTCTGATACCATTAAAGCAGTAACAGATTTTGTAGTGCCAAATAATCAAAAAGAAAATGAATCAGACTTAAATGAAACTACACATCTAATCAATACTCCCAGAAAGACATTAAAAAATGCATTTGAGTGTGATGTGGGTCATAAAAGTGAAAATAAGGAAGATTGCATTGAACGTGATATACTCACTGTCAACCAGAAAATAAAAATACCTAGTTCTAAAAAGAAACCAAAAGTCACCTCTGACTTTAAGAAAAATACAAGGTTATCAAAATTGAAGAAAATTGAAAATCAAGTAACTATGTCATTTTGCAAGCATCAGTCCTCAAATATGTCTGCTGACAAGAGTGAAACAGAAAAGAAAATTAGAACAAAAGCTAGGAATGCTAAGAAAACCACAGCAACAAATACCCAGGAAACAGTAGTTCAACCAAAAAGAAGCAGGAGGAACACCACGGGAAAAATCCCATTTATTTCTGAATCTGAAACTGAGGAAAGTGAAACTGAACTTCATATTAAAAAAAAGAAAGCTGGATGTTCAGCTAAAAAAAGTTGTCAGAAATCTGATATTGGGAATGAATTTCCAATTCCTGACAAAATGGGATCTGATAAGACAAAGAGGGATTCCTTAGAATGTTTACCTGGTTTAATTCAGGATGAAGAATGGAATGAGAAGGAATTACAAAAGCTTCATTGGTAAGTAGTTAGATTTGATTCTGAAATGTCTACAATGGCCACAAAATAAGACATAAACAACTCCAATGAGGGACTGATTAAATGATTTCTAATAATTAAAATGGAATGTGTCATCTAAAAAACACATAGAGAGAAATTACAGTTTATACGGAAAAATGGAGGGAAAATATAGCTGCCAACTAGATGCTACTTTGTGGCCATCTATACAGTAAAGATATGAGGAAAATAAAAGTGAGCTGCTTTTCTTTTCAAATACACTCCCTACCCCCACCCATCCGTCTACCAAAGAAAGTTAACTATGTGAGGGGATGGATGTGTTAATTAGCTTGATCGTGGTGATCATTTCACAATGTATATGTATATCATGATCTTCTGTAGACTTTAAATATATATAATTTTACTTGTCAATTATACCTCAGTAAAGCTGGGAAATATATTTCAACACAAATGCTGCTCTCTCATAGCTTCACATTTTAAGAAATATTTTATAATTAACCATTATAAAACCTTCAAACTTACAGATTATTTAGTAGTCCCCACCCCCATTTATGGAGGAGAAAATAGTCTCAGAAATTAGGTGATTTTTCTAAGGTTTCATAGTTAGTGCTGCTGATAGAACTGGATTTGGCTACATAGACTTGACAAGCAGTATCAGTAGTCTAGTATTAGATGCCAGAGCATAGTTGAGCAATAGAGAATGAATGGGAGAATGAAGACAATTTACGTGGATAACACAAGAAATTTGGCAGTAGTGGGAAATAGAAAGTATAGGTAATAGAAGAAGATGTATGTTTGGTTGTTTGCTTAAACAAATTAAGATCACTCATGCCCGAGTATGGTGGTTTGCTGATGGAAATGATGTAGTAGAAAGAAAGGAAGATATGACTGATAAAAGAAAGAAGGATAACATAGGAACATACCACCTTCAGTGTTCCACTCCCTGTGTACTCCTGAACCTTACAACATTTAGAATTCATTTTCAAATTTGCCTTGAAATGCTCTTTGTAAGGTGTCTTCTGCCACTATGCTCTTCCTTTTTCACTTGCCTTCAAGCAGAGAGGGTAATATTCATTCTTATTTTCCAATGTTTTTGGTTTGGCTTTCTTCTCAGTGATCTTTTCCTTCCATTGTCTGCTGGAAATCGCTACATAAGTTTTGCCTACATCTCTAAATATATCAAAAGCCAAACTTATTTCCCTTGCCCTGTACACTTTGCCTGAAATTCCTATTTCTGAAAATGTAATTTTTTTTTTTGGTACGTGCCCCAAGTGGGAACCGAACCCGGGACTCTCTGGTCTACAGGCCGATGTTCCAACCGCTGAGCCAAACTGGCCAGGGCTGAAAATGTAATTCTTTAAGTCAACTAAGTTTAAACTCTATCATTGATTTTTTTTTTTTTTCTCCCCTTTCTGATCTTCCTTTTTCCTTTTTTTTTTGTTTCTTTTTTTTTTCTGTTTCTTTTTTTATCTTTATTGTTGAATGTATTACAGTTGTTCCTTATTTTTCCCCATTGACACCCTCCTCTCCACTCCCACCTCCCTCCTGCCTTTTCCCACACTGTTGTCTGTGTCCATTGTTTATGCATATAAGTTCTTTGGTTTATTTCTTCCCACCCCCCAACCCCCTTCTCTTTGAGGTTTCTCAGTCTAGCAACCAATTTGTTCTTCTTAATCCCTTGACCTTTTTCACCCATTCCCCCAAACCCCCTCCCATCTAGCAACCAACAAAATGTTCTCTGTATCTATGAAAATGTTTCTGTTCTGCCTGTTCATTTTGTTTGTAGATTCTATTGCCGATAGATATGTATTCGTTGCCATTTTGTTTGTTCATATATTTTATCTTTTTCTTCAAAAAGACCCTTCAACATTTCATATAATAACGGTTTGGTGGTGATGAACTCCTTTAACTTTTTCTTGTCTGGGAAAGTCTTTATATGGCCATCGATTCAAAATGACAGCTTTGCAGGATAGAGTAATCTTGGTTGTAAAGTTTTGCTTCTCATCACTCTAAATATTTCTTGCCACTCTCTTCTGGCCTGCAAGATTTCTTTTGAGAAATCAGCTGACAGTCTTATGGGAACTCCCTTGTAAGTGACTAACTGCTTTTCTCTTGCTGCTTTTAAGATTCTCTCTTTGTCTTGAACCTATTGCATTTTGATGATGATGTGTCTTGGTGTGGGCCTCGTGGCATTCATCTTGTTTGGGACTCTGTGCTTCCTGGACTTGTATGTCTGTTTCCTTCACCAAGTTAGGGAAGTTTTCTGACATTATTGTTTCAAATAGGTTTTCAACTTCTTGTGCTCTCTCTTCTCCTTCTGGCACCCCCAAGATGCGAATGTTGGCATGCTTGAAGTTGTCCCAGAGACTCCTTACACTATCCTCATTGTTTTGGATTCTGTTTTCTTTTTGCTGTTCTGATTGGGTGTTTTCTTATATTCCAAATCAATGGTTTGCTTCTTGGCTTTACCTACTCTACTATTGAATCTGTGTAAATTATTTATTTCAGTTAGTGCCTCCTTCATTTCTGGCTGATCTTTTTTAATGCTCTTGAGGCCCTCACTAAGTTTATTGAGCATCCTTATAAGCAGTATTTTGAACTCAGCATCTGTTAGGTTGCTTATCTCCATTTCACTTAGTTCTTTTCCTGGAGTTTTGTTCTGTTCTTTCATTTGGGGCATGTTTCTTTGTCTCCTCATTTTGGCTGCCACTCTGTGTTTGTTTCTACTTAACGAGAGGTATGGGGCTCACTGAGACCAAATGCTGCTTGCTTGAAAGAATTTAGGAAAACCTGAAGCAGGATCCATGCCAGACCAATCCTATGGTTAAGCAACTGGCAACAGCTTGGGTGGGCCTGAAAGTTGGGCGGGGCGGGACCTCAGGGAGTCACCAGGGCGGGGCCACCAGTGTGAGCCAGGATGCTGGAGTCCCAGATATGGCAGCTGTCTGCCGCCTCAGGGAAGGGCTCACCAGAGGAACAAAGGCCTCTGACAGCACATTGTCCTGGAGAAGGCTGCCTCTCCAGCCCTTGCTCCAATGCCAAACAGCTCAGTTCTTCCCTGTATGTCTCTGGCGCCCCTCGAGCTGCCTCCCGTCCAAGCTTGGAGCAAGTCCGAGTAAGTCTGTGCGCGGGCCCTTTAAGGAGCTGCCTGGGCTCCAGCTACCTCAGCCTCCCTGAGCCTCAGTTCCCGCTGGTTTTTCCAGCCAGAGGTTATGGGGACTTCTCTTCCTGGCACTGGAACCCTGAGCTGGGCACCTGGTATGGGACAGGGATCCCTCAGACCTCAGGGAGGACCTTCCCAGCCGAGGTGTCCTCCTGATTTTTTATCCGCCACCTCCGCCCGTCCTACCAGTCTCGGCTGCTGCTTTAATTCCGTAGTTGTAGGACTTCCATTCAGCTTGGTTTCAAGTGGTTTTGAATGATGGTTGTACTGTAGTTTAGTTGTAATTTTGATGTGGTTGTGGGAGGACGCGATACCACGTTTACCTACACCGCCATCCTGACCGGCAGTCTGATCTTCCTTTTTTCTTATTCCCATTCTGTTAACTTTTTTAAAAAAATTATTTTCCAGGGAGGTATAGATCTTTTCACAGGGTAATTCCATCTGCACCCCTTTTCTTGAGACTACTCTTTTTTCAGATTGTTAATGCCTTTACCCTGAACTATGGAAGTAGCCTTATATTTGAACTTTGTTCTTTTTGTCTATGTAATCTGTTTTATACATCTCTAGATTAGTCTTAATGTATAAGTTGTGGTTCTGACATCAAAAACCTTCATTGCATTCTTATTAATCTTCAGATTATTTAGAGCTTCTTCTGCCTTGCACTGACAGCATACAATATATTGACCTCAGTTATTCTTTCAGCTGTATCCCTCAGCTTTTCCTTATAATAAAGGTTCTCAGCCTTGGCTGTACATTTAGATCATCTAAGGAGATTTTTTTGATCTTTGAACTCCAGGGATTCCCCTTCCCAGTGAGAGGGAGTAAACACACTCCACTCTGCTGCTTCTACTGTGCAGCTATAAAACCAAGACTGCATGCTGCAGCTTTTTGCTGACCCAGGAAGGTAATAGTAGCAGGTCCATTGGGGAAGACTAAACTTTAAGTGATACCAAACTGGAAGTGAATTTCCAGTTTTTCCTGTGGTACTACCCAAACTAAACTCAAGGCTACCTAACATCTGGAAGTGAGCTCTGGAGTACAACAGAGGTAGGGGAAGCCCTCCAGTTCTGGCTTGAGAAGCAGGAAAGGGGGCTAATGCTCAGAAACAGTAGAGAAAATGCCCAGTTCTCTTTTTCTCCGGTCTCTTATACCCCAGTTCAATGTAGTCCTGCAGAGATGAAAATCACAGCATCTGGGGCCCACACATACCTAAAACTCTGAAAGTGGGGAATCTTCCTCTCCAATACGAGAAGTAGAGGTTTAAAGAGGGTGAGGCAAATCATTTTGTGCTTTTCTCTCTGCTTGGCACTGGAAAAAGAGATGCAGTTGTAAGAAGTGTGCAGCAAAGCTAGATTAACTAAAGGCCCCAGCTTTTTGCCAGACAACCAAAAACAGGAACCCTGAGGAACCCAAAATTGCAGAGGGAGGAGCTAACTAAAGCTGTTTATGAACTTTTGGGCTTATCCCTGAGAAAGCTAGAGTGGCTATACTAATACCTGTGAAAGATTTCAGTAAGAAGAAAATTATGAATGATAAACAAGTACTTTACAAAATGATAAAGTGTCAATTCACCAGGAAGATGTAACAATCCTACGTGTGTTTGCACCTAAGAACAAAACTTCAAAATACGTGAATCAAAATCTGACAAAGGAAAGGACAGAACTAAAAAGATAAGTAAATTTACAATTATAGTGGGAGATGTCAGTGCTCTTCTTTTGGTAATGGATAGAACTAGTAAATAGGAAATTGTCACGGATATGAAAGAACTGAACAATACCATCAACCACCTATTTAACTATTTAATATTTATGAAACAAGCCACCCAATGTGGGGGGCTAATTCGAAGGGCAGGTAGAGCGTCAAGGTAGAACATCATGTTTACTAGGTCATAAAACAGATCTTAAGTTTAAAATAACTGATGTCATACAAAGGTGGTTCTCTGACCATAATTGAATTAAACAACAAACCAATTAAAAATAACGAAATTTTCCAAGTGGTTGAAAATTTAGCCCATTGCAAAAGTCCAAGGGTCAAAGAGGAATTTTCAAGGGAACATACTCTGAACTAAACAAAAACGAAAATATATCAAAATTTGCAGTGTACGCCCGGAAATTTATAATGATGTGTGTTTTTGTGTTTTTATTTATAATTTATCTTTATTGTTTAAAGTATTACTGATGCCCTCCATTGTCCCCCTCCACCCCACTCCTGCCCACCCCGCCCCACAACCCAGGCTATTTTTTAAGACTTTTTAGTTGATTTTTAGAGAGAGAAAAAAGAAACATTGATTGGCTGCCTCCTGCATGCCCTAATGGGGGTCGAGCTGGCAACCTTTTAGTACACGATGCCCAACCAACTGAGCCACACTGGCCAGGACTAGGGTGGTTTTACTGAGCTTATCTCCTGATTTCTGTGGTGCTTTCTGCATAAATTAGTTGTGGTGTATTATTGATGAATGGACTACTAGTAGTAAAATGGAAGAACTATTGATACTTGTAACAACTTGAATTAATTTCAGAGGCATTATGCTAAGTGAAAAAAAGATCAAAAGGTTACATGCTATATGCTTCCATTTATTGTATATAAAATCCTGGAAAAGACAAAGAAAACAGATCAAGGACTGGCAGTTGTTATAGTGAATGACAACAAAAGGGTAGGTGGCACTAGGGACTTTTTTCAGAGCTCCAACTTGCAGCCATTCCTTTGAAATTTACCATACTATAAACATGATCTATTTTTCATGTCTTAATTATATGTCGTTTCCTTATCTTCATTTCTTTGCAAATATAGTTGCCTCATTTTCACCTTATATTTTTATCCATCAAATTTAATCTCAAGTCACCTCCTTGTAACCTTTCCTTGTCATCTTCTATTTCAGTCACCCACTCAGATATAATGTAAAGTATTGCCACCCCAGACCTACTAAATTGAAATCTGAAGGGGTACAGTCTATGAACCTTCGCTTATTTGCTTGCTTGTGTTTTTGCTATAAGATCCTCATGTGATTTTTTTTTTTTTTTTAGAGAGAGAGAGAAACTGATCAGCTGCCTTCTACACTGCCCTAACCAGGGATCGCACCTGTCTCCTTTTGGTGTATGGGGTGACACTCTAACCAGTTGAGCTACACCGGCCAGGGCACTCCTCAAATGATTCATAGTTGCAGCCCACTGCTTTGTATGCCACATCATGCTTATAACCTAGTAGGATAGACAGATATTTGGCAAATAATCACTGTAAGAAATTTATGAGAATGTGAATCAGAGAAATCTGACTTGGCTGATACTTGAACTAAGATCTAAAGGATAACCCTAGCCGGTTTGGTTTAGCGGTTAGAGCGTCGGCCCGTAGACCAGAGTCCCGGGATCGATTCCCACTAAGGGCACATACCTCGGTTGCAGTTTGTCCCCGGCCCCGGTTGGGGTCATGTGCGTGGCAGCCACTCAATGTGTCTCTCTCACATCGATGTCTCTCTCTCTTCCTCCCTCTCTCTTTCCCTCTGTATCTGAAGATAAACACAGAAGTGTCCTCGGGTGAGGATTAAAAAAAAAAGATCTAAAGGATAAACAAGGATTATTTAAGCCAAACATTTATGACAAGTACATTTTAAATAGAATTTAAAATAGAAATTTGTAAAAGTAGAAAGGAAAAACATAGTTAGAAATATTGAAAGAAGGTCAATTACTAGAATACAGAAAGTGAGGGAAGAACAGTACAGGATGAGACTGGAGAGTCAGGCAAGGAACATGGAAGGTGGTCTTAAGTATTTTGGTTTTTATGTTAAAAATGAAGTGAGTTTTAAGTAGGACGAGTGGCATGATTAAATTTGCCTTTTAAAGTTATCTGGAGGAGACATGTTAATGAAAGACTAATCTCTTATTACATGTATTAAGTATTTTTATTATGACAAAAGAACCCTTATAGGCAGTTCTAGACTTAAAAATTATCTTATGCACACAAATAGGGGGACTTGAGCTCCCAAATCTTAGTGATTGATTATTCAAAAGAGTAGATCATTCATTAACTGTGTTTAATACCCACAAGTATTCTCCTTTTATGCGTGGAGTGAATGGTATTCTGTTCACAAGAGCTGATTTCTTAAATTTTCAGGAATCCTACAAATTAACTCATTAAAAAATAAATTTATTACAAGTGATAATACTCTAAACTCACCACTTCCTAATTAGTTTAGTACATTTTATTATTTATACTCTTCAGGTTCTTTACAACTATTATACCTGTATGGTGGAAATTCTGTATAATTGTGTGCCATGCACATTTCTTTCTTCTCATACAGCGATATGTTGGTAGCCTGAAGTCAGCCATATTAGGGCTATTCACAATATGGAAATTTGTAAAGAAGGACTTCTTAACCCCAGAGAGATGGTTGTTAAAAAATTTATCAGTACAACACTGCATAGGTTAATTGATGAGTTAAATAGATTTTTACTGGCCAAACTGTCAGCCCTAACCACAATATATCAAATCTGTTCAAGAGGTGGGGTAGTGCAATAAAGGTGTACTGGGTTCTACATAAGAATTATAAATGAACTTTTAAGAATTATATGAACTATAAGAATTATAAATGAACATACTTTTAGAATGTAACTTATTTGTTAGAGAACTACCTTATATTGTCTTAGGTGTTTTTTTTCTATTTCAGTTCCCTTAAGTATTGTTATCTAAAATACTATGTTCTGTAAACTATAATGCTATAATGAAAACAAGCATGACACTTTTTAAGAGTTTGTAACCTAGAATATATATGAACTAAGAGCTCATCTTCCAGTATATTTAGCACCAGTAATATTTGAGCAGCAGTATAGAAAAGTTACTTGTGCTAGAGTTCCCCAAAAGATCAAATCATTGATTAGTTGGACTTAAGGAAGAAATGTCTTAAGACTGGGGATGAGCCTGGCCAGTGTGGCTCAGTGGTTGAGCGTCGACCCATGCACCAAGAGGTCCCTAGTTCGATTCTTGGCCAAGGTTGTGGGCCAAATCCCCAGTGGGGGGCATGAAGGAGGTGGCCAATCAATGTTCTTATCGATGTTTCTATCTCTCTCTCTAAAATAAAGAAAAAAAAATTTTTAAGACTGGAAATTATTTTTCAGATTAAATAGATTAAATAAAATACTACACCTAGTATAGATATGTTAAATTACGTCTTCATATTTTACCACTAGAATAAGTTATTGAGTATAGGGAGTAGTATCTTCCAAATGATAGTTTTCTAGAATGATTTTGGTATAATTCCTTTAGCTCAGTAAAAGATTTAGTAATATGCCTTCAGGTTACTTTTCTTTATTTGGTTTTCTTATTCTTTAACTGGTTTTGGCTTTCCATAGTGCTTTCTCATCTCTTCCCAAGCACAAACCTGGTTTCTGGTCAGATGTAGCTATGGCTGTAGGTTCTCGATCTGCTCAAGAATGCCAGAGGAAATACATGGAAGATGTCCAAGGAAATGGATCCCAGAAACTTGTCACTAAGAAAAATCCAGTTTATCCCAAAGGCCAAAAAAATGGTAACCTTTGTAGTAAATAATTTTTACCTAGTTCTCAGTATCAATTTCTAATCACTCACTAGATATATTTTATATTTATCTATATGTGTTTTATTTTAGCTATTTTACAGTTTTAAAGGTAGAAAGAACTCCAAAGATTATCTGTTTACTTTTGAAATCTTAGTTAATTCCATCAATATTAGACTTAGCAGCCTTGTGCTTTGAGTTTGTTCTAGGAAATCTGCCGTTGGATCCAGAAATTTCAGTATCTGGATTATTGTTCTAAGGGTCTAATTTAATTTCAGGCCCCTAGCAATTAATAAGAAAATTCAGAATAAATTTAGTTTTCATGGCCCCCAGGAGTACACACTTCTGCCCAAGGTTTATGCCAGAGAAGTCCTATTCTACACTTTGGAGAATATCCAGTATCCCTGTCCTAATTAAATGTGGCTTATATTTTCACAAAATCAACAAATTAGGCATCAGTAAGAGGAGTGTGGGAGGTAACCTTTCTCACAAGATAAAGGCTTCTTCAACTGTACTCTGCCTAATATTACATGTATTTTCTACATGAGTATCTTGTGGGCTAATCATTTTGCACAGATAGATCCCAGTGTAGAAAGGATTACTTGTTATAGAGAAAACTTATATTAATAACAGAAACTGAATTTACTTAATATGAATATACAATTCAGATTTTACAAAGTTTGTTAACTTTAGAACAGTTATTCTAAATGACTAAATTCTTACCAAAATGTTTTGCTGACGCTTAAGGCAACAGAGGTGGTACAGATAAGGAGCAAACTATTAAGATAACTGCGAAAATGGGAACTCTTAAAAGGAAGCAGCAGATGAGGGATTTTCTGGAACAGTTGCCAAAAGATGACCATGATGATTTTTTTAGCACAACACCTTTGCAGAAACAAAGAGTACTGGTAAGAGTCTTGAATGCATGAAATCATTATTTTCTTCATGTTAATTTTTATATCTCTTATTTGTATATATGGTTACTGTTCATCACTGATATTTAGGCCAAGGATTGATAATCTCCACACATGTGACTCAAGTCTAGTATAGGAAGCAGTCTGCCAGTACATGCCATTCTCATCATTGTCCAGAATCTATCCTTTAGTGGGGTTCAAAGATAATATTTGTAGAACCAAATAGAAAATCCAGAAATAGGCCAAATGTATACATTTAAATTTTTATATGCAATAAGGCAAATTCTTTTTTAAAAACTGATAAGATTATTACCTAATGCATAGTAAATTACCTACTGTGTAATAAAACAATGACAGCACAAGACTGACAGAATTGAAGGTAAAAATTTTTGTAGTGTGAAAAATCACATAACTAAAAATCTTCATGATTAGGATAAAATATTTGCAGCAAATAAAGCCAATAATATTTATGATGTAAAGAACTCATTTATGTTACTGGAATATAAAAAGGGTCAAGATCACAGAAAAATGGGTAAGAAAATTTCAAAAGGCTGAATGAACTGGTCATTTTACTTGTGATCAGAGGAAAACAAAGTAAATTATATGTGCGTATACTTTCTAAATTACAGAATCATTTAAAAAAATAAGATATCCACTAACAAAAAGAGATAGAGATATTGATAGAGTCATATTACTAGCAGATACAGAGTTGAGTTATAACCTTTTAGAAAGCACAGCAACATGAGAGCCATAAAGATTAATTCTACACATGGGAGTTTATCCTAAAAAATGGAACAGAAGCCAAAAATCTTCAAGATATTCATTGCAGGTTTATCTTTTACAGCAAAACAACAACAACAACAACAAAAACAATCAATCCATATATCCACTAAGAATGTACTTCATAAACATAGTAAAATACTGTATAACTATTAAGTGCAAATTTGAAACTATCTCTGTAACCTAAATATAAATGTTAAGAATATTAAGATTAAAGTAATGCGAAGATAGATGGATCTAGACAGCTGGACTATTAAGTATAAAATCTGAGAGCTTTTAGTGAGCTAGAATTAAGGGTACTTTGCATTCTACCCATTTTTTAAATATTATTAAATCATCTCCAAATTTTAAAGGCTATACAATGCTTTAAAATAATTTAGTAATATCATTATCTAGGCCCCCTTTTGCCTACACAGGTTATAAAGGGAGGTATTTTTAGGGAGCCATCTGAGGCTCTTACTATGTTCTCGGCACAACTGTGGTCCTTTAAGGGTTGTACCCTTTATATTATTCCACCATCATTTCAGGTCCTCTGTATATTTTGGCTATATGCAGTAGTCTCAACATTTTAAAGCCAAAGATAATAAAATAGAAAGAAAGAAAGCAATAAAGTAGTTCATTTTCTGTGGCAAAAGTCTGCTTTCTCTAAGGTTTTAATATAAAGGTAAGTAAAATCTTAAGGATTAAATTATTTATTGGACATAACACACAAAAATTTAATACTGCTTGAGTTCATATTAAGTACCAGCATAATAGTAAATGAATTACAGTTTCTTCTGTTTACACAGAGGTCACCAAACTATGTCCCATGGGCCAAATCTAGCATACTACCTTTTTTTTGTAAGCCAAATTTTTTTTGATCACGGATGTGACCAGTGTTTACATGTTGGCTGTGGCTGCTTCCAAGCTACAACAGCAGTCGCATAGTTGGAACAGAGAATGTATGGACCACAAAGCCAAAATACTTACTATCTGATGCTTTACAGAAAACATTTGCTGTCTGACTAGTGTGGCTCGGTGGATTGAGTGTCGTTCCATGGACTGAGAGGTCCAGGTTCGATTACCCATCAGGGTACATGCCCGGGTTTCGGGCTTCATCCCCAGTAGGGAGTGTGCAAAAGGCAGCTGATTGATGTTTCTCTCCCACACATTGATATCTCTTTCTCTACCTTCCTCTCTTTCTCTTAAAAAAAAAAAAAAGTCAATAAAAACATTTTTGGAAAGAAAAAAAAACATTTACTGAGCCCCTGGTCTATGCAACTTGTAGAAACAGATGTCATTGTCTCTATTTTATACAACAGAAACTAATTTTTTTAAAGGACAAGGCTCTGTTCTCTGCCTACTAATATTTTTCATTATCTCAGAAGATTATAAGGCAGAAAAAAACACCCCTCCAAAAAACATTTTGTGATAATTAGGAATTTTATTTTTAGGGGCGCCTGCTGATAATGAATGTTTACTTTCTAGTTGCCAAATTTCCAGTATAATCAAGAAGAGGATGATGTTCTACCAAATATGGACAGAAATCCGACAACTCCATCCTCAGTTATCTTTCCATTGGCAAAAACTCCTGAGTGTCAGCATGTCAGTCCTGGAATGCTAGCCTCTATAAATAGGTAAATATTTATGCATATGATACTGTAATTCTCTGCATCAGCATTTAACACTGCATGAGTTGAAGAGAGTAAATATCAATAGTGAGAAAAGTCATTATTTTATCTAGGGGGGAAAAGGAGAAACATCTGTAACAAAAATTGGGTCATTATTTTTTAAAAATCAAGAATAGTTCCTATGAACCCAAGGAATGGACAGTTTCAGCCAGCCAGGGGTGTTGTTCAGTAATGTTGGGACACAGCTCACACTTACATCAGGATAAATTCCAACTGGATCAAAGTTTTACATGTAAAATATTAAACTATAAAATATAACTAAAGTAACCTTGGAGAATTATTTTATAAACTTAGATTGGTGAAGGTCTTCTAATTATGATGCAAGTCCCAGAAGCCACTAACAAAAAGAATGTAGTCATCCATATAAAAAAATGGTTCATCTGGTACCAACCAACCATAAACCATCAAAAGACAAACAAAAAACAGTTGTTGGAGAGGATGTATAAAAATGGAACCTTCATACACTGCTGGTGAGAATATAAATCAGTATAGCTATTATGGAAAACAGTTTGGAGGTTCCTCAGAAAGTTAAGAATAGAGCTACTGCATGACCCAGCAAACCCTCTTCATTTTATCTACCCCCCAAATTGAAAAATATTTATTTGTCAATATACAGGTACTGCTATATTCACTATAGCATTATTCATGGTAGCCAGGACATGGACATAACCCAGGGGTCCTTTGATGCATGCTTGGATAAAGAAGATGTGGTATATATATATACAATGGAATAGTATTCAGTCATAAGAAAAGATGAAATCCTGCCATTTGTGTTAACATGGATTGATCTTGAGTATCCTACTCAGCAAAATAAATCAGAAAAGGACAAGAATCATGATTTCAATCATGTGGGATATAAAACAGAAAGCAACAGACGAATAAACAAAACAAAAAAACTCAGGGACACAGACAGCAGTATGGCGGTTACCAGAGTGGGTAGTGGGGTCAAATATATGGCGACCAGAGGAGACTAAACTTTGGGAGGTGAGCACACAATACAGTATATAGACAATATATTATAATGACCACTTGAAACCTATATAATCTTATATTAACCCATATCATCCCAATAAGTTTTATTTTTTTTAAAGACAATTTGAAAAAAAGAGTACATGGAACTCATCACAGGAAAAAGGCTAATTTCCCTCCTACAAAAAAGGAAAGCCATTCTCATAAATTATTAGCAAGAAGGTTAATTGGTTCAATCTCTGCAAGCAGCAGTTTGTCAATATATATCAAAGTTATAAATGCACGTGCTCTTTAATCCAGCAGTCCTACTTCTACAATTGTGAATGTTCAATTTATTCCTCGCAGTATTGTTTATTATGGCAAAAGACTGAAAACAGCTCAAATGTCTATCAATAAAGGACTAATCAAATAACTTTTGGTACATTATATAGCTATAGAAAATTAATGAAGTTCTTTATGTACTATTACGATAAATGTCCACAATATAGTAAGTGAAAAAAATTACATTGAATTGTGTTGCCATTATGTATATAGGTGTGATGTATGTGTGTATAGGTTTATGCTTGTACATAATTGCTTTATTTAATTAAATATCTCTGAAAGGATACATAAGAGACTGAAGACATTGATGATCCCTAGGGAGAAGAACTAAGATATCTCGGGAGATGTTGAATTTTGAACTATGTGAATATAGGAACTATCTGAAATATAAATGAAATTAAGAAAAATAGGGGTGGCCTACAGTAAAATGTCACAGAGAAAAGATGGAAAGTGATAAGGAAGCCTCAAAATAGGCTATTACATTTGACAGTTAATCAGGACAATGCTGCTGTAGTAAGAACAACTTCCATGGGGTGTGAGGAGCAGAAGCCAGATGATAATGACTCAAAATATAGTCTTCAGTATTCTCATGAAGCTTGGTGGAATTTTGATTTGCATTTATTTAACAAAAACAATTTTTCCCCTAGCAATCCACAAATTATTTTTTTATTTAGTATTTAGTGCAGATGAAAGTAGATTGAGAGGATCATTTTGGACAAAATTTGTGTTAATCGCTTTGGCCAAATGAACAGCTTTAAAATATTCATTCCTTTGGCCCTTGAATTTCATTAGTGAGTTCTGTCCTGGCCAGTGTGGCTCAGTTGGTTGGAGCATCATCCTGTACACAGATGGGTCTCAGGCTCGATTCCTAGTCGCTGTGTTCCCAGGTCTTAGGTTCTGTCAGTCGGGGCATGTACGGGAAGCAACCTATAATGTTTCTCTCTCTCCCTCCTCTCCTCACTCTCTGAAATCAATTTTTGTTTTAGACAATTTTTTTAAATGTTTTTTATTGATTTTCTTTTTTTTTTTTTAGAGAGAGGAAGGGAGAGGGAGAGAGACAGAAACATCAATGCGAGAGAGAAGCATCAATATAGTTTGCCCCCTGGATGCCCCCGACTGCGCCACACCAGCCAGGCTCTGAAATCAAGTTTTAAAAAAATAACCTCACGTGAGAATTAAAAGTAAAAAAGGTATTTAATCAGTTCTAAGAAAAGAGATTTAGGCAAGTGCATATATACATTGATATGAGCAAAGATGTACATAACAGTGAAATACTGAAAATTTAGAATTGACCTCAATGTCCAATACTAACAAAAGTGAAGAAATAAGGATTTGGCCCTGGCCGTTTGGGCTCAGCTGTTGGAGTGTCGGCCTGCGGACCAGAGTCCCAGGTTCGATTCCGCCAGGGGCATGTATCTCAATTGCAGTTCATCCCTGGCCCCGGCTGGGGTCAACCACTTGATGTGTCTCTCTCACAACAATGTTTCTCTCTCTCTCTCCCTCCATCCCACTCTGTCTGAAGATAAATGTAAAAATATCCCCCCGTGAGGAGTAAAAAAAAGAAAAAGAAATTAGGATTTGTCCATATAATAGAATAATAATATGTAATAATTAAAAATCATGCCTTCAAGAACTTTTAATGACAGAATAATGTTCAATAGGTAAAAGTTTTTAAAAGCTAAGAAATAAAACTACACCCAGTGTGATCCCAATTTATATAACACATATTCATAAGAAAAAGGAAATTTCTTGACCATAAATATCACTAGCTGTTATCTCAAAGTTACAGAATTACTCTGATGTGGGTTGTGGTTATCATTTTTACAATAAAGGAAAAAGTACATTTTTTCTTACAGAGAACATGATGGAGAGATATAGAAACACTGACGAGAGAGAACATCGATTGTTTGCCTCTCGCATGCCCCCCACTGGATTCTTGGCCCACAACCTGGGCATGTACCCTGATCAGGAATCAAACTAGCAACCTCTTGGTGCATGGGTCAGTGCTCAACCACTGAACCACACCAGCTGGGCAAATTATTTCATTTTTTAAAACTCTTATAAAAAAGGGAGTCACCTAGAACTGGTTCAAGTCAAGAGATTGTGAAGGAGGACTAGGAAACTCATTTTTTAAAATAAGAAAAAAGCTCAGCTGGTGTTGCTCAGTGATTGAGCATCGGCACATGCCCAGGTTGTGGCCCAATCCCCAGTGGGGGGCATGCAGGAGGCAACCAGTCAGTGTTCTCTCTCATTAATGTTTCTATCTCTCTTTCCCTCTCCCTTCCTCTCTCTAAAATCAATAAAGAAAAATAAATAAATAATGAAACATTTTTTAGCATTCAGATGTGATCCCTTTGTACAGGACAAGACTCATGTAACACTGATCCTGAACAACTGCCTAGACTTATTCACTTGCTGTGCAACAATATTTGTGGTGCATGATACATCTTTTTTTTCAATCTTTTATTTTTAATTTATTGGAGTGACATTGGTTAATAAGATCATATAGGTTTCAAGTGTAGATTTCTATGCTACATGATCTGTACATTGCATTGTGTGCCCACCTCCCAAATTCAGATCTAACATCACCATAAATGTGGTCCCCTTTACCCTTCCCCAACCTCTTTCCCCCTGGTAATCACCATACTGTTGTCTGTGTCTATGAGTTTCAGTTTTATATTCCACATGAGTGAAATCATATGATTCTTAGCTTTTTCTGACTGACTTATTTTGCTTAGCACGATATTCTCAACATCCATGTTGTCGCAAATGGCTGAATTTCATCTTTTCTTATGGCTGAGTAGTATTTCATAGTATATATGTACCACATCTTTATCCAGTCATCTATCAAAGAACACTTAGGTTGTTTCTGTGTTTTGGCCACCGTGAATAACGCTGCAGTGATAATAGGGGTGCATATATCTTTGCAAGTAAATGTTCTCGAAATTTTCTGGTAGATATCCAGGAGAGGGATTGCTGGGACATATGGTTACTCTATTCTTTATTTTTTTTAGTTCTGCCTCCTCCCTCCACCCCCATTTCTATTCTTAATTTTTTGAGAAACCTCAAAACTGTTTTCCATAGTGGCTGTACCAGTTTACATTTCCACCAGCAGTGAATGAGGGTTTCTTTTCTCTGTAATCACTCCAAGACTTATTACTTGTGTTGTTGAGAATAGACGGTCTAATGGTGTAAGGTGATATCTCATTGTAGTTTCGATTTGCTACTTCCTAATAGCTAGTAAAGTTGAACATCTTTTCTATATCTGTTGGCCATTTGTATGTCTTCTTGGGAGAGGTGTCTGTTCAGGTCTACCCTTTTTTTTTTTCTCCTTTACTGATTTTAGAGAGAGAGGAAGTGAGGAGGGAGAGAAACATTGATGAGAGAGAACATCAACTGGCTGCCTCCTGCATACCCCCCACGGGGGATCAGGCCCACAACCTGAGCATGTGTCCTGACCAGGAATCAAACTGGTGACCTCTTCAATGCTCAACCACTGAGCCACACCGGCCGGACATCTGCCCATTTTTTAATTGGATTGGTTTTTTTGAGGTGGGGGGGGGGTTGCTGAGCTGCTGTTTGCAAATATACTCTCCCCTTCGGTTGGTTGCCTTTTTGTTTTGTTGTTGGTTTCTTTTGCTGTGCAGAAGCTTTTTAGTTTGATATAGTCCGATTCATTTATTTTTGCCTTTGCTTCCCTTGCCTTTAAGGTCAAGTTCATAAAATGTTTTCTATGACCAAAGTCCGTAAGTTTAGTACATGTTTTCTTCTATGTAATTTATTGGCTCAGATCCTATATTTGGGTCTGATCCATTTTGAGTTAATTTTTTGTACATGGGAACAGACTAGCCTAGTTTCATTTTTTGTAATGTGGCTTTCCAGTTTTCCCAGCACCATTGTTGAAGAGGCTTTCTTTTCTACATTGTGTGTTTTTGGCTTCTTTGTCAAAATTTTTTGCCCGTATACATATGGTTTTATTTCTGGGCTCTCAATTCTGTTTCATTGGTCTGTGTCTGCTTTTTTGGGGGCCAATACCATGCTGTTTTCATTATTGTTGAAATCAGGTACTGTGATACCTCTGGCTTCTTTTTTTTCTCAGGATTGCTTTGGCTATTTGGGGTCTTTTGTGGTTCCATACAAATCTGATTTTTTTGTTGTATTTTTTTAAAAATGTCATTAGGTTTTTAATGGGGATTGCATTAAATCTGTATTTTGTTTTGGGTGATATGCAAGATTGTGGTACACATTATATCTTAATACAGTCACACATTTATGAATTTTTACATGTCGTACCATATTTACAGTTGCTCCTAAATAGCCATAAATGAAAAGGATAATCGATCACATACGACCTTGGAGTCAAGAGAAAGAATTAGAATTGGTATTCAGCTGATATTTACTGTAAAAAAAAAAAAGACTAGGAATTGTAGGGGAAAATGAAAACAACCAGTGTTTGGCTTCAATTTTCATCTGCAAATTATGAGTTAAGCCTATTTGCTAAAATGAGAAGAATAAGAGATAAGGTAAAAAGAAATGAAAAACACTTCATAGTTGGTATGGGGAATGTTAGAAAGATGTACCTATGTAGAAATAAAAGGCTGTGTGCTGAACTGAAGACTCAGCACAGTTGTAAGCTATAAATTAATTAAGGGTTTTCCCATCACCATGTGTATCCTTAAAGTATCAACTTTAAGATTCAATCTGGATTTAGGGAAGGAGGTGACCAGGATAAAAGAAGCAAAAGGTATAACAAGGGAATTCAGGAATAAGCAGTCTTAGTGAATTTTGGAAAAGCAGCAGTTGGAAAGAGCAGAAATGGGATAATGAACAATAAGCACAAGACTATAATTTCCTAGAATATTATTTGGTATTTCCATTCCCTTTACATGTTTAAAGCTTTTTGTCCATCTCCCTGGGTACGCCATTTTCTCTTTTTAAATGTTGGAGAAAATGCACTTTTTAAACATTGAAAACATCTTAATTTTGTCAGTTGCTGTTCAATCTGTGGAATAAAATATGGTGGTTAATGTTGACTTTGTAATTATTTTGTATTCAAACAGGAATGATTGTGATAAATATGTTTTTCACATGCAAAAACAACATAAAAATAAAGGTGGCATTGTCTGGGGCAATATCAAGAAAAAAACAGTAAGTATTTCTATTCTCCACACCAGATTTATTCAATGTGTATCTACTGAACAACTATGATATATGGCAAATTGTGGGAGTTTATGATGTTGTGAGGTAAGTACATAAGTGCTATAAGTGCTATAAATGACAGATGGCAAGTGATAGACTAAAGCATTTGAGGAAAGTGAGAATAGTAAAAATTTTCTTTCAAAGAGTCAGGTAGGGTGGGGAAAGTATGTACAGGTCAGGAAAGGACATTTCAGGCAAGGCACAAAAGCATATCTGTTTGGTGATTGAGGAATTTATGATTGTCATAGAAAAGAAACTTTATCAAATTCCATGCAGCTTCAAAACGGTTTTAATTTTTTTTTTCAGATTCATCTACTTAACTTATAGGTCTTAACATGTAGGTGAAGATTTACAATGTATTCACAAAAGAAATTTTAACTTAAAGTTGCCTTAATGGTGATCTACATCCGTTTGATAAGAAATTAAGAGAATCCTGTATCCTCTTGAATTAATTTTTAGTTTGATTTTACTTTGGCTGATTTATATCCAGATAAATGTACAAGCTAACTTGTACATGGAAAGCTGACTTGCCTCAAATTTCCTCAAAGTCAACAGCTAATCTTAGAAAATAATAGTTTATGGAATATACCCTGTAGGTGTATTCCTTCTTACCAAGTAACAGCCACCGCTTCCTCCCTCACCCATGTGGAAATATTTATATTGTACACTTGCCAGAGTAAAATTCCCTCCGAGTCTCTAAAGTAAACATTGGGATTACTTATCACATCCCATCTTTACGGGTGGGCTCCACTTATCCACAGGCAATGATATCTCTGTGGAGCTTGGTTTAAAGTCAGCCTGGAAACTAAATTCTCCAAAAGAAACCCCAGTCCATAACTGAAGATGTAGGCAGAGTCCTTCGTGGTGTTTCTCAGATTCCCCCTTCATTGTCTCGCATTTCTTATGAACATGAAATTTTGGTTTGTTGGACCAGGAATCACCTTAACATAGTAGGGTTGCCTTGACAGAGTTCCTCAAACTTAAATGTGCTTGGGAGTTACCTAGGGATCTTATTGAACCCTAGATTCTGATTCAGTACATTTGAGATTTTTTCTGCATTTCTAACAACCTCCAGGTGATGCCCCTGTTGCTGATCCATGGACCATGATAAGTACTAGCAAGACCCTAGTCCACTGTGCTCTGCAAAATGAGAAAAAGTGCATTGGATATATGCAAAAGGGCCCTTCCTATTAAAAACGTATTTCTCTGTTTTTCTGACATAATCTTAAGTACTGCTGTTTTTCTAAATGGATTATAATTTGAGCCACCAAACTATAGAATCTTTGTGATTTAGCCCCATTTTTTCATAGATTAATACTTTGCCTAATGTGCAAAGATAGAAAGAGCAATGGATTTAGTGTTCAAAATTAGGATGTCCAGTAGACGAATGGATAAAAAAGCTGTGGTACATATACACAATGGAGTACTATGCAGCTCTAAGAAAGAAAGATCTCTTATCCCTTGAGACAGCATGCAGGGACCTGGAAAGTATTATCCTAAGTGAAACAAGCCAAGCAGAGAAGGACAAATATCACACAATCTCACTTATTTGTGGAATATAATGAACATAACAGTCTGAGGAACGGAGTAGTCCCAGAGACATGGAAGTGGGGTACAGACCAACAATCCCCTGAAGGGGGAGGAGGGATAAACTACAGAACTTATATGCATGTATGTATGAACAATGGACATGGACAACAAAGGTGGGGACAGGGTGGGAGGGAGGGGGAAGGGGGAAGGGGGAATCAGTGGGGGGAAAAGGAGAAACATCCGTATCAAAATTTAATTTAAAAAAAACAGCCCTGGCCGGTTTGGCTCAGCGGTTGGAGCGTCCACCTGCGGTCCGGAGAGACCCGGGTTCGGTTCCCACTAAGGGCACGTACCTCGGTTGCAGTTTGTTCCCGGCCCTGGTTGGTCGTGCGGGTGGCAGCCACTCGATGTGTCCCTTCACATCGATGTTTCTCTCTCTCTAACTCTCTCTCCCTCCCGCTCTATCTGAATAAAAAATGGAAAAATGTCCTCGGGTGAGGATAAAAAAAAAAATTAGGATGTCAAGGTTTGACTCCCCGTACCAGCTTTATGGTGAAGCAAGCTGCTTGAGCTTTCTAATCTTTTTATTCATGTATGGTATGACCTGGGGATCATAATGATATTGGTTTATCTCACCAAATGATTTTGAGAGCTAAAAGATGTAATAGTGTTTTGACTCATTTCATAGGAAGAAAAAGTATTTACATCACAGTCTATGAACATGAGTTTGTATCTCAAAGATTTCTTTCAAAAATACTTCCCTAAGCATAGTGCGTATACTGTCATATTTTCTTTTCTATTGTTTTTCATTTTTAAAAAGATAACCAGCTATGGGCAATAGTTTAAAATTACCACTGTAGGCAAGATTTTAAACTACAGAGAATTAAAAGTACTCTGGTTACAGCCCTGGCCAGTTTGGCTCAGCGGTTAGAGCGTCGGCCTGGGGTCCGGAGAGACCCGGGTTCGGTTCCCGCTAAGGGCACATACTTCGGTTGCAGTTTGTCCCCGGCCCTGGTTGGTCGTGCGGGTGGCAGCCACTCGATGTGTCCCTTCACATCGATGTTTCTCTCTCTCTCCCTTCCTCTCTCTCCCTCCCGCTCTATCTGTACAAAAAAATGGAAAAATATCCTCGGGTGAGGATAAAAAAAAAAAAAAAAGTACTCTGGTTACAGTACATGTTCACCTACCTGTCTCTGGAATAAGTACTTAGTAGGTTTTGGCAACGTTCAGAGGCCCACGGCCTATCCTTTAACTGCTGTTGCATTAGTTTGTAATGTGGGAGACAACACTGAATAAGTCATGGTTCTTGCCCCAGATAAATTCATCTTAGAATTAGACATTTCATGAATAATTATAAAGTGATTAAGTGTTGTTATAAGTACTCTGGGGATAAAGCATGCTTAATTTTGTCTAGGTTTGAGGCTGGCTTCACAGGAGATATCATTTTGTTATTAACATGAACTCTTCTTGTAGGTTGAAAATGAGTTTTCAACTCCAACATCAAGAAGAAGAACCCCATTTAACAAAGGTAATACACATATCTTTCTTTTGTAGCTCAGTTCTATTATAGTGTAGTCTCTTTATTAACATGGTACTAAAATTAACTGCTCTCAAGTGGGTAGACCTACCATTTTTATTTCTTATAGTTATTTTCATTGAAATTGAAATTATTTTTAGAAATGTATTAATCTTTTTTTTTATTAAACTCTTAGGAGAAAACTCTAATATTGGAAAACTTTTTACTAATGCTATGGAGTCCTTGGATGAAGAAGAGAAAGATGATTATTTTTCAAGCTCTGATTCTGCATAGTAAAAGTAAAAATATTTCTAGTATTTTTATGAAGAAGCAGACAGTTACTTGTACCTTCATTTCAGAGTTTCTTTTGAAATTGTGGGCTCCTTTTCAAAGGTTTTATGTATTTGTATTCAAAGCTAAAGATTCTTCTAGAGAAGATTGCTGCAACTTACTAAAAATAAAAATTTAAGGAAAGTTGTTTTACTTGCTGTATAGATATTTCTAAAATTGTTTTTGCTGTTAAAGTATATATAATTTCTCATAAGCATCTAAGCCTGTTTAAGAAAATCATGTTCCAAACTGGATTTTTTAAAAGGTTTCAAGAAAATGTTGCTATCCATAAGGGAGGAGATTGGGGAGAATAAAAACTTTAAGTTAGCATTTTTCACCACTTGGTATAATAAACCAGAGTTGATATGATATTTAAATTATATGTTGTTGAAACTATTTTATATACTTTCTTTTCTCCCAATTGTTTTTCTTAAAATTTATGACTGGCATGGCATATCTATTGAACCTGTGTAAATTTTAATTTATTGCTGTTTCAGTATTTTATTTGGTAAAAATCAGAGAACAGATTTTGTTGCATTCTTAAGACTTATTTCATATGCAGACATAGCTTAAATTTGATCTCAGTATTAAAAAGATTGGAATAGACAAACATTCAAGTATCAGGAGTCAAGTTAATGTTGTAGTAAACACTTTTCCTTTCAGATAGCTCTCTTAGGGGGGGAAAAACTTTTAGCTTGTTGTGCCATTATGTTTTAAAATTTGATATAGAATATTCCCCTCTGGTTACAGTACATGTTCACCTACCCATCTCTCCAGTTAGGTTGTTCAAATAAAATTAGTTTGCTTTTACAATATTTGTGTTTTGTTTGTTGTTTTTCCCAGAATTTGTAGTAAAAGATACTTTTTCTTGTATCTTAAGAATTTAGTCAATAACAGTCAGCAGTTATAGAATAGAGGATTTATAGAAATAATGAGATTTAAACAGAATAGTGCAGTTAGATCATTTTTTAAACTATCACGCTTGCTTCTGCCACAAAGACTTGACAGACAGATGTAGGATGGAACAATTGAAGGTTATTTTAGAGTGGTCTAAAAAATAGAGTTGAAGAACTTATGTTGGCAATATTTAGTATAATAACATGCTGCTTTATGTTAATGGTGTTTTAGGAGTTAAACTGCTTAATGGAAACAAAGATACTTTTGAAATACCAGACTCACACAAACCAAAGTGTGACCCCTCCCTCCACTCACCATATTCCCTAGTGGATTTTAAGGGCTCAAAGAAAAATAGTAAGATGGAATGATAATCAATAGGTTTGATATTTAAGTGTACCAATGAGAGTTACTGTAGCTTAAATATGGATTGAGCTCTACACAGCAAGTATAAATAAAAAATTTCTAGCTACGTGCCTCACACCATATTAATTTATGAAATATTATGCTTGAAGGGTAGACATAAAATCTGGGTATGTTAGTGTCTGCATGGGAGGTGCTGCCATGTGGTGGTCAGCCCAGGTCACTGTGAGGTTGTTGAGGAACCGCATGCTTCCCACACACCGGATGTCCCAGCCACAAGCACTGCTGACAGCGTATCAGGAGCAGAAGAGCAAAACAACGAACCAGAAGAAAGACCCCCTTTCTTCCTTCTATTTACAAAACTTAATCAGGCTCACTACTAAGGAGAAATGCTCAAAATGTCCAGTCCATCATAGCAGAGCAAGACACTGAAGGGTAGATTGAACCTGAGAGGTAATGGGTTGATAACTGCTGTTAGCCAGTAACTGAGCTGCTGTTCTCACTGGGTTGGACAATTGTTGAACAACAGAAATGTGAGATCTCAGAAGCACTGAGAATTTATTGTATCCCAAAGAAGCTAAATTCACAATTACAGTAACTTTTTAGCAAAAGAGAACTGTATTTAGTTTCTGTGATCTGGTTCTAGATGTGCTTAAAGTCACTTGTTTCTGGGCCTCACTTTTATCATCTGATAAGAAAGGAAAGAGAAAAGCAGTTTGAATTAGATAAGTTCTGAAGTCCCTGCCAAGTCTAAGGTAAGAAAAGCACTCTTCTGTGAGGGTTCATAAACCCAATAATGGAACAAGAATAGAAGGCAATCCAAAATAAAGGGCTGTTAAGTGGGGCGGAAGTCTGACTAGAAGGAATGGCCTCAGCTGTTGCAGATGAAAACATGGAGCCATCTCAAAATGAATAGCCTCACAAACACAATAATGGTCACAATGGAAGTTCACTTCTTTGCATATGATACTTCAACAGCAACAAAAAATGTAGGTTAAAGTTTATACATCTGACTACTTGATTGGGTCACCTCTGGTAAGATGAACATTAACACTTTCTACTTTCCTAGTTACTGGGGCATTTATCTCAATAATACACCCACATGTTAGCCAGTTTGTATGTACATTCAGGAAGTTAAAAATAGCCTAAATTATAGGAAAAATTGTTTATGACCATTAAGTTGGCAGCAGTCAGATGCATCAACCTATTACACTAACATGACGATAGTAGAAAAACCTTTGGAAAAATTCCAAAATACATTTCAAATTCTAGTTCTTCCTTCTTTTTTTTTTTTTATCCTCATCCGAGGACATTTTTCCATTTTTTGTACAGATAGAGTGGGAGGGAGAGAGAGGGGGAAACATCGATGTGAAAGGGACACATCGAGTGGCTGCCACCCTCACGACCAACCAGGGCCGGGGACAAACCGCAACCGAGATACATGCCCTTAGCGGGAACCGAACCCGGGTCTCTCCGGACCACAGGCGGACGCTCTAACCGCTGAGCCAAACTGGCCAGGGCTAGTTCTTCTTTCTTAATAGCATCTTCAATAACATATTATTCAAGACAAATACAGTTTCCTAGTCCAATTAATTAAATGATTATTGAACATAAGATTTTTAAAAATATATAATCTATATAAATAAAAGTATATACAATATAAAATAAGATGGAAATGTTCTCTTATTTACATATTTTAAACTGATAATCACAAACCACAATGATCAATGAAATGCATTTAGTGTTGTGAGAGTTCTTTGATAACTGCACCTTGAGGTCTGATCATGCATCAGATTCCAGTCTACCTTCGATAAGACCATTCGGTAACATGTGCACATCAAATACATAGTGAATATATCTATAAATCTCCTCAGCCTTTTGATGAGTTACTTGTGCATACATGGAGATTTCTTGAGATGAGCTGAAAAATATATTAGACCAAGAAAAACATTATATGGCTGCTCTGTCTGGAGTAGCCCCCCCGTCTCACAGCTTTACTAAGAAACTCAACTTTCACTTTAAACTTTTTTTTTTAATTCTCACCCGAGGACATTTTTTTTCCATTTTTTGTGCAGAGAGAGAGAAACATCGACATGAAAGGGACACATCGAGTGGCTGCCACCCATACGGCCCAACTAGGGCCGGGGATAAACTGCAAGCAAGGTACGTGCCCTTAGCAGGAACCGGACCCGGGTCTCTCTGGACCGCAGGCCGACGCTCTAACCGCTGAGCCAAACCGGCCAGGGCTCACTTTAAACTCTTAAAAAAAAATTTATTACACTAGAACTTTTGACTTAAGTTTATTATCTTGCTTAAAGAACACCAAAAAGCCCTGGCTGGTTTGGCTCGGACATCAGCACTGGACCAGAGAGACGACAGGTTCAATTCTCAGTCAAGGGCATGAACCTCAGTTGTGTGTTTGATCCCCCAGTCGAGATCATGCGGGAGGCAACCAACTGATGTGACTCTCTCATGTCGATGTTTTTCTCTCTCCCTCCCTTCCACTCCATCTAAAAATCAATGGAGCCCTAGTCGGTTTGGCTCAGCCATTAGACCGTGGCACTCGGACCAGAGTCCTCGGTTCGATTCCCGCTATGGGCACGTGCCTTGGTTGCGGTTCATCCCCAGCCCCTGTTGGGGTCATGTGGGTGGCAACCACTCGATACATCTCTCTCACATAGATGTTTTTCTCTCTCTCTTCCCCTCTCTCTCCCACCCACTCTAGCTGAAGATAAATACAAACATGTCCTCGAGTCAGGATAAAATAATAAATAAAAATCAATAGAAAAATATCAAAATATCCTCAGGTGAGGATTAACAATAAAAAAAAAACACACACACAAAAGCTTATTCCCTATATTTAAAATCATATGCCCTGGCCGGTTTGGCTCAGCAGTTAGAGTGTCGGCCCGCGGACCAGAAAGTCCCGGGTTCAATTCCCGCTAAGGGCACGTACCTTGGTTGCAATTTGTCCCCGGCCCTGGTTGGATCATGCGGGTGGCAGCCACTCGATATGTCCCTTTCACATCAATGTTTCTCTCTCTCCCTTCCTCCCTCTCTCCCTCCCACTCTATCTGAAAGATAAATGCAAAAAAAGTGTCCTCAGGTGAGGATGAAATCTTATATAACAATAATTTCAACCTCATAGATGGGCCTTTAGTTCAGTTAACCAATTTTCTAAAATCTTCCTTTTCAAGCAATGTAATAATAAAAATTGGCACAATGTTCAACTTGAACTGAACATCCCAGAAGTGTTAGAATGCAACATCCAGTGTAAAGGCTGTCTCATTCCCTTTAGAGCTCTAAGCTCAAAGATAGTACCTGTCTTTCCCCCCATTGATGTTCTCAGCTTCATGCATTGACTGCTACATATTGGCAAGCAAAAAGTCTCTACTGAATGAAATACTCTAACAGACTAGCCTATACCTTTTAAAAAATACATTAAAATTTCTGTGAAATGCTTCCCAGAATCATTTAAAAGTAACCATTTAAAAATATTAAAATAGCCTGGTCAGTGTGGCTCAGTAGTTGAGCGTCGACCCAGGCACCAAGAGATCACCAGTTCGATTCCTGGTCAGGGCACATGCCCAGGTTGTGGGCCTGATCCCCAGTGGGGGGCATGCAGGAGGCGGCCAGTCGATGTTCTCTCTTATCGATGTTTCTCTCCCTCTCCCTCTCTCTAAAACCCAATAAAGAAAAAAAAATTTTTTTTAATATTAAAGCAGACATACCTGTTAGTCATCTTTTTCACAGATGAAAACTGGTGACACATATTTAATGCAGTTATGTAACTTATATTGGGAATACTGAGATAAAATTGAAGTGCTTCACACTTGTTACTATTCACTGTTGGAACCTGAATACCAACATTCTTTCTTTGTTCCACTAAAGACAGTTCCTTTAGCAAATATGCAGTTTCTTCTTGGCAGGAACTGAAAAGAATTCGAATTCCAGCACCTATCAGGGCAGTCAGCAAGTTGTCATAGCTCTTTGTTCTCTTAAACATCCTGGATGTGTCTCCTAAATATGAAAATGCAAACATTAGTAACTTACATTAACTAGAATGATTAATACTATATATTATTAAAATCCCAAGATCACCATTTAAAAAGCTAATGAGAAACCCTACAGATCAAGATTTCAAGTGATTGTCAAGTATCTGAGATAAAATATGGAAACCTGCCCAGCCAGTGTGGCTCACTGGATTGAGCGTGAACCTCATGGAGTGAAAGATCTGGTTCAATTACTGTCAGGGCACAAGCCCGGGTTGTGTGCTCAATTCCCAGGAGGGGCATGCGGGAGGCAGCTGGTCCACGTTTCTCTCTCACATCGATGTTTCTCTCTCTCTCTCCCTTCCTCTCTCTATATGGTATCAATTTAAAAAAATGGAAACCTTTTATGAGTGTCTTGAATTGGAATCAACAATGGAAGGTTCTTATAAAATTCTTTATAATGCTAGCACTGATGAAGAGTTAAATACTGGTTTAACTGATATAAAATTATCTTATGTATTTATTCCAAGAGTAACTCAATACTCTGCATACCCATTAATGTTATCTTTAACTCTTACCTATTAATTTACTTCCCTACTTTTCCCATTTATTTTCTTTCCATACTTTATCTATATTCTTTTTTTGGCATTCTTCATATGCCAAAGAAAAGATACTTTCCACAACTTTTAATATATTATTTTCCTTTTATTCCTTTATAAAGGATATGGTGGTAAAGATGAAATTCTATCATTTTAGCACTGAGAGGACCCAAGGGAATACTGAAAGGTAGTGACTCATCCAAGATCACATGGTTCACTATTGACCGAATGGTGATTCAAAGGGGACTCCCCATAGAAATTCTCCAAAAGACACTCCAATCCTGTACTTCCAAATGCATCCTAGGCATCTATTTCAGTGACCCATTAACTCAATTTTAATGTGTTCAAAATTGAACACCCCTTGTCCCTCAAACCTACTGCTTCCATTTATAATATCAATAAATAGCACCACTCACTACCTAACTGTCCAGTAACCAAGAAATTGCTCAGTTTAAGAGTAATTCCACCAACTCCTGCTAATCCTGCTTCCTAAACCTCCTGAATCCTTCTTCCCCACCACTGCCTTATTTAAAGCCCCAATTCTTACTGGGGCTCCTGAAAAAAGACTTATGATTGGTTCACTTGCCTTCAATTCATCACCCTTCAATTCTCATAAGCTGCATTTAAACAGAATGACTATTGAAAAACATGTAAATACTGTATGAAATGACATTCATGAGTCAGGTATGATAAGAACTTCCCCCATCCTGACAACAGAATAATGAACTAATTAATTAACAGTCAGGTTTCTTACAAACAAAAACATTTAAAAATACAAACCTGTTTTTTCTCTGTCCTTCTCCACAATCACACATATTCTTTCAAACATGTTCTGTAGGTTCTGGATCTGGTCAATGAACTTGTTTTTACTAACACTGTTTAAGAGCTCAGACTGATACCTCCTTTCCACCACCATGCGGTGACTCACAATGTAATCACCACCATTAAGAGGACAAACCTCCACCTGAAAGCCATGAACTGCTCTTAGGGAAGAAATCACTTCTGGACCAGAAGTGATTTCACAACTATCTACAAGAATACGAGTTCCCTGGCCTTGCGGCAGTCTCGGAGGAGCATGTGTGCCAGCCAAACATGGTCTTGAATCAGAACTGGAAGCTGTCGAAGTGCTAGAATTTCCCAGAGCACCACCCTGAAAAAGGAGAAAACATCAACCACAATCAGGTTAAACAGATAATAGCGCCATAAATCTGAAGTTGATTTTCTTTACTGATACTTTTTTTTCTTCCTTCAACATGACCAAAGTGAGGACCAAGCCACCACCTCACACCTAGCAGATGGCTACAATTTAAAAAAGGGTGTCTGTGTGTGTGTGGGGGGGGGGTATAAGTGTTGAGGAGAATAAAAAAACTGGTACATTGTTGGTGGGAATGTAAAATAGTATAGCCACTATGGGGAACAATTTGGCAATTCCTCCAAAAATTAAACACAAAATTACCATATGACTCAGTAATCCCACTCCTAGGTGAAATCACTTTCCAAAAGTAGTGAAAACAGATTCATATACTTGTATACCAATGTTTATTAATTTTGGAAAATTCTCAGCCACTGCCTGTTCAAATCTCTCTCTTATCCTGTTTTCTCTTCTTAATTCCCATTACATGTATCTTAGACTTTGGACGCTCCGTTTGTTTTTTCACTCTGTGTGTTCCAGATTGGGTAATTTCTGTTGTCCTTGCTTTAAATTTGTTGGTCCTTTCCATAGCTGTATTGAGTCTACTGATGGGCCCATTGGTATTCTTATTTTTTTTATCCTCACCCGAGGTCATTTTTCCATTTTTTGTTCAGATAGAGTAGAAGGGAGAGAGAGAAACATTGATGTGAAAGGGACACATCGAGTAGTCACCACCCGCACGACCCAACCAGGGCCGGGGACAAACTGCAACCGAGGTACATGCCCTTAGCGGGAATCGAACCCAGGTCTCTCCGGACCGCAGGCCAACACTCTAACCACTGAGCAAAACTGGCCAGGGCCCCATTGGTATTCTTCATCTCACTTACCACGCTTTCCATTTCTAGCACTTCCATTTGATGGTTCTTTATATTTTCCACTTCTCAGTGATATTCCCTCTCCATGCATTTTTGTTTAACTTTTCCACTACAACCTTTAACATATAAATCCTGGCTATATTAAATTCCGTCTGATTATGATAGGTCATACAGGAGTCTAGTTCTTAAGAAGGTGGCTTTTTTCGCCCCAACAGGTTTTGCTCAGCATTTAGAGCATCAGCCTGCAGACCACAGAGGCCCTAGTTCAGTTTCCGCTAAGGGCACGTCAGTTCAGTTTGTCCCCGGCCTTGGCTAGGGTCGTATGGATGGCAGCCAGTCGATGTGTGTGTCTCACATCAATGTTTCTCTCTCTTCCTCCTGCTCTATCTGAAGATAAATGCAAAAATGTCCTCGGGCGAGGATAAAAAAAAAAAATGAACGTGTTTTTTTTCATGCACTTTGTAACTTTCGATTGAAAGCAAAACATCTTGTGTAGGACAGCAGTAACTGAGGCAAACAGTATGTATGCCTAGAAACAGGTACGCCTTTCTTTTGCTAAGCCTTAGTGTGTGGGGTGGAATAAATCTAGTAAAAAATGGAGGTGGGTTTGGGTTTTCTTGCTATGGTTACTGTAGGTACAACCAGAGGCTTTAAACTTGGTAGTGTTACTTTGTATTAAGGGTGGGAGCTGGGTTGCCAGATAATTGTTCTAAATGTTCTCTCAGCTTTAGGTCTTCTCTGTGAGCCTGAGCCTCAGAAAGCTTCTCTTCCCATAGCGGTTCAGTCAGTAGACGGCTTTTACTTGTTACTTAGTACTTGCTAGCCTGACTGGAGGGAGCACTAGGAGGATCATGTTTTGTTGGGGGGAGGTGGGGAGGGTATGGGGGTCTTTTCTACTGTCCTAGTTCAGCCTGTCTTGGGCAGGGTAGGACTTGTGTCTCAGTCTCCGAGGTGGGACCTTCTCAGTGCTCTTGCCTGCCTCCTAGGGAGTGGAGATCTTTAATGTTCTAGGCCCAAGGTGTTTTCCTGACCTGTTCTCTGGTGTAGAGAATTTTTTTGTTGTGCCCTTCCTCTATCTGCAAAGGGTCTTCACCTAAGCCCTAAGGGCTATAGGGTTTGCTGTTCTAGCCCTAGGGGCTTAAAGCATTTTGTTCCACAGGGGAAATAGGGGAGAAGGAACCAGATGAGGTTTGGTGCCTTTTCCATGGTAACTGTGGACCACTCCCCCAAAGCCTACAGCAGGAAAATGTTTTTCTCTGATTCTCAGTCTTTCCTTTGAACACCTGATGAGTCTGTGAAGAACAGCCCATGAATGGTTGGTTACAAATCCCTCTTCTTTCTGCAACTCCCAGGGATTCGAAACTCTCAGGCTAGTCCATTGCCTTTTGCAATTCATTCAAGTTTTTGCTGAATTCTTTTTACCAGATTGTACTGTGCCCAGTGACTCCCAATTCAGCAAGGCTCTCAGTGAAAGCACTTATTTGTCTCTCCTTAGATATCAGACTAATTGGTTGTCCTGCAACCTACCTCAGCTCCATAAAAATAAAATAAACTTATGATTTTGTAGATTATCTGGATTTTTGTTGTCGTTAAACATAAGGAAACAAAGCTCTTTCCAGCTTCCTACATTCTAATCTAAAGGTGAAAGTCCTAATCACTTAGAAATAATCTTTAAAATATATTCAATATTCAATTCATTCATTCATTCATTCACTCACTCATTCATTCATTCATTCATTCATTCATTTTATTTTATTTTTATCCTCACCCAAGGACATTTTTGCATTTATTTTCAGATAGAGCCGGAGGGAAGGAGGGAGGAAGAGAGAGAAACATTGATGTGAGAGAGACACATTGACTGACTGTCATCCACACGACCCCAACTGGGGCCGGGGACAAACTACAATTGAGGTACGTGCCCTTAGCGGGAACTGAACCTGGGACTCTCTGGTCTGTGGGCCAACGCTCTAACTGCAGAGCCAAATTGGCCAGGGCTTCATTATTCAATTTAAAACATAAAAAAAGAATAAATGTAATGAAGGAAGAAATGGCCACTAAAAACAAACAAAAAATACCAGAAATATATTCTTATCTTGGAGTAGAAAATGGTTTTCTAAACATGATACTGAAGTCAGAAACTATAAAGAAAAAAATTGGGACTGTATAAAAAAAAGTTACCTCTCCCTATGGCAAAAACAACTACAAACAAAAAAAAGGTAAATGACAGACAAGGAATGCAGTTTGCAATATACATGACAAAGTATATGTAAAATTTTTCATATATAATGGTTTTTGACAGATGTCTATGTTCTGTCTTCTCAAATTCTTTCCCTTTCTAATTTCAAGTGAAAAGAATCATACTGTATGGAATTGTAGTATTAGATATAGCAATAAAATTTAAAACACATTTCTGTGAAAATCTATTTATCTTTTTCACAATCCTCAAAGTATTACTAGCCTATATCTATTTTCCAATTAGAGCACGCCAAAGCAGACATGCAGATAGTGCTCACCAGGCTTCAAAGTACTGTTCATTTATTACCTACCTTGACCCTTGGGGTTACTATCTTTATACTACAGCAGAGGAAACTGAGGCTCAGAGAAATGAAGTACTTTCTTGATCTCCAATCTGTTATAAGAGTTACTTAATCTAGTTAACTGTATCCTAATTATACCTTCAAAAAATAACTTTGTGCAATAAAAGCCTGGGGACAATTTAAAACCGGTCAATTTGGCCCTGGCCGGTTTGCTCAGTGGTTAGAGCATCGGCCCACAGACCAGAGTCGTGGGTTTGATTCCGGTGAAGGGCACGTACCTCAGTTGGGATTCGTCCCTGGCCCTGGTTCGGGTCGTGCGGGAGGCAGCCACTCAATGTGCCCCTTTCACATCGATGTTTCTCTCTCTCTCTCTCTCTCCCTCCCACTCTATCTGAACAAAAATGGAGAAAAGTCCTCACGCGAGAATAAAAAATTAAATAAATAAATAAATAAATAATAGAACTGGCCGATTTAATGCCTGGCCAGTGTGGCTCAGTAGATTGAGCATCGTCCCATGGACTGAGAGGTCCTGGTTCAATTCCCAGTCAGGACACATGCCCAGGTTGCAGGCTTGATCCCCAGCTGGGGGAGTGCAGGAGGCAGCTGATGGGTGTTTCTCTCACATCAATGTTCCTCTCTCTCCTTAGAAAGTCAATAAAAACATTTTTTAAACAAAACTGGCCAATTTGAGAGCCATTGTTGGACACTGGAGCATACTATAAGGGAGAGTGGACTGAAACACCTGGTAAAAGAGAAATAGAGGTCTAGATCTAGCTCTCAGTCCTAAACGACAATCAAGAAAATAAATCAATATTTTCAGTTAAGGGATTCCTCTTACTATAACTTTAATCCCTATTTTAGTAAAACTACTTAACTATAAACTCAAAAAAACTAAAAATGTTTTTAGATTATTTAAGCAATAGCAAGACAGGGAGAAGCTGGAAACTGGACTCCTCGGCCATTCTAGAAGGAAGGAAATTAGGTGGTGCCCTAAACTCCTCTTCCCAATCCAGAGATGAGAGTCACACACCTAAATCCTTCAGTGGGGGAAAGAAAAGTAAATTTGGGTGGAAGCCCAGGGGTGGGGGGGCCTAGTTCTGAGCATGTAATTTCTGTTAATTTTACCTTACAGAAACCTCATTTTCCTACAGCCTTTCCATAAAATCAGCTAGTTTCCTTACAGAGCATTGTTAAGAAAACTAGTAACATATTTTAAAAATCACAACCTAAACACTCATATATGAATGATTCATAAAATTTGGTGGGTTTTCTTTTTTTTTATCCTCACCGAGGACATTTTTCCATTTTTTGTTCAGATAGAGTGGGAGGGAGGGAGAGAGGTGGGGGGGGAGAAACATCGACGTGAAAGGGACACATCGAGTGGCTGCCACCCACACGACCCAACCAGGGCTGCGGACAAACTGCAACCGAGGTACGTGCCCTTAGCGGGAACCAAACCCAGGTCTCTCTGGACCGCAGGCCGATGCTCTAACCGCTGAGCCAAACCGGCCAGGGCTGGTAGGTTTTCTTATTTGAAGAAATTCAACATTAGCTAATTTTTCTTTGACCTAGTTATTTCACACAAAACACACAAGAAAGAAGCAAAACAAAATAGAAACACCTTTTGGTAAACATAGGAAGGCTTTTTCCTCTACTTTGATCCATACCTTCAACTGAACTGGAAATTTTCTACAGTCTTTCTGTGAATCAACAGCAGTGAACAATGGTGAGACAGATCCACCTTCATTATGGCTCTGAGGTTTGGCGTCTGAGACATCAGAAACCACAGTCTTTAAATTAAGTGGTGTCTGTTGTCTTTGCTTTGGCAATTGATTAACAATTGGTTTAGAGTGGTCCTTGGAATGCAAATAAGACCCAGAATGCGCTAAGTTCAAACAGTGGTCCTGTTGTTCGCTGTTTTTAACAGTTCTTGGGTTAACCACAATATTGGATCCTCTTGTATCATTTACATTGTTTTCCTCCTCACTTGAATCATCCAGTAAAATAATTCTGGATAATTTCTTTTTTGAACGTGGACAGTTCTGTCTCATCTTCATTTGTTTTAGCTTTAATGCACGTCGGGTTTTATATTTTTTACGCCCACTTGCAAAGCAATCTTCAGTCATTAAATTAAAATCAACACACACTTCTTCTTGACTTGATTGGCTTTTGCAAGACTCCTCTTCATCAACACAAAAACTGTCTTCTAAATAGGTTTCGTCTTGCTCAGGAATCTACAGTAAAAATACAAATAAGAAATTACCAATTTCTTTCATAAAATCAGCATGTAGTTCATGTATTTGAGATCTTTATCAGTATCTTTTTCACATTATGAATTTAGTCATTTGTTCAACTAGCATGTTCTGAGTATGTCCTTTATGGAAGAAAGTGGGGACTTTGGGGATGAAAAATATGATTCAGTCTAGTACAGGTAACCAGAAAAATAAACAGTAATTTATAAGGAATGTGATACATTGCTCATTAGAGTGCTATATAATAAACACAGTGGAAGTACGGAAATGTGAATGAGCATATTACCAAGCTGAACATGGCAATTTATAAACAAATAAGACTAATATAAAAATGTTATTCATAAATAAAAAATAATCTATACTTTTTAGAATTAACATTTTTATGAAAAATATTTTTCAAAAGAAATACCACAACATATTAGAATGAAAAATCTAACTAGTAGTCCTGGCTGATGTGGCTCAGTTGGTTGAGCATTACACCATGCATCAAAAGGTTGTTGGTTCGATTCCCAGTCTGGGCACATGCTCAGGTTGTGGGTTCAACCCCTGGTCAGGGTGGTGCAGGAGAAACCAATCGATGTTTCTCTTTCTCTCTCTCTTCCTCTCCCTTCCTCTGTTTAAAAAATAAAATGTATTTTAGCCCTGGCCAGTTTGGCTACGTGGTTAGAGCATCAGCCTGTGGATCAAAGGGTCCTGGGTTCAATTCCCAGTCAAGGGCATGTACCTGGGTTGCAGGTTTGAGCCCCAGGCCTGCTTGGGGTTGTGTGGGAGGCAACCAGTCAATGTGTCTCTCTCATGTCGATGTTTCTGCCTCTCTCCCCCTCTCTTCCACTCTGTTTAAAAACCAGTGGAGGGGCAGGACAGGGAGAAGAGAAGGAGAAACATTTGTAACAAAAATATATTAATTAGTAAGAAATAAATAAATAAAAACCAATTGAAAAATATCCTTGGGTGAAGATTAACAAAAAACAAACATATTTTGAAAAATTTTACTAGTAGAACATGAAGTTCTTATTCACTTCCTTTAAACATTCTCCTAATTCGAAAATAATTTAATGGTACATTCTAATTAACTAAAATTAAAGAAAGAATAATTTGATCAAAATTAGGACTAAAGGGATTTTCAGAATTCATTTAGTCCACCTTCCTGACTCGGGGCAGAAATTATCCCAATTAGCACTGATAGTCTAGTTTTAGAAACAAAATGGAGGTTTCATTAATAGGAACATATTTCAACATCACCTTCAGGAAATTCTCTACTATATTTCTGGAGTTTATACCTGTGAGAAAATGTTTATGTTGTTATGTTTCTTGTGGACCAATTTGTACCGACTGCTCATCAATGGACTGCGCAAGGATTTCATGTAAATAGCTCTCATTTCAGAATCTGTATAAAGATAATAAGAATTTCAAATAGCAAAATTATTTGAATGAAAACTAGAAAAGTATTTAACTTTGACCTATTCCAAACTCACAATTCTAACCCTGTAGAATTCTTTTACACAAACATATTTAATATATAAAAAGATGTCTAAAAACAATTATTTAAAATGAAAAGTCAGAAGTTTTGCCTTTGAAACCAGACCATCCAGTTGGATGATCACAGACAATTTATTTAAGTGCTCCACCTTTTCAAGAAAAATAAATGTATAAAAAGCCAAATGTACCTGATTTATAGAAAGTATTCAGTAAAACACAAGAAATCCAGCCCCTCCCCCCAAAAACCTTCAAAAACATCAAAAGCCATAGATAATAGTATGTATGTTTCATTATTTTCAGTCAAGCAAAAACTGAAAAACATAGGGGTTTTTATCTATGACTATATTTTAAAGGTTATAATCAGAAAGCAACTTTATTTTTGTTTCCCATACATTTTGGGGTGATTCAACTAATTGACATTCATTATTTTGAGAAATAACTGCTAATTTGATGACTATAAGATGTATAAATTTTTCTTTGAGTAATATTTCACTTAGCTAGCTTCAACTATTAGATATCCTCCTGACTCATGCTAAATCCCTACACACTTAGTGAGACCCTTACTTCCCATTTACTGTTTAGGAGGCCTCAAAGTCAAGGAGCTTTCAGATTTTTTTTTTATATCCTCACCCGAGGACATTTTTCCATTTTTGTTCAGATAGAGTGGGAGGGAGAGAGAGGAAGAGAGAGAGAGAGAGAAACATCGACGTGAAAGGGACACATTGAGTGGCTGCCACCCACACAACCAACCAGGGCCGGGGACAAACTGCAACCGAGGTACATGCCCTTAGCGGGAACCGAATCCGGGTCTCTGGACAGCAGGCTAACGCTCTAACCGCTGAGCCAAACCAGCCAGGGCCAGATTTTTTTTTTTTAAGTTATAATGTATATACAGTAAAATTCATCCTCTTTAGGGCACAGTTCTAAGTCTTGACAAATGCATTATTATGGCAACCACTAATCTATTTACTGTCCCTATAGTTTTACATTTTCCAGAATATTGTATAAGTCAAAGTATATAGTATGTAACCTTTTGACTCTGGCCTTTTCCACTAAGCATAAGCCATGTGAGGTTCATAGTCCTCTCGTTTTTAAAAGTTATAGCAAAGAGTTCTTAAGAAATGAAATATGAAAAAAAGATGTGAATTTTGAGGCTCACAAAAAACTTTGAAATCCTACACATTTCAAACATACTGTGTCTAAAATGGAGTTTCATATCTATTCTTCATCCCACCGGCAGCCTTCAGATAGCAAGAACGAATCCCTTCCTGTTCCTCATCCATTGACTCCTCTTTCCTCTCTGATCCATCAGAAAACCTGTCAGCTGTGCATATCCAAAATCCAATCTCTGTCACTCTCTCATTGCCACCACCTTGGTAGAAATCACTATTACTCCTTGATTAGATTATTACAATAGCCTCCTAAATGGTCTCTTCTTCCACTTTTGCTCCCCAATAGGCCATCCTCACCTCAGAAACTAGAGTGATACTACCACAATAAGTCAAATCACGAGCTGGCTGCTCATCCCCTCTGATCCCACTTTCTACTACTCCCCCTCTTCGTCATTCAATTCTAGGACAATGCCTTCCTTGAACATACCAGGCACATTCCTGCCTCAAGATCTTTATACTGGTTGTTGTCTATGCATCAACATTCTCCAACCAGATTATACTGTAAACCTGCAACAGCCACGTCTGTTAATAAGTATTAAGGGCATAATACTAAGAAAACCTTAATCTGTAAGTCATATCAGTATCAACAACATAGCACTGAAAACTTTGTCTTTGAGATCCTTTTTCTTTAAAGGCATGGACCACGGTGGCCGGGTAGTTCGGTCGGTAGAGCACTGCCCTGATATGCCAAGGTTATGTGTTCGATCCCTGGTCAGGGCACATACAAAAAACAACCAATGAATGCATAAATGAGTGGAACAACAAATCAATGTTTTTCTCTCTTTCTCTCTAAAATCAATTTTTAAAAGTGATTAAAAAAATAAATAAAATGAAGTCATGGACCTTGGGAAACTTTGCTGTCTTATATCATATCAGAGATTGCAAGAGCAGAATAAATGGCAAGATCTGTAAAAGATCAAAACACTGAAAAGCCCAACAGAATGTTTCCTATTTCTATTATAGCCAATCCGCATCATTTTCTCTTAATGTAGTAAGTATAAGACCTGCCCCAGCATTGTTTGGAGAGAGTACTAAAAGCAGATCTCCCGTTCTCAGCAAATTTAATAAATTTAGCTTTGTGTCTCAGCTGGTTTTCACAATACACATTGTTAAACACTTCATCCCTTCTGGAGTGTGATGAATGCCCCCTTCTCAATGAGACCTACCCCTCAATACCTTACATAAAATTACAGCTTGTCCATTATTAATCCCCCTAACCCCTGCCACTCCAAATCCTCATCTTACTTAGTGTTTTCATTTCTCTATAAATTTTTCATGTTATAATATACTAATTTAGTTATTATGTATATTGTTTGTCCTCTTCCACTCAAATGTTAAGGGCACAGATTTCTGTCCATTTTGTTCCCTGATATAGCTTTGTCAAGAACCTTACATAGTACCAGGCACATAGTAGGCACTAAATACTTGTTAAATAAACATTTGACACTGGGTCACCCAGGTTGTTCTGGAGAGAAATAATCAAATGAGCAAAAGCCTATAAACAACCACGTCTAAAATAAAGCAAATATTAGAGAATTTTAATGAAAATGGCTAAATATTTCACATGTACCAAATTTAATTCCTTTTCCAGTCAAAGTTCTTTGCAAAGTAAGTAAAATATTTAACTATAACCACTGAAAATTAAAAGAAAAAGAAGCATCATTATATCATTTACCATTTATAGCCTGTGAAAGTTGGGTCTCATCATTTAAGAAGTCAAGTAATGAGGAATCTTTTTCATTTTCTGACTCATCATTTTCATCTGATGAAACATATTCTGCATCTTCTTGGGAAAGTTCTGCTTGATCATCTAAAAATTTCCTAGCTACAAGCTAAGACAAATTAGAAAACAAGACAATACTGATGAGAAAATCATTTATTTTCCTTAAATAATTGGAGATAGTTCTGAAAAATGGATTTCATGTCAATGCTTTTTAAGACCAAAATATAAAAATAGAAAACTGCAATAAGACTTGATAAGTAGCATATGTATTTAAATTTCTTCTGAAAATTCTTATAAGTAAAATAAGTACATGTCAACATGTCAGCTTGCTGAATGTTTTTCTTTGTTTTTAAATAAGCATAAAGCTTCCCGAGTCTTCCAGCTATTTTAATTTTTGCAGAAAGTACTACACCACAAAAGGACTGATCAACCCTGGCTAGTGTGCTCAGTGGTTAGAGCATCGGCCTGTGCACCAAATGGTCATGGGTTCGATTTCTAGTCAAAGGCATGTATCTGGGTTGTAGGTGCAATACCCAGCCCCAGCCAGGGTTGTGCAAGAGGCAACCGATTAATGTGTCTCTCTCACGTCAATGTTTCTCTCTCTCTCTTTCAAACATCAATAACTAAAATAAAATTAAAAAACAAATACTCTAAAACTCAGATTTCTGTCTCATATTTTCTTCAGTTTGAATCTTAAATTCTCAATACAGTAGTTTCTCCATTTAGTTATTAAAAATAACACAACACTGCAAGATAGTTTCAAACCACAAAAAGAAACAAAAATATCACACCTTGAGATTTTAATTCCAATTAAAAGAGTAAAATTAGGGTAAAATTATTTCAGAACTTTGGAATTACTTTTCTATAAAGAAATTATAGAGAAAAATCTACTTCTATGTAAAATCTAATGTCCTTTAAATACATATATAGTATATATACATCTATATAAATAACAAACTAAAAAGAGTTTACCTTCAGGTGACTCTGTTTCTTTTGGACTTTGATGCTTCTTTTGGAATTCCTGTTACAACCCTTGAAGTCTTCTAGTTGTGGGTGTTGTTCAAGAAAATCCTCACTCTCATCACTAGATGATAATTCTAACTATAATAATTCAACAAAATTCATGCATAAGAAAATATATTTGGATTATTGTGTGTTGATTTCCTAATCTCCAGGGTTGTTGCTTTGATTTTATTTTATCTTTTCAAGTTGACCTAACATTTTCTTGTTGGGAAAAAAAAAATGCTCTCACAACTCAGAGCTCTGTAACAAATACATAATACTTAAGAATTGATAATAAGTACTAAAATACTAAATTAGGTAATATATGTAATACCAGTATAATATTCATTCAGCATCACATCAGCTAAATTAATTACATAATTTAGCATTACATCAAATGCATTTGATGAAACCTTGTATTTCTAACTTAACTGTTTCCTTTAGAAGATCCTGAAAGGCTTCACAAAATATAATTAAGTCTGTAAATATAGGTATCAGAATCAGTCCAAACGAACAGGAGTCTTTTCAAACCAAGAAACTAATATAAGAAAAGCATATTATGACTAGGAGGCCTATTGTATCTTTTACAGAATAATATAAAACCAATCAAAAGAATCAAAAGAAGTTTATCAATAAAATTTCAATTGATAGGAATTTTAGTTTAAAATGGACTGATCATTGCCTGGCCGGTGTGGCTCAGTGACTGAGCATCAACCCATACACCAAGAGGTTGCCAGTTCAATTCCTGGTCAGGAATGTGGGCCTGACCAGGTTGTGGGCCCAATCCCCAGTTAGGGGGATGCAGGAGGTGGCCAATCAATGTTCTCTCTCATCAATGTTTTTATCTCTCTCCCCCTCTCCCATCCTCTCTCTCTAAAATCAAAAAGGGAAAAAAAAATTTTAATGGGCTGATCATGTTATCAATATTTTAATTCATTTCTGATAAGTCAATCAGACATTCTAATTAAGGTAGCAAATTAAAGTGACTTTTCTTGTTTTATATGAGTATACAAAGATAATATGAACTGATTGCATTTTTATTAATTTTGCACAAATTATCCTCGATTTTATTAGAGAATTAAAATACACCAGATTTCCTAATCTCAAAATTTAGTTATCAGCTATAAGCTGATGACAAATGAGTATCATTCACTGTAAGACCTGCCTCCTACCCAATCTTCATATCCACAGTCATCAATGCCTGCCAGACCATGACACTTCACCATCAAACAGAAACCTCAAACTCAAACATGTTCAACACTGAACTTAGCTCTTTCTTGTCTTCTCTAGGTTTGTGACACATTTGCCAAAGAGCCCAAGACAAAAACCAGACTCATAATGGACTCCTTCCTTTCTTCCTTTCAAACCCACTCAGTAAGCAAATGAAAAAATAAGGCCTTCCAAAAACGAACCCAGATTTTTCTCCAATTTTACTTCCTAGCATTCTTTGTAGTTACAATCTAATTAATAAAGAGGTGTTGTTTCCCCAGTGTGTGTCATCCTGTCATCCTTTAAGCTGTTCACTCTGTTAACAACACCTTCCCTTCTCCCTTCTCTTGCCTAAGGCCACATATGCTTTAAGACTTAATAAGGTTTTAACTTCAAGAACTCCCAAGGTCTAGACTAAGGGGTTATCTTTTCTTATCACCCAACTCAAAAGATTCTATTGAAATTATTCATTTATTTATCTTTCTCTCCTAATAGACTGTAAGTGACTGAAGGCAGTTCCAGGATATATTTGTTACAGTATCTTCAGCATCTTACACAGTAGATACACAGTGGGTATTTAATGAACATCTGCTGAATTGCTGATGTGTACTGACAAAAGGAGGGATAGTTTTGAAAACAAGTATAAAATTAAAATAGAAATGCCAATCACATAGAATTTGCTATTTTTCTGTTAACTATACACCTGTAAGATAAAATATACCTACACTCACCTATACACATATTTTTATAATATTTATTCCAAAAGAATTTGAATTACTATACATTACTATATATTATCTATACATTATCTGTTTATGTACTTACTTTCTTTGGAGGAACCCTGCGTTTTTTTACAGCATGAAGCGGAGAATCAACTTCACTACATTTCTGATCCTAGATATAATAGATAAAGAAAAAGGCAAAAAAATAAAAAGATGTAAGGAGAAAGAAAAAGCCTTTATATGATCACATTTATTGTGATTACTGAATGACTCACCTTGGGGGAGTCCAAAACATTTCCTTTTTTTTTTTTACTCTTTCTTCGGAAAATCTCATCACCTTCACTTTCATTGCTTGTTAATTGTTCATCTATAAAATGTATTTAAAAATAATGAATCTGGTCAATAGATTTAAGTTTATCCTACTACAATTACCTGTTTTATTGATGATACCATAAAAACTGTTTCTGTCGATCTCAACACTTATTCTCAAAAAAGACACGTTTTCAGAAGTTTCATCAAAAACTCAGCATGAAAAGAGACAGAAAAATAAAACAGTGCCAGTGAGAAAATTAACAGATGATAACTTTTGCTAATAAACATATATTCAACTCAGGTTCAATTTTACAAATTAACTAAAAAGAGGCCAGAAGAGTGTAAAACATAATTCTATTAGTCACTGGTTCTAGAATTCATCCCTAAAAACCTATGATAGGCTTCCTGCCCTCTGTGTCTTACTCTCTTTCTAGCTGAACGAGTTAAAGCGTGAAAATGCAGGCTGTAAAACAATATATATAAAGACCTTTACATACATATGTATGTAGTATATATATGGACATATACATATGTTTTGGTGCACAGCATGAAATTAAACACTGGTAAGATATTCATGTTACATGTTAACTAAAACAACACATCTGGGGGAATAAAAAGATTGCTAAAAACAAAACTCTCCTGTATGAAATACGATGTTTCAAATATTCAGGTACTTAAGCAAAGCTTTAAGTCTGCCCTTTCATAAAATTTTGATTGAAGACACTTCTTTGTGCCTTTATGAAACCTTCTATAAGAGCGTTATCATCATTCTTTGATACATCTCCCCTTCAAGAGTTGAATCAGAATTCCTCTCGCCTTAAGTGTCAGGGAGAGTTAATTACTTGCTTCTAACAAAAGAATATAATGGAAATGAAGGTGTGTTACTTCAGAGTCTAGGTCGTAAGAGTCACTGCAGCCTCATCCTTGCTCTGTCTATATATCACTCACTCTGGAGAAATCTAGATGCTATAATGCAAAGATACAAGAAGAAACCCCGCCCTGGCTGGTTTGGCTCAGCCCCCAGTCCAAAGAGTCGAGGATTCAATTCTAGTCAAGGGCACCTACCTCAACTGCAGCTCAGTCCCCAGCCATGGTTGGGGTCATGCGGGAGGCAACCAATCAATGTCTCTCACATCAATGTTTCTCTCTCTCTCCCTTCCTCCCTCCCTCCACTCTATCTGAAGTAAGAAAATATTCTCAGGTGAGGATTTAAAGAAAAAAAAAAGGAACCCTATTGAGTGGCCCATGGGACAAGAAACCAAGGCCTCCCACCAAGAGCAAAGTGATCCTCCAAGCCTTCAGATAACTCCAGCCCTGATCAATATCTTGACTGTAACTTCATGAAATATCCTGAGCCAAAACCACTCACTAAGCCACTCTTGAATTTCTGGTCCACAGAAACATGTTTGTTGTTTTAAGCCATTAATTTTGGGGGTGGAGGGGTCATTTGTTATGCAGCAGTAGAGAAATAATACAGATTGTGGTACCTGAAAATGGTGAATTACCATACCAAAAATCTAAACGATAGGAGTTTTAGAACTAGATTGGGGGCAGAAACTTGAAAAACTTTTGAGAAGGGTTTTAGTGAAAGCTTAAAGAGACTCAAGGAAAATTTTTTTTTTTATCCTCACCCGAGGACATTTTTCCATTTTTGTTCAGTTAGAGTAGGAGGGAGGGAGGGAGGGAGAGAGAGAGAGATAGAGAGAGAGAGAGAGAGAGAGAGACACATTGACGTAAAACACATTGAGTGGCTGCCTCCGGCATGACCCCAACCGGGGCTGGGGACAAGCTGCAACCAAGGTACGTGCCCTTAGCAGGAACAGAACCCAGATCTCTCTGGACCACAGGCTGACGCTCTAACCGCTGAGCCAAACTGGCCAGGGCTCAAAGGAATTGTTTGTAGGAACAATTTCTAGGAAGATTAGTAGCTATTGAGGAGGCTATGGGTAAGAGGTTACAGTAAGGAAAATCTTTATTAGAAATTGGAGGAAAGAGAATCCTTTATGAAGTGCCAGAAAGTTTAGCAACTTTCAGTAACAGAAAGTAGAAAATGAGCCTAATGAATGAGGTGATCTAGCTAAGAAAATTTCTAGACAAAATGTTTAAGTTATCATCTTATCTTAAACATGTGCTTCTTGCTATTCAAATAAATGGCAAGGAAGAGATAAACTAAAGAAAGGACAATTAAACGTGAAACAGACTTGATGGCTTTGAAAATTCCCAGCTTCTTGGCTGTCAAACAATGTTAAACTACAAAATCTTCAGGTAAATATGTAATCTAGAGGACTTCCAGGAAAAGACTGTTCAGATGAAGCTGAGGGTATAACTGTAAATGCTTTAAGACTTAAGAAAGACCAGAGGTGGTGCCTCAGAGTACCATTCAGTTAGATGAAAGGCCCTCTAAATATTTTAGGATGCTTTTAACAGATATTCTTCAATTGGCATTCTAAGATTAAACAACTATCTCTAGACATCTCAGCAGAAACCCAAGGTAGAGAACTTAGCTCCAAAAGACTTGTGGGCAAGCTGGTGTCTAATAGAATGTATCCCAATTAGACTGATAAGAAATCCAAAAATTGATTAAGAATTATATGAGAAGAAGCACAGCCAGCTACAACTAAAAAAGGCAGTGGCAGGACAAAATAAAAAGAGGGCTCTGGATTCCCAAATTTTTACTAAAAGCAAGCATGCTGAGAAGACTCCACAGATGCTTTCTGTTGTGAAAAGGGATGCTCCAGAGTGCTGACCCAGCTGAGAAGAAGAAAGTGGAAGTGAAGAAAGAATCTAACGATGACATGGGCTTTGGTCTTTTTGACTAAATCTCTTTTGTAACACATTCAATATAAAGCTGAACTCTGAAAAAAAAAAAGAATGCTACCAAGCATCCAGAGGACAAAGCCCAAAACCACGGAGAATTATTCCCAGGCTTTGAATCCTAATTAAGGAACATCTGACCTCAGCATTGCTGGATTTTAGAATTGCTGTGGACTAGAGATTCATTCCTGTGTGCCTCCCATCACCTTGCCCCATTTTGAACAAGCCATCTTTATTTTATTTTATTCATTTTTTTTTTTGGTTCGTGCCTCTAGCGGGAACCAAACCCGGGACTCTCTGGTGTGCAGGCCGATGCTCCAACCGCTAAGCCAAACTGGCCAGGGCTGAACAATCCATCTTTGAAGCAGACTGTCCAAGCCCAGTGAAGTCTTCAGATGACTGCAACTGCAGGTGAAACCTTGATTATAACCTCGTGAGAAATCCTATGCTAGAATCACCCAATTAAGAAACTCCTGAATTCCTAAACTACAGAAACTATGAGATAAATGTTTAAGCCACTAAGTTTCAGGGAGTAATCTGTTACACAGCAATAAATAACTAATACAAATCGAAACAGTAAATTTCTATTGACATTCTCTAACAATAAAACATCTACCCAGACAGATAAACTTGAATAAATCCTTTTTGCAAATGAGCACTCTACAATCCAACTAGTTTTTTCTTTCTTCATTACCTTCTAAGGAAGCTAGAGTTAAATGCAGGGCTCAGCTATAATAACCAACTAATTCCAGAAGGCTTTCTTTTAACTACTTTAGTGGTGTTTTAATGAACTATTTTTGTATACACATAACATGACAAATGACCTTAAATCCTCTATTTCAATTAGGTGAAAAATAAAATACTAAGTACTCTAAAACAACAATGAGGCATCACCTCACACCTGTCAGAATGGCCGCCATCAACAAACCATCAAACAAGTGTTGGCGAGGGGGTGGAGAAAAGGGGACTCTAGTACACTGCTGGTGGGATTGCAGACCGGTGCAGTCACTATGGAAAACAATATGGTGTTACCTCAAGAAATTAAAAATTGAACTTCCATTTGACCCAGTGATCTCACTTCTAGGAATACACACTAAGAAGCCTGAAACACCAATAAGAAAGAATATATGTACCCCCATGTTCATAGCAGCACTATTTACAATAGCTAAGATCTGGAAACAGCCCAAATGTCCATCAGTAAACAAATGTATAAAAAGTGGTGGTACATATACACAATGGAGTTCTATGCAGTTGTAAGAAAGAAAGATCACTTATCCTTTGAGATGACATGGGGGGACCTGGAGAGTATTATCCTAAGCAAAATAAGCTGAGCAGAGAAAGACAAATATCACAAGATCTCACTTATTTGTGGAATATAATGAACATAACAATCTGAGGAATGGGGTAGTCCCAGAGACGTGGAAGTGGGGTACAGACTGACAATCCTCAGAAGAAGGGGTGGTGGGGAGATAAACCACAGAACTTATATGCATGTGTGCATGAACAATGGACATGGACCACAAAGTTGGGGACAGGACAGGGAGGGTGGGAAAGGGTATTAGTGGGGGAAAAAGAAGAAACATCTGTAACAAAAATAAATAAATTTAAAAAAAAATACTAAGTACTCTAATAAGTAATTCCCTTACACAGGGTATCCCAAAAAAATGTATACAGGGTGTCTGTAGATTCTATTACATTTTGAAAATGAAATGTATTTTAATAAACACTGGCTTTTAAATTATACTTTTTTTGTGTATACATTTTTTGAGGACACCCTATATGTATTCATAATTATATTGCCCATGGTTAGTAGTTAAGTACAATGATAAAAATGTTGATGCAAATATTGACAGACAAAAAAAAATGATTTCATCCAATAACAGACTTAACATAAAGGTGTTAAAGCAAATATTGAGGGTCAGATATATAATACATCAATTATCTAATTCAACACACCACATACTAAGAAAGTACATTTTTAAAAACTATCTAGAGTAATTTTTCTACAAAGACTTGTTTTATAAAGATGAAATCTTACCTCCAGCAGAATGACAGACTTGATGTAGACTGATTTGTTCCCCATTTTTAATCTTCTCTATACAAAGTCCTGAATCATCAAAAGTTGAATCCAATGTTTCTTTGAAACTCTGTAGATTTACCTTTGCCTTACTGGAATCTAGCATCCTAGGCATTTCCTTTCTCTTTTTAGAGTTCAATGTGTTTGATTCAGAAAGTGGTGTACTCATAACTTTTTCCCCTACTGGCAAAGCAAACTGAGAATAACCAGACAACATGAACTGTTTATTTTTTGCTGTACTCAATGGAAAACATGCAGAAGTTGAACTCCGCTTATCTTCACTTGATGAGATAGTAATGGTTCGACTCGTAGAGCTATCAACATGATCTCTTGGTATTATTACTTGATTTGAAACATAATTTGCATCACTTATCTCCTTGGTATCTAAACACTTTCCAGATGGATCATCTAAAATTTTATTCTTATTTCTATGTGATGCATGTTCTAATATTTCATCATCAGAATCTGGAATACAAAATCCTAAATCAAAGTTAACAGAAAATAAATCCTTAGAGCAGTCAGGAACATATTCATCACTCTTCAGTTTTTCCTCACGTATTCCTGTCAAATCATCATTAGATTTCCAACTATTAGTATCACAGATAATTTGATCTTGGTGTTCAGAATTATTGTCTAACAAAAGTTCATCAGAAATTAAGAACTGAGACACCAGGGCCATTTTGTTTATACAAGTTTTGTCTGACACATGTGAAGATTTGCATTCATCATTCGGGGAAGAAACATTCACATCGTTAAACTCTGTGTCAACATCTTCAAATAATGGTAAACTTTCATCCTGGTCAGTGAGCAACATTGGGTCACTGTTATCAACACCACAGTTGTTTCCTTCAACGAAGTACTTCAGAGGGCCTATGTTTATTTGAGTATGATTGCTGGTTACTAAATTTTCATTTTTAACATCTTTACATACTTTGTCATCATCGTCACAGAAGCCTAGCTCATCAAAAATCTTATCATTAGTTGTATTATAAAGACAGCTTTTTTTTTCAGAAGGATGATTAATAAATTTAAGTGAGTTCAATTCTAAATTTTGCTGAGAACTTACAGATGAATATGATGTCAAACAGGTAGATTTATTGTTTGGCGAATAGTCTGTGTGGGGTAGGTAAAGCAAATTTTCAAGTGCGGAATCCTTAGTAATTTCATGTTCCAAATTTGACAGTCCACTGAGAGGTGGAGGAGAATGAGATAAAAATCTCTCTACATTAACTAGTACATCTTTTGTTAGTGAATAACAATTATAAAATTGGTCATGTGTTTTAGCTATAATAAGCTCTTCCTCAAATGGAAGAAATAAGCGACATAAAACAGATTTCTCATTACTGAAACTGTTATCACCAGAACCTAAAATACTTCCAACAAATGAACCAGTAGATTTATTTGTAATCTGACATTCTGTTAATAATCCACATGGCTGACTAACAACATTTCCATTGACAGCACATGCAGCAGCAACTTCATCTCTCTCTGATGCCCTTTTATCATTTAGGTCTACCTGAGAAATATGTTCAACAGTAGAACTGCCATCAGTACCTAAAGAATCCATAACAACATCATTATTTTCTTTTTTAGACCGATCTTTCTTCAGTTTTTTGGAAGCTTTTCTCTTTAGAGACACAATTTTAGTAGGTTTGATATGAGTCTGTTTAAAAATGTTAGCACATTTTTCATCAGATTCTGTCATTGAGAATGAACTGCCTTCATTTATATTCTTTATAAACGAAGATTTCTTGTTACTAGTAAAGGTGCCGTTGGCGAGAAGATTGTGCTTATTCCTGGGAGCACTAAATGTTGAGCTAACATCTTCCATTTGTAAATAAGATTTAATTTCCAACTCATAGCTGCATTCTCCCTATAAAGAAAAAACAAGAAAACAAAACTAAAAAGTCAATTCGAAGACATGAGTTTTACTCTGTTAAAATATTTTCTAAACAATATTACATTATTCAAATGATTTTCTTTTATACTTTAAAAATTATTTTGATAAATCAAATAAAATTATAAATGACACTACTGTGAAGTTATCATAAATTTCTTTAATCAGTTAATATTTTTGTATCTCCAATACTTAATATGAAAGACCCATGATAACCATTGTAGAAAGAAGAAATTTAATGAATGTATAAAATAAGATTACAAACACTAAGATTTTCACTTCTAACATTTATTGAACAATTATTCTAATTTCCTAAAAGTAGACACTGAAGAAATTAATATGTATGAATGTAAAGCACACATCCGTATGTTACATTTACTCTCTTTTTGAAGGTAAATTAAGAACAGCTTCTAGAACATGTGAAATAATGATATCTGTATGTGTACTAGATGGTAGGCTAGAATATACTAATTTTAACAAGTTTCCCAACAAAGAACTCTTATAGTCAGTTTCTAAGTCTCACTTATCTCTAAGTTTATTTATTTATTGATTGATTTTATAGAGGGAGGAAGGGAGAGGGGGAGAGAGAGAGAAATATCAATGAGAAAGAACATCGACTGGCCGCCTCCTGTATGCCTCACACTGGGGATTGAGCCCAAATCCTGGGCATGTGCCATGACTGGGAGTTGAATTGGCAACCTCCTGGTGCATGGGTTGATGCTCAACCACGGAGGTGTACCAGCCGGACCTTATCTCTAAGTTGAAAACCACAGTCCCCACCAATCCTGGGTCATCCCTCACTCTTCCCCATGAATGTTACTTTAGACACAATTCCTCTACTACTCAGGGACTTAAGAAGTTAACTTTCCACCTTTTGAGTAATACAAAAAATATTAATGTGAGAATCTCTGTCTTTCTAGTAGTACATATGCTCCCAACTGACAGACTATTTTATCTGACTTCTTCACTGAAGTATCCACAGGGCCAGGGACAGAGCATGGGCATATAGAGAACACTAAATAATGCTGTTAATTTGATGGCACAGGTTTACTAGGATTCACAAGTAATTCCTATATTTACATGTATTCATGAACATTAACTAACAATAAAAAGAACAGCTACAATCTATTGAATATTTACTGTGTCAATTACTGTTCTAAGTGCTTTACATGTATCAAGTCATTTAATCCTAACAACCATATAAAGAAGGTATTACCATTATCCCCATTTTATAGATGAAACTGAGGCAGAATGTTAAATAACTTACAGAGGCACAATTAGTAAGAGGTAGTGTTTGGATTCTAACCCAGGCATTTTTGCATTGCACTCTCATAATTTCATCATTCTGACTCTCTCCAGGAAGAATAATTAAAAAGCTGCTCATGAAAAATGACCTTTGTGATAGACAACACTTCAATAAATCTCACCGAATAAGAGTCCTAAATTACAATGTTTCTATAAATCATTATATATATTAAATTTTTACTCTTGTTTATCAATATTTACAGATGATATTTCTCTAATTATGTCTACTTCATGTATGACAAAAAACTGGTTCCTTATTGAGATCACAAGGAGCTATACAGAAAAACAAAATATTCTAACTATCATTATTTACAACAAATACTTGTTTCTTATAATGACTTCAAATTAAGAAGAATAAAGAATAAGTATTCTAGTTTCATCATCACACCAGCAAGAGAAAATGACAATAAAATCCTACCTCTTCATGCCTCATTCCTTCGATCATTTGCATAATGCTTATAAAATGATGGCATCGATCTGAATGGTCAACTTGATATGTAGGAAAAGCATGATCTTGCCATAGTCTCCATTCAGAGAGAGAGAGTTGATGAATTCCAGTGGTTGGTTCTTGAGTCTTGATTAATGATTTGAAAAATGATAAAAACAGTCAGATTTCAATTTACTTCTTAAAAACCATTTAAAAACCCAGATAATCAGCCTAACATAATAACTTGAACTCATTTAGATACTTTCAACTAAAATCTCAGGGGAAAAAAAATAATTTCACAAGTACAAAGTTGCCCTTTAAATACATTTTTAAAATAAATCTTGTATGAGTTACTAGTTGACTCTATTCCTGTTAAGAGTACTATTTAAGCCCTGGCCAGTTTGGCTCAGCGGTTAGAGCGTCGGCCTGCGGTCTGGAGAGACCCGGGTTCAGTTCCCGCTAAGGGCACGTACCTCGGTTGCAGTTTGTCCCCGGCCCTGGTTGGTCATGCGGGTGGCAGCCACTCGATGTGTCCCTTTCATGTCGATGTTTCTCTCTCTCTCTCTCTCTCTCTCTTCCTCTCTCTCCCTCCCACTCTATCTGCACAAAAAAATGGAAAAATGTCCTCCGGTGAGGATGAAAAAAAAAAAAGAGTACTATTTAAGAAAATACATGGTTTCAAAACTACTATTTATACGTAACCTCTCAGTGATACTAATTCCAATTCTTCATGCCTGCTACCATTACTCACTTTCCCTGTTAGTGAATAAAAAATAGAAAATCTGAATAGCCATATATGTCAAGCATTATAAATTGTCAAAAAGGAATCTTTTCTGAGGTTGTTTTTCCAGCTTTTTGAGTACAAAAGTAACCTTTGACAAATTATTTTGGCTTTCATCAAGTTCACCAATAATTTGCTCTTAAAATAACTCATAACATCCAAATTAAAGTTTTACTGTAATTTCAAAATGAAAAATAGAAACCAGTTTATACATAGATGTTCATGACAGCATAATTTTATTTTAGTAATATATTGAAAAGAATTCTAAAACACAACAGGAAAATAAATAGTCAAAATACGGTATACTGCAAGGTAACATAACAATCATGCAAATTTTGCCTATACATAAATGTTCATATGACATAACGTAAGAAAAAAAGAACTTATGCCAATATATTACGGTCATGTAAATATACATATATATACACACACACACAATAAAGAATGTAAGAAAATTAGAAGTTTTACAAACTTAGACTTTAATATTCTTTTTAAACTATTTACATTCTTAAATTTTTAAGGTGACATTATGATCAAGAACATTCTCCTTACTCCCAAAGCTACTGCATAATCACTATAAATGTAATCATTGAGCCCTGGCCGGCTTGGCTCAGCGGTTAGACCATCAGCCTGCCCCACTAAGGGCACATACCTCGGTTGCAGTTTGTCCCGGGCCCTGGTTGGGTCGTGAGGGTGGCAACCTCTTGATGTGTTCCTTTCACATTGATGTTTCTCTCTCTTCCTCTCTCTCCCTCCCACTCTATCTGAACAAAAAATGGAAAAAATGTCCTCAGGTGAGGTTAAAAAAAAACAACATAATCACTGAAATCATGTCCCACTTAATAAAATGTTTTGAAACGTGAGAGAAGGTATAAGGTCAACTCTGTCAGCATGGTGGCAGGAGAAATGAAGAAGAATATTCTTGAGTGGACTTGAAAGACAGTTCTATTAAAAACAAAGGTAGCCCAGCCAGTATGGCTCAGTGGTTGAGCATTGACCCATGGACTAAGAGGTCGCCGGTTCGATTGCCAGTCAGGGCACATGCTCAGGTTGTGGGCCCAATCCCCAGTGGGGGGCATGCAGGAGATGGCTAATCAATGTTCTCTCTCATCAATGTTTCTCTCTCTCTCTCCCCCTCTCTCTCTAAAATCAATAAAGAAAAATAAATAAATAAAAAAAACAAAGGTAACCAGAGGCAGAAAAGGGTGGCAGAGTGAATGGAAACTACAGAGACCATCTCCCAGGACCAAACTGGAATTACAATTAAAATAAAGACAAATCATCAGGAAAAAACAACTGAAAAGCAGCACGGGAGAAACCTCATAACCAGGGATGGAAAGAGGACACCAAATTGAGCCTGGTAACTGCGGAGGCGGGAAAGGGCAGGCTTGGAGCCCACCAACAGCAGCTGAGGGCTGTTTTAGCTGTGAGCAGTTCCCTCCAAGAAGTCCGGGGTTAAAACCCCAAGCTGGCTCCACAGCACAGAGTGGCACCCAGGGGGCGCCCGCAGAACACCTGGCTGAGATCAACAGAGGTGAGGCTTTGTCCAGCAAGGAGAGGTACAGGAAAGAAATGGCACTTCCCTGAAGGGCCAGACCACTAAATCAGTTACAGCCACTCAGCTTGGGCTCCGACAGAGGGAGGGTGAACTGGACTGGAACTGTGTGAAGAGAGTCAGGAATTCATGACTCAGGGGAGTGAACTGGGAGAGAGGACACCAGGATTTTTATAGTGAATCACTCCCTCACAGGACAGTAGCCATCTTATTCAAAGAGCCCCTTTTCCAGAGCCTAATGGAGAAGCAACGAATGCGTCCCCCCCCCCAGGAATTTAACACCACCAGGTCAAGCCAGAGAAATGCAAATTGAGGCTTATTAACAGCTATGGACTACCAGAAAGCAGTTTGTAACCTATAAAGGAGCTCCCATAAGACTGTCAGCTGATTTCTCAAAAGAAACTTTGCAGGGCCTACTGGTTTGGCTCAGCGATTGGAGCGTCGGCCTGTGGACCAGAGAGTCCCGGGTTCAGTTCCCACTAGGGGCACGCACCAAAAAAAAAAAAAAAGAAAGAAACTTTGCAGGCCAGAAAGGAGTGGCAAGAGATATTCAAAGTGATGAAAAGCAGTGACCTACAACCAAGATTATTCTATCCTGCAAAACTATCATTTAGAATTGATGGACATATCAAGAGTTTCCCAGACAAGAAAAAGCTCAAGGAGTTCATCACCACCAAATCAATTAATACATATCTATCAACAATTGAATCTATAAAATGAACAAGCAGAACAGAGACATATTCATAGATACAGAAAACTTTTTGTTGCTTGCCAAATGAGAGAGGGTTGGGGGGATGGGTGAAGAAGATGAAGGAATTAAGAAGTACAAATTGTTAGACTGATGAACCTCAAAGGGAAGGGGGGAGGGAAGGCGGGAAGAGATACCAAAGAACTTCTATGCATATATGCAAACCAATGGACACAAACAATAGTGTTGGGAAAGCAAGAGGGAAGTGGGATTGCAAAGAAAGGGGTCAGTGGGGGGAAAAAAGGGGGAACATCTGTAATATATTCAACAAAAAAGATAAGCTTTAAAAAAAAAAAGCTATGGTACATATACACAATGGAACACTATGCAGATGTAACAAAGAAAGGTCTCTTATCCTTTGAGACGACATGGAACGACCTGGACAGTATTATGCTAAGTGAAATAAGCCAATCAGAGAAAGACAAATACCACATGATCTCACTTATTTGTGTAATATTATGAACAAAATAAGCTGATGAACAAAATGGACCCAGAGACATAGAAGTTTGTCAGAAGACTGACAAATCTCAGAGGGGGGGTGGTGGGGAGAGAAGAGATAAACCAAAGAACTTATATGCATGTATGCATAACCAATGGACACAGACAACAATGCCATGGGGTGGGGGAAGAGAATTGGGAGGAGGGTATCAATGGGGAAAAAGGAGAAATATCTGTAACAAAAATAAATTAATTAATAATAATAAAAAACAACAACAAAAGAAACATGTCCCACTTACCAGACTGTTTTCCTCATTTTGTAGAGACAGAAACTGAACTTGAGGCAATGTTATTTCCTTAATTTCATCACTGTCTCTTAATCTATAAAGCCTGTCCCATAATTTAAATTCGTCTTCTGATAAGAACCAATCTTTCTTTGAATTACTTTGTCTCATTCCTATAAGTTGAAAAATAATTAAAAAGAGGTTTAAAAATCTGCTAGGCAAACACAAAATATACATCAATTCTATCTACTCATCTCTACTAAACCACTCATTCTATTCCTTAAAACTAGTATACTTCATATAATCTCTCTGGTTATCAATTCCTGCTTCTACATATCTCCTTGAACTTCTCTCACCTCTTTGAAAGTACTAATACAGCCTTCTGTTTAGGTGCTAACCTTGGTAATGACTTCATTAACAGAACAGAGCCAGGTAGGTAGGCTCTCATTCCAGGTTTCTTTTGGACTCTCTCCACTTTGTTGTCTAAGACCTGGTATAAAACAGTCAGATAACTTACAAATAAAAACTAGTACCATGATTCTATCATAAACATAAAGCTATGAGAAACATTATCTGAAGCAGGGGGTGGGGGACAAAACAATAAAGTGTTTAGATAATCCTAAATTGGGGTTGTAGAGTAGAGTAAATGAGGGTGAAAAATATCTACTGCTTTAAAAAAATGTCATAATTGCCTGGCCAGTGTGGCTCAGTGGTTGAGCATCGACCCATGCACCAAGAGGTCGCCAGTTTGATTCCTGGTCAGGGCACATGCCCAGGTTGTGGGCCAAATCCCCAATTGGGGGGCATGCAGGAGGCGGCCAGTCGATGTTCTCACTCATTGATGTTTCCATCTCTATCTCCTTCTCTCTTCCTCTCTCTCTAAAAATCAATAAAGATAAAAATTTCAAAAAATAAAAAAATGTCATAATATACTGTAAAAACAAAAAAAAGAGTAAATTAACCCTTTTTGACCTCCATACTCTCTATAAAGGAAAATAATTGCCAAGCTGGAAAGGATAAACAGTATAAAGCAGGAATTCTGGACAAATACAGATAAGGGCATGAAAAAAATGAGAAAGATTACTAAATTAGGAAACAGGAAACTTCTGTCTTAGCTATTCCCAAATACTATAATAAGCTTTTAAAAAACAAGGGGTTTGAACTAAGTGATCTCTTCGGTCCCTTTTAGATCTAACAATCTGAAGCTCTAAGACTTTTGAAATAGGAAGGTACTCAAATCTCCTAGGCACTTTAAATAAATTTAGTCCTCTAAAATCAGACGAATTGGTTCCTCTAAGAACCAATGAATGCATAAATAAGTGGAACAACAAATCGATGTTTCTCTTTCTGTTGCTCCCTTCTTCTCTCACTAATCAATAAAAATAAAATTTTGAAGTATTAGAAAAATAAAAAAAATTTTACTAACAAAATTTGCCATCAATTCCTAGTAGCATTTTATAAACAATTATTAAGCATATGGTTAATTAACATTTATAAAATACAAGAACAGCCCGGCTAGTGTGGCTCAGTGGTTGAACGTCAACCCATGCACCAAGAGGTCGCTGGTATGATTCCTGGTCAGGGCACATGCCCAGGTTCTGGGCCCGATCCCCAGTGAGGGGCGTGCAGGAGGTGGCCAATCAATATTCTGACAGTTAATTGGACCAGATGACCCTCAAGTTTCCTTCCAAATCTTAAAATACAATTACATGATTTTATAATTCCTTAAAAGCCCTCCTTAAATACTAAAATTCAAAAGAAAAACTTTTTAGTTTCTCATTTTTTCATAGTGCTAATATTTCAAGATTTTTAAAAATTGTTTTCTTTATTGATTTTTGAGAGGAAGGGAGAGGGAGAGATAGAAACATCGATGAGAGAGAACATCGACTGGCCGCCTCCTGCACGTCCCCCACTGAGGATTTGGCCCACAACCTGAATATTTGCCCTGACCAGGAATGAAACCTGAGACCTCGGTGCATGGGTAGATGCTCAACCACTGAACCACACCAGCAGGGCTCAAGATATTTTCTTAATATCACCAAAAGCTCTGCAGTTTTTAAGCTAGCAACACTCTCATTACTAACCATGCTCCTTAGGACAAAGTATGTTTCTCGCTGACTCAGTATCACCAATAACTTGGTCTAACTTAACCACAATTTTAAAAAGAACAGCAAAAAAGAACTTTCTCCTTTGGGGAAAAGGAATGAACCATTCCCTCTCCCTTTTTCAGAGCAATTCCAGAGACACTTAATATTTGCAAATCCTTTCTTTAACCCTTTGGTTTGTCTGCAAATCTTAAAAAGGATAAGCAAGCCTCTAGCCAGCTTTTCAACCAGAAATGTTTTTCTTAAGGGTCTAGGAGCTGTATCTTTAAAATGTAAACATCAAGAAAAATAGTGTCGCCCTGGCCGGTTTGGCTCAGTGGTTAGAGCGTCGGCCTGTGGTCCAGAGAGACCCGGGTTCAGTTCCCGCTAAGGGCACGTACTTCGGTTGCAGTTTGTCCCCGGCCCTGGTTGGTCGTGCAGGTGGCAGCCACTCGATGTGTCCCTTCACGTCGATATTTCTCTCGCTCTCTCCCTTCCTCTTTCTCCCTCCCACTCTATCTGTACAAAAAATGGAAAAATATCCCCGGGTGAGGATAAAAAAAAAAAAAAAGAAAGAAAAATAGTGTCCTTATCTTCCAGTTATTAGGGGAGTTTAACTTAGGCACCTTTCTCTGAGCTGCCACTGTCTGCTGGTAATAGAGATAAGAGAAGTTTTATTAAATATCTTTCAATAAAATCAACTAGTTAACACACATGGCTACCTCGATTACCAGATGAATTTCTCAAAGAAGAGATAGATCAATATATGACAATCTATAAGTGTTTCGGGGAATGAATAGGGTAGAATTTCTTTCTGTCTTTCTATTAATCTTAGTGTTTGGTCTACAATGCATATTGTAATCTGGTTTAATGCTTATTCAAAATAAAACTTTATTTTTCTTTTCTGCACTTTGTAAAGAGGATTGTCTGGGTTGGTAGGTTATTTTTAATTTTCCCAGCACTGAGTTTCAATCACTCTGTACTGCCAACGCGTCTTTCCCTTTACCACATATCCTTTCCAAACAGAACACCCACCCATGACATCCTAGAATGTACGCTGAATTTCTCAAAGGAGAGATATATCAATATATGACAACAGGAAAACTATGAATGTTCAAAATGAAAAATTTTTATTTACCATTTCTATAGGAAAAAACAGATGACTTTCGCTGCAAGTTCCGAGAAGGCTTTTCTGGCTCATAGACACCACATGTGATGAACATTTTATGTAATTCTGGATTGATTCCATCAGGAACCATTCGTGGACTTGCTTGATAAAAATGAAGGACCTGCCTGGTACCTGAAATAGCTTTATAAATACTTCTTTTGTTGGACTGACTTTGATTATAAGTCTGTAAAACAAATAAACATCAAATTATATTATTTCTACAATAACTAGCCATAGCAGGCAATTATTATATTAGTTTTGGTTTATTCTAAATAGTAAATTAAACTCTGGTCCACTTACATACTTACAAGATAGAATATCTGTTGTCTTGAATTTGAAGCCTGTTCAATTAACTCTTAATGAAAATCATATCAAAATCTATTAATATAAATCTTACTTTAGTAACTATATTGTACAAAGGAAATCTATATTTTATTTAGTGTCTTGCTGTTTCTGAATAAGGCTGATATTTATATATGTGTAAATTGCTTTCTTTTTAAATACCATTCTCTTGTTTCAGCTTATTTATGTCTCTACACTTCAGTTTTCTTTACTGTATACAACAAGAAAAGCATTACTCTCCTTATATAAGATAATGCATCTGAAGCACAGAGTAGATGCTCATTAAATGTGGACCATTATGACTATTTTACAGATTAGAAAATTGACACCTGAACAGAGAAGTTAAGTGATTTGCCTAAGGTGATACAATTAACTAAAATCCAATTCTACTCATTGATACTACAAAGACTGTACAAGCTGCCAGACATATTGTTTATTAGGATCATTTCACAGATAAACTAAATTTTACACAAGAATATGCTATAGTCACATAAAAATATTGGGGAAAAGTTCACTATTTGTGATATTTTTAAATCACAAATAGGATTTTTATTGGTCACCATTAAATGTCTGAATTTTAAACAGATTCTTGGACTAGGGGCTCATATCCATCAGCTTGTAAAACTAGCACCTGTCTCATCCCCAGTAGCTTTTCCAGAAGTGCTACCTTCACCCAGAAGCTCCATGAGTTTTCTGAATTCAAACTTGGGCTTCTCCAGCATTTTGACTTTACTAACAAAGACATCACAGAGCAAGCTTTTTCCAATATCTGGAATCAGTTTATTGACCACTTCTTTCAAGTTATTTGTCTACACCTCTTGGGTCATGATTCCATCATCTTCTTCCGGATTTGGCGGACCTGCTGATGCTGAGCATAAGAGGTCTTCCAAATCCGACTATTGCGGGTTTGTTTGTTTTTTAAATAAAATGAACACAGAAAAGACGAAGCAAATACCATCGGTAGTCCTGACATCAGCATGAGCTTCAATCATATTCTGCCATTTCTGACCATGGAGCACATTTTGTCATGGGTAAGACCCATGCTATGGAAATTAGCATTTTTTTGGCCCTCAACACCCTCAGTAATTAGCTTGAATTTTCTAAATGAAACTTCATCATTCTGCAGATCAGCTAGCCTCATTTCAAAAACACGACCCTTGAGACCATCAGATGCGATTTTGGTTCCTTGGGTTCTTATCACTAGAGTGTTTCCAATATTTCTTACATTGAACATAGCTGGTGCTTTCACATCACACCCATCTTTCTTAGAAAATGGATCAACCACTTTTTACTTGGCTCCCTTTTTGCTGCTTTTTGTAAAGTGCTTGTTCTTGCCAACTGCCGTGGTGCTGGTCGAAGAGTCAAAGGGTTCAGGATGATTTTTAAAACCAATTTTTGAAAACTAACATAATTAATGAAAAAGTCTTTAATGTGTTACTATTTGGCCACAGAAAGAGTCCCACTGAGTTACAAAAGTTAGTTAATTCTTTAGTGTAACAAACACAAAATAATATTATGTACAACACTGTATTTAGGAAGGCCTGTCACCGGAGATTGTAGCAAAGCATAAATATAACTCAAGTCCCTTATTGCTTAGAATAGGCACCAGCAAAGTTCTCCATAAAGAGCCAGACAGTAAATATTTTAGGCTTTGTAGGACACATACTATCTCTGGTGCATATTCTTGTTGGTTGTTGATTGATTTAGGGAATTGTTTTTTTTTAATCCTCACCCAAGGACATTTTTGCATTTATATTCAGATAGAGCAGGAGGGGAAAAGGGAAGGAGAGAGAGAGAGAAACATCGACTTGAGAGAGACACATTGACTTGAGAAAGACACATTGACTGGTCGCCACCTACACGACACCAACCGGAGCCGGGGACAAACTGCAACCAAGGTACGTGCCTTAGCGGGAACCGAACCTGGGACTCTCTGGTCCGCGGGCCGACACTCTATCTGCTGAGCCAAATCGGCTAGGACGATTTAGGGAACTCTTTAAAATATAAAACCATTCTCAACTCATTGTACTTACTAAGATAAACATATAAAACAGGCCTTAGACATACAGAAAATAGTTTAAAGAAAAAAAAGTAATACACATGGATTTTTGCATATTGGTGTGTAAATTAATACTAAAGTACAAATGTTTCTTTATATGGATAAAAATTTAAAAAACTGAATCTAGTAGATTTAAAAATTTTTTAAACTGAATCGCCTAACTAGAAAAAAAGGAATCATCAGAATCTAATACAAAATGGGGAAAAATCAACTAATGACAGGTTGTTTGGACTTTGAATCTTAACAGATTGATATCTGTATTTAGGCTGTATTTCTCAAATTTCCATTATAAATTGTGTTTCTAAAAGTCTACTTACACGTTCTTCTCGTCCTTCAGCAAGGATAACAACAATCCTTCCTTGACGTTTTCGGCCAGTCCTACCCATTCGTTGTATAAGACGGATTGGGCTCTTCTGGGCATCAAAACATATTATAAGATCAACTTCTCCTATATCCAAACCTTCTTCACCAACACAAGTAGAAACCAATGTATTGTAACCACCACTACGAAATTGTTTCACTACCTAAAATAAAAATGATTTAAAAATAATTAGATGCAAAAATGAAAGAGTTGTAGATCAAAGAAAACTTTTCCCACTCATCTCGAAATGGTGAAATCAGATTAAAAATTAGCATACAGACTGACAAACCTCAGAAGAGGGGGATGGGGGGTAGATAAACCACAGACCTTATATGCATGTATGCATAACCATGTACATAGACAACAATGCTAGGGGCAGGATCAAGAGGAGGGTGTCAAGGGCGAGGGGAGGGGAGAAATATCTGTAACAAAAATAAATTAATAAAAATAAGAGCCCTGGTTGGTTTAGCTCAGCGGTTGGATTGGAGCATCAGCCCATGAACCAGAGTCCCGAGTTAAGTTCTCACTATGGGCACGTACCTTGGTTGCAGTTTGTCCCCAGCCCTGGTTGGGTTCATTTGGGTGGCAACCAGTCGATGTTTCTCTCACTCTCTTCCTCCCTCTCTCCCTCCTGCTCTATCTGAAGATAAATGCAAAAAGTGTCCTCAGGTGAGGATAAAAAAAAAAAGAGAGAGAGAGAAAATGTTAGCATTCAGGATATTATTGAATAGGAGAAGAAGTTGTAAAAATGGCAATATAAGTCCTGGCCGGTTTGGCACAGCGGTTAGAGCGTTGGCCTGCGGTCCAGAGAGATCCGGGTTCGGTTCTTGCTAAGGGCACGTACCTCGATTGCAGTTTGTCCCCGGCCCTTGTTGGTTGTGCGGCAGGCAGCCACTCGATGTGTCCCTTTCACGTCGATGTTTCTCTCTCTCCCTCTCTCTCTCTCCCTCTTTCTCCCTCCTGCTCTGTCTAAACAAAAAATGGAAAAATGTCCTCAGGTGAGGATGAAAAAAAAAAAAGGCAATATAAGCCAGAAGAAATTATGGTAAAATGCAATCTTAATTTATTTGCTTTAATAATGGCTGTAATTTCAAAAGGGTTTGCTAACAATTTACACATGAATGGGAAACTCCAGCTATTCTTTTTAGCATCGTTAAAAGGAGCATAGGGTAGGTAAATGGTCCAGAACAATTACTGCTGTTTATCATACCCTAGACCTAAATCATTGTTAAGTGTATCTGAAGTAAGAATGTTTTATTACTCCTAGAATTCATGGCTGAAAAAAGAAGTGCTGTAAAAAAATCTAACCAAAGTAACCTCATAGGGTGATCTAATCATAAATTCCTAACTGGGCAGATCAAGGTAGGTAGTCTAACCCCAGGCCCACAATTTCTTAACAGGTTTATCTTTGCCTTAAACAAGCCCTTTTGTGCATCTAGGTTAACACACCTCTGAAATGCTTCTTTTCTGACCCCTCAAGAGAGCACATAATCTCAACTATCCTGTAATCCAATCCCCCACCTTGCTTTCTTCCCCCTTCATTTAATCTCCCTAACCAGTCTCTCCTTAACTTAAAATGTAGAAAAGAAACTGCAAAACTTTCATTTTCCAAAGTACATGAAATCTTACATCCTGGCATTGTCATCAGTTTGGCTCAAATAAATAAACTCTTATAAATATTCTCTACAAGTTTGGACATTCTTATGTCAACAAATCCATACCTTACTTTTATATTGTCATTTTAGTGAGGGGTAGCAGAATACGCCATCCCAAAATATGACTGTAAGTTGTCAAATTATTTTTTTACATGTCTTTAATAGTCTTCTCTAATATAACTAGTTGATAGATTAATAAAGAATGCCAAACATCCTCCATTTCAGTTAACACGCATAAACTAACTTATTTATATGCCTGGGATTGATATTAATTTGACTGGAGTTTGAAAAATAAATATGAATCAGAAGATATTTAATTAATCAGAGAAAGGACTAGTGATTAAATAACTTCCACCAGGATTTATAATCTACTGATCCTACCATTTTTGCACTGCTTACTCTTTTTTTCTTTTCTTTTATAGAGCAGGAGAGAGAGAGAGGGAGGAAGAGAGAGAAACATGGATGTGAGAGAGACACACCAAGTGGATGACACCCACACGACCCTAACCAGGGCCATAAACAAACTGCAACCGAGGTACATGCCCTTAGCGGGAACCGACCCTAGGACTCTCTGGTCAGTGGGCCGACGCTCTAATTGCTGAGCCAAACTGGCCAGGGCTCACTGCTTACTATTTACCCTAGATTTAATTCTACTCCCTTACTCCTCTCTCATTCCATATTCCTCTGACCAACTCCAACACTGGGTATATCCCACTTCCCACAATCTGAGCCTGTATCCATGCAGTTGAATATGGCTGGAGGAAAACATCAACCTGATTTCACACTAACTCAATCTGTTACCTAGAATATCTGAAAATCATTTCATATTTCCCTAATCCATTTACTCTCCCATTCCTTGGATAACTGTTTCCTACTCTTTCCTCTTTCATCAAATTTCCAACATTTTCTCCCCAGCCTCACTCTTAGCTGATGACATGGCAAAAACTGAGCGATCTAAAAAAGATCTTCTATAAGGTGTCACTGCCCCATCTCCCCACCCACCTATATCTGTGCCTATATAATCTGCCTTCACCCCTACCGTTTTGGATAAACCATCTGTGTCCTTTTTTTTTTTTTTTTTGCAACTGGAGCTCTCTACCCGTGTTCTTAACTGAGGTCCATCCCTATAGTTTTGTACTAGATCCTGTCCTTTTCCCTCATCTACTCAGAGATCATTTCAACAGGACTCCTCTCTGCTCTTACCAGTTTTTCTTTCTCAGCCGATCATTCCGATCAGCATACAATCATACTGTTATATATCTCAACATAAAACAAACAGAAAACCACTTCCGTCTTTGCTCTTCTTCATAGCAAAAATCCTTGTGAGACTTGTATAGTTGCTATATCCAACTCTTCTCAGTGCTGGTTTATCTCCACCATTCCACTAAAACTGCTCCTTTTAAACTCACTTGCCTTCTCATCTCTTAATCGAATGGTCAATTCCCACTTACCATTTCATATGACATATCAGCAGCATTTACACATTTAATCTTCCTCCTCCTCATTTGGCCCCAGGATACCACATTCTCCTGGCATTTCTCCTACTTCACTAGCCACTCATTTTGAATTTCTAGGGAACCATAATCACTACTCTCGTTCATAACAATGAAGTACCCATGGCTCAGTCTTTGGACATCTTCTCTATCTTCATTCAATCATTCAGGCCAATTTAAATAATGATGATTCCCAACCCTTAAACACATGAACAAGATGTATATATATTCAATTGTTTATTAAAACATCAAATATGTGATGTTTAAAACACCACTTCTCGCCCTGGCCGGTCTGGCTCAGCGGTTAGAGTGTCCGCCTGCGGTCCTGAGAGACCCGGGTTCGGTTCCCGCTAAGGGCACGTACCTCGGTTGCAGTTTGTCCCCGGCCCTGGTCGGTTGTGCGGGTGGCAGCCACTCAATGTGTTCCTTTCACATCGATGTTTCTCTCTCTCTCTCTGTTCCTCTCTCTCCCTCCCACTCTACCTGAACAAAAAATGGAAAAATGTCCTCGGGTGAGGATAAAAAAAAAGAAGTCTAAAAAAAAGTCTGACATAAAATGCAAAAGGTTCAAGACAAAGAGAGAATCTTAAAAGTAGCAAGAGAAAAGCAGTTAGTTATCTACAAGGGAGTTCCCATAAGACTGTCAGCTGATTTCTCTATCCTGCAAAGCTGTCATTTAGAATCGATGGCCATATAAAGAGTTTCCCAGACAAGGAAAAGCTAAAGGAGTTCACCACCACCAAACCATTATTATATGAAATGTTGAAGGATCTTCTTGAAGGAAAAGATTAAAAATATGAACAAAAAAAATGGCAATGAATACATATCTATCAACAATTGAATCTACAAACAAAATGAACAAGCAGAACAGAAACTTTCTCATAGATATAGAGAACATTTTGTTGGTTGTCAGATGGGAAGGGATTAAGAAGTACAAATTGGTTGCTAGACTAAAAAACCTCAAAGGGAAGGAGGGTTGGGGGGTGGAAAGAAATAAACCAAAGAACTTATATGCATAACCAATGGACATAGACAGCAGTGTGGGGAAAGGCAGGAGGGGGGTGGGAGTGGGGAAGAGGGGGTCAATGGGGGAAAAATGAGGAACATCTGTAATACATTCAACAATAAAGATAAAAATATATTAAAAAAAGAAAACAAAAAAATAAATGAAATAAAAAAATAAAAAGGCACTTTTTTTGCCTTTCAAAATATGCCTATCTTTATTTATGTTTTACTATAAAATTATCTTTAAGAAGTAGATAATTGACCTGTAAGTTAAAACAAAAAAGCATAAGTGCAAAGCTAATCAATTTTATTTTTGTTTCCATCATCTCCAAAACGATTACCTCCAGTTGCTCCTTTTGGGTAAAACCCTTCGTGCTTTTCCCTGAGGCGTGGCCAACAAAAGTCATTGCTCTAATAACTGGCTGATGCTGTAAAAGCATTTCCGCAATTTCTTGAACACTATCGCGAAATGAAGAGAAGATCATAACTCTGGTCTTGTCACATTTCTTTTCAGTTGTGTTTTGAGCTATACAACAAAAAATATTTAATTACAACTTTTTAAAAAACATAGATAAGAACTAATTCAAAGACAGGTCTCCAACTATATACTAATGAATAATAATTATTGGAAAAAAATAAGACATATTAAATCTTTGCTGGTTTTCATACCTTTCCTACTAATTTTAATAACCGTGGTTCCAAATCACTCATTAGCTGACATAAAATATAATCCAAGCCCTGGCCAGTGTGCCGCAGTAGTTAAGCCATCAGCCCACACACCAAAGCATCTCAGGTTCGATTTCTGATCAAGAGCACATACCTGGGTTGCAGGGCACATGTGGGAGACAACCAATCCATGTGTCTCTCTCACACTGATGTTTCTCTCTCTCTCTCTTCGGCTCCCTCGTTCCCTTCCACTCTCTCTAAAAATCAATGGAAAAAAAATATCCTCAGGTGAGGATTAACAACAACAAAAAAGTAAAATACAAGAAACAAATCTAATAAAAATGACCTGAATCACGTTTTGTTTAAAATATGTTTTTATTGATTTTTTTTTTTTAGAGAGAGGGGAAGGGAGAGGGAGGGGAAGAGAGAAAAATATCAGTTAGAAGGACATATGCATAGGGATCAAGCCCACAACTAGGGCATGTGCCTTCACCAGAATTGAACCCAAGATCCTTGGGTCCATGAACCAATGCTCTAACCATTGAGCAACGCCAGCCAGGGCTTGACCTCAATCACCTTTGACGAGACCTTCATTTCATGCATGATGTCTGTTATTCCCCTTTACCTTCTACATTAGAAGTACAGAAATATAGAGTTCCCTGTGATTTTGTAAATCTTCCCTTTCCTTTCTGCTCACTATAGGCACTGTCCCAAATCAGGCCATGGCATTTTGTACCCTAATCTATGATACTTTCAAATTCTCCAGTAATTGCAGAATATACCCTACAGTTAATCATAAAGCTCCTCCCAATGTCTCTGTGATTAGGAGGCAGTAGAAATATCCTAATGATCTCTGAGGCTGGGCCACTTCCTCTCTGGGTGACGTGTGGCCATGGTACTTATTTTACCTCTTTAAGCTTTAGTTTTTTCATATATCTACAATGGCCTGAGATGATGACTAAATGAACTAGTAAATATAAAGTATATAAACTTGCACATAGCAATTGGTAATAATTGCAAGTTGTGTAGGGTTTTCCTTAGTTGTTATTAGTTTTCCTTTGTTTTTATACTTGCTTGGGACTTTGACAATCATTCTTTCTTCCATATGAGTTATTAATCATCATTGTGTCTGCCAGAAACTAAACTAAACATTTTATTTTATTTTATTTTTTTTTTTAAATCCTCATCCGAGGACATTTTTCCATTTTTTGTACAGACAGTGTGGGAGGGAGAGAGAGGAAGAGAGAGAGAGGGAAACATCGATGTGAAAGGGACACATCGAGTGGCTGCCACCCGCACGACCAACCAGGGCCGGGGACAAACTGCAACCGAGGTACATGCCCTTAGCGGGAACCGAACCCGGGTCTCTCCGGACCGCAGGCGGACGCTCTAACGGCTGAGCCAAACCGGCCAGGGCTAAACTAAACATTTTATAATATTAGCTCATTTAGTCTTCTTAACAACTCTAAGAATTAAATAACTTAATACATAAAGTGAATTCACGATACACATGGAAAAAGAAACAACACTTGTTACAAAGAAAATTTTTCTACATATACCTCCTTTGAATCACCTTAGATAGCATCAAGACTGTACATCCGACCAACCTCTAACCAATAGCTATTATTATTTTTTTTAATCAAAGATTTTTTTTGAAATAACTTCAAACTACAAAAAAGTTGTAAAACTAACACAAGTAGCTTCTCCCCGCCCCAAGATGTCTGAAATTAAAGTTGCTGACATAATGGCTCATCACTACCTAATGCTTCAGTGTGTCAAGTCTACAAACAAGGATAGTGTTCTATGTAAAGACAATAAACCATGAAAATCAAAAAATTTACTTTGATATATTACTATTATCTAATTTATAGACCTTATTTAAATGTTGCCAATAGCCCTGGCCAGTTTAGCTCAGCGGCTGAGCGGCGGCCTGCGGACCAGAGAGTCCCAGGTTCGGTTCCCGCTGGGGCACGTACCACAAAAATAAATAAATAAATAAAATAAAATCACAAATATTTAAAAAATAAAATAAATGTTGCCAATAATGTTGTTGAGAGAAAAGGCACCTATCACCAATAGCTACTTCCTTTTTTTCAAAAATTCTTATTGATTTACAAGAGAAGAGACTGAGGGAAACATAGATGTGTTGTTCCCCTTATTTATGCATTCATTGGTTGTTTCTTGTCTATATCCTGACTAGGGATCAAACCCATAACCTTGGTATAAGGAACGACACTCTAACCAACTGAGCCACCCAGTCTAGGCAGCTACTTTCATTTTATTTTTTTCTTTTGGTTAATCTTCAACCAAGGATATATTTTCCACTGATTTTTTTTTTTTAAGAGAGTGGGGGTGGGTAGGCAGGGAGAGAGAGAGAGAAACATCAGTTGGCTGCCTCCCACACATGCCCCAACCAGGGCCAAGGATCAAACCTACAACCTAGGTAGGTGCCCTTGCCCAGAAATCAAACCCACAACCCTTTTTTGCATCTATCCTCATTTTTGCATCTATCTTCAGATAGAGCAGGAGGGAGAGAGGGAGGAAGAGAGAGAGAGAGAGAGAAACATCGAAGTGAGAGAGACACATCAACTGGTTGACACCTGCACAACCCCAGCCGGGGCCAGGGACAAACCACCACCGAGACACGTGCCCTTAGTGGGAGCCAAACCCAAAACTCTCTGGTCCTCAGGCCGACAGTCTAACCGCAGAGCCAAACTAACCAATAGCTACTTTTAATGCAACACTTAATTCCTTCAACTGGTTGGAGCCTGCCTTTCTGTCTTCATTTCACTGAAGCTCCTGCACTAAAGTCATCAATAACTTTCCCAAATTCAATGAACACTTTTTAGTTTATTGACCATCTCTCTCAGCAGTACTTAACATAGTCCACTCCTTCCTACTGAAATAGTCTCTTCCCTCGGATTATCTGACAATCTACTTGTCTGGTTTCTTGCTCAATCTCCTTTGTGGCTTTTTTTTTTATCTGAACTCTAAATATTGGTATTCTTCAGGACTACGTTCTGGGCCCTATCTTGTCTCTAAACTGTATTCCTGGTGATGTCATCAGGAATTCCACAAAACTACCAGAGTGATCGTTTAAGAATGTAAATGAGATCATGTCATTCTGCTGCTCTAAATGCCTCTGTAATGATTTCACAAAGCATACACATTCATAGAGTAATGTCTGAATCCTGACTTGGCCTACAAGCCCTTGGCTACTTCTTCAACCTCTTCTTACTACCACTCATGCCCTCATTACAATACTATAGGCAAATCAGTCTGTTTATTGATCCTGAATCATACCACACACCTTACTGCCACAGGGTCTTTGAATCTGCTATTCTCTCTGCCTGACATAATCTCTCCCAGAAATCTACAGGGCTTGTTCCTTCACTTCCATCAGGTAACAGCTCAAACATGACCCTAAAGATGGGCTTTCTCTAACACTCTATATAAAACAGCCTCCTTCATGACTATCTCCTTATCTAGTTCACTTTTCCTTACCATCATATTATATATTGTTTTAGCATCTGCTTCACTTATATTACCCCAGACTGACTTTTCTTTTAAACATACTTTACAGCATTCTTAACATTCTCACCTATCATCGCAAAATTTCTGAGCCTTTTTATATTCATTATCCAGAGTAATTAAAAGCCCACCTTCTCCATAAGAAATGTTAGCACAGCCTGGACAGTGTGGCTCAGTGGAATGAGCGTCAATCCATGGACTGAGAGGTCCTAGTTCGATTCCTGTTCAGGGTACATGCCTGGGTTGCAGGTTCAATCCCCAGTAGGGGGTGTGCAGGAGGCAGCCAATCGATGTTTCTCTCTCACAACAACGTTTTTATCTCACTCCCTCTCTCTCTAAAAAAATCAATAAAAACATTTAAAAAAAAATGTTAGTACAATTTAATGAGTCAGAGTTTTTTCAATCCTCACTTGAGGATATTTTTCCATTTATCTTCAGATAGAGTGTGAAGGAGACAGACAGAGAGACAGAGACAGAGACAGAGAGAGAGAGAGAGAGAGAGAGAGAGAGAGAAACATCAATGTGAGAGAGAAACATCAATTGGCTGCCTCCTGCATGACTCCAACCAGGGTTGGACATAGAACTGCAACCAAGGTACATGCCCTTGACCAGAATCGAACCCCCAATTTTTTGGTCCAGGGACCAATGCTCTCACCACTGAGCCAAACCAGCCAGGGCATGAGTCAGAGTTTTAACTTTTATGATAACTTTGCCTTGCCTTAAAGCTATTAAATATGACATACCGTTCCATGACTTGAAGTGTTCAACTACAATTTCTTCTAATTTCTTTAATTTTGGATGACTATAGAAAAATTTTTCTCCTGCAAAAAATCAAAATCAAAATCATCAAAATAATATTTCTGTATTTTTCCATATTAATTTATATCAATGTATTTTAATTATCCTCTATCTGTTATTCCTTTTTATTGTATTTTATTTAATGTTCTTTTCTATTTATCCCTTTTATCATTTAATAGGTTTATTGCTACCTAAATTTAAGTATAGAAATGTGGATCAATGAAGCAAATTTTAAAATCAACCTTGATGAAGAGGAAACAATATAAAATTTTAAAAGAAAAACCAGACCTTTTTTGATAGTAAAAATGCCACTTGCTGAAGTACTACGTATATGTGCAAAAATGCACTCTAGATGATTATAGAGTTTCATGAAGTCCTCATTTCGGTTAAGTTCATTTTTCACCCGAGTCATTCCTTCAAGAAATTAAGAAAAGGTTTTCCCAATAAATAAACTTAATAGCAAAATTAATTAAATTTTCGTATTTTTAAAAAAATCATCTTTAGCAATAAATGCAAGTGTTTCAAATTTAAACATGAAAACCAGCAACTTTTTTCCAGTTCTACATTAACATGTGAATCAATAAATGGCTTGCTTTTTTCCAGCAATTTATCAAAAACAAAGAAATTTGGTCATTTTTTACAAAATCATTTCATTGGTTTTTATTTTGCTGTTGTTAATCTTCACCTAAGGATACTTTTTCCACTGATATTTAGAGAGAGTGGGAGGGAGGGAGGGGGAGGGGGAGAAAGAGCGAAACATTGATGTGAGAGAAACACATCAATTGGTTGCCACCCACACATGCCCCGAATAGGGCTGGGGACCAAACTGCAACTGAGATAGGTGCCCCTGACTGGACTCTTTGGTCCACAGGCCAATGTTCTAACTGCTGAGCCAAACCGGCCAGGACCATTTCATTGCTTTGTGAAAGTATTTTTAAGTAACCCAAACTGTTCGACTTCAGCAAAAATTATGCATGTCAGTATTTCTTTACCTTTAGTTCCATCCATAATTCCACAAAGGAAGAAATATAATGATCTCATTCCCATTTGCTGTAATAATTCATAACCATGATATAAACTAATACAAAGAGCAAATTCTCCTTCGATTATACCTTGTTGTATTCCCTAAAAAAAATAAACATATATCAAATTTAACCAAGAAAATAAATGAAGATACATGTTCCATGTACCATTCACTGGTTCTACTAAATGTGACAGGATGTTGCTAGGGAATAGTACCAATGTATTTTTCATATAACATGTCCCTTCACATTTTTTTCTTTAATTCAACAGGAAATTTACATTTTAAAGAGAACAGGTAAAGGGCAGGACTGTTTATCATTTCCTATTATTCCTTTATAGGAAAATTATTAGCAGTATATGGTTTCATTCATCTTTCAAAACAACTTAATGAGCATCTACTATGCGTCAAGCATTGAGACAAACATTTGGGATACAATAGAAAATAAGTCAGATATAGGCCTATTTTCAAAAATGTTATGGCATCAGGACAGATAATTAAACAGACTGTTTAACACCAAGCATACACGTCACAATAATATCTACCACCACCAAGGAGAAACTGCTATAAGGACATTACTTGTATAAATTAATTTCATCTTAATACGGAGGATGTAGGTACTATTGTTATGCACATTTTACAGATGAAGAAGGTCATACAGGTAGTTAAGTAATAAACCCTGTATTTGAACCCAGGGAATTTGGCGCAATTTTCTTGTGCTTTTAACCACTACTCTCAAGGACAAGTGGAGTACACATTCCACATGGGAGCATACAGCAGGTGTATCTACATAATACAGTTTTAAAAGAAGAGCATTGAGAATATATTTTAATTATTTTCCTTTTCTAGAGACAAAGACTATTATTTTCTAGCTTACATGTTCAGTAGTATTTAACATCAGTGATAGTCATTTAAAATGTTTCCAGGATAGTGACAAATGACCTAAAATGGCAGCCTAGTCCTGGCTGGGTAGCTCAGTTGGCTAAAGCATCATCCCAACATGCCAAGGTTGCATGTTCAATCCCCAGTCAGGACACATGCAAGAATCAAGCAATGAATGCATAAATAAATGAGACAACAAATTAATGTTCCTCTCTCTCTCTCTCTCACTCGAAAATTAATAAATAAATCATTTTTTTTAATGACAGACTAATAACTTGAAAGGGTAAAATCACCTCTCTGTAAAATATAAACTGTCCTCAGTAAGATCAGGTTCAACAGTTTTAGATTTACTATTTAAAATTTCAACGAATCTTTAACTCCTAGCAGAAATTTTAAAACATTAAAGTTTAGTATATCATACTGTCATTTCACAGAAAAGGCTCCGTTTGTGATTTCCTAGACACTATAAAGTCCATATTTCTTCTGTAGCATTTAAAGCTACTCCCACATGATCACACCTAGATCATCTCTGACTTACTTGATCCTTTATTTCAGCCAAACTGGCTTGCTCACTGTCTCCTTCATACCTTCATTCATTCCTTCTGTTCTTTTGCACATGCGTTCCTTCTCAGTTACAAGAAAGACTCAGTGCCTTTTTGCATTGTGAACATCTTTTGCCTTTGGATCTAGTTTGATGAATATGTCCCTTCTCGCCTATTTTTTTCTATGAAGATTAGAAATAAGAAGCTTACTGTGACGCCTCCTCCAACCTCGGTACTGAGAGTTAAGACAAAATACCATGAGTCTAAAACTTAGTAAGGATCCTCTGCAAAATAGAAATTAACTAAACGACCACTATTTAATTAAAAGCTTTAAGATAAATGTATCTTAATTGAAATCATTAAATCATATTCATGTTCAATTTCTTCATGCTTTTATAAACCATATAAATCATATCTGAATTCTTCATGAGTTAATAATATATATACCAAAAAACAATCATTATTTCCATTTTATCCTGGCTTTAAGTAAATACTTAATCTATCATCAAAATTTATTTTAAAATACCTACCACAATATTTGGAGATGGGTTTTTCCTAAATTGATCTCTTGCCAGAATTATCTGGTATTTTGTTAGATTGGGGATATCCTTTCTCATCAAAAGATTCCTCTGAATCAAAGAACTGGCAAATGCTTCCAAAATCTGTAAATTTCAAAGAAATTTAGTTTAAGCTCCTCTTAAAGTCCTTTTTCAAATATAATCTTTTCATCACATACTAAAATAAGTTATATATGACACTATATATTAAAGTTTATCCTAAAATAAAATTTTAAACATAGAAAAAAATGATAAAAATTTTATAGTATTTGACATTTATCCCAAGATAACATACATATGAGAGTCAGCACCCCTTTTATTAGATCCAACTATAACTAAAGGATATATGTGTTTATCTGTTTATTTCTTAACTCTCTCCCCTTTATCGGTCTAAGCACAATGAAAGGATGACTTTGATTTCTTGACTGTTGCATCTTTAATACCTAGAACAAGGTCTGGCACATCTGGTGACTAAATCAAAATGCTTTGAGTACATTTAATTTCATTTGTTGATTCATTCTTTGAAGAAATATTTATTGCCCTGGCCGGTGTGGTTCTGTGAATAGATCACTGGCCTGCGCACAAAGTGGTCACTGGTCCAATTCCCAGTCAAGGGCATGTTTACCTGGGTTGCAGGTTCAATCCCCGACCCTGGTTGGGGCAAGTGCAGGAGGCAACCAATTGATGTGTTTCTCTCATACCAATGTTTTTCTGTCTATCTCCTCCTCCTTCCCTTCCACCCTCTCTAAAATTCAATGAAAAAAAAAAAAAAAATATATATATATATATATATCCTGAAATGAGGATTAACAAAAGATAAAAAAAGATTAAGCACCTATGATATATCAATCATTGTTCTAAATGCTGAAGATATTGGGGCTGAGACAAACGAAATCCCTGCTTCCATGAAGTTTACATCCAATAGAGGCAAGCAAAGAATAACAAAGTGAACAAGGACAGTAGAGAATTTCCATTATGGTAAATAATATTTAAGAACCTACAACACAGTAATGTCATAGTCTTTGAGGAGAAAGGGTCATTCTTAAGTAAGGTGGACAAAGACAGTCTCTTCGAAAAGGTAATATGTGACATCTGAATGATGAGTGTGTCTAGCATGAGAGGTTCTGAGGAGCATTCCAGGGAAAGGAAACAGAAAACAGGTCCTGATGAAGGAATGAGTTTAATGCCACAGTAAAGGAAAAAAAGAGACTTCCAGATGAAGATACACTACAGCAATATATAATAAAGTATTCAAGCTTTTCCCTAATTTTTATTTCCTAAAGTAGAAAATATTGTAGTACATTTTTATTTTTCCTCCTTTCTAGCTTTGCTGCTCACACTGCCTAAAGAAGTACTCTTTAAAATACTGACAAAATTAAATTCTTATTATATGTGATTACACAAATTATAATTTTTACATGCTTGTAAGTAGAATAATTTAAATCATAAGCAAATGTATTAGTAGTTAGGAAATGATTATTGAAAAGATTTTGCCTTATCTTAATTATGGTTAGAATTTTGATACAAATGATTTAAAAACAAAAAATAAACCACATTCTGCCCTGGCTGGGTTTGCTCAGTGGTTAGAGCATCAGCCTGTGGACCAGAGTTGCGGGTTTGATTCCAGTCAAGGGCATATACCTCGGTTCATCCCCGGCCCTGGTTGGGGTTGCGCGGGCGGCAGCCAAGTGATGTCTCTCTCACATCGATGTCTGTCTGTCTGTCTGTCTCTCTCTCCCCTTCCCACTCTATCTGAAGATTAAAATAAATAAATAAACCACATTACTATAAAACTTCACTTTAACTCCCCCCACGACACCCCCAAATAGGTGCACCTTCAAGGACACAGGAGCCATCTAAAGGAGATCCCAATGGCCAAAGCTGGTACAATCTGAGCAACAAATTTAATAATGATAGTACTGGATTTAACCCACAGAATAAAACAAATATCCATTAGTCCATACTGATATAAAGAATTGAATTAATAAATAAATGTGGGCCCTGGCCGGTTTGGCTCAGCGGTTAGAGCGTCAGCCTGCGGTGCCGAGAGACCCAGGTTCGGTTCCCGCTAAAGGCACGTACCTCAGTTGCAGTTTGTCCCCGGCCCTGGTTGGGTTGTGCGGGTGGCAACTACTCAATGTGTCCCTTTCACGTCGATGTTTCTCTCTCTCTCCCTCCCACTCTATCTGAACAAAATATCAAAAAATGTCCTCGAGTGAGGATTAAAAATAAATAAATAAATGTGGGTAATGAAACAACTTTTCATTATAGAAGAATTCAAATTAATAAATGTAAAAGAAATGAAGGAAAGAGGAAACACTGATTAGGTAAAAACTACAGAAATAATCGTTGTACACAAGAACCATTAGTGGGCAAAATATGTTGAGAAACAGAATATTTGCATATTCTTTTATTTTTTATTTTATTTTAGAGAGAAATGAAGGAAGAAAGAAAGAGAAACATCTAGTTGTTGTTCCACTTATTTTTGCATTCACTGATAGATTCTTGTATGTACACTGAACCCAACCTTGGCATACCTGGATGATGCTCTAAACCAACTGAGTCACCTAGCCAGGGCAATATTTGCATATTCTTAAAGTATCTCTCCCTGGAACTCTCTATGCTATATTTGCAAATTTCCTGAAAGTCTAAAATTACTGCAAATGTTAAAAAAAAAAATCCTGTCAGGGCACTGCACCAACAGTCTGACTCTGGTCCTGATGTTTGCAGCCTCAGATGGCTGGCGGCTAAGTGAAATAGTGCAACTGGGGTCTTTTGTATGTACCTTCGATTCTAGCTACTTATCTACTGGTTCCTCCTTTCTCCTTAACATGGCTAGCCTGAGGTTCATCACGTTACTGGTCAAAGTCAGTCACAAGGCCAGCTTAGATTCCAAGAAAGGGGAAATGTATCCTGTCTCTCAAAAGGAGTGGCAAAGAAGCCACTTTAATCTATGGAAATGAGGATATAAAAACAAAGTGTTCTAGGATGACGCTAATTATGAACTATAGAAAAAACAATGTGTTACTGTAAATTTCTCCCACTGAAAGTGATAATGTGTAATAAGTTTCTTAATAACTACAATAACTTAATAACTACCAGATAATTCTTTGTTGTTGGGGATGCTCTCCTGTTCATTGCAGAATGTTAGGCAGCATTCCTGGCCTCTATATACTAAATGCCAGTAGCAAGTCCACTCCCATCCACTTCAGATATGACAATCAAAAATATGTCAAGACATTGCCAAATGTTGCCAGATGGGCAAAATGCCTCCAGTTGAGAACCATTACTATATAAGGGATCAGGGAGGAAAATATTGAAAATATATTGCCTTATAAAGAAAATTCCAGATGAATCTGGGTATGTATTATGAGTGTCTTCACTACGTAAAAAATCACCGAGCTGCACACTTATGCTCTCTGCTGTGTGTGTGTGTGTGTGTGTGTGTGTGTGTGTGAGAGAGAGAGAGAGAGAGAGAGAGAGAGAGAAAGAGTATTACTGCAATTAAAAGGTTTACTAAAAAATATAAAACCATATTAAGGCTACTATTAGCTTTAGAAATGGTCCATCATTTTGTATTCTTCTTTAACAGTTTGTCAGTACATATAAAGAATGGTGCTCTTTCCAAAAATTTTCATTTCAAAGAATTTTTCAACATAACAATTATAAAACGATAACTATGTATTCTCTTGGCCAAATTCTGTTAACTAAAATAATTACATTATTAGTTCATCTACTGAAACCCTGAATTGTGACAAAAATGGCTTACCTGACCTGGCCAGTGTGGTTCAGTTCGTTGAGCATCCCCATGCACCCAGACTTTAGCTGTTTAATCCCTGGTCAGGGCTCATGCCAGGGTTACGGGCTCGATCCCCAGTAGGGGGCATGCAGGGGGCAGCCAATCAATGTTTTTCTCCCTTCCTCTCTCTCTAAAATAAATGAAAACATATTTTTTTAAAAAGAAAGGCTTATGCCCTGGCTAGTTTAGCTCAGCAGTTAGAGCATCGCCCTGCGGACCAGAGAAGCCCTGGTTAGGTTCCCACTAAGGGCATATACCTCGGTTGCAGTTTGTCCCTGGCCCCGGTTGGGGTTGTGTTGGTGACAGCCAGTCGACATGTCTCTCTCACATCAATGTTTCTCTCTCTCTCTTCCCCCTTCCCCCTCCCCCTCTATCTGAAGATAAATACAAAAAAAAAATAAAGCCCTCAGTGAGGGAAAAAAAAGGAAAGGCTTACCTGTACATATGCCTTTTGGATGGCTGCAAGTTCTTCACCAAGGGGAACAATAAATTTTTCGATTCGTCTTTCATGAGAGTATGGCAAAATATCTGGAGAATCTTCAGAACGAAGTTCTATCTGCCCAATTAGTAGGTTAGTAACAACCTGTTGCACAGCCTACACAAAACCAATTGAGCATGATTATAACTTATGTTACACGTTAGATATTTTACTTTGACACTAACAAAAATAAAATAGTATAATTATGAAAGAAACATTAGAAATTCATATAATTAAATATTGTTTTTAAAAACTATATACACATCAGAAATAGCACAATAAGGAAAATAAGGCAGTGAAATATTCCATCAACGTTACAAAAACTCAGACAACAGAAGTTTTACATCAGCAAACTAAATCCTCCCCAAAACTATAACAGTCCATTTTAGAACCAAAACTGGAATCCAGATTTCCTGATTCCTGACAAATACTTTCCATTGATTTTGTGGGAGAAATAGAGAACTCTTGTTATTATTAGAGAATAAAACTATATCTTAAGAACACCTTACAAATTGAATTGTTAAGCAATTGAGGGTATACAACCTACACGAAATCGATTATTGATAAATTAGTGGAATACTTTTCATTTAAATCAATGTATATGATGTGAATATATTTCTGGGAATAAATCTCATTCACCCAAAGCTCATAAAGGAGCTTAATTGTAAAATTAGGGAATTGAAACAAAAATATAAATATAAAACCTATTGGTATAACCAACTATTATACCATCAGTCTACAGTACTGGCAAAGTGATTGACAGCTAAAGGAGGGGGGAGGGGGGAGGGTAGCGAGGGAAAGATATACAGAGAAAGTACAGAAGACAATCCTAAAAATATCTAAAAATTAATGCAATTTTTTTTTTTTTTAGGTGGTACATGCCCCTAGCAGGAACCGAGCCCGGGACTCTCTGGTCTGCAGGCCGACGCTCAACCGCTGAGCCAAACTGGCCAGGGCTATTAATATGATCTCACTTATGTGGAATATAACAAACATAACAGTCTGAGGAATGGGGTAGTCCCAGAGACGTGGAAGTGGGGTACAGACTGACAATCCCCAGAAGAGGGGATGGTGGGGGAGAGATAAACCACAGAACTTATATGCATGTATGCATGAACAGTGGACATGGACAACAAAGCTGGGGACAGGGCGTGGAGGGAGGGGGAGGGGAGAATCAGTGAGGAAAAAAGGAGAAACATCTGTAACAAAAATAAATAAATTAAGCCCTGGCCGGTTTGGCTCAGCGGTTAGAGCGTCGGCCTGTGGTCCTGAGAGACCTGGGTTCGGTTCCCGCTAAGGGCGCATACCTCGGTTGCAGTTTGTCCCCGGCCCTGGTCGGCTGTGCGGGTGGCAGCCACTCAATGTGCTCCTTTCACATCGATGTTCCTCTCTCTCCCTCCCACCTACCTGAACAAAAAATGGAAAAATGTCCTCGGGTGAGGATAAATAAATAAATAAATAAATAACCTAAAAATTAACTTTTTAAAATTTTTGTTTAATAATTTTATTTATTTACTTATTTTTTAGACAGAGGAAGGGAAAGGGAGAGAGAAACAGAGACAGAGACAGAAACAGTGATGTGAGAGAGAAACATTCTTAGGTTGCCTCTACCACATGCCTCAACTGGGAATTTAACCAAAAACCTGGGTATGTACCCTGACCAGGAAACAAACCTGCCAACTTTTGGTGTACGGGACCACACTCCAACCAACTGAGCCTCACCAGCCAGGGTGAGAGCTTTTTTTTGTTTTGTTTCTTAATTTTTTTTTTCTTTATTGATATTAGAGAGAGAAAGGGAGAGGGAGAGAGAGAAACATCGATGAGAGAGAACACTGACTGGCTGCCTCCTACATGCCCCCTACTGGGGATCAGGCTGAAAACCTGGGCATGTGCCCTGACCAGGAATCAAATCGGTGACCTCTTGGTGCATGGGTCGATACTAACCCACTGAGCCACACTGGCCAAGATAGTTGGGTTTTTTTAAATTAGAAAAGCTTAATGGGCTTTGTTTCAAAAATTCTTGAGGGCAAGAATTGCATCTTAATCACCTTTTTATTCCCCAAATGTGGACCTAATGAGGTAGTTTACTGCAGTTACAGAGGGTCCACATATATTCAAAATCTAGAGTAACTATATGACAATTTTATAAATATGAGTAAGACTTCATTCAATATGTTTTTTGTTAGTTCTCACCCAAGGATATTGTTCCATTGACTTTTTTTTTTAAGATAGAGTGGAAGGGAGAAAGGAAGAGAGAGAAACACCAATGTGAGAGAGATACATCAATTGGCTGCCTCTCACAACACACAGACCAGGGTCAGGGATCGAACCTGCAACCCAGGCACATGCCCTTGACTGGGAACTGAACGCCTGACCATTTGGTCCATGGGCCAATACTCTACTCTAACTGCTGAGCTAAACCCACCAGAGCATACTTTAACATTTTCCTTCTGTTTATTTTTTAAAATTTATTTTTTCCCCTACTGACACCCTCCTCCTATTTCCGCACCCCCACAGCATTGTTGTATAAGTCCACTGGTTATGTTTATACGCATAAGTTCTTTGGTTTATCTCTCCCCACCCCTCCCCTCCTCTAAGGTTTGTCATCTGAACCCTACTTCTATGTCTCTGGGTCTACTTTGTTCACCAGCTTATTTTGTTCATTATATTCTACAAAAAAGTGAGATCATGTGATACTTGTCTTTCTCTAACTGGCTTATTTTGCTTAGCATAATACTCTCCAGGTCCCTTCATGTCATCTCAAATGATAAGAGATCTTTCTTTCTCACAGCTACATAGTATACCATTGTGTACATGTACTACAGCTTTTTTATCCACTCATCTATTGATGAACACTTGGGCTGTTTCCAGATCTTAGATCTTTTTTTTTTTTTTTTTTATCCTCACCCGAGGATATTTTCCATTTTTTGTACAGATAGAGTGGGAGGGAGAGAGAGGAAGGGAGAGAGAGAGAGAAACATCGACGTGAAGGGACACATCGAGTGGCTGCACCCGCACAACCAACCAGGGCCGGGGACAAACTGCAACCGAAGTACGTGCCCTTAGCGGGAACCGAACCCGGGTCTCTCCGGACCGCAGGCCGACGCTCTAACCGCTGAGCCAAACTGGCCAGGGCCAGATCTTAGATCTTAACAATTGTAAATAGTGCTGCTATGAACATATATTCTTTCTGACTGGTGTCTCAGGCTTCTTAGAATACATTCCTATAAGTGGGATCACTGGGTCAAATGACAGTTCAATTTTTAATTTTTTGAGGAAACACCATATTGTTTTCCATAGTGGCTACACCAGTCTGTATTCCCACCAGCAGTGTACTAGAGTCCTCTTTTCTCCACACCCTCACCAGCACTTGTTTAATGATTTGTTGACGGCAGCCATTCTGGCAGTTGTGAGGCGATACCTTGTAGTCATTTTAATTTGCATTTCTCTGATGATTAGTGATGTTGAACATTTTTTCATATGTCTCTTGGCCATTTGTATGTCCTGTCTGGAGAGGTGTCTATTTAGGTCCTCTGCCTGTTTTTTTTTGTTTGTTTATTTGTTTTATCCTCATCTGAGGACATTTTTTCCATTTTTTGTTCAGATAGAGTAGGAAGGAGAGAGAGGAAGAGAGAGAGAGAGAAAAAAACATCGATGTGAAAGGGACACATCGAGCGGCTGCCACCCACACGACCCAACCAGGGCCGGAGACAAACTGCAACCGAGGTACGTGCCCTTAGCGGGAACTGAACCCGGGTCTCTCCAGACCACAGGCCAACACTTTAACTGCTGAGCCAAACCGGCCTCTGCCTGTTTTTTAATTGGATTCCTTGTCTTCCTGTTTTTTGAGTTGTATGAGCACTATACATATTTTGGAAATTAACTCTTTATCTGATGTATCATTGGCAATTATGCTCTCCCCTATTGGAGGTTCCCTTTCCATTTTGATGCTTGTTTCTTTTGCTGTGTAGAAGCTTTTTAGTTTTATGTAGTCCCATGCGTTCATTTTCTTCCTTTGTTTCTCTTGCCTTAGGTGTTGTATCTGAAAAATTCTGCTGCATGTGATGTCTGAAATTTTGTTGCCTACATTTTCTTCTAGGATTTTTATGGATTCATGAGTCACATTTAAGTCATTTATCCATTCTGAGTTTATTCTTGTGTATGGTGTAAGTTGGTGGTCTAGCTTTACTTTTCTGGATGTAGCTGTCCAATTTTCCCAACACCATTTATTAAAGAGGCTGTTTTTACTCCACTGTATGCTTTTGCCACCTTTGTCAAATATTAATTGAGCATAATGACTTGGGCCAATTTCTGGATTCTCTGTTCTGTTCCATTGATCTATATCCCTGTTCTTGTGCCTGTACTAGGCTATTTTGATTACAATGGCTTTGTAGTATAATCTGATACCTGGTATTGTGATCCCTCCTACTTTGTTCTTTGTTTTCAAAACTGCTGTGGCTATCCATGGTCTTTTTTGGTTCCATATAAACTTTTGGAGTGTTTGTTCTACATCTGTGAAATATGTCATTGGTATTTTAATGACGATTGCATTGAATCTATAGATTGCTTTGGGTAGTATGGACATTTTGGTGATGTTAATTCTTAAGGTTGATCAGTCTTGTTCATCTTTTCAAAAAACCAGCTCTTGATTTTATTGATCTTTTGTATTGTTGTTTTAGTCTCTGTCACTTTTTTCTGCTCTGATTTTTATTATTTCCATCCTTTTATTTTCTACTAACTCTGGGTTTTTCTTTTTTGTTCTTTTTCTAGATCTTTAAGTTGTTGGGATAGACAGTTTATTAGAATTTTTTCCTCTTTCTTGAGGTAGGCCTATATTGTTACGAACTTCCCTCTCAAGACTGCTCCCTTAAACTCTCCTGCTTTTTAACTTTTTCCCATTTGCTGCTCTACTTGGGTGTTTTTTTCTACCTTGTTTTCTAACTCACTGATTTGGTCTTCAGCTTCTTCTAATCTACTATTGAATCCTTCTAAGGTACTTTTCATATCAGCTATGTTATTCTTTATTTCCACCTGATTTTTATTCATAGTTTCTACCTCTTTTATTTTTTTTTTTAGTTCTCACCCGAGGATATTTTTCCATTTATCTTCAGATGGAGTGGAAGGGGGAGGGAAGAGAGAGAGAGCAAGAGTGAGAAGGAGAGAAACATTGACGTGAGAGACTCACTGACTGGTTGCCTCCCACATGATCCCCACCAGGGCTAGGAACAAACTGCTACTGAGATATGTGCCTTTGGCCAGAATCGAACCTGGAACTCTTTGGTCTGTGGGCCAATGTTCCAACCACTGAGCCAAACCCACAAGGGTACCTTTTTTTTTTTATCCTGACTTGAGGACGTTTTTGCAATTATCTTCAGATAGAGCAGAAGGGAGAGAGGGAGGGAGGGAGAGAGAGAGAGAGAGGGAGAGAGAGAGAGAGAGACAGACATCGACATGAGACACACTAAATAGTTGCCACCCTCACGACCCCAACCAGGCCGGGGGGACAAACTGCAACCGAGGTACATGCCCTTAGCAGGAACCAAACCCGGGACTCTCGGGCCCATGCGCTGATGCTCTAACTGCTAAGCCAAATCAATCAGGGCTATACCTCTTTTGTTATGCTGATGTAGTTCCCACTGAGCTCTTTATAATTCTCATTAAGTTGCTTGTAATTGCCCTGGCTGGTTTGGCTCAACAGTTGGAGCATTGGCCTGCAGACCAATGAGTCTTGGGTTAGATTCCAGTCAAGGCATGTACCTCAGTTGTGGTTCATCCCCGGGAGGCAACCAGTCGATGTAGCTCTATCACATTGATATTTGTCTCTGTCTCTCTCTCATTCCCTCACACTCTATGATAAATAGAAAAATATGCTTGGGTGAAGAATAAAAAAAAAAAGTTGCTTATAATTCTCACTAAATTGTTTGAGCACCTTTAAAATCACTGCTTTGAATTCTTTACCTGACAAATTGCTTGGTCCTATTTCATGTAGTTCCTTTTCTGGTGATTCCTCCTTTTCTCTCATTTGGTTGTTGTTTCTTTGTTTCACCATTTTAGCAGTCTGGTAGTTCCAGGCCCATGAAGGATGTTGGGATATGTAGGCAGATTGGTGTGTATCAAATAAGGCTGCTATGCCTCCCAGACTGTTTTGGTGCGTTGCGCCTCTTGCCTGCTGTGGGTCCTGGAGGAATGACAACTGATATTTGCTATTAGTCTGTCGTGGTAGGCACTACTGGGGTGTGTGGGTCCAGCTGGTGTGCTGCTGGGCTGTGCTGCTGCCTAATAGGTCTCAGCTCCTGAGGAGTCACTGCTAATGCTGCTGTGGGTGAATGTCAGCTCCCAGTTTTCATAGCTACTGCTTCTGCTGTTGCCAGGGGCTGCTCTCAGTTCCCAATCCTCTGCTGCTGTTAAGGGCTGAGGATGCTCAGCTCCTGGGACTTTGCTACTGCTGGGAGAAGGGCTATACTCCAAATCCACTGCTGTAGTTGCTGCTTGGGCTAGGGCACCACTCCTGATCAGTCTCTGCTGATGCTGCTGGGGATGGGTCTCAGCTGCTGATCTGTGCTGCTGCTGCTGCTGCTGCTGCTGCTGCCGCCGCCACCGCCACCGCCGCCGCCTGGGGATGGATGTCCGTTCCTGAGCCTCAGGTCCTGTTAGGGGTGGGGCTTCACTCTCGGCCAGTCACTGCTGCTGTGAAGGATAGTGCTCAGCTCCCAGCTAGTTGCTGTTTCCGGAAGCAGGTAGGTACCTTGACAGCACCACTACTGTGAGCTAGCCCATGTTGACACAGTGGGGTCCACTGGTGCAATGGTGCAAGGCGCATTGGTGGACTCAGGTCGCTCAGCTCTAGGCACTCCCTGCTGCCTCCTCTCAGAAAAGACCAGCAGTTCTTCCAAAATGGCAGGGACTCCTGGACATACAGGGGAAGGGCCCTGATAAGCCGCTTACCAGGGTAGCCGGGTACTCCCTGGTCCACAGCACGGGAACCCTCTGCCCCACGTTTCTGCACTGCTTGAGATTGCTCATCCACTCACATCCAGTTACACTCTCTCTCACACTCACTCATACTCTCACACACTCACCCTTGCTCCAGTCCTGCCTGCCACCATCTTTTCCACATGCCAGACTTTAATATTTTTAATCATTCACTCATTCCACAAATAAATGAGTAACTCCCACATCCCACATGCTAGGTATTGAGCTGGTAATATACCTATAACCAAGTAAGATATAATCCCTCCATTCATATAGCTACTGTTTTAGTGATGAATAAGGCAACATATAAAGCAATAAGCAAAAGAATGACAGATTATGATAAATATTAAGAAAATCACAAATAGGGGAACTGACTTTTGATAGCTTTAGAGTGTATCTTTCCAAAGGGAGGACAATTAAACAGAGACTAAAATAATTGCTGCAGGCAAGAATCATCATTGGATGCTAAAACTGAGTATTTACATAGTCTCAAAATATCTCCCCCACAACAGATTTATTAGTTTCAAAGGGAAAAACAGTACAGTCTGCCCTCTGGAAATCTATACCTGTGAATTCTGTATCCATGGATCAAAAATATTAAAAAAGAAATGTTACATCATTGCTAAAATGTACTATGTAGTTAAACCTAACATGACTGCATCTGTACATGACAGAACAGGTACAGACTTTTTCTTCTTGTCATTATTCTCTGAACTATATAGGTATAATAACTATTTACATAGTATTCACATTGTGTATTAGGTATTGTAAGTAATCCAGAGATGATGTAAAGTATACAGGAGGATGTGCATAGGTTATATGCAAGTACTATGATATTTTATGTAAGGGACTCCAGCATCTGTGGATTTTGATATCCACAGGGTCCTGGAACCAATCCACTGACAATCCCGAAGGATGACTATAATTTTATAGTGAAGAAACTGGCAAGTCATCATTTTAACCAGACCAAGATTAACATCACCAGCAATTAGACAAATCAACATCATTGTATCCCTTCTGGTGCACTGTTGCCAAAAATGCATAACCTCACTCCAATCATGAGACAATATCAACCAAACCTAAATTAAGGGATATTCTACAAAATAAATGGTACCAACTTTTCAAAAGCATCAAGAAAAACAAGAAAATGTCATGGAAGACAAAAAAAAGACTGAAGCCTTGGCTGGTTTGGCTCAGCGGTTAGAGCGTCGGCCTGCGGTCCAGAGACCTAAGTTCGGTTCCCGCTAGGGGCACGTGCCTCAGTTGTGGTTTGTTCCCAGCCCTGACTGGGTCGTGTGGGTGGCAACCATTCGATGTGTCCCTTTCACGTCAATGTTTCTCTCTCTCTCCCTCCAACTCTATCTGAACAAAATATGAAAAAATGTCCTCAGGTGAGTATTAAAAAAAGACTTAGGAACTGTCACAGATGAAAGAGCCAAAGGAAATATGACAAGTAAAGGCAATGGGGGATCCTGAAGTGATGGACCCTGGAACAAAAAAGGACACTGGTGCCCTGGCTGGTTTGCCTCAGTGGTTAGAGCGTCGGCCCGTGGACCAAAGGATCATGGGCTCAAATCCAGTCCAGGGCATGTACCTGCATTGCAGGTTTGATTCCCGGCCCTGGTTAGGGTCATGCAGGAGGCAACCAATGGATATGTCTCTCTCACAGGGATGTGTCTCTCTCACTCTTTCCCTCTCTCCTATACTATCTAAAAAAAGTCAATGAAAAAATATCCTTGGGTGAGGATTATCAACAAAAAAATGTCACTGGGCCCTGGCCAGTTTGACTGTGCGGTTAGAGCATCGGCCCTCTGACCAGAGAGTCCCAGGTTCAGTTCCCACTAAGAGCACATACCTCAGTTGCAGTTTGTCCCCAGCTCCAGTTGGGGTCGTGTGGGTGGCAACCAGTCGATGTGTCTCTCTCACATTGATGTTTCTCTCTCTCTTCCCCTCTCTCTCCCTTCCACTCTATATGAAGATAAATGCAAAAATGTCCTCAGGTGAGGATAAAAAAAAAAAAAGGTCACTTTTTGGAAAAATGGCAAATTCAAATAAGTCTGCAGATTAGTTGCTAGTATTATACCAATGCTAATTACCTGATTTTAATAATCTTACCGTGGTTATATAATATGTTAACATTAGAGGAAGCTGCACAAAGGATATACTGAGACTTCAATGTTTGCAAATATCCTGTAAGTGTAAAGTTATTTTTAAATAAAACTTAAAAACACACGAAAACTGTAACAATTTAACAAATAGCTTTAGAAGATAGTGGAGTGGGTAAACACTGTTTCGCATCCTCCTACAACATCAAAATTACAACTGAAGTACAGCACAACCATCATTCAGAACCACCTCAAATCAAGCTGAATGGAAGTCCTACAACTAGGAAATTAAAGAAGCCACATCGAGACTGGTAGGAGGGGCAAAGGGGCGGATAGGCTAGCCCCACACCCACGTGTGGCAGATAAAAATCAGGATACCTCGGCTGGAAAGGTTCTCCCTGAGAAGTGAGGGGGTCCCTGGCCCACATCAGGCACCCAGCTGAGGATTCCAGTGCCAGGAAAGGGAAGTCCCCATAACTTCTGGCCGTAAAAATCAGTGGGAACTGAGGCTAATGGAGGCTGAGGCTGCTGACGTCCCAGGCAGCTCCTCTTATAGAGCCTGCTCACGGACTTACTTGGTTTTGCTCCTTCTGAGCTCCAGCATGAGGGAGGCAGCTCGAAAAGCACCAAAGACATACTGGGAATGAGTAAGTTGACTGGCATTGGGGCGACAGCTGAAGAGGCAGTTTTCTCCTGGACAGAAGTGCTGTCGGAGGCCTTTGTTCCTTTGGTGAGCCCTTCCCCAATGGGGCCAGCAGAAGGCCGCCGTATCTGGGAATCCAGCAACTTGGCTCACACTGTTTGCCCCACCCTGGTGATTCCCTGAGGCCCCGCCCCGCCCTGCCCCACCCAACTTTCAGGCCCATCCAAGCTGTTGCCAGTTGCTTTACCATAGAAATAGCCTGTCTGGATCCTACTTCAGATTTCCTAAAATCTCTCAAACAAACAGCATCTGGTCTCAGCAAGCCCCATACCTCTTGTTAAGTGGCCCCAGGTCTGGCACTAGAAGCAGTCAGCCTTGGTTAACAACTTGGCTTTGCCTGGGCACCTCCAAGCCCAGCACAAGAAGCAGCCTCTGCAGACCGCTTTGCAGCTTACACCTGGTGGGCCTGGGGAGAACACAGGCAGTGGCTGACCTCGCCCTGAGGCAGCACACCCAGTGGACAGCTTCAGAACACTGCGAAGCACCACCATCCAATCACATCCACAAGTGACACACTCAAGGAATGGACTCAGTTGAAGTAAGTCTTGCTATGTGTGGTAGGCCCCTGCACAGCTGATCATCCAAGGCAGTCAGAGGTTGGTGGATAGTGGGCACAGCCAGACCTTCCAGCTGATCAGCCTAAGTAAAACCCTCTCATTGATGTGCCAACAGCAATCAAAACTCAATTACAACAGAAGTGTGTAAAGTCCACATGAGGAGTGCAACTCGAGGGCCCAGCTGGGAGACCAGGGAGGCTGTGTCACTGCACCCTACAGGACACCTACTCCAATAGGCCACCCTAGGAAGCCCAGGAGACATAGCAACTCTACCTAATACATAGAAACAATCACAGGGCAGCAGCCAAAATGAGGAGACAAAGAAACATGTCCAAAATGAAAGAAAAGAACTAAACAAGAGACGTGGAAGTAGGGTACAGACTAACAATCCTCAGGAGGGGTGAGGGGGAGATAAACCATAGAACTTATATGCATTTACGCATAACCTTTGGACAAGGAGAACAAAGTGGGGGACAGGGTAGGGGGATGGAGAGGAGGGTGTCAATTGGGAAAAAAGAAGAAACATCTGTTAACAAAAATAAATTAAAAATTAAGTGAATAAATAAATAAAAATAATAAAGTGAGGCTAAAAATCCCTACCTCACAGAATTATAAGAATTAAAGAGCTAAAATGGTAAAAAAAAAAAAAAAAAAAAAACTAAACAAAATGGAGATAAGCAATTAACAGATGCAGAGTTCAAAACACTGCTTATAAGATGGTCAATGAGTTTAGTGAGGGCCTCAAGAGCATAAAAAAGGACCAGTCAGAAATGAAGGAGGCACCAAATGAAATAAAATAATTTACACAGATTCAATAGTAGAGTAGGTAAAGCCAAGAAGCAAACCATGGATTTGGAATATAAGGAAGCAAAAAACACCCACCAGAACAGCAAAAAAAAAAAAAAGAATTAAAAAAAATGAAGATAGTGTAAGGAGCCTCTGGGACAACTTCAAGCATGCCAACATTCGCATCATGGGGTTGCCAAAAGGAGAAGACAGAGAACAAGCAATTGAAAACCTACTTGAAATAATAATGACAGAAAACTTCCCTAATTTGGTGAAGGAAACAGACATACAAGTCCAGGAAGCACAGAGAGTCCCAAACAAGATGAATCCCAAGAGGCCCACACCAAGATACATCATCATCAAAATGCAAAAGTTTCGAGACAAAGAGAGAATCTTAAAAGCAGTTAGTTACCTACAAGGGAACTTCCATAAGACTGTCAGTTGATTTCTCAAAAGAAACTTTGCAGGCCAGAAGGGAGTGGCAAGAAATATTCAGAGTGATGAAAAGCAAGAACCTACAACCAGGATCACTCTATCCTGCAAAGCTATCATTTAGAATAGATGGACACATCAAGAGTTTCCCAGACAAGAAAAAGCTAAAGGAGTTCATCACCACCAAACCATTATTGTATGAAATGTTAAAGGTCTTTTTGAAGAAAAAGAAGATAAAAAATATGAACAGCCCTGGCCGGTTTGGCTCAGCGGTTGGAGCATCAGCCTGCAGACCAGAGTACAGGTTCGGTTCCCGCTAGGGGCACATACCAAAAAATATATACATATGAGCAAACAAAATAACAATAAATACATATCTATTGACAATTGAATCTACAAACAAAATGAACAAGCAGAACAGAAACATTCTCATAGATACAGAGAACATTTTGTTGGTTGCCAGATGGGAGGGGGGTTGGGGAAATGGGTGAAGAAGGTGAAGGGATTAAGAAGTACAAATTGGTTGTTAGACTGAGGAACCTCAAAAAGAAAAGGGATGGGGGGATGGGAAGAAATAAACCAAAGAACTTATTTGCATATATGGTACCAATGGACACAGACAACAGTGTGGGGAAAGGCAGAAGGGGGGCAGGAGTGGCGAGGAGGGTGTCAATAGGGGAAAAAGGAGGAACATCTGTAATACATTCAACAGTAAAATTAAAAAAACAAAACAAATAGCTTTAGGTGATTCTCATGCACACTGAAGTCTGAAAACTACAAATGTAGAAAAATTCCTGCAAACATAGAAAAGGCAGGCATGTTACAAGAAATGTTGTAGTCCTGAGGTCAAACTAAATACTAGAATGGAAAACCGATCTAGCCACATAAAGTTTTTGTTTTCATAAATGTTAATAAATGAAAAGAAATTTTACTTACCTTTATATCACTACCTGGTGTAGCACTAAGAGCCAAGATTCTAAAGTGATTTGTATATTTGACTAGTTCTCTTACAACCTTTAAAAAAAAAAAAAAGAAGAAGCTCTTTAAATTCATCTATCCAGTACAAAAATAACAATGATTCTGTTAAATAAACCATTACATATGGTACATTATCATTTTTTGGTTTTTGTTGATCTTTACCAGAGGATATTTTTTCCATTCATTTTTAAATTGGAAGGAAGGGAAGAAGGAGGAGAGAGAACGAAACATCAGTGTGAGAAAGACACATCAACTGGTTGCTTCCTGCACAATCTGGGGCCAGGGATTAAACCTGTAACCCAGGTACATGCCCTTGATTGGGAATTGAACCCTCTACCCTTCAGTGTGTGGGCCAGCTCTCTAACCACTGCGCAATACTAGCCAGGGCCATTATCATTATTTCTTTATTCAGAGTACTGATGATCTAGACTCTAGTAGATAGAACTATCATTAGTCATATCCAAAGAGCAAATGATTTAGGTTTATACTCTACACCAGTCAAAAACATTTTAGGGTTTCTTCTATATATAAAGTCACTATATCAAGGCCCATTACACTGGCAAATGGAAAAAAAGAGTCCATTCTTCATTGCTTAGGCCATAGTCTAGCCCTGCAGCTATATCCATATGCACATTTACCAGATTAAAGTATATCATAATATGAAAATAGAAAAAAATTAAATACCGCCCTGGCCAGCGGTTGAGCGTCAGCCTGCGGACCAGAGTCCCGGGTTCAGTTCCCGCTAGGGGCGTGTACCACAAAAAAAAAAAAAATTAAATACCAATATAAAATTAGATTTAAAATGAAAAAAAATTATTTTAGCATTTTAAAGAAGTTAAATTATGTATAGAAGGATCATAATTTTTAAAGTAAATGTATTCATAAAAGAATAAGGTGCCCTGGCCAGGTAGCTCAGTTGGTTGGAGCATCATCCTGTACACCAGGGTTCGATTCCCAGTCAGGGCACCTACCTAGGTTGCAGGTTCCAATCAGGGTGTGTATGGGAGGCAACTGATCAATGTTTCTCTCTCACATCAATGTTGCTCCCTCTCTCTCTCTCTCAAAATCAATAAAATTTATCCTTAGGTGAGGATTAATTTTAAAAAACAAGAAGGCTACCTTGGGGTAATTTTAAAAATCAAACTTTCCTTTAAATTCCTAAAACAGCCCTGGCCGGTTTGGCTCAGCGGTTAGAGTGTCAGCCCGCAGACTAGAGAGTCCTGGGTTCGGTTCCTGCTTAGGACATGTGCCCTGGTTGGGGTTGTGTGGGTGGCTCTCACGTTGATGTTTCTCTCTCTCTCTTCCTCCCTCTCTCCCTCCCACTGTATCTGAAGATAAATGCAGAAATGTCGGATGAGGATTTAAAAAAAAAAAAAAAAGAAAGATGGCAATTCTCCAGAAGATAATACAGAGATATAATACAGTAATACTTGAAAAGTCCCCAAAGAAACTACTTTACAAGTTCACAAACTGACAGTGAAATTCATCTCTTTTCACTAAATAAAATCGATGTTCCCTTCTATCTTTATGCAATACTCTCTCCCTAGCATCACCAGCTATTATAATTTTAATTACCTATATGCCAATTTCCAAATCTGTTATTTCCAGCTCAGAATTCTCCAGTGACACCACTTCTATCACCTGCTGCCTACTACATATCCACAGCTAGATTACTCATAGACACCTCAAACTCAACAATCTAAAACTGTATTATTTTTCTTACTTTTCCATAATACCGCAAATCTTCTCTGTTTCCAGAACACTTCATCTTGACTAGTAATTCCAACATCCTCACAATCTTCCAAGTCAGATTTCTGGGAGTCATCCTAAATTCCTTCTATCCCTCATTTCACACCCTAACTTTAACCTTCTCTCCTCTCTCTTTTAAATCTTAAGTATCTTCCAGCTAAACATTTTCAATGAGTGCCAACCGCCAACATCCCCTGTGGCCTACAAAGAACATTCAAATTGCTAAGCATAAAATACAAATGCCTTCATGACCTGGCCCTTAAGTACCTCACCAGCTATAGCCCACCTCTTCAACTTTGTACTTTATATTCCTATAGTACTATATCCTTTTGTTAGCTATAAGAGGGGCGGGGATCTCAGGAACCAGAGGAAGCACACAGCTCTTCTTAAAACTGAAGCTGTTTTTATACTTGAAATGAAACTAAATTCTATCTAGGCAGATGTGCTTGTGTACACACACAAAGCAAAGAACAACACAGTGACTCCTGGTAGCAAATGAAGCAAAAGCAGAGTAATCTGGGGAAAGGTAACTTGTGCTCATGAAACAGTGGCATGATTTGTACTAAATTCCATAGCAGCCTTCCTGCTGAGGCCATTGGACACAGAATCTGTGTAATGCTGTTCCCCTCAAAGAGTTAAACTTATTAAAAAGTAAATAAATAGAATGGATATTTTAAAATATTTTTTCTTGCCCTAGCCAGTTTGGCTCAGCAGTTAGAGCGTCAACCTGCGGTCCAGAGAGACCCAGGTTTGGTTCCCGTTAAGGGCATGTACCTCGGTTGCAGTTTGTCCCCGGCCCTAGTTGGGTGGTGCAGGTGGCAACCACTCGATGTGTCCCTTTCATGTCGATGTTTCTCTCTCTCTCTCTCCCTCCCACTCTATATGAACAAAAAATGGAAAAATGTCCTCAGGTGAGGATTTAAAAAAATAATAAAAAAAAGATAAATATTAATATTTTTTCTTTATTGATTTTAGAGAGAGAGGAAGGGAGAGATATAAACATCAATGAGAGAGAGGTCATCAACTCCTGCATTCCCCCCACTGGGGATCTGGGCCCACAACCTGGGCATATGCCCGGACCAGGAATTGAACCGGCGACCTCTCGGTGCATAGGTCAATGCTCAACCAGTGAGCCATACCAGTTGGGCACAATGGATTTTTTTAAAACAATAAGCAAAATATTACCTGGCAATAAGCATAGTTCCCAAGGGCTTTATGAGCTTCATCAATAACTAGACACTTTATTTCAGCAGCAGGACAAGCTCCTCTAGAAAGATCATTTACCATGACTTGAGGTGTAAGAAAAATAACTCTCCTACTGTGCCATATTTCCTTCCTGGTGAAAGCTTGGGTAGATCCTGTAAAAAAGATACTGGGTAACCGATGGGATACATATACACAATTAATAGCCTAAAAGTGCCCTAACAAGCTATGGGGATTCTCGGATTGAATAAAGCAATCCTATTCATTAGGGCTGGACATGCTACAAGTATAGGCATACCTCAGAGACATTGCGGTTCGTTTCCAGACCACCACAATAAAGCAAGTGGCAATCGTTTAGCTGGTGGAGGCTCATGCCTTCAATTTGTAAAAACTGCAACATCTGTGAAGCACAAAGCTAAGCACAATAAAACAATGTATGCCTGTAGATGATGTTTTGAGAGGATGTAAGATAAACATATAACCTGGAGACTAGTCATTCCACATGGGTCAGGAATTTTTTAGCCCAATTTCCACCAGAACATGTACTTTGTCTTACCAAGCTCTTAATCGCAAATTAGTCCATTCTTTCTAAAATACCTGTCATTTCGGCCATGTGGGGCTGCGGGATACCCATCACTCGGTAGCAAGCCTCGATCTGCTGTGTCACCAAAGGTTTCGTGGGGGCCATGAAGACTACCTTGCCAGATGGGAACCAGCGGTAGAAATTGTACATGACCACGGCGGCAATAAAGGTCTTTCCCAACCCTGTGGGCAGACACACCAGCGTATTGCAGAACAGAGCGGCCCGGGCGATGTGCAGCTGGTAATCCCGCACTGGGCAATTGGTAGGGTAAATCCACAGGGCGCCCGCTGAGGTGCAGAACCCGCCATTCTCTAGACTCTGCTGCCGCTCTGCCTCGTACACTGCGACCAGCAACACATCATCGTCCGACTCTGGCTGTTCCTCAGCAGCCTCTGCGGCGGCAGGGAAACGCGCCCTGGAGACGCCTGGGCTCTGAGGCCGCTCACTTCCAGAGCTGCCACCCGGAGCCCCAGAGGGTCGCGAGAGGCTTGTGCCCCACGTCTGAAAAAGCGTTCTTTGCCGTCCGCTCATCAGGCCTACGACCACCAAAGACTTCTCTCCGACTCCAGCAGCTGTGGCAGCTGAACCGCTACCGTTTCGACCGCCATCGGTTACTTCCGCACAGAACAGTGAGACCACAGGGCGGGACTGAGGCCAGTTTATCCAGTTGAAAATGCCGCCACCGAGTTTGCGTTGGGAATATGATTGGCTGGCTTCCCGGAAACCGTCGCAGCCCTCCCGGAGAAGCATGCGCATTGTTTTGGAGTTACTCTAAATTTGGTCCCCTTTTCAAGTTTTTCTATAGACTCTGAATTTGAGTTCCTTTTCCAATGATTAGGTGTCCTGGCGTCATTGCTAAAGTGATAATCGCTTAAAATAATAAAAATAAGTAACCTTGAGATCCCCGGGACAATGGATACTCATATTTTTGTGAACTTAATATTATTGTTCGTCTAACGTGCCTTATTCCTTGTTGGTTGTGTTTTTAAACCGAAGGATGAGGTGAAAATCGAAATTGTTTAGATTGAATTAAATATCTTGTCTTATTTCTCTATCCAGGCTGAGAAGACAAAATGTCAGGTCTCCTTTTTGCAGTATTAGGAATGGCAACCCATTATCTTAATATTTTTATTGTTAAAAAGGGAAGTAAATGATTTAGTCCTTATGTTTTCTTTCGTTGGAAAATCCGAAAGAAAAAAGGCGTTCTGATGCTCTTTTACATCTTTGTGAATATGGTGGGTGTGGTATGTCTATTCTAGCAATAACTTCCTATCTCAGATTTCTCCACTCCAAACCTGGCGACTTTAAGTAACCTCTGTAAATATGTTTCCTCGTATATTGAGGGAAACTATACGCATTATGAGGTGTTTTGAACATAAATAATGTCACTCTCATCACCACATTGCTTTATTTGGTCAAGTTCTGAATTTGCTTTCAGACAAACTGTTTATCTTCTGTTTGTATTTTTGGGGAGAAGAGGACAGGTTGTATTTTAGTTTCATTTATGTGAGTCTCAAAAGGGAAATGGTCGGATATGGGTTGTTCTGATGGACAAGAAGTGAGTCAATTTACGTGTGAACATTCAGGCTAGAATTAGATAAAACGGGATGAGATGCCTAAGTCTCTGTTGTTTTCTTTAGCAGGTTATAGACTTTAAAGGCATACCAGGCCGTCGTTAAAAAAAAAAACAAGTATGGATAACGGCTTGTAAATATCAGAGGTCCCCTCACAAGGGTTCCAATTTAGAATACATGATAGCTTGCAATCTTCCGCACTGGCCACATCAGCTGAGTTTTTACCTGGACTCAACAAAGAAGCGCTCAAAGCACAGCCTTGACGTCAATCAAGGCGCAGCCCAATCTCGCGGGGTAGCGCAGTGGCCCCGCCCCCTCCAGCTCCGCGCCGGGGCCACGCCCCTCCCCAGGGCGGGGCGGGGTGATGCCCAACCGCGGCGGGCCGGCTCAGTAAAGCCGAGGCAGCGGGGGAAGATGGCGGCGGCTGTTCCACAGCGGGCCTGGACCGTGGAGCAGCTGCGCAGCGAGCAACTACCCAAGAAGGACATTATCAAGTTTCTACAGGACCACGGTTCAGATTCGGTATCAGAGGCGGCGGGGCGGCCGGGCTGGGGCGGCCGAGGGCCGCCTCACCCCCCCGTAGATGCCTGTACATTCCGTATCCCTCCGATCCCCCGCCCTCGTCCTCCGGCGGCCGAGGGCCTGGAAGGCCCGGGAGGCCTCGCGTGTGCTGGGAGCCACGCTCCCGCCCCTCGGGCCGGCCCTACTTGGGCGGGTGGAGCAGATTTACGGCTTGTGGCTCTCTGGCAGCAATCGCAGAATTAGAACCTCATTGGGATCTTTGAGTGGTTGGAGGCCGTAAAAAAGGAAACCCGGGAGATAACGCCGCTGGGGCGGCGGGTGAGGGGCCGGGGCCGGGGCGAGACCTAGAGGGGAGTGCAGGCTGTTAGGGAAATGGGAAAGGCTGGGTTTCTGTGGGAACTGGGTGTGCGACGGGCTGTTCTCAGCCTTACTAATACTGAACACTAATGCGTGTGTGTTTTTTAATCCGTAGATTTCGATTTAACTTTTAAAAAACAAAAACCTTTTAACCTTTGCACCTTTATACGGTGAAGTTACACGCGCAACTGATGTACAGCGGTCTCCCATTGTTGTAAACAAACTAAATCAGTTTTGCATTCCTTATAATGTACGCCCCGCATTATTTCAGCATAGTCTCCATCTTAACCATCCGTCTGCTGTCACGCATTATTTTTGTCACAGTTTTTTTTTCCTTCAGAAATTAAGATCATTCATACCTCTTAAATCGTTGAACGACTGCACAGTTTGTTATGCCCGTGGCATCGCCCACTAGCAGAAAGAGAAATAGCAGTTAAGTTTTAAGCTCGTGTTTAGAAATGTTGTTTCTGGGCTCCTTTAAGCAGATTGTAGTTTTTCACTTTGAGAGGTCTTGAGGAGAGTAGAATGATTCTCCAACTTCCATCTCCATGCTCTTGAACAAGCATCTTGACATCAGCAAATATTTATACATCTGTAGCAAGAACTGTGCTCAGTGTTTGGGGATACAAGGATGAAAGATCATCGTCATGTGGTTTGATAGATGCAAAGCGAATGTTTATGGAATGTTTGTAAATTGGTCACAGCAAAAAACGAACATTTTTTAAAAAGACGAAAGCCATGTTATAAAGATTTGACCAATAAACCTCAAAGGCTACTTTGATTAAAAATGTATTTGAAATGTTAGTGAGCATAAACGTACTTAGACCAAAATGTAATTGTGCAGTTGATGGCACACCATACCCCTAAGTGTTTTGCCTGTTTGGGGAAGTCCCTGTGTATCTGTACCTATACTGATTACAGGATCATAACATCTTATTTAGAGAGTTGAAAGACTAGCTAGCAGCCACTTGCCAAACTCCTGCCTTACAATTTTCCCTTTATCAACTCAGTGCATTCTCTTTTCATGTAATTTTGTTTTTCCTGCTTGAAACCGTCAAAATATTCTCCAAACTTTCAAAAAAATCCCAAAAAAGAAAGAAAGACCATGCTTCAGGGATACCATTTTAGTGGAATTATGTTAAGCCAATTCATACTTCAACTAGAACACTACAATAGAGTAGGCATATCCCTGACTAATGTGATGCCTCAATACTGGGCTTCATTCATCAAATTCTTATAAACAGATCATCCCAATGTGGAATCTAATGTAAAACTGGCCAATTTCAAGAGACTTGGAGATATTTTTAATAACATTCTTTTAAGTGCATATTCTCTAATGTTCACTCACATACTTAAACCTGTATTTGACAGTCACTAGTTTATTGATCATAAGATATCAAGGAGATGTTTGTATTTGGGATATTTCTCTGGAACCTTGCTAAAGAAATCACAAGAGTGCTAAAACAACTGATTACTTCTGTTTAATCAAAGTATCCTTTCCCCATCAGCCTTTATCATTTAGAACATTTCTCTAGGAGTGGTGGAGAAAAAGCAGAGAAAAAAATAAAATAGAATAGTGTTAGAAAAATTGTTTTATTAAAAGGTTAAAAGAGAGGACAACTGAGAAAATAAGAAAATGAGGAATCAAGCCAGGACCACAAGTCAGAAAAGGAAGCATTAAAATCCCCATGTTACATGATTTTCAGTTAATTTTGATGACTTGATATGCCAATAGAATTTTGGTGTCCATCTGACAACTTAGTCTTATATTTGAGAGAAAGGTAATTCTGCTGTGAATTACTATCCTTACACTAACCCTCTGACATGTTGTAATTAATTTCCCACTATGATATAGAAACTGAGTCTTAGGAAAGTCTAGTCCCTTGTCTAAAATCAGCTAAGATTTTAACCTAGATGGTCTAACTTCACAGCCCATAAACTGAACCACTATATATCTAGCGTTGTGTAACAGTGCTTCTCAGTCTGCCAAGAATGGGTTACAGATATGTCAAGATAGCTGTGCCCAATATGGCTGGAGGCTCCCATAGTGCCAAGAATAGCTTTGCCCAGTTACCAAAGTGTGCTTGTATAAATGTGCTTTTCTGTGAGTTCCATGATGGAAAAAGGGTTAGTTAGTACACACCAGTGTGACCCGTACATACTATTACACATTCCAGTCTTGTAAATCATTCTTATAAGTACTCAATAAGTTTTTTTCAGTCTTCCTTAAATCTTTTTTTGTTCTTAGGAAGTAGGATTTAAAATACAATATTTCATTTTTTTTCTATCATTAGTACTATTGAAAGAAATTATTAACGTAAAAGATCATTTTGTAATTTTAGATCCTTATATGAGGGAAATTATATTGACTAATCAGCTTTTTCCTTTATAGTTTCTTGCAGAACATAAGTTATTAGGAAACATTAAAAATGTGGCCAAGACAGCTAACAAGGACCATTTGGTTATAGCCTATAACCACCTTTTTGAAAGTAAGGTAAGTATTATTATATTTTATTGTTAGGATATCATTTTGGATGTCCCCCCAAATAAGTTTGAATGCATTTATTTGCAGAATTCGTTGAAGTGTTTACACCTGCAATTTTTCTTAATTGTAACCATAAATAGACTGGCTGTCAAATCCAGTGAGTCTGTCTGCAGTGTAGCAGAACGTTTTGATATTTTGAAAGGGACCAGATTTTTAAAATAATTCTCTAGTAGTTTAAGACAACACATTCTTAAGGGCACTGAAAAATTATAAATCCGAAGTAAGTTCCATTTCATTAATGAATTTAGTCTGTTAGACTTATGCTGAGCCTTTAGAAAAACAAATTTTTCTAAAGAAATTCTCCAGTATGTGTTCACTATGAAATGATCATCTTCCACAGAAAAAAATTTTTATTAAGGAGTTGTTTGAATAGTATTCATATATCTGAATCATGATTCTTGTTTCTGAATTTATATGGTGAGATGGTTTGAGGGTCATAATTTGTTGATTAAAATGTTTAACAAAATTCTTCTTTTGTTCTTAGGCAGTTTCTATTTATTTACATTTGGGTGATGTAGCCTATACTCATGGTGCAGGTAGATGTTCATTTAATTGAAGCTGAACATCTAGATGTCTCTCCTAGCTTTTAGCCAATCCTGGATATGATTAATATTAGAATATTTTTCTTACAGCGTTTCAAGGGTACTGAAAGTATAAGTAAAGTGTCCGAGCAGGTGAAAAATGTAAAGCTTAATGAAGATAAACCCAAAGAAACCAAGTCTGAAGAGACTCTGGATGAGGTTTGTATATAATATTTTCTTATTTAGTTCTCATGTGAATTTGAGAAAAGTATTTGTTCTCCAGCCTGATTTCTCATAGTGAGGGGTAGTTGAGTATGGCCACTTAACAGTGAGCCAAGTGATTTGGAGTGCATCTCTCTTAGGTGCACAGAATCAGAAAAAGGCCTGGGGTGGGGGTGGGGTGGGGGGTGGGGTGCAGGTGGAGAAGCCTAAGAACCAGTGCTTTCTAATCAGGAAGCCTTTCCTTTGAGATACCTCTAGCTTAGTTTTTTGTTTTTGTTTGTTTTTTAAATCCTCGCCTGAGGACATTTGCTTTGATTTTTAGAGAGAAGGAAAGGAGAGAGAAACATCAGTGTGCCTTCTGCATGTGCCCTGAGCCCACAGCCTAGGCATGTGCCCTGACTAGGAATTGAAACCAGGACCTCTGAATATAAGGAATGACACTCATACTGCCTGAGCCACACCAGCCAGGACTAGCTTTGTATTTTTATATTGCCTCTATGTCTTGCCAGAACTTCTGAGCTTTCAAAGCTATTTTAAGATCTTGATTCTATAGCCAAGTTGGACTGACTGAAAGAGACTTCATTTTGATTATTTTTAGCTTTTTCAAATGTACATAATGTCTTTGGCAACAGAAATAATCCAGGCCTGGCTGCAAGGTGTGGGTTCATCTCATCTTTCCTAACCCAGGTTTTATATTTTTGTAACAAAGGTTTGAAGAACCAGATAAAATTATTTCTGCAAATGGACATCCTTCCTAGAGCTAAGGACAGCTCTTAGAACAGCCTCAGTAGAGCTGAACTGAATATAATCTTCTCACTTCTGATAACATCTTAACTAAGCTTCTTCATTCCTGGCAGTCTTAGTATGAGTGATAACAATAATATTAGATCTGGTAAAGAGGTGTAACCTATTGATCAAGTGTAGCATTTGGGTATTAGTGGAAAGAATATAAGATAAAGTATAGATGTATAAATGTTTTATGACTAAAGCTAGTTAATTTGCATAATCTTTTTCTGTTGTTTGAAAAGTACATATTAATAGTTGTGGGTATGTACACACAAAGCAGTTTTGTGGTTTACAACCACCATATTATTTATTTTTAATATGTTTTATTGATTTTTTTTTAGAAAGGAAGGGAGAGAAAAATAGAAACATTGATATGAGAGAGAAACATCGACTGGCCGCCTCCTGCATGCCTCCTACTGGGGATTGAGCCTGAAACTTGGGCATGTGCCCTGAACCAGGATCTCTCCGTCTTTGGGCTGACACTCAATCCACTGAACCACACTGGCCAGGCCACAATATTATTTAATACATGTTATACTGGGCAAATATTGAGCAGTTAATAAGGCAAATAGAAGTATAATAATTACTTAAAGGGTTTCAGAAGCAATTGGCAACATAGTTTACCTTCCAGAAAATTAGAAGGGAGATATGAGGCAGCAGATAGTATATTATTAAAAGGTTAAGAAAAAGAGAGTTACAAATAAAAGTAAAAGGCTATAAGAGCTGGAGACAATATAGGGATCCTAAACTATATCCTTTTTTCCCCCCATATATTTTTATTTTTTATTTTTAATTGTCGAGCTATATCTTTTTATTTAAGACCTCTTTTCATTCATTTCATTTCATTTAACTGGCCAGCCTGAGCTCAATTATGTGCTCTCGTTGTCTTTCTAGCACCTGGATTCCATAGCCTCTTGGCCAGTACTGTGCTGACTCCTGCTGTCTGCTTTCTCTTTTCATACCTTGAGACTGCAGAGCAAGCACTGTGAAGAGAAATAACCATGAAAGTGTTGTGGGCTTGGTATAAAGTAATGCTTAATATTAGCCAAGAATGTTTTCTAGTTTCACTGCTACTCAGCAACTTTTACAGTATCCCTTATTCAGTTCCTCATCACATTGCCCATATAAACTACTTGACACTTTTTCTTTTCTCTTTTTCTCCCTTTATTGATTTTAGGGAGAGAGGAAATGAGAGGGAGAGAGAAATAGAAACATCGATGAGAGAGAACATCGATCGCCTCCTGCATGGCCCACAACCTGGGCATGTGCCCTGACCAGGAATCAAAACAGCGACCTCTTGGTGCATGGGTCACCGCTCAACCACTGAGCCACACCAGCTGGAAAATTTAATTTTCTTAAATTCTCAATCCTTCCTTATTCCTTTCTCATGATTTACTACTGTGTTCTATTTTACCAGAATGTTAACATACGTAGTTGTAACCATTTTCTTCTTCCCAGCTTAAAAGTTCTCTGAATCTTTGGCTTTTTCATTTCCATGTCTCCCTCAGGACTAATACTGTCAAACATCTCCCTTATTTTTCAAATCTTTATTCCTTTTTGATTCTCAAGCATTTCAAGGCCTCATACCTGAGTGTTGGAAAAGTCACTAATCTGCCTTCATTCTCTTTCTTCATCCATTCAGTTCCCAAATGATTCTTCTGGTAAGCTTTCTAAAATAATATTTTACAAACCATACCCTGCTCAAGAATCTTCAGTAATTCTGTCTAGAACTGCGCTGTCCAATTCAGTAGTCACTATTATAGGTAGCTACCAAGCACTTTGTGGCTATTCTGAATTGAAATGTACTTTCAGTGTAAAATACCAATTTCCAAAGGCTTAGTGTGATGAAAAAGGATGTAAAATCTCAGTATTTTTTATATTAGTACATGTTGAAATGATATTATATTCAATGTATTGGTTTAATGTGGCAACTGAACAGCTTAAAATTACATTTGTAGCTCCCATTGTAGTTCTACTGGACAGCATTCATGACATTCAATCTTCCAGTATCTGGCCCCTGCCCAGCTCCAGATTTACTGCTTCTATAAAAATGGTCTTCTTCAGTCACAAATGCCTGCTCATTGTCTACAAAATTTCTAGCTCCCATACTTCATTTCTTGCTTCGTGTGTCTTTTCTCTAAACTTCCCTATTTGTCTGTTCTGTGTCCACTATATCTTAGCATCCTGTGCTGCTTCTACAGATCTCATAACATAGATAATTATACAGATGTCTATATTATCTGCTGGAGGGCCAGTACCATGTCTGCCAACTCATCTATGTAGCTCTAGTTTCTAACACAGAACATGCTCAAATATTTATTGAATTAACAGTAAGCCCTGTCCGGTGTTGCTCAATGGTTAGAGTGTCAGACCACAGACCAAAAGGTTGAGGATTCGATTCCCAGTCAAGGGCACACACCTGGGTTTCAGGTTCAGTCCCTGGCCCTGGTCAGGGCATGTGTGGGAGGCAACCAATTGATGTATCCCTCTCACATCGATGTTTCTCTCTCTCTCCCTCCCATCCTTCCACTGGAAATAAATATCCTCCAGTGAAGATTAAAAGTAATGTAATAATAATAATAATAATAATAGGAAGAGTTATGTAAGGTATTCTCATTTTTAGAGGCCATGATGTGATCCAGTTAATTGCAACTGCATGATTACTCTCAAGGTTCCTTTATCTCTGGGTCTAGAAGTACCTAGGTCAGACTGAATCTTGGGATTGTAGTTCTTTTCATCACTTTGGACTAAGAAATTGCTGCAAAGCCAGGAAATTACCAAAGAGCCAGGTTCATTCAAGCATACAACTCTTGTAAAGAAACCCAAAGTCAGATCGAATAACTAGAGCAACATTCCTCAAAATGTGCTATATAGGTCCCAGAAGTTCCAGGTGGTTTCCTGGTATCATTAAAACCTGTACATTGTGTCTCCTACTTGAAGATTCACAGTACATATTTGCTAAAAACAGCTTTGAGAAGTCGTGCAGAATGGAGGCGTGTTTAACTTTGACTTCCTGTTTTCTGAACTTAATTACACTGAAATGGAGGCTATCAGTGGGCAGATTGGTACTTTCACTGTTAAGACTGAACCATAAACACCAATTTAATGTGTGTTTGAATTATTATTCTAGGATCCCTAATGTAGATAGCACAACATGCCCATGCAACTTGGGACAACAAATAGGAAAACAATGGAATGACATTAAGATTTAAAATGTGGTTTTTGTTCACTAATCATACCTTAGCCATTCAAATAATTACGTGTAATTTCTTTAAGGTATTCTCATAAATAAAGATATGTCATTCCATTTTGTAGCTTTACAATTTTTTAAATAAAATTTTCAACTTTGGGATATATATTACTAGATTTTTGTCAAGTAACTAGTTGTTTTGTTTTTTTTTGGTACATACCCCCAGTGGGAACTGAACCTGGGACTTTCTGGTCGCAGGCCAATGCTCCAACCGCTGAGCCAAACTGGCCAGGGCTAACTAGATTTCTTTTTTTTTGCACTTATCTTCAGATAGAGCAGGAGGGATAGAGGGAGATAGAGAGAGAGAGAAACGTCAATGTGAGAGAGACACATCGAGTGGTTGCCACCCACACAATCCCAACCGTGGCTGGGGACAAACTGCAACCGAGGTACATGCCCTTAGCAGGAACCGAACCTGGGACTCTCCAGTCCTTGGGCTGACGCTCTAACCACTGAGCCAAACAGGCCAGGGCCTAACTAGATATTTTTAAACTATTTCTTTTTCTGATATAGAAATAACATGCTATTTTTAATACAAAATAACAGAAAAGGATAGAGAATATAGAATCTAATTCAACACCTAGGAATGAACATTTCACATTCTAGAATGTTTTCTTTAATGTTTTTATGCATGTATTTCTTTAAATAGTTGAGGTTTTACTGAACTTTCTATTGATTTTTCACTTAATATTGTAAGAATTTTTCCACAGTATTAAAAACGGTGTATTACCATAACGTGTGTGGTTATTTTGCAATTATGGATAATAGTATATCGGATAGTGGCATAATGATTTTTTGTAAGTTTCAAATTACTTCTTAAGCATATATTTCTATTAATAGAATTATTATTTATTATGCTTTGAACATCTTTAAACTGCATTCCAAAGAGATGGGACCAGTTCACACTGCTACCAGTAGACACCTGACCATTTATACTACCATAAAATGAGCTTACGGTGGGAGTGTCAGGGAGGAAGTTAAATATTTACTTTTATAATGCACATTGTACTCAAGCTATAGATGTGACTTCATTTTGATTTAGAGTGGCAGCCTAGCTTTAGTTCAAAGTGCTAATCCTTACTCTGACTGAAGTGGGCAGGGATTTTTACCCTATCCAAGCCTTACTTTTCTCTATAAAAGATGGGGTCAAGACTGTTAGATTACTGTGAAATTAAATGAATTTATATAAGAAAACGACTTCTATAATACCTGACATTCTGTATGTGCTTGTGGTAGTAAAATGGTTAAGAGCATGGGCTTTATAGTGAAGCTCCTTGGTTTCCAATTCTCAGCCACCTAGGAGCTATAGGGTCTTAAGCAAACTACTTAACCACCCTATCCTTGTGTTTTCTTATCTTCAAAATAGGGATAACAATACCTATCTCCTGAGGAAATGAAAATTAAAAGTTAATTTATTACAAAATAGCCCTGGCCGGTTTGGCTCAGCGGTTAGAGCGTTGACCTGCGGTCCAGAGAGACCCGGGTTCGGTTCCCGCTAAGGGCATGTACCTTGGTTGCATGTCCCCGGTCCTGTTGGGTCATGTGGGTGGCAGCCACTCAATGTGTCCCTTTCATGTCGATGTTTCTCTCTCTCTCCTTCCCACTCTGTCTGAGCAAAGAATGGAAAAATGTCCTCAGGTGAGAAAAAAAAAATTTATTACAAAATGGTCTCGAGGATGTAAAGTATAGCATAGGAAATACAGTCGATAATATTGTAATAACTATGTACACTGACAAGTGGATACTTGAAATATTGAGGGATCACGTTGTAAAGTATATGATTGTCTACATACTTCATTATACACCTGAAATAGATACAAAATAATGTTGAATGTAAGTTGTAATTGAAAAGTAAAATTTTTTAAAAAGAAAACAGAGTGAAAAATACAAAGTTAATTTATGTAAGGCATTTGGAGTAGTGCCTGACACGTAGGATGCTCAACAGACACTATTTTAACTGTTAACATCAATAGAGGTTATCATTATCACTATTGCTTGAGGTATTTTGATACAGTGGAGAAAACGGGGACTTTGAATTCAGATAAACTCAAGTCTGTATTCGTTCTCTACTACTCATTTGCTCTGCACATAAATTCCCTGAACCTCAGTCTCATCTGCAAAAATGCAAGTAGGTGTACCTTCTTCAGAGGATTGTTAGAATTAAGTGGGATGTTATGTGGTAAGTGACTGGTAAACAATAGGTGTTTAATATCTCTTATTTCCTTCCCCATTACTAAATGTATTATACTATAGAATTTCTATATATTAAGTGTGACTAAGAAATTGCTTTCCTCACAATATATGAATCACCATTGATTAGATTAGCCTTTACCAAAAAAAAAGACCCTGATAATCCCCATTCATTGTGTGAACTTCTTTTCAAGTTCAGAAACAAATGCAACATTACTGTATTCATTCTAACTAGATATAATATTTAGTAATGTCAATTATTGGTGCTAAAACTACTCATATCTTTGAGGAAATGTCACAAAGCTTTATTTAATGCCTTATGATTTTATAGAAATTAAATAGTAATAATATCTCTAACCTGAGGAATGAGTGGATTCATTTTATAGTTTGTTGAATAATTCACAGAATCTTTTCAAAATAACATTGGTTTCTCAGAAGCTGGAAGTTATTTGAAATTAAATTATAAATATCCTAGTTACTAATGTTCTCATCACAGACTTAAAATGAGATAGTGGCTTTTGGCGGTTTGTTTGTTTTTTTGTTTATTGGTACATGCCCCTAGCAGGAACCAAACCTGGGACTCTCTGGTCCGCAGGCCAATGCTCCAACTGCTGAGCCAAACCGGCCAGGGCTATATTTTTATTTTTATTGATTGATTGATTTAGAGAAAGAGACATACATTTGTTTTTCCACTTTTTTTTTTGTTGTTGTTGTTATCCTCACCCGAGGATATTTTTCCATTTTTTGTACAGATAGAGTGAGAAGGAGAGAGAGGAAGGGAGAGAGAGAGAAACATCGATGTGAAGGGACACATCGAGTGGCTGCCACCCGCACGACCAACCAGGGCCGGGGACAAACTGCAACCTAAGTACGTGCCCTTAGCGGGAACCGAACCCGGGTCTCTCCGGACCGCAGGCCGACGCTCTAACCGCTGAGCCAAACTGGCCAGGGCTGTTTTTCCACTTTTTTATGCATTCATTGGTTTTTGGTTTTTTGTGTGTTTTGGTTTTTTTTTTTTTAAGATTTTTTAAATTGATTTGCAAGAGACAGAGAGAGAACCATGGATATGAGAGCAAAACATGGATCGGCTACCTCCTGCATGCCCCCTCCTGGGGATCTCAAGTCTAACTCAGGCAGGTGCCCTGACCCGGAATCAAACTGGAAACCAACACCCATCTGAGCCACCCTGGTTGATTCTTGTATGTGCCCTGACTGGGGATCAAACCTACAACCTTGACATGTCAGGATGACGCTCTAACCAACTGAGCTATCTGGCCAGAGACAGTTAACTGTATTGTTTTTCATTATTATTATTTTTTAATCCTTACCCAAGGATATTTTCCCATTTATCTTCAGATAGAGCAGTAGTGAGGGAGGGAGAAAAGGAGAGAGAGAGGGAAACATTGACATGAGAGAGACACATCGATTGGTTGCCTCCTGCATGACCCCAGCTGGGGCCGGGAACAAACCGCCACTGAGGTACTGCCCTTGGTCGAAATCAAACCCACGACTCTTTGGTTCTCAGGCCGACGCTCCAACTGCAGAGCCAAACTGGCCAGGACTGTTTTTCATTATTATTAATTGATTTGAGAGAGATAGAAAGAGAAACAGATTTGTTGTTCCACTTATTTATGCTTTCATTGATTGATTTTTTTTTTTAATCCTCCGCCCAAGGACATTTTTCAATATTTTGTTCAGATAGAGTGGGAAGGAGAGAGAGAGAGAGAAACATTGATGTGAAAGGGACACATCGAGTGGCTGCCACCCACACGACCCAACCAGGGCCAGGGACAAACTGCAACCGAGGTACGCGTCAGTGGAAACCGAACCCGGGTCTCTCCAGACCACAGGCCGACACTCTAACCGCTGAGCCAAACCAGCCAGGGACAGTTGGCTGTATTAAGTGTTCTCTTTGTCAACCTAAGAAGGACATGAGTTAATAACTCTGTGTATGTGTTGTCTGTCTTTGTTTCTAGGGTCCACCAAAATATACAAAATCTGTTCTTAAAAAAGGGGATAAAACCAACTTTCCCAAAAAGGGAGATGTTGTTCACTGCTGGTATACAGGAACACTACAGGATGGAACTGTTTTTGATACCAATATTCAAACGAGTAAGTCTAAATGTAATCCTATCTTTTTGGCTTTAAGGCATTACAAAATATTTTGTAGATGAACAGTTGGCAGTGCCTTTTTCTTAAGGCTGTCACTTTTTTCCAAAATAAGTTTTTTGTACCTGTGATTTACTTGGAAGAGGTCTCTTCAGTTCACTGCTTATTGGCTGGCTAAATAAAGACCTCTTGGTCATTGAAAAGCGAAAATAAAGAAGCTTATTCTAAACTTGGTTAATGTGAGCTTTAGTATGTTAATATAAAGGGCAGGATACCACGAATTAGTGGTGTAAATATAGGTCCTTCCCTTCTCTCCTGTTTAGACCATAATTGTTCATCAAGAATGTTCTTGATAAATTACCTGGGTTTCTGACTTCCTTTTTCAAATGCATGTAAGTTCTGAAATCTAAAGACTTAAATCCCTATGTTTTTCTACTGGAACTTAATTTCATCATTAATTATAAGTAAAATCTGTTTTACAGGTTCAAAGAAGAAGAAAAGTGCCAAGCCTTTAAGTTTTAAGGTTGGAATAGGCAAAGTTATCAGAGGAGTAAGTAAAAAATGGCAGTGTATCAGTAGAGATTCTGGCACACACTGCTCTTGGCATGGTACCATAAAGAATTAAGATTGGGCCCTGGCCGGTTTGGCTCAGCAGTTAGAGCATCTGCCTGCGGTCCAGAGAAACCTGGGTTCAGTTCCCGTTAAGGGCATGTACCTTGGTTGCAGTTTGTCCCTGGCCCTGGTTGGGTTGTGTGGGTGGCAGCCACTCGATGTGTCCCTTTCACATCAGTGTTTCTCTCTTCCCCTCTCTCCCTCCTACTCTATCTGAACAAAAAATGGGAAAATGTCCTTGGGTGACGATTAAGGAAAAAAAAAAAAAAAGATTTAAGATTGGACCCTGGCTGGTGTGGCTCAATGATTAGTGTTGACCCATACACACGAGAGGGTCTTGGGTTCAATTCCTGGTCAAGGGCATGCACCTGGATTGCAGGTTTGATCCCCACCCTCATGGGGCAAGCGCAGGAGGCAACGGATCGATGTGTTTCTCTCACATCGATGTTTCTCTGTTGCCCACTCCCTCTTTCCCTTTCACTCTCTAAAAATCAATGGAAAAAATCCTCTGGTGAGGATTGACAAACAACAACCAAAAAAAAGAATTAGGATTGGGGAAATCATATAAACAATCTTTGTTGTCTGACACATTGGTGCTATCATCACTAACTCTTCTGGCACAATAAGCTCCTTCATTCTATTTCCTCATCTATAAAATAAACAGTACAGCCTACCTCAAGGTTGTTAAGTGATTAAATGAACTTCACTTAAATCATGTAACATAACAGACTCAAATATTTCCTTCCAGCCTACCCATTTTATTTATTTTTTTCTTCATAAAGTGATTCTTAGAATGTTTGGCTTTTTAAATTTGTCTTTAAGATTCCTCTTGTAAGATGTTACATGGCTTATGCATCACTTACAATATGATCAATAAAGGTAAGATATCTGCTCCACTGAAGTACAGTGATACCTCGGTTCTCGAACGCCTTGGATTTCGACCAAATCGGTATTCGACCAGGAGATTCGAGAAACTTTTGTCTTGGAATCCGAACAAATATTTGGAACTCGAACTTCCGAGATGAGCCGAGTTGAGCCGAATGGCGTTCATTCGGCCCAGCGCGCCTTGCTTGCGTCCTCAGTGTGAGTGCAGAGAGAGAGTCACGCTTTGTGGAGAGTCACGCTTTGTGGAGAGAGTCACGCTTTACACTGAATTTAACCCTTAGACATACTGTACACTTTTATTTCTTGTTGAGACTTAGGTTTTTCTACATATTATATACAAATTAGGCCAGTAAATAGGCATTTTCTGGGGCTTGGAACGAATTAATCCAGTTTCCATTATTTCCTATTGGGTTTCATTGCTTCGGTTCTCGAACAATTTGGTTCTCGACCGTCCTCCTGGAACGAATTATGTTCGAGAACCGAGGTATCACTGTACTAATAACCTCACCTCTCACAACCTAGGCTCAAACACCAGAAAATCTTTCAAACATAGTATGCCTTTACCCACCTTTACCTGAGATAACAGAAGGAAACAGAAGAAAGGGGTAGTTAGGCATCAGCTGTTCCTGACCACTGCAGTGTACAAGAGGGAAAAGAGCAGTGCTGATTATCACCTTCATTGAATCAGGCTGTTATGCTAGGGCCCCACTTACTGTTTTAAATTGTCTACTCAGGATATCAAACATTAATAACTGAAACACATATTTAAATGCAGCTTTGAGAACTTTATGTTATTCTTTGTACTGTGGGTAATTCCTAAAATATGATTCAATCATATCCAGAGCCCAAAATATAAAATAATTTGAAACTAAAGGTTTAGTAGAATAACCTTACTGCTACCTGATTATACTAAGTTGATAGTGATTACTAGTCAGGTTGAGCTATTTTTTTTATTTCTGTAATTTGCATACTGGTAAATTTCTTCTGGTTATATATTTTAATATTTTTTCTTTATTGATTTTAGAGAGAGAGGAAGGGAGAGGGAGAGATGGAAACATCGATGAGAGAGAACATCGACAAGCCACCTCCTGCATGCCCATGCCCCTCCACTGGGGACTAGGCCACAACCTGGGCATGTGCCCTGACCAGGAATCAAACTGGCGATCTCTTGGTGTATGGGTTGATACTCAACCAGTGAGCCACACTGGCCAGGCAACCATGTATTTTTTAAAATGTGTTTTTATTGATTATTTTATAGAAAAGAAGGGGTGGAGAAGAGAGAGACAGAGACATGGATGAGCGCGGCCGGTGTGGCTTAGTGGATTGAGCATCATCCCATGGATTGAGAGGTCCTGGTCCAATTCCCAGACAGGGCAAATGCCCTGGTTTTGGGCTCAATCCCCAGAAGGGGGAGTGCAGGAAGCAACCAGTAGATATTCTCTCTCTTCCTTCTCTCTCTGTCACTTCCTTCTCTCTAAAAAAAAAAAGCCCTGGCCGGTTTGGCTCAACAGAGCATTGGCCTGCGGACCAGTAACAAAAAAGTGATCGAGGTTTAAAAAAAAAATCAAAAACACATTTTAAAAAATAAAAGAAACATCTAAGAGAGAAACATGGATTGGCTGCCTCCTATATGCTCCCTACTGGGGATTGAGCCCACAACCCACGCATGTGCCTTCACTGGGACTCTAACTGGTGACCTCTTGGCACAGGGGACAGACACCCAGTGCTCAATCCACTGAGCCACACCAATTGGGAAATATTCTTTTTTTTGTTTTGTTTGTTTTATCCTCACGCGAGGACATTTTTCCATTTTTTTGTACAGATAGAGTGGGAGGGAGAGAGAGGAAGAGATAGAAAGAGAGAAACATCGATGTGAAAGGGACACATCGAGTGGCTGCCACCGCACGACCAACCAGGGCCGGGGACAAACTGCAACCGAAGTACGTGCCCTTAGCGGGAACCGAACCCGGGTCTCTCCGGACCGCAGGCTGACGCTCTAACCGCTGAGCCAAATCGGCCAGGGCGGGAAATATTCTATTTTTAGTATGACATATCTGTGTCTACCGCTCAACCACTGAGGCTCTATCACTTTGAGTAGTTTTACCTTCTGCAAAATATATGAATACTCTAGCATGTAGATTGTTTTGTGAACCATCATGACTCCACTGTTAACAATTTGGTAATCTTAGAATAGTTTTAGAGTGAGTACTTGTTAGTTTATCCCTATAAAAATAAAAATAACAATAACCAGCCCTGACTGGTTTGGCATAGCGGTTAGAGTGTTGGCCTGCAGTCCAGAGAGACCTGGGTTCGGTTCCTGCTAAGGGCGCGTATCTCGGTTGCAGTTTGTCCCTGGGCCTGGTTGGTCGTGCGGGTGGCAGCCACTCAATGTGTCCCTTTCACGTCGATGTTTCTCTCATCCTCTCTCCCTCCCACTCTATCTGAACAAAAATGGAGGAATGTCCTTGGGCGAGGATAAAAAATTTAAAAAAAAATAACTTCAGAAGTTTGTCCTGTGATATAAAAGTGTAGCAAAAATTTTATTCTAGTGCTATTAAATTCCATGTTTCCAGATGTTACAGTTTACAGAAGTGCTTTTACATTTTATCATTTAAGGCATTTGAGTATTATACTAAACAATTGTTTACTATATCCTTTTCATTGAATAAAGAATGGTTTGAGGACTTATCCAAGGATATTACCTTATGACATAATGAAGTCCAGTAATAAAATGTTTTTTGTATATAATCCTGCCTGTCTTCTGGATTTGCATGTAGTTTTTGAGAATCATTTTAGTTTTGATTTTATGTTCTTGCCTTTAGTGGGATGAAGCTCTCCTGACTATGAGCAAAGGAGAAAAGGCTCGACTGGAGATTGAACCAGAATGGGCTTATGGAAAGAAAGGACAGCCTGATGCCAAGTATCCTTTTTCCCTTTGTAATTAAAGAAAAGTCACTAAGAAGGGTCACCTGAAGGTATGAAAGATGCTGTCTAGGTTAGCCTCCAGGTCAGGAATCCTGTTCAGACCAGTATTCCTGACATTTAGATGCTTTTGGGTCAACACTTCCAATATAGACAATAGTTAATATTTTGTATTGGTACAAAGGAGTCTAACTTGAACTGGAACCTACCCTTTCCCCTCTTACTCACGCTCTTAATTTTTCAAGACTTAAACTGTGAGGTTTATGTTTCCCTCTGTGAAAGGCAATTATGTTTGAAGGGTTTACTTTAGGGATTTAAGATGCACAGTACAAACAATTGTATAGCAAATTGTAAGATGCAGATAATGGCTCATGGTAATTTTTGCTACAGTATAATTTCAGGCAATTATAAATGAGTACTCAAAGCTCAAAAATGGAAAACATGTTAGGGATTACCAGTTGTGAAATGGAGACCATGGGTCCAACATACTGTAAACATTTGTGATTAATACTGATGACAATAATTTATTTTCTGATATGCCCAGTTTGTGAACATTAAAAAAAAAAGCCATGACTCCAGACCATTCCAACCAGAACAATCTAGTAGCTAAGTGGGAAGATAGTTTTTTCCATCATTAGTTCCATTCCCACTGTACTAGTTAGACCAGTTATAGTAAGCTTGAAAACTGATTTTTGGAAGTCCTCTCTTCTTAATTAAAATTGTTTGGGAATATAATAGTCTCTTCCAAGCCTATCAAAATGAGTTGGCCATCTACAGCTCTCTCTCATGAAGCATCTTAAGATCAATCAGATGAGTCACACTCTTCTCTAAATAAAATTCACAGCAAATATCAGGTACGACCTCATATGAACTTGGATTTAATATATACCCAGCTAGATGGAAATTTTTTTGGATGGTGGCAGGGGAGAACTGGGTAACCGTCTTCATTAAGTGGTGGTTAATTTGGGAATACTAGTTAGGCATCCAGGTAAGGAAGATCCTAGTCCAAGCTAAAGTTATCTAGTCAGCCTATAATCTCTATTCACAAAGATATCTCTACTAGAAACCACTAGGCTAGTATGTATTTGCCTGTGAATCAGCTATAAAGCCCTATTCTTTGGAGTTAATTGCCAATTTCCAGTCTACATAATTCTGATTTTTAGACTAAGTTTATTGGGAATAAGGAAAGAAGCAGTTTTATCATATTTACCTTGACTTCTTCAACAGAATTCCACCAAATGCAAAACTCATTTTTGAAGTAGAATTAGTGGATATTGACTGAAATAGCAATGCTTCAGGTCTCAAGACATTAGCATGGCCTTGAAGAAAGTTATGTAACTACTTACAACTGGTTACTATTGAAATGAAAGAGTCAACTGGAAAATTCACGGAGTTATGTTAGAACTTGTTTACTTTCTCCCCACTTTTAAGAAATGTAATCCATTATAAATCCTTGAAGTTTAAAATATTTTACTACAGCTGTGTAAAATACTGGTGAAGGAGAACTCATTTTCCTCTTACCTCATGTTGTAAACTAAAAGGCTCAATAAAAAAGTACCCAATGTCTTGATTTGTTTGGTGTCAATATTAATGTTCTGGCCCTGGCCCGTTTGGCTCAGCGGTTAGAGCGTCAGCTCGCGGCCCAGAGTCCCAGGTTCAGTTCCCACTAAGGGCAAGTACCTTGGCTGCAGTTTGTCCCCGGCCCCTGTTAGGGTTGTGTGGGTGGCGACCACTCAATGTGTCTCTCTCACATCAATGTTTCTATCTCTTCCTTCTTCTTTCCCTCCCACTCTATCTGAAGATAAATGCGAAAATGTCCTTGGATGCAGATAACAAAAAATGTTCTTATTAAGTTAACCAGGACTACAGCTTCATCAAACCCAGGAGTGACAGTCAAATTGCACAGCTTTGCCAAGGACACTCCTCTTCAAATCCTTTTTCTTTATTGATTTTAGAGAGGGAGAGATAGAAACATCAATGAGAGAGAACATCTATTAGTCATCTCCTGTATGTCCCCCTCTGGGGATTTGGCCCACAACCTGGGCATGTGCCATGATTGAGAATCAAACCGGCGACCACTTGGTGCATGGATCGACATTCAACCACTGAACCACACTGGCCGGGCTCATCTTAAAATCTTTAAATATCCCTGTATACTAGAGAAGGCAAAAGCACAGAGATTGAGAGGAATTAAAAGTCTAAGAAATTCTGGCAAGAAGATAATAGCTGAATTCAAGAAAAGCATACTTGAAAGTCAGTGAACCATCATGGTGAATATAAAGTTAAAAACAGGTAACCCCCAAATAAATTCATAACAATTAGTGGATGAGTCTTAAGTTTTATTACAAAAATGAAGATGATCAGTTTGATCAAAATGAAAGCTTGCTCACAAATTTACATGAATATTGTAAATACAAAGTCTCTTGAAACAACATACTTTTGATATGATTTTCATTTTTTTAAAGGGATGCAAACATTCGATTTTCTGATTTGTAATCTCTATTCCAAGACAGCATTTTAATAGTGTATCTTTTCTGCTATTAGATCAAAATTCCCAAGGATAATTTAAATACACAGACAAAACCTGGTCAGCAAAGGTTAAAAATCCATTTTTTGGTGGGGTTTTTCCTTTTTTTTTTTTTACACAGAGAGGTAAATCCTTAATAACCAGCCCTTATATATTTTCAGAATCTTGTACTACACTGACATGATTTGCAGTCAGTTTTTTCCTACCTTTAAGGCTACAAAACTGTTGCAAATGCATTGCAAAAGAATTCTAGACCACTTAATGCAAAAATCAAAAAAATAGTTCTCCAATAAAAAGTAAACTTTATAAATGGTAGGAAATCGTATCTGTGGTAAACTACTAAGTGACATTTTTTCCCTATTACTAAACAAATCATGTTACACAGAAACAGGGAAGACAAGTTATCAAATATGACAAGCTTATGTTTACATCCCTCATTGAAAACAAAAAAAACTTCATACTTTCCACACAGTCCATCTGATATTTACATTTTCCCATCAAGTTGGAGGAGGAGGATAATACTGTCCATAATTCCAAGGATTCTGGTAATTGTACTGAAAGGGAAAAGCAAACATGTTAGTATACAAAAACTATGACTGAGTTCCAAAACTTAACCACAAAAGATAATGTATTATACAATCTGGAACAGAAGAAGAGTTTATTTTTTCTGGGGAAAAAAAAAAGACTATCCTAATTTATGCCTTTCTAATAACATCTATGAACAGAAAATTCATTTATAATTATGTGAACTCACTTGATACCAGGCACTATAATTATATGCAGCTTGATTTGCCTGTAAATCACCATCAGTCATCTGTGTAGATGATGAAGTTGTATCTTCTGTATGTACTTTCTTTTCCTCTGGTTCTTCAGATCTAAATAAAAGGTCAAATGCAAACTTTTATTATTAATTTTTATCCTCACCCGAGAACATTTTTTCCATTTGTTGTTCAGATAGAGTGGGGCGAAGAAACATTGACGTGAAAGGGACACATCCAGTGGTTGCCACCCGCACGACCCAACCAGGACCAGGGACAAACTGCAACCAAGGTACATGCCATTAGCGGGAACCAAACCCAGGTCTCTCTGGACCGCAGGTTAATGCTCTAACCACTTAGCAAAACAGCCCAAGGCTCAAATGGAAACTTTTAAAAACCCCTACAGGTAAGTACTTTAATAAAGATAAATGTCACCTGTGTACATTTGTTTTACTGATGTTCTCAACCATTCAGTTGTATACAATTTTTGCAAATCATGAAAAAAAAAGTATCTAAATTACCACAACACAAAGGTAACATTTAAAAATATTTGTTGTGCCCTGGCCGGTTTGGCTCAGCGGTTAGAGCGTCCGCCTGCGGTCCGGAGAGACCCGGGTTCGGTTCCCGCTAAGGGCATGTACCTCGGTTGCAGTCCCCGGCCCTGGTTGGTCGTGCGGGTGGCAGCCACTCGATGTGTCCCTTTCACATCGATGTTTCCCTCTCTCTCTCTTCCTCTCTCTCCCTCCCACTCTGTCTGTACAAAAAATGGAAAAATGTCCTCGGATGAGGATTTAAAAAATATTTGTTGTAACGGGCTGATATGGCTCAGCAGTTGGAGCGTCAGCCCTCAGACCAAAGAGTTGCGGGTTCGATTCCAATCGGGCATGTGCCTTGGTTGTGGTTTGGTCCCTAGCCCTGGTTGGGTGGTGCGGCTATTCGATGTGTCTCTGTCACATTGATGTTTCTGTTGCTCTCTCTCTCTCTCTCTCCCCCTCGCACTCTGTCTGAAAATAAATGAAAGCATACCCTCGGGTGAGGATTTACAAAATATTTGTTGCCCTGGCCTATGTGGTTCAGTGATTAGAGCGTTAGTTAGCTCATGCACCAAGGGGACATGGGTTCGATTTCTGGTCAACAGTATGTGCATGGGTTACAGGTTTGATCCTCGGCCCTGGTGGCAGAGGCACCTGTGGGAGGCAGCCAATCTATGTTTCTCCCTCCCACTCTCTAAAAAATAAAAAATCAATCAATGGAAAAAATATCCTCAGTTTAGGATTAACAACAGCAAAATTATTTGTCTTCTCTCTCCCCCCCTCTCTAAAAATCAATAAACATACCAGGTGAGGATAATATATACATATATATATATATATATATATATATATATATATATATTTGTCTTTAAAGGCATTTCCATAATAAAATGTGTTCTTTTGTTGTTGTTAATGCTCACTCAATATTTTTCCATTAATTTTTTGATAGAGTGGAAGGGAGGGAGGGGGAGAAACTCGGATGGCAGAGAGACACATCAATTGGTTACCTCCCACACGACTGCAACTGGGGCCAGGGATCTAACCTGCAACCCAAGTATGTGCCTTTGACTGGGAATCGAACCTACAACTCTTTGGTCCACAGGCCGATGCTCTAACCACTGAGGAAACCAGCCAGAGTTGAAATATCTTCTTTTAAGCATCCCTTCCCGATTAAATAAATATGTACATACCCATTTTCTGCTTTCCTTTTCAAAGAATCCTGTTCTTTTAGGAGTGTTTGATGTTCATCATAAGCATTCAAAAGCCTGAGAAGGAATAAAAAAGAAATTCACTGGAATATATAAAAACCAAAACGTTAAAATTTTTAGTTTTTTAGTTATTCCTACTTAGAAAAACAAAGTATGTTGCAATGAACATCCTTTTATTTTATTTTCATTTTTTAAGTAAGCCAGCAGGCTACCTTGTTTTATTTATTTCCTTTGGGAAACCACTGCCATGTACTTTTCTTATCACACCATGTGGTTCAAAGATATAGGCCTGGCTAATTACGTTATACCCCTGACCAGTGACTGGCTTAGAGATGAGAACATGACTCAAACCAGGAGTCCCAGAATTTTTGATGAGCTACTGGAAAAGTGAATGTTGGCCAAAGGTGATGGGATGCTGGCCAGGAGTTACCTGTGTTTGTCATTTTTAATATATGGGGAGAACCTGCCTTAGAATCTATGACACAATTAAGACAAGAACCTTGATGATGGTTTTTGTCCAGTGTAACATGAAATTTGACAATTCTACAATTTGTACACTTTTGAATCTAATTTAACAATGCTGCTGAAGACACCTGCCACCAGTAGAGATAAAGTGTATTTAAAATTTAGCCATGTAGCCCTGGCCGGTTTGGCTCAGTGGTTAGAGCGTCGGCCTGCGGTCCGGAGAGACCCGGGTTCGGTTCCCGCTAAGGGCATGTACCTCGGTTGCAGTTTGTCCCCGGCCCTGGTTGGTCGTGCGGGTGGCAGCCACTCGATGTGTCCCTTTCACGTCGATGTTTCTCTCTCTCTCTCTCTCTCTCCCCCTCCCACTCTATCTGTACAAAAAATGGAAAAATGTCCTCGGGTGAGGATAAAAAAAAAAAAAAAATTTAGCCATGTGGCCCTGGCCGGTTTTGCTCAGTGGTTAGAGCATCCGCCTGCGGTCCCGAGAGACCCGGGTTTGGTTCCCGCTAAGGGCGTGTACCTCAGTTGCAGTTTGTCCCCGGCCCTGGTTGGTCGTGTGGGTGGCAGCCACTCGATGTGTCCCTTTCACGTCGATGTTTCTCTCTCTCTCTCTCTCTTCCTCTCTCTCCCTCCCACTCTATCTGAACAAAAAATGGAAAAATGTCCTTGGGTGAGGATAAAGAAAATAAAAAATAAATAAATAAAATTTGGCCATATAATAAACTGTATTAGAACTAACATAAAACTACAGTATGATTGGTTATTAATGATTGAAAAGATAAGTGCCAGTGTGGCTCAGTGGACTGCGTGCCATCCCATGGACTGAGAGGTCCTGGTTCAATTCCCGGTCAGGGCATATGTCCAGGTTTTGGGCTCGATCCTCAGTGGGGGGTCTGCAGGGGGCAGCCGATCAATGTCTCTCTCTCACATCAATGTTTCAATTTCTCTTCCCCTTCCTCTCTCTCTAAAAAAGCAATAAAAACATATTTTTAAACAAAAAAAAAAATAAAATGTCATTTAATCTCAGTCAAAACTCTAATACCTTCCTATGGTCAACTGTGTACTGCATGTTCTCTGAACTCAGCCTAGTTTTCAACGTAGAGCATAATCAACACTTCTTCTATTTCAGAAAACCCTCCAATCATGTTATTTTTACATGAATTTTAACTTGCTTTTACATTTTATCCTCTTCTTAGCTTATCAGTATCCAGTAGTTAACTAAATGAAGCCCCACCTCCCCTATGAAGGATGACAAATCCATTCTGATCCCGAGCCTTAAGTTATACGCTACCTCATAACATAGGTATTTTCTCTGATCATGGTACCATCCAACTAGACTAAAAGCTAGAATTACATATCCCATTTCTTATATAATTTCGTCAGTGCAAAATGAACAGAAGACATTAAGTATACAGGACATGAGATGCTTAAGAGTACAGACTGTGAAGTAGGTTCTAAACCTAGCTGCACAATTTAATAGCTAAGTGACCCTGGAAAATAATGCCTAATCTCTTTAAACCTCTTTTCATCCATTAAAAAAATAACAGTACCTATACCCTTCATTAGAAAGTTAAGTAATATTAGATAATTCTTATATTTAAGCCAAGCACATAAATACCACTGTATCAAAATGGAAATCATGTTAAATGATTCTTAGTTTAAAATTTTACTCAGCCATCAAGAATGTATATATACACACATGTAAATACAGAGACACAAAACTAATTCTTATTTTATCAACAGCTGTTTCAATGGAAATCACTCTAAATTAGAGTAATTCAAGAAGGCACAGGCCTAACAGGAACTGAGATATTTCCTTACTAGAATCATATAAGAATGGAATCACAGCAAGTCTGATAAATTTCTACTCTTCTATTTTGCCAATTTAAATTTTAAACTTGTCCTTTTCCTAAATCTCCTAGAGTGAACTCTTGTATTACCCTCAATTTTCAGCCTTTTACAATGCACAAAGATGAGGCCATCAGGCATCATCTGTAGAACCATGACCACCCTCTTTTCCAATCTGAAATAATAGCGTTCTTATTCCAGATTAACCCCTTCCACTTTTAGTGGCCTATACACCAAATGTTTGTTTCAAGGTTCAGTCCTTGACTCATTTCCTTTTTCATGGTATTGCTGCTTCCAGCCTTCCCTCATCCACTCATGCTACAATTCTGAAACAGTTTGGAAGGAAATAAAAACCCTATGTCCTACTATTAAACACATACACATCTGCAAAACTGAATTTACCCCACATATACCTGATGAAAAAGTAACCTAAGCAAATACTTTAACAATATATTAATTTTTACTAATCATAAAATTCTCAACCAGAATTATCAAAGCTTATTTACTATTTAAATAGATAATATATAATATCTTACTTATTAACATCTGAACCAAAATCTTCAAGAAATTCCACTTTTCTCTGAGAAAATGTAATTTTCATTTTAATAGGTAATGAACCATGTATAGCTTTGTCAAAACAATTTAGGATATTTTCTTCATTTTGTTTGAGGTCACCACTATATTCCATTTCAAGTAAATTGAGGTATAACTTTGTGTTCTCCTGTGTAAAAAGCAGTATCAATCAATAATATTTCTTAGATATTTTGATAAGACCAAAGGCAGATATTTAAAATACCCTAATTTTCATGTCTCAATTTGAAAAATTCAATATTGGAACATTGTATGGTGTTAAAATGTAACTCATATTAAATACTTTCAGCATTCATTGAAATGAGTAAAAACTAATTACCATATTGATAGTACATCACCTAGTATTTCCCAAACAGTATGTAAATTGTTCAGTGCCAATAAATTAAAGCCCTATATCCTATCTTGAGTTTCATGTGGCTTGACATACCATGACAAATATAAGCTAAAACACAAAAAAAAGATCTTTATACTTCCCAATAAATTAAATCTTTACAACTGTAGATAATCATCTTAAACTGCAGCTGGAAGCAAACTGTTATAAACCTGTGTCTAAGACCTGGGATCAGCTAAACATAAACACAATGAGATATTTCCTAACACTGCTTCTTATCAATTGACATATAAAAAGAAATACTTTGAGAAAGGAGAATCATCTCACTGTTATATTTCCTATAGCATACGCATCTGCCATACTTTTGTTCTCCCAGGCCCTCTACTCTACTTAATCAGCATATTTGCTATAAAATTTCTAAATGTGGAGAAAATGGAGTGTTACAATGTCTGTAACCTTTTTATTTATAATTTAAAAGAATGGCAACATCAGTTTAGAGGGACTGTTGTCTTCATTTAGTAATTAAATATATTACATACAGACCAAATGTTTCATCATAGTTGCCAAAATAAAAATTAAAAAACAAAAATGACCACTACTTTATGGATGATATTCAAAAAAACACAAATACATACTTTGTCTCTTTCAATTGCTTCCAAAAGCACCTTTTTTGATTTTGCAACATTTTTTTGTATTTTGAAAAGATGCCGGGCTAGTTTGATAGCATAAAACGATGATTCATTATTTGATTTGGCATTCTTGATGGCATCCTGAAGCAAATGTTCAGCTTCTTCCATATTTCCATGTCGTCGTTCTAAACTTACTCTTCTCAAACGAACCATTGCCAATCCTAGAACACATTCTTCAAATGTTCTCAAGATATTCCTGGCTTCATTAACATTACCTAGAAATAGTAATTAAATGTTCATGTTTTTGTTTAAATTTCTGAAATATCCTTTATGCCAGGTACTGCCAAGTTATAGCCCACAGCCTAAATAGCCCTCTGCCTGTTTTTAATTTTTCAAAAATGGAATGTGCTCTTTTGTTTCTGTATCGTCTATGGCTGCTATGGGGCTACAATGGCAGTTATGAGGAAAGAGGCCATGCAGCCTGCAAAACCTAAATGAAGTATTTACTATCTGGCCCTTTACAGAAAAATTGTACTGACCTCTACCCTATCCCTCAAAGTTCCATTGCTATATCTTTATCCAGAAATAACTAAAAATCCCCCAAATATCAACTGTTTCCTCATTCTTACCCTGCTGCTCCTCAAAAGCTGCCCAAAGCATATGTACCATGGGTTTCTTTGGGAGATGAATAGTGCAAGCTCTGCTGAAGACATGCCTCACTCCTTCAATGCTATGGTTTTCCATGTACTTGGCATACTACATCAGAAACAGAGGAAATACTGAATAATTTACAGTTGAACAAGCCATTAAATATGTGACAGAACGATAAAATTCTATTTTAAACCCATTCAGCACCTTTATTGAACCACTAGACTAGTTTCTGTAAGGAAGGACGAAGAGAGGCAACGAGGTTGGCATATGCAGCAGTCAAATCTGGTTGCAAGCAGACCATCTCCTAATGCAACAGATATAGTTATATGAACAACATTCAACAGAAGTACAAAATGGTTAGTCACTGTCAATGTTTATAATGTATTCAAGTTTCACAGCATATAAATGTCCTACCTTAATCCAAAACTCCTCATAGAGGGCACATGATATGACACATCTTTCAAAGAGAACTACAACCCGTTCATGAGTCCCATTTTCAATTTCGAATTCTAAGTATTCTTTCCAGTTTTTTAGTTGTGCCTTTTCCAGTGGTTTCACATGAAAATAAGGTCTTTTAATCTGTAATAAAAATGGCATGGCAATGAAAGTAAACCAACACAACCACCAAAATATGCATGACCAAAGTAACAATATAAATTATTTGAATTATTGCCCAGGCCGGTTTGGCTCAGCGGTTGGAGCGTCAGCCTGCGGACCAGAGAGTCCTGGGTTCAGTTTCCGCTAGGGGCACGTACCAAAAAAAAAAAAAAAAATTATTTGAATTATAAATATAATTGTTAACATACCAAAAATTTTAATCACCGTATTTCATGATTAAAATGAAAAACCTATAACAGAAATACTCTTTTTTTTAATGTTCAGGAACTCTTATTCTTTGTTAAGTATGGTTAGGAACAGAAAACAGATCAGTGGTTTCCTGGAACCAGGAGTGGAATGGGGTTATTGCCTGGAAAGGGGCCAAGGGGATTTTGGGATGACAGAATACTGCTATATCCTTATTTTTGTGGTGACTGCAATGTAAAGACACTTGTCAAAAATCATTTTACTAGCCAGGCACAAAAAAAAAAAAAAACCCAACACATACAGTTGGCTCTCAACATCCAAGGGTTTACACCCATGGATTTAACCAACCACAAATGGGAAAAAAATATTGGCAAGTCCCAAAAACCAAAACTTGATTTTGCTACACTCCAAGCACTATGCTGAATACAAATGAATAAAGTGATGTGTAGGCGCATACTCTGCTGTACCCTATGCAAATACTGTGCCATTTTATGTAAGAAACTTGAGCATCCAAGGATTTTTGTATCCACAGGGGTCCTGGAACCAATCCTCTGAGGATAATGATACTGAACTATTTCATTCAAATAAATGGCCAGAATAGGGAAATCTATAAAAACAGAAAGTGGTACCTTATGGCTGGGGCTAAGGTTGAGGGGTGTCAAATGAGTAAAAGAATAGAGGAGAGCTGAAGGCTATGAAGGGTTTCTTTATGAGGTGAAGAAAATGTGCAAAAATTGACTACAGTTCCCTGGCTGGTGTGGCTTATACCGAAAGGTAGTGGGTTTGAACCCCAGTTGGGTCATATTCAGGAAGCATCTGATCAATGTTTCTCCCTCATGTTGATGCCTCTCTGTCTCTCTATCTCTCTGTCTCTCCCTCTCCACCCTCCCCTCTAGTCCTCTCTCTCTCAAATCAATAAAACTTTTTTGACTGTAGTGATAGTTGTAATTATTTGTGAATATATTTTATAAACTATTAAATTATATACTTTAAATGAATGAATTATGTGATATGTTAATTACATATCAATAAAGCTGTTAAAAACAGAAATAGCCCTGACCAGTTTGGCTTGGTGGTTAGAAAGTCGGCCAGTGGACCAAAGAGTCACAGGTTCAGTTCCAGTCAAGGTCATGCGGGAGGCAACCAATCAATGTGTCTCTCTCACATAGATGATTCTCTCTCTCTCTCTCTTTCTCTCTCCCTCTCTCTGTCTCTCTCTCTCTCCCCCGTCTATCTTAAAATCAATGGAAAAATATCCTTGGGTGAGGATTAAAAAATTAGAATTGTAAAAAAACACACCTTATTTTACTGTACATCTAAACTGGGAGTATTTTGTTGTATGTAAAATATAACTCAATAAATTTGACTTAAAAAATTGAATTGGCGCTGGACAGTGTGGCTCAGTTGGTTGGCACATCATCCATACACCTCAAGGTCACAGGTTAGATTCCCAGTCAGGCACAAACCCAAGTTGCAGGTTCAATCCCCAGTCAGGGTGCATACAGGAGGCAACCAATCCATGTTTCTCTCTCACATCAATGTTTCTCTCTCTCTCCCTCTTCCTTCCTCTCTAGAATAAATAAAAACATATCCTTGGATGAGAATAAAAAAAAAAAACCTCGAACAATTATAAAAAGTATGGTTCAGATTAAAGAAGTATCTTGTAATTCAAGCAAGTCTGAATTCAGTAAGATTCTAAAATTGATCATTGAAAAATGGTAAAATTGATAATGGTGGCAACAAATGGGACAAACGCTGTAAGTTATTACTTAAATAAGCAAAAATAAAGAAAAAGTAGCAATTAGACATTATTTGAAACTGAAAAATACATTATTCCTATTGGTATGTTTTCAACCCAATTACAAAACAAAAACACTTACACCTTCTTCAAATGTCCACCTTTTACTAACTTCATGCTCATTATAATTAAACATTTCTTGATGAATTTCAATGATTCTGTGCCTCATGTTTTCTATTTCAGTAATTAGCTTGGGAAGAAAAAGAAAAAAATTTAAAATCACACAAATTATATACTGAAATTTTAAAATATCACTGCTGACATTTACATACATACTTCAGTCTTAGAATACTGGTGGGTTTTAAACTATTAACAATTTTGTGCAAGTACAATTAACACTACTAAAATGTATAACAGAATTTTCTATCAGACCAGTTTCTGATGTGTTTTTTTAAATATGGTTACATCACAATGTAGGCAAAATATTCCTCTTAAGTTATTTCAAGATGTTTCATAGTAAAATAAATTCTCTACTTAAATCTCTATGTAAACCATATCAGCTAAAGAATTCCCACTTGCCTAAATCAGAAATTAACTTTATATGAGTTACAAGTCATACCATATAAGCAGGTAAGGGATATAAAATCTATCTAGTTTCTCATGCACTAAAGTATTTTTCAGTAAGTCTAATTACCTTCGCTGGATCAGTTATGTCTTCAATTCCTGATGGCAGATCATCACCAGGAGGACCATCATCACCACTATGTCCATTTACAGAAGCTAGTTCCCTTCGCAGCTGAATAAACTGTTCGCCAGTCAGAAGATCTCTAGGCAAGTTATTCTGTACATGTTCTTTAAATCTAAAGGAAAACAATAAAAATACATGCTCTCTTAATTCCTACCACACATTACTCTTTCATAGGACCTCTAATTTAAAGAAAGAAAGCAAACACAAACCCTTTCTACTTCGTAACTGTAAAAACCTAGTATTTGATAAAACAGTATACAAACATCTTCATCTTCTTCGGGCTTTGCAATGGAATGAAGAGGAGTGGACAGGCATAAATTGAAACCCTAGTTCTGTCCATTATTAGTTATTTGACTTAAGTAAAGTTTTTCCCTTCTCTAAATCTTGGTTTTCTCATCTGTAAAATGATACAATACCTATCTTGAAAAGTTATTGTAAAATTAAATATATTTAAATTATAAATGATCACTTGTAAATGTTAGTATTTCCTTCCCACCTCCGTATTACTCCTGAATCCATGTGTTTGTATCAAACACTCCAATGAATTTGCCCTAAAGTCACAAAGAACCTCTAATATGCAACATTAAATGAACACAACATTAAATGAACACTGGTTTCATAGTATAGCCTTTACAATAATGATGTCTTCAGTACTTAAGGCTGATAACCACACCTTCCTTTTAGAATCTTTTTCACCCTTGGCTCCGAGTTACCACTTCTTTGGATTTCCTCCAAGTCTCTGACTGCTCCTTGATATCCTTTGAGGGTTTCCCCTTAGGGGCAGATATGCCCCTAAACGCTAAGTATTCCCAAGGATTCCACTCTGCATTTTCTCCTCATCTGTTTTTACATATTTCTCTGGCCAATCATATGAATACAGTTTGAAATAATAACTTATACTATGACTCAGAACTATAACTCAAGGCCAAAGCCTTCTCCTAAATCCCACATTAGTATATCCAATTGCTAACACACTACAAAGAAATATAGATTGATTTTAGGAAAAAAGTGTTTTGAAAAAAATTATTTCATTTTATTCCCATATACAAATATATGTATACACACACACAAACATTTTTTTAATTTATTTTAGGGAGAGAGAACCATCGATGAGAGAGAACATCAATTGGCTGCTTCCTGCATGCCCCCCACTGGGGATTTGGCCCAAAATTTGGGCATGTGCCCTGACCGGGAATCGAACCAGGAAACTCTTGGTGCATGGGTTGACGCTCAACCACCGAGCCACACCGGCCAGGCCAACACACACACACACATTTTAATTAAAAACACTAATTTCAGGAGCTAAGTATCTATACTATCTCAATTTGGAAGCTTATATACAAAAATCTTAAACTAAATGTGTCATCTTCATCCATAAATCAACAAACACCCCTGACATTTCTAATCTTGATTAAAGGCACTGTCAATGAATCAGTTTCCCAGCCCCTTCCACCTTACTTATTACTTAGATACCACTGAATATTGGGTCCTACTGATTCTACCTTCTAAATACATCTTCATGCACTGCTCACTTTTCACATAGATAAACATAAACTTGTCTTCCAGCCCGTCTCACATTTCTCACACCCAGCCCAATACTACTATCAAAAATGTTCTAAAAAAGTAAAAATGAGCCCTGGGCTGTTTGGCTCAACAGTGTTGGCCCATCGACTAAAGGGGCCATGGGTTCAATTCACAGTCAAGGGCACATACTTGGGTTGCAGGTTCAATCCCTGGCCCTGGTTGGGGTCATGCAGGAGGCAATCAATTGATGTATGTCTCTCACGTAGATGTTCCTCTCTCTCTCTTTTTCTGCCCACCCCCCTTCTACTCTCTCTAAAAATCAGTGAAAAAATATCATTGGGTAAGGAATAACAACAAAAATTAGTTTAACAAAAAGTAAAAAAGAGCCCTGGATGGGTATCTCAGTTGGTTTGAGCAATGTCCCCATACACCAAAGTTGTGGGTTCGATCTCATGTCAGGGTACATACAAGAATCAACCAATGAATGCATAAATAAGTGGAACAACAAATCAATGTTTCTCTCTAAAATAAAATTTTGTTTAAAAAAGTAAAATGGAAAAAAATAGTAAACATGATCATAAGCCCCTCCCTACCAAAATCTTTTCAGTAGGCTTACCCGGCTGTCAAACTAAAATCTAATCTCCTTAAAGTCTTTCATATTCTGACCTAGCCTTTGACTCAAACCTACCTCTTCAATGTAATTATTAGACATGGTTGTACATGTATCACGTATTCCAAAATTATGAATTTTCCCCCAAGTTTCTTAAAATTGATTTCAGCTACTGACAAATGTAGTAAATGACACTGAAAACTAATTTAAATAATGCAAAATCAATGGATTCAAAGCTTAACTTGACCCATTTCACCACTAGGAGAGAAAAATACAGACTGCCTTATTTTAACTATTATTCTTTTCAATTGACTTTAGAGAGGAAAGGGGAGAAGGAGAGACAGACAGAGATTGATGTGAAAGAGAAACACTGATCCACTTCCTCCCACATGCACCAGGACTAGGGACTGAACTCACAACCTTTGGGTGTATGGGATGAGATTCCAACCAACTGAGCCACACCAGTAAGGGCTAGACTGCATTCGTTTTTAAAAATCAGAAGGTGGCCCTGGCCGGTTTGGCTCAGCAGTTAGAGCGTCGGCCTGCGATCCAAAGAGACCGGGGTTCAGTTCCCGCTAAGGGCACGTTATCTCGGATGCAGTTTGTCCCCAGCCCTGGTTGGGGTTGTGTGGGTGACAACCAGTCCATGTGTCTCTCTCACATCGATGTTTCTCTCTCTCTCTTCCCCTCTCTCCCTCTCCTTCTATCTGAAAATAAATACAAAGATGTCCTCGAGTGAGGATTAAAAAAATAAAATAAAATAAAAATAAAAATCAGAGGGTGGTAACTCACAGTGTACAAATAGTGTACAGTGTACAAACAGGCACATTAATATTCAAATGAATATCAAAACTCAAAATTGCCATGGTTGGGTGGTTCAGTTGGTTGGAGCATCCTCTCATACAGCAAAACAATGGGGGTTCAATTGAAAGTCAGGGCATGTACCTAGGTTGCAGGTTCCATCCCTCTCGGGGCATATATGGGAGGCAACCTATTGAACATGATGGATAATTTCTCTCTGACATCTCTCTCTCTGTCTCTCTCACATCTTTTTTTCTCTCTCCTCTCCATCCGTTTCTCTCAACCAATACATCTCCTAGGGCAAAAGAAAAAAAGGGAAAAATAAACAAACGGGACTACATCAAACTAAAAACCTTCTACACAACAAAAGAAACCACCATCAAAATGAAAAGGGAACCAACTATACGGGAGAACCTATTTGCCAATGATATATCCGATAAGGTGTTAATTTCCAAAATATATAAAGAACTCAAACAACACAACAAAAGGAAGACAAAAAATCCAATTAAAAAACAGGCAAAGGGCCCTGGACAATTTGGCTCAGAGGTCAGAGCATTGGCCTGTGATCCAGAGACACCTGGGTTCAATTCCCACTAAGGGCACGTACCTCAGTTGCGGTTTGTCCCCAGTCCTGGTTGGGTTGTGTGGGAGGCAGCCACTCGATGTATCCCTTTCACATCGATGCTTCTCTCTTTCTCTCTCCCTCCCACGCTATCTGAAGACAAAATGGAAAAAATGTCCTCGGGTAAAGATAAATAAAATAAAATAATTTTAATAAAATAAAATAATTTTAATAAAATAAAATAAAAAACAGGCAAAGGACTTGAATAGATACTTCTCCAAAGAAGACCTACAGCCCTGGCCAGTTTGTCTCAGCTGTTAGAGCCTTAACCCACAGAACAAAGGGTCTTAGGTTCAATTCCTGTTCAAGGGCACATACCTGGATTGCAGGTTCTCTCCTAGCCCTGGTCTTGGTGCATGGGTCGATGCTCAACCACTCAGCCACACCAGCCGGACTAAAGAGTGATTATTAAGCAAGAAAATATATTCCTGCTTGCATCTCATAGACTCTTATATAACATGTCAAGAAAATGATATTTCTAAATATTAGAATTACCTGAATAAACAAATATATTTTAACAATCTGATTTTTCCACCTACCTCTGAAAATGATGACTATACAGTTGTGTTGGAATACCAAGAATACGATCATATATAGCTGTAACTTCTCTCAGGTTTCCCTGTTCATTCTCCCAGTTTATATACATTTCCCACAGTCTGTCAGATCGGAAATCTGTTCCTGCAGCTAGAACAGCGTGCTCAAAAGTTCTGAAAAATTAAATTACCTTTAAATTATCTTTCCAAGATAAATGCACTTTTAAAATATTATGTCTATACTTTCCAATATATACAAATGTCAAATCATTAACTTGCACACCTCAAACTGATCTATAGTAGTTACCCCTTATCCACAGGGGATTAGATCCAAGACCCCCATTAGATGTCTAAAACCATAGATAGTACTGAATACAACCTATGTTTTTTTCCTATGTACATACATACCTCTGATAAAGTTTAATTTATACATTAGGCACAATTAATAAAATAAAATAGAACAAGTATAATATACTATAATAAAGTAATGTGAATGTGGTCTCTCAACAACCTAGCACAAAATTCTTTTTCCTTCTTCATAATTTCATGGATAGAAAATTTGTTCTTACCGTAGATCTTAGCGACCTCAGCATACGACATTTTTTCTTTCCTTATTAAGTCGAGAACTTTCACGTTTTCACTTAAAGGAAGCACTTTATGGCTTTTCCTTGGCATACCTGAATCATCAGAATCACTACTCTTGTGCTTTGAGTCCAATATTAAGTAAAATAAGGGTTACTTGAACACACAAGCACTGCGATACTGCAACAGTCAATCTGATAATCTAGAAGGCCACTAAAGGGACTAACAAGCGGGTAGCGTACACAGCATGGATACAAAGGACAAAGGAATGATTCCCGTCTCGGACACAACCAAACAGGAAGGCACAAGATTTCATCACACTACTCAGAACAGCTCACAATTTGAAACGTATGAACTGTTCATTTTTGAAGTTTTCCAATTAATATATTCAGACCATTGTTGACCAGGTAATGGAAACTAAAAAGGGAAATTGTAGATAAGAGGGCTACAACTTCAATATATGTCAATAAAACTTCAATTAAAAATTTTTTTAAATAAAAATGCTAAATTAAAAATTATATTCAATTGCTTTCTATACAAATGGAGATTAAAAGACAGAAGGAATAATAAAGAAGTGTATGACAGGTTGCTTTTAAAAAAGTGAGAATACATAAATGTACTTTTATGTAATTTTACCTTACATAAAATTACAATGCAAAACATACACTGCAAACATATATTTGTTAAAATTGAAATGTCTGTTGAATGGATTCATTTAGGGCAGAAGATAGAGACAATTAGTATTATCAATTAAAGGAATAATTTTCTGGCAAAATAACTCCAAGAAGGGATCAAGCTGCATTGTAAGGTAACAAAAAATTTTTAAATTTTAAAACTCTCAAAAGTCTCTCCTGATTCTAAAATTCCACACAATTATAGTTTACTACAAAAACATATATTTTTAAATACCTAACTAATGTAAAGAGATTTCTTCTTCTTTTTTTTAATCCTCACTCGAGGATATTTTTCCATTTTTTGTTCAGATAGAGTGGGAGGGAGACAGAGGAAGAGAGAGAGAGAAGGAAACATCGACGTGAAAGGAACACATGGAGTGGCTGCCTCCCACACAACCCAACCCGGGCCAGGGACAAACTGCAACCGAGGTGCGTGCCCTTAGTGGGAACTGAACCTGGGTCTCTCTGGACCGCAGGCCAGCACTCTAACTGCTGAGCCAAACCGGCCAGGGCTTAAGAGATTTTTCTGTAAGCAATGTTAAATAACTAGATTTGAAATCTAAACAGGATAAAACGTTTAGATACATATTTTCAAAAATATATTTTATAATCTAGAGGAATTTCTAACAGTATAAAACTATACTACCTAAATTAATCTACATCTATAACAGAATCCTAATGAAAGCTCTAACAAATTTTGGGTGAAACAGGAAAAACAAACTCTAACATTCATCTAGATACAAAAAAATGTAAAATATTTTGCATGAGGACAACACACAATGAATTTTCCTGAAAGATTTCAAAACAAACTAGGAAGCAATAGCACTGGCTGAGAACAGAAGAAATGAATCAACAGAACATATCAATGCATATTTGATAATTTAATATACATAACAATGTATATTTAAGAATGTAGTATATGATAAGAAGTATTTTAAATAAATGCAGAAAAGTTGGACTATTCAATAATTGAAAAAAATAAAAGATTAATCTCTATTTCACAAAGGACACAATGTAATTGCCAGATGAATGATTTTTTTAAACTATTTTAAAAATTAGAAGAAAATAGAAGATTTATATATTCTTGGCAAGATAGGCAGAAAACTCAGAAACCAATAAAAGATTGAATACTGAACATGAAGAAAAACAAAACCTCTATATGATAAAAAGACACCCTAAACAAATTAAAAGGTGTACCAAAACTATAGGAAATGTTTCATATATACAGATGAAGGATTACAAGTGTGTACTGTACGTGTACATGCGTACATGTTTGTGTGTGAGGTTTTCAAGAGAGTAAAGTACATGTTTCTGTACAGAAACCCAACATAATTTAGGAAATCAATGTACCAAGCACTAAGAAAGTGGAGGGAGTTCGGAGAGAGAAGATGATAAAAAGGTAATGAAGTAAAGACATAATGTTAAAAAAAAAAGATCTGATTAATGAATCAGAGAGACCTTAAATCTCATGTCCTGCCCAGCTACGGGAATTCAGAAACTAGGCATACATTTCCCAGGAAGTTCAGATTACCCTTCAGTGAAGAAACTACTTGGCATAGGAATAAGATATAAAGATACCAACACTGGGAGTCCAACAGAAATGGAGTGGCCACCTGATCATTACACTATGAAGTCCTCCAGGCTAGCTAAAAATGGGTTAGATACACAGTTTCCATCCAGTTTATTACTATCCAATCTTTAACATAAGCAGTAATCAGATATGTCAGAGATAAAACACAAACAAAAAAAAAATTCAGAGGAAACAGTACTAGGAGCAGAGGAAAACTTGAACTATCCTTAATACCCTCAAAGAAATAATAAAATAAATGTAGCCATATAACAATAGGAAAATATGACAAAAGGTACAAGGAACAAGAAAGATTCTTGGATATTAAAAACAACAGCAAAATCCAAGGGAAAAAATTATCAAAATAAGAATATACACAATAGCCCTGGCTGGTTTGGCTCAGCGGTTGGAGCGTGGGCCTGCGGTCCCGAGAGACCAGGGTTCGGTTCCTGCTAAGGGCACGTGCCTCAGTTGCGGTGTGTCCCCAGCCCTGATTGGGTTGTGTGGGTGGCAGCTACTCAATGTGTCCCTTTCACGTGAATGTTTCTCTCTCTCTCTCCCCCTCCCACTCTATCTGAACAAAATACCAAAAAATGTCCTCAGGTGAGGATTTAAAAAAAAAAAAAAGAATATACACAATAGCCCTGGCCGGTTTGGTTCAGAGGTTAGAGCGTTGGCCTGTGGTCCAGAGAGACCTGGGTTCAGTTCCCGCTAAGGGCGCGTACCTTGGTTGCAGTTTGTCCCCAGCCCGGGTTGGATCATGTGGTTGGCAACCTCTCGATGTGTTCCTTTCACATTGATGTTTCTCTCTCTCTCTCTCCCTCCCACTCTATCTGAACAAAATATGGAAAAGTGTCCTCAAGTGATTAAAAAAAAAAAAAGGATATACACAATAACAACATATCTAAGACTAGAAGGACAAGCCCTGGCTGGTTAGCTCAGCTGGTTAGAGCATTGTCCTGATACACCAAGGTTGCCAGGTTCAATCTCCAGAAAGGATACATATATCAATCAACCAAAGAATACATAATTAAGTGGAACAACAAATCAACGTCTGTCTCTTTCAAATCAATAAAAATAAGGACATGAGCATCCCAGATTGAAAAAGCCCACTAAATAATAAGCACAAAGAATTAGAAAAAAAAAGAAAACCCATACCAAACACATCATTAGAGAATTGCATTAAATCAAAGATAAAAAGAACATTTTTAAAGCTTCCATGAGGAAAAACGGGTCATATAAAAATAATCTAGAAGAATAGTATCATACTTCACAATAGCAACAAAAGAAGCTACAAGTTAATGATGAGATGCCTTCAAAGCCCTAAGTAAAAATTACTTTCAACTCTGTACCCCTTGGGACAATTAATTTGGGTGTTTGAGACATACAAAGTCTTAATTCCTCTTATTTTTAATCCCAGGCATCCTTTATCAAGTAATACAATGTACTTCTCTAAAAGGCATGAGCCCTATCCAGTTTGGCTCAGCAGTTAGAGCGTTGGCCCGCAGACCAATGAGTCACAGGTTCGATTCCAGTCAAGGGCAAGTAGCTCAGATGCAGTTTGTTCCCGGCCCTGGTCAGGTCATGCGGAAGGCAAGCAGTCAATGTGGCTTTATCACATCGATGTTTCTCTCCCCCCCCACAACTCTATCTGTTAATAAATAGAAATATATCCTCGTGTGAGGAATTAAAAAAAAAATGTGTGTGTGGTGTGTGTGTGTGTATATTTATATTTATATTTATATTTATGTATATTTTAAAGATAGGCATCAACCAAGAAAGAACAGGATCTAATAAACTCTTAATAAATAGAGCTGGAAACCCAGGAATGAGGTAAAGATAAATCCTAGAATCATAATGATAAAGAAATCCCAAAGTAGATCTGTATGACAGAAAGAGAACAGAACAAACCATCCAGACTATAGAAGAGAAGGTTCCAGGAGGGACAGCTCCAAGAGGGAAGGGAAAAAAAATGGAATTTACCAATTTCAGAGTGTAATTCTCTTTTACAATTTCATACTAAGTGGAATATTTTAACTCCAGAAAATAACTTACATAGCATTTGTACATTATGTAAAGTAGTATTTAGTTCTAAAAGTAGCTTTTGGAGGGGTGAAATTTTTTAAATGTTCAAAGAAAACCAGGCAAGTGGATGAAGGTGGGGAGGGGAAGAAGTAGTAATTAAATCCAGGAAAAACAAAGGTTATAAAACCTATCCATTTGGAAAATTGAGGAATGGAAAAATAAGAAGTGAACTAAAGTTCTTAGTTACCATAACAAAATTATGTCCTCAGTTAATAAACAGAGAAAGCAAGCACTCAGATAGCTAATATTACAAACATGTTAGAAAATACTAGAAGCAGCAGCTAAAATATTTGAAGAGGGGTGGAAGAACTGCTTTTTTTGTTACAAGCAGTTTAATACTAACTTTTTAAACTATAAGCACATACTTTAATTTTAAAAAATTTTTTTTAAATTTCTATAATCAATAAGAAAAAGATAATCCAAAAGTAAAAGGAGCAAATGATATGAAAAGGGAATGTGAAAATGGCTTATGTGAACAGATGAAAAGATGGCAAACCAGAATGAACAATCTAGAGATATGTAAACTAAATGTGATACCACTGAAAGTTAAAGAAAAATGTGGTTTGGCTATGGGAAAATGACTACTCTCATACACTATGAGAGTTTAAAATACCACTTTTAAAGAAACGTTTCATAAAATTTAGCTGTGTGGTCCTTCTGACAGAGTCCCATTTCTAGCATGCTCAACATAGTAAATATTGACTCGTATAGAGACATTCACTGAAGCGCTGATTATTTCCTACAAGTAAGAATTTGGTCAAATAAAATACAGTACCTCGATACTGTAAAATACTTTGCAATGGTTAAAAAATTATGGTAGAGATTGATTATCAGAGTTTCACATACCCTCTTATTGTATTGTTTGTCTCAGAATCCCCAGGATCCAATGTTTCTTTTAAGAAGTTTATATAATGTATCCAAAGGTCAACACTAAGAGGTATTGCCTGAAGCCCCCGTCGATACACCTAAGAAGAAAACAACAAAACTGTACTTCAAATATTTAATTATTTCTTAACAGAGAGGTAACACTGTGTTATCCGGTGAACCTTAGAAATACTAATTACTGGAATTTTGTTTAAATAATCTACCATTACCATTTGGGTGGAGGTTGGATAGAACATGGCAATGTTCTGATCCCCAGGTGCAGAGTCTTGATCTTCAAAGCGCAGCAGTCCCTGCATTCTGACCGGGTTGTGTGGGCAGGCTTTGGGTTACAGACCATAGGGCACAGACCCATTAGAGCACCAATGACAGCGTCTGACCAAAAATGCAATAAGACGTAGCAAATGTGACTAGCAAACCAACTATATTGTTTGGAAAATGAGAAATAAATGTAAGTGAGAGAAAAGCCCTGCCCTACTTGTTAAGCTGCAGTGTAATACAGAGGCTTGCACTGCAAAGCTTGACAAACTGTAGAGGTTTAACGCACCTGCCAACAAAGAGAGAAAATATTAGCTACAAATGCCACAAGAGTGACAAATGCAAATAAAATACCCTATAAAATTGTTTGACCACAAATCGTAGGTACTGCCAGCCAAAAAAAAAAAAAGTCTTTGTTTTGTTATTTGGCTTACAGTACCTAATGGAAACAATTTTATTCAGTGATGTACGCACCTCATCAGATTGTTTAATGTTGTCATGCCGCTTTTCAAGGTCTGCATACTTTTTCCAGTAACCATAGCAATACGGATAATGTATGAAAAATTTGTCAAATGCTTTCCTGGCAGCCATCAAGTGATTCTGATGAAAATAAAATGAGACATTTAAATATCTTGGAAGTTTTTGTCACAAAAATATTTATTATTCCTTTCAAATGTATGATATCAAATAAAATAAAGGGCAGGTATAAAAACCACACACACAGAAGTCCTTTCCCCTACAAATGCAATCTTATCCTTTGAAACAGAGGTACTAATTTTATCAAACTACAAGGTAACTTTTTATTCACAAATTTTATACAGATACATACATACAGCATTTGTTACATTAGACTTTGACTTTACTAATACTCACTTTCTATAACATACAAAAGACATGAAAGTTTTTTGAAGCTAAAAAATGTATATATCTACTGTTATTCAACTTAATCAGAAAATTATAAAACCAGCAACCTTAATTACAAAAAGATCCAGTCTAATCATGACTTGATTAATCTGTCCCTTTAGTCCCATTAAAAAGTTACTAACCTCCTGTTCTACATACTGAAGCAAATATACCCAGCCTGAAAAGTCCTGAGGATTATTTTCTACAGTTTTCCAAAATTTTTCATATTCTGGAGGGAAATTTGCTTCTGTTTCTGTCACTGGAAGGTCCACAGCATTTGCTATTTCATTTTCTTCTGTAGTTGCATTCACATTAGGAGGTCCATCAGGTGACTGTTCCATTTCCGTAACATTCATAATTTCAGTACTGAAATCAGCAGACTGTTCTACCACTACCTCTGAACTGTTGCCTGTGCTGCCATTACTAGAATTTCGATACTCATCCATGTGAGAATTTTGCATAGCTGTTTGTTTTCAGTTAATGATCTGTAGAAACAAAAATAAAGAGAAACATCCTCCAAATGTTTATTTGGCATCATCAAAACCACCTTTTCTTTCAATTGATTTTTAAAGAGGAAGGGAGAGGGAGAGAAAAAGAAAAATCAATGTGAGAGTAAAACATTGGCTGCCCCCTGCAGGCCCCCTACCAGGGATAGAACCTGCAACCTGGCATGTGCCCTGACCAAGAATCAAACCAGTAACCTTTCAGTGCCCAGGACAATGTCCAACCAACTGAGCCACACCGGCCAGGGCAAAACCACCTATTTTTAAAAATAAGCTCTCATTAGCTATTAAAGAAATATATTAATTTGATTCTTGATCTCTGCTACAATCATAATTAGGTTTTTATAAAACAACAATGAAGTATCACCTCACACCTGTCAGAATGGCCGCCATCAACAAATCATCAAACAACAAGTGTTGGCAAGGGTGTGGAGAAAAGGGGACTCTAGTACACTGCTGGTGGGAATGCAGACTAGTGCAGCCACTATGGAAAACTGCAACCGAGGTACATGCCCTTAGCAGGAACCAAACCCGGGACTCTCTGGTCCGCAGGCCGATGCTGTAACTGCTGAGCCAAACTGGCCAGGGCGCCACTTTTTTTTTTCTTTTTACCTTGACTGTGAACTATCTGAAACAACTTATGTACATGAAGTAGTCAATAGAGAATGGCCAGAAAAATTAAGAAATGCCAGCCATGACATCACCAAGTTATTAACAACACAATGCCAGATTTATACTGTGTGAGAAAAATAAATCCCTAGTTGTTTAAACTACTAGCAATTGATAAATTTTCCATTACTTTCAGACAAATGCATTCCTAACTGATTAACCCACTAACGATATATGAAAATGTCCATTTCTCCATCTCCCCTTGTCAACACTAAGTACCACGAAACTTAATTTTTGTTCATTTTATTTAAAAATAAATATAAATAGCCTGGCCGATGTGGCTCCGTGGTTTAGCGTCGACCCATGTACCAAGAGGTTGCCGGTTTGATTCCCAGTCAGGGCACATGCCCAGCTTGTGGGCCAAATCCCTGGTAGGGGGCATGCAGGAGGCAGCCAACTGATGTTCTCTCTCACTAATGTTTCTATCTCTTTATCCCTCTCCCTTCCTCTCTCACTAAAATTAATATAGAAAAAAAATTTTTTTTAATAAAAATATAAATAAATAAGAGCAGAACCTCATTTTGATTTGCATTTCTTAAACTACAAGGAGGTTGAATTTTTATTTTTTTCCCTTAAATGCCTTTTCACATCATTTGTCCCTATTTTCTACTGCATTTCTTTTTTTTTTTTTTAATTTCAGAGAGAGGACAGGAGAAGGAGAGAGAGAAACATCAAATGGCTGCCTCCTGCACGCCCTCCATTGGGGATTATTAAGCCTGCAACATGGGCATGTGCCTTGACCATTGCATTACTAATTTTTATTCTCACTGGCTTGTACAAACTCTTTGTAAACTAAGGAAATCAGATCTTCGTGATATACACTGTATAACATTTTTGTTGGTTTCTCTTCTTACTAGTTTTAGATTTTGTGTGTGTGTATAGAGGGCAGCTTTTAAATTGTCAAGAGCATATGAAATCTAGGTTTTAAATGTCATTTTTTCAAAATGTAGTACACAGCAAACTTTTTCCCAAATAAGGATAAATTTAAAATGTTAAATCAAGAGACCTGAGCTTGAATGCCACTGGAAGAATTAGTTATAACCAGGTAAATCTAGGGAATTTTTTTTTAAAAAGGAAAATAAGGGAAGTGCAGGGAGGTCAGGTGGGTACAGAAAAGTTTTCAGTACCTGAGGTATACCTAGCACTCTACTACATTCCTCGTAGAGAATAGATAAATGTAAGTCTCCTCACTCTATAAGGTTTATCAGCTAGTCAGAAAGAGATAAAAAAAAAATTCATGGGAAACAATGAAAGAATTTCAAATGAAACAAAAAATAAAATTAAAGAAATCAACTGAAAATTACAGCCATCTAGAAATGCTTCATGAAATACAGAACTTGGTCTTAATTTGAAAAACTATAGATTTTGAAATAATAGGTAAGAATAAAATATTACAGAATAGGAAACAGCCTATTTAATTTGACAGAACAAACTTTCTTGACAGTACACAAAAAAATAGAAATTAGGATTGGTTCAAAGACAAGACGACAGACTGACCAGAATGAAGGTTTGTATTAGGGAAGTGGAAGGGTAAGCAACAGAATAAGCAGGGTAACACTAGAAGGATTTGAGAAATGATAAAAGAAGAAAATTCACAGAGGAATTCAATTTGAGAAGAAATTCTACAGAGAAATTTGAGAAGAAAAAAATATAAGAAATAACGTTGGTACATAATAAAGAATCCAAAGCATTAGACTACCAGAAAAATCTGAGTTCCATGCTTCTTGATGATTGATTGTCAAGAACTTTTCCTAAACCATTTGAGGCCTTAGAAAAGTCAAAGAAGTTACTACATTTATTTCTCTTCATCCTCCTTCTTTAAAGACACATTTGAAGATTCATTTTCTGAATGCAATTTAGTCATTGCTTTGTGTCCTTTTATTTAAAAGTGCACTGTCAAAAAGCAAAAGATTTTTGGTTGATAGCATCTGACTCATTTACTACCTGTCCTATTCTATTTGCATATTAAGTGGACGTACAGGTTTCTTCTAGAATCAGCAAATTTACCACCTCTCTGTATCTTCACTTTGTCAATTACTCCACATCCTGCAATTATATAGTGTTGTAAAAAGAATTAAGAACATCAGCCTTACCCTTAGGGAAATTATTTTTCAGATTATTTAAAAAAAAAAATCACTGGGCCAAAAGAACATACTAAAGTTATTTTTTAATAAGTTATTCCAAGATATTCTTCATAATGTGGCAATCAGTACCAGTTTTCTTTAACAACCAGTTCAACTAGCAACATTATATGGCAAATAGGTTAAAAGAAAAAAAAAAAAAAACTATCAAAAGAAGGAAGACAACACGTGGTACTGAAATAAAGACAAAAGACCAATAGAATATAACAGAGCACCCAGAAATAAACTTTCACATACATAGGTAAATTATCTCCAACAAGGGGGCCAAATATACTAAGTGAGAAAAGGGCAGTCTCTTTAACAAATGGTGATGGGAAAACTGGATTTTCACATGCAAAAGAATGAAGTTGGATACTTATCTTATCACCATATAGAAAACTGAACTCAGTACAGCCGGTGTGGCTCAGTGGATTGAGCATTGTCTCACTGATTGAACAGTACCAGTTGGATTGCCGGTCAGGGCATATTCCCAGGTTGCCGGCTCAATCCCCAGTAGGGGGCGTGCAGGAGGCAGCTGATCAATGTTTCTCTCTCACATGGATGTTTCTCTCTCTCTTTAAAAAAATAAATAGAAACATATTTTTTTTAAAAATGAACTCAAAATGCCTTAAAAACCTAAATGTAAAACCAAAAACTAAAACTCTTCCAAAACACAGGAGAAAAGCTTCATGACACTAGGCTTGCCAATGATTTCTTGGATATGACACTAAAAGCACAGGCAGCAACAAAAATAGACAAAGGGGGCTGCTGCAGCACACCTTAGAACTTTTGCACATCAAAGGACACAATCAAGTTTCACTATTCCCTACTTTAATAAATATTATCTAAAATTCAAAAAAGATACACAATCAAGACAGTAAAAATGCAACCTACAAAATAGGTATTTGCAAATCTTTTAGTATCCAGAATATACAAAGAACTCCTACCACTCAACAGAAATAAAAAAATTCAATTAAAAAAATCAAAAAAGGGGCCCAGCCTGTGTGGCTCAGTGGACTGAGCATCATCCCATGGACTGAGACATCCCGGTTCGATTTCCAGTCAGGGCACACGCCTGGGTTGTGGACTCAATCCTCAGCAGGGGGCGTGCAGGAGGCAGCTGATCAATGTTTCTCTCTGTTGTTTCTACCTCTCCCTCTTCCTTCCTCTCTATCTAAAAATCAATCAAAACATTAAAAAGAAAAAGAAAGAAAGAAACAGCCTTGACCATGACTTTGACACAGATCACCCAACTGCAGAATTTGACTGGCAATGACTGACCAGTTCCAGTATGTTGACACTAAAGATCCATATTGGGACCAGCAAGGACACTGCCTGCACATCTACAGCCCTTCCCCCTGATCTCTTTGGTCTGCTTTCCTTCTTCCTTTCTATGAAATCCCTGCCTGCACTGAGACATTAAGATGGACTTTGAGGCTTGAGACTGCCACCTTCTCAGGTGGCCAGCACCCAAATAAATCGCTTTCCTTTTTAACAGAACCTGTTTCATGAGTTTGTCTTTCGTGGTGGCAGGCAGTCAAACCCTGCTTTCAGTTACAGAACTACCAGGTGATCCAAAAATCCTTACTCAGGGTATATATCCAAATTAACTGAAAGCAGGGTCTCAAAGAGCGAACCCATTTCATAACAGTGCTATCCACAGTGGCCAAGAGGAGGAAGCAACTCAGATGTCCGTCAACAAAAAAAATAGATAAATGAAACGTGGTATATACATACATGAAATATTACTCAGCCTTTAAAATGAAGGAAACTGACTTCTGGGTCAAGATGGCATCGTAGGTAAATGCGGCACTCGCCTCCTCCCACAACCACATCAAGATTACAACTAAACTACAATACAACCGTCATTCATAACCACCTGAAATCAAGCTGAATGGAAGTCCTACAACTATAAAATTAAAGCAGCAGCCACACTGAGACTGGTAGGAGGGGCAGAGGTTCGGATAGGCTGGTCCCACACCCACATGTGGTGGATAAAAATCAGGAGGAAACCTCAGCTGTGAAGGTCCTCCCTGAGAACTGAGGGGTGTCTCCCTCCCACACCAGGCCGCCAGCTCAGGGTTCCAGTGCCAGGAAGGGAAGTCCCCATAACTTCTGGCTGAAAAAGCCAGTGGAAACTGAGGCTGAGGGAGGCTGAGACTACTGGAGCCCCAGGCAGTTCCTCTTAAAGGACCAGCGCAAGGACTTACTAGGACTTGCTCCCTCTAAGGTCGGAGGAGAGGCAGGTTGAGGGGCGCCAGAGACATACAGGAAAGAACTGAGCTGTTTGGCCTTGGAGAGGTCGCTTTCTTCTGGACAGACGCGCTGGTGAAGGCTGATGTTCCTTTGGTGAGCCCTTCCCAGGGGCGGCAGACAGTAGCCATATGTGGGACTCCAACAACCTGGCTCACACTGTTTGCCCCACCCTGGAGATTCCTTGAGGCCCTGCCCTACCCAACCTTCAGACCCACCCAAGCTGTTCCCAGTGACTTTTCCACAGGATTGGCCTGTCTTAGATCCTGCTTCAGAGTTTCCTAAAATCTCTCAAACAAGCAGTATCTGGTCTCAGCGAGCCCCATACTTCTCATTAAGTTGCCCCAAACCTATCACTAGAAGCAGCCAGCCTTGGTTCACAACTTGGCTTTTCCTAGGCACCTCCAAGCCCAGCATAAGCAGCAGCCACCTACAGATCACTTTGTAGCATATACCAGGTGGCCCCGGATAGAACACAGGCAGTAGCTGATCTTGCCCCAGAGCCAGCACACCCAGTGGACAGCTTCAGACCACATCTAAACACCACCACCCAACCACCTCCACAAGTGACACACTCAATGAGTGGACTCAGTGGGTACCAGGGCCCTGCTGAAGTAAGTCTTACTCTGTGTGGTGGGCCCCTACACAGCTAATCATGCAAGGCAGTCAGAGGCCAGTGGTCAGTGGGCACAGCCAGTCCTTACAGCAGATCAGCCTGAGTAAATCCCTTCCACTGACATGCCAACAGCAATCAAGCAATTACAACAGAAGGCTGTACAGTCCACACGAGAGGTGCACCTCAAGGGCCCAGCTGGAGTGACCAGGGAGGCTGTGCCACTGGATCCTACAGGATACCTACAACAAAAGACCACCCTACCAAGCCTAGAATACATAGCAACTCTACCTAATACATAGAAACAATTACAGTGAAGCAGCCAAAATGAGGAGACAAAGAAACATGTCCCAAATGAATTAAAAGAACAAAACTCCAGGAAAAGAATTAAACAAAATGGAGATAAGCAATCAATCAGATGCAGAGTTCAAAACACAGCTTATAAAGTTGCTCAAGGAACTTGGTGAGACATACAAGGAACTTAGTGAGACCTTCAAAAATCTAAGACCTCCAAGGAACTTAGTGAGAACATCAACAACATAAAAAAGGACCAGTCATAAATAAGGATGTACTAACTGAAATAAAGAATAATTTACAGGGAATCAATAGTAGAGTAGGTAAAGCCAAGAAGCAGACCATCGATTTGGAATATAAGGAAGCACCTAACCAGAACAGCAAAAAGAAAAAAGAATCCAAAAAAATGATAGTGCAAGGAGTCTCTAGGACAACTTCAAGCATACCAATATTCACATCACGGGGGTGTCAGAAGAAGAGAGAGAACAAGAAATTGAAAACCTACTTGAAACAATAATGACAGAAAACTTCCTTAACTTGGTGAAGGAAACAGACATACAAGTCCAGGTAGCACTGAGTCCCAAACAAGATGAACCTGAAAAGGTCCACATCAAGACACATCATCAAAATGCCAAAGGTTAAATACAAAGAGAGAATCTTTTTTTTTTTTTCCATCCTCACCCTAGGACATTTTTGCATTTATCTTCAGATAGAGCGGGAGGGAGAAACATCGATGTGAGAGAGACACATCAAGTGGATGCCACCCACATGACCCCAACTGGGGCCGGGGACAAACTGCACCTGAGGTATGTGCCCCTGGTGGGAACCGAACCCAGGACTCTTCCAGTCTGTGGGCCGATGCTCTAACCACTGAGCAAAACAGGCCATGGCCAAACAGAGAATCTTAAAAGCAGCAAAAGAAAAGTTTTCGTCTCCTACAAAGGAGCTCCCATAAGACTGTCAGCTGATTTCTCAAAAGAAACTTTGCAGGCCAGAAAGAAGTGGCAAGAGATCTTAAAGGTGATGAAAAGCAATGACCTACAACCTAGATTACTCTATCCTACAAAGTTATCCTTTAGTATTGATGGACATATAAAGAGTTTTCCAGACAAGAAAAAGCTAAAGGAATGCATCACCACCAAACCAGTAGTATATGAAATGTTGAAGGGTCTTCTTGAAGAAGAACAAAAGTATAAACAATAAAATGGCAATTAATACATATCTATCAGCAATTGAATCTACAAACAAAATGAGCAAGCAGAACAGAAACAGACTCATAGATACAGAGAACTTATTTATTTATTTATTTATTTATTTATTTATTTATTTATTTATTTTTGGTACGTGCCCCTAGTGGGAACCGAACCCAAGGCTCTCTGGTCCGCAAGCCAATGCTCCCCAACCGCTAAGCCAAACTGGCCAGGGCAATATAGAAAACTTTGTGTTGGGGCGGAGGTTGGGGGGATGGGTGAAAAAGATAAAGGAATTAAGAAGTACAAATTGGTTGTTAGACTGATGAACCTCAAAGAGAAGGGGGAAGGGAGGACTGGATGAGATAAACCAAAGAACGTCTATGCATATATGCATAACCAATGGACACCGACAATAGTGTGAAGAAGGCAGGAGGGGGGTGGGATTGGGGAGGAGGGGGGTCCATGGAGGGAAAAAAGGGGGACATCTGTAATACATTCAACAATAAAGATGAGTTTAAATAAATACATACATAAATAAAGCACTAAAAATAAAATAAAATGAAGAAAACCATGTCATATGCTGTATGGACGAACCTTATGCTCTGTTAAGCCATTCACAAAAAAGACAAATACTGTATAATTCTACTTGAGTTATTTAGAGTAGTCAAACTCATAGAAACAAAAAGTAGAATGATGGTTATCAGGGACTAGAGAGAGGAAGAAAAGGGGGTCTTTGTTTAATGAGTGAGTTGTGTTCAATGGATATAGTTTCAGATTTGCAAGATGCAAAAGTTCTGGAGATCTGTTTCACAACCATGTGAATATACCTAACACTACTGAAATACACATTTAAAAATAGTTAAGTCCGGCCACTTTGGCTTAGTGATTCGAGTATCAGCCTGTGGACTGGAGAGTCACTGGTTTGATTCCACATCAAGGGCACATGACAGGGTTGCAGGTTTGATCCCCAGCCCTGGTCAGGGTTGTATGGGAGGCAACCAATCAATGTGTCTCTCTCACATCAATGTTTCTCTCTCTCTTTTCCTCCCTCCCTTCCACTCTATCTAAAAATAAGTAGAAAGGCTCCGTAGCTCAGGGGTTAGAGCACTGGTCTCGTAAAAATAAGTAGAAAAATATCCCCAGGTGAGGATTAACAAAAAAAAAAGATTAAAGTAAATCTTATGTTACATGGTTTTTACCACAATAAAACAAAAAGGGAAACAGCTACCTTCTAAGTAAATTAGGAATTATAAAGTACAAAAGACTAGCCATGCCCAGTTTGGTTAAAGGGTTAGTGTTGTCCTGTGGACCGGAGTCATGAGTTCGATCCTGGTCAAGGGCACATGCCTTGGTTTTGGGTTCAGTCCCTGGCCCTTGCCAGGGTCATGTGGGAGGCAACCAATCGATGTCTCTCAGATCCATGTTTCTCTCTCTTTCTCCCTTCCCCTATTCTATCTTAAGATAAATAGAAAAAGATCCCGGGGTGAGGATTAAAAAAAAATCAGCACAAAAGACTAGGAATTTGCAGATCCTTCCCTCATTACAAGAAGATAAAGCATAGTATGGTAAATTCTACAAAAAATAGTGTGGAGGTGGGGGAGAGGTGTGAGCCCTGATCCTACTTTTCTCACACTAAATGGGAATAATAATTGCATTATCCGTTTCATAGGGCTATTGAGAACATCAAATGAGATTAAAAAAAAAAAAAAGCTCGTGAAAGTCTTAAAAATTAAATTCACAGAAATTAAAGTATTACTGCAAACAATGAATTTCTTAGAAAGTGCTATCCAAACATTAGTGCTATAATTTAAAATAACTACAGAAAACAAAATGAACTTTACAATGCGTTTTAAATCTTTTTGCAGAAGTTTTAAGAGGAAAAAAGGCTGTTGAATTTGACATTGACTTCAAAGAATTGGTAGTCAACACAGAGTTTATCTGTAGGTATATCTTATTCCTTTATTTTTCCCCCCAATTTTAATCATTGTTACTGTGCATTAAGATTTGGATTTAGCTATTTTTTTTTATCCTCACCCGAGGACATTTTTCCATTTTTTTTGTTCAGGTAGAGTGGGAGGGAGAGAGAGGAACCGAGAGAGAGAGAGAGAAACATCGATGTGAAAGGAACACATCGAGTGGCTGCCACCCGCACGACCAACCAGGGCCGGGGACAAACTGCAACCGAGGTACGTGCCCTTAGCGGGAACCGAACCCGGGTCTCTCAGGACCGCAGGCCGACGCTCTAACCGCTGAGCCAAACCGGCCAGGGCTGGATTTAGCTATTATACCAAACATATGTGCACAATTTCCCTCTCAGGTTCTCCCAATATTATTTCAGTTTGGGGTTAAATCAATATTCAGCTTTGTATTAGCAGGCCTATGTAAATACTATCTTGTATACTATAATTACATTTCCTTGCTTGTTTGTTTTGTTTTGTTAATCCTCACCTGAGGAAATTTTTCCCATTGATTTTTAGAGAGTGGAAGGAAGGGGAAAGAGAGAGAGAAACACCTATGTGAGACAGACACAGGGCCAGGGATCGAACCTGCAACCCTCCAGTGCCACAGGCCGACACTCTAACCACTGAGCAAAACCAACCAGGAGGCTTCTACCTTTTAAAATCTTCCCTCATGACCGGCCAGTGTGGCTCAGTGGCTTGAGCATTGTTCCATGGACTGAGAGGTCCTGGTTTGATTCCAGGTCAGGGCACAGGCCTGAGTTGTGGGCTTTATCCCCAGTAGGGGCAAGCAGGAAGCAGCCATAGATGTTTCTTCTTACATCGAGGTTTCTATCTCTCTCTCCCTTCTTCTAAAAATATCAATACAAACATATTTTTTTAAAAAGTTCAAATTGGCAAACAACCTTTAAAATAATAAATAAGCCCTGGCCAGTTTGGCTCAGCGGTTGGAGTGTTGACCTGCGGTCCAGAGATTCCTGGGTTCGGTTCCCGCTAAGGGCACGTACCTCGGTTACAGTTTGTCCCTGGCCCTGGTTGGTCGTGCGGGTGGCAGCCACTCGATGTGTCCCTTTCACGTCGATGTTTCTCTCTCTCTCTCTCTCTCTCTGTTCCTCTCTCTCCCTCCCATTCTACCTGAACAAAAAATAATAATAAAAAATATGTCCTCATTAATTTTCATATGCTTGACTAACTCTAAAAAATGACCCACATGCTTGAAGAGCTCTTACAAAATTCCCTCCAAAACAACTGGCTCTAATACTTGTCAATTCCATTTTTCCTTCTGGAGACATCCTTTCTAAAACCATCATACCTGCAGCAATTTAGACGATTTGTCTTGTCTAGGTTTATCTGTTCATTTTGATCCAAGGAATTCCTTTCACTTATCTCCTGGAATATAACTCATTTATAACAGCCAAAAAAAAATTTTTTTTCTTGGTTTACTCCTTTTTGGAGAATCATTTCTATAACATTCTGACAAAAAGTGTGTGGGGGTAAAAAAAAAAATTAAGATGTTTCCAATTCTAAAATCCTTATAATTGAATGATAAAGTATAAAATTCTAGAATTAAAATAATTTTTCTTAGAGTTTTGAAGCAATCCAGCCACTGTTTCCTAGTATTTGGAGTTGCTATTAAGAAATCTGATGCCATTTTCATTCCTGACCTGTTTTTCTTCCCCCATGGAAACTTAGTTTCTCTTCAGTGTTCCGAAATTTCACAAGATGTGCCTTAAAGCAAATCTTTGCCATTCATTCTGCAAGCCTATTTTAATCTAGACATTTACATCATTCAACTCTTATGCTTTATTTTTATCATGTATTTGATCATTTCTCTCCTTGATTTTCTACTTTATATCAGTTGATTAAACTCACAGCACACAGGTGTTGGACCTCTTGGACTGATCCTCTACATTTCTTTTTTCTCCACATTTGTTTCCCATCTCTTCGACTCATTCTATTCTGATATATTCCTCTTACGGGATTTTAAATACATGAATTAAAATTTTAATTTCTATTTTAATTCTCTGAATAATGCATTTTATATTCTCCTATTCCTGTTTCACTGGTGCAATATCTCCTGTTACCTCTTTATAATTTACTTTATATTTTCTTGCTTTTAGCGCTGTCTCTTCTGTCCTTTTTTGTTTAATTTTTAAAACTGTATCGATTGCCCTGGCCAGTTTGACTCAGGGGTTAGGGCGTCGGCCAGCGGACCCGTAAGTCATGGGTTCGATTTCAGTCAAGGGCATGTACCTAGGTTGCAGTTCGTCCCCAGCCCTGGTCAGGTTGTGCGGGGAGGCAGTCAGTTGATGTGGCTCTATCATATTGATGTTTCTCTCTGTCTCTCTCTCCTTCCATCCCTCCCACTCTATCTGGTGATAAATAGAAACATAAATATCCTCAGGTGAGGAATAAAAAAAAATTATAAAAAATAAAATTGTAACTTGCTTTCAAGCCTAGCATATCTGATCTCCTTTACCTTCCTCTACATTTTTCTTTTATCCATAGGATTTATTATATTCTAACATAGTAAACAATTTATTTAGTATACCCTGACATAAGAATTAACTAGCCCATTCTTCTTAGTCACACTATTCTTGCTATAGTTTAAGTAATCATTATCTCCCCACTAGACCAGTATTTTTCAAACTTTTAATTACTTTAGATTATCTTCTCCGTTTTTGCAAATGAAAAACAGAACAGAAAAAATTTCTATCAGAGTATGCTACACATAGTAAAGGTATATTGTTTGGTGAAATTATACACACATGTGCGACTCAACTATGGTATGTAAACTGTATTGAATTGCCTGGCACAGTGAAGACATTATTTTTGAAAGAATGAGTGAATAAAAGCATGTCATCATGTACTGCTATAACTTCAATTAGCTACTAGTGACAAGAGTAAGAGTCACTGTTTAGTGAACAAATATATTGTTAAATTCCATTTTCCCATTTTTAAGAATGGGGAAAAATAAAACACTGATTAAATAACTTGTCCAAGGCTACATGAGTAGTAAGAAATACAGCTAGGATTCAAACCTATCCTGTCTAAGACCAAAACTCTTCCCTATTCTCTACTAAGTTCTACATTCCAGAAATTCTATTTCCTTTGAGGTTTTATTTTGTTTTCCAATTTAGCTCCTTTCAGCTTCAGAGTTTTAGTGTATGCAGTTTCTACTGGGAATGCTCTCCTTATATCCCACATTCCCACCCAGAGCCTTCAACTTAACTGAAGCTTACTCATTCTTCTGAGCAAAATTTAAACATCACTTCCTGAAAAGTATTCCCATGCCCCCCAAATTAATAAGGAGTTTCCAATGATGCTTCTACAGCAATGTTTTTCTTCCATAGCACACACATTTGTGATACTTTGTTCAATGTCTATCTTCCCTACTAGATTATAAGTTTATTGCCAGTAAGGACCAGATCTACCAATATAGGGTACTGTATACCTGGAGGCCTAGAACACACACAATTCATTAAATAATAAATAAATAGCATCAGATTCTTTAGTCCCCCCCTCCAGACTAAAACCCAGTGTATTACTTCATAACAAAATAAGAAATAACATAATAAAGTGCTTGGACTTTACAGCCTGACAGAACTGAATTAAAGATTTGGCCCAGTTATTAATTAGGGAACTTGGGAAAGTTAAGTTAACCTCTCTAAGCCTAATCTGCAAAATAATCACACATACCTTGCTATAAAAATTAACTATCTGCCCTGCCGGTGTGGCTCAGTGGTCAGTGGTTGGGCGTCGACTCATGTACCGGGAGGTCAATTGTTTGATTCCTGGTCAGGGCATATGCCCGGTGTGTGGACCCAATCCTCAGTGGGGGACCTGCAGGAGGCGGCCAATTGATGTTCTCTCTCATCTATGTTCCTCTCTCTCTAAAAATTAATACAGGAAAAAAAATTTTTTTAATTAACTACCCTCTTCTTTTCATTCGCACTATTATTACAATTTGAATAATTATTATCTCCCCTCTTGAATGTTTTTCAAACTTCAGATTGCTTTAAACCAGCTTCCCTTTTTAAAAAAATGAAAACATATAGAATAGAAAAAATATATCAGAGCACACGCACACATTAAAGGCACATTGTTGAAGTACACACACAATTCAACTACGGTTTATTGGGTTGCAATGTTACATGCACATAATACAGGGTGGGGCAAAAGTAGGTTTACAGTTGTGAGAACACAAAACAGTTTATTCTTGCATTGTTTTCCATGCAAACAACTATAAACCTACTTTTGCCCCACTCTGTATTATGGGCTGCAGTCAAAATATTTGTAAAACAATGCTATACAATTACCACAATAAATTAATATTACTAGGCCCCTGCCAGTTTGGTTCAGCAGTAAAGCATTGGCCTGCGTACCCATGAGTCAGTCGTGGGTTCGATTCTCGCCAAGGGCACGTACCTCAGTTATGGTTTGGCCCTGGCCCTGGTCAGGGTCACACGAGAGGCAACCAGTCGATGTCTCCCTCTCACATCAATGTTTCTCTCTCCCTTTCTCTCCCTCTCTCTATGGGTGAGGTTTAAAAAAAAAATTTAGCCCTGGTCAGTTTGGCTCAGCGGTTGGAGCGTAGGCCTGCAGACCAGAGAGTCCCGGGTCCGGTTCCTGCTAAGGGCACGTCCAAAAAAAAAAAAAAATTAGTATTACTAGACTATTAAATTCAGTGAGAACAGAGACCTTGATTTTGTTCACTACTATGTCCATAGAACCTAAAGCAGTATCTGGTATAAACAGTACTAAGTATTTGTTGAAAAAGTGAGTGCTATAACTGGTCCCAACTTAACTTTTCAAATGTATTAATCCTTCAGTATTCTTCTTCATTGGCATTTACAGAGCCCAAAACCTTCATGCCTGCGCCTTGGCACACTCTCTTCTCTTAGACTAATGAAACTTTCCTCCTTTACTCAACTCACTGAACCAATCCATTCTTTTTTACTACACTGAACCTTCTTATAAAATCTTAAGAAAGCCATAAAGTACACAAGTATAAAATATGATACATTATAAAGTGAATATGCAGTACATGCAAAAAATACAATTCTATAGCACACCTTTAACTTTTAGTTTAATTATGATATACATTCAACTTTTGACTAACAATTCAACCTGCATCATAAAATTTGGAGGATGACTTAAATAACCCACACATAATTAAAAATGAGAAGTTTTAGCTAGTATCTTCTTTTTTAACTCTCTATATTTATGCCTAAAGAGGTAAGTGATTATTCTTTTCTTAAACAGAGCAACACAAAAATCTCAAGATGTGCCTCAATGGATTGAGAGGTTGGGTTTCGGGCTCAATCTCCAGTAGGGGATGTGCAGGAGGCAACCGATCCATGTCTCTGTCTCACATCAATGTTTCTATCTCTCCCTTCCTCTCTCTCTAAAAAAAAAAAAATCAATAAAAACATTTTTTTTTAATCTGAAGAGGTCCCTAAGGACTGAAAATCAGAAGTCTGAGGAATTGAAAAAAATCAACTAACTTTGCAATCTACAAGTTACTTTGTGCTTCATCCACCGATAAGCTAATTTTAAGATTTTGCTGTTAGGAAAAGAGATTATCATAACCACTGGTTCTTAGCAATTGTTTACAGAGACTAAGTAGAATGGTCACAGATTATGTTCCAGAAACTGAAATAAAACACACACACACAAATGTCTGCATCACTCAGGGTTTTTTTTTTCTTTTAATCCTCACCCAAGGATATATTTTTTCTTTGATTTGAGAGAGGAAGGGAGAAGGAGAGAGAGAGAAAGAGACAAACACTGATGTGAGAAACACTAATCAGTTGCCTCCTGGACACACCTTGACCGAGGATTGGGGATTGAACCTGATACCCTGGTATGTGCCCTGACCACGAATTGAACCCTCGACCTTTCCCTGTACAGACACTCCAACCAACTGAGCCGCACAGGCCAGGACAATTATTCAGGCTTTTTATGGGGGAAAAAAAATTATCATTTGGTTGATACTACTACTTTCTCCTTTGGCTATTTTTTTTTTTTTTTTTTTATCCTCACCCGAGGACATTTTTCCATTCTTTGTTCAGGTAGAGTGGGAGGGAGAGAGAGGAACAGAGAGAGAGAGAGAAACATCGATGTGAAAGGAACACATCGAGTGGCTGCCACCCGCACAACCGACCAGGGCCGGGGACAAACTGCAACCGAAGTACATGCCCTTAGCGGGAACCGAACCCGGGTCTCTCAGGACCACAGGCCGACGCTCTAACCGCTGAGCCAAACCGGCCAGGGCTAAAAAAAAAAAAAAAAAAAAAAAAAAAAATACATCTCTCTCTCTCTCTCTCTCCCCCCCCTATGCTTTATGTTGAATTGCTAACTTACCACAGAAGGTTCTGTTCTTTCCCTTGAAAAACACAAACACAGGTTTTATCATTTGATTTATAAAATTTTCTTTTTCTTTATTGATTTCTAGAGAGAGAAGAAGGGAGAGGGAGAGAGAGATAGAAACATCGATGAGAGAAGAACATCGACTGGCTGCCTCCTGCATGTCCCCCACTGGGGATTGGGCCCACAACCTGGGCATGTGCCCTGACCGGGAATTGAACCAGCGACATCTTGGTGAATGAGTCAATGCTCAAACACTGGGCCACACCAGCCAGGCTATAAAATTCTTTTTCTTATTCAAAAATAAGTAAAAATAGCAAATACTGTGACACTAAAAAATTTCTGCTTTTCAATTCTCCAAGTATCTCACACCAGCTACTAATTAGCCATCTTTGGCCAACCCCTAATTATTCTCGAGTTCACAATCTAAGAAATAGCCTTTCTCAGTAGAATTCCTTCCATTCACCTTTTCCCTACCAAAGGCTGTAGAGTGGAAAGTTCCAACTTTTGCAACTCTAGAATGAGGTTATAAATTTGGGGGGGGGGGGTACCTAACAGTAGTTGCTTTTTTTTAAGGCAGTTAAGCTCCTATACAGCCCAAAACACTTAAGTTACTGCCATCTGTGAAGCTTGCTTTCTTAAGCTTCACCCTTCCCAGCTGTAAAAAAGTTGAAAGTATTTGAATACACTGGATCAGCGGCGAAATAACTTTAAACCCTCAAAGAAAAGGCACCGTGAATAGCAAACTAAAAAGTAACGATCTAATGGCATAAAATAATGCGGTATTATAGTATCATAAGCAATTCCACATTAAGAGCAGTACTACTTATAAACTTAAGGCAGGCATTCTTAAATAGATCTCTTCAAAAGATCTTTAACGTCTAGTTTTTCCTGCTTCTATCCCGTCAACAGCTTTGGTTTATTTTGGGGGTGCTGTGACTTAGGGTCCCCAAAATTGGGCTTATGCAGTCAATGTGGAACGCGACCTACAAGGCGCCTACATCAAGCTGGATGAACAGAACTGGTCTCCCAAGGTTCTGGCGGCTACTACGGAGCCCCGTCCCCTCCCCGCCATCGGGCCACACTGGTTTCCAGCTCTCGGGGAAGTGAGGGCTTCAGACTTATCCCCCAATCGCTTCCTCAATCAAGCGGAGGCCCACATTTCCCCGCCCGCCCGGGAAACGTTTGGTCTAAGAAAAGAAACCTCGTAGGCTCCCCCCAACAGGTGGGAAGGAGAGAGAAACAGACAGCTGGGCGCCCAGGCCGGGCCAGGCCGCAAACCCGGCGGGAGCGAGGCCGCGGCCCCTGTGCAGCCCGAAACAAGCAGGCCCTTTCAGGCCCAGCGTATCACCCCCTCCAGCCAATTCCAAGGCGCCCACCCCAGCTGACCTGACGACGGATGCGACTCAATGCCATGAGCCGCAGACTGGACCAACGGAGCCTACGATGGCACTTCCACAGTCTCAGTGCCCACAGCGCCGCAATACCGCCACCAGCGCCACAGCCGCCTCCTCGAGAGAGCGCGCGGGGCGCATGCGTCGGTATTCCAGGAGGCGCCCGAGTCACGTGGTTGCGCTGCGTGCGGGCCTTGCCTCACTCAGGATCCAGGAGCTTCCGCCCCACCCCACCAAGCCCCGCCCCGCCCCGCCCCGCCCCAGGCACCGAGGGCTGGGCTGCTGCTCATTTCTGTTCTAGCGCTTCAGTGGCAACTTCCTGAATTGAAAGGGTGTTTAGGTCCTTTAACACCCTTGATCTGAAACACATCCAGTGCCCAGCCATCCACCAAGGAAGAAAAACATTGTTACACTTTTTTGGGCAAATCTAAGGTTTCCCAACAATTGTCCAGGTTTTACCCCTCCACCTAAAAATGGACAGAAATTAAGCCTTAAAACCCCGTGGAAGAAAAAGGGACCACTTATTAAACCTGGCAAGCTCATGGAAGGCCCGTATGGCAGGCCCTACAAACCCAGAGACCAAAAGTAACCACACAAGGTGGTCTGAACATAAAGATTCCTAACTAAAAGCAACTTCCATCAGATAGTTATGTTGTGGTGTGAGAGAACCGAGAGACCGCCAGAGCCAAATTAAAGCCAAACAGAGAGCAAAGCCAGCCGGCGACTGATCCCTAGTTTTCAGAGACCAGCCCTGGGGGCTCCAAATGTTGTGGCGCAACAGAGTCAAAAAAGACCACTGGAGAATTGAAGTCCAGATAAGAGCTGTTGATTAGCCAGCTGGCGTCTGATTCTGAACACCCCTGTGACAGAGTCTTCAGAATCAGCCCCAATATGCTTTATTACATGCCTTTTATACCTTAGAGAAAATAGGATCTTCCTGATATAATGCCCAGGGCCACAGCAATGCTAGTTTTAGTTTAGAATTAGTTTGCCTTACGGATAACAGGAATACCCAGGCATACCCAGAAACACCCAGGTATTTCAGGTGTTTCAAGGTACATTGGGTCACACTCAGCCCTGAGCTGCACAAACACAATGCAAGCCGGATTCCTTGAAATTGTGGGGGAAGGTCGAGTCTCTGACTCTTCAAGACCTTCAGGCTCCGTGGACTCTGTCAGACACATAGCCAACCCCCAATAATTTATTGGTTCAGGGAGTATTCCAATTTACTGAGGTTATTTTGACTAAACAGGTTCAGCTAGAGGGCACACAGTTACTTTCCCAATCATCAATTATGGAGCAGCACAATTATTTACAAATCATCAATTATGGGGTTATAAACATGCCAGCACAGTCACATCCTAGGCACGTAGCTTTCTAGACAAAAGTCAGTCTTTACCTGAAGTGAGCCTGTCTATTGTCTTTTTGTAACTAAGATAACATACACTTGGGACATTAGAGAAATCCTCCTTTTCCCCAACCCTTTGGGGTGCACACTGGCACCAGTGCACGAGACCATAGAACCCCTCATTGTTATCTTGTTCCTCAAATACCATCCCCATGTGCTGTAAATGTTCATTGTTAACTATCCTGTGCCTGTGAATGTGAAAGAAATAACTGTTTCTCTGTTTTACTCTTTATCCAATCTGAGATTTCCCCACTTTGCTTTCCCTGCCTCCCTAATCTGCCACCAAGGAATTTCATGTAAAAGCCTTTATGTCTCCTTTAATTCTAATGTATATAATAAACTGTAAAATTGACAGTCTCCAGAGCATTTTCTCAATCCGCTGAGATTTTGCTTCCTGGCAATTGTCCTCAGTTTGGATCAAATAAATTCATAAAAATTCTCTACAGGTTTGGACATTTCTTACATTGGCACTCCCAAATCTGGAGATGGTTTGAAATATGGGTCCTAGTTACCTGAAAAGGAAATAACAGTGTTACCAGAAAGGGGACCTGGCCCTTGGGGCCGGTAGTGTCTGGGTTCATGCAGGAAAAGTTTCACAACACGAGTCCAGGTGAATTTTGGAGGACATTTATTAAAGCTTGGGTCAGTGAAACAAGAAATGGCTGGGGAAATGAGCCTAGGCTGGTCTGCTTTGGCTCACTAACAAGTAAGAGAAAATGGGGCTTTGGGGACACATTCAGAGGGTTTGCCTTGGATGAACTGCCATTGCCCATTGCTACCCTGATTGCAAGCCTTATGAGGTCCCTTAGAGTCTAGGAGATGCATGCCTGTGCTCCTGGGAAGGAGAGTCCTTTGTCTTGAGACTTTTCTCTATTGCAGGTGGGAATCTTAGAGGTGGTCTTAGGAGAGGGTTTCAACAGAATATTCATCAGTTTTCCAGGTGTGCCCTTTCAGATTCATGGTCTCTATTGATTGGTCAGTGCCAGGGCAGGGGGTCATTAGTCATTGCAGCTGGTCCTAGTGTCTCCCTCCTGATTTTGCTGCTTTTCTGGGTCGGAACTGAAATACAATTGAGGCCTAGATGTTATTTCTAGAGGGGTGACCTTCTGTGTTTGCTGTAAATTGCTTTGCCAGTTTGTTCAGCTCTCTGTCTCAGCTTCCCTATTCCACTTCTCCCAGCTTACTGCTTACTGGCCTGTCTTAATAGGATATATAAAATTTCCTCTGGAAAGATAGAGGCTGAGAGTTAACAGTCTTTTTTTTTCTTTCTTTCTTTATTGGGTTTTAGAAAGAGAGGAAAGGAGAGGGAGAGGTAGAAGCATCGACGAGACAGTATCGACTGGCCCCTTCCTGCATACACCCTCCCCCCCCCCCCCCCCCCTGAGGATTTGGCCCACAACCTGGGAATGTGCCCTGACTGGGAAAATCGAACTGATGACCTCTTGGTGCATGGGTCAATGCTCAACAACTGAGCCACACCAGTTGGGCTGTGTTGATAGTCTTAGCAGTCCTCTTCAGTTCTGCTCTTTTTATTTTAATTTTTTAAATCCTCACCTGAGGATCTGGTTTTTTATTGATTTGAGAGAGAGAGAGGAAGGAAGAGAAACATCGAGCAGTTGCCTCCAGTATATACCCTGACTGGGATCAAACTCACCACCTAGGTTATGTGCCCTGACTGGGAATTGAACCCACCACCCTTTTGGTGTACAAGATGACGCTCCAACCAACTGAGCTACACCAGCAGGACTTCAGTTCTATACTCTTATCCTCATTTAAAAAACAACCCCTGCCCTGGCTGGTTTGACTCAGTGGTTGGAGCATCAGCCTGTGGACCAGAGAGTCCCAGATTCGGTTCCTGCTAGGGTCACCTAAATAAATAAATAAATAAATAAATAAATAAATAAATAAATAAATAAATAAATAAATAAATGAAAACAACCCCCCCACCCAATCTGGCCTTTCATGTTACTGTTACAAAGTTTCTGAGTTCACTCATCACTTATCAGGCCCTCTCTTGTTCAAGGTTCAGTGATGTCATAACTGGGTTGCAACTTTCTCCTCTGGAAACTATCTGCTTCCAGAATTCTCTGCAAGATGATGTGCCTGTCTACAACCCTGTTAATGTCACAGAACAGAAGTTTATTCACCTAGCGCTAGCAGAGCCAATCACTAAACACAGAGCATTGCAGTGGAGAAATATTGACTATTTTATTATGCATGGCACTACCTAGGAAAATGGGAAGCTCATACTCCAAAGCCTGAACTCCCGATGGTGTGTATATTACTGATTATATAGGGAAAAATCACAAGACACCATGGGTTAGGAGTACAGGGTCATCCTGGAAGCTGATTGGTCGGAAGTGAGGTAAAGGTAATAAATAATTTCTTCAGATCTTGAGGACAGCTCTGAGGTCTGTTCTGAGTCCCTGTATGTACTGTATCTGGTTTCATGGGAAAGTCCCCAGGGGGCAGTCCTGAGGGCTCAGGTGCTGAAACAACTTAGGTCAAGATGTTATCTTTAGCCTGTCATAGGTCCAGACCCTGTGACCTTAGTCAGATCTGGGCTACTGTCTTGTGCTCTCCCAGGGATTGCTGATTATAGGGGGAAAGGCTAGGTCTCTGAAGGGTGTATATTTATAGAGAGAGAGAGATGATTTCTAGAGCTAGGATTTAAAATTAAATTTAACCAAAGTAATAAGGACCCTTGATTTTTTTTTTTTTTTTTAGGGACCCTTGGTTTTATTAATCATAAATCTCTTAGCCCTGGCCAGTGTAGCTCAGTTGGTTGGGCATTGTCCTGTGCACCCAAAGGTTGCCAGTTTGATTCCTGGTCGGGGCACGAATCCAGGTTTCGAGCTCAATCCCTGGTAGGGGCATGCAGGAGGCAACCAATACATTCTCTCTCTCTAAAAAAATCAATTTAAAAAAAGGGAAAAAGAAAAATAAATAAATCTCCTAAATAGCACATTTGATTCCAAATGTCAAAATCAATCTTCTGACCATCTGCATTTCACTTTCATCAAACTGCAACTAGTTGCAGCTTTCCCTTTCCTACTCTTCAAACTAACTTTTTTTGGATTCTACAATATGGCCATGCTTTGTACTGGCTTAAGCAGCAACTTTTCGATGTTTCCTATGGAGAGGAGCCGCTAAGAGGTGATTGGGAAGACTGCCTCTTCACTCCTTTTCTGGTTCTTTCAACATTTTCTAAAGTGATCTCAAATTCTTCATCAGTAAATAAGATTGCTCTGAGATCCCATGGCTCTCTAATAGCCATTTTGCAAAAACCCATCTGCTTCATCTGCTTCAACTTTGTTCACTATAGATTCATTGTTTTCCTTCATCTAGTTTCCTACATCTTAACTTTTCAAGCCAGTGATATTACTTTCACTCTCCTGGTTTTGCTCACTGCTAATAAGAAAAACCTAAACGTTTTAGCATTGAAAGAGTCTTTTATAATCATGCCAGTTTCTTACTTGTTTCTACCTTCCCATAGCTCCACAAAACCCACTGTCTCCTTTTATGTGCTTTCTTGTCTCTTTTCAGTATGCTTTTCCCTTTGCATAGGATTCTCTCCCTACCGGTGAAACAAATTTTAAAAAATTGATTTAGGTCCTGGCCGGTTTGGCTCAGCGGTTAGAGCGACGGCCTGCGGTCCAGAGGGACCCGGGTTCAGTTCCCGCTAAGGGCACGTACCTCGGTTGCAGTTTGTCCCCGGCCCTGGTTGGTCATGCGGGTGGCAGCCACTTGATGTGTCCCTTTCACATCGATGTTTCTTTCTCTCTCTCTGTTCCTCTCTCTCCCTCTCACTCTACCTGAACAAAAAATGGAAAAATGTCCTCGGGTGAGAATAAAAAAAAAAAAAAAATTTGATTTAGCCCTGGTTGGTGTGGCTCAGTTGGTTGAGCATTCTCCCATGAACCAAGAGGTCACCAGTTCAATTCATAGTAGGGACACATGCCCAGGTTGCAGCCTTAGCTCCCAGGAGGGGTGTTCAGGAGGCAGCTGATTGATGTTTCACCCTTTCTCCTTTTCCCTCCCTTTCTCTCTAAAAACATCAATAAAAACATATTTAAAAAAAATAATTTAGTCCGCCCTGGCCGGTTTGGCTCAGCAGTTAAAGCGTCGGCCTGCGGTCCGGAGAGACCCGGGTTCGGTTCCCGCTAAGGGCATGTACCTCGGTTGCAGTTTGTCCCCGGCTCTGGTTGGTCGTGCGGGTGGCAGCCACTCGATGTGTCCCTTTCACATCGATGTTTCCCTCTCTCTCTCTGTTCCTCTCTCCCACTCTACCTGAACAACAACAACAACAACAAAATAATAATAATAATAATTTAGTCCTAGTTGACTTTAAAAGAAAGTGTATACTACAATTATAAGTTTTGAGAAGAAAAAAGATATATAAAATACTGTAGGTTAGGGGTTGTGGCAAGTTCTAAAATACAGTAAAGTCAGATGATCTGAGAAACAAAGAGAACAGAAAGATCAGACAGATGGAGAAAGGTGTTATTTTTTTTTTTTTATTGAGTTTAAGACAGACCAAGTGAGAAGGAGAGAGAGAAACATTGATGAGTGAGAATATCAATTGGCCTCCTCCTGCATGCCCTCCACTGGGGATCAGGCCCACAACCTGGGCATGTGTCCTGACCAGGAATTGAACTGACGACCTCTTGGTGCATGGGTCAGTGCTCAACCACTGAGCCATATCGGCTTGATGAGAAATATGTTATTTATTAATGTAATGAATTTCTTCCATTTGCCTCTCCAGATCAACTGTCCAGCCTTCTCCAAGCTCCCTTTTCCATAGACTGACCCTTATGAACTGTATCCCTTTCTCCCTGGCTTCTTGTTGGGTCTGGCCAACAAAGAGTCCTGGCAGAATGGAAGGGAAGAGTGAGGTCAGAATTTTTATTTCCCAAGCTCTCCCAATGTGGGAATCTCAACTCTGATCAAGGTGGCCCTCTCCATAACATTTCTTCTTCCAGGTTCCAGGTTTCCCTAAACTCTGCCTTTGTAAATAGTCCCTTATTAACCACTTCTCAAGTTACCCTGATTTTGATATGCCATCTATGTCCTTCTGGGATCCTGACTAATAAAAGAACAAAAAGCTTCTTGTGATACCCAGAGTTAATAACAACTTCTGGGCTATTCAATATAAGGTTCCTGTTTAATTTCTTCAAAATGTAACTTGCAATGAAAAAGTGCATGAAACACCACATGGTTCACTTAATTTACAGAATATATTTGTTATGGGGAATGGAATTTGTCCATTTATATTATGAATTTGCCACTAAATTGTGGTGGCTCTTGTACTAGTTAGAAACATTTTAACTCCTGTATTCAGTGTAACTCATGTGTAACCATGTACCTTTAGAGTGCTAGGTACATTTCCTTCACCAAGAATTTAAGAAATACATAGGTGAAGGGAAAGTCAGCATTTTTTAAAAGACTAGGGGTTGTTGTTTTTGGCTGGGGATGCTACAATTGATATAGGTGCCATGATTTCAGAGGTGACACAGATTCCTAGATGGCAGAGAACTCAATTATTAGAGGCAAAGGGGCATGATTAGGAATAGGGGCATGATTACATAAGCAATACATGTTGATCATTTCTGAAAAAAATGGAAATTGCAGAATAGTACACTGAAAAAAAAAACAAACACCTTTTTACCTGTGGTTTACCACCACTGACATGTTGGTGTATGTAACTCCGATTTTATCTTCTGTGTGCATATATATTTGATAGAGACACTGTACTTAATAGTTAGGCTTTTTTGCCCCTGTAACACATTATAAATATTGTCCTGTGATTAAAGTATTTCACATATTAATGACTAAATGATATAAATTCCATTGGGTAAATATTCCATTAAAATGTTTTATTCTTTTGTTTTTAGTTGTTTTTAGTTGCAGTGTTAGTAGGGTTAGATTTTTATAATTATCACTGCTTATAAAAAATCCATTTATGCCTAACCAGTGTGGCTCAGTGGACTGAATGCCATCCCGTGGACTGAAAGGTCCCAGTTCAATTCCTGGTCAAGGCACAGGCCTGGGTTGTGGGCTCAATCCCCAGTGTGGGGTGCACAGAAGGCAGCCAATAGATGTTTCTCTCTCCCCTTTCCTCTCTCTCTAAACATCAATAAAAACTATTTAAATAAGCCTGGCCAGTGTGGCTCAGTGATTGAGCATCAACCCATTAACCAAGAGGTTGCTGGTTCAATTCCCAGTCAGGGCACATGCCAAGGTTGTGGGCCTGATCCCCAGTGAGGGTCATGCAGCAGGTGGCCAGTCGATGTTCTCTCTCATCAATGTTTCTATTTCTCCCTTCCTTTCTCTCTAACATCAATAAAGAAAACATTAGATTAAAAAATATATTTATATAAAATAATGTATAAGCTTATAAAGCAATGGTCTTCTTTTGCCTTTAAAAATTAAACTTTACCTTATCCAACAATCAATCAATGCAAACTTGGTAGACACATTTGCAATGATACAAGGTCAGTGGTCAAAATTAATGAAATGTGGAATCTGTAATTATGGTTTCAATGATGCACATCATAAAGGGTTGAAGCAAATTTATGATGCATTCAGATTTACAACTTAGGTTCTAGAGCCTAAACCAGGTGTTGCAAACTATGCCAGAGACCTGTTTTTGTTTGTCCTGAGCTAAGAATATTTTTAAAGAGTTGTAAAAATCCAAAAACAAAAAACAAAGAACATGCCACAATCTGTCCATGGCTTACAAAGCCAAAAATATTTACTTTCTGATGCCTTACAGAAAAAGTTTGCCAACTTCAGATCTCAACTATAGGAACATAAAATACACTTAGAAGAAAAGACAAAGTATTTTAGAAGTATGTAACAATAAGCAAGTGCACATAAATAGAAAAAGTAACCAAGTCTTTACTCTCCTTTCAGCTTAGCTTCAAATAGCATTAAATACTCATTACATTTTTTTGTTTTCAGAAGTCATGGTATGCTTAGTGGTTACAGTATTAGCCCAAGCACTGAAGGGTTTTGGGTTCGATTCCCTGTCAAGGGCACATATCTGGGTTGCAGGTTCAATCCCTGCCTCGATCCAGGCATGTGCAGGAGGCAACCAATCGATGTGTCTCTCTCATATCGATGTTTCTCTCTCTCTCTCTCTCTCTCTCCCCTTCACTCTCTCTAAAAAAAAAAAAAAATCAATGGAAAAAAGATATCTTCAGGTGAGAATTAGCAACAACAAAAAAGTCCCAGATTAATATTAAAAAAAAAAATCACAACTTAAAAAGCAGCCAAATACATTAAAAAAAAACTGGTCAGTGACACTAGAAGTAAAAGAGAATGAAGATTCTCTTCATTCTGTAATAAACTGTAACAAAGTGATCATCATGAAATCATAGAATTTTAGAACAAGGTGGGGGGGTGGTCTTAAAAATCATCTAGTCCAGCCCTGACCAGTGTGGTTCAGTTGATTTAGTGTCATCTCGTGCACCAAAAGGTTGTAGTTCAATTCCCAGTCAGGGCACATGCCCAGGTTGCAGGCTTGATCCGGCCGGCAGGAGGCAGCTGATCAATGTTTCTCTCTTCCTCTCCCTTCCTCTCTTTCTAAAATCAATAAAAACATATTTTTAAAAAGTCATCTAGTCCATCTTTCACATTTTAGAGATGAGAAAACTGAGACCAAAACTTGGCAAGTGCCTTACTCAAGGTCACACAGCTACTTTCCTGTATAGCTAGAGCTACAACCCAGGAGTAGAGATAGGTCAATATTATACTATATATATTTCCATCTTAACATATATGAGAGTTGGAAAAATAGGACGCCTTTCACACATCTACAGAAATAAATCCTTTTCATTTATAACAATCCTTTTCTTTTTTAAGATGCATACAGTACTTGTAGCCCAAGAATTCTGAGAAAAGCTATAGAAGACCTGGCACTATTTTTGAGAATTACATAACTGGACAGCAAAATAACACCTTTATAAATGTTAGGACATATAAAAATACAATTTAGTGTTTGCACAAAAAATACATTTGACACGTTTTCTTAAACGTGCACTTAAAATGTTTAAATGTTTTCTAAAACTTTGGTCATCATGCTTTATTATAATTTGTTAAACTTCACAATTATGTAGATGATTAAACCCAAGTGGTAAGCAAATATATCACATTAACACTAAACAGCAAAAGCAATCTAATACTGCACAATCATATTAGCAGATTGATTTGAGAAATACATATTTTTCACAAATAGCACACAAAACTTTGTGATAACATAATTCAATGACTTTTCTTCCACTTTATAAAATAAGGTTGAGTAATGAGACATAGCAGAACATGATTACATAATAAAAAGTATATTTTTAATTATAGATCTAATTGTACGTATAGGACAACAAATTGTGATTTCTATAGAATAGTGCAAATGGGCAGGACTTTTCTCAAAAATATTAAAATTGGATTCACTTCATGTTCCTCACATTTCATGAGTATTAAGTTATATTAATTATTTTAGGTTTTTGTGTGATGGGACAGTGGTAGGGTTGATATAGGACAGATGTGTATTCATAGGCTGCAAATAAAAATAGCCATTGACTTAATTTACTAGTTGAGAAGTGCAGGCACTGAAAATGTAACTTTTAAAAAGTTCCATTTGTCATCATGTAAACAGTTTTGTTCATTATACCGTATATCATGAAAGATTCATAATTCATTTCAAATTGTCATATTGAGCAATTCCTCTAAACTCTTTTTAATATGTGGTGGTTGAGATGCAGCCTGATTTAACAGATTCTGGCCCATCTGTGCAAAAAGTGCTTTTGATAATTTAGCTGTGGCTCTTCGTATATTTCCTCCCGCTCCAGGCAGAGAGCCGCTATTTGTCATGTTCCCTAAGAGGTGCCATAAAACAACCAACACTTTCTGTTCTGTGGCATGGGGCTTCCTTTGATAGAGTTCCATAACAATATCTGAAATACAAAAATATGGTAAATCGTGAAGTTTAAAAAAAAAATAAATTCAAGTTCTGCTAATTAAAAAGCATATAAAATATATATCAAACGTCTTCCCAATGCCACTTTTCTAAAATGTTAAGCATCTTAAAAGAAGTAGGTCAGAATTTTCCTCCCCAAGATTAGAATCTTCAAGTATTAGAATTCCATATATGATGATTAATTCAGGCAAAAGTAATAAACATGGGAATGAAATCCAAAATTCATCTCAATGTTTTCCAAATTCAGTTAATTAAAAATTTATGCATTTTGACCCATGGACCTTTTATCAAACATATAATATGAAATAGCAGTTTTCCATGAACACCAAGATTTGATTTTAATTATTTTTATTTATCCTGTTTATTTCTACTAACAAGAAGATTAAATACTTACAGAAAAAAAATTATTTTAAAGAAAATTTTTGGCCTTGGCCAGTTTGCTCAGTGGTTAGAGCACTGGCCCGTGGACCAATGAGTTTTGGGTTCGATTCCAGGCAACAGCACGTACCTCGGTTGTGGTTGGTTCCCGGCCGTGGTCGGGGTCGTATGGAAGGCAACCAATCAATGTCTCTCTCACATCAATGTTTCCCTCCCTCCCTCCCTCCCACTCTATCTAAACAAAAATGAAAAACATATCCTCGAGTGAGGATTAAAAACAAAACAAAACAAAACAGAAAATTTTGGCCCGGCTGGTGTGGCTCAGTGGTTGAGCATCGACCCATGCACTAAGAGGTCACCAGTTTGATTCCCAGTCAGGGCACACGCCCAGGTTGTGGGCCAAATCCCCAGTGGGGGGCATGCAGGAGACGGCCAATTGATGTTCTCTCTCATCAATGTTTCCATCTCACTCTCTCTCTCTCTCCCTTCCTCACTCTCTAAAATCAGTAGAGAAAAAAAAAAAAAAAAATTCTGGGGTAAGTCTTAAAAGGTCCTCTTGTGGATCTATTTCTAATTCAGGGGCAATGATACTGAATTTGCTAGCTATTCTTAAATTAAAATCAAATACCCATCAGTTTATCTTTAATTAATAAAATATTTCTTTTGCCCTGGCCAGATGGCTCAGTTGGTTAGTGTCATCCCAATGTGCCAAGGTTGCGGGTTCAACCCCCCAGTCAGGGTACATATAAGAATCAACCAATGAATGCATAAATGTGTGGAAAAACATATCAATTTTTCTCTCTTCTCTTCTCTCTTTTGCCCCCTTTTTCTCTCCAAAATCAATCAATAAAAAAAATTAAAAGAAAAAACAATTTACCAGCAAGCTTTTCAGTCATATCCTGTTTTGCTTTTCCATTTAAAAACTGAGCTTTTGTGCAAAATGGCTGTAGAAGTAAGTAATTATCTGAACAAAAAGAACAGAGACATGATTAAAGCGTTATGAGAGCTTAGTTATTTTCAATTATATAGCATTAAAAGCAAAAATATGCAAATAACAAATGTGTTAAGATTTTTTAATCTAGTTGATCACTGTTTAAAATTCTGTATAAAACTTTAACAGAGTAATATTCTTAGAGCAAATGAGACATAAAAATACATCACAACATATTAAAGGAACTATTGTATGGCATATGTGTGTGTGTGTGTGTGTGTGTGTATGAATTGTCTATATCCTAGGTTTTTTATTCTAAATACTATATAGTTTTATAAAAAAAAAAAAAAACAAGCCCTGGCCGGTATGGTTCAGCGGTTAGAGCGTCGGCCTGCGGTCCTGAGAGACCCGGGTTCGGTTCCCACTAAGGGCGCATACCTCGGTTGCAGTTTGTCCCCGGCCCTGGTCGGTTGTGCGGGTGGCAGCCACTCGATGTGTTCCTTTCACATCGATGTTTCTCTCTCTCTCTCTGTTCCTCTCTCTCCCTCCCACTCTACCTGAACAAAAAATGGAAAAATGTCCTCGGATGAGGATAAAAAAAACAAAACAAAAAAAACCCCCAAAAACCCAAAATAATTGTTTTTTGGGGGTTAGTTTTTACCTTTACTTATTTTTCCAAAGTTTTAATTTAGAAATAATTATAGATTTATAGGAAGTTGCAAAGACAGTACAGAGAGGTCTTGTGTATCTTTCACCCAAAAGTTACACCCTATAGGTGTCCCCCACGTTTTGTCACCTTGTTTTTATGAAAGACGTACACTAGTACCTGTTTTTGCTAATCAAAAGAAATCCAAAGATGATTTTTCGCTTTTAAGAAAAAGAGTGAAAACTGAAAATACCATTCAATATTTGTTTTGAGCGAGCCAACATCGAGGCTGCGCATAACCCCGAGCAGTGAGTGGAACCGCCAGATTCCTTCCCTAAGCATCTTAGCATCAAGCTGCCATAACTCTGAACTTTGTCTGTGAGGATCTGTGCTTTATCTTGATTTATTTTGTGAATCCATTAGAAAGATGTCTCTTAAGGTAATTGCTTTTTCAATGTATGCCATTTTAGATTCTGAAAGGTTTCACAGGAATGCTTTACTTTCAGATTTAAGGGGGTCCATGTACAGCCCAATATCAAAACAAGGAATCTTGGCTGCCATCAACAAATCATCAAACAACAAGTGCTCGTGAAGGTGTGGAGAAAAGGGGACTCTAGTACACTGCTGGTGGGAATGCAGACTGGTGCAGCCACTGTGGAAAACAGTATGGTGTCCTGGCCGGTTTGGCTCAGCGGTTAGAGCGTCGGCCTGCGGTCCTGAGAGACCCGGGTTCGGTTCCCGCTAAGGGCATGTACCTCGGTTGCAGTTTGTCCCTGGCCCTGGTCGGTTGTGCGGGTGGCAGCCACTCGATGTGTTCCTTTCACATCAATGTTTCTCTCTCTCTCTCTGTTCCTCTCTCTCCCTCCCACTCTACCTGAACCAAAAATGGAAAAATGTCCTCAGGTGAGGATAAAAAAAAAAAAAGAAAAGAAAACAGTATGGTGTTTCCTCAAAAAATTAAAAACTGATCTACCACTTGACCCAGTGGTCCCACTTCTAGGAATATATCCTAAGAAGCCTGAAACACCAATCAGAAAGAATATATGTACACCTGTGTTCATAGCAGCACTATTTACAATTGCTAAGATATGGAATCAGCCCAAGTGTCCATCAATAGATGAGTGGATAAAAAAGCTGTGGTACATATACACAATGGAACACTATGCAGCTGTAAGAAAGAGATTTCTTATCCTTTGAGATGACATGGTGGGACCTGGAGAGTATTTTGCAAAGCGAAATAAGCCAATCAGAGAAAGACAAATACCACATGATCTCACTTATTTGTGGAATATAAAACAAAAAAAGCTGATTAACAAAAGAGACCCAGAGACATAGAAAGGAATATGGTTCAGACTAACAAACTTCAGAAGAGGGGGGTGAAGGTGGGGGAAGGGATGAGATAAACCAAAGAATTTATATGCATGTTTATGTAACAAATGAACATAGACAAAATGCCGGGGGGGGGGGGGGGGAGAGGGCGGGATAGGGAGGACAGTGTCTGGGGGGGGGGGGAAGAAGAAACATTTGTAACAAAAATAAATTAATTAATAAAAAATTAAAAAAACAACAACAAGGAACCTGACATTCAATGATATAATATGTGTATATAATTCCACATCATTTTATCATGTGTAGATTTGGGTAATTGTACTGCAATTAAGATACAGAATTATTCTATAACTACAAAGATCTCCCTAGTGCTACCTCTTTAGAGTCACATCCAGTGACTATAAACCCTGCCCCTAAACCCTGACAACCACTAATCCATTTCCATCTCTGTAATTTTGTCACTTTGAGAAGGTTACATAAATGGAATCCTATGGAATGTGTGACCTTTTGGGACTGGCTTTTTCACTCAGCATAATGCCTTTGACATCCATCCAAATTGTATTGTGTGTCAACAGTTTATTCCTTTTAATTGTTAAGTAGTATGCTATGGTATGGATGTATCACAGTTTGTTTCACCATTAACCCACTGAATTACATAAAGGTTGTTCCAGCTGGCTATTACAGATAAGCTGCTATGGACAATCTTGTGAAGGTTTTTGCATGGACAGAAGTTTTCATTTCTCTGGGATAAAAGCCTAGGAATACAATTGATGGGTTATTTGATAAGTGCAGGTTTAGTTTTTTTACAGAAATAACAGAACTATTCTAGAGAAGCCATAACATTTTATTTACATTTCACCAGGAGTGTATGAGACATTCAGTTTCTGTGCAACCTTGTTAGCATTTGGTGTTGTCACTATTTTTTATTTCGGCTGTTCTAATACTTGCTATAGAATGAATGTTTGTGTTCCCAACCTCCAAATACATATGTTGAAACCCAATGCCCAATGTGATAGTATCTAAACTGGGCCTTAAGAGCCCTCATGAATGGGATTAGTGCCCTTATAAAAAAGCCCTAGAGAGCTCCCTTGCCCCTTTCATGATGGGAGGACACAGCCAAAACATGAACCAGAAAGTGGGTTCTTAACAGCCATAGAACCTGCCAACACCTTGATCTTGGACTTCCCATCCTCCCGAATTGTGAGAAATAGACGTTTGTTGTTTTGAAGTAATTCAGTCTGTGGTTATTTGTTATGGCAGCCCTAAAATGCCCATGTAGCGATCATGATCTTAATCTGCATTTGCATTTCGTTAATAACTAGTGACGTTGAACATCTTTTCATGTTTCTGTTTACCATCCACATATAGTATCCTGTTTGGTAAAAAGTGTTTTTAGGCCGGCTGGTGTGGCTTGATGGATTAAGAGTCATTCCACGGACTGAGAGGTCTTGGTTCGATTCCCAGTCAGGGCACATGCACAGGTTGTGGGCTAAATCCCCAGTGTGGGGCTTGCAGGAGGCAGCTGATTAATGTTTCTCTCTCACATCGATGTTTCTCTCTCTCTCTCTCTCTAAAAAAAAGAAATCAATAAAAAACTATTTAAAAAATGTTTTTTATGTCTTTTGTTCATTTTCTAATTGGACTATTCACTTTTTTTTTAAATTGAGTTTTGAGAGTTCTTTATATGTTCTAGATATAAGTTCTTTGTCGTATATGTGGTTTGCAAGTATTTTGTCCCAATCTGTAGTTTTTCTCTTTATCCACTTAACGGACTTATGCAGAGCAAATGTTTTTAATTTTGATGAAGTCCAATTTATCAACTTTAATGGATCATGCTTTTAATGTCATGTTATAATACTTCACCAAGCCCTAAGGCCCTGACGATTTTCTCCTATGTTACCTTCTAAAAGTTTTACAGTTAAGTTTTTCATGTAAATCTATGATCCATTTTGAGTTAATTTTGTATAAAATATAAGGTTGAGGTAGGAAAAAATAATTGAGAAGTCAAAGATAAGGGAAGAGAAAATCAATTTAGTAGGATAACATTTAATCACTAAAAGTAATTTAAAATATACTAAGTAAATAAAAAATTTTTATGACATTAAATGATAAAAATTGAAGAATTAAAATTTCAGCATTATAAAAAATATGTAAAATGAGAAAGTACAAATGTAAAATCCAAGTAACAACAGTGCCAAAGTAAGATTTCTTACCGACATGCTGACTCAGTGCCTGGACAACATCTGTGGCAGCAGCATAAATGCCTGGATTCTTAGAATTCAGATTGTTATCGACTATTGCTGGAATTAGCATGTTGATGATAGGAGACAAATTGTCTCTAAGCAAAGGAATCATTTTGTGCATGGTTTCCAGAGCCACCAGATTTACTTTACTATTAGAATCATGAAGTCGAGATTTAAAAGCATCAAAAATCTGAAAGTAAAGTGGTAAATTATTTAAAGTAAAATGCTGTTCATAGCTATTATATTTACATTTTGGGGGGCATTTAATAGTATTTCTCCTTTAGCACACTGTTTAAAAACACACACACCATCTCATTTAACCTGATTTTAGAAAATAGAAACTTTATAAAACTTTGGATGATAAATCTAAGTGTTGAATTTTCTTATAGCAAAAAGAGAAGGCTTCAAAAATCACCCCAAAGACATACTAATAAATTAAGGCAGACAAATTTGGCTCAGTAGACAGATGACTAGTTCACTATTAATGTGATAAAAATGCTGTTTCTGGAAGGTATAGGTTAGCTTATCTAACACTAAGCACTTAAAATAAGTTTCTATTTTTAATCTATTCATAGTGCCCAGCTGGTGTGGCTCTGTGGTTGAACACTGACCCATGCACCAAGAGGTCACTGGTTCGATTCCTGGTCAGGGCACATGCCCAGGTTGCAGGCCTAATCCCCAGTGCGGGGTATGCGGGGGGCCATGTTCTCTCTTATCAATGTTTCTATCTCTCTCTTCCCCTCTCCCTTTCTCTCTCTCTAAAACCAATAAAGAAACACACACACACACACACTAATCTATTCAGAGCAAAAGTAGACATGTAAGTTTTACTATAAAGATTTCAGTTTAGGTTTTTTATGATAATTTTAGTTGCAATGTCAGTTAAATTTTCTTATTTCCTCTTAACCCAATTACTTTAACAATTATTCCTTGCTCTTTAGAATTCTTAACTTTCATAAATTAAAGATATAATAAAGTGAATGCTAGGCAATTCTTAATTCATGTTAAATGAGTGAGGAGCTATTCTGTGAGGCTGAGACTATTAACAAATAATTCCTGATATATATAAATAATATATATATATAAATATATATAAATAATATATACATAATATACATTTTTCATGTTAAGAATAGTCTTCTCAAGACATTTATTTTTACTCAACAGAATCAGAAAATGTAACTTTCTGGTTTTCATGATATGGTAATGTGGTACTTTGCTTCTGAAAATTAAGAGACAACAATACTGGGATTAAAAGAGTAGTTCTAGTATGTTTTCCAAGTTTAATGCACATAATATAAATTTTCAAATGAAATTTAATTAATAAATTACTAATAAAATTATCTAAACTAAACTCTGATGAGTCATAAATAATTTATGCTTCAATACTACCAGTATTTATTACTATCTCTCTTTCTATTTCTTCTTGTTTTCCTAAAGATAGATATATAAACTGGTATATTTAGATGTCTAACCTACATACGAAAATATTTAATATAACCATTCTAGAGTAATATCAAGTCTCTTAAATCCTCTGGTTTTTAAAATATTTATTGAATCACTCAACTTATACTATATTTACTGACTGTCGGGTTCCAAGAGCTTTCAAGGATTTACCATCTAGTGGGAAAATTCATACAAATAAGCAGTATTTTGTTAATTTATTTTTTTCTAATTACTTTGAATTGTTCTAGAATGCTTTTAAAACAGCAAAACCTAACTAATCCATCCTTTTCACTAAGGTTATTTTAACATTTTATTTTATTTTTTAAATCCTCACCCAAGGATATTTTTCAATTTATCTTCAGAGTGGGAGGGAGAGAGAGGGAGAGCAAGGGAGAGAGAAACATCCATGTGAGAGGGACACATCAATTGGTTGCCTCACACAGGACCCCGAACACAGATGGAGACGAACAGCAACCGAGACCTGCCCTTGGCCAGAATCGAACCCACAATGCATTGGTCTACGGGCCCATGCTCTGTTGCTGAGCCAAACCAGCCAGGGCAGTATTTTAACCTTTTAAAATAGCCTGGCCAGTGTGGCTCAGTGGTTGAGCATTGACCCATGTACCAAGAGATTGTTGGTTTGATTCCTGGTCTGGGCACATGCCCAGGTTGTGGGCCCAATCCCCAGTTGGGGGTATGCAGGAAGCGGCCAACCGATGTTCTCTCTCATCGATGTTTCTATCTCTCTCTCTCTCTCCTCTCCCTTCCTCTCTCTCTAAAAATCTAGAGAGAAAAAAAAAAATTTTTTTAAATAATATATACAAATACTAAGATTTAGGAAAACTTTTCATACTAATAAACTTTATTAGCCACAGATTGAAAATGAAAATTAAATTTGACACGGCCTTACCTTCACAATGTTTCCAACAACGAGCTCTTGATTGTTTTCAGTATCTGATAAAAGCTGCTTAATCCCATTAATACGATCACGAAAGTCTTTTGCGTTTAATAAACCTGTTATGACTTTGATATACTCAGCACTTTCTAAGGAATTACGGGGAACTGATTTTCTGGTGACTTCAGAAATTTCAGTTACCTTTCTAAAATGAAAGAAAGGTAAATTTAATCTCGTTATTAATTTCCTATAAAAAAAACAAATGTAATACATAATACTTATTATTATATATTTATTTTCTAAAAATTCACAAATGATCAGCTCTGGCCAATGTGGCTCAGTTGGTAGAATGTCATCCTATGTGTCACTGGTTCAATTCCCAGTCAGAGAACATACCAGGGTTGCAGGCTTGATCCACAGAAGGGGGTGCTTATTGATGTTTCTCTCTCACATTGATTCTCTCTCTCTCTCTCTCTCTCTCTCTCTCAGAAATCAATAAAAACATATTTTGAAAGGTCACAAAATGATCTAACCCATAACCACTATAATTATATTGAGACCTCCAAGATCTCTCCTGGGTTTGGTGATTTGCTGGGATAGGAGGACCCATGAGGGTCAGCACAGTTTTACTCATGACTAAGATTTATTACAGTAGACAGATACAAAGCAAAATCAGCCAAGGGAGAAGGCACATGGATCAAAATCTGGAGGGAACCAGATGTAAGCTTCCTAAAGTAGCTTCCCAGTGACTTAATTTCTCTCTAGCAATAAACTGACAATACATGTGAAATGTTGTCTACCAACGATGCTTATTAGATGGTCAGAGTTCAAGGTTTTTATTGGTAGTGGGTCATGGTTAGTCTTCTGCCTGAATATACCAAAATTACAGACTCCCAAAAGGAAAGCCGAACTTCAGCATAAACCATTTTGGTTGCCCAAATAATTTAGGCACTGTAAACTCTGCTTGTCAGTTAGGGAATAGTGAAAATCCTCTTGAAATCCTAGTTCCTAGATGCCAGCCAAGGGCTAACCTTGCAAGTAATCCTTTCTAAGGACTATAGTCCCAGGCCTGCTCTGTTAACTCTTTTCTAAGAAATACCCATGTGAACATGCAAGGGAGAATTAGGAATTTGAGATTGGCAGGATTTACTATTTCAATGACTTAGTACTAGTAGTACAATGTTTTTCATTGCTAAAAAGCTGTGACTCAATGTGGCAGATGATAATCCTTTTGAAACTAAAGAAGCCTGCAAATTGATAGGTCTTAAAGAGAACGGTAACAATTGTCAGTTACCACCAAAACTCAATGCTAAAGTTGTCATAAGAGCAGGGAGTTAATGAATGACTCAGAATCATTATAAAAGTAGACACAGGATGGTGATCTAAAAACGCAGATCCTAGATATTCTTATCAATTATTTTTAATTTGTTTAAATAAATTAATCTGAGGTTAATTTGTGAAATGATTAATTCTATTCTAATTACTTCCACACTGAGAAAATAAAGGATGAAATTTATATTTTAACGGAGGACTATGTGATACATAAAAGGTAAATAAATGAAAATAAAACAGAAAACACCTCAAGAAACCATTTAATTACTGAAACCTATCTATAAGATGGGCCTTTTATTGTTCAAAACAGGATGGACTTGATTATAAAATAACACTTAATATACTTTACGGGGAAAAGATAAAGTAACATGGAGGAACTCACTAGGTATATTAACAATAATAAAATTTAGCCCTGGCTGGTTTGGCTCAGCGGTTAGAGCATTGGCCTGTGGTCCTGAGAGACCAGGGTTCGGTTCCCACTAAGGGCATGTACTTCGGTTGCAGTTTGTCCCTGGCCCTGGTTGGGTTGTGAGAGTAGCAGCCACTCGATGTGTCCCTTTCACGTCGATGTTTCTCTCTCTCTCTTTCTCTCTCTCTCTCCCTCCCTCCTGCTCTGTCTGAATAAAAAATGGAAAAATGTTCTTGGGTGAGGATAAAAACAAAGAAACAAACACAATGATGTTTTTCTCTCTCTCTCTGTTCCTCTCTCTCCCTCCAACTCTACCTGAACAAAAAATGGAAAAATGTCCTCGGGTGAGGATAAAAAAACAACAACAAAAAACAATAATAAAATTTATTTGAAAAGAGACGACATTAAAGAATAATAAAATAGAACAGATATAAACACCCTCAACAAAATATCAGCAAATCAAATTCAATAAATTAAAAAGAATCATACACAATGGCAAAGTAGGGTTTATTCCAGGAATGCAAGGATGGTTTAATATCCACAAATCAATTGATATGATACACCACATTAATAAAAATGAGAGATAAAAAGTCACACGATCATCTCAATAGAAGCAGAAAAGGCATTTGATAAAAATCAATATCCATTCATCATAAAAACACTCAACAAATTGGATATAGAGAAAACGTACCTCAACATATTCAAGGCCATATGTAACAAGCCCACAGCTACTATAACAATCAACAATGAAAAGTTGAAAGTTTTTTTTCTCTAATATTAGGAACAAGACAAAGATGCCCAGTCTCACCACTTTTATTCAACATACTACTGAAAATCCTAGCAGGAGCAATTAGGCAAGAAAAAAAAAAAAAAAGGTATTTGAATCAAAAAGGAGGAAGTAAAATAGTCTCTATGTGCAAATGATATATTATATAGAGAAAATCCTAAAGACTCCACCAAGAAACTTTTAGGACTAAACAATAAATTCAGCCAAGTTGCAGGGTACAAAATCAATATAAAAAATCAGTTGTGTTTGTAAACACTAACAACAAGCTATCAGACAAAGAAATTAAGAAAATAACCCCAATTATAATTATGTCAGAATAAAACACCTAGGAATAAATTTAACCAAGAAAGTGAATGATTTGTACACTGAAAACTATTAGATAATGGTGAAAACAACTGAAGACACAAATACATAAAATATATTTTGTGTTCATGAACTGAAAGACTTAATATTGTTAAAATGTCCATAATATGTATCCAAAGCAATCTACAGATTCATTATACTCCCTTTCAAAATTACAGTGGTATTTTTCACAACCCTAATATTTATATGAAACCACAAAAGACCCAGATTAATCAAAGCAATCTTTTTTTCCCCTTTGTTTTTATTAGTCAAAGAAGATTCATTTTTTAAAGTTAGCTTTTTGACCCTGTACTGTGCCTTCAATACTTTCGCAATGATTTTCTGCTCCTCAATACGGAAAGCACGCTTGATCCTGTCATGAACACAGTCAGAACACATGGATGCACCATAGACTCTATTGACATGTTTTTTTTTTAGTTTTAGATAACCTCATTAGAACTTTAGGCCTCACAGCACAAACTCCACAAAGTCAGCCTGAGGATACACCACATGCAGATTTTGTTGCTTTTCCAATCTTTTTGGTATAAAGGTAAATAATTCTATTACCAGGGGTTCAGGACAGCCTAGTTTTGTTAAGAGGTTGTATTGTAGGACAGCCTCTGACAGTACGTCAAATGCTGGACCACAGTGAATGCCTGAAGTCACCAACCCCAGATGAGGATTAAGACAATCTTGAGAAAGAAAAACAAAGCTGGAAGCATCACACTTCCTGATTTCAAATTTTATTACAAAGCTACAGTAATCAAAACAGTATGTTATTAGCATAAAAACAGACACATAAATCAATGGAACAGAATAAAGGGCCCAGAGATAAACTCCCACATATATGGTCAATTAATTTATGACAAGGAGTGAAGACTATATAATGGAGAAATTATAACTTCTTCAATAAATGGTGTTGGAAAAATCAAACACCCACATGCAAAAGAGTGAAACTGGACCCCTATCTTAAACTATACATAAAAATCAACTCAAGCCCTAGCTGGTTTGGCTCAGCGATTGCAGCATAGGCCTGCGGACCAGAGAGTGCTAGGTTCAGTTCCTGCTGAAGGTATGTACCTTGGTTGTGGTTTGTCCCCAGCCCGGGTTGGGATTGTGTAGGTGGCAACTGGTCAATGTGTTTCTCTCACATTGATGTTTCTCTCTCTCTCTTCCTTCCTCTAAAAAAAAAAAAAAAAAAAAAAAAAAATCAACTCAAAAGGAATTAACAATTTAAATATAACACCTGAAACCATAAAACTCCTAGAACAGAAAAAAAAGGTGTAAGTTCCTAGATGGTGGTATTGGCAATGAATTTTTTGGATCTGACACCAAAAAACAAAGGCAAGAAAAGAAAAAATAAACATAAGGGGCTTCATTAAACGAAAAAGCTTCTACACAGTAAAGGAAACCATAAAATAAAAAGGCAACCCATGGAATGAGAGAAAATATTTGCAAATGATATATATCCTATATTATAAGAGGTTAATATCCAAAATTATAAAGAACTCATATGACTCAATAGCAAAAAAAAAAAAAAATCTGATTAAAAAATGGGCAGAGGAACAAAATAGACATTTTTCCAAAGAAGACATACAAAAATAAACACACACATATACACATCAATCAATTCAAAAGAAGGCAAGAAAAGAGAAAATAAGAAACAAAAACATGGGACTAATTTAACAATCTACCAAGACAGACTTACACTCAAACATATGAATATTAACAAAATATAAATAGTCAAATCTGCCAATTAAAAGACAGAGATTATCAGATCGAATAAAAAAGCAAGACAATATACTGTCTACAGAAAAACATATATATATATGAGGATATGCAAGTCAAAACCACAATGTGTTACAAAAATTATTGACACTGGCAAAATGATAAAGAAAACTTTACTCAAGATGACCACAATATGGATCATGACTACTGCAACAAGGGAGAAAAAGTGTGTTCAACTCTGAATACAGCAGAGACACGTGGGGATTTATAGCCAATATGCATACTGAGGGGGTCAGTAGATGGAAAATTACTAAGAGAAGACATCAAGGGTAGAGAGTTTCTTGCTAAACTGGCCTAGTAAGATTTTTGCCAAAAGCAGGCTAGGTAGTTATACATCAATGGTGGAGAATGAGGAACCTACTCAGATAACAAGGGGGGGGAGAAAATGACGTAACAGAATTCTTTGCTAAGACTGGTTTACGTAGGCCAAGAATAGTGCCCAAGAAGAAAGCCCAGTGTAAAAGAGGGTTCAAAGGAGCCTATCTAAAGTTCAGTCAAAGAGAGAGTCTGTCAAATGAAGTATCACTTTATACACACTTGGATAACTACAAGTGTTGACGAGGATATGGAGAAATTGAAACCCTCTTTATTGCTGGAGGGATTGTAAAATGGTGCCACTTGGAAACCAGTCTGACAATTATTTAAAAGGTTAAACATAGAGTTATCATGTGAACCAGCAATTCCACTCCTATACATCCAAGAGAATTGGAAATATGTATACAACAAAACCCAAAGATCCATCAACTAATCAATGAACAAAATGCAGTTAAGTCCATACAATGAAATATTAGTTAGTTCTAAAAAGGAATGAGGTATTGGTACATGCTAAAAAGTTGGATGACATATAGAGTGCTCATACGACTCCACAAAAGGAAGACAAAGAATCCAATTAAAAAATGGGCAGAGGACCTAAATAGACACCTCTCCAAACAGGACATACAAATGACTAAGAAACATATGAAGAAATGCTCATCATCACTAATCATCAGAGAGATGCAAATTAAAACAACAATGAGGTATCACCTCACACCTGTCAGAATGGCCACCATCAACAAATCATCAAACAACAAGTGTTGGCGAGGGTGTGGAGAAAAGGAGACTCTAGTGCACTGCTGGTGGGAATGCAGACTGGTGCAGCCACTATAAAAAACAATATGGTGTTACCTCAAAAAATTAAAAATCGAACTTCCATTTGACCCAGTGATTCCACTTCTAGGAATACACCCTAAGAAGCCTGAAACACCAATCAGAAAGAATATATGTACCCCCATGTTTGTAGCAGCACTATTTACAATAGCTAAGATCTGGAAACAGCCCAAGTGTCCATCAGTAGATGAATGGATAAAAAAGCTGTGGTACATATACATAAGGAAGTACTACGCAGCTGTAAGAAAGAAAGATCTCTTATCCTTTGAGACTACATGGAGGGACCCGGAAAGTATCATCCTAAGTGAAACAAGCCAAACAGAGAAAGACAAGTTTCATATGATCTCACTTATTTGTGGAATATAATGAACATAACAGTCTGAGGAATGGAGTAGTCCCAGAGACGTGGAAGTGGGGTACAGACTGACAATCCCCAGAAGAGGGGTGTGGTGGGGGAGAGATAAACCACAGAACTTATATGCATGTGTGCATGAACAGTAGACATGGACAACAAACTGGGGAAAGGGCAGGGAGGGAGGGGGAAGGGGAATCAGTGGGGGAAAAAGGAGAAACATCTATAACAAAAATTAATTAATAAAAAAAATAAAAAGTTGGATGAAACGTGAAAACATAATGCCAAATCTAAGAAGTCAGTCACAAAAAAACCTCTTATCACATGATTCCATTTATATGAAATGTCCAGAATATACAATTCCACAGAAAAAAGACTGCCTACATCTGGGAGTGGAAAGACTGTGAGGAAATGAGTAGTGACTGCTAATGAGTATGGGATTTCTTTCTGAGGTGATGAAAATGCTCTAAAATTGATTGTGATGATCGTTGCACAACTCAGTGAATATATTAAAAACTATTGAACTGTATGTTAAATGGGTGAATTATATGGTATAAGAATTACATCTAATTAATACTTATTAAAAAAAAAAGACATACCAAAAGTAAAAAGACATATACAAATACCACTAAACTATTAGACAAAGTAGACTTTAGGAAGAGAAATATTAGCTGACGGAAAGACAGTTACTTTACAATGATAAAAAGGTCACTTTATCAAAAAGTCATAAGTATTCTAAATATAGCTGAACTTAATCACATTGCATCAAAATGCATAAAGCAAAAAGTGATAGAACTGAAAGTATAAATAAACAATTTTACATATGTGGTTGGTGATATCAATACTTTTATCTCAGCAATTGATAGAGAGTAGACAGAAAATCAGTAAGGATATGGAAGACTTTACTAACACAATCAATCAACTTCACCTAACTGACATTTTATAGAACATGACACCCAACAAGAGTATAATACACTTTCTTTCAAGTAGATATAAAAATATTTTCTAACAAACTACATGCTGAACCATAAAACAGTAATTTAAATTTTTAAAATTAATTTATTTTTTATTTATTAATTTGTTTTTGTTACAGATGTTTTTCATTTTTCCCCCACTGACACCCCCCTCCTTCTCACCCCTCCCCAGCTTTGTTGTCTATGTTCATTGGTCATGCATAAATGCATGTAAGTTCTGTGGTTTATCTCTCCCTCCCCAAACACCCCTCCTCTGAGGCTTGTCAGTCTATACCCCACTTCTATATCTCTGGGTTAATTTTGTTCAGGAGTTTATTTAGTTCATTATATTCCACAAATAAGTGAGATCATGTGATATTTGTCTTTCTCTGCTTGGCTTGTTTGGCTTAGCATAATACTCTCCAGATCCTTCCATGCCATCTCAAAGGATAAGAGACCTTTCTTTCTTACAGCTGCATAGTATTCCATCATGTACATATACCACAGCAAAAGAAACAACCATCAAAATGAAAAGGGATCCCACTATATGGGAGACTATAATCGCCAATGATGCATCAGATAAGGGGTTAATTTCCAAAAGATATAGAATGCTCATACAACTTAACAAAGGGAAGACAAAGAACCCAATTAAAAAATGGGCAGAGGACCTAAATAGACACCTCTACCAAAAGGACATACAAATGGCCAAGAGACGTGTGAAGAAATGCTCATCACTAATCATCAGAGAGATGCAAATTAAAACAACTATGAGGTATCACTTCACACCTGTCAGAATGGCCGCCATCAACAAATCATCAAACAACAAGTGTTGGCAAGGTTGTAAAGAAAAGGGGACTCTAGCCCTGGCTGGTTTGGCTCAGCGGTTAGAGCGTCGGCCTGAGGTCCAGAGAGACCCGGGTTCGGTTCCCGCTAAGGGCATGTACCTGGGTTGCAGTTTGTCCCCAGCCCTGGTTGGGTCGTGCGGGTGGCAACCACTCGATATGTCCCTTTCACATCGATGTTTCTTTCTCTCTCTCTCCCTCCCCACTCTATCTGAATAAAAAATGAAAAAATGTCCTCAGGTGAGGATAAAAAAAAAAAAGAAAAGAAAAGGGGACTCTAGTACACTGCTGGTGGGAATGCAGACTGGTGCAGCCACTGTGGAAAACACTACTGTGTCCCTCAAAGAGTTAAAAATTAACTGCCATTTGACCCAGTGATCCCACTTCGAGGAATATACCCTAAGAAACCTGAAACACCAATCAGAAAGAATGTATGTACCCCTATGGTCATAGCAGCGCTATTTATAATAGCTAAGATCTGGAAACAACCCAAGTGCCCATCAGTAGATGAGTGGATTAAAAAGATGTGGTACATATACACAATAAAGCAGTAATTTTAGCCCTGGCCATTTTTGCTGAGTGGTTAGAGCGTCGGCCTGCGGTCCAGAGAGACCCGGGTTCGGTTCCCGCTAAGGGCTTGTATCTCGGTTGCAGTTTGTCCCTGGCCCTGGTTGGGTCATGCGGGAGGCAGCCACTCGATGTGTCCCTTTCACGTCGATGTTTCTCTCTCTCTCTTTCTTCCTCTTTCTCCCTCCCACTCTATCTGAACAAGAAATAGAAAACTGTCCTCGGGTGAGGATAAAAAATACCCCCAAAACAGTAATTTTAAAAGAATTGAAATCATATGGAGCACAATTAATGACACAACAGAACTATTCAAAATCATTAACAAAAAGATATTTGGTATCTCCAAATATCTGGAAATTAAACACACTTCTAAATAGCCCCTGCATTACAGAAGTTCTTGAATTAAAGGAGAAACCACAAGGGTATTATCCAGCATTATTTCAATACCAGGAAAAATCACCTTAACACTATCAGTAATAAGACAATAACATCATTTACCTAATGAAATGATGCACTGAGAAGGGCAAAACATCATTTTTGTGGTATGTGTGTCAAAACTGCATAACCTCAACTTACTGTGAGAAAATATTAGATAAACCAAAATTGAGAAACATTTACAAAATAAGTGACTAGTAAAAGTGTGTAGAAAAGACTAGGAACACAATACACTCTCAATAAGTGTTAAAAAATAATTTCTTGTTGGGTATGAAAAAAAGATTTTGGACCAAAAAATCTGATCCAGAATCATGTGGTTATATCTCAATGTGGAAAAATAGCAGATTCTGATTTAGTAAGCCTGGAGGCAGTATAAGATTTTGCTTTATTTAATTATTAATTTTTTATTTTTATATCCTCACTTGAGGATATTTTTCTATTTTATCTTCAGGAAGAAAGAGAGGAAAAGGGAGAGAGAGAGAGAGAGAGAGACAGAGACAGAGACAGAGACAGAGACAGAGACATTGATGTGAGAGGACACATCGACTGGTTGCCTCCCGTATGACCCTGACCAGGCTGGGGACGAACCACAACCGAGGTATGTGCCCTTCGCTGGAATTGAACCTGGGATTCATTGGTCCACAGGCTGATGCTCTACCACCGAGCCAAACCGGCCAGTATAAGATTTTGTATTTTTAATTGTTTTTTTTGTTTGTTTGTTTGTTTTATCCTCACCCGAGGACATTTTTTGCATTTATCTTCAGATAGAGTGGAAGGGAGAGAGGGTGGAAGAGAGGGAGAGAAACATCAACGTGAGAGAGACACATCAGTGGTTGCCACCCACACGACCCCACGGGGACAAACTGCAACTGAGATACATGCCCTTAGTGGGGACTGAACCTGGGACTCTTTGGTCTGCTGGCTGATGCTCTAACCACTGAGCCAAACCGGTCAGGGCAAGATTTTGTATTTTTAATAAACTCTTAGGTGATGCCAATGCAACTGGCTGTTCTGTGGGCTGTACTTTGAATAGCAAGGTCCCCAAAGCCTATATTGTCACATGAATTTTTACTTTTTATAAAATTTATTATTTTAGTTTATAAAATATTTCAAAGATATGCAAATACAGAAAACATAAAATATACCTGTATACCTATTTACAGTTTTAAAATGTTTAAAATATACTTAAAAATATATCAGAAATCATAATACTTTTGAAAGATTTTTAAAAATAATATAATCAATCTATTAAATGTTGTTAAAAGAGTTTAAATAGGTGAGACCACTGCATATATAATTATATTTATAAAATATTTAAGAGCAGTTTTTTACTGGTTACTGGTATTACAGGTTAAATTTCTCTTTTAATGTTTGTATTTTCTAAAGTTTTTAAATTTAACCATAATTATGTATTGCTTTTATAATCAAGAAAAAAAATACACTATAAATTAAAAAAAATTAATCATAGCTGTCCAACATAAGGCTAATATGGTAAGTTCAATAACACTAAAGCTTTACTAATGTTTAATACATGTAAAAGCAAGTTGTGAATATATGTATAATTGCCTTATTAAATCTAATTACCTCACACTTTCTAAGTCCTTAACAACTTTTAAAGCTCCATTATATCTTGGCAAATACCTGTGGGATAGCTCATGGAAACATCCAAATGAGACTACTACCACTAGAGAGTAATTTCTCTAATGATGTGGACTATCAAATGATCTTACCTTTCCCCTGAATTGAAAACATCTCTGGAAACAGATGATGACTTTGTATTTCCAATACTCCCAGTGTGAGATCGTCTTCCTTTTGCTGAAGGTGTATCTAATGGTAAATCTCCCAAACCCTATAAGTAAATATAAAGAAAGGCAGTGTAATGAAAGTCTTAACACTAATAAATTGAAATAACTCATAAAATGTAATTTCCATAATAATCATTATTAATCTTTTTTTAATGACTGAAAACATTTTATTGTTAATCCTCACCCTAGGATATTTTTCCATTCCTTTTTAAATTTTTTTATTATTATTTTTTTTAATCCTCACCTGAGGACATTTTTCCATATTTTGTTCAGATAGAGTGGGAGGGGTGGAGAGAGAGAGAGAGAAACATCAACGTGAAAGGGACACATTGAGTGGCTGCCACCTGCACAACCCAACCTGGGCCAGGGACAAACTGCAACCAATTATAAATACATGACCTTAGCGGGAATAGAACCCCGGTCTCTCTGGACCACAGGCTGACGCTCTAACTGCTGAGCCAAACTGGCCAGGGCTCCATTCCTTTTTTTAGATAAAGTGAAAGGGAGGGAGGGGGGAGAGAGAGAGAGAGAGAGAAACATCAATGTGAGAGACACATCGATTTGTTGCCTCCTGCACGACCCCAACCAGGGCTGGGGATTGAACTTGCAACTCAGGCACATGCCCTTGACCAGGAATTGAACCCGTGACCCTTTGGTTCACAGGCGGATGCTCTAACCACTGAATCAAATTGGCCAGGGCATATGATTGAAAACATTTGAGTAATCTGCTATACTTTGCGTTAAAGACTATCAGATATATCAGATATGTAAAATACCTTGTAATTAGTGGTAAATTAACAATATTTGTAACCAATTAACAGGAAGTGATATTGGCTTGGTAAAGTGTTAAAATTTTAAAAATTAATATGCTGTATTTTATAAGAACACTTTTTTTTTTATCCTCATCCGAGGACATTTTTCCATTTTTTGTTCAGATAGAGTTGGAAGGAGAGGGAGGGAGGGAGGGAGGGAGAGAGAGAGAGAGAGAGAGAGAGAGACATCGATGTGAAAGGAACACATCAAGTGGCTGCCTCCCACACACCCAACTAGGGCCGGGGACAAACTGCAACCGAGGTACGTGCCCTTAGCGGGAACCGAACCTGGGACTCTCTGGACTGCAGGCCAATGCTCTAACTGCTGAGCCAAACCAGCCAGGGTTATAAGAACACTTCTTAAAGCTAAAATCTATATAAAAAATAAGAACACATTACATAAACAATGAATTCCTATGGAATACTAATATAAGAATAAACATTCAGGTAAGAACTATTTCAAACTTCTTTTTTCCCCTGATACTTGTACTTGAAATAATTCACAAATACAATACACCTCATTTGAGTAAGATAATTTTTAATGGTTATTTTAGTAAGTTCTATATGAAGAAGCTGACGTCTTTAATATCAACAGACAGAAAAAGTGTTCTAAAATGTATATTATCATATATCTTTGAAATATCCTTTCATAAATTAATCTTTTACCCAAGGTTATCAGAGAGAAGTAACAAAAATTACCATAGAAAAATTTTACATTATTAAACATACTTTTATAAATATAATATGTAAATGAAATATTTTTCTACAAGACAATTTCACTTGGTATTCCCTTAGCCACTCATTTCATAGACATTTCTGAACCCCATTATCTACCAGGATAAATGGGCTTCTTTTCAAGGAGATACCTCTCAATGCTCTGCAGTGTGGTAGGAGCTCTAATTGTGAAACATACAGGTAAATAAAGCAGGCACCCAGAGTGATAAGTATCACTATCCTAATTTCATAAAAATAAAAATCCTGGTTAAAGAAATGATGTGCCTAAAATTATATATAGTTGCTAATTCTCACAGTTGATTTAAACCCAAGTCTTATAACTCCAATAAGACACACTATATTCTACCCAATATCAAGCTTCTGTTCAATAAACATTTATTGACACTATGACTACCTACTTAGTACTGCAGTTGCTGATAGACTTCTGTAGATACATTCTAAATGATTAAGAGACAACTGAAAAAGTAATTGTTTCTATCCATTTACCATCCTGGGCAAATAAACTTTGCTTGGAAAGTTGTTTATATTAAACTTTTTCTACATACCTTGTGTCGTAAGCTTTTAACAGATTCCTTAATATATGGCAAATCTTTAGATGGGACATACTTTTCAAGCATTTTATCAAAGTTAGGATGACACATCATGAGGAAAAGCATCTTTCGACCATAATACCTATAGATATTTGAGAAATTATAAATAATCTTACATATCTTAACAAGCTCAATTTCTGTCCTTAGATATGAAGAGTCAAAAGATTTCAGTCTATTTTTCAGGCACGTCAGGGTTCATATCAAGGCTGTCCTTTGGCAGAACTGTGAGTTAGGAGAAGTCTTTGTCCTGGACTCCTTGCCCAGTGACCTTTTGCTATTCATCTGCTTGCTAGATGTTTTTGTTTTTTCTTTTTCTTTTTCTTTTTTAATCCTCACTTGAGGACATTTTTTTGGTTTTTTTGTTCAGATAGAGTGGGAGGGTGAGAGAGGAAGAGACAGAGAGAGAAACATCGACGTGAAAGGGACACATCGAGTGGCCGCCACCCACACGACCCAACCAGGGCCAGGAACAAACTGCAACCGAGGTACGTGCCCTTAGCGGGAACCGAACCCGGGTCTCTCCAGACCGCAGGCCGACGCTCTAACCGCTGAGCCAAACCGGCCAGGGCTGTTTTTTCTTAAATTTATTTATTTATTTTGTTGTTTATTTATTTATTTTTAAATTTTATTTTTGTTACAGATGTTTCTTCTTTTTTTACCCCATTGACACCCTCCTCCCTGCTTGCTAGACGTTTTGACCTGAGTCACCCTCTCTTGGTTCTGTGTTTCTGACCCTCTCTCTTTTTTCCTAGCTATAATTTACCTGGGTTCCAATGTGTCAAAAACCTATTCTCTGCTACCTAAAATATACCCAAAGTTAATTGATAAATCATGGTTGGTATATTAATGAATGGGTAATCCTCTCCAAACTAAAATTTTTATGGTAGATGGATTTTAAAATCATTCTTTTGGGTTATACCTTAAGCCAAGATATCATTCTAATGGTAGAAACTCAAATATCATGGAAGTGCATATTGGGGATATTTTTGGATAGAGAGATCATATAGTATCTCAAAACAATAGCATATTTTTTTTTAAGGAAGCTTGGCCCCAAAATAAATAACAGTTATATTTTAGCATATAACTTAGATATGTATATGGGACTAGAAGAACCAGAGAAGGCAATCCTTTTGCGGGGGAGTGGTACCAACAGTATCATATGTATCAACAGATTCTCAAATATAATAAAATTACAGAAAGGGTATTCCAGAGAATAAAAATTACCTTTTCTCTCCCACAACCTGAATAAGGTCTACACCCAGATAGGCGGTGCCTAATCAGTTATAGTTTCAAAGACAATTCTACCTTTTAACCCAGAATGTTGAAGACTAGAGGTCTACCAAAGGCCCTAATAATTTGGGAATGGCTAAAACAACCCAATAGCAGGCAACAGGAACACAAAATGTGAGAAATATCTGGAAATCTGTAACCATTTTGTACTTTTAAATCTTCAAATAAGAATCTAGGAAGTGACAAATGGATTGTAAGAATTACTATGCCATTAAGAAAAAGTTACGGCACAAAACAACCATTCTTTTTTTGTTCCTAACTAGTCTTTTATGATCCAACCCTCCTAAATTGTTTTGAACATTACTGTGGTATGCAGAACTTCTAAAACGATTCCCCCAGGATGTCCTGCTCTTTCAGAATTATGTTATGTTATATGGTAGAGATGGTTTTAAGATAGGGAGATTATCTGGATCTAATCACGAGCCCTTAAAAGCAGCGAGCTTTCGTGGTTCGCAGCAGAAGTCAGGCACTCTAAGCTTGAGGAGGATTCAGCATTTTGCTGGCTGACTTGAAGATGGAGCGGGGCTGCATGAGAAAGAATTCAGGTAGCCTTAAGGAGCTAAGTAAGAGAACCCTGACTGATAGCAAGGAAATGGGTAACTCATTCTTATAACCACAAGGAACTAAATTTGGCCAAAAACCTGAATGAGGTTCTAAGTAGATTCTTCTATAGAGCCTCAAGGTAAGGGTCCAATACTGTGATCACCTTGATTTCTACCTTGTTAGACCCTAAAGTGAGGCACTTGAGCCATGCCAGATTTCTAACCTAAAGAATGGTAAGCTAAAAAAAAAAATCTGTGTTGACTTAAATCACTACATTTGTGATAATTTGTTATACAGCAAGAGAAAATGAATATATTTACCTTCTATATTAGCTTTTGGTATAATGATGTCCACACGAGCAACTCCAGTTACCTAAAGTAATGGGCATCTTTGTCTTAAAATGTTAAGAATTTGATATCCTTTTTTACTTTGGTCTCTATGAACTCAGGAGTCTCTTTTTACCCTTTAAATCTAACTTCATATATAACTGCCATAAATTTTAGAATTTTGTGTGGGGCATTATCAATCACCCAGTCCAACCTTCCTAATTTTATAGACAAGGAAACAAAGGCAAACAGGTTGAGTAACTTGCTTAAGGGCAAACAGTGACTGGGTCTAGGAATTGAACCTAGGCTTCTGACTGCATCCAAAATTTCACCTATAGTACCATCCACATCTTAATTATTTTGTCATCTTTCCTTGACTGTTCTTAACCTTCATAAAATTGTTCTTCAAGTACAGACAGCAATAAAAAATTCATGGAAATTTCTAAGTACAGATATCTCATGTTTCAGGAGATACTATGCTATCCATTTTTTCACATGCAACTATTTCCATGATTTTACCTGACTGCTTGGAAAATATATCATTATTCCTAAATGCACTACCTTATATTTGCCCACAATAAAGTTCTTCTGCCACTTTTTTGCCCATTCATACAGTTTTGTGCTCTTTTCATGCAGTTCATCCCTGTGACATGGCATCTTACTACACAGAGGTATGTAGTATCATCTGTAAATTTGGAAAATTCATTGTGTACTCCCCCAAGATCATTTACAAATTGGTTATATAAAACCATTCCCCAGCACCAATCCCTGGGGACAACCTTGTCCACGTAGAAAAATGTTCATTCTTTTTAAACATTTGTTTCTTTATTTTAAGCCCTTAAACTAAAAGATTCAGCAAACATTATTAGTAGCTATTCACCTGGTTTCTTGTGAGCTGTCCTGAGCAAACTTAGCAGCAGCTGGTAATATACGGTCAGCCATATCTTTTGTTCCAGACAAAATACGTTCCACTTCCATAAGTTCCACTACATCTGAAAGGTGCTGGGCTGTACATCTCCTTACTGCAATGTGTAAATGGCTACAAGGAAACATGGTGAATTAAAACAAAGTTGATGCATGAACAATTTTCCAAAGATATACCTTTCAAGTTAAATGATTAAACTACTACTAACCTTCATCACCCTTGAAAGCTAGAATCACAAATTATTTATATTAGCTATCCTTCTCCAATAAGTTAAAAATAAATAAAAACTCAATCACTAGCATTGATTTAGTTCCAGATCTAGGAAAATAGATACTATTTTTAGGATAATAATATTCTTTGTATGTTTGGCACCTAATATAGTGTTTATTACATATAAATTATTTAATAAATGTTTTTCAACAGAAAGAATACTGAAATCTCCTAGTTTTTCTCTATACCCCAGATTACAAACAACTGCATTTTTAGTTTAAGGACATATCGAGACTACTGTAAACATTACCTTTGTCCTCCATTGATGAGAGAAACGACTGCACGTGCAGGAGTTACATTCCTGACCATAGCTCTCAAAGCTTTGTCAACATCTTCTCTTATAAATGTATTGGATTCTCCTGCCTTATGCAACAAAACTTTTACTGCAGTATCTAGTTCTTGATCCATGCTCTTTTTCAGGTAAGTGAAAAGGTCACTTAAACAGACCACAGCAGCACGAGAAACTCCAGAGCGTAAATTTTTCACCTAAAAAAAATGTCCAAAATGTACATTTTGCTGATATTCTGAAAGAAAATCAGTAATAATGACTTTGAAACCAAATTTACTACTAAAGTAACATGTTATAATATGTATTATCTGATGTCCTAAAAATCAACATTTCATAAAATATTTTTAATGTTGCAATGTAAAGTATGAGTTACTTTAAACTACATACAAGCCAACTCACATCATTTAGTATAGTTTTTAAAGGTAAAATAAATGTGACATATTTATTCTTTGTTATTCAAACAATCCTTAACTCAGCTGAAAATAAGTTTACCTCTTGAACTACTGCAAAATTTGTTTCATGCAACTTTGTGTTCAATATTTCAGAATGAAAAGCAGCTAAGCATCTAATAAAATTCAGTCCCTCAATTTTCTTCTCCCTATGGGAAAAAAAAACAAATGATTAATCACTTATTAAAATGGGGCTCAACTGGAACAGGATGTCTTCTGTGTCTGAAATACTGCCAATAGGACACCTGGCCTATTTTCCCTTATCATGTAGGAATTTCAAATTAAAGAAAGTATGTAAAGTTTTGTTTGATCTAATAGTTCTCTTTCATGATTCAAAACCATTACTGACAAACTAAGCTCATGCTTGGTAATGCCGGGCATGACTGGCAATTTTTTATTGGATGCCTGGCATTGTGAATTTTACCTTGAATATTATTGTACGCCTATAAATATTTTTGAACTTTGTTCTGGGATGTAGTTATTTGGAAAATCTGATCATCTCAGGCCTTGCTATTATGCTTTGTTAGGTGGGCCCAATCTAGTCTTTAGCTTAAGGTTTATTCACTCCACAGAAGAAGCAAACCTCTTCTGAATGTTCTACCCAAAGCCCTGTGAATTACGAAGTTTTCCACTCTGCTGGTAGGAACAGGATATATTCTTGGCCTTGCATATGCTCCAGGGATTGTTCCCTATAACTTCTTCGAGTGGCCCTTATTCTGGCTTCAGGTAATTAACTCACATGTATGTCCTGACCAGTTCTCAGCTAAACATCTGAGAAATTTCTCTCATGGTCTCTGGAGTTCTGTGTGGAGCTCTATCTTTTCTGGCATTCTGTCCTGCAAACTCTAGCTACCATGGCCTTCCTAAACTCACAGATCCATCCCCATCTCTGCTGATATCTAGATGGTTTCTCCCTCCTTGAACTGTGACCTGGAAACTCTCTGCAGGGAGTAAGCCAGGGCAACTATAGGGCTCACCTTGCTTATTTCCCATCTCTCAGGGATCACTAGATTTCATTGCCTGGTGAACAATACTTTGAAAACCATTGTTTCATGGATTTTGTATGATTTCTTTAGTTCTTTCAAATGTGAAGGCAAATCTAATGTCTGTTAATCCATCTTGGCAGAAAGTGGAAGTCCAAGAGTTCTATTATGGACATGTTAAACTTAAGATGTCTATTGGCATCCAAGTGGAAGTGTCAAGGAGGCATCTGGAATACAAGTTTAGAGCTCAAGAAAATACCAGGGGTCTAGATATATGTTTATGAGAAATCAGAGTATAGACGAATATTTAAGTTATGGAAATAAAGAAATCATTTAAGAAAGGGGTTGGCAAACTATGGTTCATAGACCAAATTTGGCTCCATCAATTTTTTTTTTTTTTTTTAAACTTGATGTCACATGGATTCTACTACAATTTATTTATTTATTTTTGATACGTGCCCCCGGCAGGAACCGAACCTGGGACTCTCTGGTCTGCAGGCTGAAGCTCCAACCGCTGAGCCAAACTGGCCAGGGCCATCAGATTTTTTTACGAGTAAAGTTTTTCAAGTAAAGAAACCCATTCATGTCCATTTGTTTTCATACTGTCTAAGCTACTTTTGCACTACAACAGTAAAGGTGAGCGGCTGTGACAAAAACACCTGGCCTGCAAAGCTTAAAATGCTTACTAGCTGGCTCTTTACAGAAAAAGAGTGCCAGCCTAGATCTGTGGAATGAATGTAGATGGAGAACACCAATTCTGGAGCACTGTTCATTTTGAAGTAAAACATAAGAGAAGTAATCAGAAAGTACTGAAGCAGAAAAAATCAAAATAATGATTTTTCCAAGGTAAAAAAAAAAAGTGTATCAAGAAGAAGGGAATTTCAACTATGTCAAATGTTACTGAAGGTTAAATAAGATAAGGACAAATAAATGACTAGTGTAGATTTAGGAAAATGGTCAGTTGCTCCTGCAGTTTTAGTGAAGTGGTGGTCATGGAGAGAGGGTTGAAAGCCAATTAAAGAAATGATGAAGAGTCCAGCTGGTGTGGCTCAGTAGTTGAGCACTGACCCATGCACCAAGAGGTCGCCGGTTCGATTCCCAGTCAGGGCATACACCCAGGCTGTGAGCCAAATCCCCAGTGAGGGGCATGCAGGAGGCAGCCAATCGATGTTCTCTCTCATTAATGTTTCTATCTCTCTCTCCCTCTCTTTTCCTCTTTCTAAAAATCAATAAAGAAAAAAAAATTACAAAAGAAAAAGTTGAGAAGAGAACATGAGGTGAAATATAAGAGACAATGAATTAACCTGTTTAGGGACTTTTGCTAAAAAAGGGTAGGAAAGGAATATGAAGATGTGCAATTTTGGCAGGTTTTAAAAAATAAGAGCTATTATAGCATATTCTATGAATATGATCTAGTAAAGAAGCAAAACCGATGATCAACTGTAGGATGGGGATGGAAAGAGATGCTGAAGGAACTGGGGGCTAACTGAGATAAGGACAGCCAGTGGATGCTCAGTTGAAGTGGGATGCCACTGTTGGTGTTTCCCTGGACTTGGGCTGGGCTGGCTAGGTGGCTGCTGTAGCTGTAGTAGGAACAGATCAATATTTCCAGGATTGCTGAAGGGTATATTTCAGAGAAACACTTGGAGAAATGGTAATATTTATATTCCAATGCCAAAATCTTTGTGCAATCCATAATAAAGCTGAACTATCGTTATGGTATATAAGTTATAATATAACTGGTAATACAGTACTATTAGAGCCAAAGTTCAGCTACATTATTCATTTAAAAAACTGAAACTATCCAAGAGCTAAAATAATCATTTCTAAGATTATTTTAATAGAAAATGTTTCAAGTTTTTTAATTAAAAATTTACTAAATCTTTTGGAACTTAGCTTAGTTTTAAACTAAGGATGATGAACTTGCCCTGGACAGTGTGGCTCAGTTGGTTGGGTGTTGTCCCATGCCCCTAGGGGTTCTGGTTCAATTCTGATAAGGGCACATGCAGGGGTTGCAGGCTCCATCCTCGGTAGTGGAAGTGTAGGAGGCAGCCAATGTTACATTCTCACATCTCTGTCTCTCTCTCTCTCTAAAAATCAATAAGAAAATCTCAAAAAAAAAAAAAAAGTGAATGGTGAACTTACCAATCCTCATCGGCTAAAAGCTTCAAGGCTTCTATCAGCACTACATCTGGTTTGGAAAATGGCCGTAGTTCTGATGAATCCATTATTTCTGGACTATGAGTGACAGAAGGGATCCTTTCCTTATACTGTGGAAAGGCTCCAGGAGACGCTTCACCTGAAACAAACCACATATTCAATAAAGCATCAGGAACTCTGATACAAAGGGATTCGAATGGTATTCTGATGATAGATTCTATGAATATTTCTACTAGGAATTAGTACTATTAATTTAGTCTCCCACAAAATTATAATATCCACATACAAAAGCTATTTAAAACTATATACAAAATTATTAAATTACATGTAATATAAATATATAAGTGGTTTTTCAGTTATGAGTTATATAACAAAGCCTAGCTTTATGTGTTGTAATAAAAACAATGCTTTTTCCAAAATCAACCATTTCCAGACGTAAAGCATTTTCTTAAGATGTTGGGGAAATAAATCGTCCCTGACTGCTGAGGATTATGTTCTGAGGGTACCACACAATGTAAGCTGTGCAGGGAGGTGTTAGAAATGTGTACTGGCTTTTATAAATGGGTAAAGATGTATTAGCTATTTGTCATGTTAATATTACCCTTGAAAAATAGTTTCAGGTACTAGAAAATGACTATCTTAAAAGCATTTATTGATCATGCTATTTGTAAGAAAATGTTATATGAAATATATGAGATACATAAATATAAAAAATTTCACTTGATTATTCATGCATTTACAATCCAAAGGCAACGAGGTATTATTAACAATATTAGTTAACTTTTATTAAATATTTTGTGCCAGATCTTATGTTATCTGCCTTTACAAACTTTACTGTATTTAATTTTCTAAAACGCTGAAGTAGATACTCTCATTATCTCTATTTTGTGGCTGAGAAAATAATAGCTATACAGAGGCTAAAAAATTTATTCAGGGTCGCAGTGATAATGAGCGGCAAAGGCAGGATTTAGATCTAGGTCCACTATCACATTTGATTTTAAACAAAGAGATCTAAGACAAAATTTCTGCTTTCAAGAAACTTACCACATACCTGACAAGAAGTATTCAAATAGATAAATATGATATTTTGGATTACTGTAGTAATAAATTAGTAATAGTTTGTGCTACAGTAAATCACATGAGGAAGATGATGTGACAAGAGAAAAATATAATAAATAGCCCTGCTCTGGCTGGTGTGGCTTAGTGGTTAGAGTGTTAGCCTGTACACAGTGTCACGGGTTTGATTCCTGGTCAAGGGCACTTACCTGGATTGGAGGTTCCATCCCCAGCCCTGGTCAGGGTGCGTGCAGAAGGCAACCAATCAATGTGTTTCTCTCATATCGATGTTTCTCTCTCTCTTTCCCTCCCACCCTCTTTCTCTTTCTCTCCCTTACTACCTCCTTCCCTCCCTCCTACTCTCTCTAAATCAATGGAAAAAATATCCTCAGGTGAAGATTAATAAAACAAAACAAACACAAAAAAATAAAAAAAATAAATAAATAGCCCTGGTGGGTGCAGCTCACTTGGTTGGGTGTCACCTGTGCACCAAAAGGTTGCCGATTTCATTGCTGATCAGGGCTCATGTCTAGGGGGTTGCAGGCTCGATCCCTGGTAGGGGTTGTGCAGGAGGCAGATGATCCATGTGCACTCTCACATTGATGTTTCTCTTTCTCTCTCCCTCTTCCTTCCTCTCTCTCTCTTAAAAAAGCAACAAAAAAAACACTTGCCAAGGATACCCATGATCTACATGTTGCTAAATCCAATAAATATCCCTCTATACACTTCTCCTTTAAAAAAAAAAAAAAAAAATATAAAAAAATATATATATATATATATATATATATATATATATAAAATATATCTGACTGGGTAGCTCAGTTAGCTAGAGTGTCATCCCAATACAACAAGGTTGTGGGTTTGATTTCCAGGCAGGGCACATACAAGAAGCAACCCATGAATATATAAATAAGTGGAATAATATCAATTGTTTCTTTCTCTCTCTCAAATCAATAAATTAAAACAAAAAGAATATAATAATTAGACCTCATTTTATTTTTCTTAAAAATTTTTTTCAATTACAGTTTACATTCACTTTATTTTACATAAAATAACTTTGGAAGGCTTCACAAATTTGCATATTATCAGGGGCCATGCTAATCTCTGTGTTACTCCAAATTTAGTATATGTGCTGCCGAAGCAAGCACCCTCATTTTATTTTTTTAGTGATTCAGATACCTTTATTAGATTTCATATGTAAGACTGATATATATAAATATCAATGAAACAAGGAGCTGGTTCTTTGAAAAGATAAACAAGATTGATGGACCCTTAACTAGACTCACCAAGAAACAAAGAGAAGAACCAAATAAACAAAACCAGATACAAAAGAGAAGTAACAACTGACACCACAAAAATACAAAGGGTCGTTAACAAATACTATGAACAATTATATGCCAACAAACTGGACAATCTAGACAAATGGACAAATTTCAAGAAACACACAGTTTCCCAAAACTGAACCAGGAAGAGATAGAAAACTTGAATAGACCAGTAACAACTAAGGAAATTGAAGATGTAATCAAGATTCTCCCAGCAAACTAAAGCCCGGGCCCAGACGGCTTCTCAGGGGAGTTTTACCAAACATTCAAAGAACTAACAACCATTTTCATCAAACTATTCCAAAAAATTCAACAAGAAGGAAGAGTTCTAAACTCATTTTATGAGGCCAGCATAATTCTAATTGCAAAACCAGATAAAGACACTACAAAGAAAGAAACCTACAGGCCAATATCCCTGATGAACATAGATGCCAAAATCCTTAACAAAATACTAGCAAATCGGATCCAGCAATACATTGAAAAAATTACTCACCATGACCAAGATGGATTCATTCCAGGCATGCAAGGATGGTACAATATTCGCAAATCAATAAATATGATACACCATATAAACAAAATGAAAGATAAAAATCATATGATCACATCAATAGACGCTGAAAAAGCATTCGACAAAATCCAGCATTCATTTCTGATAAAAATGCTCAGCAATGTGGGAACAGAGGGATCATATCTTTTTTTTTTTATCCTCACCTGAGAACATTTTTTGCATTCTCTTTAGATAAAGCAGGAGCGAGAGAGGGAGGCGAGAGACAGAGAGAAATATTGACGTGAGAGAGACACATCAACTGGCTGTCACCCACATGACCCCAACCGGGGCCAGGGACAAACTGCAAACAGAGGTACATGCCCTTAGTGGGAACCGAACCTGGGATTCTCTGATCCACTGGATCATACTCTAACTGCTGAGCCAAACCAGCCAGGGCGATGGATCATATCTTGACATAATAAAGGCCATATATGAAAAACCTACAGCCAACATCATATTCAATGGGCAAAAACTAAAAGCATTCCCCTTAAGAACAGGAACAAGAAAGAGATGCCCACTTTCGCCACTCTTATTTAACATAGTACTGGAAGTCTTAGCCACAGCAATCAGATTTGAAGAAAAAATAAAAGGGATCCAAATTAGAAAGGAGGAAGTGAACCTGTCATTATTTACAGATGACATGATATTGGTCATAGAAAACCCTAAAGACTCCATCAAAAAATCTACTAGATTTAGTAAACAAATTTGGTAAGGTAGTAGGATACAAAATTAACATCAAGAAATCCACAGCATTCTTATACACCAATGATGAACTCACAGAAAGAGAAAAAAACAATCCCATTTACCACTGCAGCAAAAAAATTAAGATACCTAGGAATAAACTAACTAAAGAAATAAAGGACCTGTTCTCAGAAAACTAAAGGTCACTGAAAAAAGAAATAGAGGAGGATATAAAAAAGTAGAAGCATATACCTTGGTCATAGATGAGAAGAATTAGCATAATTAAAATATCCATACTACCCAAAGCAATCTATAGATTCAATGTAATCCCCATTAAAATACCAACGTATTTCACAGAACTAGAACAAAGACTTCAAAAGTTTACACGGAACCAAAAAAGACCCCGAATAGCCACAGCAATCTTGAAAAAGAACAAAGTAGGAGGGATCAGAACACCGAATATCTGGTTATACTACAAAGCCATTGTAATCAAAACAGCCTAGTACTGGCACAAGAACAGGCATATAGACCAATTGAACAGAACAGAAAACCCAGAAATTGACCCAAGACATTATGCTCAAATAATATTTGACAAAGGTGGCAAGAGTATACAGTGGAACGACCCTTTCACAGGGGTCGCCTAAGACCATTGGAAAACATATTTCCGATGGTGTTAGGAACTGAAGACACCACTCCTCTATCAGTTATCAGGCGGGTCCGCCCACATGCAGATATGCCCACATACAACATGAGAAACTATATTAAAGGGTCACGGCATTAGGAAAGTTGAGAACCACTGAAATGACTCCTACTAGTTTAGTGCTCTCTCCATCGCTAGTGACCCGAACCAGATGTGGTCTCTTAAGCTTAACAGGCATTTGTGGCATCACTCTTTACATTTAAACAAGTGATTTACCTGAATCTGAAAACACTGAAGATGGTGACCTTCTTAAACTGGCCCCTCCTTTCAGCGGAGGGTTGTAGGTAATGTTTTCTAATGAGGAACTCTCATGTTTTGATATTCCCACCTCATCTCCAAAAATATTTAAATCTAGAAAAGAGAAAAACAATCAAGTTTCTCTTTATGAGAAATAGTTAATATTTATTATAATAGTTAAGCTACTAGGTCTTGCAAAATTCATCAATATAGTTCAACATATTCCACTATTAGCCATATATCACCCTCAGTTAAACCACACACAATATACTAGCTTTAGAATATTACTAGTTAAAAAAAGCTAGATTCCACTTACTTTCAGATGCCATTTTCTCAGTTCCTGTATGTTTAGTTTGTTCCCAAGGATTCTGTTCCTTCTTTTCACTGTCTTTAATATCAAGAAGTTCTTTTTCCTCTTTTCTCTTTTGTTTCATCTTGTCAAAAGTAGATTTTGAAACAGAAATTTTGATCTGCATGAAAAAGTTGAAATATCTGAAAATATTCAGGGAGTTTGACATTTAAAATAACTATCTTCACCCTGGCCGGTTTGGCTCAGCAGTTAGAGCATCGGCCTGTGGGCCGGAGAGACCCGGGTTCGGTTCCCGCTAAGGGCATGTACCTCGGTTGCAGTTTGTCTCCGGCCCTGGTTGGGTCATGTGGGTGGCAGCCACTCGATGTGTCCCTTTCACGTTGATGCTTCTCTCTCTCTCTTCCTCGCTCTATCTGAACAAAGAATGGAAAAATGTCCTCCGGTGAGGATAAAAAAAATAAAAATAAAAAAAATAAAATAAAATAACTATCTTTGCCCTGGCCAGTTTGGCTCAGCGGTTAGAGCGTTGGCCTGCGGTCCACAGAGAGCCGGGTTCAGTTCCTGCTAAGGGCATGTACCTCAGTTGCAGTTTGTCCCCGGCCCTGGTTGGGTCATGTGGGTGGCAGCCACTCGATGTGTCCCTTTCACATTGATGTTTCTCTCTTTCTCTTCCTTCTTCTCTCCCTCCCGCTCTGTCTGAGCAAAAAATGAAAAAATGTCCTCGGGTAAGGATAAAAAAAATAAAATAAAATAAAATAAAATATCTTCACCTCGGACAACAGTATATAGGCATTAAATGAATATATACAATATAAAATATACATATCTTAGTTCTTATTCCAGAAATTCTAAAATTGAATAGAATTATATAGTGGTAATATTCAACTAAACTTGTGCCTAAAAATATTAATCTGTTACCCTTGGATTATTTCCTAGAAAATTGTTATATACATACACATGTATATATGTATACTAAGTACATGTATAGTATAAAATAGACTAGATATTTTACAACAGAACATGAACATATTTGGTGAAAAATAAGAGTAATTTATTATTTAAATAATTAAGCATCAGAATTTTCAATTATACTACAATTTAAAAATTTTTAATTGGAACACTTATACCAACCAAAATCTGATGTATAAAAAACAGTAATGCCCTGGCCGGCTTGACTCAGCAGTTAGAGCATCGGTCTGAGGACTGAGGGGTTGCAGGTTCAATTCCCAGTCAAGGGCAAGTACCTAGGTTGAAGTTCAATCACTGTCCCCGGTTGGGGTCGTGCTGGAGGCAACAGATCAATGTATTTCTCTCACATTGATGTTTCCGTTTCTCTTTCTCTCTGCCTCTACCTTCCTCCCTCCCTTCCACTCCACTCTCTCTAAAAACAAAACAAAACAGTAATGTATTAGAGGCTTAAAGTTACCGAAATAATTAAGCAAATAACCTTACATCTTTTTCATCCTCAGCATTAAGATATGATGGAATACTTTGTTGGACTGCTCTTCCGTAAATCCCTGGTGGTGGTTCAATGCTTTGTTTAACTAAAAATTTACACCCATTTTCTACAGAAGATATCACTGATTGGCTGTAGGTTGCTGGTGCTGAATTTGGACTTCCAAATACACCTGAAATCAACCAACAATCAAATTTCAATTAAGTATTTATGTGCTGTCACTCTGAATAAACAAAGTTTAAGTCTCTGGAATTCAAGAAATAAACAATACAGTTAATAAAACACATGTTAAAAACTAAAATATAAAAGCAAATACCCTAACAGAATGATAATATAAGAGTGTTACAGGATATAACATGAAATGAGATCCTGTAAGTGCTGAGTTCGCAGGAAGGAAAGGTTGGATGTTTAAGATGGTTTCAAGAAGCAAGGATTTGAGCTGGGATTGGAAGACACAATGGATTTGGAGACCAGGAGGGAAGGCTATCCTATGAGAACTGAGCAAGTATAAAGTATATAAGTAGAGTGAATACATTAGTTTGGTTTGGCATAAGTCAAGTAGAAAAATAACAGGAAATAGTTTGCAAGAGTAGGTTGGAGCCAATCTGAGAAGGGCCTTAACATAACTTAATGAGAGTATCAAGTAAAGTAGTTAGGAAAGCTTTTCAAACATTTCGTTCTTTTTATCAAAAATAAGATGTATACCCTCAATGCCTCTCATCACGTTCTAGGTCTTTAATTAAGAAAAAGACCAGCTGGGATGTGTTAATTAACTCGATAGGGGAATCCTTTCTCAATGTATGGATGTCAAATCATGTTTTATACTTTAAACATTTACAATTTTATTTGTCAATTAAACATCAATAAAGCTGGGAAAAAAACCCATCTCGTTTTTAAAGCATATTTGCAAATATGTACTACAAAGGTCCCCTAACCCCTCTAAACTATTTAACAGGTGTTAATTCTGATTTGGCTAGACATTATATAAGTCGTAATAAAATTATATTAATGTATACAGATTACTAAGCTCATGAATAAGGACTACCATTTACATTTAAATTATGATAAAACTGTCTTAGCTATCCTAAAAGTGTCTTAGAGGTATCCAAACTGTAGTTGTCATATACATAAAACATTTCTCTGAAAATCACTGACATGAATTTTTTTCAATAGTTTTGCTAGAGGACAAAAATGTGAAATATTCACTTCTAATTATTTCAATTTAATAACTTTTCAAAGAGTAAGTTCTACTCAACACCTAAATCAAACTCCTCTCTATTCTTTATTGATATACTTTGCTTATGAGTGAAGAACATGAAATATAGTTAAAAAGCTAAATAACTTTGAAATACCTTTTCCAACAACTACTACTGAGTCTTCTGATAAGGTATTTGTGGATGAGAAGTCAAAACTGGAAATTTGCTGTAAATTTGATGATGACCCTGTAAATCCTGAAGAAAAAAACCCCACATTTAAAAATACTTATTATATAGTGTTTTGGGATATCATATGGTCTTTTAAAACTGAAAATTTATTTCATACAAAGAATTTAGAATTTATTTATTCACACATGTTCATTAATTCAATAAATATTTATCATTGGAATAACTAGTACAGACTAGGCACCAGAGAGAAAAGAAACCTTGCTTCCCTTAAGAAGTTTACACAGAACCACATCAAAGTTACAACTAAACTACAGAACAACCATCATTCAGAACCGCCTGAAATCAAGCTGAATGGAAGTCCTACAACTACGGAATTAAAGCAGCAGCCACATCCAGACTGGTAGGAGGGGCGGAGGCGGAAGGGCTGGTCCCACACCCACATGTGGCGGATAAAAATCAGGAAGATACCTTGGCTGGGAAGGTCCTCTCTGAGAACTGAGGGGTCCCTGTCCCACACCAGGTGCCCTGCTCAGGGCTCCAGTGCCAGGAAGAGAAGCCCCCATAACTTCTGCCTGAAAAAACCAGTGGGAACAGAGGCTCAGGGAGGCTGAAGCGGCTGGAGCCCCAGGCAGCTCCTTAAAGGGCCTGTGCACGGACTCATCAGACTCACTCCCTCTAAGCTTGGAGGGGAGGCAGCTCGAGGGGCACCAGAGACATACAGGGAAGAACTGAGCTGTTTGGCATTGGAGCGAGGGCTGGAGAGGGGGCTTTTTCTGGTACAAACGTGCTGTCGGAGGCCTTTGTTCCTTTGGTGAGCCTTTCCCTGGGGCGGCAGACAGTCGCCATATTTGGGACTCCAGCAACCTGCCTCACACTGGTAGCCCCGCCCTGGTGATTCCCTGAGGCCCCGCCCCACCCAACTTTCAGGCCCACTCAAGCTGTTGCCAGTTGCTTAACCATAGGATTGGCCTGTCTTGGATCCTGCTTCAGGTTTTTCTAAATTCTTTCAAATGAGCAGCATCTGGTCTCAGCTAGCCCCATACCACTCGTTAAGTAATACACAGAAACAAACACAGGGAGGCAGCCAAAATGAGGAGACAAAGAAACAGGTCCCAAATGAAAGAACAGAACAAAACCCTAGGAAAAGAACTATGCGAAATGGAGATAAGCAACCTAACAGATGCTGAGTTGAAAAAACTGCTTATAAGGATGCTCAATGAACTTAGTGAGGGCCTGAAGAGCATAAAAAAGGACCAGTCAGAAATGATGGATGCACAGTCAGAAATGAAGGAGGCATTAACTGAAATAAAGAATAATCTACACAGATTCAATAGTAGAGTACGTAAATCCAAGAAGCAAACCATTGATCTGGAATATAAAGCCCAATCAGAACAGCAAAAAGAAAAAAGAATAAAAAAAAATGAGGATAGTGTAAGGAGCCTCTGGGACAACTTCAAGAGTGCCAACATTCGCATCTTGGGGGTGCCAGAAGGAGAAGAGAGAGAATAAGAAATTGAAATCCTATTTGACACAATAATGGCAGAAAACTTTCCTAACTTGGTGAAGGAAACAGACATACAAGTTCAGGAAGCACAGAGAGTCCCAAACAAGATGAACCCCAAGAGGCACACACCAAGACACATCATCATCCAAATGCAAAAGGTTCAAGACAAAGAGAGGATCTTAAAAGCAGCAAGAGAAAAGCAGTTACTTACCTACAAGGAAGTTCCCATAAGGCTGTCAGCTGATTTCTCAAAAGAAACTTTGCAGGCCAGAAAGGAGTGGCAAGAAATATTCAGAGTGATGAAAAGCAAGAACCTACAACCAAGATTACTCTATCCTACAAAGCTGTCATTTAGAATCGATGGCCATATAAAGACTTTCCCAGACAAGAAAAAGTTAAAGGAGTTCATCACCACCAAACCGTTATTATATGAAATAATGAAGGGTCTTTTTGAAGAAAAAGATAAAATATATGAACAAACAAAATGGCAATGAATACATATCTATCGATAATGGAATCTACAAACAAAATGAACAGGCAGAACAGAAACATTCTCATCGATACAGAGAACATTTTGTTGGTTGCCAGTTGGGAGGGGGTTTGGGGGAATGGGTGAAAAAGGTGAAGGGATTAAGAAGTAGAAATTCATTGCTTGACTGACAAACCTCCAAGGGAAAGGGGTTGAGGGGGTGGGAAGAAATAAACCAAAGAACTTACATGCATAACCAATGGACATAGACAACAGTGTGGGAAAAGATGGGATGGGGGCATGAGTGAGGAGGAGGGGGTCAATGGGGGAAAAATGAGGAACATCTGTAATATATTCAACAATAAAGATTTTTAAAAAAAAGAAGTTTACACATGCCAGGGTTAGTGGGAAAGACATGCAAGAAAATAATCACAGCATGATAATCAAGGAACAAAAGGGTGACAACCATGAAGGAAAGCCTCTAACTCCTGGAAACAGATCATGTGACTCTCACAGCAATTTGTACTTTCTTAGGTTGACGTTTGTAATTACTTATTTAATTATTCTCTCTCCTACTAAACTATGAGCTCTATGGAGATAGAACCTATTAAACGTCTAGAGTTGATCATTATATTTCAGAGCCCATTAGTACGGTGCTTGGCACACAGCAGGTGTTCAATTAATCTGTGTTAGATGAATGTTACAAGGCAGAAAAAAATGAAATGCAAAATACATTAATTTAGAGTGTGTGAAAGAAAATCAGCCCGGGCCAGTTTGGCTCAGTGGTTGAACATCAGCCTGCGGACCAGAGAGTACCGGGTTCGGTTCCTGCTAGGGGCACATACCACAAAAAAAGAGAAAATCACTTAACTATGTTAAATTTAAAAACTGTTTGTTTGTTTTTTAATTAAGTAGATACATGGTCAAGATGGTGGCATAGATAAATGTGGTTCTCAAATCTTCCCACAACCAAATCAAAATTACAACTAAACAACAGAACAATCATCATTCAGAATCACCTAAAATCTACCTGAACCGAAGTTCTATAACTAGGGAATTAAAAAGGAAGCCATAGGGAGACTGACAGGAAGGGTGGAGACATGGAAGCGCTGGCCCCATACCAAAGTGTCAGAGATAAAAACAGGAGGGATATCTTGGTGGCAGAGGTCCCGTCTGAGGAGAGAGGAGCCCGACACCAGACTCTCCAGCCCAGGGTTCCAGAGCCAGGAAGAGAAGTCCCTATAACTTCTGGCTGTGAAAATCAGCAAGGGTTTTGGTTAAGTGAGACAGAGGACTTCTGGAGTCCCAGATGGTCCTCTTAAAGGACCCATAGTGAACTTGCTCTGAGCTCTAGCACTGGGGTAGCAGCTCGAAAGGCACCAGGGACATACAGGAAGGAAGTAAATTGTCTGGAATTAGGGTGAAAGCTAGAGGGGCAACTTTTTGCCTGACAGAAGTGCTGGCAAAAGCCATTGTCCCTTTTCTGAGCCCTCTCCTCCACAGAGCCAGCACACAGGTGGCAAACTGAGTTTTCATCAACCTGGCTAACAATGTTTGCCTTTCTACCCAGGTGATTCTCTAAGACCCCATCCCACCCAACTTACAGTACAGGCCCACCCAAGTCCCAGAAAAGTGATTTTTCAATACAAACAGCTTGTCTTGGCTCATGCTTCAGACTTTCCTAAAATCTCTCAAACAAGCAACAATCTGGCTTCAGCATTCCCTACACCTCTTGCTAAGTAGACCCAGGCTGAGTACCAGTGGCAGCTAGCCTTGGTTTGAAGCTTGGCCTCTCTTGGACACCTCCAAGCCCAGCACCACTAACAGCCATCTGCAGATTGCTTTGTAGCTCACGGATGGTGGCCACAGGCAGGGCACAGGTGGCAGCTAACCTTGGCCTTCACTACCTGGGAGGCCTCAGAGCAAAAGCACTTCAGGCTATGTTGAAGCACCATCCAACCACCTCCACAAGCAAAACAATCAAGGGGTAGACTTGGTAGGTGCCAGAGTCTCGCTGAATTAAGTCCTGCTCTGTGGGGTACACCCATGCATAGCTGATCCTCCACAGTGGTTGTAGCGGTCTTGACAGTCAACTGACCTGGAAGTAAACCCCTCCCATTGAGGTGCCAACAGCAATCAAGGCTCAACTACAACAAGAGGATGTACACACCCCACACTGGGGGTACACCTACAGTGCCCAGCTCAGTGATGGGGGAGGTTGTGACACTGGAACCTAGAGGATACTTACTATATAAAGCTACCCTACCATGCCCAGGAGACACAGCGGCTCTACCTAATACATAGAAACAAACACAAAAAGGCAGCCAATATGAGGAGACAAAGAAACATGTCTTAAATGAAAGAACAGAACAAAACTCCAGAAAAATGGAGACAAGCAATCTACCAGATGCAGACTTCAAAGCACTGGTTATAAGGATAATCAATGAACTTAGAGTAAGAGTAGATGAACTTAGTGAGAATTTCAACAAAGAGGTAGGAAACATGAAAATAGAGATAGAAAACAAAAGTTAACTAATCAGAAATGAAGACTACATTAACTAAAATGAAGAATACATTATAAGGAATCAACAGTGGTGTAGATGAAGCAGATCAAAGCAGGGATTTAGAAGGTAAAGAAGCAAAAAACACCCATTTAGAACAGCAAAAAAGAAAAAAGAATTAGCCCTGGCCAGTTTGGCTCAGCAATTAGAGCGTTGGCCCATGGACCAAAGAGTCGTGGGTTTAATTCTGGTCAAGGGCACGTACCTTAGATGCGCTTTGGGTCTCTCTCCCTCCCTCCCTCTCACTCTACCTGAAGACAAATGAAAACTATATCTTCGGGTGAAAATTAACAACCACAACAACAAAAAATGAATAATAAAATGGCAATAAATACATATCTATATATAATTACATGAAATGAAAATGGATTAAATCCTCTAATCAAAAGACGTATATATGGAGGCTAAATGGATAACAAAACACGATTCTTTTACATATGCTGTTTATAAGAGACTCACTTCAGATAGAAAGACACACAGAGACTGAAAATAAAAGGATGGAAAAAGTTATTTCATGAAAATGGAAACAAACAAAAGCTGGGGTAGTAATAACAGACAAAATAGACTTTAAAACAAAGACTATACAACAAGAGACAAAGAAGGACCCACTAATTCTACTTCTAAGTATATATCCAAAGAAATCCAAAACACTAAAATGAAAAGACATGTACACCCATATATGCATTGTAGTATTAATTACAATGGCCTAGATATGGAAGCAACCTAAGTGTCCATCAATAGATGAATGGATAAAGAAGTGGTGCACATATACAATGGAATATAACTTAATCATAAAAAAGAATGAAATCTTGCCATCTGCAACAACATATATGAAAGTAGAAAATATTGTGCTGAGTGGAATAAGTCCGACAGAGGAATACAATGCCATATGATTTCCCTTATATATGGAATCTATAAAACAAAATAAATGAACAAGCAGAACAGAAACAGACTCATAGAAACAGAACATTTTGACATTTGCCAGATGAGAGGGAGGGAGGTTGGGGAGATGGGTGAAAAAGGTAAAGGGATTCCCAAGTACAAATTGTAGTTACAAAATACTCATGGAGACGTAAAGTATAGCATAGGGAATATAGTAAATAATACTGTAATAACATGTTTGATATCAGATGAGTACTAGGTTTATCAGGGTGATCACTTTAAGTTATATAATGTCTAATCACTGGGCTGCACACCTGAAACTAATATAATGTTGTATGTCAACTCTAAGTAAACAATAAAAAATTATTTAAATAAAAAATAAAAGAGTAGAACATGTACAGTATTCTATTCTTATTGAAAATCTATGTGTACTCATATATTTTTCAATGAACATAAGTGGCAAAAAAACTAATTATACATACATAAAACAGATAAAAATAATTAGTTAATAAATAAAATGTGAAAGAAAAAAAATTAAGCACATAGATTATTTTGCTAACTTGCTTAAGCTAATAACTTGTTTTGGCTACATGTGAAAATGGCAGAGATTAAAGAAAGAAACCCATGTAGATGGTCATTTTTCCTATTTTCCTTTAAGTATAGCTTGGAATGATCAAAATTAATCTGCACTGTTACAGCACATGCCAACTAACAGAAACATCAGTTAGCCCCCCAAAATGTTCAGTAACAAACAAACAGAAGCAAACTTCAGTAAATGAAACAACTTACTCAACAGTAGTCTACAAACATAAAAACTGAATATAAAATATCAAGTTAGCAAAGTAATCTATGCTTTTTATCAATACACTATTAGTTTTGGTCAGCTCATCACCACTCCATTAATTAATTACTTAATTTATTTTAATCCTCATCTGAGGAAGTATTTTTTATTGACTAATGGAGAGAGAGGGAGAAAGGATGAGAGAAATATATGAGAGAGAAACATCAATCGGTTGTCTCCTGCAGGCATCCTGATGGGGAGTGAACCCGCAACCTAGGTATGTACCCTGACTGAGAATCGAACTCCCAAGCTTTTGGTGCACAGAACAGTGTTTCAACCAACTGAGCCACCCGACCAGGGCTGAACACGTTTATATACAAAGCACAAGAAGGATATAAATATAACAGTATCTTTACTTTTAAGTATCCTGTCCTACTTCAGGCCAGAGAATGGGGAAAGCTTTCTAAAGAAATGGCCTTTTTTCTTTTTTTTCTCTTTATTGATTTTAGAGAGAGAGGAAGGGAAAGGGAGAGAGAGAAAGAAACATCAATGAGAGAGAACATCAACTGGCCACCTCCTGCATACCCCCAACTGGGGATCAGGCCCACAACCTGGACATGTGCCCTGACCGGTAATTGAACCAGCGACCTCTTGGTGCATGGGTCCATGCTCAACCACGGAGCCACACCAGCCGGGCTAAAGAAATGGCTTTTAAACCATTATTCAAAGAGCATACATGAACTGGACACATAAAGATTGAAAAAGGGAATGTAGGCATACTGTATATGCTGAGAAAACTACTAGTATTAAAAATGCTAGAGCATAGAGCATGAAAGGAGGTATAATAGTAAGAAATCATGCAAAGACGTTAAGCTAAGGCACCCTGGCCAGTGTGGCTCAGTTGTTTGGAGGATAGTTTCAAACATGGAAAAGCTTCGGGTTTGATCACCGGTCAGTGCACATACCTGGGGTTCGGGTTCAATCCCTGTTCTCGGGGTGTGAATAGGATCAGTGTTTCTCTCTCTTCCTCCCTTGCTCTCTAAAAAAAAAAAAAAAAAAAGTCAATAAAAACATTACGCCAAGTGAGGATTTAAAACAAAGTTAACCTAAGGTAAGATTCTTAGGGGTCTAAAATATTAAGCTACAGAGTAAGAAATTTATTCTGTGGGAAATGGGGAACTACTAAAGGTTTTGTGTATGCAAGAGAGGATGACTTTACTTAAGATAATACTGGAAGAGTATGCAGTTTGCATAAAAAGGGATGAAAATAAGAGGCAAGATGTCTTATCAGAAGATTACTGTAATTATCCAGGGTTGGTAATGAAGGTCCAAATTAAACTGAGAAGTACTGGTAAGATGGGTCACTAACTGAACTTGGAGAGAAAGAAGATGACTCTAAAGTCTCCATACATGGGAAAATGCTGATGCTACTAACAGAAATGGATAACAAAGGAAGATGAACAGGTCTGGAAAGAAAGGTAAATTTAAGTTTGAACATGTTTATTCTTGTTGACCACAGAGATCTAGTACATGCTTTAGAATAGGAAATGTGAGTGTGAAGTAATTTTCTGGGTAGAATTAACTGATAGTCAAATGATACACATATTTTTATGATTTTGCTGTACAAAAAAGGATACACTAGCAGTGAGTAAATATATTTGGCAATTATTTCAAAAACAATTATGAAAAAGAATTTAAAAAATATGTTAGGATATGAATTATCTTTAGAAAGAAAAGTATTTTTCTTGTTGTTAATCATGACCTGAGGATCTTTCCCCATTGATTTTATTTTTAGAAAGGGTGGAAGGGAGAGAGAGACAAACATCGATGTGAGAGAGACACATTGACTGAATGCCTCCCAAATGACCCTGATCAGGCCCAGAGATCGAATCTGAACCTAGGCATGTGCCCTTGACCAGAATTGAACTGAGCCCACAAACTTAAGTCCATAGGTCGATGCTCTAACTGCTGAGCCAAACTAGTCAGCAAGAGTATATTTTGATTTTCTTTCTTTTAAAAAAATTATATCTTTATTGTTGAATGTATTACAGATGTTCTTCACCCCCCCCTCCCCCCATTGACTGCCTTCCTGCCTTTTCCCACACCGCTGTCTGTGTTCATTGGTTATGCATATATGCATAGAAGTTCTTTGGTTTATTTCTTCCCACTCCCCAACCCCCTTCCATTTGAGGTTTGTTAGTCTAGCAACCAATTTGTAATTCTTTTATCTGTTCTGCATGTGAAAAATATTTATCTTAGGTATTTTATTTTTTTCTGTTTTTATTAATGAATTTATTTGTTTTTGTTAGATGTTTCTCCTTCTTACACCACTGATTTCCACCCCTGTCCCACCCTGTCCCCATCTTTGTTGTTCATGTCAATTGTTCATACATAGATGCATATAAGTTCTGTGGTTTATCTATCCCCCACCACACCCTCTTCTGGGGATTGTAACTCTGTACCCCACTTCCACGTCTCTGGAACTACCCCATTCCTCAGACTGTTATGTTCATTATATTCCACAAATAATTGAGATCATATGATACTTGTCTTTCTCTGTTTGGCTTGTTTCGCTTATGATAATACTTTCCAGGTCCCCCTATGTTGTCTCAAAGGATAAAAGATCTTTCTTTCTTACAGTTGCATAGTACTCCATTGTGTATATGTACCATGGCTTTTTTATCCATTTGTCTACTGATGGACATTTGGGCTGTTTCCAGATCTCAGCTATTGTAAATAGTGCTGCTACAAACACGGGAGTACATATATTCTGATTGGTGTTTTAGGCTTCTTAGGGTATATTCCTAGAAGTGGAATCATTGGGTCAAATGCAAGTTCAATTTCTAATTTTCTGAGGTAACACCATATTGTTTTCCACAGTGGCTGCACCAGTCTGCATTACTACCAGCAGTGCACTAGAGTCCCCCTTATTCCACACCCTCGACAGCACTTGTTGTTTGAAGATTTGTTGATGGCGGCCATTCTGGCAGGTGTGAGGTGATACCTCATTGTTGTTTTAATTTGCATCTCTCTGATGATTAGTGATGTTGAGCATTTCTTCATATGTCCTTGGCCATTTGTATGTCCTGTTTGGAGAGGTGTCTATTTAGTTTCCATGCCCATCTTTTAATTGGTTTCTTTGTTTTCCTTTTGTGCAGTTGTATGAGCACTCTCTATATATTGAAAACTACCCCCTTATCCAATATTTCATTGGTAATTATGCTCTCCCATACAGTCGGTTGCCTTTCCATTTTGATGACTGTATCTTTTGCTGTGCAGAAGCTTTTGAGTTTGATGTAGTCCCATGAGTTCATTTTCTCCTTTGTTTCTGTTGCCTTAGGTGATGAATCAGTAAAAATTCTGCTGCGTATGATATCTGAAATTTTCTTGCCTACAGTTTCTTCTAGGATTTTTATGGATTTATGAGTCACATTTAAGTTTTTTATCCACTTTGAGTTTATTCTTGTGTATGGTGTAAGTTGATGGTAGTATCATTTTTTTGCATGTAGCTGTCTGATTTTCCCAACACCATTTTTAAAGAGGCTGTCTTTACTCCACTGTATGCTCTAGCCACCTTTGTCAAATATTAATTAAGCATATTGCCTTGGGTCCATTTCTGGGTTCTCTGTTCTGTTCCACTGGTCTATATGCCTATTCTTATGCCAGTACCAGGCTGTTCTGAATACAGTGGCTTTGAAGTATGAACTGAAATCTACTAATGTGATCCCTCCAACTTTGTTCTTCGTTTTCAAGATTGCTGTGGCCATTCGAGGTCTCTTTTGCTTCCATATGAATTTTTAAAGTATTTGTTCTAGTTCTGTAAAGTATGCCGCTGGTATTTTGATGGGGATTGCATTGAATGTATAGATTGCTTTGGGTAATATGGACATTTTAATGATGTTAAATATTCCAATCCATGAACAAGGTATGTGCTTCCACTTTTTTATATCTTCCTCTATTTCTTTTTTCAATGACCTGTAGTTGTCTGAGAATACCTCCTTTATTTCTTTGGTTAAGTTTATTCCTAGGTATCTTAATTTTTTTGCCACAATGGTAAATGGGATTGTTTTTTTAGTTTCTTTCTGTGAGTTCATCATTGGTGTATAAAAATGCCATTGATTTCTTGATGTTAACTTTGTATCTTACTACTTTGCCAAATTCATTTATTAAGTCTAGTAAATTTTTGATGGAGTCTTTGGGGTTTTCTACATATAGTATCATGCATCTGAGAATGACAGTTTCACTTCCTCCTTTCCAATTTGAATCTCTTTTATTTTTTCTTTCTGTCTGACTGCTGTGGCTAAGACTTCCAGTACTATGTTAAATAAGAGTGGCGAAAGTGGGCATCCTTGTCTTGTTCTTGTTCTTAAGGAAAGGTTTTTAATTTCTGCCCATTGAGTATGATGTTGCCTGTAGGTCTTTCATACATGGCCTTTATTATGTCGAGATATGATTCCTCTATTCCCAGATTGCTGAGCGTTTTAATCAGAAATGGCTGCTGGATTTTGTTGAAGGCTTTTTCAGCGTCTATTGATAATGATCATATGACTTTTATCTTTCATTTTGTTTATGTGGTGTATTACATTTATTAATTTGCAAATATTGTACCAGCCTTGCATCCCTGGGATGAATCCACCTGGTCATGGTGAATAATATATCTGCTGTATTGCTGGATCCGATTTGCTAGTATTTTGTTCAGATTTTGGCATCTTTGTTCATTAGGGCTATTGGTCTGTAGTTTTCTTTCTTTGTAGTGTCTTTTTCTGGTTTTGGAATTAAGAATTATGTTGGCCTCATAAAATGAGTTTGGAAGTCTTCCTTCTTGAATTTTTTGAAATAGTTTGAGGAAAAGGGGAATTAATTATTTGAATGTTCGATAAAATTCCACAGTGAAGCCGTCTGGGCCTGGGCTTTTGTTTGCTGGGAGAGTCTTGATTACATCTTCAATATCTTTTGTTGCTATTGGTCTGTTCAAGGTTTCTCTGTCTTCCCAGTTCAATATTGGGAGACTGTGTGTTTCTAGAAATTTGTCCATTTCGCTTAGATTGTCAAATTTGCCGTATAATTGTTCATAGTATTTATTCACAATCCTTTGTATTTCTGTGGTATCAGTTATTATTTCTGCTCTTTCATTTCTGATTTTGTATATTTGGGTTCTCTCTCTTTGTTTCTTGGTGAGTCTAGCTAAAGGTCCATCAATCTTGTTTATCTTTTCAAAGAACCAGCTCTTTGTTTCATTGATCCTTTGAATTGTTTTTTTTTTGGTCTCCATGTCATTTATTTCTGCTCTGACCTTTACTATTTCCGTCCTTCTACTTGCTCTGTGGTTTTCTTTTTTTTGCTTCTTAGTTCTTTAAGTTGTGACGTTAGATAGTCTTTTAAAATTTTTTCTTCCTTTTTGAGGTATGCCTGTAGTGCTATGAACTTCCCTCTCAGAACTGCTTTTGCTGCATCCCACAGATTTTGTGTTGTCTGTTTATTTTTATTGGTTTCCAGAAAGTTTTTAATTTCTTCCTTGATCTCCAAGGTAACCTATTCATTGTTCAATAACATGCTATTTAGCTTCCATGTTTTTCAAATATCTTTGCAGGTTCTTGTTGCAATTGATTTCTCGTTGCATGCCATTGTGATGTGAGAAGATGCTTGATATGATTTCAATCTTCTTGAACTTGTACAGACTTAGTTTGTGCCCTAACATGTGATCTATCTTTGAGAATGTCCCAAGTGCACTTGAGAAGAATGTAAATTCTGCAGTTTTAGGGTGTAATTCTCTCTAGATATCTATTAAATCCATTTGATCTAGCACTTCATTTAGAGTCTGTGTTTCCCTGTTAATTTTTTGTCTAGAAGATCTATCCAGTGATGTCAGCAGGGTATTGAAGTCCCCTGATAGGATTGTATTGCTGTTGATTTCTCCTTTAAAGTCCTCCAAAAGATTTTTAATATATGTTGGTGCTGCTATATTGGGTGCATATATGTTTACCAAGGTTATATCTTCCTGTTGGATAGATAATTTCGATATTAGGTAGTGGCCTTCTTTGTCTCTAGTTATGGCCTTCATTTTGAAATCTACTTTATCAGATATGAGCATTGCTACCCCAGCTTTTTTTTGGGTTTCCATTTGCTTGAAAGATTTTTTTCCATCCCTTCACGTTCAACCTATGTGAGTCTATTTTTGTGAGGTGGGTTTCTTGTAAACAACATATATGTGAGTCGTGTTTTCTTATCCAGTCAGCTACTCTGTGTCTTTTTATCGGAGCATTCAAAGTATTCACATTTAAGGTGATAATTGATATGTACTTATTTATTGCCATTTTTGTTTAGTGTGGTTATATTTTTCTTCCTATTTCTTCTACTAATTACAGCAGTCCTCTGAGCATATCTTGCAGTGCTGGTTTTGTGTTAATATATTCCCTAAGCCTTTTTTTGTCTGGAAAGGTCTTTATTTGACCTTCTACTTTGAATGATAGCCTTGCTGGACAGAACAGTCTTGGATTCAAAACCTTGTTTTTCATGACCTTGATTAATTCATGCCACTCCCTTCTGGCCTGTAGTGTTTCTGTTGAGAAGTCAGTTGAGAGCCCTATGGGGTTTCCTTTGTAGGTAACCTATTGCTTATCTCTTGCTGCCTTTAGGATTCTCTCTTTGTCCTTAAGTTTTGGCATTTTAATTACTATGTGTCTTGGTGTGGGCCTCATTGGTTTCATATTGTTTGGGACTCTCTGTGCTTCCTGGATGTGTATGTCTTTTTCCTTCACCAAGTTAGGAAAGTTTTCTGCCATTATTGTTTCAAATAGGTTTTCGATTTCTTGTTCTCTCTGTTCTCCTTCTGGCATCCTCAAGATGCGAATGCTGGCACACTTGAAGTTGTCCCAGACGATCCTTATACTATTCTCATTTTTTTAGAGTCTTTCTTCTTTTGCTGTTCTGATTGGGTGTTTTTTGCTTCCTTAGATTCCAAATCGATGGTTTGCTTCTTGGCTTTACCTACTATACTACTGAATCTGTGTAAATCATTCTTTATTTCAGTTAGTGCTTCCTTCTTTTCTGACTATACATCCTTCATTTCTGACTTGTCCTTTTTATGCTCTTGAGGCCCTCACTAAGTTCACTGAGGTTCTCACTAAGTTCATTGAGCATCCTTATAAGCAGTATTTTGAACTCAGCATCTGTTAGGTTGCTTATCTCCATTTCGCATAGTTCTTTTCCTGAGGTCTGTTCTGTTCTTTCATTTGGGACCTGTTTTTTGTCTCTTCATTTTGGCTGCCTCCCTGTGTTTGTTTCTATGTATTACTTAACGAGTGGTATGGGGCTAGCTGAGACCAGATGCTGCTCATTTGAAAGAATTTAGAAAAACCTGAACCAGGATCCAAGACAAGGCAACCCTATGGTTAAGCAACTGGCAACAGCTTGGGTGGGCCTGAAAGTTGGGTGGGGCGGGGCCTCAGGGAATCACCAGGGTGGGGCAACCAGTGTGAGCCAGGTTGCTGGAGTCCCAGATATAGCAGCTGTCTGCTGCCCCAGGGAAGGGCTCATCAAAGGAATAAAGGCCTCTGACAGCAATCTGTCCTGAAGAATGCCCCTTCTCCATCCCATGCTCCAGTGCCAAACATCTCAGTTCTTCCCTGTATCTCTGGTGCCCCTCGAGCTGTCTCTCCTCCAAGCTTAGAGGGAGAGAGTCCAAGTAATTCCATGCACAGGCCCTTTAAGAGGAGCTTCCTGGGACTCCAGCCACCTTAGCCTCCCTGAGCCTCAGTTCCCACTGGTTTTACCAGCCAGAAGTTATGGGGACTTCTCTTCCTGGCACTGGAACCATGAGCTGGGCACGTGGTGTGAAACAGGGACACCTCAGTCCTCAGGGAGGACCTTCGAGTTTTGATTTTCTTTCCATGGAAAATAAAATATGGAAGTAAATATGAAAAAAAAATCCTGTCATTCTCTTTTATAAAAACAATGAACTAACCCCACCCAAAACAGTAAACAATTTATCTCGTCCACAAAGAAAAGATATAGAATTACATTATAGATTAAGTTTTAAGAAATTTACACAAAAATAAAGATTCTTATCAAGTTCTCTCTTACTCAATTTGAGTTATTTCCACCCAAAAAGTACATGTCCTGGAATGCCTGATTGCCGGTACACAACTGAAGAAATAACAGAAGTTGACCTGATTCAACCACAGTTGCCATACACAAAAATGACAGCTCTTTACACTTACTAGAAGATTAAAATGCTTAAATACAAGTGACATCTAATTATTCTATTTAAGTATTTATACCCTGAAAAAGTCACTACTCCTTGCCCTGGCCAGTGTGGTTCAGTTGGCGGGCACTGTTCCATGTACTGTAAGGTTGCAGGTTGGATTCCTGGTCAGAACACATACCTAGGTTGCAGGTTCAATCGCCAGTGGGGGCATGTATGGGAGGCAACTATACAACGTCTCTCTCATATGATGTTTCTCATTTCTCTCCCTCCCTCTCCTCCGTCTCCCTACCTCTCTAAAAATCAATAAATATATCCTTGCGTGAGGATTAAAAAAATAATTCTCTTACTCCTTACCCTAAAGGAAATGTTTTAAATGCAGCTGTAAAAAAGGACAGAGTACTCACAGAGATTCTACTTGCTACTAAGTAAACAAACAAACAAACAAAGAACATAAATTGTAAGGGACAACAAAAAAGCTTTCCCAGGTTCCACTACATGAAAATTATATTCCAGTTTCCAGAGTTTTACTCCATGGTTAAAACCTAAGTAGGTATCTGAGAGTCATTTACTCACATGATTTCTCCACCCCATTTTAGTGGTTAAATGTCTTATAAAAAAAGTGTGTGTGGCCCTGGCCGGTTTGGCTCAGCAGGTGGAGCGTCAGCCTGTGGTACAGAGAGACCCGGGTTTGGTTCCCGCTAAGGGCACGTACCTCGGTTGCAGTTTGTCCCCGGCCCTGGTTGGTTGTGCGGGTGGCAACCACTCAATGTATCCCTTCATGTCGATGTTTCTCTCTCTCTCTCTTCCTCTCTCTCCCTCCTGCTCTGTCTGAACAAAAAATGGAAAAATGTCCTCGGGTGAGGATAAAAAAAAAAAAAAAAAAAAAGTGTGTGTGTGCAGGGGTGGGGGGCAGTGTCAGTAGGGATTCCTTAGTTTCAACCTGTCATGCAGTAGTTTCCTTGCACTGGCTTTCAAGCAAGCCCATAAGCCAATACATGAATTGGTATGTTCTTCTCCTTAGCAAAATTATTTAAGCAGCAACACATTAGCACAAGGGTAAGAGGAAAATTTTTAAAACTGAGAAATCCCAGTTACTGTTTCTTTAGTGGTATGCTTAGGAATGATTCTGATTTAGAGACAATAAATCTTAAAAATTAACTTGTTATGAAATTTACTAACCTTTCGTATGCTTATGTCTTGACTGTTCCTTATTTTGTATTTTTAAAACACTAGATGAAATGTCATGTGACCTATCATCTTCAAAATCACCACATCCAAACCCATAGTTCATACGTTGACCAATTATGCGTACACTGGATGATGTAATCCCTATAAAATAAAATACATAAAAATATTTATTTGAATGATTTCGGTAATATGATAGAGAGGTACATATCTCCCCTCTAAATCTATCTTCCCTTCTAGCCTTTAAAAAAATGTCAGTAACATAACAGTAGAAGTTATAACATTACAGTGGTTTTAAAAGTTTTACCTTTTGATTTTAAATTTTGTTTAACATTTTACTTACTAGCAGGTAAGAACATTTATTACAACATTTTATAAAATAGCCTTTAAAATTACAATGAGCCTTGGTTGGCGTGCCTCAGTGGTTACAGCATTGACTCCTGCACTGAAGAGTGTGGCAGGTTCGGTTCCCAATCAAGGGCATGTACCTGGGTTGCAGGTTTGATCCCTGGCCCTGGTCCAGGCACATGTGTGAAACAACAAATCACTGTCTCTCTCACACATCAATGTTTCTCTTTCCCTCTCTCTCTCCCCCACTCCCTCCCTCCTTCTACTCTCTTTAGAAATCAATGGATAAAATGTCCTCTGGTGAGGATGAAAAAAACAAAACAAAAAATTATAATGAAATACAAAATGTAATGTTGAAAGACGTAATCAAATACATACATATATTCAAGCTTTTTTAAAAAAAATGTTTTTAATTGATTTTTTAGAGAAGGACAAAGAAAGAGAGAGAGAGAGAAACATCAATGTGAGAGAGAAACTTTAATCGGCTGCTTCCCGCATGACCCCAACTGGGGATGCAGCCCAAAACCTGAGCAGGCGCCCCGACCAAGAATTGAACTGGGACCTCTCAGTCCATGGGATGACACATAATCCACTGAGCCACACGGGCTTGGGTCAAATACATATATTTAAAAAATATGACCAGTATTTCATATTTAAATGACATTTGAAACTTCACAGCAAAAACAAAAATTTAAATCTAAAATGCCTAAATTATGTCTTGAGAGATGGCTATATTCTTCATTTCTCTACTACATAGTGACTAAGAGCTCAGAATCTGCAATCTCTTGTCATGGCTTTATTTATTTTTTTAATTTTATTATTTATTTGTTTGTTAATCCTCATCTGAGGACATTTTTTCCATTGAATTTTAGAGAGAGTGGAAAGAAGGAAGAGAGAGAGGGAAAGAGAGGGGGGGAGAGAGAGAAACATCCATGTGAGAGAGACATCAATTGGTTGCCTCCTATACTCTCCCCAACCAGGGCCAAGGATTGAACCTGCAACCCAGCTACCTGCCCTTGACCAGGAATTGATCCCACCACCCTGAGGTGCACTGCCGACGCTCCAACCATTGAACCACACTGGCAGAGCAATAGCATTTTTTACATTGATTTTAGGGTGGGAGAAAGGCGGCAAGGGGGGGAAGCACTGATTGGTTGCCTCCCAACCACACCCCAACTGGAGATCAACCACAACCTAGGCACATGCCATGATTGGGAATCAAACCCGTGACCTTCCGGTGCATGGAACAACACTCCAACCAACAGAGCCATACTGGCCAGGGACCTGGCTTTAAATCATAGTACTGCCACTTAAAACGCTGACCAGACCTGGGCAATACACTAAACCTTATTTGTAAAATGGGGATAATAGTAGTACTTCTTCCAGAACTGTTGAGGATAAAATGAAGAAAACAGATGCAAAGTGTTTAGCACAGTGCCTAGAATATTATAAATACCAAAATTTTACATTTCTAATGAAAAATAAAACAAATCAGACTTCCGGTCAAGATGGTGGTGTAGGTAAATGTGGTATGACGCCCTCCCACAACCACATCAAAATTACCACTAGCCCTGGCCGGTTTGGCTCAGTGGTTAGAACGGCGACCTGCGGTCCAGAGAGACCTGGGTTCGGTTCCCGCTAAGGGCACGTACCTCGGTTGCAGTTTTTCCCCGGCCCTGGTTGGTCGTGCGGGTGGCAGCCACTCAATGTGTCCCTTTCACGTCGATGTTTCTCTCTCTCTCTCTCTTCCTCTCTCTCCCTCCCACTCTATCTGAACAAAAAATGGAAAAGTGTCCTCGGGTGAGGATAAAAAAAAAAAAAGTTACAACTAAACTATACAACAACTATCATTCAAAACTGCATGAAATCAAGCTGAATGGAAGTCCTAAAACTACAGAATTAAAGCAGCAGCTACACTGAGACTGTTAGGAGGGGCAGAGGCGGACGGGCTGGTCCCACACCCATGTGTGGTGGATAAAAATCAGGATTCCTTGGCTAAGAAGGTATCCTCCCTCCCTCCCTAAAGACTGAGGGGTCTCAGTCCCACATCAGGCACCCCGCTCAGGGTTCCAGTGCCAGGAAGAGAAGTCCCCATAACTTCTGGCTGGAAAACCCAGTGGGAATTGAGGCTCAGGGAGGCTGAGGCGGCTGGGGCCCCAGGCAGCTCCCTAAAGGGCCCGCGCACGGACTTATTGGACTCTCTCCCTCTATGCTTGGAGCGGAGGGAGCTAGAGGGGCACCAGAGACATACAGGGAAGAACTGAGCTGTTTGGCACTAGAGCAAGGGCTGGAGAGGGGGCTTTCTCCGGGACAAATGTGTTGTCAGAGGTCTTTGTTCCTTTGTTGAGCCCTTCCTTGGGCAGCAGACAGCTGCCATATCTGGGACTCCAGCAACCTGGCTCACACTGGTAGCCCCACCCAGGTGATTCCCTGAGGCCCCGCCCCACCCAACTTTCAGGCCCACCCAAGCTGTTGCCAGTTGCTTAACCATAGGATTGGCCTGTCTTGGATCCTGGTTCAGCTTTTCCTAAATTCTTTCAAGCAAGCAGCTTCTGGTCTCAGCTAGCTCATACCTCTCGTTAAGTAATACACAGAAACAAACACAGGGAGGCAGCCAAAATGAGGAGACAAAGAAACAGGTCCCAAATGAAAGAACAGAACAAAACCCCAGGAAAAGAACTAAGGAAAATGGAAATAATGCTGAGTTCAAAATACTGCTTATAAGGATGCTCAATGAACTTAGTGAGAACCTCAGTGAACTTAGTGAGGGCCTCAAGAGCATAAAAAAGGACCAGTCAGAAATGAAGGATGCATAGTCAGAAGTGAAGGAGTCACTAACTGAAATAAAGAACAATTTACACAGATTCAATAGCAGAGTAGGTAAAGCCAAGAAGCAAACCATCGATTTGGAATCTAAGGAAGCAAAAAACACCTAATCCGAACAACAAAAAGGAAAAATAATCCAAAAAAAATGAGGACAGTGGTCCTGGCCAGTTTGGCCTAGGTGTTAGAGCACTGGCCTGCGGTCTGGAGAGACCCGGGTTCATTTCTCGCTAAGGGCACGTACCTTGGTTGCAGTTTGTCCCGTGCCCTGGTTGGGTCATGTGGGTGGCAACCACTCGATGTGTTCCTTTCACATCATTGTTTCTCTCACTCTCTTTCCCTCCCACTCTATCTGAACAATATATTGAAAAATGTCCTCAAATGAGGATAAAAAAAAAAAATGAGGATAGTGTAAGGAACCTCTGGGACAACTTCAAGCGTGCCAACATTCGCGTCTTGGGGGTGCCAGAAGGAGAAGAGAAAGAACAAGAAATTGAAAACCTATTTGAAATAATAATGGCAGAAAATAATTCCCTAACTTGGCGAAGGAAACAGACATACATGTCCAGGAAGCAGAGTCCCAAACAAGATGAACCCCACGAGGCCCACACCAAGACACGTCATCATCCAAATGCAAAAGGTTCAAGACAAAGAGAGAATCTTAAAAGCAGCAAGAGAAAAGCAGTTAGTTACCTGCAAGGGAGTTCCCATAAGGCTGTCAGCTGATTTCTCAAAAGAAACTTTGCAGGCCAGAAGGGAGTGGCAAGAAATATTCAGAGTGATGAAAAGCAAGAACCTACAACCAAGATTACTCTATCCTGCAAAGCTGTCATTTAGAATTGATTGGCCATATAAAGAGTTTCCTAGATAAGAAAAAGCTAAAGGAGTTCATCACCACCAAACCATTATTATATGAAATGATGAAGGGTCTTTTTGAAGAAAAAGATAAAATATATGAACAAACAAAATGGCAATGAATACATATCTACTGACAATTGAATCTACAAACAAAATGAACAGGCAGAATAGAAACACTCTCATAGATACAGAGAACATTTTGTTGGTTGCCAGTTGGGAGGGCGTTTGGGGGAATGGGTGAAAAAGGTGAAGGGATTAAGAAGTACAAATTGGTTGCTGGACTGACAAACCTCAAGGGAAAGGGGGTTGGGGGGCAGGAGGAGATAAGCCAAAGAACTTATATGCATAACCAATGGACACAGACAACAGTGTGGGAAAGGGCAGGAGGGGGGCGGGAGTCGGGAGGAGGGGGTCAATGGGGGAAAAATGAGGAACATCTGTAATACATTTAACAATAAAGATAAAAAATAAATAAATAAGTCAAAACCTTAACATAGGCCTCCTTTTAACAAATACCAACAATTTATTCTATATGTTTGAGTGTTTAAACTGACTACCCTATATTAATACTCTGTGAAAACCACAGAATATATGACTAAATAAAAATCCTAGGCAATGTATTTGAGTCACATCCATATTTATATATAGATCCTATGTAAACCATTAAGTAGTAATAATAAAACAATGTTTTTCATATTATTGTGGGTATTTTAATAAAAACGATAGTGAGGAAGGAAGGTGGCTTGTTATAGCTGGGCTAGAGAGGACTATAAAGGGTACTGGGCCAGTTCACATTGACTTAAAAAATAACCGGTAATAGCCTGGCTGGAGTGACTCAGTTGGTTGAGAGTCACCCTGTGCATGGAAAGGCTGTCAGTTTAATTCCTAGTCAGGGCACATACCTGGCTTGTAGGTTCGATCCATGGTTGGGGCACGTAGGGAAGGCAATCCATCAATGTTTATCTCTCACAATGATCTCTCTCTCTCTGTCTTTCCTTTTCTCTCTCTAAGCATGTCCTCAGATGATGATTAAAAAAAAAATCTGATAATCAATGATAGAGAACTTGCAGAGGTAAAATGGATATCTTTTTAAATTCTTCTTAATTTTGGTAATTCATAATGTAAGCCTCATAAAGATACTGGCTTTGAGTGGAAAGATACTGGCTTTCTATTAATAAGTGAGACTAATCATGAAAGTTAAGAGCTGGTTCTTTAAAAAACTAAACAAAACTGACAAACCTTTAGCATCACACTCCTTGATTTCAGAAGATCTCAAGAGAAATTATTCCAAAGATGATACAAAGGTGGCCAACAGGTACATGAAGAAATGCTCAAAATCATTAACATTTGGTAAATGTAAATAAAAATCATAATATATCACCTCACACCTGTTAGAATGGCTATTATAAAAAAGACAACAAGTAACAAGTATTGGTGAGGATGTAGAGAAAAGGGAACCCCTGTGCACTGTTGGTGGGAATGTAAATTAGTGCAGCCACTATGGAAAACAGTATGGAGGTCCCTCCAAAAATTAAAAATAGAACTACCATACAACCCCAGCAACTCCATGTCTGGGTATATAGCCAAAGAAAACAAAATCACTACCTTGAAAAGATATCTGCACCTCCATGTTCACTGAAGCATTATTTATAATAGCCAAGATAAGAAAACAGCTTAAGTGTCTACCTATGGATGAATGGATACAGAAGATAAGATATAGATACACAATGGAATATTATTCAGCCATAAGAATAAAATCTTGCCATTTGCAACAACATGAATGAAGCTTGGGGGCATTATGCTAAGCAAAAAAAGAGAGAAAGACAAATACTGTATGGTCTCCCTTATATATGAAATAATAATTAAAACAAAACAAACTCACAGATAGAGAACACACTGGTGGTTGCCAGAGGTGAGGGCTGGGGTGGGCTAAATGGGTGAGGGAGTCAAATACAAATTTCCAGCTAAAATAAATAAGTCATAAGGATATAATGTGTAACATGGCCACTGTAATTAATAACACTGCACTGTATAGTTGAAAGTTGCTAAAAGAGTAGCTCTTTTTTTTTCCTCACCTAAGGACAATTTTCCATTTTTTTGTTCAAATAGAGGGGGAGGGAGGGAGAGGAAGAGAGAGAGGGAGAGAGAGAAACATCAATGTGAAAGGGACACATCTAGTGGCTGCCACCCGCACAACCCAACCAGGGCCGGGGACAAACTGCAACCCAGGTACATGCCCTTAGCGGGAACTGAACCCGGGTCTCTCAGGACTGCAAGCTGATGCTCTAACCGCTGAGCCAAACCGGCCAGGGCTAAAAGAGTAGCTTTTAAAAGTTTTTATCAGAGAAAAATTCTATAACTGTGTGGTGACAGATGTTAATTAGATAAGTGTTGATCATTGTGTAATATATACAAATAATGAATCATTATTTGTATACCTGAACCTAATACAATGTTTTATATCAATTATACCTCAATAAAAAAAAAAAAGGTGATAATAACCAAAAGCTACGGGAAAAAGGTTTACTATAACATCGTTCAGGAAATTTAGCACAATGTGCTATAATAGACAGTGGTAGAATATATGTGAAATATCTATTGGTAGTGCTGTTGTAAGGACAGATTAAGTTTACAGTTTTTAACATAATTATTTTTCATTTTGTCTTCAGTCTTTATTCTGAGTATTACATTTTATTCATTAAATAATAAATTTATAGGAATTATTTGTTTACTGAAAATAAAACAAACTTCATCCCACAAAAACAAAAAATACAAACCCAAATTTATTAAATCCTAAACCATTAGCGACTTTACATTTTGAGAGTATATTACATTTAACCAAGAGTATTTTACAGTGCCCTGGCCAGTTTGTTCAGTGGTTAGAGCATCAGCCCATGGGTGGAAGGGTCATGGGGTTGATTCCCAGTCACGGTTGGGGTCGTGTAGGAGGCAACCAGTCGATGTGTCTCTCTCATATCGATGTTTCTCTCTCTCTGAAAATCAACAGAAAAATATCCTTGGTTGAGGATTAAAGAAAAAAAAATTTTTTTGCCCTGCTGGTGTGGTTCAGTGGATTGACCATCTTCCCATGGACTGAGATGTTCCGGTTCAATTCTCGGTCGGGGTACACACCCAGGTTTTGGGCTTGATCCTCAGTAGGGGGCATGCAGGAGGCAACCAATCGATGTTTCTATCTCTCTTTCCCTTCTTCTATCTCTAAAAAAAAAACAATAAAAATTTATTTAAAAAAAGAGAATATTTTAGCCCTGGCCAATTTGGCTCAGCGGTTAGAGCGTTGGCCTGCGGTCCAGAGAGATCTGGGTTTGGTTCCCACTAAGGGCATGTACCTCAGTTGCAGTTTGTCCCCAGCTCTGGTTGGGTCGTGCAGGTGGTAGCCACTCGATGTGTCCCTTTCACATTGATGTTTCTCTCTCTCTCTCTCTCTCATTCCCTCCCACTCTATCTGAACAAAAAAATGTCCTTGGGTAAGGATAAAAAAAAAAAAGAATATTTTATAGTGAATTTAATAATAGTGTTTCCAAATCTTGATCCTAGAAATACCTAAGTTACCTTAGAGATAACTAAGTTACTTGTTAAAAGTACAGATCTCTAACCCTAAAGATCAATTCATTAGGTATTAGGTGAGGCCCTAGAATCTGTATGTTATATGCATACCTGGTTATTTCTAGAATTAGGTAAGTTTGAGAACCATTAAATATTAAACAACCTTGGAAAACACTATTGCATTTTTTGTTGTTAACCCTCACTGAGGATATTTTTCCATTGATTTTTTTTTAGATAGAGTGAAAGGGAGGGGTGGAGGAGAGATAGAGAGAGGACATCGATGTGAGAGACACACATTAATTGGTTGCCTCACACACAATCCTGACTGGGGCTGAATCTGCAACCCAGGTACGTGCCCTTGACAGGGAATCAAACCCGCAACCCTTTGGTCCATGGGCCAATGTTCTAACCACTGGCCAAACCAGCCAGGGCTAAATATTGCATTTAGAAGTATATAGTGTTATAAGAGCTATACTCTAACAAAACTTAAACGATTCACATGGTCATACAAAACACTCACACTATGTTTTCTAAGTCTATTCTTTTCTACTTCCAAATATATTCTTCCAATAGAGAGCTCCACATTTATAAACTAGATACAACTTAGTTAGAACCTGTAGCTTCAAACTTATATAAATATTTGTAAAGTTATAAATAATTTATTAGGATAATCAGCCTTAAAACAAGATTAAAGAGTAAGTTTATATATTACATTTCTTTATGTCTTCCCCTTTATTTAGGGAAACAAACACTTACCAAGTGCCCACTAGGTGCTTTACTTATGTTATATACCCAAATCTTCACTAACCTTCTCAAGGTTTACATTATCAGAGGAGGACACTGAGTTCCAAAGCAGTTAAGTAACTTACACAGCTCATGAATATGGTTGTCAAATATTAAATTGGGATTATAGTTGGGGTCTTTCAGATTCCAAAGCACATACACACTGTCTTCCTGTGCCTAGTAGAGCTCTTTGTTAAATCTACCTTTGTGAAAGCCAGTATACGAGGGCACACATGGGTGAGTTAGGCATTCATAATTTTGACAGGAACTTGGTAAGTAATCAGAGGTAAACATCTCTGGCGATCAAGAATCTGAGAGTCCAAAAAGTAAAACAACTGAAATACCAATATAAAGATGTCAGTGCAAAATGTAGTATCACAAAAGAATAATCAATTTTGCTTATGAATTGGGGAAGGCTTCCCAGAGAGGGCAACTGAGCTATTTTCATGGCTGAATGGGTGTGGTGTGAATTCCAGATTTCGTCCAGAAGAAATAGTATGTACCACTGCAAAGAGATCAGAAAAGGTATGGAAGGTGGTCTGATTTAACTGGAGCATAAGATACAAAGAGGGAAGCAAGCCCAGTCGGTGTGGCTCAGTGGACTGAGCATCATCCCATGGACTGAGAGGTCCCAGTTCGATTCCTGGTCAGGACATCTGCCCAGATTGCAGGCTCCATCCCCAGTAGGGGACATGCAGAAGGTAGCTGATTGATGTTTCTCACATGGATGTTTCTCTCTCTCCCTGACTCTCTAAAAAAAAAAAAAAACCAAAAAAAACAATAACAACATATTTAAAAACAACAACAACAACAACAAAACAAAGAAGGAAGTAAAAGAGGTTGGAGAGGTAGGCCGGGGTCAGATCATGGAACAATGTCCTGAACAAATTTAGGCTGGGCAATACAGTCAGATTTGCATGGTAGGGAACAGATTGTAAGTGAATGAGACTGACGCTGGAGGGAAATCTTAGGAGGCTAAGAAGGTAAGAAAGGAATAAGAATGATAGTGGGAATTAAAATGAGATGAATTTAAGACATATTAAGCAGCAAGAAATTAACAATCATATCAAGCAATTAGCTACATATATAGCTTTTTGGGGTGGTAATTATGATGTAAGGTAAAGCAGCCTTAAAAGTTGTTAGGGGCAACAAAACTTCAGACATCACACGCAGCAGAATTTTCACTGATACAATGCCTAAGACAAGAAAAACAAAGGAAAAAATGAACACATGGGACTACATCAAACTCAAAAGCTTCTGCACAGCAAAGGAAATAACCATCAAACCCACTATATGGGAGAGCATAATTGCCAATGACATGTCAGATAAGGGGTTAATTTCCAAAATATATAGAGTACTCATATTCAACAAAAGGAAGACAAAGAATCCAATTAAAAAATGGGCAGAGGACATAGACCTCCCCAAACAGGACATACAAATAGCCAAGAGACATGAAAAACTGCTCAGTGTCACTAATCATCAGAGAGATGCAAATTAAAACAACTATGAGGTATCACCTCACACCTACCAGAGGGCTGCCGCCATCAACAAATCCTCAAACAAGTGCTAGTGAGGGTGTAGAGAAATGGGGACTCTAGTACACTGCTGGTGGGAATGCAGACTGGTGCAGCCACTGTGGAAAACAATATGGTGTTTCCTCAAAAATTAAAAATGGAACTGCCATTTGACCCAGTGATCCCACTTATAGGAATATACCCTAAGAAGACTGAAACACTAATCAGAAAGGATATATGTACCCCCATGTTCATAGCAGCACTATTTACAATCGTTAAGATCTGGAAGCAGTCCAAGTGTCCATCAGTAGATAAATGGATAAAAAAGGCTGTGGTACATGTACACAATGGAATTCTATGCAACCATTAAGAAAGATCTCTTATCCTTTGAGACAAAATGGAGAGACCTGGAGAGTATTATCCTAAGCGAAACAAGCCAATCAGAGAAAGACAAATATCACATGATCTCACTTATCTGTGGAATATAATGAACAAAAACAAGCTAAGGAACAAAATAGACTCAGAGACATGGAAGTGGGGTGGAGTCTGACAAACCTCAGAAGAAGTGGATGTGGGTGGAGGGAAGAGATAAACCAGAGAACTTTTACCCATGTATATGTAAACAAAGACAGACAATAATGCTGGGGGTGGGGGGCGGTATTGGGAGGACAGTGTCAATGGGGGAAAAATGAGAAACATCTGTAACAAAAATAAATTGACTGATTTAAAAAAAGTTGTTAGGACTTTTATACTGAGATCATGTGAAAATAAGTATTATATCCTAATTTGTTACAATTCATTCATAATTCTATACAGTTCACTAATCATAAAAAAGACTTATATGCAGTTCCCATCCTAAATAAATCAGAATCCAAATATTTTTCCAATTGATTACTAATAAATTAGTTCTGTGAAAAATGATTATAAATTAGAGACTTCCAGGTTACTTCACAAAATTTTTAACACAAGATACACATGAACTCAACTACTAGTTAATTTTTTTTCTTTTGCAGAAATTGTCTTTTGTGATGCCCAGTGGTTCCCAAAATAAGCTGCATATCAGAATCACCAGGAAAGCTTTGAAAAATGGATGGCCAGGTCTCTTTCCATATAAATTAAGTCTAAATGTCTGGGTGTGGGAGCTATGGGCTTAAAGGGAGATAAATATTTCAGGTAAATATTTTCTCTCCCAAGAACAATACAATATTTATTCTTGCCAAAATGTTTTTTTAAGGAGTTAAAAGGATGATTAGTCTTAATTGGTAACTATAAAATTTAAACTCTAAATGTATCCATTATAATTTTTGATGTCATTTAAAAATCATACATTTTATAAAACACATTTATAAAACAGTCATACAATACCTGTACTGGGGCTTTGTTCAGCTACCTGAAAAATTTTCTTCTTTGTAGAAGAAAGTCTTATTAGACAAGGTTTTGATCCAAATGTTGGTAATACGTCTGACCTACAATGAAACAAAGTAATTTCAATAAACATTTAAGATCTAGAGCTGTTCAACACTTTTAAATCAAACATTATTTATATTTTTATTAACTCAATAAACAGGCAGCAAATAGTAGAAAAAAACTATGGCTAAAAATATTTTTGTATTGCCTGGCTGGTGAGGCTCAGTTGTTGAGCATCGACCCATCCACCAAGAACTCACCGGTTCGATTTCTGGTCAGGGCACATGCCCAGGTTGTGGGCCAAACCCCCAGTGCGGGGCATGCAGGAGGCAGTCAATAGATGTTCTCTCTCATCGATGTTTCTATCTCTCCCTCTCCCTTCCTCTCTCTCTCTCAAATCAATAAAGAAAAAAATATTAAAAAAAGAAAAAGGAATAGTAGGGTAATAGCTAAGTGGAGTTTATTAATTAGAGGAAATTGGTGCTGAGCTTTAAATGAAAGCAGTAATATCAGCTATAGTCAGTTGTCAAAGAGTCAATGAGCTAAAGAACAAGAAATATTGGGGTAAATCTTAGATAGGTAAATGAAAAACTGGGGCATGGAGAAACAGACTTTATACACATTAATTTAGGTGCTCTAGATTACAATTGGGGTTGTGTTCTCTCTCTTCACCCCCATCCCAAACCAAAGCCAAGCAAAGTAATATGTGTAAACTTTTCCATTGTCTTTCAAATGTATTTCAACATTTTAAAAATTAGAAAATTGTTTTAAAGGTGTTTTTTTCCCCCCCCAAACATGATATTAGGGCTTCAAGACTACAAACTACAGATTAGCATTCATTTAACAACTTGAAACATAAAATACATTATTGTCTTCCCCTGGGGAGTTGTAGACAGAGAAGAAGTCAGTGACTCTTGGCTGTAAACTCCACTTTCACTGTAAGAACTGATGTTTGGAGAGGAAGATCGAGATGGGGAGTCCATAGTCAAGTCGAGCTTAATTGCAGAATCAGGGCTTTCAAGATCAGAAGTACTGCCACTCAGTTTTGCTCTTTTCTTAGCTGCACTGTTACGAAGGGACCTAAGAGAGCTCTGCATCTGAGAAAAACAAAATAATTATATTAGTAAAAGTTATCCTTATAAAATCTATTAACTGTATCCATCTAGCCACTCTTTTTTAATCCAGTACTAACAAGATGGATATTAACATATCTGCACATAGTATAAAGTTTTCATCACTTAGGTATTTATAAACAACCCACTAGGTTGTAAACCCCATAAGAGGAAGGATCTCATGGTATTTTCAGCACTGGGAACAAAGACTAATACATCGCAACAATTCAATTAATAATTGAATCACTGAGTCAGGTAGTAGACAGTAGAGTTACCGTCACAGAGGTCCAGCTAATCTTAGGTCACTTGTGTGTTTATGTGACTAGAAGTTGCACGAGGTTAGTAAAAAATAATCAGTTTTCTAAAATTTAAAGTTCACATCCAGCCTGCCAGTGTGAGAGTTCAGAAAGCAACATCTTTTTATGTAATTTCTAAAGCCAAGTATTTCAAAGAATGCAGAGTAGAAATCGCTATTTGAAACTAATACATTAAGGTTGAGAATAGAAATTTGAACAAATCAAGGAACACAGAAATATACATAAACTGTGTTTTGTTTGCATTTTGTTTATAACAGTTATAATTGTTGATTCAATAGTATGGCCACTTGCCTACTATTAAATCTCTGAAAGACACAATGTCCAAAGAGTAGAATCCTTTTACATTTACTAATAATTATATTTTAAAAAGCACCTTTTCAATTATCCACTAAAAGAAAAAGGCCTATTTTTAAGTTATAAAAACAAGGCAAAAATGTATAATCAGATGAAACTTATGAGTTATATAGATAAATGCCTCTTCTGTAAGTTTCTTCTCTTTAAATAAATCCCTTTCCAAGTACCATTGGAATACAGTTGCAAATATAAACAAAAACCAAGGAAAATTTTTTACAAGCAGTTAGAATTTTGAATGACTCGTTTAGAATCAATATGGGTACTTTATTAGTTTTACACATGCTTAATGTTAAAAAATACTTTAAAAATAAATATGTATTAATATGTATTTTATTGAGCAATCGGTACATGATGCTTACAACTTTAAAAATCAGTTTAAAAACACCACAAAATATCAACATTCAGTTTACATATTTAATGGAACACTTTTTTAAACCTGACGTCAGGCAAATTGAAATGATAAAAAGAAAGCATCTATCAAAATAGTGCTCTGAATCCAAAGTAATAACAGCAGCCACATTCTTTCTTTGGCATGTTAATATGTACAGAGTTATTATATTGGCAATCTATTTCTATAGATTAAATGGAGTGACCTAGAATTCAAAGATGAGTATCCATTATGATCTCAATTTCATAAAGATAAATAAACTTGCACATATATGCACAAGGAACATGTTCAAGAATGGGGAGGGAACTATATTATGTTTCATTTATTTTTAAAAAAATGGAAATAAATATGACAAATTGTCATTAGGGAGGGGTTAGTATAAGAGTATACTGTTGTATTACTCTTAATTTTAAAAGGAATAATATATGCATAGAAGAAATACTTGAAGGAAAACACATTAGAGTGTTAACAGTAAATTATTCTAGGCAGTGGGATTTGGTGTAATGAATTTTCTTCCTACTAGTTCACTAAACTTTCCATATTTTCTATAATGAATGTGAAATATTTTTATAAATAAGAAAACATGTAATGAGTTTAGGTAGGTAAAGAAGACTTCTTAAAGGAAAAAAGTAAGAAAACATGTTATGGAATTAAAAACAACTTGATTTTTCCTTAAATAAAACTATTATAAAAAATTACACATATTTCACATAAAAAATGGTATTTGGTTCTAACCTCTTCTTGATCCAAATCGTTATCCTTGATATTTAATTCGGAAAGATCAATTTTAAGATTATCATTTTCACTCTTCCAAATATCATGAGGCTCTTTCTTTTTGGGTCCCACTGTGCTTAAATTAGCTTTATCAGGCAAAAGGTTGACTCCCCTTGGTATGGGAGGGACAGGCTTGTTCCCATTCAGACCTCTTCGGGAAGATGGTGATCTCACCAAGGCAGGTCTAAGTTGAACTGGAGGATTTTCTTGAGAACTTTCTCCTGTGCAAAAAATGTAAATTTTGTTTTCTTTTTTAAATTTCAGAAAAGTGGAAATTTTAATATTCAGTGTTTTAACATTAAAAAGCACATTATTTTTGTTTACCCAACATTGTGAATATAGTTAATGCCACTGAATTTTACACTTAAAAATGATTAAAGTGGCAAATGCCTTTGCCACAATCAAAAAAGAAAGAAAGAAAGAAAAAAAGCACATTATTTTTTATTAGAAATAGATTACTACTTAAAATGAGATAAAAGTATCATTATCTGGCCCTGGCCAGTTTTTCTCAGTGGTTAGAGCATCGGCCTGAGGACCAAGGAGTCCTGGGTTTGATTTCAGTCAAGGGCACATACCTTGGTTGCATTTTGTTCCTGGCCCTGGTTGGTGTTGTGTGGGAGACAATCAGTCGATGTTTCTCTCTCTCCCTCCCACTCTATCTGAACAAAAATGGAAAAATATCTTCAGGTGAGGATTAAAAAAAAAAAAAGGATCACTGTCCGCTAAACAAATATAACAAAAATGAACCACTACAGATTAATTTATAGAAATAAAAATATTGCATACCAAGTTAAATTTCTCTTTATATACATCACTGTGACTGATTTTTGTATGGTAAAGTCCGTAATATGGTAGAAGAGCTACTTTTCTTGCTTGATTTAATTACATAAGCAACATTTGAACGACTATTATATACAAATCAGTAATATTGGTCACTGGGGAGAACAAAGTGAATAATGTCTCAACTTTCAATAATATTTGATCTTATAGGAAAGACAAATTCAGAAAGAAATTAATGCAAGGAATGAAGGTTCAGTGCTAACAGAAAGTGATAAAATTGACTGACTATATGTTAAAGTGACCTTATGTTTATAAACTGGAGCATTAGCATTGTTGGATAGTTTATTTATTTATTTATTTTTTTTATCCTCACCGGAGGACATTTCTCCATTTTTTTGTTCAGATAGAGTGGGAGGGAGAGAGAGAGAGAGAGAGAGAGAGAGCGAAACATCGACGTGAAAGGGACACATCGAGTGGCTGCCACCTGCATGACCCAACCAGGGCTGGGGAGAAACTGCAACTGAGGTATATGCCCTTAGCGGGAACCAAACCCGGGTCTCTCGGGACCGCAGGCCAATGCTTGACCGCTGAACCAAACCGGCCAGGGTGCATTGTTGGACAGTTTAAAGGTGAAATTATCTTACCTCAGATGCTGGGGATAAGCAAGCATGTGGGACACAGGGCTTACCTTTAACAGACTTTTTATTTTTGAGACTGAATCTGTCTTGAATAAACTTATTTGCTAATTTCATAATTTTTGAGAGGGCTATTGGTAAGAAAATAATATTTTAATTCTCACCCGAGGGCATGCATAGAGAGAGAAAGAAACATGGATGTGAGAGAAAACCATCCATCAGTTACCTTCCCTAAGTGCCCCAACCGAGGATTTAACTCACAACCCAGGTATATGCTTTGACCGGGAATCAAACCAGCAACCTTTTGGTGCACAGGACAACAGTTAACCAACTGAGGCACTCTGGCCAGACAATAAAAAGAATATTTTAGCTAAAAATAAATAATAGAAAATCCATCAAAACAGTATTTTTAAAAACATGTTTTTATTGATTTTTAGAAATAAAGGAAGAAAAAGGGAGAGAGATAAAAACATCGATGTGAGAGTAACATCAAATGGTTGCCTCCTGCAGGCCCCCTATGGGGATTGAGCCCGAAACCTGGGCATGTGCCTTAACTGGGAATCTTGGTGCATGGGACAATGCTCAAGACCCTGAGTCACACTGGCCAGGTCCAGCAAAATAATTTTAACATATACTAAACATTCAATAAATGCTGAATGAATAAATACTAGACATTATAGTAAATATATGAATGACATTTTATATTTGTAAAGCTAAAATTTGTTAGTAGTCTCTCAGACTGTTATGTTCATATCCATTATAAAGCATTATTATTTGCCTAGTTCTGAAAAAGATTTGAAGTGGTAATAGAAGAAAAAAAAGAAATGACAAGTTCAACTGAATTTTGTATTACATATTTGATCTAGTTAACATATTGCTATTTTCCTAAATATTTCCTAAGGCACAGAAATAAAATGCAATTTACCAGCTTTTAAAGATCTAATAACCATAACTTCAAAAGAATAATCAAACATACAAATAAATCTGAAGAAAATACTAATTTTTACCATCATTTTTTCCTGTAGATCCAGATGATTTTTGGCTGACAAACTTTTTTTGAGAACTTGGCTTTGATAGTCCTTCAAAGCTTTTAAGAGGCCAGGAATTTGAGAAATTAACACAATTATCTTGAGACTTCTTTGGAGATACAGTAAGAGATATATGTTTTGGGCTAGTTCGAGGTGATGAGAGAGGATAGGATGGAAGGATGAAGGCTCCTGGATTTGGATTTGGATCCGAGTATGATGAAGTATGTTCTGTTTGACTACCAAATGTTTGCTGTGTCTTACTGCCAAAATTTAGGCTAGCATACACTGCAATAAAACAAGAGAATATGTTATTCCCACTAAGCTGTACACCTGAAACCAAGACAGAATAAAATGTAAAAAAAAGAGAGAGAATATATTTTCTCTTTATATACAACTTCTAAGAGTTTTAAGATTTTGCTTTTCACATTAAGGTTTTTATTGCATCTGGCATTTATATTTTTGTATGGTGTAAGGTAAAGATCTAATTTAACATTTTTCTATATAGATAGTGCAATTTTCCCAGTGCCACATTTTGAGCTATCCATTCTTTCCCTTTCATCTATAAATCTCCTATACATTATTTGGGTCTATTCTTAGATGCTTCTTATTGGTTCCATCAATCTATTTGTGTATACTTATTATGTTTTCTTTATAACCACGCCATCTGTTAGAATAAGTTCCCTTCCATTTTTGTTCTTTAGAATTATATAGGCCAGGACTGAACCACAACTGGGGTGCATGCCCTTGACCAGAATTGAATCCGCAACTCTTTGGTCTGCAAGACGACCTGCTCAAACTGCTGAGTCAAACTGGCCAGGGCACTAGGCCATTTTTGATTGTCCATTCTTTCACAGGAATTTCAGAATCAGCCTGAAACAGGATCCATAATAAATTCTGTTGGGATTTTGGTTGAAATGACATTGAATTTACAGATTAATCTGGGAAGAACCATCATTTTTCTGATATTGAGTTTCCCTGTTTAAAAATATAGGATATTTTAGCCCTGGCCAGGTAACTCAGTTGGTTAGAGTGTTGTCCTGTACACCAAAAGGTTACGGGTTTGATTCCCAGTCAGGGCACATGCCTAAGTTGCAGGTCCAATACCTGGTGGGGCTATATACAAGAGGCAACCAACTGATCAATGTTTCTTTATTACATTGATGTTTTATTTTCTCTCTCTAAAAAAAAAAAGAAGATATCCTTGACTGAGGATTAAAATTTATACATGAGATCTTTTAGTTTATTCAGGTCTTCTTTCATGTCTCTCAAAAAAGTATTTTATCTGTTATATAAAGGACATACAAATCTTTGTTAGATATCCAGATATTTACAAATTCTGTTGATATTATAATTTCTTAAAACTACATTTTCTGAAAGTTGCTCATGTTCAAGAACTTTATTGAGCTTTATATCTAGTATTATACATGGCAACCTTGCTGAATTATTTAATATTCTAATAGTTTTCTGTACATTCTTTTGGATATTCTGTGGAGATAACCTAATAATGATGATGACTATGATGATAGTAATGATGAGCTAATGTTTACTGAGCTCTTACTATGTGCCAAGTGGTGTTCTAAATACTTTATATGTATTAACTAATTTAATCCTTAAAACAATCCTGTGGGGTGGGTATTATTTCTATTTTACAGATTTAGAAAAGTACAAAATTAATAAAAATCACACACTACGAAATTATAAAACTGAGATATTAACCCAGGCATTCTGCCTTCCAAGCCTGTGCTCTAAACCACTACACTATACCATGTTTTATCTGGAAATAATGGCAATTTTTGTTTCTTCCTCATCAATTATTTTTGTTGTTAATCCTCACCCGAGGATATTTTTCCACTGATTTTTTTTTTTTTTTTTGAGAGTGAAAGGGACGAAGGGAGACAGAAACATCGATGTGAGAGAGACATAGCAATTGGTTGCCTCCCACATAACCCCAACTGGTGCCAGGGATCCAACCTGAAATCTAGGCATGAGTCCTTGACCGGAATCAAACCTGAGACTCTACTGTCCATGGGCCAACACTCTAACTGCTGAGCCAGAGCAGCCAGGGCTTCATCTTCAAATTTTATACTTTTAATTTTGAGCTAGGTACTCCCCAGACAGATAATATAATCACTCCCACATTTTTAGGACTGCTTTTCCCTTAAACTCCAGACTCAGCATCAAAACACCATTCGACATCTTCTCTAAAGAGACAGATGTTCCAAATGTTACATATCCCAAACAAAACTCTTGATTTCCCAGACAAATCTGCTTCGTCTCAACTTCCTCTTCTTGGTCAATGGTAGCTCTATTATTCAAGTTGTTCAGGCCAACAGTGTTGGACTCATCCTTAACTCTTCTCTGGAACTTCATATCTAATCTTATTAGAAAATCTCACTGGCCCTACATTAGTGATATAGGGTGATCACTAAATATGGAAACTTGGGTGAATGTAGACTAAATGGCTTATTCATATTACATTAGTATATATGTAAAATAAAATTACTGATGTTTCCAGACTTTACAGCCATGCTATATATCAAATCCAACCACTTTTCATCATTTTCATTGCTTCCTCTCTAACACAAGCCCTATCAGCTCACCTTTACTGTTGCCATAACTTCCTAACTCGTCTGCTTTGTACCTAACACCACTCCTGCCAAGTCTATTCTCTGCACCGCAGCTCTGATCCTTTTAAAAGGCAGTCAGATCATGCTATTTCTCTTTTCAAACACCTGCAATGACTTCCCACTCACTCAGAATAAAATCCCGAATTCTTACCATGTCCTACAAGGACATATTATCACCTATCTCCCCCTCATTCACTCCACTGACTTCCTTGCTATCTATTCCTCCAAAAAAGCCAAATAAGGTCCCATTTCATAGCATCTGTATTTTGTTGTTCTCTTTGGTTGGAATGTTCTTTCTCCAGATACCCGTGTGGTTCACAGCCTCATTTCATTCAAGTTTCCTTTTAGATGTTATCACCTCAAAGAGGACTTCCCTGTCACATTCTGTCCCCCCATGCTGCCTTATTTTTTTTTCATAGCACTTAATTCCATTCTTTTTTTTTTTTATCCTCACCCGAGGATATCCTTCCATTTTTTGTACAGATAGAGTGGGAGGGAGAGAGAGGAAGGGAGAGAGAGAGAGAAACATTGACGTGAAGGGACACATTGAGTGGCTGCCAACCGCACGACCAACCAGGGCCGGGGACAAACTGCAACCGAAGTACGTGCCCTTAGCGGGAACCGAACCCGGGTCTCTCCAGACCGCAGGCCAACGCTCTAACCGCTGAGCCAAACTGGCCAGGGCCTTAATTCCATTCTTATTGCTCATTTATTATCTTCTCCTCTACTAGATTTTGATCTTTAGATTTTAGAACAGTGTCTGGTCTCAAAAAATATTAGAGGAATAATAATAAATGCTCAATAGCAGTGGTAACAGTGAGCATGTGTGTGTTATTCTTGACTTTAAAATGAATTCTAATATTTTACAATATGTATAGTTGCTATTGGTATTAACAGGTATCATTAGTCAGGTTAAGAAAATTATTCTTAGTTTGTTATGAGTTTGTAATTACACATGGATGTTGAATTATCATCAACTGCTTTTACTGCATTTATTGATACAATTATATGGGTTTTCACTTGCTGTGATGAGGTTTAACTACAGGTTTTTCTGGAAAACACCTACTTAGGCGTAATATGTAACATACAAATTTTATAAACACATCACTAGGTAGTATGTAGACTTGGTTTGCTAGTACTTTATTTAGGACTTTGACTTTCATACAAGTAACACCAGACCACATTTATTTTGCTTTATTCACTGCTCATATCTGCTCATGGTATTAAGGTTATATTCATTTCATAAAATTAATTAGGGAGGCTTCTTTCTTTCTTAATTCTTTTAGTTTGTATAAGATAGGATTTACCTTTGCCTTGAAGGTTTGATATAACACTAGGAAAATCATCTGTGTCTGGGATATTTTGTTTGTTTTTGTAGGTAAAATTTAAATCTAAAATTCCTTTAATGATTATAAGTCTGTTCAGTTTTTGTATTTCTAACTGAGATAACTGTGACAAGCTTATTAATTGTGTTGTTCAAATATTCTGCACCATCTTACCCCAAACTTCTTTATCCTATTAAAATTTTCTACTAACATTTGTAAATTTATTCATTTTCTCCTTGTAATTTTGTCAAATTACATAGATATACACTCACACATACATGTACACACACATTTTTAAAAAGTCTTATCTTAGTGAATTGTTCTTTTTTCTCATAATGACCTTCTTTAGCCCTAAAAGTGTTTTTAGCTTTAGTGTGTATATTTTCCTTAACATCAATATTTTTATACCTGCTCTGAGTATTTGTCTAGTATAGTAGTTACCTTCTTATCCTGAGGTATAGGTTCCAAGATACCCAGTGAATGACTGAAACCACGGATAGCATCAAATCTTATATATACTATGTTTTTCCTGTACATAATATCTATGGTAAAGTTTAATTTATACACTAGGTAGAGTAAGAAGTTAATGATAAATAATAATAAAAAGAACATTAGAAGCAGTGATGTAGAACAATTATAACAATGCACTGCAATAAAAGTTACGTAAATTGAATGTGGTCTCTCTCTCAAAATATCTTACTGTACCGTACTCACCTTTTCACTTAAAGCAAGCACTTTACGGCTTCTCTACGGCATATCTGAATTGCCAGTATCACTTCTCTTGTGCTTTGGGGCCACTACTAAGTAATATATGGGTTACTTGAACACAAGCACTACAATCCCATGACAATTGATTTGACAACCAAGACAACTACTAATGGGAGAGTAGTATATACAGAATGGATATAATGGACAAAGAAATGATTCATGTCCTAAGTGGCATGAGTGAGAGAGCAAGAGATTTTATCACGCTACTCAGAACAGCATGTAATTTAAAACTTAAAATTGTTTATTTCCAGAATTTTTCCATTTCGATTTTCTGGTTCTAGGTAACTGAAACCACAGAAACCAAAACCTTGAATAAGAGGGAACTACAGTATGTTTTCCATGCTTTAATTTCTTTTTTAAAAAAATATTATTATTATTATTATTTTTATCCTCACCCGAGGACATTTTTTGATATTTTGTTCAGATAGAGTGGGAGGGAGGGAGAGAGAGAGAAACATCGACATGAAAGGGACACATCGAGTGACTGCCACCCACACAACCCAACCAGGGCTGGGGACAAACTGCAAACGAGGTACGTGCCCTTAGCGGGAACCGAACCCGGGTCTCTTGGTACTGCAGGCTGATGCTCTAACCGCTGAGCCAAACCGGCCAGGGCCATGCTTTAATTTCTTCCATTCTATTTTGATCTATTTTGGGTGTGACTTAAAAATAGCATTTAGATTTAAAAAAAATGTAATCATCTTTGTTAAATGATACATTCTGTCCATTTATGTTTATAGGAACTACTGATATGGTTTACTTCTACTGCCTTATTTTGTGCTTCCTATGTGTTCTGTTTCTTCTTTATTACTTTTTTCTTGTCTTCTACTGACCTTTTCATTTTACTGCTCAACTAATATAAAAGTCTACTAGTAACCTTTTAGGGGTTCCCTTAAAATTTCCTTCAATATATATTTCTTAATGTTTCTATTGATTTTTTAGAGAGAGAGGAAGGGAGAGCGAGAAACATGGATGTAAGAGAGACACATCTATCAGGTGCCTCCTGCATGTCCCCCACTGGGGATTGAACCTGCAACCCAGATATGTGACCTGACCAGGAATCAAACAGGGACCTCTCAGTCCATGGGACAACGCTCAATCCACTGAGCCATACTGGCTGAGCCCTTCAGTATTTTTTTTGAAGACTTTCTATGACAAAAGACCTAACATTATATATACTAACAAATACAACGTTCTTCTGATGACTTAAAACAACTATATATATCATATATCATTTCGTTTTAATTCATATCCAACATGGTTAGACCCTCTACTACTACCTAAATCTTATTTGGATGGAAAATGGGCTACAGTGGTAAAAAATTTATATATAGAATGATAACTTTATTTCCTGAGTTCAATCACAGTGCTCTATTAATACATTCTGATGCTTCCATGTCAGGGTCTCATTATACATTTCTTTTATTAAGAAACTTAAGTATATTTCTTACAAAGAAATCAAACATCAGATCTCTTTATGCATATAAATAGAATCAATGGTATGCAACAAAATATACCAACACTTAGTGTGGCTTACTGTAACATTTAAAATTGGGACAGGAATTTCTAGATGATTTGGCATCTGGCATTCACACCCCTAGTCCTTTAGAAAAACCATGGAGAATGTTAGCTGAGAAGGTGGTGGTCTGAAGAAAATTTTTAATTTATACTTACTGACTTTAGAAGAATATGCTATCCCTTTAACAGCTGCTCTAATAGGTATTCTGAGAGGTTATAGGAAATTAGATGCACAACAAAGATCTAATTAAACACTGAGAGTGAAAATAGTCTTCAAAATCAAGTAAACTTTCAGGGATATCCTAAATGGGAACAGGCTAAGCAACACAGAGAATCCTCTCTGCTTCTACTAATTATGAATCCTAAAGGCATCTAGCCAAGATTTAGGAAATACCTGTATTATTAAGAAAGATGAACTATTTTATGTGGAACAACACCACAGAGAAAAACTTTATGGAGTCATAAAGTCCTTTGGAGTGGTTGGAGGAAACGGTAGCCAAAATAAATGTAAGTGCTATATTAACTATATCCTCCTTATTAATTTCAAATGAGTATTACTTTTTCATAAAAAAATACAAACAGAAGTACATACATTGCTACCATTCAAAAAATTTTAGTAAATACACAAAAATTAAAATATCTCAAGAAATATTTTTTTTGCTCCTAGTTCTAACTAATAATTGATAAAACTAATAATTAGCATGGAAAACTAAAAAAAAAAACCACACACAAACTCTTCATATCCAAAATCTATGACTTACAGCCTCAAATCTTCCTTTTGTTCTATATCTATAGACATATAAGAGATCTAAAATGAAAGCCAGTCAGGAAGTTATGGCTCCTAACAGGAGACATAATAAATTCTAAACAGCCTTGTCTGCAGGGAAAAGGAGAAACATCTGTAACAAAAATAATTTAAAAAAATATGAACAAAACTATTATGGAAAATAGTACTCCTGCTAACACAGTACTCCTTAATGGATAATCTTACTTTCAGTTACTTAGTATTAAAATGTTCATCACTACCATGAGTAGAAACTCTAATTTTAATCAGTCATATATATACCAAAATTATGGTATCTATCATTTTAGGGTAATAGTATTAAAATATTATTATAAATTTTACTAAAATATAACTTTTTTTGATGAGTATAATTATATAAAAATATCATACAAGCTAGATTTGGGAACTCCACACAACATTTATAAATCATTTGTATCTAAATAAATTTGGAATTTAAACCTTTATCTTGATGACTGTTAGTTGTCCCCAGGTACTGTAAGTCAGAATCCACACTTCCAGTTTTACTACATATATGTGAAAATCCAAGTTGTCCACATTTCCCAGAAAGATTTGTCTGAGTCCCAGTAGTGCCTTTGGCAGGAAGGAGAAGAAAAACATAAAAGTAAAAATTAGTTTTATTTCATGAATATCTAATTTCATAAATGTAGGTGTCATTTGTGTGAAATAAATATAAAAGTATATGGACAGTGATGCTGGCAGGCAAGAAACGGATAAAGCTTTTGCTATTGGAAGATCTAATTAGTAGGGATTAAAGGACAGAAAATAGACAAGTAAACTGCAGAGCAAAGCACGTTGAAAATGTAGATAAAGACAGTTTCTTCCTACACGCTCCCTTCTCTTACCATAAAATGTTCCCTCAGACCTGGCTTTTCTTCTTCCCAGTATTTTATTTTTTTATCCTCACCCGAGGACATTATTCCATTTTTTTGTTCAGATAGAGTGGGAGGGAGAGAGAGAAACATCAATGTGAAAGGGACACATCGAGTGGCTGCCACCTGCACGACCAACCAGGGCCAGGGACAAACTGCAACCAAGGTACGCGCCCTTAGCAGGAACTGAACCCGGGTCTCTCTGGACCGTAGGCCAATGCTCTAACTGCTGAGCCAAACTGGCCAGGGCCTTCCTAAGTATTTGTAGTATACATTCTACCCAAAAAGTTCTACTGCAGAACTCGTCTACCTTCTTTCCTAACATATAACACAGCATTCACATAGCTTCCAAGCTTACCCAGCTATACTTCCCAGATTGCTTTCGCTCTCCTGTGTCTGGTTAAGATTAAACCCAGGCGGAGGAATAAGTCTGAATTAAAGAAGGTAACAATGACCTCTCTAGCATTCATTTATTCATATATAAAATGAGCTGATCTCTTACAGTTCTGTAACTATGATTTCTAAAATTCTTTTCTTACAATTTGAAGTCCCTTTATCATTCATGTACTGGACATCTTCCAAATTAATTCTCATCTTCATGTTTTGATTATTCTCCCTACATGCAATAGTCCCTTTTGCCTTACTACCAATCACAGACCCTTCCTTTCTTTCAAGCCCAGCTCAAGTCCAGTCTCTTTCTTGGTGTTTTTGTAAATCGCTTCAATACCTATGATCTTTTCCCTTCTTGAATCACTATATACTTATAATTTGTATATAGCATTAGGTTATATGTTGTCTTATCATCTAGTTATTTAAAATCTGTACTACTAGGTAAGAGCTTCTCAAAGTAATGGTATAAGCATAACTGGATATCTTCTTGTATTTCTTGCTCTCTATTAAATAAACATTAAACTATACAATCATTACAACACTTCATTTTTACATAAAAATACCATGGACTATTATTTTTCTAATTAGCTGGGAGCTAAGTCTTGATATGTTACTCTACTCCTCTGCTTCATCTTTTATGTCCAGTCATCATATTTTCCTGATTATTCCTTTTTAGTCCATTTGTAAACACCTTATCACTTGGCTTTTTTCCTTAACAACAGCATCTCCATTAGCTCCCTATAGCTTATAAGTATGAGCTCAAATTTTTAAGCCTGGCTACCGGGGTCCCTGTATCCAAATTTATCTTTGACCATCTAAAATGAATCTTGTCTTAACACAGCTCCCAGAATATCTCAAGCCCATTCTTTTTTTTAATCCTCATCCAAGGATACTTTTTTCCATTTTTATCTTCAGATAGAGTGTGTGTGTGTGTGGGGAGGGCATCAACATGAAAGAGACACATCAATTGGTTGCCTCCTATACAACCATTACCAGGACCAGGGACTGAACCTCAAACAAGGTACAGTGCCCTTGACCAGAATCAAACCCACAACTCTTTGGTCCTCGGGCCGACACTCCTCCACTGAGCCAGACCGATCAGGGCTAAGCCCATTCTTAGTATAAGTCTTTGCTCTTCTCATACTTCCCATCTAACTACTTGTATCATATACATCCCAAAAAGATGCAACTCAAGTACTATCTCCTCTTCAATGTATTTTCTAACTGATATGACCCATGACAATGACAATGTCCTCTGAACTACAATGATATTTACTTTCTGTAACACTTACTTAGGCAATTAAACATCTTTCTAGTTGCTCTGGCCAAGCAAACCTTATGGTACTCTTGACTTCTCTCTCTCTCTCTCTCTCTCTCTCTCTCTCTCTCTCTCTCTCTCAGACACTCCATTCCTAATACCAAATCCATCAACAAATTATCTCAACTCTACTTCTGACATATAACCAGAATCGAATCACTTTCACTGCTACCCTGGTCAAAGCCTCTATCAACTCTAGCCTGGATTACTAAAAGAGACTCCTGTTTTTGCCCTTGTCCTCCTAAGACTACTTTAAATGTAACGTCCAAAACAAGGCAACTGATGTTACTTCTTTCCTCAAAATGTTCCTAACTCAAAGTAAAAGCCAAAGTTCTGTCAATAGCCCACTAAGTCTTATAAATAAGAACACCTAATATTTCTTAAATTTCATTTTCGACTTCTCTTCCCCTTACTCATTTCATTCCAGACTTACCAGCCTCTTTGATCTTTCTCAAACATGTTCCACACTCTGTACTTACTGTTCCCTCTTCCTGGAATTATTTGCTCTTCTTTCTTGATATCTATGTTGTTTGCTTCAAGTAATTTTTTCTGAATATGGCCTTCTTTCAACACATTATTTGAAATAGTGCTTCTTTCATATTCCTTCCTCTTCTTTGCTTATTTTTTCCCATAGCATTTATCACCATCTAACCTAATATGTTTTGCATTTATTTAATATCTGCTTCACCCCAAACAGAATGCAAGATTTACCAGGCACAAAGTTTTCCCTCTTTATTGACTGCTATATGCCTAGTACTTAGGAAAGTACCTGACACATAGAAGATACTCAACAATATTGACTTACATCAATACTTACAGGGTTTCAGTGAGAAAATCCCTCCAGGGTCTTATGAGACAATTATGTCAAAGTGTCCACTTCTTATCAGATGTTTAACAAATATTTATTGAATCTGAACTATCTAATAGATTGTAAGTTCTATGAGACCTTAAATAATCTATAAAGTTTAGAGAAATCTTTCACTGAGTTCTACATGTCCATTACCTGGACCTATCACTTACCAGCAGCACATACAGGAAGTGAATCTGAGTTAAAATCCCGACTATTCTGAAATAAGTTTCTTGACATTCTTTTTCTGCTAAAACATAAATCATCATTGTTGACTGACATTCCTTGGGAAGGCTTTAATTTTGAAGATGGGATGAAATCATATGCTGAAAACTATAAAAACAGAATAGTAAGTTAGTAAATTTGTGTTAAGTCTACTTGCAATAAATGAAACAGAATAATTTAGACCCAATTATGAAAATCAGATGAAAAGAAAAATTAACTTTATCAAATATACAGATACAAATACTACTTCACCCTAAATCTTTTCTGTATCTTGCCTTCCAATAGTACACATGTGGCTGCTGGAAAAGAAAGAATAGTAATAACAAAAAGAGTTAAATGACAATTTGAATAGAGAAAAGAACATTTTTGATTCAGTAGCACAGCCCATCACACTATGCCATCTGTTTTAATATTAGACAATAAATGACAACTGAAGGTCACTGAACTAGCAAGCATCCCATGCGAGTATTATTACTAAAGCAAATTTCTCATTCATAATCTGCAGCCCAAATGTAAATGAACATATAATCATGGTTCCCTCAAAATATTTTCATATTGTAGATATTTAGTAAAAATCAAAGTATATAACACTTTATATATGTCTAGTACTTTAGTTTCTAATTGCTTTTTCACATACCCGCTTTGATCCTTAAGGTACAAAAGTGCCGGGATAGAATTTTGAAGTTCTACATAATCATAGTAAAAAACTAAATAAAAACATGATTCAAGTGTTCAGAATTCTTCACCATTGACAACCTCAATTATTCTGGATCACTTCACATTCAACATGGCTACTGAACATTTCAAAAATTGAGTGAACAGACAAGAAATTATACATGCTGTCTATATATTTACTTGGAGCTTACAGACACAAAATCTAGACATTTGGTTAACTATAAGACTTCTCGGTAAAGCTTCTTTGCAAACTTTGCCAAATATCTAATACCACTGAAATACAATAAAATTAAAGTGATGTAGCCCTGGCCAGCGTGGCTCAGTTGGTTGGAGTATCATCCTGCGAGCCATAGGTTGTGAGTTCAATTCCCCATCAGGGCACATACTCAGGTTTCAGGTTAGATCTCAGATTGGAATGCATATAAGAGGCAACCGATAGATATTTCTTTCTCTCTCTCTTCTTCTCCCAACCTCTCTACATATCCTCAGATAATGATTTAAAAAAAAAATTAAAGCAATATCTATTTGAAAACTTTTTAGCTCCTCGTCAATTATTAAAAGATGGTGGCGGGCAGGACCTGAGGGAGGGTGAGTGTATGATAGAGTGAGCTAGTGTGTGAGAGAGTGTGAGTGGACGTGAAGGTGAACAACCAAACTCCTGCAGTGCAGAGACGTGGAGCAGAAGGATCCTGTGCTGTGGACTGGAGCAGCCGGCTACCACAGTAAGCTGCCCTTCAGGACGCTTCTCCCTGCACATCAGGGAGGTCCCACCATTTTGGAAGATCCCAGGTCTTCCCTGGGAGGAGGCAGTGGGAGCGGCTAGGGCCCAGCAACCTGAGCCCACCAGCGCACCTTGCACCATCAAACTAGTGGAGACTCTGTGCCAACACAGACTGGTGCACAGTAGTGGAGCTCCCAAGGTGCCCATCGCGGAAGCCTCGGACAGCCGGGAGCCCAGCACCATCCCCCACAGTAGCAGCCTGATCAGAGTCGAGATATAGCCCCAGCAACAGAGGCTGGAGAGCAGGCATCCATCCCCAGGCAACAGAAGCACAGACCAGCAGCTGAGACCCATCCCCCAAAAAAACAACAAAAGATGAGTGGGAGTTGAACCCCACAGGGCAGCTGCACTCCCCAGCCACCAGCGGCAGGACCTGGTGCTCCACGGAGGCCTGTGTGGTCCAGCAGCTCAGAAGAGCATTGGGAAGCTTGAGCCCGAAAGGGACTGGTGCGATCCAGCTGCCCTCCCACGGGACCTACAGGGTGTGGGGGCACCAGAGAGGCCTCTGCAGCTCAGTAGCCCACAAAAGCAGTGGGAAGCCAGAGACCAAGAGGGAATGGTGCTATCCAGCTGCCTGCCCATGGGACCTGCAGGGTGCGGGGGTACAAGAGAGGCCTGTGCGCCCCAGCAGGGACTGTGCGATCCAGTTACCCACGGGACCTGTGGGGTGCTGCAGCACCAGAGAGGCCTGTGAGACCCAGAAGGGACTGTGTGATCTAGTTACCCCCTGGACCCTAGGGGTGCTAAAGCACCAGAGAGGCCTGTGCGACCCAGAAGCCCATAACATATGCATAGAGCCCGGTCCCCAAAGGGACTGTGCGATCCAGTTACTCACAGAACCTGCAGAGTGTGGGAGCACCAGAGAGGTCTGTGTGACCCAGCTGTGCACAAGATAGGCATAGAGGATGTGAAAATGGAGGCGGAGTGAATAGAAGCTACACAGACTATCTCCCAGGACCAAAAAGGAATTACAACTAAAATAAAGACAAACCCTTGGTAAAAAGCAACAGAAAAGCAGCAGGACAGAACAATATAACCAGGGACACTGGTAGGACCTGCGGAGGCACGAGAGGATGGAGGGCTGGGAGCCAACAGGCAGCAGCAGTCTTAGCTGTAAGTAGCGACCTTGGGGAATAAAGACCAAGCCCACTCCACAGCACAGAGAGCCAGGACAGAGCGCTAAAATAGCCACAGCCACTCACCTGGCAGAGGTAGGGCAGACTGGGATGGAACTCCGTGGGGACACCCGGGATTTGGAGGTCACTCAAGAGTTTTTGTTGAGTTGCCACCACAAAGGACATTGGCCAGTGTGCTCTTTCCCAGAGCTGTGGGGAAAAGCAGCAGCCCCCCTACCCTGGAGATTCAGCCTTTCCCAGATGACACAAAGAAATGCAAATTGAGGCTCATTAACAACCAGCATCTATCTATCTCACTCTCTGGAAATCCTCTCATGCAGAACACCAGGGCTACATTCCAAGGCACTGAGTAACTGAGACTACTAGCCTCCAGAAAAAAAGCTGGACGATAACTGAACCTTTCTTGGGCTTGCAAATCTACCCAGGAAAGTAAGATCTGACAATGGTGTTTAACGTGGGCACACCCAGGCTCATCCAAACCCAGTAGAGGGAGCCACAAACAGTAGAACATCAGCAACCACAGGGAAAATTTGGCAGGTTCCAAAACCCACTGAAAAAGCCAAAATGGTGAAACAAAGAAAAGAATCCCAAATGAAAGAACAAGAGAACTCTATCAAAGATGAAATCAATGAAATGCAGCTAAGCAAATTATCAGAGGTAGAGTTCAGAGCCATGATCTTGAGGAAGATCAACAGCATGAGTAAGGACATCAGCACCACGAGTAAAAATATAGAAACACTGAAAACCAACCAAGTGGAAATGAAGAATGACATAGCAGAAATTAAGAACACATTGGAAGGACTAACCAGCAGAGTAGAGGAAGCTGAGGACCGGATCTGTGAATTAGAAGACAGGGTAGAAAAAAAATTAACCAATCAGAAAACCAAAAGGAAAAAAAACAATGAAAAAACAGGAAGACAGCTTAAGAGAACTGTGGGACAACTGGAAATGTAATAACATTCGCATCATAGGAGCCCCCATAGGAGAAGAAAATGGGCAAGGGTTAGAGAATATATTTGAAGAAATAGTGACAGAAAACTTGACTAAATTGGTGAAGGAAGAAGGCATTCAAGTTCAAGAAGCACAGAGAGTCCCAAGTAAGAAGAACCCAAACAGGCCCACACCAAGACACATGGTAATTAAAATGACAAAACTTAAGGACAAAGAGAGAATCCTAAAGGCAGCAAGAGATAAGCAACAGGTTACCTACAAAGGAAACCCCATAGGGCTCTCAGCTAACTTCTCAACAGAAACACTACAGGCCAGAAGGGAATGGCATGAAGTAACCAAGGTCATGAAAAACAAGGATCTGAATCCAAAACTATTTTATCCAGCAAGGCTATCATTTAAAATAGAAGGTAAAATAGAGAGCTTCCCAGACAAAAAAAAGGCTAAGGGAATATATTAACACCAAACCAGCACTGCAAGATATGCTAAAAGGACTGCTGTAATTAGTGGAACAAATAGGAAGAAAAATATAACCACACTAAACAAAAATGGCAATAAATAAGTACATATCAATTATCACCTTAAATGTGAATGGTCTGAATGCTCCGATAAAAAGACACAGGGTAGCTGACTAGATAAGAAAGCATGACTCACATATATGTTGTTTACAAGAGACCCACCTTACAACAAAAGACTCACATAGGTTGAAAGTGAAGGGATGGAAAAAAATCTTTCTAGCAAACAGAAAGCAAAAAAAAAAAAAAAAAGCTGGGCACTGGCCAGTTTGGCTCAGCGGTTAGAATGTTGGCCTGCGGTCCAGAGAGACCTGGGTATGGTTCCCGCTACGGGCACGTACCTTGGCTGTGGTCTGTCCCAGGCCCTGGTTGGGTCGTGCCGGTGGCAACCACTTGATGTGTCCCTTTAACGTCGATGTTTCTATCTCTCTCTCTCCGTCCCACTCTATCTGAACAAAAAATGGAAAAATGTCCTCTGGTGAGGAAAAAAAAAAAGCTGGGGTAGCAGTACTCATATCTGATAAAGTAGATTTAAAAATGAAGGCCATAACTAGAGACAAAGAAGGCCACTACATAATATTGAAAGGATCTATCCAACAGGAAGATATAACCTTGGCAAACATATATGCACCCAAGATTAAAAACACAATAGAATAAAAATGAAACTAATTACAGTCAAGTTCTCATTAGATACATTTAAAGACATACCTAGTTAAAATAGTAATCCAGAGAGAATTCTCCAGAATAAAATACATTTTTAAAAATATGTTTTTATTGATTTTTTGAGAGAGAGGAAGGCAGAGAGAGACAGTAACATCAATGTGAGAGACAAACATCAATTGGCTGTCATCTGCACAACCCCTACTGGGGATCAAGCCCACAACCTGGGTATGTGCCCTGACCTGGAATCAAACCCGGACTTCTCAGTCCATGGGCCAATGCTCAATCCACTAAGCCATACTCTAACCACTAAGCCAAACCAGCCAGGGCAAAAATTCTACAAATATTTAAAAACAGACTCTAGGGCACACCAATTAACATGACAGACCCTTTTTTTGTTTTTTGCATTTATCTTCAGACAGAGCAGGAGGAAGAGAGAGAGAGAAACATCAATGTGAGAGAGACACATCGGGAGGCCACCACCCACTCAACCCCAACTGGGGCTGGGAACAAACTGCAACCGAGGAAACCTCCCCTAGCGGGAACTGAACTTGGGACTCTCCAGTCCTTGGGCCGACGCTCTAACTGCTCAGCCAAACCAGCGAGGGCATGACAGGCCCTTTTTGGTCTCTCTCAAAACCAGTCAAATTATTTTTCATCAGGATAAACTTTGACGAAACTAAACAATGAATAAAAGGAAAAGGAAATGAGTTAGTGTAAAGAGAAAAGTATAGATATATTTTTAAAGAATTATAAATTAAATTTACAAAATGTGAAGCAGTCTGTTCAGAGCACCTTAGGAACCTGGCACTAAGTTTTCAGTCTTTGAAGTTAATATCTAAATTAAAAATATATATTTTTCTTGATTTTTTTTTTAGAGAGAAAGGAAGGGAGAGATAGAAACATCGATGTGCAGAGATACATTGATTGGCTGTTTCCTGCACGCCCCCTACTGGGGATTGAGCCCACAACCCGGGCAAGTGCCCTGATCGGGAATGGAACTGGTACCTCTCAGTCCATGGGAGGACATTCAAGTCACTGAGTCACACTGGCCAGGCTGGAAAGAAATCTTTAAAAAAACTTTTTCTTTATTAATCTAAGAGAGAGAAAGGAAGGGGGAGAGAGAGAGACATAATGATTTGTTGTTCCACTTATTCACGCATATATTCATTGCTTCTTGTGTGTGCCTTGACCTGGGTTTGAACCCACAACCTTAGTGTATGAGAATGACACTCTAACCTTACTGAGCTACCTAGACAAGGCCATGAAGTACAAAAATATCTTACCTTTCCTTTAAGTTTAAAATGTTAACAGAAATAAAGAAAAAAATCTTTGACAATATGGTTAACTTTTTAAATAGATTGGCACCTTCTTCTATCCTTAGGTCTAAATTACACTAAGGTAAAAATTTTCCATTTTATGAACATGAAATATTTTTTTAGCAAACAAATTGGTAAACCTTGTCTATCTATAGAGAGCATTAAACAATCAGGATAAAATAAACTAGAACAAGTTCCTGTTCCAACTGGCTTATAAAAATCACTGTTAACAGCCCTGGCCAGTTTGGCTCAGCAGTTGGAGCGTTGGCCTGCGGACCAGAGAGTCCTGAGCTCTGTTCCCGCTAGGGGCACGTACCCAAAAAAAAAAATCACTCTTAACAGGTTAACTAAGTAAGACACACAGATTTCTAAGATTTCTCTTACTTCTTATGATTTAAATGTACTAAGGAAAAAAATGGTCTTGCCAAAAGCTGTATATTCAAGGGAAAATATAGACTAGCTCTGAGTTTAATTACTCACCTTGGTCACTAGAACAACAAAAAATGTTCTTAAACAAATAAAAGTTTTAATATTTGGTATGTAATTGTGTACAAAAAATTCACATAAAAATCCTATTTACAATGGACCCTGGCCAGTTTTGCTCAGTGGTTAGAGGGTCGGCCTGCGGACCAATGAGACATGGGTTCGATTCCGGTCAAGGGCATGTACCTCAGTTGCAGTTGGTCCCCAGCCCTGGTCAGGATTGTGTGGGAAGCAACCAGCCCATGTGTCTCTTTCACATTGATGTTTCTCTCTCTCTCCCTCACTCCTACTCTATCTGAAAATAAATGGAAAAACATCCTTGGTGAGGATTAGAAAAGTAAAAAATAAATAAAATCCTGTAACAGCTCTCTGGACAACCTAAACTTGTTTAAAAAACAGCTCTTTGTTGTTGCCCAGATCTTATCACCATGTGAAAATAATGTTAGTATGATATAAGAGTTTGTGCAAACTTGAATTTTCTTCTCAGGAAATGCCTCACTTAACTTAAATTTCTTTTTTTTTAAATCCTCACCTGAGGATGTGTTTTTATTGATTTTAGAGAGACAGGAAAGGGGGGGCAGAGAGAGAAGCATTGATGTAAAAGAGAAACATTGATTGGTTACCTCCCCCATGTGCCCTGACAGGGGATCGAACATGCAACCTAGGTATATACCCTGACTGGGAATCGAACCCACAACCTTTTGGTATATGGGATGATGCTCCAACCAACTGAGCCACCCAGCCACGGCAAATTCCTTAAATTTCCTATACTGATTTCACATTTAACATCATTCTTTTTCAGAATACAAAATTGTGAAGTTATGTGTTCCATTACATTTTATAATAGGTAATATCTTTATTAAAAAGGGATCAATTCTTCTAATACCACAAATCTTACAGCTTAATATATTAGCTTATGTTGTAAGTTTCAAACCCTTAAGTTAACTTTAAGATTTTAAATGAATATATAATATAATGAAAAATTTTTAGCTCTTGAACCATATCTAAATAAGATAAAAATGCAAATCACTGGTTACCAAATATTTTTAATTTACCCTTGTCAGTTATACATTCTAGAGTAAACATTTACCAAACAGGTTAAAGGATATATAAATGGCTTTGGGTGATGTTAAATACATTTATTTTGCCACTTAAATCATTATAAAAAAGATATTAAATGTGTAGCCATAAAGAGAATGTAAAGACAGTTCTTGGTTACATAAGTTTTTTCTGCGTCTGTGAGAAAACAAAAGTTGGTTTCTTTGGATAAAGTTGTATTTGACAGATATAACTGACACTATCCTAGGGTTAAAAAAATAAATAAATACAGGGAAATAAAAATATATATACAAAATAATAAATATGTCTTATCCATTTATCAAGGTAATTGTTATGACTTTTTAAAAGTGGTAAAATCAGCCTTGGCCTGTATAGCTTCATTGGTTGAGCATCATCCCATGCACTGAAAGGTGGCAGGTTTGATTCTGGACTAGGGCCCATACCCAGGTTGTGGGTTTGATCCTGGTGGGGGCGCATACGGGAGGCAATGGATTGATGTTTCTCTCACATCGACGTTCCTTTTTTCCTCTCCCTTTCCCTTCCTCTATCTACAAAATAAATAAAAACACATTAAAAAAAAAGAGAGAGCCCTGGCCGGTTTGGCTCAGTGGTTAGAGCGTCTGCCTGCAGTCTAGAAAGACCCAGGTTTGGTTCCCGCTAAAGGCGCGTACCTCGGTTGCAGTCTGTCCCCAGCCATGGCTGGGGTCCTGCAGGAGGCAGCCACTCGATGTGTCCCTTTCACATCGATGTTTTTTTTTCTCTCTCTCTCTCTCCCTTCCTCTCTCTCCCTCCCACTCTATCTGAACAAAAAATGGAAAAATGTCTTCGGGTGAGGATAAAAAAAAACAAAACAAAAGAGATGGTTAAATCACTAATAATATATGTTGTTTTATTTAATGTGCTTTTAAGATTTATTTATTTTTATCCTCACCTGAAGACATTTTTCCATTTTTTGTTCAGATAGAGTGGGGAGGGAGAGAGAGAGAGAGAGAGAGAGAGAGAGAGAGAGAAACATCGACGTGAAAGGGACACATCGAGTGGTTGCCACCCTCACGACCCAACCAGGGCTGGGGACAGACTGCAACCCAGGTACACGCCCTTAGCGGGAACTGAACCCGGGTCTCTCTGGACCACAGGCCGACGCTCTACCGCTGAGCCAAACCGGCCAGAGCTTAAGATTTATTTTTAAAAATTTATCTAAAAATTAATTGAAAGTTTAAAAATAAATCATTTACACTAAGAATAGATATGCTTTTTGATTGTTCATGATTGTGACAAGTATTAAAAAGTTTTTCAAGTTATTCAGACAACCCAATAAAATTAAAAAAAGAAATTATGACTAGTTATTTGAAACAACCCAACATTTACACTATTAGATATGCTTTCAGAGTTGATTATGATTTTTAAAAAATTTTATTGATTGATTTGAAAGAGAAAGCGTGGAAAGAGAGAAAGAGAGAGAGAGAGAGAGAGAGAGAGACATCAGTTTGCTGTTCCACTCATCAATGCATTCACTGGTTGACTCTTGTATGTGCCCTGACCGGGGATCAAACCCACACCTTGGAGTATTGAGATGATGCTCTAACCAAGTGAGCCATCCAGCCAGGGCAAAAGTTGATCACGATTTTGACAAACTTTAAAACTAACGGTTTTTCTTATTCAGAAACTCTAATATTTTAAAAAGAAAATTAAAGACTACTTATTGGAAACAATCCAACATCCAAGGAAAATTCCAATTTTTAGGATTAAATTCATACCAAATACATTAGTGTAACTTAATAATTTTAGGTTTGTCATATTGAGTATTCTAAATCTTTCCCACACTCTTCAAATATCTGATCCTCTATTTTCCATTCTTAGCTTGTTTGTTATTCTACCAGAATATGGAAGCCTAATATTAGAGCCCTGCTCTCAAAATGTGGTTCACAAATCAGCAGCATCAGTAACACCTACAAGCTGATTAGACATGTAGTCTCAGACCTCTTTCCAGACTAACTGAATCAGACTAACTGTATTTTAACAAGATTATGAAATGACTCATATGCACATTAAGTTTGACAGGCACTATTCTAGAGTTCATATCTTTTCGACTGAAACACACACGCCCTTCTTGCTACCTCAAATTTTTTCTGTATCTTAAGTTATCTTCCCGATTTTTTCTCTTCAATTCCAGAGGAAAAGACTTCCTCTTCTGTTCCAAAGCTATTTTCTCCCTATACCTGTTTCTTGACTCATTCAGTCTGTGTTTAGGGACATTTATTCCTTGCCTTGTCTGTCAAATATGATTCTCAAATACGATTACAGGGAATGAATTGTACATACCTTGCATGTCTAACATCTACCACAGTGCAAGACACAGAGTGGGCATGTTAAATTCACAGGTGTCTCCTTTCTCTGCCTCTTTCAAATCAGGTGTTTCCTATTTAAAAACACAGTAATAACTTATCCTGCTGTATCCTGGTCTTTTTTTTGTTTTGTTTTTACTGTCAAACCCTTAGATATCGTATTTTCTCTTAAGACATACTTGTTGATATTGACTGTGCATGTGGCACCATGGTTAGTACTGTTATAAAAACAAACAAAAAACCCAGTCCCTACTATCACAGTGCTTACCATCATTAAGTAAAAAAAAAAAAAAAAAACATGGTTCACATCTGCTAAATACTAAAAAAGGAAAAAATTCTAGGTAGTGCACTAAAAAGTAGTCTACAAACTCACACTTGGCTTTGCACCTCTGTCAACAACGTTCTTCTAAAACTAGTCTTTTCCATGTCCCAACAACCGTGCAATAATCAAATCCTCTACCTGGAAGGAAACATGCTCCTTATTTTTCTGTCTAGCTTACTAACTACTATGACTTCCACTTTGTTGTAGAGAAATCTGTTAGGAAAAATACAGCTCATACAGTAACTAGCTTGTTATGCCCAATGACTTGACCTCACTAAGTCATTAAAACACTCATAAAAAAATAGAAAGAGATGCAGTTAGAACATCACAGGAATTTGGTTATGAGTCTATATGATATGTCAAGACATCAGTCTATACGGTATGTCAGGACACAAAATTAATCAACTAAATGGTGGAAACAAAAACAGAATTAAAAAGTCTAAGTACTCAAAAGTAAGAACAGTTAAACAGACCAAGATATTGCATGATCTAATATTAAACAGCCATTAAAGATCCTGCTACAGTTTATTTGATGTAAAAGAAAAAAATGCTCAAGGTAAAGTAAGTGAAAAGGGGAGAGTTTCACATATGGAAAAACAATTCTAGTCCTGGCTGGTGTGGCTTAGTTGGTTGAGAGTTGTCCTATGCATTGAAAGGTTACTGATTTGATTCCTGGTGGGGGCACATGCCCAGATTTGGGGTTTGATCCCTGGTCAGAGTGCATGAGGAAGGCAACAGATTGATGTTTGATGTTTCTCTCTCTCTCTCCCTCACCCTTCCTCTCTCTTTAAATCAATAAAAAAATATTTTTAAAAAGAAAAAAGAATCTAAATCTGTAAACATAAACTGAAATGATACTTGAAGTACAAGCAAAAAAAAAATTCACTGCAGACCTCTCTTAGTAATGGGATTGCTGAAAATTTAAATTTCTTCTTTGTGCTCTTTTATATCTTCTATAATGAGCACATATAACATTTTTTACAACCTGAAGAATTATTAGAGGAAATTAAGAAAGAGAAAATTACCATAAAAATTATCTTACAAGTGGCAGGCTGAAAAAAAATATATATCTTTTCAATCTCTCCAGCATATAACAGTACTGGTGTACTTCTTGAAACTTACTTCACTTCTAAAACCTTGTTCTTTCTTGGTTCTCTTCCAACTCATAGACATCCTTTTTCTTTGACGTGTTTGGCTCTATTCCCTATTAAATAGGACTGTATGCCAAGATTGAGTCTTAAGCACTCTGCTCTTGCCCTACATGCCCTTCTACAGAAAGACCTTTCAGCAATTACTTCTCAGTATGTGACTTTCAAGATTTATATCTCTAATTCTTTCCTTATCTCTTAAATAGTAGTCTTTAAACTCAACTGAAATATTCTATCCTCTTCCACCTAAAACTCTTTTTCCTCCAAATTAACTTCCTTTCCTTTGTGTAATTCATGGATCTATTATGCATTTTGTCATGTCATTCAAATTTTAGAGTTACCCCTCTTTCTCTACCTCTCTTCAACACTTAGTCACTGAATCCTTTGAAATATCTCTTATATTCATCACTTTCTTTCCAATCTAATCCTGATACCCTGCCAATCCTCATAAAAATCAATACCTCACACCTAAAGTAATCCAATAACTGTAAGTCTAACTGATCTTCTAAGTCTCCAGTCTCTAGCTTCTCTGAAAACACACAAACACATCCCTTATGCATTGCTCCTGTTGTGATTAATTTTCCTAAAACACTGCTTAAAAAAATAAAGCAAGCAAAAAACAAAAACAAAAATAATACAACAAAAAAACACCTAAACCCTATAGTCTTAAATCACTATCAAAATTAGAGACTAGCCCTAGCCGGTTTGGCTCAGCGGTTAGAACGTCCGCCTGCGGTCCAGAGAGACCCGGGTTCGGTTCCCGCTAAGGGCATGTACCTCGGTTGCAGTTTGTCCCCGGCCCTGGTTGGTCGTGCTGGTGGCAGCCACTCGATGTGTCCCTTTCACGTCAATGTTTCCCTCTCTCTCTCTTCCTCTCTCTCCCTCCCACTCTATCTGTACAAAAAATGGAAAAATGTCCTCGGATGAGGATTAAAAAAAAAAAAAATTAGAGACTAAATTCTAGTCTCCAATTTAGCTCCTACCTCCTCCTTGTAACCTCATTTCCTACCACTGCACTATAAAAATCATCCTTCCAAGCAAACTAGTTTATTTTCAAAATGAGCTACAGAAGTATGTAACTGAAATGTTCTTGAGTTTTTCTGGAAGCTTTGCTATTGGTTAATTTCACTAACCAATGCTACATGTGGACAAGAACTAATTCAGGCAAGGGGGTGTCCATTAAAGCCAAAAGTCCATTATATAATAAAGTAGATTTTCCAAATACACATATTAAAAAATTGACAAATTATCTGTTTTTACTTACGTAGACACATTAGTGTAATTAAAACTAAGTATGTATGAAACATTTAATTTTACAGAAAAGCTTCCTGTATGTATTACAGTAATTTAAAATATATACTAGTAAATGTGTGCATTCACCAGTCACCACAAATAAACAAATGCACACAGTGGGGCGTGGATCAACACTTGTTGGAACATCTGCCGGCATGTTAAAACTGCTGCAGAAAGTCACAACACAAGACAACAAAGTCAATTACCCAACTCAATGCGATGTGTTCACCTGCTAATCATTCACAGAACACTGTTTATGAGTGGTGACTCTTGGATTTAAATATGTGACTAGCCTGGTGGGTATGGCTGAGTGGATTGAGCCTGTCCTATGAACTGAGAGATCCTGGTTTGATTACCCAGGTTTGGGGCTCGATCCCCAGTAGGGAGTGTGCAGGAGGCAGCTGATGTTTCTATTTCTCTCTTCCTCTCTCTCTAAAAAAATCAATAAAAACATAGAAAAATTACTTTATAAAACATATGCAGCCTGGCCGGTGTGGCTCAGTGGTTGAACATCGACCCAGGCACCAAGAAGTCACCAGTGTGATTCCCAGTCAGGGCACATGCCCAGGTTGTAGGCCTGATTCCCAGTGTGGGGCATGCAGGAGGCGGCCAATCGATGTTTTCTCTCATTGATGTTTCTATATCTCTCTTTCCTTTTTTCTCTCTCTAAAATCAATAAAGATGAATTAAAAAAAAAACGTACACAAAACATATGCAGACGGTAGTTGTAGATATGTAACATTTATTTATGTCTGCAAAATTACTGCAGTGTTTTTTCCAACATATGGCCTATCCGCTAAAATCTGTTAAAAATAACTGAATTAATAACACAAAAAACCCTTGTTAATTTAATTATAAACAAATCTTGGTCAAAAGCATTTTAAAATTAACAGGGTGTTAAGTTTCACATATTACACACGGACTGGAAATTTTGTGTGTTAAATCCGAAGTCCATTAAATCGAGGTCTGCAAAAGCGAGGGTTTACAGTAACAGATTAACAGTAGACTGTAAATATTAAGGCAGCGCTTGGTAAGAGCCAGTACAAATCTGACTAGGGGCCATGACATTCTGCAAAAGGCAAACTATGGAGTAAAAAGACCAGTGGTTGCTTGGGGTTAGAGAGGGAATGAAGGAGGGGTAAACAGGCAAAACAGGATTTTTAAGGCAGTGAAACTATTCTGTATGATACTACAGTGAGAGATAATGGACATGGGTATATTTGTCCAAATTCACAGAATGTTAAACACCAAAAGTAAATCTTACAGTAAGGCTATGTACTTTGGGTAATAATGACTTGTCAGTGTAGGTTCATCAATTGTAATACTGTGGTGTTTGATGTAGCGTGGGAGGTTGTGCATGTTTGGGGGAAGGAGGTATATGGGAAATTTGTGTACTTTCTGTTCAATTTTACTGTAAACCTAAAACTAATCTAAAATTGTTTATTATAAAAAAACTGCCCACATAAAAATATTTAAAAATGTCATCTCTGTCTTCTATTAAGATCATTTCCAATGTAATTCTTCTACAGATCATTTCTGAGCAAGAAAGTGTAACTTAAATTTCTTAGATAAGTTTTAATTTCACCAAAATCTTTCAAAAGCAACAAATGTCTACACTGGAATTTCAGAAAGGCACTTAATTTCAGATTCTTGGTGCTTTTGGCCAGGACCATAATCTTCTTAATATATTAACAGTTCAGACTTGAAGCATAACAAGCTATGTTGCAATCAATGCTTACAGAAAATCATCCACTGCCACGTAGTTTACAATACACAAGAAAAATCATGTAACTACAGTATGTAAATCTAAAAATTATCTTTAAAAACCGATAAATTTTGGGACTAGAAGCAATGAGAGAGAATACTTAGCTCACCTCAATCCCTTTGAGGTCAACCACAAAAAGTATGAAATCCTTATCTGCAAAAATGGTTCCATACTCTGCCCCTGCCTACATTTCTACTATTATCTTCTGCTACTTCCCACAAAAATGCCTTATTCAGCTATGCAGAAACTCACCATTTCTTAATTTGCTAAGTCTTTTCGTAACCCAGTATCTCTGAACATATATTTCTTTGTTCTGAAATTCACCAGGACCCATGCACACTTAGCAAACTCCTATTCATCATCTATCACGCTAATTCTAAGCAGAAAAAGAACTGCAAAGAAATCTGTGAACTTTATTTTAATAGGTAGTTAGTTGTTGTGTTACTGGTATAGTAATTATTTTTTGTGTATTGTAGAATACAGCATATGAATAAATAAATATGACTGGTGTTGGGAACCAGAATTTTATTGTGGGAGTTACAAATATGGACTAAAATTAGATGAGGAAGAACCCTGTAGTGCTGAATTTGAACTGAAGGTATGGCATGAATTCATTTTAAAAAAAAGGTACTCCCTGGTTCTGGCAGGTGAAAGGGTCAATCTGCAATGGTAGACAATAGCAATGAGTGCATCTATACCCAAACTTTGATTTTTAGATTCCATTCTTCACTGAAAAAGCAATGTTAGAGCTCTTGGGGGGGGGGGGGGGTTTGATTATACATCTAGCGCAAGAAAAGTGCAAGGTAAGCCTGGGCATCATGTTATGTTTAAGTTAAGGAAGTGTTCAAAGACTGAAAGAGTCATGTCAAAAGACATAGGAGCCAGTCAGTGATCAAATCTTCGAGACAATTTTAGCAGCTAAAGGAATACTGATGTAATTATTTACATATAGATTTTAAAAGAATGCCAGGTAACAAATATAGGAGAAATATTAGAATTTTTTTAAAGAGTTACTCGTTTTGGTGGCCCCTAATATAATAAGTGATACAGGTAAGAATAATTAAGGAATGCTAAGAACAGTGGGTGAAAGGTTATTGAGGTATTCATAGGATCCCAAAATATCCTACAGATCAGGTGCTAATTATGAACAGAAAAAATTAACCTCTACTATGGTGTGATCTGGCTATCACCACCTTAAGCAAGTGATAACATTTAGCAACATCACCAATGAAGGGATAACCTGGTATTATATGCCTCATGGTGTGATATAATGTTAATTTTACACCATGTCTCCTATGGAGTATTTCTGCTAAAACTATTTATGTTTAAGAAACAAACAAAAGCCCTGGCCGGTTTGGCTCAGCAGTTAGAGCGTTGACCTGCGGTCCAGAGAGACCCGGGTTCAGTTCCTGCTAAGGGCACGTGCCCCGGTTGCAGTTTGTCCCCGGCCCTGGTTGGTCATGCGGGTGGCAGCTACTTGATGTGTCCCTTTCACGTTGATATTTCTCTCTCTCTCTTTCTCTCCCTCCCACTCTATCTGAACAAAAAAATGGAAAAAAGTGTCCTCGGATGAGGATTAAAAAAAGAAACAGGTGGGCATATTGTTCTAGATAAGAGATATATATTAATCACATTATCTTGATTGGATCCCGGATAATTAAAGTAAAACAAATACTATAAAACACACTTTGGGGACAACTAGAGAAATTTAAATACAGGCTATATATTAGATATTATTAAATTACTATTGATATTCTGAGGTGTGATAATGGTACGATAGGTACAAAGAAAAATGTCTTTCTCAAGAGATACATGGGAAAATATTTAGGAGTGAAATGTTAAGATATCTGCACTTACTTGCAAATGGTTTTGCAAATATAGAGTACATATGGCAAGATGATAACTGGTATATATAGATGAAGTATATGAATATTCATTGTACTATAATCTGCATGTTTAAAATTTTCAAAAGAAAAACTCGGAGGGTGTGAACGGGGGGAATTTCAGTTCAGATGTCACATCTTCTCTGAAGGTTTTTTTGACTTTTCTAGTGGAATTATTTTTTCTGTTTTCAGTATTCCCACAAGACTATTTCTATTTTAGCACTTAACAAATTTGTTAACTGCCTGTTTTACAGGTCTGACTTTGTAGGACTTGTCTTATATTCATTCCCATAAGTTAGCTCTTTAACTGGTACCTACTAGGTAATTGTTTGTTGTATAAATGAGATCACTGATATGCCAAAGTGACCGGTCAAAAACTGAAACCCTAGTATTCTCTATATCACATTTTGCCTAGAATTTAATCAAATCCATCAAGCAGAAAGTCTATTACGTTTCTATGTGATCTGTACCATTATAATAGATACCCATATCAGCATTCAAATTGATTTAAAAGCAATGCATTAACAACCCTAAAGCAGCCTCACACCTAAATCATTACAGGCATATTTTCATTTTAAATTATTTTAGTTTCAACACAAGAAAATTAAAGATGCATACCTGTTCTACATCCTTGGAATTGGAGGTCTGGTTTTCTCCCATGACTCCAGGCTGCTCATTTTCCCATGGTAATTTATTTTTTCCTTTTCCTGCACTTAATACCCTTCGGGTACAGATAGTTGGACTGTAAGATCCATAAATTTGCATGCTATCCCTTGTGTGATCACCACAGTGACAGTATGCACTCTGAGTCAAAAGCCAGTCTGTATCTGCTTCCTGTGCCAAATGGCTTGACCTACACTGGGCAGATGATGGCATGAGTATCGCATACTCCACAAATCCCTGTTCCGTTAACCTTGGGAGAGTTTTCCTAGCCAATCTGGCCTGTACAGCATTCATCACTCCATCTCCATTATCTTGTAGTTCAACAGTATCCACAGCTTTAAAAAGGATGCTGGTTTTACCTGAGCCCATAGATGATGCCAGCACAGCAAAGGCTTCAAGAGCTGCTTGGCGAACCCTGCGTTTGCTGTCTACAAGAGCTGGGGCAAGATCAAAAGACAATTTGGGTAAGTCAAAATCCTCACTGGGATAAGTCAAGAGAGAGCAAATGCAAATGTTCACCACCTCCTCTCTCACTCTGGAATGCTTATGTTTGAGATGTTCCAGGAGTAAACAAAGCACCTGTTGAGGACCTACCTCCTTCAATAGCTTGAGGAAGATTTTCATGTATTCTTGTTTGATCACCAACTTGTTGTCTGCCAGCACTTTGACAGAAGCTGCTATAATTGGTCCTAAGAAATGTTGTACTTGCTCTCCAAGGCGAATAACCAGTAAATGGAGAACCTGAAGTGTGCCATAGACCACTCGGAAGTTAGAGTCGTCTAACAAATTATACAGCAAGCTAATAAAACTGACAAGACTAGAATGAGGGGTAGAACTAGGGTTAAATCGTCCCATCACCTGTTTTAGTTCCTCAACCGCCTGAGTCCGGTTCTTATAGTCTTCCTGATCTAACAGTCTTGAATGCAGCTCCTGGGGAATAATCCCAAATTTAAGATTGCTGTTAGAAACGGTCACTGCACAGGGAAGGGTATTTTCAGGAAATCCAGAGGCTTCAAGTTCCAAATAATAAGGAACTTGACTGCCAAACTGGGACTCCAGGCGGCGATTGTAGTGTCTCCTCAGGGCAGACGGCAGGCGAGAGATATAGGACTGAAACTTCTCATGGCCAAGTCGCTCCCCAATTTGTTGAAGTGCAGAGAAAGCTGTCTCAGATTCTTCTGTCTCCTGATCGCCAAGCTTTCGGGCTAAGGATATTATCACCTCGGTAAGATCTAGACTGAGCAACAAATCCTCAGGAGTAAGCAAGATAGGGAACAGTAGTGCTGTAGAAGCTCTAAGCCGAGCATCCGCACTTTCCAGTCCTTGCTGTATAAGCGTCCTCAGCACCTGTCCAGAACTACGTTTCAGACATATGTGTAGGATTTGCAGCGCATCTTTCCGCAGAGCTGGATTCTCTTCTCGTAAAGAGACAACTAGTTGAGGCAGAAGTGCTAAGCTAAAGGCCTCTTCCAGCTGGCCTGCCTCCCCCTGAACCCGAAGAATGTCCGACAGGAGCTGCAAGCAGAGTCGCTTCTCATCACCACCTCCTTCCACAAGCACTCGGCCCAGGGCTCGATATAAAGCTTCCTTCCGTCTGGGGAAGCCAAGTCGACTGCCCCGCCGCGGCAAAACTGCCTGCAAAGCCTGGAAGGCCTCGGAAGGATCCGGCGCGGTCCGGAGTTGTTGAAGGAGCCGAGTCTCCTCTTCATCTCCCCCTGACAAACCACCTCCAGACCCAGACCAGCTACTGGAGATCGCCTCCGCAGGCATCAAGAGGGTCGAGGCCAGCGGCGAAGGTGTCGGGGGGCAGGAACCGTGGTCTCCTGCAGCTCCGCGGCAGCAGTTTTTCTCGCCTCTCATGGTGCCCCTACCTCGACTTTCATCAGTTTCTGGGGCGGAAGGACGACTGCGGCTCTGGGGGCGATAGGAGCATTTGGCTGGAAGGGGAAGCAGCAGGAGCAGCGCGGAGGGTCGTTAGGTGGCGGAGGCTGGAGGAAACCATCGTCTCGGAAGGGCTTGACGGAGCCCAGTCTTCTTGCCCCTCTCTAAGCCCCCAACCGCACAAGCAGAAAAGAAACTGCTTCAGTCAGCTGCCAGGCCATCCCTAACTCCGGAAGCCTTCGGCAAAATGGCCCCCGCCAAAGCCCCAGACCCCACAGCTACCACCGGGCGTAACCAGGGGCGCCACGTGACCAAACCGATCGCTTCCATGGTGATCTATGTAGCGCGGACCTCTTGACCCGGAAATCAACCTGCCGCGGTCAGTGCTGGGTCAAGTAGTCCACGTTTGGTGTTAAGCCTAGGCAGACGTCTCCTGGAAAAGGAAGTGAGAACGTTGCGAATTTAGAGAATGTATCCAGAGCCGAGCCGTAGAGGAAAGTGGGTGCGTGTGTGTGGGGGCAGAGGGGGTGGCCACGGACGGGGGTGGGGGAGGAGGCCTTGGGCGGAAGTGACGGTCTCCACGTTCAGAACGGAAGTTCGCTGCCCCACCCGTAAGAATCGAGGTTTGACTAGAGGCGAGCGAGGATCCTGCCCGGGCTCCAGTTGTCCACGGCTCCTCCTCCTGTCGTTGCCGGCGCGATTCCTGGGACTCAGGTATTTTTCTTTGGCTGTCCACCTGCGGCGCAGGCATTGGCTGAGTTTTGCCGGAGTGCCGTTGGTGCTGGAGAGAGGTAAAGGAATAAACGGGAGAAAGCCGTGAGAGAGGAGACATCTTTTTGTGCAGGACTAGTTAGCGTTGTAAACGCGATGCTCTCTGCAACCTTGAGGACTGCGAGCCTTTCCCCTTGCCGTCCGCTTGATACTGGGGCAGAAGAATCGGATCAAGGCCAAGCTCAGAGCTTGCGTACTTTTTTCAAATCTTGGTCTTTTAGGCCCTTACTCTCCCGCCTTCTCCCCGACTCGCGTTTCCCTACTTGCTTACCCTCCGGCCTTGGAGGGTTCAAGGTTTTTGTCATTTTTCCTTACCATCATCACTTTAAGTTCTCTTTGAAAACATACTTAATCTGCATATAAGTCTATTTTTCCCTAAAGCCAACCGCCCCTCCCTTATACGTTCTCAGTCTTCTAATGCAGTTCCTCTGTGGGACTTAACCGCTCCACCCCTCCCTCTGCCTCTGCCTCCCCAGCCTCGCTCCTGGAGCCTCTTGCGTCTCTGCAGCCTTTCACCTGGAAACGGAGATTGCAAAGAAAATTTCAGTTGGGATAGAAGTTCTGGGCATCACGGTCCTAAGAGAGTTCTGCCCTGTATATTTAAGGCTGATACTAGACGTTTCTTTGTTTTAGGTTAACTATGAATTTGATAAGCATTTTCTCCTTCTTAATGAAACTTAACTGGACACAATGGAAGAGATGGAGTGTCTGGTGTAAGGCTGAGTTCTTTAAAGTGTGGAAGAGAATTTTTTGTTTTTAAAGGAATGACACAATTACTTTTGAATGACCTAGTGAGAAACGTCTTAAATTTTTATTTGAAATCTCCAGTTTATGCACTTCAAATACAAATTCACCTACCCTGCGTCACATGGGATGTACTAAATATATTTTTAAGCCTTAGAATAATTGAGTCACATATACCAAACCACTTTATAAATAATGTTGATGAATAATTTCTGGCCAGGCTGATATGGCTCAGTGGTTGAGCATTGGCCCATGCACCAAGAGGTGGCCACTGAGATTCCTGGTCAGGGCACATGCCCAGGTTGTGGGCCCAATCCCCAGTAGGGGGCATGGGGGAGGTGGCCAATCTATGTTCTCTCTCATCAATGTTTCTATGTCTCTCCCTCTCTCTTCCTCTCTAAAATCAATAAATAAAAAAATAAAAGTAAATAATTCCTGATGTCTTGAAGCACAATTTGAATATCATCCGTTTCTTTTTTTCTTTGGGGACTAGAGTAAATGTAAATGAGACTTGTTTAAAACATGCGGCTTTGTTTTGGTTTTAAGTTTTAGGTTTTTCCTTTCAAATTACTCATTTTGATGGTTAAATTTTGTTTGGCAGACCAAATTTTGTTTCAGCAGACCAAAGAAAAACCACTCTTTTTTTTCTTGTAGGAATAGGGTAAGGGCAGAGAGAGAAAACCAAGAGATGATTGTAGCAGTTGTCAATAAGATAGAATGATTCTCATATTTCCAGTGCGTACTTTTACTTGTGTATTTTCAGACTTCAGGAACTCAAGTCAAACTAATCTAAGTAAGAGAATGATTTAACACATTAGAATGTCAGTTTATGTTGGAATAGAAGATTACCCTTTCCAGTGATTAGAATTTTCAGGTTGAAAATCTTAGGCACTCTTTCCTGTATTTGAGAACTTGGGAATAGTAAGTAGAGGTTGTGTGGTAATCATGGAATTAATGGAAAGGAACCTGGAAAGTCTTGAATGGTATGCATCATCAAAGTTATGGTAAAAGCATAAGAATTATCCCTTATCTCTAGAGAATTCTTCTCAAGGGGCTTAGTTATATAAATCAACCAGTTATCATGTCTTTTTCTTTGGAACAAAGCAAGATGAGTCTTCATTTTGACTACTTTTCTCGGGGCCTCGTAGATAAAATTACTGTATTATAGATTGCAATTTATTTTATATGTGTTACATTTAATTTCCTTGATGAAAACTTGGAAGATGCATTAGTCTCCATGGTGAATATATAGGAAATGGGATCTTAACAGCATCACATATCTTACTAATTATCTTTTAGGGTTATTCTGGGCAAGATAAATCTCATCCATTTAATGTGTATTGTTTATTTTTATTACAGATTTTTTAAAAAATCTTTTTTTGAATTCTGGAAATCCAGGGAATTGTAGGAATTGTGTATGGACTAGAAAAGCCTTTTATATTGAACCATAGATAGAGGTAGGATTAAATAATTAATTAAATTCCAGAATAGGGATACACTACACTGTTAGGTGTATTAACAGTACACCTCTGAAAGTTGAAAGGAGATAATTAAATATACATTGAAAATAGTAAATTTAGGTAAAACAAGTTAAAAATATCGATAATTTCAAAGAAGTTTAATTGAAATAAGGGATTACAGGAGTGTTTGTGATATATATCTTAATTTTGAGCTGAATTTAAGCAAGTTAAACACAGTTGCCTAAAAACATCCTTTATTTCCTTCATCAGTGATAAGATATTAATTGGTTGGATGAACCATTAGTTTTTTCTGTGTTCTTACTCAAATTTTACAGACATTCAGGAATACTGAAAATCATGTGAGTTCTGTAAACTATAAAGACTTTTGTATGGGGTAAGAAGTTATTGTGAAGAAATACTATGCAATGAAAGATGCTATTAATAGGTAATTATAATACTAACATTTATTGAATGTTTGCTATGTGCTAGAGACTTAATGAATTTTTAATTCATTTAATCACACATTTTTGAGATTACATTTTCTACGTTTTTATGAATGTTTCCATTGGAAACTAATTGGACAGAGAAAGAAAGTAAAAGTAAAATTAGTCAATTTAGCTACTTGCTTGGAGCTTAGGAAAAGTTTTGGTGGGGAAAAGTGTTGAAACTATAGGATAAAATTAGATTTTTTCCATTATTGATTATTCATATCTTTTATTACATATTATATATTTTTTAAATATTTTTGAGTTTCTGTTCTGAACCTTTTCTGTTCTCAAGTCAAAATTTTAAAAGGTTAAGATATTATTAGATTATTTTTACACATGTGGGATTAAATAGGTGTTATTGATGTAAATCAGTGATATATTTTAAATTACTTAGGTTTATGTTCCAAAGCCATTGTGCATCTGAGTCAAAACTACAATTTAACACAGAAATCCAATTTTTGTTGCATTTTAAGTACCAATCAGTAAAAGTTAACAGGATTTCACATCCATTACAACCAGTTTTTCAGTGGATTGTTTAATTGTGTAACTTTTAGTTTTTAGTAATGGCTTTGGGGACTTGCTTTTTTCTGTGTTATTCCTGAGTCTGTGATCTTATGATTTGTATTATTACAGAATCTAATTTTACTTTTGTTTCTCCAGCTATAATGAAAGTCAATCTTAGAGAAAAGGAAAATATGTCAATTTCTGCTATAGGCTCACTGATAAAATTGTATGTCATCATTAGTTGAAATCTTCTGGGAGGAAAGTGGAACTGTGGGAAAGAAATTTAAGAAAGTAGCTGATACGACAACATAGTCTCTTAATTTCTTCATAAATTACACTTTTACAGAAAAGTACATATGTGTTTGGATTTTTTGTTTTTAAACGATACGCAGATAATTGCCTCCCAGCTGATTTCAGCACCACTGTCAGCACCACTGTTGTAGCTTAGGTGTCAATTGAGCAGTTACTAAACACACAGCTTGACCTTTATTAGCTTTGTTTCAGAACCTAAAATAGTGAAGCTTCCTTGAACTCTGGAAAGCTTAATTTTATCTAACATTGTCTATGTTGCGGGTATTTATGTAATAAGAATGGGATTAGAAGTGAAGTACAATACTCTCTTACCTTTTTAAAAACTTCAAATGGCCCTGGCCAGTTTGGCTCAGCGGTTGAGCGTGGGCCTGCGGACCAGAGAGTCCCTGGTTCAGTTCCTGTTAGGGGCATGTACCATAAACAAACAAACAAACAAAAAATTAAAAACTTCAAATGGGTGCTATTTATTCAATATCAACTAATCTAGTTATCTGGATTTAGAGTATTCCTTAATGTTTGTTTTATAATACCAAAATTAAAGACAAAATAAATATGGCAGGGATGTGGGGAAGAAGAATCAATCCTTCTGTGATATAAATAACAAAAGAAAATGAACGTTCCGTGATCCCTCTTTATTTCCTTTTTAACTCCTTAAGTATTTTTGTATCTGAGCTACATAGTATTTGTTTGTGTGTGTGTGAGAGAGAGATCTATCCTTTTTGGATTTCTACTTTGCACCTTTTCTAGTTTCTTGTTTAAATTAAAATTTTAAGATTAAGAACTTATGAGCTCATAAATGAGGCATTATAGTATTTAAGAACTTTGGAGACAGAGTGCCAAGGTTTAAATCTTCCCTTGGTTTTAATTTCTTTGTGCCTAAGGTTTCTTCATCTGTAAAATGGAAATAATACTAACAGTGAGGATGAAAGGAGTTAATACATGTAAAAAGCTTAGTACGTTATGACAAACAGAGGCATTCTAGATTCCGTTTATAGAATAATTTAGTTGTGTCAAGAGTGGCAACAATTATAAATAGATTCAGTAAATATTTTAAGCAGGTCAACTTTGTTCAGCATTATTATTTATTTATATGAGTGGAAGGAAAGGAGGGAGGGAGAGAGAGAGAGAGAGAGAGAGAAACATCGATGTGAGAGAGGCACATCGATTGGCTGGGGATCAAACCTGCAACTCAGGTATGTGCCCTTGACTGGGAATCGAACCTGTGATCCTTTGATCCAAGGGCCACTGCTCTTACCGCTGAGCCAAACTGGCCAGGGTAGCATTATATTTTTTTTGATATAATGTGTAGAGAACATTGTTCTAACATTAAAAAATAGTTATAGTCCCAGTAATGTCTCTTAATTGTGTGATCTTATTGATTCATTTAAGCTTTCTGAACTTCAGATTCTTAATCTGAAAAATATAAGAGAATATAACCCTGGTAAATCTTATGCCTAGTTTAGTGCCATATACATATATATATATATATATATATTTTTTTTTCAATGTAAAATTTAAAAAACGTGAAAATAGATTAGAATAATATGATGAATTCTCATGTGCCTGTCAGCCAGCTTCAACAGTTACGAACTCATTACATCATCTCTATCTCTATCCACTCTATCCTATATTAGTTTGAACCAAATCTCTGAGATTATATTATTTTATCTATAAATATTTCACTATGGATTTGTATATGTAAAAGATAAAAACCCTTAAAAACATAACTATAATATTACTGTTCAGCAACAATATAACAGTGATTACTTAAGATAATAATCCAGTCAGTGTACAAAATTTTAGTTGTTTCCTGGAATGTATGTGTTTGTGTGCATACGTATGTATGTGCATGTTGTGCCTGTATGGTTCACAAACTTTTAAGTTTATTTTAATCTGTTGCTTCATTCTTTTTTTATTTCTTTTATTTTATTATTGAAGTTTCTTTTAGTTCATCTAAGTAATAACATAAAATTTTACAGGATGTTTTTGCTGATTGCATCCTTCTACTTTTTCTGTTCTCTGTATTTCTTTTTTTTGAAAATTAATTGAGATATTTCATAGTGCAAACCACAATTTCATCTGAATATAAATGTATGCACATGTTTCCAGTGATTTATCTCTCAGTTATCACAAACAGCAACAGGGACCTTAGAGCTATGTTAGAAAAACTTATAGCTGGAATTTAACTCTAACAATCTTGCTTGCTCTCAAGAAAACACCATCCATTTCAAATCAGTGTCACAAACTCCAAAAGACCAGGGGAGTGGAAGTGAGGAGTGGGCTAGAATAGGAAACACGGGGGCCAGTACAAAGGTGATGGACAGAAATACAGCTCTAGAGGAAACCAAAATCAGATGCATTATTACAGCTAAGGACAAGGAAAAGCCTATGGCTTTTGAAAAATGACTTTTCTGCCAGTACCATACAAGTCTTACAAAGAGATGTGCGACAAATCAACTGACTTAAAAGGACAGAAACTACATTTTCAGATCATTTCAAATGCAAACAGTTGACCCTTTCCATTGAGGTTCAGCAGGGGGGTTAGCTTAGTCCAGAAGCTCAAAGTTGTATTTGCAAATACAGTTTATTTCACAGAATTCAACATTATAAATAGCAGGCACCTCCCACCCACCCCTACTCCCTGCCTGCCCCGTTTGGTGCAGACCATGCTATGCAGAGTGAGCAGTGATACAACCCTACTGCTTTGGGAGAGATTTGAGAGCGATGGAACCTGCCTGCACCATGCCCTGCCTGCCCTGCAAGCGCACACACCTGCCTGTTTGCAGGCCACCAGAGTCTGTCTGGACCCAGCTCTCAATGGACCAGTTAATTAAAGGTTCCAGCCCAGTTCTCCAATTCCTTCATGTCGTCATTCTCCTCTTCCTTCTTCTTGGTGGATTTTAATGGTAGAACTACAGAGTGAACGTTTGGTAGAGGGACTGTTTCAGGTCCACTGATTTCCAGCAAATTCTTGTCTAGTTCCTCCTGTTCTAGTTCTTCTAATTCTGCCATGAGCTCATCCTCATCAAACTCTTCTCCAAACCCTACAGGTTTTGAAATAGCTGATGAAATCTCGACTGCAAGTTCTTGCTGGTCAGCAATGTCCTGCATTAACTCATCAACTTTATCGATGTCCATGTTGTGAGCAGCTTTCATAGCTTTGGCAGCATAGCCCATGTTCTTGAGCACCTCGGTGTTGGTGTTGGCATTCTCCAGGGCCTCTCGCTGGAACTCGATGGTTGATAATGTACCGTCAATCTGTGCCAGCTGCTTTTCATACCTCTTCTTGCGCTTCAGTGCCTGGAGGGCCACGCGCTTGTTTTTGGTGCCGTGCTTCTTGGCGGCCGTTAGTTCCTGCTGGATCTTCTTTAGGAATTCTGCTTCTTACTTAGCATCTCCATGTCCCATAGCCGCTGGATGGCCTCCTGGCGGGTCGGCCCGCCCTTGCCAGCCTTACCCACTCCCGCCCCGAACAGCTTCCCAAACACCGACATGGTTGCTGCTGGTTGTGCCGGCCTGCGCCGTCTGCTCCCTGTTCTCTGTATTTCTTATAAATGTCTAGTTGGATCTATACTGTTGACTACGTTTGATTTTGGTGCGTGGTGGGGAGGGGTACAAGAATATTCACAGGTAGTATTATGGTCTCCCATCAGAAGGCCCTGATGTTTGGTTGTCTTTCTTTTTGTGATGTTAGCAGTACGTCATAATCAGTGCCTACCTTTATTAATTCATTAAGATTGCAGAATGGTAATACTCTATCATTTCTTTATTTACTAACTGGAGTACTTTTATAAAGAGAATCCTCCCCTCATCTATCTGGTAACCCAGCGGTAGAGTGAGTATAGGAAACACATGATAAATGCTTGATTCTTTCTTTTTAGTTACTAGGTTTCCAATAATGAGTTGGTTCATTAGCATCCTCCAGTGGTGATCAACTAGAACTTTAAAAACATGAATTTATGCATAACCCATGGACACAGACAAAATAGTGTGGTGAAGGCAGGGGGTGGGAATGAGGAGAAAAAGGGAACATCTGTAATACTCTCAACAATAAAGATTAATTTAAAGACCAATATTGTATGATTCCATTTATATTAAGTTTCCAGAATAAGCAAGGCTGTTGATTCAGAAAACAGTTCTTATATATGGATTGGTAGGAATAGAGAGAGAGAAGTTGGGGAAACATGTATAGTAACTGCATATAAGTATAAGTTTCTTTTGGGGGTATTGGTAATTTTACAAAATTGATTGTGGTGATGGTAGCCCACCTTTGTGAATATACTAAACACCATTAAATTGTGCACTTTAAATAGGAATAAAAATAAAATCAAAAAACAATTTTATCATTATAAACTCATGGATTTAAGCATATCTGATGTGTTTTAATCAATAGTTATTATTGATGATCAGTTTGTTCCATCTTTGACTAGTGAGAGCTTATTCGTTGATAGCTTTCTTGCTTCCTAATATGTAAAGATTCCCAATTTGTCTTGACATTTTTCTGCCCCAGACCTGAAATCAGCCATTTGTCTAAGGAATTCTGTTCCCTTGGAGCAAAATGATATTTAGGGACCACATTTGGATGCTAGGAGTGCTCTTTGCTACTGGGTTGGTCATAGTTTCTAGCCCTTTTCAGTAGACAGAGATAGGTGATAGAATTTATTTTTTTTCTTTAAAATAATATCTATATGTTATACATTTTATATCTTATATGTATTTTATATGTTATATATGAAGATTATGTGTTAGCATATATAAATAATGTTTCTCTATATACTTGTTCTGATACTTTTATTCAAAATCAGACTACAAGGTTTATACTTAATGTCTTAGTCTTACATCTTTGTCTCTTTTCTCCCGTACTGAGAATCCCAGATCACAATGATCCCAGGGATGGTAGAATTACAAATGTCTTATAGTTATGCATTTGCAGCAGTGCACGAGTAACAGTTTCAAAATACAAATAACACTTTCACCAATACTGTGATTACTGAAAATAGTGTAAGAAATAATGGGAGGAGGGGCATATCTCACTAGGGATAGTATATTAAATTACTGTTTTAAAGTTATTTGGAATTGAATTATATGGTTAGGCCACTAACTAGATGAACATTGGGTTCCTTTGCTTCCTTTTATTTTAATATTTATTGTGGATTGTGTTTTTAAGATTTAATTTTACTTTATAATTATGTAAAAGATGTTACTGGTTCCATGGTTAAATCTGTAAAATATGGGGTATATTTAAAGATGTCTCGTTTCTGTATCCCCTTCACTCTTTCCTCCCTCTTATGGGTACCCTTTTAAAAATATATTATTTAATATTTCCTTTGTTTTTTAAAAACAAAGGGGATATGTATATTTGTAACCTCCTCTTTCTTTCTTTCTTTTTTTTTTTTTTTTTTATCCTTACCAGAGGACATTTTTCCTTTTTTTTGTTTTTGTTCAGGTAGAGTGGGAGGGAGAGAGAGGAACAGAGAGAGAGAGAGAAACATCGATGTGAAGGGACACATTGAGTGGCTGCCACCCGCACAACCGACCAGGGCTGGGGACAAACTGCAACCGAGGTACGTGCCCTTAGCGGGAACCGAACCTGAGTCTCTCAGGACCGCAGGCCGACGCTCTAACCGCTGAGCCAAACCGGCCAGGGCTAACCTCCTCTTTCTTAAATAAATGATGACACACATTTCTTTTCCTTGCTTGGATTCGGGAGGTCCCTGCAGAGTGGTATATGCAGAGATACCTCATTTCTTTTCACAACTGCATTGTATTGTGGGGATGTGCTATATTTTTTCACCCATTCTTTTGTTGGTGGACATTAAAGTTGTTTTAAAATTCTTGGTCATTTGCCTCTTGTTGTTTCAAGTATGAAATTAAGATGCATAAAGTAGTATTCTCTTGCTTTTACAAATAGGTCTGCAATTTTTAGCTTTATGTATTGTCTTTATATACTTTTTGCCAGTGTATTTAGTAAATTCCTAGAAGTAGGATTGTTGGGCCAAATGTAATTTTATTAGATTTGCCAGATTTACCTCCAGAGTGCCTGTTTTGTCACAGCTTCACCAACAGTTTGTGATCAAAAGGGAATTAGCCCTGGGGCTGGTTTGCTAAGTGGTTAGAGCATCGGCCCACAGACCAGAGAAACCCAGGTTCGGTTCCTGCTAAGGGCATGTACCTTGGTTGCAGTTTGTCCTTGGCCCCAGTAGGAGTTGTGTGGGTGGCAACCAGTCAATGTACCTCTCTCACATCAATGTTTCTCTCTCTCTCTCTCCGGCTCTATCTGAAGATAAATGCAAAAATGTTCTCGGGTGAGGATTAAAAAAAAAAAAAGAGGGAATTAACTCTATGTAGTTTTAATTTATTTTATTTAAGTGAAGTTAAGCAATTTTCATGTAGTTAAGAACAATTTGCATTTTAAGCCATTTCTTCAGCTTATTTTTTTCTACAGAGCTAGAGTATTTTAGAAATGTTTTATATATTACTAAGTTTTATATATGTTGCAAATATTTTTCTCAATCTCATGTATATTTTTCCTTATGATATCTTTAACTATTCAAAGTTATTTAATGTAATCAGCTTGATCTATCTTTTTTCTTACTGCTTCTAGATTCTGTGTCATAGTTAGAAAACTGTTCCCTAATCTCAAGTTATAGAGGAATTCACTTTATTTTATTTTATACTTGTATGATTTTATTTTTTACATTTATACCTATGGTCTATTAGGAATTTACCCTGTTGTGGAAGGGATCTAATTTTGCCTATTTTCATATGGCTATTCAGTTTTCCCAACAGGTTATTAAAAAGTCCCTCTTTTCCTCACTGATTTCGAGATGCTGCCTTGTTTATAAACTAAATTTACATGTTAAATGATCTCTTTCTACGTTTTCTACTCTTTTCCATTGGTTTATTTCTCTAGACAAAACATTCTGTTTAATCCACAAGTTTTAGGAATGAGGAAGTTCAAGTTTAGAATAAATTATTTGCCCAAAGTCATATAGAGTATCTATTAAGTAATCAAATTTAGACTTGAACCCAAATCTCTGGCTCTAAAAGTCATACTTTTAGAATTCACCATTCTTTCTGTTTTCCATGTTACTTGCCCTTCCTTCTGCACAAGGTTGTATTGAGATCAATGAAACCATGTCAAACTGACAAAACTTAGGTTTTTAATATTAGAAATTATTGCATCTTCGAGTTATTTTTAGCCACTTATGGGTAAATAGCTGAGAACCAAATATAGTCACCAAATATAGCTGTAATTTGTAATTTTAAAGAAGTTGCAGTTGTAGTTTACAATAATTTTTTAAACAATTACACTTGTGCTGGAAATATTTTAGCTGGTTCTCAAACACTAGCATGTATAAGAATTGTCTGAAAGTCATAAAACACAGATTGCTATCCCTCCCTCACTTATAGTTTCTCATTCCTTAGATGTGTTGTTGGGCGCAAGAGTTTGCATTTCTGTCAGGTCGTGGGTGATGCCGAAGTTGCTAGTATAAGGATTATATTTTGCATGCCATTGTTTTAATAAGTTAAAGTTCTGTGCATTTCTCTTAAGTCATATTTCTTGAGAGAGTAGAGAGATCAAATTAAAAATTTTAAGAATGCCCTGGCCGGTTTGGCTCAGCGGTTAGAGCGTCGGCCTGCGGTCCCGAGAGACCCGGGTTCGGTTCCCGCTAAGGGCATGTACCTCGGTTGCAGTTTGTCCCCGGCTCTGGTCAGTCGTGCGGGTGGCAGCCACTCGATGTGTCCCTTCACGTCGATGTTTCTCTCTCTCTCTGTTCCTCTCTCCCCCTCCTACTCTACCTGAACAAAAAATGGAAAAATGTCCTCGGGTGAGGATAAAAAAAAAAAAAATTTTAAGAATTATGTTATAGCCATGGGGATGTAAAATACAGCTTAGGGAATATAGTCATAGTCAATAATAGTCTAATAACAAGGCAAGGTGCTGAATGGGTGCAGGATTTATTCGGATGATCATTTATTAAGTTATGTAATGTCTGGTCATGGGGTGTGCACCTGAAACTAATATAATGATGTATGTCAACTGTAATTGAAAGTAAAAAATGATTTAAAAAAATAAAGTGTACAATTAAAAAAAATTGTTATCACAAACCTGCAGTGTAATTCATATTAAGTTCCCAATTTTTACCTTGCCCTTTAAAAAAAATTTTTAAATATTTTTTATATGATTTTTTTTAGAGAGAGAAGGAAAAGAGAGAGATGGAAACATTGATGTGAGCCAAAAACATGGATGGACTGCCTCCTGCACACCCCCTACTGGGGATCAAGCCCAAAACCTGGGCATGTACCCTGACTGGAAATGGAGCCTGGACCTCTCAGTCCATGGGACGATGCTCAATCCACTGAGCTACACCCACCAGGCTTTGTCTTGCCCTTTTAAACTAAGTTTTTAGTTTGAATTGTTTCAGTTAAGTATTAAAAGTATGATCTTTTAAACTTTATTCTCAATAGTTCTTAAAGGGAGTGAACATCGTCATTTGTATGCAGTACATGTATGGGTACCCTTTTACAACTTCATTTTTACTGGTACTGTTTCTTGGAGTGGCTTTTAAAATTTTGGTTATTATTATTATTATTATTATTATTATTATTACTATTATTGTTATTTAGGGAGTAGGGGGATAGGAATTGCCATAAAGGAGAAATACTATAGAGGGTATACATGCAGGAAAATAGCTAATCATGGCACCCTGGTGACCTGTCTTTGTCCACACAGGCAAAAGCATGGTCTGCGGGACCATAGCTTATCTGTGTCTTGGAATACCTTGTGATTCTCTTGGAACAGAAGAGGATGGGAGACCTTTAAAGAACTGCTCCACGGCCCTCTCCCACTTACCTCTCAGTCACCCCTGGGAGTCTGTCACTATACAGTTTCTCCTCAAGTCCCTGGTTCCTATGAGGTCTGGGGCTTTTGTTTACCCCATCCCACAGAATAGTGCTGCAGGATATAAAACTGCTTAGCTGCAGTCCAGTTTAGGTTCCTTAGCATTTGTATTGCTGTCATCCAGGCTCCTTTGTTTATTGTTGACCTTTTGGGTTTGTGAAACAAAGATCCTGGGAGCTTAGTCTTTGGCTTATTAGTCCTTTTTTCACTGTCTGTAAGTAATAAGATATTTTATTGTGCGACAAGATGGGTTCCGGGGGCATTCAGGGTGGCATGGCCTTGGACAGTAATAAGCTATCTAAATTTATTTATTTATTTATTTATTTATTTATTTATTTATTTATTTATTTTAATCCTCATCCGAGGACATTTTTCCATTTTTTGTACAGACAGAGTGGGAGGGAGAGAGAAGAAGAGAGAGAGAGGGAAACATCGATGTGAAAGGGACACATCGAGTGGCCGCCACCCGCACGACCAACCAGGGCCGGGGACAAACTGCAACCAAGGTACATGCCCTCAGAGGGAACCGAATCTGGGTCTCTCTGGACTGCAGGCGGACGCTCCAACCTCTGAGGGCAGCTATCTAAATTTAAAAGTGGCTCATGGTATCTTTAATTGGTCAAATTAGTCAGATTTTGGTCTTGAACTGGTTGTATTTGTTTGCTTGATAGTAAGTAAGCTTCGTTTTTTTTAAAAAAACTTATCTTTAATTGTTGAATGTATTACAGATGTCCCCCATTTTTGCCCCCATTGACCCCTTCCTCCCTGCTCCCACCCCCTTCCTGCCTTCCCCACACTAGTGTCTGTGTCCATTGCTTGTGCATATATGCATATAAGTTCTTTGGTTTGTCTCTTCCTGCTCCACCCCCCATCCCTCTGAGGTTTATGTTTGTTCCCTACTTCCATGTCTCTGGATCTATTTTGATTGACAACTTATTTCATTCATGGTGTACCATGAGTAATTGAGATCATGTGGTACTTGTCTTTCTCAGACTGTCTTATTTCACTCAGCATAATACTCTCCAGGTCTCTCTATGTCGTCTCAAAGGGTAAGAGATCTTGCTTTCTTACAGCTGCATATATTCCATTGTATAACTGTACCACAGCTTTTTTAGCCACTCATCTGCTGATGGACACTTGGGTTGTTTCCAGATCTTAGCTATTGAACATAGGGGTGCATATATTTTTTCTGATTAGTGTTTCAGGCCTCTTAGGATATATTCGTAGAAGTGGAATCATTGGGTCAAATGGCAATTCCAATTTTAATTTTTTAAGGAAGTACCATATTATTTTTCACAATGGTTGCACCAGTCTCCATTCCCACCAGCAGTGTACTAGAGAACCGTTTTCTCCACACTCTCTCCAGCACTTGTTGTTTGAGGATTTGTTGATGGCCGCCATCAAAGTTTCTACTGAGAAATTGGTTGACAATCTTATGGGAGCTCCCTTGTAGGTAACTAACTGCTTTTCTCTTGCTTTTAAGATTCTCTCTTTTAAGGTCTTGAACCTTTTGCATTTTGATTATGATGTGTCTTGGTATGGGCCTCTTTGGGTTCATCTTGTTGGGGACTGTCTTTTCTCCTTCTGGTACCTCCACCATGTGAATGTTGGTAGAATTGAAGTTGTCCCAGAGACTCCTGATACTGTCCTGGTTTTTTTTTTGTTCTTTTTTCTTTTTGCTGTTCTGATTGGGTATTTTTTGCTTCCTTATATTCCAAATCGATGATTTGCTTCTTGGCCTCACTTACTCTATTATTGATTCCCTGTAAATCATTCTTTATTTCAGTTAATGCATCCTTCATTTCTGACTGGTCCTTTTTTATGTTGTTGATGTTCTCACTAACTTCTTTGAAGTTCTCATTAAGTTCCTTCAGTATCCTTATAACCATTGTTTTGAACTCTGCATCTGATTGGTTGCTTATCTCTGTTTGTTTAGTTCTTTTCCTGGAGTTTTGTTCTGTTCCTTCATTTGGGACATGTTTCTTTGTCTCTTCATTTTGGTTGCTTCCTGTGTTTGTTTCTATATATCAGGTAGAGTTGCTATGTCTCCCAGGCTTGGTAGGGTTGCCTATTATAGTAGGTATCCTGTAGGGTCCAGTGGCACAGCCTCTGATTATTCCAGCTGGGCCCTCAGTATGCACCCCTGGTGTGGACTGTACACCTTTCTATTGTAATTGAGTCTTGATTGTTGTTAGCATGTCAAAGGGAGGGATTTACTCAGGCTGATCTGCTGCAAGGACTGGCTGTGCCCACTGCCCACTGATCTCTGACTGCTTTAGAGGATCAACTATGAAGGGGCCCACCACACAGAGCAAGACTTACTTCAGCAGGGCTCTGGTACCCACTGAGCTCACTCCTTGAGTATGTCACTTGTGGAAGTGGTTGAGTGATGTTGCTTCAACGTGGTCTGAAGCTGTCCACTGGGCGTGCTGGCTCTGGGCCAAGGTCAACCACTGCCCATATTCTACTCAAGGCCACCAGGCATAAGGTACAAAGAAATCTGCTGATGGCTGCTGCTTGTGCTGGGTTTGAAGGTGCCCAGGCAAAGCCAACTTGTGAACCAAGTCTGGTTGTTTCTAGTTCCAGGCCTGGGGCCATTTAGTGATATGTATGGGGCTCATTCATTGAGGCCAGATGCTGTTTGAGAGAATTTAGGAAAATCTGAAGAAGGATCCAAGACAGGCCATATCTGTGGTAAAGCAACTGGAAACAGGTTGGTGGACCCGAAAGTTGGGAGAGGCAGGGCCTCAGGGAATCACCAGGATGGGACAAACAGTGTGAGCCAGGTTGCTGGAATCCTAGATATGGCAGCCCACTGCTGCTCCTGGGAAAGGCTCACCAAAGGAACAATGGCCTCAGACAGCAAGTCTGTCCAGGAGAAAGCTGCCCCTCCAGCTCTCATGCCAATGCCAAACAACTCAGTTTCCCCCCATATGTCTCTGGTGCCTTTCAAGCTGCCTCCCCCACGCTGGAGCTCAGAGGGAGCAAGTCCAAGTAAGTCCGTGCACAAGCCCTTTAAGAGGAATTGCTTGGGGTTCCAGTAACCTCTGTCTCCCTCAGCCTCAATTCCCACTGGTTTTTATAGCCAGAAGTTATGGGGACTTCTCTCTCTCGCACTGGAACCCTGAGCTGGAGGGCTGGTGTGGGAAGGGGACCCCTCACTCCTCAGGGAGGACCTTCCCAGCTGAGATATCCCTCATGATTTGCATTCACCATATGTGGGTGTGGGCCTACCTTGTTCACGCCTCCGTCCCTCCTACCAGTCTTAATGTGGCTTCTTCTTTAATTTTGTAGTTGTAGGACTTCCATTTAGCTCTATTTCAGGCAGTTCTGAATGATAGTTGTTCCGTAGTTTAGTTGTAATTTTGATGTGATTGTGGGTGGAGGCAATACCACATTTACTTATGTAGCCATCTGGACTGGAAGTCTTTTTTTTTTTTGGTAAGCATGGAAGGGAGTCTCATGCGTTTAACTGGCAAAAGCAAAGCCTTTTTAAGGATGTTAATGACAATAATAAATAACATCTAGCAATGATTGAGTGTTTGTGTATATTGTTTTGTCCTTGTTTTACAGATGAGAAAACTGAGACTAAGATCACTATCCCAGGGAGGGGGTGGTGGTGGTGGGAGGATTGAACAAAAAAAGAGAAAACTCATGGACATGGACAATAGTGTGGGGATTGTGGGAGATGTAGGGGGATAAATGGTGATGAGGACTTTTTTTTTTTTTTGATATTTTGTTCAGATAGAGTGGGAGGAAGAGAGAGAGAGAGAGAGAGAAACATTGATGTGAAAGGGACGCATCGAGTGGTTGCCACCCACATGACTCAGCCAGGGCCGGGGACAAACTGCAACTGAGGTACGTGCCCTTAGCAGGATTCAAACCTGAGTCTCTCGGGACTGCAGGCTGACACTCTAACCACTGAGCGAAACCAGCCAGGGCCAGCTTTTTGTTTCATTGATCTTTTGTATATTTTTAAGTCTCCATGTCATTTATTTCCACTCTGATCTTTATTATTTTCTTCCTTCTACTTCTTCTTTTTTTGTTCTCTTTCTAATTCTTAAATTGTAAGATTAGTCTGTTATAAATTTTTCTTGTTTCTTGAGGTAGGCTTGTAATGCTGTGAACTTCCCTCTCAGGATGCTTTTGCTATATCCCATAGATTTTGTGTTGTGTGTTCATTTTAATTAGTTTCTAGGAAGTATTTGATTTCTTTCTGATCTCATGGGTAACTCAATGTTTAATAACATGCTATTTAGCATCCGTATGTTTGAATGTTTTTTGTGTGTTTTAATGGTAATTTATTTCTAATTTCATGTCATTATTATCCAAAAAGATGCTTGATACAATTTCAGGCTTCTTGAACTTGTAGAGACTTACTTTGTGTCCTAACATGTGGTCTATCATTGAGAATGTCCCATGTGTACTTGAGAAGAATGTATTTTCTGCTACTTTGGGGCAAAATATTCTGTAAATATCAATTAAATTCATCTGATTTAGTGCATTATTTTAGGTTTCTGTTTCATTGTTAATTTTAAGATATATCCAGTGATTTCAATGGATTGTTAAAGTCTCCTACTATGATTGTATTGCTGTCAATCTTGAAATCCTTCAGAAGTTTTTAAATATATTTTGGTGCTTCTGCATTGGATGCATATATGTTTACCAGGGTTATATATCCTCTGTTGGATCAATCTTTTTAATATTATTTAGTGATCTTTTTTGTCTCTTATTATCACCTTCATTTTGAAGTCTATTTGATCAGATATGAGTATTGCTACCCTGCTTTTTTTCTTTCATTTCTATTTGCATGGAAAACTTTTTTTCATTCCTTCACTTTAACACTGTGTGAGTCGTTTGTTCTGAGGTAGGTCTCTTGAGGATACCATATATATGAGTCATGTTTTCTTATCCATTCAGCTACCCTATGCCTTTGGAGCATTTAAGCCATTTATATTTAAGGTTAATTTTAACAGGTACTTATTTGTTGCCATTTTTATTCTTTATGCCTGTGTTCTCTCTCTTTATTTCTTCTCTTTAGAACAGTCCCTTTCGCATTTCTTGCAGTGCTGGTAGTTAATTCCTTTAGCTTTTTCTGTCTGTGAAACTTTATTTCACCTTCAGTTTTGAATGATAGCCTTCCTGGATAGAGTATTCTTGGACTCAGTTCCTTGTTTTTCATTACTTTGTATACTTCATGCCACTCCCTTCTGGCCTGCAGTGTTTTATTGAGAAACCATCTGATAGTCTAATGGGAGCTCCCTTGTGGGTAACTTTCTGTCTCTCTCTTGCTGTCTATACGATTCTTGCTATCTTTAATGTTTGCCATTTTAATTATAATATATCTACATGTGGATCTTTTTGGGTTCATCTTGATTGGAACTCTCTGTTTCCTATACCTGTGTCACTTTTTCCTCTACCAGGTTAGGGAAGTTTTCTGTCATTATTTCTTCACACAGGTTCTCTATTCCTTTCTCTGATTCGTCTCCATACACTCCTATGGTGTGAATGTAGTTAATGTTCATGTTGTCCCAAACCTCCCTTGAACTCTCCTGCTTTTTAATTTTTTTCCATTTGCTGCTTTAATTTTTTTTTTTTCCCTACCTTCTCTTCTAACTTGCTGATTTGGTCTTCAGCTTCTTCTAATCTACTATTGAAATCTTTAGGATATTTTTTATTTCAGCTATGTCATTCTTCATTTCCACTTGATTTTTATTCATAGTTTCTACCTCTTTTCATGCTGATGTAGTTCCCACTGAGTTCTTTATAATTCTATTGAGTTGCTTGTAATTCTCATTAAGTTGTTTGAGCACCCTTATAACCATTACTTTGAAATCTTAATCTGATTAACTGCCTGACTCTACTTCATTTAGTTCTTTTTCTGGAGATTTCTCCTTTTATACTGGTGTTTGTTTCTTTGTCTTACCATTTTGTCAGTCCAGTCAGTAGTCCGGGGCCAGGTGGGGCAGGCCAGGTGGCAGGAGCAGGTTGGTGCTTCCAGGGTTGTGGGGTTGTGGCAGGTTGTGAGGGCTGGATCTCAGAATCCAGTCCACTTGTACGGGGGAGCTAGCTGCTCTCAGCAGTGGCAGGTTGGGTGGGACAGCGGCGCTCTGCTGTGGGTGGGCCTGCAGTGCTGGCAGCTGGCTGCTGCCCAGGGCTGGCGGCAGCGGTGCTGGTGGGAGGGCAACTCTGTTGTGGGGGTTGGGGGCTGGAGTGCCGACAGCTTTCAGCGGCAATGGGGCAGGCAGACCTCTGCTGCTGGTGGGTCCCATGGGAGCTGCTGGGGCCCTCTGCTCCCAAAAGAGAGGCTGTGGCGCTGGACACACCTCTCTGTGGCCTCCGGGCACTGGGCCTCTGGGGTTTCCTACAGCCCCCTCCCACGGGGGACCCTCCCAAATGGCATGCTCTCTGAGCCTGAGTAGGAAGAAGTGCCTGGCTGGGGAGCGTGCCTCTGCAGCCTGCAGCCCCCTCTGTCTGGAGCGCCCAAATTGCCCACCCTGGGATCCCCCAGGAATAGACAGATGCCCACCCACACTTGTACCCACGCGCACTCTGCCACACATGCTCACCTGCCTACACTCTTACCCTTACTTCGCCACGTTCTCTTACCCTTACTTCGCCACGTTCTCTCACCCTAAATCTCCTTTTTCATTATCTCCATAACTTTTATTTGAGACAGGAAGGAAATGGTTTATACTGTACAGATGTCTTATATTTTATACATTCTAAGCAGCTGCTATGATCGAGTTTGAAGTATCAATGTATTAATTTTTTTTTAAATCCTCACCCAAGGACATGCTTAGAGAGAGGAAGGGAGAGAGAGCCTGGAGAGAGAAAGAGAAAGAGACAGAGAGAGAGAGAGAGAGAGAGAGAGAGAGAGAGAGAGATCAATTAGTTACGTTCTGCACATGTCCTGACCAGGGATTGAATCCATAACCCAGATATGTGCCCTGACCGGGATTCAAATCTTTTGGTGTGCAGTACAACACTAAACCAACGGAGCCACTCCAGCCAGGCAAATTTCTTTCTTTCTTTCTTTTTTAATTAATTTTTTTGTATTTTTATATATTTTTTTGTCTTTTTATATATTTTTAATTTTTTTAGTTGATTTGAGAGAGAGAGGTAGGTAGGAAAAAGAGAGAAAAGAGACGAGAAGAGAAACATTGATTTGTTATTCCACTTATTTATGCATTTATTGGTTATTGCTTGTATTTTCTCTGACCAGGATTGAACCCACAGCCTTGGTTTATGAGCATGATGCTCTAACCAACTGAACTGTCTGGCCAGGGCTATGTATTAATTTCTTATGGCTGATGTAACAAATTACAGTTGCTTAAAAAAAAACAGAAGTTTATTATCTCACAGTTCTAAAGGCTCAACATCTAAAATTAGTATAACTGGGCTGAAATTAAGGTGTTGGCAGGACTGTGCATCTTCTGGAGGCTCTAGGGAAGAATTTGTTCCTTGCTTTTTCTAGCTTCTGGCGGCTGCCAGTGTTATTTGGTTTGTGGCTTGGTCACTGTAATCTGTGTGTGGCCACATTACTTTCTCAGCTGTCTGCGTCAAATCCCCTGCCCTCTTATAATGAACCTGCGATTATATTTAGGTCCCACCAGATAACCCAGGATACTCTCCCCTTCTCAGACTCATTAATCATATCTATCATATCTGCAAAGTCTTTTTTGCCATATAAAGTAATGCTCAAAAGATTCAGGTATTAGGATGTGTGTGTCTTTTTAGGGAGTTATTGTTTAGCCTATCTTATCCATATGTTTTTTGGGTTTTTTTTGGTTTGTTTTGTTTTTTTCTCATCTCTTTTCTTCTTTCCTAATTTTATTCTTTTCCTTTTCCAGAAGCACATAGTGGCAAGTAGATTGTGTGGGTATAATCTGAAGTTGTGAACAAGAGTTGAGTTTATATAGTCTAGCTCACTGAGTGAGCATTATTGTTCTCACTATATTAATTTATGAATTATATTGTTGTCATTGAATTTGTTGACAGTAGTGGCAACTGTGTTAAGTTTAGCACCCTTTATCAAAGTAATTATTGAATCTTTGGGTAAAGTGCGAGTTAACATGAAATTTCTTTCTGTAGTCAGGCACTGATAATGTCATTGAGAAAATAGCTAAATAACTACTAGCATTGTTTCAAAACTAGTTTTCATTTAAGGAAATTTTTTCCACATTTACATTTTGTTACAGTGGTAGCTCAGACTTGAATTTAATGAAGGTAAACAGAAGAGTTGGAAGAGTTCTGATCCAGAAGTCCATTGTCAAGAGACCTTTGTCGTTTGGGGCATAACACATAATTGCTGTTTCTTAATATTTATACTGAAGGAGTTGAATTATATGACTGCTAATATCCCTTTTAACTTGAAAAACCTCTGTCTGGTATTTAGCATAATGTATTTAAAAACCAACAAACAACAGATACAGTATTACTTATTTTGTGCTATTAGGAAAAGAACTCATATTGGCAGGATTATTTTGAATTAACTGTTTGTACTTTTTGTTTTTCTGTAGATGGACCACACATCCCCGACCTACATGCTAGCTAACTTAACCCACTTACATTCTGAACAACTTCTGCAGGGTCTAAATCTTCTTCGTCAACATCACGAACTCTGTGACATTATTCTTCGAGTAGGTGATGTTAAAATCCATGCTCACAAAGTGGTACTTGCCAGCATCAGCCCATATTTCAAAGCTATGTTCACTGGAAACCTTTCTGAAAAAGAAAACAGTGAGGTTGAGTTTCAGTGCGTTGATGAAACCGCTTTCCAGGCCATTGTGGACTATGCCTACACAGGGACTATTTTTATTTCACAAGACACAGTTGAATCTCTCCTTCCAGCAGCAAACCTACTCCAGATAAAACTCGTCCTGAAAGAATGTTGTGCATTTCTTGAAAGCCAACTTGATCCTGGTAATTGTATTGGAATTTCTCGTTTTGCAGAGACATATGGTTGTCATGACCTTTATTTGGCAGCCACTAAATACATATGCCAGAATTTTGAAGCTGTTTGCCAGACTGAAGAGTTTTTTGAGCTGACACATGCTGACTTGGATGAAATTGTTTCCAATGACTGTTTGAATGTAGCTACTGAAGAGACTGTTTTTTATGCACTTGAGTCTTGGATCAATTACGATGTACAAGAACGCCAGAAATACTTAGCACAGCTACTTAACAGTGTGCGATTACCATTGCTAAGTGTTAAGTTTCTCACTAGACTGTATGAAGCAAATCATCTTATTCGTGATGATCGCACTTGTAAACATCTTTTGAATGAAGCACTAAAGTACCATTTTATGCCTGAGCATAGACTCTCTCATCAGACAGTCTTGATGACACGACCTCGCTGTGCTCCCAAAGTACTTTGTGCAGTAGGAGGAAAATCTGGACTGTTTGCCTGTTTGGATAGGTAAATAGAAGGATTGATGTTAATAGATTTTACACTTTTTAAATGTGCTTTCTATATTTTTAAAATTGTTTGAATTTTACTATTTTTTAAATTTGATTCTTTTTGTTGTTTTTTTCTTTTCTTCTTCCTAAACACTTATCTAGTTGTTTTAATGACATTGTTATTTATTCTCTGCAATACTCTCAATTATTAACACCTGCACAAACTTCATTTCTTCTGATTACTAAGTTTTCTTCTATTTTATGTCTTTTTTTTCTTTGTGAAACCATTTTCATCTTTATTTGTGTCAAACTAGGTCAGAGGGCTTTATTTTTGCCAGCTATATCAGAAGATGCTAAAGAGGAGAGCTAGGAATCTGTGATGAGGGCAACTTGGGGAAAAGACTGGGTTTGAATGAATTCCGTTACTTAGAAGAACGACCAAAGAAATAAGAAAAAGTAGGATGGTGATACAAATCATGGACTTTGTGTGCAATTTATTTTCTTCATTGTAAATTTTTTTAATGACGGTAGCAAAAAGTGCTTTCTTTTCTAGTAATTTGGAGTTGTCAGACTATTTCTGTGAACATCCAAATAATAAATATTTTAGACTTTAGGGCCATATGGTCAGTCATAACTACTCAACCGTGCCATGTGTAAGAGAAGTCATAGACAGTACATAAATGAATGAGCATAGCTGAGTTCCAATAAAACTTTATTTACAAAAGTAGCTGGGGGGCTAAATTTGACCCATAGCTGTAGTTTGCCAATCCCTGATTTAGAGCATTATTATACAAATAACTAAAACATAACTGGGTGTTACCTTTGCTTTTCCCTTAAATGAGATTGCTTCATGAAAACTTTTATGTTTGATACATTTCTTTAATACTGTGGATTCCCTTCTGGTCATTTCCAAAAATTTGGTAGATTGCTTTCCTTGCCTCAATGGTAGGAAACTATTGATGTTTTATAAATGTCAACTGATATATGCTGTATCTTTTTAAAAAGCCTCAGTGTACATCTTAATTGTAACCCAAAACTAGTATTGTTGAAATTGGGCTACAGTTAAAACATAAGTTATGGTGACTATGTGAATTGTTCACTGTTCTTTTTTTTTTTTTTTAATCTTCACCTGATATGTTTATTGATTTTTTTTTTTTTTTTTAGAGAGAGAATAATTGATCAGTTGTCTCCCATATCCACCCCAACCAGGGTCTAGACCCTCAACCTAGCTATTTGCCTTGACCTGAAATCAAACCTGTGACCATTCTGTGAAGCGCCAACCAGCTGAGCCACACCAGCCAAGGCTGTTAACTCTTTGTAAGGGCATTGATTATTGGCATGAAGTACATTCATCAGTCAGATGTCATAATACTAAATTCCAAATACAAATTTACATTGTAAAAATTCTTGGACAGTTTTCTCTTGGTCTCTTGAGTATTAACAATAAATTATTGAAGAATTATAAGAACTGTTGATGTTTTTAGAGCCAATAATCTTTCATCTTGGAATCTATCATAAGAAAAAAAAATTTTCCCTGGCCAGTTTGGCTCAGCAGTTGGAGCCTTGGCCTGCGGACCAGAGAGTCCTGGGTTCAGTTCCCGTTAGCAGCACATACAAAAAAAAGAAAAAGAAAGAAAGAAAGAAAATTTAAATATTTGCACAAAGCTTTTTATTGCAGTTATTTATAACTATGATAAAATTAGAATCAGTCTGAATAAATATTTAGTTTAATTCTACAAAACGTATTAAACACCTGTGCATCAAATATTGTGCTTGGTAATGGATCTTTCACAAGTTCGTAATTTAGTAAAGAGGATAAATGTTTAAATAGATAATTGTAATGCATAGTTTTAGTACAGAGATAAAGATAATTCTATGAAAGTATTAAGGAGAGGCATTTATCCCATTTGGGGGATTTAGGGAAGATATGGAAAAGTTAATGTCCAAGTTGAGTATTAAAGGCTAAGCAAGAGCCAAGCAAAAAACAGTGGGATGGTCACAGGAAATGCACAAAGACACAGTAGCAAGTTACAGTAGTTACAGTATAGGCTATGCAGGAAATAAAAAGCTGTTTGGTATTCCAAAGTATAAAATTTTAACCAGCAAATAGTAGGCCGTGGTCAATAAAGACCAAGTCAAAAAAGGTATTGTGTTCTATGATGAAGAGATGATATTTGTTACGTGGGTTGAAAAATAATTTTAAGGAGGATAGTAAAATGATCATATTTGTGTATTAGATCATTATTGACTCTGTTATAGAGAAATACCAAGGGGGCCAGGGAAGTGATTAGGAAAGAGGTTATTGTAAAAGTACAGGCAGGAGATTATGAGGTCCTAAATTAGGGTGGTAGTAGTAAAGACAGAGAATGGGGCATTCATGTAAGAAATATTTTTTTTTTTTTATCCTCACTCGAGGACATTTTTGCATTTATCTTCAGATAGAGCGGGAGGGAGAGAGGGGGAAAGAGAAAGAGAGAAACATCAACATGAGAGAGACACATCGACTGGTTGCCACCTACATGACCCCAACTGGGGCCGGGGACAAACTGCAACCGAGGTACATGCTCTTAGCTGGAACCGAACCCGGGTCTCTCTGGTTTGCGGGCTGATGCTATAATCGCTGAGCCAAACCGGCCAGGACTCTTGCAAGCTTATTTATTTGAGTACACCCACTGCAACCATTCTTTGTTCCCTTCAAGATTTTGACGCTTTGGCCTTCTAATCAGGTAGTAAAACTTATTGCTCACTGACCACCACATGTCCTCACTCTATCTTTCATTCTTATTTTTTTACTTTAAATAGTCCCTATTTATTTTGTTTAATTTTTGTTGTTGAGAAAATTACAGATGTCCTCCCTATTTCCTCCATTGAACCCCTCCTTCCCGCTCCCACCGCCTTTCTGCTTTTTCCAAACTGTTGTCTGTGTCCATTGGTTATGCATATATGCATATAAGTTCTTTCTTTGGCTTAGCTCTTCCCAACCCCCACACCTCTTCATGTCCTCATTCTTTATCCAGCTTAGATTCCAGGGACAGCAGTGTCATCACTACTTTGAATATACCCATGGCTCCCTTTACCCATCTTTTCTTCCATCACACTCATCTAAATTCAGTTCTCTCCTTAACGCCATACTGCATCTGAGCAACAGAACGTGGCTAGGGAAACACACATTCACCTTAACTGGTCTCACTTGGGGTTTTCAGTATTCCCTGTCACCCCTTTGCCTTTCTCTAATTAACGTACTCTTTCACTTCCTTGGAGGACTGTTTCACACCTATTATCTCCATAAAAACATCCAAAGTCACCTTACATCTCTCACCTGATGACCATGTCTCTTACTTGACTGAGAAAACAGTAGCAGTCTGAAGAGAACCCTTTCATCTTCCCCTCACCAAATCTACCAAGTTACTTCTAAAACCAGCCCCTTCACTTCTCCATTTATTCACCAGCCTCCATTCCCTCTCTGCACAAGGACTTTGCTTGTGCAAATGTCCTGTCACTCTCCTACATTATCACCTTCTCCCACTCTACTCCGTCACGGCCAGCAGCATACAAAAATGTCTGGTTTAAGCTCCCAGATTAAATTGGTCTACCTTTCACTCTGTGATTTTTCTGTGCTCATCATTATAGCTGCTTCTTGGGAAAAAAGTCTACAACCTCTGTTTTCCTCATCTCCCATTCTTTCCTGAACCACTCCAGTCAATACTTGTCCCCACCACCTCACTGAAACTGCTCTCCTTAGAGATCAAATAGTTCCCTGATATATCATTCTCATTGGAACAAATTCACATTTGTAAAACAAGCAATATAATAAAACTGCATTTGGTTATTTAATAACTCTAAGTAAATGGATGTACTTTGATCATACTGGATAGAGAAAAAAAGTGTGTGTGTGCATGTATATATATATGTATGAACATACATATATATATTCATTTTTCTTTTTTTTTTAGTGTTTTTATTGATTTTTTTAGAGAGACAGGAAGGTAGAGAAAGAGGGAGAAACATCGATGTGAGAGAGAAACATCTATCAGCAGCCTCCTGCATGCCCCCTACTGGAGATGGCACCCACAACCCAGGCATGTGCCCCAACAGGAATGAAACCGGCACCTCTCAGTCCATGGGACCACACTCAGTCCACTGAGCCACACTGGCCTTGCAAGAGTATATATTTTTAAACTATGCTGCTGCATTATTGACTTTATCTGCTTTTTCCCTAATGAAATATATGTACATGCAAGAAACTATATAGAATGTGTATAATATATACCCAAGTATCTATCAACCAGCTTAAGAAATAGACTAATAATGATACCTTTTTATTTATTTATTTTTATCCCCACCTGAGTGTACTTTTCCATTTAGCTTCAGATAGAGTGGGAGGGAAGGGGAGAGAGAGAGGGAAACATGATGTGAGAGAGACACATTGACTGGCTGCCTCCCACACTACCCTGACCAGGGCCAGGGATGAACCAGGACTGAGGTATATGCCCTTGACCAGAATCAAATCTGTGACTCATTGGGCCATGGGCAGAAGCTCTAACCACTAAGCAAAACCGTCCGGGGCTAATAATGATACCTTTAAAGCCCTCTTATGTCCCGCCTTGATGCCATTTCCTTCCCTCTCCCACAAGGAACCACTATTCTGAATTTTCTATGCATTATTCCTTTGTGTTATAATTTTGCAGCATCTTTTATGTGCCTCATGGTTTTTCTTCTTTTTAAGAATAGTTTACTGCCCTGGCCGGTTTGGCTCAGCGGTTAGAGTGTCCGCCTGCGGTCCAGAGAGACCCGGGTTCGGTTCCCGCTAAGGGCACGTACCTCGGTTGCAGTTTGTCCCCGGCCCTGGTTGGTCGTGGGGGTGGCAGCCACTCGATGTGTCCCTTTCACATCAATGTTTCCCTCTCTCTCTCTTCCTCTCTCTCCCTCCCACTCTGTCTGTACAAAAAATGGAAAAATGTCCTCGGATGAGGATAAAAAAAAAAAGAATAGTTTACTGATTTGTAGAGAGAGAGGAAGGGAGAGGGAGAGAGAAACATTGATGTGAGAGCATAACATCAATCGGCTGCCTCCTGCATGCCCCCTACCGGAGATCGAGCTTGCAACCCGGGCAGGTGCCCAGATTAGGAACTGATGGCAACCTCCTGGTACACAGGATGTGGCAAACCAACTGAGCCACACCAGCCAGGGCTACATATTTTCATTTAAATGAAATAGTACTATATATATCTAGAGAAGTGTTTTCTCAATCAACAGTAAGTTTATGAAATTCATCTGTGAGACTACATGAGGAAATAGTTCATTTAGTTTCATCGATATGTGGTATGATAGTATATGGACCTAATACAATATTTTCTACAGTGAACGTGTTAATTATAAAAATTAATTGAAGTGCTACACACATACAGAAAAGTTCACAAATTCTAAGCATACAGCTCAGGGCATTGTCACAAAGTGAACATTACAAACTAGTTTAAGAAATAGGAAACATGACCAACACCCAGAAACCATTCTTGAGTTCCCTTCCCTGTCCTCCCAAAGGTCACCACTATCCTCATTTTTAATTCAGAGATAAGAAATGTTTTTGACTTTATGTAAATGAAGCTAGACAGAATATAATCTTCTGAATTTTGGCTTCGTTTCCTCAATATTATATGTGTAAGATTCATCCCTTTTACCTGTAGCTAGAGTTGGTTCATTTTCATTGCTGTGTAGTATTCTCATATATAATATGCCATAATTTATCCATTTTTTGGTTAATGAACATTTGAAAACATCCAGTTTTTAACTGTTAAAAATAATGCATCTGTGAGCATATGTATGTGTACATTTCTCTTGGGTACATATCTAGGGATGGAATTGCTCAGTCATAGGGTGGATATACCATCTTCTTTTTTCATTCTTTTGATGGATGATTGTGTTGTGCTGCTATGAACATTTTTATATGTGTGTCATGGTCCAAAACCATAATAGGAATTCAATAGAATACATACACAGGAATGAAATTGATGAGTCAGACATGTATATATCTTCAAATTTACCAGGTAATGGAAAAATTGTTTCCCAGAGTTGTTTTACCAGTTTACAGTCTCAACAACAGAGTATCCATTCCTTGCTCCACCTTCTTGCCAAGGTTTTATATGACTTTAAATTTTTTCTAGTCTGGAAAGTGTGTCATGGTTTATTGTGTTTTTAATTTCATGTTTTTGATTACTAATGAGATAGACATTTTTGTTTATTGGCCATTTTGATTTTTAAAATTTAATCTTTTCTGCTTATTTTTTAGTGTGGAGATGTACTTTCCTCAAAGTGACTCTTGGATTGGTTTGGCACCCCTAAACATTCCTCGCTATGAATTTGGAATATGTGTTTTAGACCAAAAAGTGTATGTTATAGGTGGTATCGAAACTGATGTGCGTCCTGATTTCACTATCAGAAAACATGAAAATTCAGTAGAATGCTGGAATCCTGATACAAATACCTGGACTTCTCTGGAGAGAATGAATGAGCACCGAAGTACCTTTGGAGTAGTAGTACTTGCAGGAGAACTTTACGCTTTAGGTGGTTATGATGGACAGTCTTATTTACAGTCTGTAGAGAAGTATATTCCAAAATTGAGCAAATGGGAACCTGTGGCACCAATGACTACAACACGAAGCTGTTTTGCTGCAGCTGTGCTGGATGGAATGATATATGCCATTGGTGGGTATGGTCCCGCCCACATGAACAGGTATTTCACTTAATCAAGCTGTAGATTTTTAAAGTATTATTAACAATGATTTCTTCTTTTTAGACAATGTGCATGTTTAAAATAACTTCCCTTTTTAATTTTTAAAGTAATTGGTAGACATTTTGGAAATTTAATCTGCTCTGTGAGTGTAATTGTAATTGTTTTACATGGGGATTTAATACAAACCTAAGAATCAAATACCTCATTAAATTTTACATTCAATCAATATAAATGGGTAGATTTTAAAATTCAGAAATCTAAAAATAACTTAGATAACTTTAGATTTGGGGTGGTGTGTGTGTGTGTGTGTGTAAATAGCCTGTTATTGCATTGCTTAATAGAATAAACATGTAATTCCTACATGCTTACACAATATTATAATTTATCATAAACTTAAATCCTTATATTCTGGATTCTTACTCTATAATCATATATGTTATGTATCTTGAGTGACGCTAGAGTCTGAATTTGAGATTTCTGTATTTTGTATTCTCTCAATAAAGGAGAAACATACTTGAGGAAAGTAAAAGCATGATGTGACTGCTTATATGGAAAATTAATCATAATTTAAAAAAAGAAAATTAATCATAATTTTGAATCTTTGTTGAAAATTGATGTTCCAAACATTTTATCTCTAATACTAATTACAGTAGTGTGTGTTTTATTTATTGTGAGCATTTTAATGAAAGAATATATTGTGGTTTGTTACCTGACTGAGGAGTTAATAGCACTACAGCATCTCATCTATGCATTTGTATGTATTTCTGTGTTAGGTAAAGTATTTCCTTTTTTTATTGTTCCCTTAGTTGGAGGAACAATATTTGGGTCCCAGCATACATTTCTGTTCCTTTGAAAAGTTGCTGGCAGAGACTTTAGATACAAGGTTAAGTATTTTAGTTTTGAGATAACACTCTGGAATTTTAAGTTTTTGCTATAGTTTATCGATTCTTGTCCAGTGGTTTTGCTCTAATGGTTTATTTTTTTTATTTATTGATTTTAGAGAGAGAGGAAGTGAGAGAGAGGCAGAAACATCGATGAGAGAGAACATCAGTTGGCTGCCTCCTGCATGCCCCCCACTGGGGATCAGGCCCACAACTTGGGTGTGTGTCCTGACCAGGAATTGAACTGGTGACCTCTTGGTACATGGGTCGACGCTCAGCCACTGAGCCACACCGGCCGGGTATTTTTGTGCTAATGGTTTTTATTGTCGTGTCCTTTCAGAAACAGTTACAGTTTAGTCTATATTCTAATCTAGTCTACAGTCGAGTCTCTATCCAGAATTATGTCACTGACTCTCAAATACTTTAGGATTTCCTGAGAAGTTCGGTTACGAGCAGAACAAGCTTAATAAGCTTGCCTTTGTGCTTCTTCAAGGAAAAGCATAGTCTACAAGGCCTACTGCAATTTTTTAGGCAGTGTTTTTGGAAATTCTGATTTGATTCAGATTTTCGTAATACAGCTAGAAAATGCCAAGTGTTCTCTAGAATGCTGATTTGACTTAAATCCCTGAAGTCTCCTGAAACACTCTGAGATTATTATGATTAGCCAGTTTGTGTTATGAAATCTGCAGTGTTTGCTTTGCGGTAAACCACCATGAAAATTCTCCTGTAAGAAAAGAAATCCCTCTTTTTTTCTTCTCTCCCCTTGAGAAAACTCTCAGTATCCCTAGAATACATCTATATTCAGTTTGTGATTTCCAAAGTCCTTTCTCATGAATACTCATTGGACATTTTTCTTGCATGGATCCTTTGAGGTTGTATTATTGCCATTTTTGCAGGTGAGAGGAAATGTGACACATCCAGGATCACACAAATCCAAAGTGGTAGGACTGGGGTGCATTCAGCTCTAGATATGCTGCACCAGCACTCGAACTCAGGTTTTCTGACTTCAGAAGTTCTATAACCATAACATACCTCGCTGCTGACACAATATAATGCGATAGCATGTGGCTGTGTTTGCACCTGGTCCACAATGTAAGCTTTTATTCCTGCACTCTCATCAGTGAAATAAACACATTTGGGACAAACAACTCTAGTTTTATGTCTGTCTATTTTATTTATGAAACTTTTTAAAGTTCAAATGGTGGAGTTTACTTTTGCTTTAGTAGGAATAGTGACACGAAGAATATGTGAATTAATTCTTTCTTTTGTGAATATTTGCAGTGTGGAGCGTTATGATCCAAGTAAGGACTCCTGGGAGATGGTTGCATCTATGGCAGATAAAAGGATTCACTTTGGTGTGGGTGTTATGCTGGGCTTTATTTTTGTGGTAGGTGGACATAATGGTGTCTCACACTTGTCAAGCATTGAAAGATATGACCCTCATCAGAATCAGTGGACTGTGTGTAGACCAATGAAAGAACCCAGAACAGGTAATAATAACTTTTAATTTCTAACATATAGGACCGTATTATTATAGTGATTTCTTGGAGTAGTAGTTCTTTGGAATATAATAGTAAAGAATATTACTTGTTCAGAAAAAAAAAAATTTTGTGGTAAACTTTAGAGACAGCTAGATTAGACAAAATTACATAGATTTCTTTACTGCAATTTTAATACACCAGTATGCACATTATCATGTCTTGAACTTGGAGAACACATTTTGAAAAATGCTGGTAACAGTGTATCTTTATTTATTTATTTTTTTTTAATCCTCACCCGAGGATATTTTTCCATTTTTTGTACAGATAGAGTGGGAGGGAGAGAGAGAGAAACATCGATGTGAAGGGACACATCGAGTGGCTGCCACCCGCATGGCCAACCAGGGCCGGGGACAAACTGCAACCGAGGTACGTGCCCTTAGCGGGAACCGAACCCGGGTCTCTCCGGACCGCAGGCCGACGCTCTAACCGCTGAGCCAAACTGGCCAGGGCAACAGTGTATCTTTATAGAAACTCTTGTCCACATAACAAGTGTCACCTTTTTATATGTTACATACACACACACACACAGAATCCTTGGATGTTCTGTTTTGTTTTTATTGCACATCAGCAGTCTGTAGGTTCATTTTAATGTTCTCTTCTCCTCGAGGGGTATAATTGACCAAGAAAAGGTTGAAATTCAGGGTTCCTGGAGAAAAACAAATACATCAAGGGACAAAAATCTTTGAGTCCGACTAAAGAACATTATAAGGGGAAAGTTATAAGTTACTGTTGGACTACGTTAGAGTAGTCTTTGCCTTTGTGACTTAAGAAACTCATGAAACAAACATGCAAAGGAAACTGAAAGGAACAAATGGAATGAACTATTTCAGTTGCTACTAGAATTAGTTTCTGTGGTGTCATTGAGAGAGCAAGCCATAGAAAAATGAGAATGTAAAAAATGTAGGTAGCCTTGTTCTTTTTAGAACTATAATATATTAAGTAAAATTTTCAGAGCATAAATTATGTAGCTCTATAGATATTTTAAATATTTCAGTATACAAGTTCCCCTGCTACTCGAACAAAGAACATTCCCGTGAAACCCTCTCTAACAAAATGGCTGAAGCCTAGAAGCAATTGCCTTAGGACACATCTTTTTAATGGATGCCCAAAATAAACTGAGATAAAGCAAAGATGCTCACAGACCAAGTTCAGAGCTCTGGTGGCTTGATGTGGAGAGGCTGAGTTCCCAGGAAAGGAGCTCATGGTGCCATTTTCCCTGCTTGGGGTGCATGCTGCCTCTGTAACCATTTGCTGCAAAACAAATGCTGAATGCTAGTTTCACTTTTTGCCATTTTGTGTAAAAAGGAAAATCGTTTTGATTTCTTTACATCAATGAAACAGGTACAGTTGACCCATGAACAACATGAGTTTGAACGCTTGAGTCCACATATACATTTTTTTCCCCAAAAAAATACTATATATATTTTTTTTCTATTCATTATGATTTTAACTTTTTTCCTCTAAGTTACTTCATTATAAGAATACAGTATATAATACATGTAATTACAAATTATGTGTTCATTAACTGTTTATGTTATCAGTAAGGCTTCCAGTCAATAGTAGGCTATATTAAGTTTTTGGGGAGTCAAAAGATCTCCTCGGATTTTTTTTTTTTTTTTTTTTATCCTTACCCGAGCACATTTTTTTTCCATTTTTTGCTTAGATAGAGTGGGGAGAGGAGAGAAAGAGAGAAAGAAACATCGATGTGAAAGGGACACATCGAATGGTTGCCACCCAGGGTCAGGGACAAACTGCAATCAAGGTACGTGCCCTTAGCGGGAACCGAACCCGGGCCTCTCTGGACTACAGGTGGACGCTCTAACCGCTGAGCCAAACTGGCCAGGGCTCTCCTCGGATTTTTTAACGTGGAGGTGTTGGTGCCTTTAACCCCTGCATTGTTCAAAGTTCAGCTTTAATGTAGGACTTTTGTAAAAGCAAAATGGTGTAATGTAAACTTTCAAAATCCTGATAAAAATGATTTTTTTTCCCTTATTGATTTGAAAGAGAGGAAGTGAGAGGGAGAGAGAGATAGAAACATTGTTGAGAGAGAACATCGATTGGCTGCCTCCTGCACGCCCGCCACTGGGGATTTGGCCCACAACCTGGGCATGTGTCCTGACCGGGAATTGAACCAGTGAACTCTTGGTGCACAGTCGACGCTCAACCAGTGAACCACACCAGCTGGGCGAAAAAAGATTTCTTTAAAAGTATATGTAATTACGAATTGAGAAGAAAGCATATGGAAAGATATATACTGCATTCTTCTTTTTCATGTTCATTCCTATTCATTAAAAATATGTTGCCAACATTTTGATTCATAAATAGTCAAGGTGGGTAGTGTATTTTTTTTTTTTCCACTTATCTTCAGATAGAGTTGGGGTGGGGGGAGAGAGAGAGAGACATCGATATGAAAGAGACACATTGATTGGTTGCCTCCCACACGGCCCTGACTAGGCCCAGGAATGAACTGCGACCTAGGTTCGTGTTCTTGACTGGAATCAAACCCACAGCTCTTCAGTCCACTCTAACCACGGAGCCAAACTGGCCAGGGCCTTTGTAAAAAACTCATCCAAGCCTTTACTAAGTACCCACCATATGCACAATCCTGTGCAAAATATTAAAGGATTACAAAGATGAATTTAAATATGGTGCCAACTCAAGGAGTTTGCAATCTAATGATAATGACAAATAGTTGAACACAAACTGCAGGAAAGGAATGACTGCATTTTTATATTAATTCTTTTTTTATCCTCACCCAAGGACATTTTTTGCATTTATCTTCTGATAGAGCGGGAAGGAGAGAGGGAGAAAGAGAGAGAAACATCGATGTGAGAGAGACACATTGACTGGTTGCCACCCACATGACCCCAACCAGGGCCGGGGACAAACCTCAACTGAGGTACGTGCCCTTAGCGGAAACCGAACCTGGGTCTCTCTGGTCTGCAGGCTGATACTCTAGCCGCTGAGCCAAACTGGCCAGGGCACTGCATTTTTAATAGTATTTTTCTGTGGTGCAGGAGAGGGAGGATAAGATTGGAGAGCAGAGGTGAACAACGTCTTCAACTCTTACTTTACTTTTATACTCAGGGATATTTTCCCTTTGAGCTCATATTACTATATTGCTTATATAATTAATACTAGATTGTTGAAATGTATTTCAAGACAACATTGAAATACAAATTCATTTTTTTCCTGAGGAGTCTTACTAGATGGTTAATGTTTTCCCCTCATTTTTATTCATCTTTCCTAGGAGTTGGTGCTGCAGTAATTGATAACTACCTTTATGTAGTCGGTGGTCACTCAGGGTCTTCCTATCTGAACACCGTGCAGAAATATGACCCTATCTCAGACACATGGCTGGATTCGGCTGGCATGATATACTGTCGCTGCAATTTTGGACTAACTGCACTTTGACAAGTGTGGACTCAAGGAAATAGTGAGGTGATGAACCTCGTGCCGTATGAAAGGATGTCAAATTTTCTAAAACCCTAAAGCTGCATTGCTTTCTTTTGAACTTGAAATGACATGAAAACTCAATGTTTTGTTGGGTACTTTGAAATGACAAGTAGCTTTGGTTGTTCTTGATTACACAGTGAATCGATAATCAAGAAGGAAAGATCTTGCCAGTTGGGCACTTTTTTCCCTTCTAATTCTGGCATAAAGGACTTTTATGTTCATAAGTGTACACGTGAAGAAAACCTTGCTGTTTTAAAATGTTGGCTTCCTTCCTCCTTGATATGCACCATATTTACTGGGATGAATGATGCGACGTTTGGATGCTGGAGTGTAGTGAATGACTGAACACAGTGCTGACACTTGGATGTAAATGCATATGCTTCACATTTTAAATAAAGGGCCGTGCGCTTTTTTGGGGGTATTTCTAAGGGGTATAAATTATATGCCATAGTGAGTCAGCTGGACATTCTTCCTGTTAAATGGCTTTAGGGCTGGGGATGTAATAACTTTGCAAGACAAATGCTTTTACTGTCATAATATTTGCAGGCCTAGTTAAGGAAGTCATATTTGCTGTTTATATCTTTTTTAGATGGCAGGTCAGTGCTGGATGATATCTTCTCCAGCAATGCTATGCTAAGCATGGATAGAGTTAAGCATATCAGTTTCTTTTTTGTCGTAGTACATCAAGCTACCCAGTGTTGATGTAAATAATTGAGAAATGTTTAGTATCACTCTTAGTGCATATTGCTTTTTTCATATATCCTTATAATAAGTTGTGTTTAAGACATCTGTTTGCTTTTTCAAAGTGTTCAGATATAAAAATGGTGCTAACTGTAGGCGTTCTAACAAGGATACTATGGCAATGTTCTTTTGGTTGTTCAGTATGAGATATGCATGACATGTTTTGAGAGTATTTTTTTTTTACTGGCTTGATTTATTTCTTCTTATTAAAAATGTTAGTGAGTATACCAGTGTTAACATCAAAAAATCCAAATGCTTATGTTTTGCTTTCCATGGTTCCTGAATAGTGATTTAAAGATACATTTTTAAATTTTCTTTCTTCTTGTGCTAGATATTACATCCTTCTTAAAACAAATATATGCATTAAATATAAAGTACTCCGCAGTTATACATTACTCTGTACATTTCTTAGGTAACTGAATATTTTAAAGTTATTGAGGAAAACTGGAAATTCGGTGTTTACTTGAGCAATAGTTCTAAATTTGGTTCTACTTTGACAAAAGATAATATTTTTTAAGAATATGTTTTTATTGATTTTTAATTTTTTTACTTAAAATTGCTTAAAACAACCATTTTATTTGCTGTGAAGCAGCTATTTGGGTTGGGTTCAGTTAGTGGTTCTTTTGCTGGTCTTGCCCGGGTGACTCGTGTAGCTCGAGTCAGCTGGTAGATTGCCTGGAACCTGTGGTTTAGGGGCCTCAGCTGGGACAGCCTGTCTCTGCTCCATGAGGTCTCACCCTCTGTACACTGGTCCAGGCTTCTGCAGGTGACTGTGGTTGCTCAAGGGAACCCAGGTGACACAAAAGAACCACCCAGCTGATCTGCACATATATGCAAGGTAATAGGTGCTTTGGGCCATCCAAAGGAAGAACTTTCTATCAAATGGAAATAAATCCATCTATTTATATAGTGTTGGAAGGTGATCACTGACCTCTTTTTAGGAATACTGCAAAGTTGACTTGCAGTGCAGAAGAGAGCTAGACTCTAACCTATAAGCCTCATCCAATGGCAAAAATTCTAGTTCTATAATACTATGTGCAGGCCAGGCCAGCTATTTCAGAAAAGTACTGATAAGACCTAATCCTTTTGAATGCAGAAAAGGTGACAAACCACACAGCTTGTCACCTCAAAGGGGTCAGAATATGACCAGCAAAAATACCTACAAAATACTTCTGTTTTTATTGATTGTTTAAGGAGAGAGGAAGGGAGAGAGACATAGAAACATCTATGTGAGAAACATCAATTGGCTGCCTCCTGCAGAACTCCTACTGGGTACTGAGCCAGCAACCCAGGCTTGTGCCCTGATTAGTAATGGAACCCAGACCTCTCAGTGCATGGGACAGCGCTCAATCCACGGAGCCACGCAGGCCAGGCAAAGACATGATCTTTAAAGCAAAATTATTTGCTGTTGCCAAGTGACAGCTTATTTAAAAGAAGTGGTGGACTCACTTTGTTTTAGCAGGTTTGAGTAAATGTCTACTAGACTTGAGCACCTTACCTTACATTTTATTAGGATGTCGGTACTTTTATTTATGTTACTGTAGTCATTTTATTTTATCTTATTTTTCATGATTTTTTAAACTTGCCCACCATCTCTTTATAGTCACTGCAAAACCAGTGTATATTTGTAAGAAAAATTCATACTGCATTCTTAAGTGCCATAAAAGATCTAAACTGTTGTTAAGAAGCCATTAGTAATTATAAAACCTACATTAATTTGATAGCATACATGTTATGTCTTGAAACTGCAGCTGGGCAATTTGCTGTTTTCCTTGTTCTTCTGTAAACTGCCAGTTGTAGACTTAAATATATACTAACAAACTATGTAAAAATCACCTTTAAACATAAGTAGTATCATGCTTTATGAATATTTGCACAGATTATAAAACCTTGCAAGTGATTTTTAGTTTCTTCTAATTAAGAACTCAACAGGAGCTACTAATGAACTTGACAGCCTGAATAGTTTGTATGTTGCTTATTTAACGATATATAGCAATAACTTTAATTAATTTGAATATTGAATAGAAACAAGGTGCACTATTGTGTTTGGCCTAGACTTTAAAGAAAAGCAAATTAAAATAGTTTTCATCACATGCTTAATTTAAAATTTCCCAATTTAATGTTCTATTTATATCAATAAAGTTGTTAAATACATCCTGTTATTCCATATTTAATCCTTCCTCTCCACAAGGAAATTTGAAAGACTAGAAAATTATTTTAATTGTGAACAGAGCTATACTATACATTTTATTTTAATAGTGTTTTAGGCAATGTATTATTGCCACTATCAAATTAGTGTAAAAGATGTAAATCATTTGGTAAATTCGATCCAAGACATCTATTGATTATTGATTTGGAGAAATTTTAATTTCATGTTGAAGAAGACTAAATGTGAAATATTTTGGGCAATAATAGGAGCCATATACCAGAGGAAAAAATTATGAAAACCTGTAGAGGAGGAGAAAAAAAACAAATTTAGAAATATTTATTTCAGATTTGCTAAGCCTACTGTACCATTCCTAATAACTAGGTATTAATGTGACCTGACAGCTAAGAAGTTTACAATACAACCTTCTTGTACAAATTTGTGAGGAGTGTCATTATGCAGATTCTGCTGACAAATTGTAAATTTAAAGCCACATGTTTCTTATGTTAAAAAGGATAAAGATATTTGATTATAAATTCCCACGATTAACAAAGTTAGAAGAAATGTTGTATATTCAAGGAGAAGACAGCTATTTAAGATTGCCCCAAAAATATATTTTTTAAAAGTGATAGTGAGAAATAGAGATTGTCTAATCATTTGGAAGATAATTGCCTTTTGTAATTATTTTAAGGTATAATCACTTAGGAATGTTTGACTATTTAATATTTGTTGAATATAGTAATAGAACTTAAGTGAATTTTAATGTAGGCCAGAGGATATTTATTTAAGTTCTATGTTATTTCTAATACTTTTTTAGATATGAGTGAATATAAAATGATAGGAAGTGATATCAAGTGATAGGAAAATGGCATTCATTAGATTTTGAAACTTAATTTTGATAGCTTGATAGATATGGAGGGTCTACGGTTTTGTATGAGATATTGTGCTAGATGCTAAAGAGGGTAGAAATATAAATAAAATGCAGTCTTTTCATTGAAAGAATAAAATATAGTGAGGGACACCTACACCCAAATAACTATTGTGGTAAAGTGTGAATCTAATTTCTTATCTCCAACATCAGAAGAAGTAATCAAAGACCCAGTTTATGTATAAACATTTGTATCCTTTTGTATTCAGTTAGGTTTTATTGGCATGAAAGAAAATTATGAAAAAACCTAATGTCAATAGAATTCCAAATTTCCCAGAATTTGATGGTATATTATCTAGTTGAAAAACAGAATTATAGAAGCTTAAAAAAATACTAAGTACATAATCAAGGCTGTGGCTGACATTGATGAAAAGAGATGCACATATGATGCTCTGTTCGTTTTCAGTTTGGGTGTTGAATTTCTAGTATCGTCACCTAAGTGCTCATTTTCGGGAAAATCAGATTCCACAATAAATGTACTGCTTAAAGTTCAATCAACTTGTGATCATCTGTATAACCTCTGTAGTCTGAAATTAAGAAATTATAAGATGTCACATGTCAAGTTAACATCCAGTTCTTCCTTTTAACCTTTTTTTCTTTGTAAAACAGCACTTTAAATTAGACATGATTTAATTAGATCCAATTATTCTGTGGCTGGATATATACTGGATTTTCACTTACACTATGTTGATTCATGTATCAATGTTGATACATATTTGAAAAGAGTGAGGAATACAGGAAGTTTTAAATACCATAGGTTTACAAGTTTTGTTATTGGTCTGAATATGTGGTCAAAATAAAAATCCAGTTTACATTTCTGCAGAGAGAAAAATTGTTATCCATGTGTCTTTCATATTTCACATATTTAACTAGAGGTAATTTATTGTTCCTTTTGTCAAGTTATGTGTAAGTCCCATTTATTTTAAAATATGAAGCAAAAAGTTCCAAGTTTGCCTTAAAATACAAGTGAAATTAAAGAACTGGATAATAATACCTATATTTTTGCCTTATGAATTGTGCTGTACCATAAACCAGAGATGGTTTTGATTTTAACAGGATTTTGAAATTTTGTAGATGTAGAGTACTAGTATATGTACTCTCTTGTAAAGAATGTGATCTAGTGTGGATTATGTTAATATTTAAATGTTTTTGTATATGTATTTTACCTCTGAATAGGTATCTTTTTAGCATCAGGGTTTCATTTTACTTTTGTTTACATAGTTAAAGTGGCATTTAACCTGTTGAAGGTTGTGTTCTTTTGTCCTTTATTTTAAAATTCTTTGTATGTACTATTGTGGTAATGCTCTGTAATGACTGGTTAACTTTCATTTAATGTGAAGTGTTTAGAATAAATTTGAGAAACATGACTTCCTTTGTGTCAATTGTTGTGGACTGACTTAAGCAAATTCTGTCATGCTTAAATTTTTGGTTCTTCTTGGTAGATAGGTAGTGGCCACAAAAGTTGAGGTGGGTGTAGGTAGCCATACATTCACAGGCTTATTAAAGAAACATTGGTAAGAAAGTAGGCCCAAGTGTTCAGTGGGTAAGTTCAGTACAGTCCCAGCTTTCTAGTCTTTAGATTCTCTAACCAGTCTTTAAGAAAGGTGTGCTTGAGGCAGACAAGGTAACATTCCAGAGGATTTTGTTACCTTTGTGACCAGCAGCAGGTAACCAGCAGCCCTGCTTAAGGAAGGGCTATAAACAGCAGCTCCAGGTGCCAGCTTTAAGGATGTTGGACACAAGCTTGAATGGATCCAGATAACCTGTCCACGCAAGAATCGGAAATCTCTCATATTTTTAGATAATCAACAGTCTTGGATTTTAATGGTTTTCCTTAGCTTACAAATCGTGGTTTCTATCAACATTAACAATACCTACCTATTTGATTTATCATAAACATTTATAGTGTCAAAATAATATGATATAAATAACAATGAATGCAGTTAAGATGCCTTTATAATTCATTTTTGTCCTTAGAATATATTTCACATGAATAAACAAAAATGCTCCTTTTAGAGTCAAACTGAGTACTTTTTTTATTTGCTCAAAACATCATTGCTGTACATTTACTATACACATTGGTTATTTTAACTCATATTTTAATTTCTAGGGATATACTTTTAATTTTTAAAACATTTTTATTGATTTTAGAGAGATAGGAAGGGGCAGTGAGAGAGAGAGAGAGAAACATCAACGAGACTGGCCAGGCTACTTTTATTTTTAAATTATATAAAATATTTATTTGACCCTAAAGTTGAAACTATATGAGAATACATTAAGTTTTGTCTAAATTTCCATGTCTTCCACTCTAATTTTATTCTCTTGTAGGTAAATATATTTATTAGATGTTTCTTCCGTTGTTTCATTTTGAAAATATGACTACATCCCTTTCCCCATTATCTTAAAAAATACATAGTATACTGTAAAAACACTGCTCAACTTTTTTCACTTATACATTCAGAGGATTATTCCATATCAATACATGGAGATAAATTCTTATTCTTTTCTGCAGTTATATATAGTACGTTGCTATATGTATATACAAGACATAGGAACTTTAAGCAGTTTGCTGATGGACATTTAGGTTATTTTCAGACTTTTTCATTTACAAATAATGTTGCAATGAATAGCCTTGTGCATTTGTCATTTTTTTTCTGACATAGGTTTTAAGAAGTGGAATTTTTGTGTGGAAAGGTAGATGATATGTAATTTGCTAGATCTTGCCTGTTGCAGGTAGTTTTGGCTGCTGTAATAAAATACCAATATTATTGAGACGAGGGAAAATCTGAATAAGATCCAAGATTAGATATTAATACTGAACCAATTTTAATTCCCTGGTTTTAATAATTATACTATAGTTATGTAAGATAGTTCTTTTTTCTGAGGAAATGCACAATAAAGTATTTAGGAGTAAAGAGTCATCATGTCTGCAACTTATAAATGGTTGAAATATTACATATAACAAACCGACATTTATATGTATCTAGGTAATAGAGAAGAAGGGAGAAAAGATAAAGCAAATATAGTAAAATGTTAACATTTGGGGAATAGTTTCCAGGAATTCTTGTAACTTTTCTATAAAGTTGAACCTGCCTAGACAGAATATTTCTAAAAGAAAAATGAGTTTAAAGATGATTTTAACAAATTATAACCCATTGAATAAAATAAACCATGAATCCAGATTGATAAATGAATAAGTCAAAAGTTTAATGAGGAGATATTTACATAGATTCCATAAATCTTCCCTATAAAACAATAATTGACTGGAAGGTGGAAAAGGAAGCATCACAGAGGAGAACCCCAGCAGATACTATCTTCAGTGATCGACATTAACATCACCAACAATGGCACAAATCCAAACTGCAGGTCACATCACAGGTTGCATTAGAAGAGTACAGGACAACTTCTGTGATGCTCTTGCTAAAACTGTGATCTAAATCTTATAAGGAAACATCAGGTTAATCCATATTGAGGGACATTCTACATTACTGGAACTTACTCTTCAAAAGATTCAAGGTCATGAAAGTCAAGGAGAGACTAAGGAACTGTTCCAGACTGAAGGAGATGAATAATACACAACAGTTAAATGTAAACCATGGATCTGAACAGAATCTGTTTGCTATAACAGATTCTATAGACAAGTGGCAAAAATTAAAAACAATATGAGGATTAAATAGAATGTATTAGTGTTAATTTTCTGACTGTGAAGGTGGTATTCTGGGCAAGTGGAATGTACTGACTGGTAGGAAATTAACACTAAAGAAATAAGGGATGTTGTCGCAATGTCAGCAATTTTCTCCCCAGTGGTTCAGGGGAAAAAAGTTCTTTGCACTGGCCAGTTTGGCTAAGGGGTTAGAGTGTCGGCCTATGGACCAAATGGTCCCAGGTTCAATTCCTGGTCAAGGGGACGTACCTGGTTTGCAGGTTTGAAATCCAGTCAGGGTTGTGTGGGAGGCAACCAATCAATGTGTCTCTCTCACATTGATGTTTCTGTCTCCCTCCATTCCACTCAATCAAAAAAAAAAAAAAAATCAATGGAAAAATATCCTCAGGTGAGGATTAACAAAAAAAACAAAAGAAGGAAAAAAGCAAAACAAAAACTGAACTTGAAACTTTCTCTAATTACGACTTTGTAAAAAATAAATAAATCAATAGAAAAGTGGAAAAAACTTAGGCAAATTTTATTTCCCCATAAGGAAAGACTTTTGAATCAGTGTTTAAGGTTACATACTATAAGTCTGATGGCACTATAACAATTATAATACATCCAATTGGCAGCCACAGCAGCAGGTATCAAAATGATGTCTGTCTAAATTTTTTGGACCAAATATAGGGATGAAATTGGAAAATATAAAAAAAAAATCTACAACTAACACCACTAAAGTATGAATGACAACTTGGTTGTGTGGGTGTTATTTAATCAAGTGGTATTTGGGCAGTTTGATTATGTATAACTTAATAGCGCTGGCTCTCATTTACAAAATCTGCTGTAAACTTAGATGAGAAAAAACTCAGTTTAGAATACTATATAAACTTTCATCATACACATATGATCCCCAAATATTTTTTAATGAAGATTTCACATCATGTGTTAAATGAAAGACAAAATGTTATATGAACAGCCCAGTAAACAAATTTTTATTGTTCATGTTCCAGAACATATATTTTTAATTCAAAAACTTTATAGTTTTCTGCTTTCAAAAGTAGATCTTTATTTGAGCATGACTGAATAGTTCTTACAGAAAATAAGCTGTACAGGTTTCAGAATAAAATTCAGCAGCATCTGGAAAGAAAAATAATTATATTATTTATCTAAACTACAACTAAGTGTAAGTGTTAAGAAGAACAAAAACATCCATATGTGACTACAATACACAACATTAGAATACTGTGAAATATAATTTGGCATGGTTGCACACTAAATGAATGGGTATTATGGCTACATATCAGAGCTGCTGGTTTCTGATTCTTCATTTATTCAACACCATGGGTTAGGGTAGTATGGGTCAACACTGTAGTTACAAGATGAAAGTGACACAGTCCACCCCTGAACAATCATATATTATAAACCAAAAAACAAATGAAGAGGCAACTTCTACTCAGAGTCATATGTACCAGGACAAATATAAAACAGGGCATTAGTGGAGCACACAGAGGGGACATCCCAGTTTTGTGTCAATATTGTGGGTTTCCCGGTGGAGGTGATATGTAAGCTGATATCTGAAGGACAAAAAAGCAGGCCCCAAAGAGAAACGAAGCAGATGACAGGACTCCAGTGAGGAAGCACACTGTGGAATGAGAAGTCATCTGGTTTGGCTAGATGCCAGAGCACAGGGGCAGAGCAGGGTAAGGAGCAAAGATAAGGCTGAGTTATTTGCCAAGACCTAAGTGGATTTCAGTGTTGTTACTCCATGCAAGGAGTTTGGAGTAACTCCAAGAATAACCAAGTCTGCCTGGCTGGTGTGGCTCAGTGGTTGAGTGTTGACCTATGAACCAAGAAGTCACTGGTTTGATTCCCGGTCAGGGCACATGCTCAGGTTATGGGCCACATCTTTGGGGAGGGGCATGAAGGAGGCTGCCAACTGATGTTCTCTCTCATTGATATTTCTATCTCTCTTCCTCTCCCTCTCTAAAATCAATGAAGAAAAAAAAAAAGAAAAAGAAACTCAGTGAGATACAAGGAAACTCAAAAGGCAGTTCAGTGAGCTCAGGAATAAAATTAATGAACAGAAGGAGTACTTTACCAAAGAGATGAGAACTATACAAGACAACCAAACAGAACTGTGGAGCTGAAGAACTCAATGCATGAGATGAAGGAGGGATCTGTTAGTAATCACACACATGACGCTAGTTGCTCTTTCAGACCCTGTCACTGCCATCTTCCTCAGCAGTCAAGTGCAGGCAAGTTATACGAACACAGTGAATTTCACTTTAAAATGCCAACATTTAAAAAAATGGAAACATTTGCTTAATTTAGCTATTTTGGAAATGTACACTTGTTCATCAAGGGATTTTATAAAAATTGAAATAAAAATGCTGGAGTAAAGATCAATTAAGATTGTTCTCTCATGTAAGAAGATAACGAACTTCTTTACTTGAAGACAGAAGTTAATCCTTTAGTGATGCAAGTTGATTTAATTATTGAAAAAGTTTATCTCAGTTTCATTTAAATAATTAACATCCATATACGGTTAAGTGTTTGGATGTCAATCATTTATTTATGGTCAGGGATGGAAAAATCGGGGTCCAGCAAACTTAAAGATTGTCATGACCCATCACCAAAGTAAAATCCATTAGACAGTAAGCCAAAGCATCTCCAAGTATACCACTGGTTATCAGGCATTAATACTTAATTTGTAAGATCATATATAATACAGCTTTTTAAGAAATTTAAAATATATTGCTTTAGTCATTCTTATTGACTAAAGTTAATGATAAGGTATCTTTTGAAAATGAGAGATCCAGGGACTTAAAAATGATTGAGAAATTTCTGTCTCCTGTCTATGTTAGCACACATAATTAAGATCATTTATTAGGCCCTGGCTGGTTTGGCTCAGCAATTGGAGCATTGGCCTGCGGACCAGAGAGTCCCAGGTTTGTTTCCTGCTAGGGGCACATACCAAAAGAAAAAAAAAGAAAAAAGATCTCTTATTAGTGTGCACTGGTCTATTAAGCAACTCAGAATTTTACTAAATTAAACACAAGAGTTATATCAGGAATCTGTTACCCAAGGGAAAAAAGATGATATAACTAACCTTCATCAATTCAGCTCTTTTAGGAATCTTCACTTTGTTTTGGAGTAGATGGTGCATTGGACTCAAATCTATTACTAGTGTTTACAATACTAAGTGTCTGCTGGACTTGCCTCCTGTGAATAATGCTGAGTAAGTCACAGTTGTACCGTTTCTGCAGAAGAAGTATACCATGGATCTTGGCCAGCCTCTCCATAGTCCTGTGTAAATTGTAAAACACAAGTGCTCAGTGTTTTATCTTTCCCTAAGCAGACTTGCATTAAAAAAAAAAGGTTGCCATATAGTCAATGGAATTTCCCTATAACAGCCTATTAACACCAAAAATATATCAAAGCAGACCTACTCTATACAAGTATAGGTTCTAAATTTTTCTAAAAAAGAATTTATGTTTTTAAGGGGGGTGGTTTCTACGGAGGGAGGGGAGAGAAATGGCTGTCAGTCATACAGACGGCGTCTCAGGTAACACTGGCTGCCTTCTGGAAGGGCTGCACTTGCATGATTCTTGAGGATGCCCTTGGACATGTTTAGTAAACCAGTTTAGAGATTAAAAAAAGGAGACGACAAATCCCTTCAGGACATTGTCAAGCATTTGCTTTCATCATTCTTGTACAATACATTCGTTACCTTGGAGACATGAACCATTTGACACGAAGCCACGCAATGATTCTCAACCTTCCTAAATCTGTGACCCTTTAATACAGTTTCTCGTGTTGTGGTGACCCCCAACCATAAAATTATTTTTGTTGCTACTTAATAACTGTAAATTTGCTACTCTTATGTCTTAGGCGACCCCTGTGAAAGGGTTGTTTGACCCCTAAAAGGGTCGTGACCCACAGGTTGAGAACTGCTGGTTTAGAGCAACCACCTCTAAGGGAGAACAAGGCAGCCTAGCTGGTGATCACAGTGAACTAAACCGGCTCCAGAGGCCATCAGCTTATAACAAACACTGTTACCAAAGCACCCGAGGTGGGATCTGCCCTTTCTGTCTTCCCCTTCTGCAGACCAATTTGTCAATTATAACTGGTGTTAATCTCTCTTTATATGTCATGCATGCCTCTATGTAGAGTAGAAAAACTATAAAGGTAGTTTGTCTAAAGGTGCCCATTAGTGATCATAACAAAAATCACAATCAAGAAAGAAAATCACCAAGTGCCAGAATGTGTTGGATAACTTAACCCTTTGCGCTTAAAGTTGTTATCTTAAATATTTCTACTTCGGGGAATTCTGACAAGCAATTCTACAAAAATATTTTTGTCTAAATGATAAAGCTTCAAAGACACTCAGCTTAAAGGCTAGTAGATCAGATTAACTACATGGAAATATTAAGGAGGAAAAATGCAGGTACATAAAACCAACAAAGGGGAGAGATGCAAACTGTCCTGAAAGAACATTTAAAGGTAAGTGTATTTATTAGCATGAGTTTCCAAAGTTATACCTTTTAGTTAGCTTTCACATTCCACTCATCTCATAAACCTGGATCATTAAAAATTATGCTTTAGAGCCCAATTAATGAATTACATTTATTTTCTCTGATTCTATATTTTGACTTACTTATTTAATTCATTTTCCAACGATTTTCTGCTCTCTACTTCTTTTTGGTAGAGTCTCACATAGTTTTCCAATTCTATTTTGCTACAATTTAGAGAAGCTTGCATTTTGGAGAGTTTTGACTCTAGATAGTTATTTACAATTTCCAAATGCCTTTGTATTTCAGAATTATACTCTTGAGATGCTCTTTGTACCTAAGGCAAAGAAAAGGGCACATTTTTAAAGTATGTATAACCCGAACACTTATAGTATATTTGTTTTCTTTTGTTTTGAGTCAATGTCTTAGAGATCAACTTTAAATGTGAAAGAAAACTGGTTTAAAATATCTACCATCATGTCAACTGGATTAAATCTGATTTATAAAGTTGAATCATTCTTCTATTAGTACTCACATAATCTGATAATTCAAATAATAGTAGAATCAGTTTAAAAAGCTTAAAGTTTATATAACTTAAAAATTCAAAAGAGTATTGGACAAATTTTAAACCACATTTCTCTCTTTTCATCCCAATAGTCTTGTTTTACATTAACTGCTCTTAAAAATAAAATAATCCTTTTGTAAGAATCATTCTGAAAGATCAACTTGGTGATAATAATTATGGAAACTGAAATACTAAAAGGGAAAAACAAATGCCACCTTCCTTCCAGAAATCTACAAAAGAAATTGCTATTAAAGGAAGTAGAAGAAATGGAAACACTGTATATATCCAAAATGTACTTAACAGTGAACAGAATTAAAGCACATTAAAGATCCATAAATTAACCTGTAAAAATAGATGGACTTGTTTTAATTTTTCTGCTACATGCTCTCTTGCTCGTTTTTCAATCTTCCATTTATACTGTTCTACTTCACTGAATTCTACCATATTCATTTTCATGTGTCTTTTGAGGTTCATTACTTCTTGTTTCAACTTCTCGTTTTTGTCCTCTAGGTTTTCACATTGTTTATCTATTGCTTTCATAGATAATAACTCCTGTTGAAGAAATTTATTGTTTTCATCCAGGAGTAGACATTTTGAAGATACAGTTTCCAATTTTTCTGTAAGATCATTATTCTGAAGGAATAAAATCATACAGTTTGGTTATGAAGGTGTAGACTGAGAACAGTTTAACTCAACACCAGTATACAATTTTGAAATGAATTCAGTTGCAATGAGATGTTATCTGTACTGTAGAAGAGTCCTAAAATGTGGAACAAAGAATAATTCAGAATCAAGAAAAAAGTTAAAACCGCCAAAACTCACAAAACTATATCTTTTACTGTTGTTGTCTTTGCCACTCAACATCTGTACTTAATTTTACCATCTTTTTTTCTATGATTGTTTCTTGTCTTCCCCTACAAAATGACTATATGTCGCCTTTCAGTAGAAAGTCTCTTACCTCATCCCCCTCTCAGCTCTTCATAACTTTAAATACATTTCAGGGATATCATATTGAGGTGTTTAGGCCTTTGTTAATAAATACCTCCCCAAATCAGACTTTGAAAATGAAACTCTAATTAATGAATCTTATAAATATTGGGTTCTAATGCCATGAGCCGTTTACTTAACTACAAACGTTCGATTCAAATTTTAATTGCACTCCAAGAAGAAATGATTCCCAGGATTAAGGAGAAATCACATCTCTCACTATAAAAGTTTAGTGAGATGAGCCCTCCAGTTTTTAGAACTACAACAAAACAAAAAACCAAAACTAAAATCACGGCTTAATTTTTTTTTAAAATCCTCACCCGCGGACATTTTTTTATTTTTTATTCAGACAGAGCGAGAGGGAGAGAGAGAAAGAAACATCGATGTGAAAGGGACACATCGAGTGGCTGCCACTCGCATGGTTGGGTCGGGTCGGGGACAAACTGTAATTGAAGTACATGCCCTTCGCGGGAACCGAACCCGGGTCTCTCTGGACTGCAGGCCGATGCTCTAACTGCTGAGCCAAACCAGCCAGGGCAAACCATGGCTTACTTTAATACTGCTATCTTAATAATTCTTTGTTATTTCCCAGAAAATGAGAGAACATATGAAACCACACAAACATCAACAACAAAAAACTAGCTGATAATTCAGCAATTATGACTTAGGAAGAACTAATTTCTTTAGATATAATGATCATTTGGTAAGTAATGGGGAGTTTTTAAAACACGTCTACAGATTCTTTGGCACTTCTTTCATGAAACAGGCACCGGCCTCAGGAAGTGCTGGTTTCCAGTGCATAGGATGAGGTGGAACTGCTGTGTGACTGATGACGGGGCGAAGCAGCTTCCGTCTGATGCTCTCTCTAGGGAAGCTCACTCTGAGAACCCAGCACCGTGTGGTGAGGAATGAAGCCCAGGCCACACAGAGCTGAGACTGCCAAGCTAATGTCCCAGCCAAAAGCCTGTTGCAACCGGCAAACACAGGAATGAACAAGCCTTTAGATGATTCCAGTTCCCAGCTTCAAGTCACCCCAGCTGACGGCCTGTAGAACAGAAATGAGCTGGCCTCGAGGAGCTGGGCCTCACTGCAGATTTGTGAACAAAATAAATGCTGTTTTGACCCAATGAGTTTGGAGGTTTGTTTGGAAGCAATAAGTAGTTGGCACAGGTACTGATGTTAAAAAGAGAGCCACTCCCCCAAAAAACCATGCTCCTGTAAGAGTGTCTCTGAAGCATGAGGGAGTGGAACCTGAATAATGTGAAGAAGCGCGAGAGTAACACCAAAAGGGCCTCCAAGAGTCCGAGGGTGGAGCCCCGCTGGCCCCTGAGGAGACTGACAGCTAGTGCTTCGAGGCAAGTGAACAAAAGACACTGAAATGAGGACAAAAAAGGATTCTTACTTGAAAACAGCTGCAAGTAAAATCAATGAGAACAACAAGCTGTAGAAAGACTATTAAATATAGCCCTGGCCGGTTTGGCTCAGCGGTTGGAGCATCGGCCTGTGGTCCGGAGAGACCCAGGTTCGGTTCCCGCTAAGGGCACGTACTTCGGTTGCAGTTTGTCCCCGGCCCTGGTTGGTCGTGCTGGTGGCAGCCCCTCGATGTGTCCCTTCACGTCGATGTTTCTCTCTCTCTGTCTCTTCCTCTCTCTCCCTCCCACTCTATCTGTACAAAAAATGGAAAAATGTCCTCGGGTGAGGATAAAATATATATATATATATATATATATATATATATATATATATATATATATATATATATATATATATATAAAGAACCAGGAGCTAGTGGTTTCAAATATCCATTTCCCATTTATAGTTTCTCCCACACATTCAATTGTGAAATAATGCTAAGATAGAGAAATGGCTTCTGGGCTAAGAGCAAATCCATGGTGCTTCTAGGACAACATGATCTAAGGATGAAACCCAGACTGGAAAACCTTGAAGACCTATAAGGAAGATTTGAGGGAGGGAGGGAGGGAGGGAGGAAATGAGGGAGGGATAGAAAAACCACAATCTGAGAGAGACACATCAACCGGTTGCCTCCCTCAACACTCTGAAAGGGGTGGGGAATTGAACCTGCTACCCAGGTATGTGCCCTTGACCAGGAACTGAACCTGCAACTCTTTACTTCACAGGTCAAAGTTCTTACCGCTGAGCCAAACCAGCCGGGGCCATGCTGGTTTTTTACTGCGCCCTAAGTTTTTAAGTATTTATTCCAAAAAAATGTAGAATATGGGTCCACCATAGTGACTTGCTCCTAATGACCACAATACAGTGAAAGTGATGCTGTGTGACTTTCCAGGCTAGGTTAGAACAGGCAAGTGTGCCAGGCTGCTCCCCCTCGGAGCCCAGCCCCTGTGAAGTGAAGCAGCTCAGCCACAGAGGAAGCTCGGTGTTCCAGGGCAGATGTCCCAGCCTATGCCCCAGCCGGCGTTCAGTCCAGGGGTCAGCATCAACCACCAGATGTGTTAGTGAACCAATGTGCAGGTGACTCTAGCCACCAGCCATCCAGCTGCCCCAGTTGAAGCTGAGGGAAACAGAGACAAGCTGCCCTGACCACACCTTTTCTAAGAGTAGATTTGTGAACAGAATAAGTGTTGTTTATTTAAGCCACTAAAGTTGGGGAAGTTTGTTAGGAAAAAGCAGATAACCTTTGTCTGGATTAAAGAAAGTGACAATAAACCAAACAATGAAGTATTGTTCTACAATATGTTGAACCTTGAAGACTTGAGGATAAGTGAAAGCAGCCAGTCACTAAAGACTACACATTGTGTGATTCCATTTAAATAAAATATCCAGAATAGGCAAATCTACAGAGGCAGAAATTAGACTGGCTGTTGCCGGGGGCAGGGAGATTAGAAGCTGAGAGTGAGAGCTAAGAGATGTGGAGTTTCTTTTGGGGGTGATGAAAATGTTCCATAATTGGTTGAGGTGGTAGTTGCACAATTCTCTGAATAAACAGAGGCACTGGATTGTACATTTTATCCTCATCTGAGGACATTTTTCTATTTTTTGTTCAGATAGAGTGGGAAGGAGAGAGAGAGAGAGAGAGAGAGAGAGAGAAACATCAACATAAAAGGGACACATCGAGTGGCTGCCACCCACATGACCAACCATGGCCAGGTACAAACTGCAACCGAGGTACATGCCCTTAGCGGGAACCGAACCCGGGTCTCTCTGGACCGCAGGCTGACACTCTAACTGCTGAGCCAAACCGGCCAGGGCTGGACTGTACATTTTAAATGGGCAAATTATGCGATGTGAATTATAAAGTTATATTATACAATCTCAATGAACTTAAAAAAGTCTAATGGTGGCTCTCCATAATTTTCTGAATTCTGTATGATGGTGTGCATACCATAATGACATGAATATTTCCATGTTTTGACAATATTTCTAAAATTAAGAGAAAATGAAGTAAATGCCTACTTCAACACATTTGTATATGACCTTCCCATACAAGTTACTCTAAAATACATGAAATATATGTGAATTCTATATCCATTCACAAAAGTGATGATAGAGAAAAAAGGTACTTTCTAAACATTCCATTAAACATTATCCTCTGATTTTATCTGGTTGCCTCATCATGATAATGGAGATATCACTAAAAGAATATGGTTTAGTGGGAAAAGAAGTCTCTTGACCTCTAAGAGGAATGATGCATAAATCTCAGCTTTCCTAAGGGTAAATACTATTAAATGTATATAATAAAAATGGCAGGTTAAAAGCCAGAATTTAAAAATTAAGTACATTAACATAAAATCATAATAAATTAATTATAATTTTAAAAAAAACTTCCCTTGAAAATTGGTATGCTAAGAAACTTTATATATATAAAGATATATATATATATATATATATATATATATATATATATATATATGGCTCCTCAGGGAAGGGGAAGAAAGGAAAAAGAAATAAGATCACAACAAACTAAAAAGTATTTGCATAGCAAAGGAAACCATCAACAACATGAAGAGACAAATTAAGTAATGGGAGACCATGTGCACCAATCATACATCTGATAAGGGGTTAATATCAAAAATTTATAAAGAACTGATACTATTCAACACCAAAATAATAAACAATCCAATAAAAAACTGGGCAGACTACCTGAATAGACACTTCTGCATAGAGAACACACAAATGGCCAATAGACATAAGAAAGGTACTCATTGTTACTAATTATCAGAGAAATGCAAATTAAAACCACAATGAGATCCCACCTCACCCCTGTCCGAATGGCTATCATCAATAAGTCAATAGACAGCAAGTGTTGGTGAGGATGTGGAGAAAAGGGAATCCTCGTGCACTGTTTGTGGGAATGGAGACTGGTGCAGAAAAACAGTATGGAGATTCCAAAAAGAATTAAAAATGCAACTGCCTATGACCCAGCAATTCCCCTTCTGCTATATATACAAAGAAAATCAAAACACAAATTTAAGAGAATATTGCACCCCTACATTCATTGCAGCAGCATCTACAATAGCCAACCTATGGAAGCAGCCCAAGTCCCATCAATAGACAAGGGGATAAAGTTGCATATTACTCGGCCATAAAAGAGAATGAAATATTACCATTTGCAACATGAATAAACACAGAATGTACTATGTTAAGTAAAATTAGACAGAGAAAAACAAATACCACGTGATTTAACATACAGGTGAAATCTAAAGGACAATATAAAAGAACAACAACAAAAACAAACAAACCAGAAACAGACTCAGAGATACAGAGAACAGACTGGTGATTGCCAGAGGAAAGTGGAGTTGAGAGACTGGGTGCAAAAGGTGAAAGGGTTGAGTACAGATGGGTAGTTACAGAACAGTCATGGGGATGTGAAGTACAGCATAGGGAATACAGTCAATAATGCTCAAATAAATATGTATGGTGCCAGGTTGGTACTGGAAATGACCAGGGGAACACTTTGTAAGGGATAAGCTTGTCTAACCACTATGCTGTACACCTGAAACTAATACAAAATAATATCGAATACAAACTGTAAATGAAAAATGTTTTTAAATAAAAAGTAAAAAATGAATTAAAAAAACCTAAGTGAAACATAAAAGACTTGTAGCTAGCACTCAATGAAATGACCTATCATGATATCCTCTCAAATTAAAGAAGAATCTATAATAAAAAGGTGCAATGGGTCAATATCCTTTTGGGGAAAAAAAAAGAATTTCAATCTAAACCTCTAACTTTATGCAAGCATAAACTCCCAAGGTTAAAAACTGTGATATAAGACTATGAATTCCTGAAAGTACAAAAGAAACCAGAAAAGAATTTTCGAGAGACCAGAATTGGAAAGGCCTGTCTCCAAATCTAGGCATTGTCCTAAGCACTTCTGTACACATCGGCGAACTCATTCAGTTATCATGACCTGGAATGGAGAAGTTCAAAAGATAAACAAGTCCAAGATTTCCCAGGTCTTCTGACTCCACAATCAGAGCTCTTGCACCAATGCACAGTTCTTCCCTAGTGTGAACAAGCCTTATATTTCAAAAAACACATGGTAAATAAGATAAAATGTATAGAGCTCCTCTTAGAAAATCGTGAGTTGATGTCTTGCTGCAATAACTTCTATTTTCTTTTCATGGTGTTTAAAGTAGTAATAAATGTGAAATGGGAGAAAATACGCTGAGCTATTTTAGTAGGAATAAAACACTTATCAATAAATTATTACTGAATAGCTATTATGGCCTATCCTCTTTAAAAACTTCTTTTATTTAAATGGGGTACTGCTTAGAACAAATTGTTACTTTTTCAAAAGTAGAACAATGACATCTAAAATATGAACTCTGAACCAGCTGTACTATTTCTCCCTAACAGCAGTGGAAGTAAAAACTAACCTGTCTATTAATATATCTAGAAAATGAAATCACTTCCCAAAACGGGAACATCTGTTGTTAGGAGTAATACTTTAGAGATCATAGAAAACTCATTAATTCTTATAGAAAATATTAAACGTCTTCCCCTCTTGTGAATGTCACTACTTGACTTTTGGAGACAAATGGATTTGAATTAAGAATATAATTTTAGTCTTCCGGTCAAGATGGCAGCGTAGGTAAACGCGGTATCGCGTCCTCCCACAACCACATCAAAGTTACAACTAAACTACAGAACAACCATCATTCAAAACTGCCTGAAATCAAGCTGAATGGAAGCCCTACAACTACGGAATTAAAAAAAAAAAAAGCAGCTACATCCAGACTGGTAGGAGGGACGACGGGCTGGTCCCACACCCAAGCGTGGTGGATAAAAATCAAGAGGCTCCCACGGCTGGGAAGGCCCTTCCTGAGGACTGAGGGGTCCCCGTCCCACACCAGGTGCCCCGCTCAGGGTTCCAGTGCCAGGAAGAGAAGTCCCCATAACTTCTGGCTGGAAAAACCAGCGGAAACTGAGGCTCAGGGAAGCTGAAGCGGCTGGAGCCCCAGGCAGCTCCCTAAAGGGCCCGCACAAGGACTTACCGGACTCTCTCCCTCTAAGCTCGGAGGGGAGGCAGCTCGAGGGGCACCAGAGACATACAGGGAAGAACTGAGCTGTTTGGCACTGGAGCGAGGGCTGGAGAGGGGGCTTCCTCCGGGACAAACCTGCTGTCAGAGGCCTTTGTTCCTTTGGTGAGCCCTTCCCTGGGGCGGCAGACAGAAGCCATATCTGGGACTCCAGCAACCTTGCTCACACTGGTAGCCCCTCCCTGCTGACTCCCTGAGGCCCCGCCCCACCCAACTTTCAAGCCCACCCAAGCTGTTGCCACTTGCTTAACCATAGGATTGGCCTGTCTTGGATCCTGCTTCAGGTTTTCCTAAATTCTTTCAAATGAGCAACATCTGGTCTCAGCGAGCCCCATACTTCTCATTAAGTAACACACTGAAACAAACACAGGGAGGCAGCCAAAATGAGGAGACAAAGAAGCAGGTCCCAAATGAAAGAACAGAACAAAACCCCAATAAAAGAACTAAGCGAAATGGAGATAAGCAACCTAACAGATACTGAGTTCAAAATACTGCTTATAAGGATGCTCAATGAACTTAGTGAGAAACTCAGTGAACTTAGGGAGGGCCTCAAGAACATAAAAAAGGAACAGTTAGAAATCATGGATACACAGTTAGAATTGAAGGAGGCATTAACTGAAATAAAGTATAATTTACACAGCTTCAACAATAGAGTACGTAAATCCAAGGAGAAAACCATCGATTTGGAATATAAGGAAGCAAAAAATGCCCAATCAGAACAGCAAAAAGAAAAAAGAATCCAAAAAAATGAGGATAGTGTAAGGAGCCTCTGGGACAACCTCAAGCGTGCCAACATTCGCATCTTGAGGGTGCCAGAAGGAGAAGAGAGAAAACAAGAAATCGAAAACCTGTTTGAAACAATAATGGCAGAAAACTTTCCTAACTTGGTGAAGGAAACAGACATACAAGTCCAGGAAGCACAGAGAGTCCCAAACAAGATGAACCCCAAGAGGCTCACACCAAGACACATCATCATCAAAATGCAAAAGGTTCAAGACAAAGAGAGAATCTTAAAAGCAGCAAGAGAAAGGCAGCTAGTTACCTACAAGGGAGTTCCCATTAGGCTGTCAGCTGATTTCTCAAAAGAAACTTTGCAGGCCAGAAGGGAGTGGCAAGAAATATCAGAGTGATGAAAACCAAGAACCTACAACCAAAATTACTCTATCCTGCAAAGCTGTCATTTAGAATCAATGGACATATAAAAACTTTCCCAGACAAGAAAAAGTTAAAGGAGTTCATCACTACCAAACCGTTATTATATGAAATGATGAAGGGTCTTTTTGAAGAAAAAGATAAAATGTATGAACAAACAAAATGGCAATGAATACATATCTATCAACAATGGAATCTACAAACAAAATGAACAGGTAGAACAGAAACATTCTCATAGATACAGAGAACATTGTGTTGGTTGCCAGTTGGGAGGGGGATTGGGGGAATGGGTGAAAAAGGTGAAGGGACTAAGAAGCACAAATTCATTGCTAGACTGACAAACCTCAAAGGGAAAGGGGTTGGGGCGGGGGATGGGAAGAAATAAACCAAAGAACTTATATGCATACCCAATGGACACAGACAATAGCGTGGGAAAAGGTGGGAGGGGGGTGGGAGTGGGGAGGAGGGGGTCAATGGGGGAAAAATGTGGAACATCTGTAATACAATTTACATCCAACAATAAAGATTTGAAAAAAAAAAAAAAAAAAAAGAATATAATTTTATCCAATGGACCAAAAATGCCACACACACACAGATCTCCTTTTAACCTTTTAAAATCCTGTATACCATATGTAAGTATTAGTATAGAGAAATTTCTATATGTACAGTTTTGGTTTTTAAAATATAGAGATACAAATACATACACACAGACATTTGAAAAGGACTAAATAAAATACCTCAGACTTCATTTCCTTATAAGCTATTTCTAGCTCGTTTTGTTTGCAAAGCAGATTGATCAGGTTTTCCTCTTGTAATTTTCTGGCATTCTGTTCTTGAGAAAGTTGCCTCTGAGTTTCATTTTGCACTTCTACAACCTAGGGACACATTTCATTTAGTTTTGGTCTCATACCATTTAAAAAAGTCCAAACCTTAGGAACAGAACATTTAAATAACTATTAAAAGAAAGTAGCCTTCTTAGACACAAGAATCTTTATTTTCCATAAAAAACTCAAATCTTAATGTAAATGATAGTTAAACTTGCCACAGAGCAAAAATACACAACTTTGTTATAATATTTCTTCATGGGCATTTGATTAGTTTCATCACAGTCTCAAGGCAATTTAGTTTGATGTTCACATTAAAAAAGCCAAAATTAACATTTAAGTTAATGGTTAAGCTCCCCCTATTTTCCATTTTTTCATTCAGATGAAGTATACAGAGCATCTATTAGATGCCAAGAATAGTAATAAATTAATAATTTTAGTCATAATTGTCACAGTTCATATTTTTTACTGGATTATTTTTGGTGAATCCTCAACTGAAGATATTTTCCCATTGATTTTTAGATTGAGTGAAAAGAAAGGAGGGAGGGAGAGAAAATAAATATCAATGTGAGAGAGGCACTTTGATTGGTTCCTTCCCGCTCGATCCTGACCAGGGCTGGGGACTGAACCTGCAACCCAGGTATGTGCCCTTGACTCGGTATTGTACCCAGAAGCTTTGGTCCTCTGCCGATGCTCTAACCACTGACCCAAACTGGCCAGGGCCACAGTTCATATTTTGAATGAGATAATTTTTATTTTGTTTTAAACCTAACAATGTACATTAAAGGAAAGGGATATTACAAATACTGATGAAACACTGTTAGAAATAAGAAATTTGGGCTGCGGTGGTGAGAGATGAGCTCCCAGATGTGGAGAAGCTGGGGAGAAGGCGTGGGAGGAAGACGGACAGGGTGGAGAAGGGGGCCACCACCTCAGTCTCCAACCCGCGGGGAGGCCGGCCCCGAGACAGTCGCCAAAGCTGCAGCGCAACTCCCGCAGCAGCCAGGGCCCAGGTGTGGAGAGGCCCCCACACCTGGCGGCCCTGGTTCTGGCACGAGGGGACAGCAAGGTCATCCCCCTGAAGAACATTAAGCATCTGGGGGGGGGGGTCCCGCTCATTGGCTGGGTCCTGCGTGCGGTCCTGGACTCGGGGGTCTTCCAGAATGTGTAGGTTTCAGTGGACCGTGATGAAATTGAGAACATGGCCAACAATTTGGTGCACAAGTTCATCGAGGAAGTTCTGAATTTTCAAAAGATAGCTCTACCTCATTAGATGCCATCATAGAATTTCTTAGTCATCACAATGAGGTGGACATTGTAGGAAATATTCAAGCTACTTCTCCATGTTTACATCCTGCTGACCTTCACAAAGTTGCAGAAATGATTAGAGAAGAAGGATACGATTCTGTTTTCTCTGTGTGAGATGACATCAATTTTGATGAAGTGAAATTCAGGAAGTTCCTAAAGTGACTGAACCTCTGAATTTGAATCCAGCTAAATGATCTTGTCAACAAGAATCGGATGGAGAATTATATGAAAACGGCTCATTTTATTTTGCTAAAAGACATTTGATAGAGATGGGTTCTTACAGGGTGGGAAAAAGGCCTACTGCGAAATGCGAGGTGAGCACAGTGTGGACATAGATGCGGATATCGATTGGCCTATTGCGAACAACGAGTGTTAAGATATGGCTATTTTGGCAAAGAGAAGTTTAAGGAGATAAAACTTTTGGTTTGCAGTATTGATGGATGTCTCACCAATGGCCACATTTATGCATCAGGAGACCAAAAAATAAAAATAATAATAATATCTTATGATGTAAAAGATGCTATTAGAATAAGTTTATTACAGAAAAGTGGTATTGAGGTGAGGGGTTAATCTCAGAAAGGGCCTATTCAAAGCAGACACTCTCCTCCTTAAAACTGGATTGTAAGATGGAAGTCAATGTACAGGCATGCTAGCAGTTGTAGATGAATGGAGAAAAGAAATGGGCCTTTTTAAGATACCTAGGAATACACTTAACCAAAGAAATAAAGGACCTATTCGCAGAAAACTACAGGTCATTGAAAAAAAAAAATAGAGGAAGATATAAAAAAGTGGAAGCACATACCCTGTTCATGGATTAGAACAATTAACATCATTAAAATGTCCATACTACCCAAAGCAATCTATAGATTCAATGCAATCTCCATCAAAATACCAATGGTATACTTCACAGAATTAGAACAAGTACTTCAAAAGTTCATATGGAACCAAAAAAAGACCTCAAATAGCCACAGCAATCTTGGAAAAGAAGAACAAAGTTGGAGGGATCACATTACCAGGTTTCAGGTTATACTACAAAGCCACTGTAATCAAAACAGCCTGGTACTGGCACAAGAACAGGCATATAGACCAGTGGAACAGAACTGAGAACTCAGAAATGGACCCAAGGCAATATGCTCAATTAATATTTGACAAAGGTGGCAAGAACATACAGTGGAGTAAAGACAGCCTCTTTAATAAATGTTGTTGGGAAAATTGACAGCTACATGCAGAAAAATGAAACTACACCATCAACTTACACCCTACACAAGAATAAACTCATAATGGATAAAAGACTTAAATGTGACTCATGAATCCATAAAAATCCTAGAAGAAACTGTAGGCAACAAAATTTCAGACATCATACGCAGCAGAATTTTCACTGATACATCACCTAAGGCAATAGAAACAAAGAAGAAAATAAACACATGGGACTACATCAAACTCAAAAGCTTCTGCACAGTGAAAAATACAATCATCAAAACAGAAAGGCTACCCACTGTATAGGAGAGCATAATTGCCAATGAAATATCAGATAAGGGGTTAATTTCCAATATATATAGATTGCTCATACAACTCAACAAAAGAAAGACAAAGAACCCAATTCAAAAATGGGCAGAGGAACTAAATAGACACCTCTCCAAACAGGACATACAAATGGCCAAAAGACATATGAAGCAATCCTCAACATCACTAATCATCAGAGAGATGCAAATTAAAACAATGAGGTATCACCTCACACCTGTTAAGAATGGCCACCATCAACAAATCATCAAACAACAAGTGTTGGCGAGGGTGTGGAGAAAAGGGAACTCTAGTATACCACTGGTGGGAATGCACACTGGTGCAGCCACTATGGAAAACAATATGGTGTTACCTCAAAAATTTAAAAATTGAACTTCCATTTGACCCAGTGATCCCACTTCTAGGAATATACCCTAAGAAGCCTGAAACACCAATCAGAAAGAATATATGTACCCCCATGTTTGTAGCAGCACTATTTACAATAGCTAAGATCTAGAAACAGTCCAAGTGTCCATCAGTAGACGAATGGATAAAAAAGCAGTGGTACATATACACAATGGAGTACTATGCAGCTGTAAGAAAGAAAGATCTCTTATCCTTTGAGACTACATGGAGGGACCTGGGAAGTATCATCCTAAGGGAAACAAGCCAAACAGAAAAAGACAAGTATCATATGATCTCACTTATTTGTGGAATGAACATAACAGTCTGAGGAATGGGGTAGTCCCAGAGAAGTGGAAGTGGGGTACAGACTGACAATCCCCAGAAGAGGGGGTGGTGGGGGAGAGATAAACCACAGAACTTATATGCATGTATGCATGAACAATGATCATGGACAACAAAGCTGGGGACAGGGCAGGGAGGGAGGGGGAGGTGGTATCAGTGGGGGAAAAAGGAGAAACATCTGTAACAAAAATTAATTAATAAAAAAAAAGAAAGAAAAAGAAATGGGCCTTTGCTGGAAAGAAGTGGCATATCTTGGAAATGGCGTGTCTGAGGAGGAGTGCCGGAAGAAAGTGGGCCTAAGAGCTGTTCCTGCTGATGCCTGTTCACTGCCCAGAAGGCTGATGGCTATATTTGCAAATGTAATGGTGGCCGTGATGCCCTTCGAGAGTTTGCAGAGCACATTTTCCTACTGATGGAAAAGGTTGTTAATTCCTGCCCAAAATCGAAAATAGTATAATGTGGGGAAAGAAAGTATACAGCCTTCTCCAGCTACTTTTATTTTTTATTAAGTACAATTCCATGTTCTAATGTTACAGAGTATGACTTGATTTGTGATACATCTTCATATCTTTTAAAGCAAAGTCGTCTCAATTTGTCATTCCAAAACCTTCTATAAAATAATTGTGCTGTACTTTTCTCTTCAGGCAAAATAATCATTTAGAGATTGATTACAGTCTTTCTCACATCTTTAGTAAATGCAAGCAAGAATCAAAATTGACTTTGTATTGTACCCTGTAAAACGTGTGTGTTTGTGCACTTTTAATGATGCTGATATTTTATTTACTTGGGGATAGTATATCTGGTAAGACATGTTCTTTTATTAATTAATATAATTATATTTCACAGAAAAAAAATAATAAATTTTTACCAAAATTAAATTTACCTGGCTTAAATTCTGTCTGACTTTCTTCAGTTCCATCTCTAGTGTTCTGACAGTGCTTTCAAGGTCTCTGTTCATCTCGGTCTCTTTAGCGTACTGCTCTTCTGTTTTCATTAGCTGCTCCCTACTTTTTTCATGCAATAGATCAGCTTTCTGCCTTTTCTCCTTTTCTTCTTTTAAGGCAAATCTGCAGTTAAATACACTTATGTTAAAATTCATTTTGTTAGAAAACATAAAGTTCATTTTATGATCCGCTTCTACTATGTTGTTTTATTATCCTTATAAAATTTTCTGTTCCCAAATTTATTTCCTTTCTAGATTTCTTGTTTTTATTTCTCTCTGCAATCTCTTCCAAAAGATAGGTATACATAAATCTCTGAAAAGCAGCATTAAAAAAAACATTGTGCTACTGAGTAAGTTTTACTCAATAGTAATTCTGGTATTTATTGTTGGAAAAGAATTTTGAAATTATTCAGTAAAGGTAGAATTGAAATTATTTTTTATTTCACAGTCCTAATTACTCCTCCATTAGGCCAGATGATTTAGTTACTAATTAAAAAGAGAGTTGTTGTTTATGAATAAGTTTATTAATTTACTAGACATAAAAAAATTTTTTAAGGGAGGGAGAGAGGGAGTGAGAAAGAGAGAGAGATAGAGAAACATTGACGTGAGAGAGACATATCAATTAGTTGCCTCCTGTTCAACATCCATGGGGTCCCAGGATCAAACCTGCAACCCAGGTATGTGCTGTTAACTGGAATTGATCCCAGGACCCTTGTCACTCACTGCTGAGCTAGACTGTCCAGGGCTAGAAACAGAATTTTAGATCCACAGAATATTGCAGGTACTCCTAAAAATGATTTACAGTGGCTGGGGGGAGGTAGAAGGTACAGGGCAGATACATGGTGATGGGAAAAGTTTTGACCTGTGGTGGTGAACATACAATACAATACATACTCGATGTGTTATAGAATTGCACACCTGAAACCTTTATAATTTTATTAAACAATGCCATCCCAAGAAACTGAATTTTTAAAAACCCTTTTGAACAAGACAAAATCCATATTTATGGAGTTGATAATAAAGAGTAAAATGAGGAATTAATTTTATTTTTTTATAAGAAAGATGTTGAATAAACTAATCAGTAATCACTTTCTATTTCACTTTTCATTCTGTAAGACTAAAACTGTGTAAATTAAAGAAAACTACATAAATTTTTAAAAAGTATTTGCTGTAGAGAAAAATGCTTATATCATACTTTGTTGGGAATGTAGATTAATATGAACTTTCTTGAGAAGAATTTAGAAATATAGGTCAAAAGCCTTTTCAAAATGTTCTTATACTTTAACCAGTAATACTCTAATAAAGAATTTATTCATAAAGTCTGGCATACAAAGTATAGTCAATAGCATTGTAGTATGTTGCCAAGTGGGGACTTGAAATACCAGGGGGAGCATTTTGTAAAGTACATGATTCTGTAACCACTATGTTGTCCATATGAAAGTACTACAAAACAACACTGGATGGAAACTGTAACTGAAAAAGAGAGCAAAAGCACTTATTCACAGTACATAATCAGAAATGTAGGAACAGATTTGTACAAGAAATATTCCTGGCACCACTAAATATAATGCAGAATAAAAAACAACCACAATTCAATTTGTTAAATAAATAATAAAGTTTCCATACCATGGACCACTATATAATCATTCAAATGTTGATTTGAAAGAATTTACATTAACTTATTACTAGAAGTATGCACTGTTAACAACTTGGTATGTTATTGCCAAGAATTTCATATTCCACTTACTAAAGAAGTGTACTTTCCCATAAAATCCAAAAAGGTAAGTTAGCAATTAAAAGTTTCTACATATCTGTAAACTATAATTAAATATTCAAATATTGCTTGAAAACCAAGTTGTTCAATACCTCAAATTCCAGAGTTCTTGTTCCAATTCCACTTTCTGATGCTTTAACAGTGATTCTATTTCTCTTGTTTCTGATGACTTCTTGTGTAGTCCACTAGCCCCATTTTCCACTGTTTTAACTTTTTGGGTATGCAATTCACATTGATATTTCCCACATTCTTTTGCTCTTTCAGATACAAGAACTGCATCCTGGATTTGAAATAAGATATTTGAATCTACACCAGACAGAAAACAAAAATAGATATAACATATAAGAGGACTGCGCATTTTCATACTCATTCATACATTGAACAAACATATGTTGAGTACCTACAGTGTGGAAGATCGTAGACTAAGCTCTGCAGATGAAACAGATAAGACTCTTGGCTCTAATTTAGCTTAAAGTTTAATAGAGGAGAAAGACAAATAAACTGATCATTATAAATTCAGATGGATAGTCTAAAAAAGAATTCTATGGTCATATAACAGAACTATGTCAACACTGGGCCCAGGGAAAATTTCCCTGAAGAAGACATGGCAACAGTGTCAAATGCAGAATGAGCAGGAAGCAATCAGACAAAGGAGGAAGAAGAGCCTTCTAAACCATCTACAACATGTGCCAAAGTTCTACCAATCTGTCTCTAGTGAGATGGAGTAACAAGTGCTGATTTACCTTCCTACCTGAAACAATCAAAACCAAAATGGACAAAAAAACAATGAAAACGTACTTTCAGGACAACGGATTTCAGGCAGTGAAGGACAATGCTTTCTGAAACAAATGAAGTGAGCCTAATGTATGTCCCAGCTCACTGACTTGAGAGAAATTCCAGGCCAAAACACAAGGAGAAGGAACTGAGGTAGAGTCTACAGTCCCCTTGAGTTAAGGGATGAAGTTGAGGGTCTGGGGAAACCAAGTCAAGTAGAGCTTGCAGGTCAGAATGCTGGAAAGGAGAAAGTGGAACAGAAAAGGGCTCTGGAGATCTGCAGAGGGTATTCAGCTGAGTAATGAACAGTGCATACATGGAGGAAATCAATCGAGACCACGGGAAAAACACATCTGAAAAGAGTGGAGGGAGACAGTGCCTGGTGCTCACCCAGCTGCACCAGGAACACGGTCTGTAACCATTAGCCAGGCTGGAAAAACCCGTAACCCACAGGACAATGACCAGACTCGTCAGAGAGGTCTTGCCTCAGTAGTGCCCTCAGCCGAGCAGTGCTCTGGATTCACCTAACAAATCATAAGAGCAAGACTGAAAGGAATCAAACTGCTTGTAAGTAACTTAACTATATCCCAAAACAAGTTCCAAATATACCTAGAAGCACGAAAGCTATTTTGTTAATAAGAAAACAAGTAGCACTTAAGAAGATGTGAATTCTGTCAGCCATGAAAAGTACACTGGATGGAAAAAATGCCTATTAGACATCAGAAAAAAAAAAAAAAGATTAGTAAAATTGATAGCAGTGACGTGTGAGAAAATTTCAAATGGCTAATGTATATTTCATGAAAGAAGCAGAAGGAAGGGACAGAACAGAGTATTTGAAGAGCCCTGGCCAGTTTAGTTCAGTGATTGGAGTGTCAGCCTGCAGACCAATGAGTTCTGGGTTTGAGTTCGGCCAAGGGTACTTACCTCCAGTTGCGGTTTGTCCCTGGCCCTGGTCGGGGTCATGTGGGAGGCAACCAATTGATGTGTCCCTCTCACATCGATGGTTGTCTCTCTTCCCTCCTTCCTCTCTCCCTCCATCCCACTCTATCTGAAGATAAATGGAAAAGTATCCTCAGGAGAGGATTTAAAAAATGGTATTTCAAGAAACAATGGCCAAAAACTCTCTACAACTTCATGAAACTATAATCCCACAGATCTAGGAAGTATCTGTTACAAGAGAAGAAATGGAAGTAAACTATTATAATTTGTTATAGTATATGTGTTGTGATATAATATTACTTGAAGGGGCATTGTGATAATTTAAAGTCATTTACCATAAACCAACCCTGAAGGAACCACTACAATAGCCAAGAAATTATAGCTAATAAGTAAAAGACAATGCAACTAAATCATAATAATTTCTTGATTAATCTTACAGTAGACAGAAAAAAAAAAGAAAATGGGCACAAAGCAGATGGGACAAAGACAATTCAAACAGCATGGTGACAGATTTAAAATCACCATATCAATTGTCACATCAAATGAAAATGGTTTAAAAACCTCAAGTAAAAGACAGATTGTCCAAGTGGATATAAAAGCAAGATGTAACTGGATGCCACCTGTAAGAAATGCACTTTACATGCAAAGACAATTTTTTAAAACATAGAAATAAGATATATAACACTAACACCTGACAAAAGAAAACTGAGTTAAAGTGGCTCTATTAATAACAACCAAAGTAGATTTCAGAGTAAAACAATAGTATCAGCAGCAATTAGTAAAGTCACTGCATAAAGAGCAGCATAACAGCTGTAAATGATCTTGCACCAAATAACAACTTCAAATTACATGAAGCAAAAAATGATAGAACTGCAAACAGAAGTAGACAAATTTATAATGAACATGTGAGATTTCAATAGCACTCAATCAATAAGGGACAGAACAAGTAGCCAGAACACCATCCTGGATAGAGGAGACTTGAACACCACCATTCTCTCAAGTACCTATGGGGCAGTGAGAAGTAATAGCTGAGTTTTAAACACGATGAGATCTGAATTTTTAAAATATATAATAATTATGGTTGCAGTGTAGACTAAGGTTCCAGGAGGAGAAATAGAAGAAAAAACAGTCTGAGCTTATTTCAGTATTCTGGGAGGGAAATTATAACTTCACCTTGGGTGAAGGTATCAGAGACGAGCAGAGTCAATAACCACACGCGATGTTGCTATTCACACTGAGAAAAGTACAGTGGAAATTATCATAGCTCTTTGGCTGAGGGCATACAATCGCTCTCATTTTATTAAAATATAAAATGTATTTCCCAGATAAGTAGCTAACAATACTATCCTTGAGGTGCAGAACTAGACAAGGAATCTATATATTACTACACTATACACAAAAAGGCTTTCTATTTATACAATGGTGCTACCTTTAAAATGCTTGCAAGGTTGTTTAATTAGCAATGTGAAATTTTCACACTTGGAGTGAGGTGACTGGCAAGGTTCTGAAACTGTTTCAATTGAGTGAATTAAGTCATCAAGGTCATCCATGGAATTAATTTTCTCTTTGACCTAAAAATAAATAATTCTGTTTTTCAAAATGTTCCCAAAATATTTCTAATATATACTAGGTGTACACCTTTTCAAAAAAGCAAAAACATAGCTATTCTTTAAAAACAACATTTTTATAAAAAATGTACCTATATTAATAACTTGAGTTTCTAAATTACTTTTCAAAGTAAATGTCTTTACAACAAAAAATTTTCTATTTTTTCACTATATCTTTTTTAATGTAATTTTTTACTACAAATAATATTTTTTGAAAATATTTTATATACCTTATACTCTTCATAAGATATTTCCTTTAAAGACCTAAAAAAAAAAAAAAAGTAAAGAAATCAAACAATTCTTTTCAGACAAATATTAAATGCTTAAAATACAAAGAATATTTAAAGCTATTGTTTTGTATATAAAATTTCTTCATTTATAACTAATTTTTTTGTAAGAAGAATTAAACAATAAATGAAAAGTTTAACTAACATTAAGGGACAAAGAAAGTATGTTACTAATAATATTAATACAAAGAGTTAAATTTCAAGCTGAGAATCAAAGCAGAAAGAAAAGTACATTGATTGTTATTTGCATTAAGTTTTTGTTTTATTTTGTATTTTGTCATTTTCAATAAAAACAACTTTTACTAAAACCTATTTGAAAAGTATGATTTAAGTCCTAAAATGAAGGAAACTCATTTTTAATAAACATGATATTCATTTTTGAGGACTTAGCATGCAACTACAATGCATTATTATAAGCAGTTCACATGTTTTAAGGGCATTTAAATTCTCCCACAAATGCTGGAAGTAGGCAATCTATTCAGTATCTTACAAAGCAAGAAAACGAGGCACAGAAAGCCTAAGTTACTTGCCTAAGCCAGAAGCAGACACCTTAAACCCAGGAAATCTGGCTTCAAAATAAGTGTTTCACAATGTGTCTTGAAAGTAATATTTATTTTTAAGTGTTTTTAAGTACTATGATAGCATATACATCTATATTATCATTCCATTTCTAGTTACAAACAATAATTTCTGAAACTTATGCATATTTTTAAAATAAGAAAATTTTACAACTAGGCATTGAATTATTCTTTTAATAAATTAAGGGTTTGCTTTTTCTAAACAAATTCATCAACCAGTATTCAATCATCCATTCAACTGTTTATTCATGCCTTGGCCCTACACTTACTGAGCACACAGCATGTGTCAATGACACCTTTGTTACAGAAGGCATGCTATTTATACTTTAGAACTTTATAATACAAAAGTAGTAATCTGTGATAGTTGACTAGTTTAACTTTGTATTGTACATAAATAAAATCTTCCTCTTTTTCCAGAACCGATAAAACTCTTAATTTAATATATGCTAATATTTTAGAGTACCTTATAACTACTATTTAGGAAGATACTGTCAAAGGCACTGTAATGTCTAGAGTCATTAAGAAATGATGAAATTCTATTCAGTATGGTCTCAATGTTTATATATTCATTATTATATAATTTTTAAAAATCTATGATAGTATGACTTTTAAGTAATTATCTGTATATTCGGTATATGACAATATTCACTCTGCAAATGATTCTGAATGAACAACTTCTTACCATAAAATTATGCATTATAGAAATACTATGGACAATTAGTTTACTATAATCTTTAAAATACAATGTAATACAGCCCTGGCCGGTTTGGCTCAGCAATTGGAGTGTCAGCCTGTGGACCAGAGAGTCCCAGGTTTGGTTCCTGCTAGGGGCACATACCAAAAAAAAAAAAAAAAAAAAAAGAATGTAATGCAATCAACCAGCTTTCAAATACTTAAAAATGCAAATAAACTTAAATTCAATAAACAAGTTTTTCTCTCCTGGATGTTTTCTAACAACATACAAACATGCTCTAGAAGCTCCCATCTTAAAATAAAAAATTAAACTCCCTTGAACTCTACATTAGTCTTTTGTCATCATCCATTTCTCTATTGCCTTTCCCAGTAAAAATTCACTAAGGTGTTGTTTACATTATTCACTGCAGTCTGGCTTCTATGGCAACTATTGATTAAATATGCTTTTTGTGCCTGGCCAGTGTGGCTCAGTAACTGAGCATGGATCCATGCACCAAGAGGTCACTAGTTTGATTCCTGGCCAGGGCGCCTGCCCAGGGTGTGGGCCTGATCCCCAGTGGGGGGCATGCAGGAGGCAGCCAATCAATGTTCTCTCTCACTGATGTTTCTATCTCTCTCTCCCTGTCAATAAAGAAAAAAAATCTTTAAAAAAATGCGCTTTGTCAGAGTCACTTGTCCTCAACTTAACCTTTCAACAGCATTCAATACAGTTGAGTATTTTCTTGCCTTGGCCTGTATACTACATTATGCTATTTTATTTCCAGTAAAAGTAATCACTACAAATACTCCATTACATAGAAATAAAAAACATATAGATTCCCCCTTTTACCATTTTGATCTTTTTCACTTAAAATGCTGTTATCAGTCACTTGAAGTAGACCACCAGTTAGTGAATCAGCCTTCTCAAGCATTGGTGCAATCACAAGCTCTTCTGACGTTCATTTTTCACTTTCATATTTCTTTACTAGCAGTTTGTGAGGCATAACTGCTAGGTTTTTAAAAGTCTATAAAAAACGTATGTTTTCTAATAATACTATGGATAAAGAATGTAAACAATACCTGGCCGATGTGGCTCAGTGGATTGAGTGCCATTCCGTGGATTGAGAAATCCCAGTTCAATTCCCAGTCAGAGCACATGATGGGTTGTGGGCTTGATCCCCAGTAGGGAGGCAGCCAATTGATGTTTCTCTCTCACATAGATGTTTCTATCTCTCTCTTGCTACCTCTATCTCTAAAATATCAATAAATCATACTAAAAAAAAGAATTAAAAAATTTGTAAATTCCAACTCTTACCCATCTTCTTATTAATTCACAAAAAAGTTAAAAAATACCAACCACATGCAAAATATGCTCATCCCTTGCTTTATTTTATTTAAAAATATATATTTTAAAATCTCCTTAAAATTTTTTTCTTTATTGATTTTAGAGAGAGAGGAAGGGAGAGATAGAAACATCGATGAGAGAGTACATCAATTGGTCACCTCCTGCATGCCCCCCACGGGGGATCGGGCCCATAACCTGGGCATTTGCCCTGACTGGGAATTGAACTGTCAACCACTTGGTGCATGTGTCTATGCTCAACCACTGAGCCACACGGACAGGTGCACATCCCTTGCTTTAAAGACAGATATACAAGTTTAATACAATGTGATATTTAAGAGTTGACATATGAAAAGTTTTAAGTGAACACAAAGACAATTTGTAAGAAAAATGTAAAATAAACAGAGGAAATCACCAGGAAAAAAATAGAAGAGAAAGCTGTTCTACGTAGGGAACAGAATGTGAGCACAAAGATTAGACACATAACAACCAGGGGTTTTAGGAACTTGAAAGAGAATGTAGAATCAAGAAGCCACTAGATTTGGCTTTGAATGTGTTTATTCAATAAGTGACCGCAGGCCTCACTCACCAATCAAGCAATGTCACCCAGTTCCTTCTGAAAGAAAAGCAAATCAGAGACAATCTTATTTGAATAAACGTGCCTCAGACTGCCAACCAATCAACACTTGTCTCATCCGATGAACCATGCTGCTTCAGATGATGTCTTCCCACCTTCCCTCTGAAAGTCCACTAGTCCTCAAACCCCATTTGTCCTGACTCCATGGAGAAGAGGAGCCGGCTGCAGTGTGAGAAAAGGCTGTGCGTGATCTGCATAGCTCTCCTACTACAGACTTCAACTACAACACACTTCTCCTACAACACACTTCAACTTTGTCTTTTTATTTCAGATATCGAGGACTCATTAACCTTTGCAAAATGTTGTTCAAGGCCTAGAATAACTTACCACTATTATATTTTCTATTTCTTAATAAAATTTAAATAAAGCTTGTTATTTCTTTGATCCATTTTGCCATAATTAAAACTACTAGAAATATCAATTATAAAATAGTAAGTACTATATGGGACTTTGTTCCCCAAATGGAAAAACAGAGCTTCTTAGAAAAAGCCAAATAGAATATTTAAAATGCACATAATTACATAATTGTCAGAATGTTTCCACATCAAACTTGTTTTATGTTAAAGTGAGAATTAGCATGTTTAAAATAACATAGTAGGTCAAATCCATTCACTGAGTAAATATTTGTGCAGTACTGTATCTTAGGCCCTTTTCTAGGCACTGAGGCTGTATGACAGTGAACACACAAAGATCCTAGTCATGAGAGTGAAGTAAGCACACAATAACAATAAACTAGATGGACCAAACATACAGCATGTTAGAGAAGACAAAATAAAGCAGAGAAGTAAATAATATTTTGATGTACTGTGAGGGGAGGGATGGGAAAAATCTTAGGCTGGCCAAAAAGTAGCTTGTAAGTCAAGAACTAAAGGAATAAAAAAAAAGTGTGCCATGAAGCTACCTGAGGGGAAAGCATTGCAGATCGAATCAACAGCAGGTACAGAAGTATGCCTGGAGTGTTTAAGGAATAGTAAAAAATTTAGTGTCAATGGAACAGTTTGAAAGAGATAGAAAATAGAAATTGAAGTCAGAGGCAGAGATCTGAGATGCACAGATTATGGGTATTAGGAAGCATCTGGCATGTATTCTGAGGGAAGCAGGCAATTAGAAGGTATGAGCAGAGGAACAAAATAATATGACTTATCTTTTAATAGGTCCACTGTGTTTAGAATTGATCAAAAGGGTAGACTTGATGGAGAATAAGTAAAAAGAGAAGGAAGAGAGAAAGGGAGGAAGAGAAAGGGGAAGGAAAGAAGGAAGGAAAGAAGAAGGAAGGAAGGAAGAGAGAAGGGAGGGAGGGAAGAAGGGAGGGAGGGAAGGAAGGAAGGAAGGAAGGAAGGAAGGAAGGAAGGAAGGGAGGGAGGGAGGGAGGGAGGGAGGGAGGGAGGGAGGGAGGGAGGAAGGAAGGAAGGAAAGAAGGAAAGAAAGAGGGAAAGAAGGAAAGAGGGAAAGAAGGAAAGAAGAAAGGGGGGAAAAAAAAGAGAACCAATAGTCACCTCTTACACTAATCTATACAGCAGATAATAGTGGCTTGGTCCGGGAAGATGTGATTGGCTTCTGGGTGTATTTTGAAGGTAACCTGACAAGATATGCTGACAGATTAGATGTGAGGTGCAAGAGACAGTGAAAGACAGGGGTCGAGGATGACACCAAGTTTTTGGCACAGCAATTGGAACAGTTGTCATTAACTCAAACAGGAAAGACTATGTGAAGGGCAGGTGTGAGAAAGGGTATCAGTGGCTCAATTTTGGACATCTAAAGTCTGCAACACCCAAGAGCTATCCAAAAAGAGTCATCTAGTAGACAGTTTGATATATAGGTCTGAAATTAAGGAGAGAGATCTAGTCTGGAGATATAAATATAAAGATCACGAGTATATACACATTAGTAAAAGGAATGAGGAAAAAAGATCAAGAACTGAATCCTGGGACACTGAAATGTGTAAAAGGTGGGAAATGGAGACAAACAAACCAAAGGAAAAAGGACAAACCAGAGAGGCAGAGGGGAAACGAGGTAAGTATGTTTCCCTCTTTGAAAATTCAAAGTCCTGAAAGCCAAGTGAAAACAGAGAGAGTTTTCCATTGGTCAAATATTGATGACAGGTTATGTAAAACAAGTTCTAAGAAATTATGTCTGGTGTATTAAAGTGAAAATCACTAGTAACACAGAAAACAATTTTGGAAAAGAGGTGGGACTGAAAATTACTAGAGTAGGTTCAAGAGTGCGAGGAAGAGGAAGAGAAGTTAGAATCCGTGAGTATAGATACATCTTTTGACTTTGTAGCTACGTGGCATGATCATGGATGACCTAATTTTCTTGTTTAGTTGTAGTTTTCAATCCTTTCATAATGATTACAAAATATTTTTGTAATGCTTAAAAGTTTTTTAAATTGCATACCTGTGGCACCAACATGGTTTAAAAAAATGCCAAATCAGATATAAAATAATGAATTCACAAATACAATTAAAAGACCCCATGAAAAGGCCTCATGAATATCAGCTCAATTTTGAATCTGTTTTGTAGAAAAATAACAATTACCTACTGTTAAATATTGCTATAGGCTTACCTATCAGAATCACCTTTTTTCATAATAGGAAATTGCTGGTCATCAGCTTGTTTGCAATCTCTTTGCTTAATTAATCCATTGCTGTCATCACCAGCAACTTTATTTATGTCTTTGGTTACCTTCATTTTACTAATTTTCTGTTTCTCGTTTTCTTCTTCAACCTTTGATGAAAGTGTGATATTCAAGATACAATTACTTTATTAATTAAAAAGACCTTTTGTGTTTTCATTAATTTTATCATTTGGCTCTTACTTTAACTGCCATAACTTGAATTAATAAAAATATTTTTGTGCTTTCTTTAATTTTATTATGGCAGGTTTTTGAAATGGTTGTAGATTCTGCCTCATTTCTGCTTAAGAAGCAGAATTTGCCATGATTTCAAAAAGGGTTTTCTGAGTGCTGTGCTCTTATTCACACCACATCCACTCTGCTACCTACCATTCCCCCTCCTCGCCCTCCCCCACTGGTCTAGCAGAGACAGAGGAATAAAAAGTCAAAGACACAGAATTTGTCCTCTGTTTTCCCACCTGGCTTATGCACTATAGGACCAGATTTAGAGGATGTAACATTGTTCTTCAGGAACAAATGGGGAGCTTTCCTGTTTCTGCACAAAGCTATTTTTTCCCTCACTGCCTTTTTTTCTTCTTCTAAATCCAGTCCACTTTATTTGAAACTTTTCTCATGTCCCAAATTTACATGACAACACTCACTGAAAATGTAGTTTGGATACAAAACACAGGCGGAGGTATCACCAGTCGGACATGATCTGTCATCCAAAGGTAGATGACACATATTTGGTCATTTAGCACCTGGCCACATGCAAACAGTGAGACCCCCAGTGGCCACACCACCCCCTTAGAAAGGTGCTGGGCTCAAATGTTTCCAGTCGGAGTCACACTGGGATGGGCAGTGAACAGAGGGACAGCTGGTGCCAGAGCATGTCATATCTGGCACACACACCCATGTGTGAACATGCACACACCTGCACACGCCTGCCCAGAGGGCACAGTAGGGGTCTCAGCTCACCCCGTCAGGGTCTATGAAAGCCACTGCCTTGGCAGGGTTAGCACAGCAGCATCTCCTCCTTCGGGCCCGTGTGCTAGGCTCTGGCCTCAGCTCCATGAACGAGTGTGACCGAGCGTGTCTGAGGAGCTGCATGTGGTCACTGCATCCCCAGGTCCACCAGGCCTGGAGCAGTGCACAGCAGGTGCCCTGACCCTGTGATTTTCACACAAAACTCCACACTTGGGTGGTTTCAGAACGAGCTTTAGAAAGTGGAGTCGTTTAGACAACATTTAGATGATACTGGTCAATGAGTGTCAGATCCAAAGTTTTTCTGTTTGTTTTGATTTTTTAACATTCTGTGGGTATTTGTTCATCATGCCCAGCAGACCAGGGACCCTTCTAGTTAGAATCCTGTGTCCACAATGCAAGTAGGACCAGTGGCAATCCGAGAGGGGGCACCCTAGCCTCTCCATCACAGTCCTGTCCCTTTCCTTTCCAGGGGGCATGAAGAATCGGGAAGGCCATGAGAACTATAAGCCCTACATCCCCATCCTCATCTCCCTCACCTCCAGTATGATGGCTAAAATCGTCCCCATTGCCTTTTACAACTCTTTTTCTTTAAGAATTTTGAGGGTGTCAAAAACATGATGATGGTATTCTTAAAATATAGGAACCAAAATTTACCACAACAAAGGAGCAGAGTAAACCTGATGAATTGTTAATGTATAATACTGGAAAATGAGTAATGCTCCCCAAATTTCACGTACAATAACAATAGAGTTTTATAGCTAGAGGATGTAGAAGTAATTATTTACTTTAGCCCCATTTTTACTGATAATGGGAATAAAACCAAGGTGAAATGATCTGTCCAATATTCCTACAGATGCATCACTAGCACATTATGGCAACATATGAGATGGTACAATTCTATAATGTCGAGTCAGATAAATGAACAGAATATTCATCAATCAGATAAATTCACTATGACTTTTGCAAAATAATTTTATGCTTTAGATAATGGGAAAACTCATCCAATTTTCTTTTAAAGGAGAATAATATCTCAAGTTTTTTCTATCTTTAAGAGTCAATACACCTCAAAACCCAGTTTTCTCTTTTAGAGATACTGATTTTATCACAATTTATGTAACCTGTATGATAAAAATCTTACATGTCAAAATTTAACATGCTTTTATTTTGGAAGGTATTCCATCTTTTAAAACATTTTCAACAGATTACAATTTACATTTACTGTTATTCTGTATTGGTTTCAGGTGTGCAGCATAGGCAGTAGGCATTCATATACTTTACACAGTGATCCCTCCGATATTTCAAGTACTAACTTGGCACTACATATATATATTACAATACTACTGACTATTATTTCCCATGCTGTACTTTACATCCCATGACTACTTTGTGACTCCCAATTTGTACTTCTTAATCCCTTTACGGTTTTCACCCACTCTCCCAAATGTGCCTCTGGCAACCATCAATCTGATCTCTGGTGTCTATGAGTTTGTTTTAATTTTGTTTGTTAGTCTATTTTACTCTTTACACTCCACATATAAGTGAAATTACAGTGTTTATCTTGTTCTGTCTGACTTATTGCAGTTAGCATAATACCCCTTAGGTCCATCCCTGCTGTCTCAAATAAGATTTTGTTCTTTTCTATGGCCATACCATACTTAAACAACATGATATAAAGTTTTGATTCAACAAAAACATCTTAGAGTGATGATAACAATAATATATGTGTAAGTATATATGTTTGTTATTAAAGATATCTCAACAGTCTTTTAATAATTACATACAGTGCCCAGTGGGTACTTGAAATCAGGGGTACTGCTTTGTACAGTATATGATTATCTCACCACAATGCTGTAGACATGAAACTAATGTAATATTGAATGTAAACTGTAATTGAAAAGTGAAATAAAATAAATAAATAAAAAACAAAGGGGTCATGATAGAATTCTAGCTCCAGGGCTTTCGGTAAAGCACAGAAGACTGCACACAGGGAAACACAAAAATAAATGAGCTTAGCTGGGATATTTGTGTATATCCCTTCTCTCAGTCATGGCTTCTTTCCATTTTATGATTAATGGAATGCAATTTATATTTAAGTCAATGACTTAAAAAAAACATACTAGTGTTTATTACATTTTTAAAGCAATTTCCTTTATGTTTTTCTCACGTTCAGAGAAGTTACATGATACATAGCTAAATTAGTTTCCCCATTAATAAGGAAGAGTGACAGAGAGACTGAATTAAAAACCAAACATGAGAAGGTTTTCCTAAGTTCCTATTATTTGGATGACAGAAATAATCTATTTATACACATAATAACATATATAGACAACACCATGTTTCACAGAAATGTTTTTCAGAAGCAGAAAATCAGGATGTGTCAGATAATTGACAAAGAGTAGCAGCAAGTGAAACTCTACCTGTTTCTGAAGTTGAAGTTGCTCTTTTTTCAAAGCCAGGAGCTCTAGTTTGAACATGTCTATCTCATTCTGAAACCTCTGTATATCTTGCTGCAACTTTTTATTTGCATACATGTTAGGTGTTCTGTCACTGTAGGGTGGAGAGGAACTCATGTCTTCTATCCCATATTTCATGCTTTTACAGTTACTAGCACTGCAATTGTCTATAAATAATGGCTTCTGGAACAAGTCTGCATTTGGCTTTGTTTCCTTATAAGTATTTGTAACTGCAGAAATAGCATGCTTTTTTATTTGAACTGTGTTTTTTATATGATTGCAGTGTGGCAGCCACAAATCAAAAGGGCTTTTCAGAACACGAGACTGAGGTGTATGTCTGATGCCTAATTTCCAGTTAGTGGTATTTGGGTTCATATTTTTTGTCATCTGCATACCAAACCCTTGGTATTCTTTCATTTCAAATGTAACTGCTGGGTTCCTTACTTTATTTTCTGCATCATTATAAAACCTCTCCTCGCTTTTGTTAAAAACTTGTTCAGTGTCTGATTTGTGCTTATTTTCAGAAAGTAATATCTTTTCTCTTGAACATAGCTTAGAAAATGAGCAGGGAGCATCTGTTGAGGATCCACAGTATGAATGAGATGGAGAAATATTTTCAAGAGTGGGCTCTTCTCGTTCAGGAGATGTTTGGAATACTGCAGAGACAGACATTCCAAATGCATCTTTTTCTTCACAATCAAGTATATTATTTGTCAAATTAGAAGGTATTTGTCTTAAGCTTGGTCCTTCTTTAGACTTATCACGTAGTGGCTCTTCCTCAGGGCAAGCAGCAACTTTGTATTTTTTACAAATTTCACCAAACTTCTGCTTTAACTCATTTGGCATAAGTTGTAAATTCTTCCTCTGTTCTAATTTGCTTTGTTTGATCCACATTTTCTCATACTTTTGCACAGAAGGATATCCTGAATATGTAGACATATCATCACTGTCACATTCCCTATTCATTTCTGATTCTGGAGACATTTTTTCCAGATGCAAACGTGGAAGCCTAATTTGCATTCTTTGATTTTCAGATGTCTTTTCTGTCTGGCAATATGTTTGTGAAATAACTTGATCCTTAAGTAATCAAGTATAGACAAAGAAAAAATTAGAACAGAATCAAAATTTAACCATTAGACTTCTCATTCTATGTATAGCTACTCTCAAATCACTAGATTGTAATTAAGGCATTAAAAATAACTTGCCTTGGTCTAAACAAAAAGAAAAACAGGGACCCTCACACCTAATTTTGTCACTGTTTGTACTGAACAACTTATTAGATGTTAAATCTACCAAAAATCAATTAGTAGATGAATTTTAATGTCAAAAAGTCTTCCTCACTTACATTATTTCACCTCATCATATCTTAAATAGTAAGTCCCTACAGTGCATTAAAAAAAGTTGGTGTGGAGGTGGCGGTGGGAAAGAATCCAAGATGGAAGCCAAGTAGGTGAAAGTTACATTCACCTCCTCCCAGGACCAAACTGGAATTACAACTACCAACCTGAATAACTAACCTAAGGCTAGCTAAACACATGTCTTATGACCAAGGATTTATAGAAGAAGCCACAGCTGGTAGGAGGGACCAAGATGCAAAAAGGGCTGGTCCTGCACCCACACATGGTGATTGAGAGCTATCTCAGCTGCAAAGACCCCGCCTCAGGAGTGTGGGGTTTCAAACCCCAGGCTGAAATACACAGTCCGGAACACAAGAGTAAATAAAACAAACCCACATAAAGTTTGGCTGCAAAAATCAGCAGGAATTCTGTTTGCCAGGGACAGACTGGAGTCTGCTAGAAACCCAGGAGCCCTCTTGTCTCATTCCTGTCACTCACTCTGGGCCTATGAAAAAAGGGCAGTTAGGAATGAACTGCAGTCTTATAAGGAGAGATTGTCCTATGTGTTCCTGGGGAAAGAGCTGAAGGGACAGCCTCCAGGGTTCCCTCTCTGTGCTGAGTAGCTCTCCCACACTGCCCACAGATGCCATCTTTCCTGGGTTGAGCACTCCCCTCGACAGAGCATCAGAATGGAGAATGCTCTAGCCCCACCATCCTAATTCCATGTTGCTGCCTTGACAGCTCACACCCTGCAAAGGAATCAGTTGTAAAGGTCCAGGCAGACTCAGGGTGGGGGTGGGGGGTCAGGAGGCTGTGGCTTGGGGAAGGGCTCATATTTCCCTTGCAGGTCAGATTGGATCCACCGTTCCTGTTCAGAGAGCTCTCTTCACATGGACAAATCGTTGTCTTCTGGGGACTGATAAACTCTGCTGGCCTTACCCTGATGACTCTCTGAGGCCTCACCCTTCCAAAAAGGTCAGTGGGTACCTATTGGTTGGTAGCTGGCATTTGTGTACCCTGGGACTTTTGCTGAGTGGGTTCATACCCAGAAATGAAGCTGAGTTTGAAATCTGTATCAATGTGGTGAACATCACTCACACCTGCCTGGTGACTCACTGGCACCTTACCTCAGGAAACATGCATACTGCCTGAAGCTTTTTCACTGACTGAGCCCAGCAGAAGCCAGCAGGTGGAAGTAGATCTCTGAGTGACTAGGGCCTTTTGCTCACCTGCCCTTGTGCTCAGTGCTGGTTAAAGGAGGTATTGGTGTGCAGCTTGGCTCCTCCCAGGCACATCCAGGCCCAGAAGAAGCAACCACAAACACTGGATCAATTTATAGTTCCACACAGATAGCCCAGGGCCAGTCACAGGCATTTTCTGACATTGACTTGCACCAGAGTCTCTCCCAAGAGGCCCCAGATCCAACACACCCAGTGGGAGTCTTCAGAGGATAACCCAATTTGCTTTATAAGCAGAATACTCACATGGAGATCTCAGCAGGCACTAGAACATGTTTGTGTAAGTTACCCAACATAGGTCAGTCTTCGTACAGTAGCTTGTACTCTGAGGTTGGGATCAATGCTGATGGCCAATCTAGTGGTCAACCACTTCCATGAACAGGCCAACAACAATCAAGATTCTACTAAAGCAGGGTTCACATAATACACACCCTGAGCCCCAGAAGAAACCAACTACATGAGGCCATCCTACCAAGACTGGAAGGCATAGCAAATGTACCTGACACACAGGAAAAAATGCAGAGGGGCAGTCAAAATGGGGAGACAAGAAACATGTTTCAAATGAAAGAACAAGAGAAAATCCCAGAAAAAGAACTAAATGAAATGGAGGCAAGATATCTATCTACCAGATACAGAGTTCAAAGCAATGGTTCTAACAATGCACAAGAAACATAGTGACAATTTTAACAAAGAGAGAGCAAGTATAAAAAAATACAAAGAAATTATAAATAAGAACCAATCAGAAGTAAAGAATACACTTGAAGGAATCAGCAGCAGATTATATGTAGTAGAGAACTGAGTCATTGATTTAGATGACAAGGTAGCAGAAAATACCCAATTAAAGCAGAAAAATAATATTAAAAAAAAATAAACAGTTTAAGGGACTTCTGGGACAACTTGAAGCATAGCAACATCCATATCATGGAGGTTCCAGAAGAAGAAGAAGAGAGTAAAAATTAAAAACTTATAATCATAATGTCTGAAAAGTTCCCTATCCTGGTGAAGAGAAAAGACACACAAGCACAGCAGAGAGAGCACCAAACAAAATAAACCAAAGAGGCCAACACCAAGACACATCATAACTGCAATGGCAAAGGGTAAAGACAAAGCAGGAATCTTAAAAGCAGCAAGAGAAAAAGTTACCTACAAGGAAACTCTTATCAGACTGTCAGATGCTTTCTCAACAGAAATATTTAATGCCAGAAGGGATTGGCACAACATATTGAAAGTGATATAAAAGGAGGGCCTACACTCAAGACTACTCTACCCAGAAGGGCTATCATTTAAAATTGAAGAAGAAATTAAGAGCTTTCCAGGCACGCTAAACTAGCATTACAAGTAATGTTAAAGGACCTTTATATAAAGAAAAAAAAATGAAAAGGAGGGAACATAATTATAAAAAATAAAATGGCATAAATGTATACCTATCAAGAATCACTTTATTTTTTTTTAAATCCTCACCCGAGGACATTTTTCCAATTTTTGTACAGATAGAGTGGGAGGAACAGAGAGAGAGAGAAACATCGACGTGAAAGGGACACATCGAGTGGCTGCCACCCGCACGACCGACCAGGGCCGGGGACCAAACTGCAACCGAGGTACGCGCCCTTAGCGGGAACCGAACCCGGGTCTCTCAGGACCGCAGGCCGACGCTCGGTCGTGCGGGTGGCAGCCACTCGATGTGTCCCTTTCACGTCGATGTTTCTCTCTCGGGTTCGGTTCCCGCTAAGGGCGCGTACCTCGGTTGCAGTTTGGTCCCCGGCCCTGGTCGGTCGTGCGGGTGGCAGCCACTCGATGTGTCCCTTTCACGTCGATGTTTCTCTCTCGGGTTCGGTTCCCGCTAAGGGCGCGTACCTCGGTTGCAGTTTGGTCCCCGGCCCTGGTCGGTCGTGCGGGTGGCAGCCACTCGATGTGTCCCTTTCACGTCGATGTTTCTCTCTCTCTCTGTTCCTCTCTCTCCCTCCCTCTCTACCTGAACAAAAAAAAAAAAAAAAAAAAAAAAAAAGGAAAAATGTCCTCGGGTGAGGATAACAAAAACAAAACAAATAAAGAATCACTTTAAAAGTAAATGGCTTAAATAATTTAATCAAAGGACATAGAGTACATGAATGGATAAGAAAACAAGACCCTCACACGTGCTGTCTACAGGACACCCATCTCAGAATGAAAGATACACACAGATTGGAAGGAATGCAAAAACATATTTCATGCATATGCAAACAAACAAAAAAAGCTGAAGTAGCAATATTTATATCACACAAAATTGAACTGAAAACAAAACCTTTAACAAGAGACAAAGGAAGGTGGGAGGGAGAGAGAGATAGAAAAACATCCATGTGAGAGAGACACATTGACTGGTTGCCTCCAGCACTATCCCAACTGGGGTCAGTGATTGAACCTGCAGCCCAGATATTTGCTCTTGACCTGGAATTGAACCCATGACCCTTTGGTCTGCTGGCTGACACTCTAACTGCTGAGCCAAACCAACATTAGCCATTTTTAAGGGAAAAACTTAGTAGCATTTGGTACATTTACACTGTTGTGCAATGATTACCCTGCCTAGTCCCAAAATATTTCAGCATCACAAAGACAATCCCAGTCCCACAATATAGTCATTCCCCATTCCTGTTACCATGGTTTCTGGCATCCACTTATCTGGTATCAGTCTCTATATATTCATTTATTCTGAAAATTTCATATCAAAGAGATCATATGATAGAAAACACAAATTTCCATTATAAACATAAAGCAATAATAGGTAGGCCACTACTCAATTTTAAGAGTAAGTGCTACACAAAACTAAATTCAGAGCAGAAAAACTACTTTCACAAGAGAGTACTTTACCTTGGAGTTTTCACGCTGTGTTGTAGGCCTTGAAGTAAAAATATACAACAAAAATGAGTGAGTTCATTGCTTTAAGAAAGCAACAAAAATTTTAAATGAAAGATCAGCTAACTGCATATTAAATGAAGTTTCTTGATATAATTACAATTGCTTCAGTTTAATAAAACCTTTAATTATCTATTTCTGCCACCACCTCTCCCAACAATGAACTAGTTATTGAAGACACATTCTAAGTTGCCATAAGAAAGCGGCAGCTGACATATTGGCACAGCTTGAGATGAACTTGTTTTTACCAAAAGTTCTGAAGGCTGAACCCAAAATCCAATTAATGGCTGACATAACTTTTGTTACTTGAGCTAGAAAAAGTCTGGTAGAAAGATACATGGTCTCTTTCCCACAGTCTGTCCCTGATTCAAAGATTAATCTATGACTGTCTTGGGTCTTTAGCATAGAAACCACTTATTAGGGTAAATCTACTCCTTCTATTTACCCTAAAGCTACACAGGAAGTTCCCTGAAATGGATGAAAGTTAAATGTTCCAATGTCAAAGAACAATGTAGAGATTGTTCACATTCCCACTCCCAGATCACTTTTCTGCAGGCTCCATGGCAGTCTCTAACCTTTAAATATTCAGCTAATGAAGTCACAGCCTCCTGAAACAAGAATATGCTCAAATGCCCAAGGGGAGGAGCTGTCTATTGCCCTGCTCCTGGAAAATAAGTCTCAGCCATCCGTTTCTAACATAAACATGTTACCAACTATCCAACTCCCACACTATTTGGTCAGCGCAATGCCCCCTATATATGGGAAGGACATCACCTAATTGGGAAAAGAAGTAGAGTTGAAGAGCCACCTGCCTTGGGCCATAGACCTATGTAGTTCAGTACTCTTTGGTCTGCTAGGATTTGAGACCTAAGCCCACTCTGTAAGTTGTGGTTCAGGTAGATGATATCACAGGCTTGTTTGCAATGAAATGTATCTTTCCAGTGGCTCAAATTATTTTAGTATCTTTCTACAGAAGTTATGAATTCTGCTAGTTCCTCCATTTCAAACAACAAACAAATGAGCAGCAACCTCTTCATGACTCCCTTGCACCCCTTATATTAATCTGCCTTTCTAGACAACTGCCAATGTCCTGTGGTCTTCCTTCTTATAACTTAGCTTTAACTTGTGATAAACCTCAATATTCTGATCTTTTTTTTGCAAAACTCTCACTCCTATCTCAGCCCAGTGTTATTTGTTTTGAAACTTTGGGATTCCCCTGAAATTTCCATTCGTACTCTCTTTGCACTGCATTCACTTGACCCTCTCCTCATTTTTCATTATTAAAACACTCACATACAGGATGATAAAGAAGAGTATTGGGCTTGGATATGTGAATTTACGTCTCATTTGTACCACTTTTTATATCCACATGAATCACTTTAATTTGAGTTTCAGATTCTCTATGTGAACCTCCACTGGGCCAGAATGTTGAACACAGGTAGATTAATTAATTGCTAAGATTCCTTAATCCTATGAAATTTTATATGCCTTTGATTCTATCTATAGAAAAATTAAGAATACATAGCTGGCAGAAGCTTTTCATGCAGCTGAGGACTACAACTCAAGGCCCTGAGTAACTGAGAATAATCACCTTCAGGCAAAAAGCTAGAGGATAACTGAACCTTTCCTGGGCTTGTAAATCTAACCAGGAAAGTAAGAATTGACAGGGGTGTTTAACGTGGGTCCTCCCACACTCATCCAAACGCTGTGTAGGGAGCCCCAAACAGCAAGCCACCAACACCCAAAGGGAAAATTTGCTTTAATAAAGCAACAAGAAATAAGAAATAAAAAAAATTTTTCATTGACTATCTAACCTCACAACTTAAAGAACTTAAAAAAAAAAAAAAAAAAAAAAAAAAAACCACTGAGAAAGGCAAAATGTTGAAACAAAGAAACAAATCCCAAATGAAAGAACAAGAGAACTCTACTGAAGATGAGATAAATGAAATGCAGTTAAGAGTTTATCAGAGGGCCCAGGCCGGTTTGGCTCAGTGGTTGGAGCATCAGCCTGGGACCAGAGAGTCCCGGGTTTGGTTCACACTAGAAGCATGTATCAGAAAAAAGGGTTATTAGAGGTAGAGTTCAGAGCCATGATCTTGAGAAAATTGAACAGCATGAATTTGGACATCAACACCATGAGTAAAGATATAGAAACACTGAAAATCAACCATGTGGAAATAAAGAATGACATAGCAGAAATAAAGAACACATTGGAAAGACTAACCAGAAGAGTAGAGGAAGCTGAGGCCTGGATGAGTGAATCAGAAGACATGGTAGAAAAAATCAACTAATCAGAAAACCAAAAGGAAATAATAATTAAATAACAGGAAGACAGCTTAAGGAAACTGAGGGAGAACTGGAAACATAATAACATACACATCATAGGATTCCCTGAGGAAGAAAATAAACAAGGGTAAGAAAATACATATGAAGAAGCAGTGACAGAAAACTTCCCTAACTTGGTGAAGGAAGAAAGGCGTTAAAGTTCAAGAATCACAGAGAGACCCAAGTAAGAAGAACCCAAACAGGCACACAGCAAGACACATAGTAATTAAAACGCCAAAAATTAAAGACAAAGAGAGAATCCTAAAGGTAGCAAGAGATAAGCATCAGGTTACCTACAAAGGAACCCCCTAAGGCTATCATCTGACTTCTCAACAGAAACACTACAGGCCAGAAGGGAGCGGTATGAAGTAATGAAGGTCATGAAAAACAAGGATCTGAATCCAAGATTACTCTATCCAGCAAGGCTATCATTCAAATTAGATGGTGAAATAAAGAGCTTCCCAGACAAAAAAAGGCAAAGAAAACATACGTATTAACACCAAACCAGTACTACAAGAAATGTTAAAAGGACTGCTGAAATTAGAAGAAATAGGAAGCAAAATATAACCACACTGAACAAAAATGGCAACAAATAAGTACATATTAATAATCACCATAAATGTAAATGGACTGAATGTTCTGATAAAAAGACACAAAGTAGGTGATTGCATAAGAAAGCATGATTCATATATATGTTGTTTACAAGAGACCCACTTCACAACAAAAGACTCACATAGGTTGAAAGTAAAGGGATGGAAAAAAATTTACCAAGCAAACAGAAAAAAAAAAAAAAAAAAAAAAAGCTGATGTAGCAATAATCATATCTGATAAATTAGATTTCAAAATGAAGGCCATAACTAGAAACAAAGAAGGCCACTACATAATATTGAAAAGATCTATTCAACAGGAAGATATAACCTTGATAAACATATATGCACCCAATATATTAAAAATCTTCTGGAAGACTTCAAAGAAGAAATCGGCACCAATACAATCATAGCAGGGGACTTCAGCTCCTCACTGACATCACTGGATAGATCATCTAGATAAAAAAAATTAATAAGCAAACAGAGACTCTACATGAAGTACTGGACCAAATGGATTTAATAGATATCTACAAAGATTTACACCCTAAAAGTGCAGAATTCACATTCTTCTCAAGTGCATGTGGAACATTCTCAAAGACAGACCACATGGTAGGACACAAACTAAGTCTCTAAAAGTTCAAGAAGATTAAAATCACATCAAGCATCTTGTCAGATAACAATGGTATGAAACTAGAAATTAATTGCAACAAGAACATGCAAAGATATTTGAAAATATGGAGGCTAAATAGCACATTATTTAAGATCAAATGGGTTACATGAAAATCAAGGAAGAAATTTAAAACTTCCTGGAAACCAATGAAAATAAACACACAACAACACAAAATCTGTGGGATGCAGCGAAAGCAGTTCTGAGAGGGAAGTTCATAGCACTACAGGCATACCTCAAGAAATAAGAAAAAATTTTCATTGACTATCTAACCTCACAACTTAAAGAACTAAAAAGAAAACAAAAACAAAGAAAACCCCAGAGCAAGTAGAAGGAAAGACATTTTAAAGATAAGAGCAGAAATAAACAACATGGAGACTAAAAGAACAAGTCAAAGGATCAATGAAACAAAGAGCTGGTTTATAAAAAAGATAAGACAAGATTGATGGACCCTTAGTTAGACTCACCAAGAAACAAAGAGAGAGAACCCAAATACACAAAATCAGAAATGAAAGAGAAGTAGCAACTGAAACCACAGCAAAACACAGGATCATGAACAAATACTGTGAACAATTACATGAAAACAAATTGGACAATCTAAGTAAAATGGACAAATTTCTAGAAACACACAGTCTCCCAAAACTGGACCGGGAAGTGATAGAAAACTTGAACAGACCAATAACAACTAAGGAAACTGAAAATGTAATCAAGGCTCTCTCAGCAAACAAAAGCCCAGGCCTGGAAGGCTTCACGAGGAAGTTTTACCGAACATTCAAAGAACTAACACCCATTCTTCTCAAACTATTCCAAAAAATTCAAGAAGAAGGAAGACTTCCAAACTCATTTTATGAAGTAAGCATAATTCTAATTCCAAAACCACAATAAGACATTACAAAGAAAAAAAACTACAGGCCAATATCCCTGATGAACATAGATGCCAAAATCCTGAACCAAATACTAGCAAATCGGATCAAACAATACATCAAAAAAATTATTCACCATGATCAAGTGGGATTCATCCCAGGGATGCAAGTCTATTACAATATTCACAAGTCAATAAATGTGCTACACCACATAAATAAAATAAAAGATAAAACCACATGATCATATCAATAGATGCTGAAAAAGCATTCAACAAAATCCAGCACCCATTTCTGATAAAAATGCTCAGCAATCTGGGAATAGATGGTAAATATATCGACATAATAAAGGCCACATATGAAAGACCTATTGCCAACATCATACTCAATGGGCAAAAACTAAAAGCATTTCCCTTAAGAACAGGAACAAGACAGGGATGCTCACTTTCGCCACTCTTATTTAACATAGTACTGGAAGTCTTAGCCACAACAATCAGACCAGAAGAAAAAATAAAAGGGATACAAATTGGAAAGGAAGAAGTAAAACTGTCATTATTTGCACATGACATGGTATTGTACAATAAAAACCCTAGATACTCCATCAAAAGTCTACTAGACTTAATAAAAAAAATTTGGCAAAGTAGCAGGGTACAATATTAACGTCAAGAAATCAACGACATTCTCATACACCAATGATGAACCCACAGAAAAAGAAACTAAAAAAAAATCCCATTTACCATCATGGCAAAAAATTAAGATACCTAGGAAGAAACTTAATCAAAGAAGTAAAAAACCTTTTTTCAGAAAAGTACAGGACATTGAAAAACAAAATAGAGGAAAATATAAAAAGTGGAAGGACATACCTTGTTCATGGATTGGAAGAATTAACATCCTTAAAATGTTCATACTATACAAAGCAATCTATAGATTCAATGCAGTCCCCATCGAAACACCAACAACATATTTTACAGAACTGGGACAAATACTTCAAAAGTTCATATGGAACCAAAAAAGACCTCAAATAGCCACAGCAATCTTGATAAAGAAGGACAAGGTAAATGGGATCACAATACCGATATGAGGTTATTATACTACATAGCTACTGGAATTAAAACAGCCTGGTACTGGCACAAGAACAGGCATATAGACCAGTGGACCAGAACAGAGAACCCTGAAATGGATCCAAGACATTATGCTCAATTAATATTTGACAAAGGAAGCAAGAGCATACAACGGAGTAAAGACAGCCTCTTTAATTAATGGTGTTGGGATAATTGGACAGCTACAGGCAAAAAAACGAAACTGGACCATCAACTTACACCATACACAAGAATAAACTCAAAATGGATAAAAGACTTAAATGTGACTCATGAATCCATAAAAATCCTAGAAGAGAATGTAGGCAACAAAATTTCAGGCATCATACACAGCAGAATTTTCACTGATACATCACCTAAGGCAGCAGAAACAAAGGAAGAAATGAACACGTGGAACTATATCAAACTAAAGAGCTTCTGCACAGCAAAAAATATGATCATCAAAATGGAAAGGCAATCCACTGTATGGGAGACCATAACTGCCAGTGATGCATAAGATAAAGGGTTAACTTCCAAAATACATACAGTGCTCATACAACTCAACAAAAGGAAGACAAAGAACCCAATTAAAAAATAGGCAGAGGAGTTAAATAGACACCTCTCCAAACAGGACATACAAATGGCCAAGAGACATATGAAGCAATGCTCAATGTCACTAATCATCAGAGAGATGCAAATTAAAACAATAATGAGGTATCTCCTCACACTTGTCAGAATGGCCGCCATCAACAAATCATCAAACAACAAGTGTTGGTGAGGGTGTGCAGAAAAGGGACTCTAGTACACTGCTGGTGGGAATACAGACTGGTGTAGCCCCTATGGAAAACACTATGGTGTTACCTCAAAAAATTAAAAATTGAGTTGCTATTTGAACCAGTGATCCTACTTCTAGGAATATATCCTAAGAAGCCTGAAACACCAATCAAAAAGAATATATGTACCCCCATGTTCATAGCAGCACTATTTATAATGGCTAAGATCTGGAAACAGCCCAGGTGTCCATCAGTAGACAGAGAAAGGAGTTGAGGTACATATACACAATGGAGTACTATGCAGCTGTAAGAAAGATCTCTTATCCTTTGAGACGACATGGAGGGACCTGGAGAGTATTATTCTAAGCGAAACAAGCCGAGCAGAGAAAGACAAATATCACACGATCTCACTTATTTGTGGAATACAATAAACATAACAGTCTGAGGAATTGGGTAGACTGAGAGACGTGGAAGTAGGGTACAGATATGGAGGGGGTGGTGGGGGAAGGGACGAGATAAACCACAGAACCTATATGCATGTACGCATAACCGATGGACACGGACAACAAAGCCTGCTATGGGATGGGGGATTGGGTGGAGGGTGTCAATGGGAAAAAAAAGGAGAAACATCTACAACAAAAATAAATTAATAAAAATTTTTTTAAAAAGGAAGAAAACAAAAAACAAGGTACTAGTTACCACTGGGCTTCTTAGGAAAACTCTAAATCAAAGTAAACACACAGTGAGATTTGACATTCTGAGTTGATCTGATTTGCATATGTAACTAGATGCCAGTGCTACACATGAACTTATCAGTATGTTGAGGGACAACAGAATGCATTTGGGAGCCAAGCAGGTTGACGGTCAAATCTTGGATCAAACATTTCTTAACTATTAATTCATGGGTCAGTTAATCACCTCCCTGAACCACAGTTGCCTTGGGGTACAGATCTGGTAATCAAACAGAAAGGAAAGTCTGATATTTACCTGCAGCATTATTTGAAGCTCCCTGACAGGTTAGGATGGTTCAGACTAACATTTGCTAGCAAAAAACAAAACCAAAAAAACACACAAAGCAACCCAAACAAGATGCTCAAAGTTTAACTCAGAATGTTCTTTTATACCTCTCTATCCGACCTGTGAAAGAGAATTGTGTCCCTTGGACTTAGTGAACCCGTAAGGTTCTTAAAAATTTGAAAGAGGAAAGTATAAAAGTTAGCCCCCGAAAGTACAGATTTTTCTGCTAAATTGCAGACTTCAAGACTCCAAATAACTAGTTAGAAAAATCAGAGATAATAATTTTTTTCTTTCTTTTTTATCCTTACTCAAGAACATTTTTCCACTTTTTGTTCAGATACAGTGGGAGGAGGAGAGAGGGAGAGAGAGAGAGAGAGAGAGAGAGAGAGAGAGAGAGAGAGAGAGAGAGAGAAACATCGATGTGAAAGGGACACATCAAGTGGCTGCCACCCACATGATCCAACCAGGGCCAGGGACAAACTGCAACCAAGGCACGTACCCTTAGTGGGAACCAAACCCCGGTCTCTCTGGACAGCAGGTCTACACTCTAACTGCTGAGCCAAATTGGCCAGGGCAGAGATATGATTTTATTTGTACCCCATGCAGAGGCATTCTACTTGGAGTGAAAAGGGTTACATTAGCATGCCTAATAATAAAGAACTTAAAAGTTCTAAGATAAAAAATCTGGCCCATTGTCTCTTCTAACTAAGCTACCTTTTGCTTGGTTTCTGGCTGATGACACAGATTAACTCACTGCCATTCTCAAACTGCCTGAACCAAACTGTGAATCTCATTTGTTATATAAGAATAAATTATTTTAAACCTCAGTTTAGTGTTTATTTTAAATACTTACAAATTAAAACTACTAACAAAACCGTAATCTGCAGTCCACCCATAGTTATCTTGAGAGAGACATCGACGCCTTGCTGAAGAACCTGACCCTATTTGCAGTCTCATCACTTCCAGCAGCATTGACGGCTGTTCAAATATACCACAGACACAAATTTATCCTCAGAAATTTAAGCTATTTAAATGGCTAATTTGATATGTTGCCAAGTTAATATCTTGTTTGTCTGTGTAGAATTAACCATTTACAGGCCTAAGTGTTCATCTTTGTAAATTACCTCCGAGGCTAAAATGAAGGGACTGAAAGGAAGCGTCTTGTTCAACTTGGGTATTACATAGAAGTTGCTAATTTAAAGTCCTCTAACAGATAAGAAACTATGTTGAGGTCACTAATCTGAAGTAGGAAAACATTTAAATAAAGAAGTTTTTATTTTATCCTTAGACTAACTATTCTTCCAAGTCAGCTAGAAGTTAGGTAAGTAAAATCTACTTGTCAGGCTTAAAACAATTATATTAATATTAATTATAATAATAGTAGTCATAGTTACTGTTATTGATGCTGATACGCATGTGCTAGGCACTAAATTAAATGCTGGATAACTTTACACACAATATAATAATAATTATATTATTATTGTCCCTTTTATATCAGAAAAAATGTTTGGAAGTGATAAGTAATGTTCTCAAGGTCACACACCTGGTAAGCAGAAAAGCTAGGCCTTAAACTCAATCTTGTGTGAATTGAAAGCCCATTTGCATTTTCTTTATCACCTACTTGTGATAGGAACTTGTCTTCATTATAGAAAAGGTTTATTCAATTAAGTTATCTTTCTCCCTCCTATCCATACCAGTTAAAAATAAAAACATCAAAATATACTAAAAATGAGAAGGGATAAACACTGATGAGCCCATACTATCTGGGCTCAGCCATTTCAGGATAACTTAGAAATCAACTTAAAGCAAAAGTCATCCAAAAGACAAAATCTTTTTCTATGTATCTTTACCACGCATCTTCTGAAACAAATATATACCAAGTATAGTTTAAAAATACTGTAAGAGAGATTAGGTCTTCTATTGTATCATAAAGTAAGCAAACAGAGTCCATACTATGTAAGACTAATGAAACTAATATGAAACCCCTCTAGCAAGTATAAAATCATGACCTAAAAGACCAGATTGAAAATAACATCAGTCAGTATTATAAATGAATACGAATCCTGAAGTATGCTGTTCTTCCAGTTGCCCAATCAGAAAAGTTGCTTTTGTACTTAACTGATGATGTGCTAATATTTTTCACTATCCTTTCCTTATTAATTTAATATTTATAACATGAATGCTTGTTACCATTCTAGGACAATACTAAAGCTAAAAATAAAAAAATAATAATAAAGGACAAACAAATCTACCTGTCCATCAGATCGACTTTTGCATTACTCTTTATTAAAAGTTCCACCATCTGCTCTTTGTTTTGTTTTTTAGCAAGTGAAAGTGATGTGAAACCATCCTGTGAAGAAGAAAAAAATGATTTATAATTTATAAAGTTGTATATGTCAAAACTGAATTTTAAAAATGATAAGAGATCCTTAGAACTTAAACGTATAAAATAGAAAGTAAATAAAAAGCTGTCACTGGCAGCTCCTTCTCTTCAAAATGCCCTCCTCTCCCTCTTCAACAGATCCGCTGGAACCCCGATGTCCAGAACTCACTTCACACCTGTACAGTACGGTTCCAAGAACCTTTGTTCCTGTCGCAGTGTCTATCGTGGGGGACTGTCGGTATATTACTGACTGTGGACTGCTGCCTCCCCTTCCTGCTTACACTCGCCCAGCTGCCCCTGCTAGGTGCTAGGTCTCCTCCTGCCACCCATCCCCAGCAGCACCCATTTCCTAGGCCTCAGCCTGCAGAGCAGCAACCCCACCCACCCCCATCACTTCACTCCCCGAGCCTTTCAGTCCTTGGTGGGCTCTGAGCCTATCACCCACTCTCAGGGTTAATAAGAAGTTCTTCCTTCTGGGCTGGAAGGGTAGTGGGGAGACAGCCCTTTCTGTGGACATCGCATTTCTCCAGCCCTTCCTGACTTGGCTTTGGAGTGGTTTCCATGGTGACAATCTCTGATATTCTGTATTCAGTCTATGTCTAGGAGAAAGAAAATGCTTGTGGCTAAAACAAAGACATATATCTCAAGTGTTTTGTAAATAAATTAGTTGGTTGATACCTTGTTTCTAGCTTCCATGTTTGCTCCATATGAAAGCAGCTTTGCCACGATAGCTGCGTTCTGACCCAGGACAGCATAGTGCAGAGCCGTGTTGCCGTCGATGTCCACCAGGTTTGGGTGAGCGCCTCGGGCTAGCAGAACCGCGGCGCACTCCTCCTGCTGGCACTGCACGGCCTGTCAGTATTATGCCAAGAAACGGACTGTAAATTCTGGAAATTCAAAGTAAGCATTCCACAAGTTTCACCAATTACTTATTGTTAAATGAGATAAACGCATTTTTATGTAAATAAGTAAGACAAATCCATCTCATGTTGACATCACTGGCTCCTACATACCTTAAACAAAGCTGTTCTGTTTTGTCTATCACAAAGGTCCAACAGGCATTTTTTTTGGTCAGCTAGCAGAGTGACCACTTCTGGATGGCCATTGGCACAGGCCAAATGTAAGGCAGTCCTATGAAATTGAGAGAACCTTTTAGGAACTTTGAGTGCCCTCTCTCAAAGCATACAATTATTCATGTAATTGTAGACATTACATGTGATCCCTGTGCCTTAAAAAATAGTAGTTTTCTTCTGTAGACAGTACAATATTTGTTAGTTTTTGTTACTCACCACAGTCATGAAGGAGCAGCCTATTTGAAAAGAGAAAGCATAACCAGGGAATTCAGCTCAACTTGGGTCTGATACTATTTTAACTCTGTCATGCATTAGCTATCACTTTGTCTTTCTGTGACTCAATTTCCTCATTAACAAAATGGGGATAAAAGTAGTAGTTACCTCACAAAACATGATTGTTTGCTTACATGAAAATCTGCAATGTTTCCTACAGTTTCTAGCACAAAAAATAGCTCAATGATTGTTATATAATATTGGTATTATTTTTTACTATTACTATTATTATTACTATGACTATGACTTTACTAAGACAATATTTCAATTAAGCAAAATGATATCATTTTATCTACACAGCAGATATATTTTAAGGATCATAAAGAACACAGTATTTCAATAATTCTAAGGTGCTTATTCTCACAGTTTTACATCTCTGACATTGGAATGCAATTTATAATCCAGAATTTCTTACAACTACAATTGGTAGCATTTTAAAAAATTCTTCTTCGTACATAAAATACTGAGTATCATACCATCCATGGTGCCTTATATTAAGTGAAATGATGGTAAATACAACAGACCTCTTGCAGTGCTAGTCAAAGGGTTGGTATTTAAATAAATTTTAGTTTTGTAAAGCTTTATAGAGGAAAGATGACTAAAAGAGCAAAACAATAATTTTTTTGAAAAAAGTAATTCTTACTTTGATTTTCAAAAATCTTTGAGCCAAAAGAAACTCTGGATTCAAATGAAGAAGGATGTCTCATTTTGTTCAACATTCAGATTTATAGATTGTATGGAAATCAGAAATTTCTAGTACTCAGTATTTAATACTATTATATGTTTTCAAAGGGCAGGTAAAGGTTCTCTTTTACAATTTCCTTCCTTTAGAAATCTTTTTGTCTGAAAGGAGGGAAAAAAAGCTTTAACTGTGATTAGGTCCTAATACTTCCATTTTGAATTTCTCTTTTTGATCATACTGGGCAACATGAAGATTTTTAAGAATAAAAAGGGCCTTAAAAATAGATTGTGTAAATGGGTTGAAAGAATGTGTAAAACATAGTGAGAAAGTTTAATATTTTTTAAAAGAACACTTTTATAAAGTAAAGAGATACTTCTGCAATAATAATAATCACTTATTCTTGCTATTTTTTATTTTCATAAACAAACAACTAAAATAAATAATGTATCAATGATTACATATTATATGTAATAAAGATATATGAAGTAAAATACATATGTTTGTTTATCTGTATAGGAGCAGATAAAAAAATTCCCTTTATTTCTGAAGAGGCTAAAAGTTATCAGAAGACACCAATCTTGGTAAACAGAAAATGATGGCCTACCAGTGTAGCTCAATGGATTGAGCACTGTTACAACACTAAAATGTCATTGGTTGATTCCTGGTCAGGGCACATGCCTGGGGTTTTAAATAAAAACATTTAAAAAAAACAGAAAGTGAGAAACTATTTTTAAAAAAATCTGTACAAGATTCATTTTATTGGTCTTCTCTAGGATAACTTCATTCCCAATAATACTACATTTACTATAATTTCTATGCATGTTCATTGTAGAAATTAGATATTTTATCTCTTTGCTTGAACCAAAACAGTGCCTTATTATTATTATTATTATTATTATTATTATTCTCCAGGGATATATATATACACACACACATATATACATATATTATTTTAGAGAGAGCGAAAGGGAGAGGGAGAGAGAGAAACAATGATATGAGAGAAACATCGGCTGGTTGCCTCCTACACGTACCTGCACTGGGAATCGATCCTGCCACCCTTTGGTGCACTGGATGATCCTCCAAACAAGTGAGCCACACAGGCCAGGGAGAAAATCAGATTTTTTATAAACAATATTTTCACATATAATACAACTGCTCAGAAATAAATGTATTACATTTTTCACACATTTTCAGCTAATATAAGATCATAGTCTGTGTGTAAGTATAATTAAAACGGATTTTTTTCTTAATCGCTATTTATGCAGTGCTGAGAAAAAATTGTTGTATGTAATTTATCTAATTCTCTTTACAGATATAATAGTATAAATAGAATTGATGGGTATAGAAAAAAAAATATATATTTTTAAATGTGATATTCAGCACCAAATTGCCTATTTCAAAGTCAAAAGCAACTTAAACTTTAAGCAGCAGTATAAGGACCCCTGTTGGCCATCTCCACAAACTTTGTAGATGGAAAACAGCATGTCACTTCTTTTTTTTTTTTTTAGAGAGGGAGGAAGGGAGAGGGAGAGAGAGATAAAGACATTGATGACAGAGAACATTGATTGGCCACTTCCTGCATACCTGCACCTGGGGATTGGGCCCACAACCTGGGCATGTGCCCTGACCAAGAATCCAACCAGTAACCTCTTGGTGCATGGGTCAACACTCAACCACTGAACCACACCAGCCGGGACATGTCACCCCTTTTTAACTAAAATTCCTTTTTCTTACCAGGGACACTAAATATTTTTTTCTTTTTTTACTTTAGGTCACCTGTAGATATGCAAAAAGTATGTTTTCCACTTTCAAATTAGAGGGTTTTTTTTTTTGTTGATTTTAAAGACTTCTTTGTAAATGAAGATATACTTTTTCTGTAATACACATTGTACATATTTTACAAGTTCATTTACTTAATATTATATTCTGATAGACAGAGGGTTTAATTTTTTTATATTGCCCAACCAACCTCCAGAAATCTTACTTTTGAAGTCTTTGACAACATAAAAAAAATGTATAAATTTTTTTTGTGTGTTTTCTTCTCATACTTTTCTCGTTTTTATATTTAAATATTTTAATCTGAAACTTTTTATGAGGGGATAGAAATTTAGTTAGTTTTCTCCAAATACTTAACAGGTATTTTTCCACTATTTGTATACAATTCACCTTTCCCTCCAACAAGAAACATCAGCAGGATCAAGTTCTAAAGTCTTACATATATTTTGCTGTTTGTTCATTATCTTTTCTGTTCCAATCATTTATCTGTCTTCTCAGCTATTGGTAAAAAGTAATTTTGGGAAATTTATAGCACATGTTGATATTTAGAAGGCAATATCTTTTTCTACTCTACTAAAATGTTAATTTCATAACAACAATAAAAGATAACACATATAACTCAAACTATTAAAATCATATTTTATCTGGTTTATAAAATTGATCATTGTAGGACAAACACATATTTTGAGAAAACAAGTCTTTCTTTTCAAGAACATAACCCTCTTCCCAGTTCAAATTCCTCTGTGAGATTCTTCAATAAAGAACATATGTACCTCTATGTATACTGATAGAAAATGGTTATTGGATGTTATCTGGAGGACTTTTAGCCCAAAGTTGATTTATGATGGGAATTATTTCTCTCATTATGTAATTTTATATATATGTGTGTATATATGTGTTTTATATATATAACATTATGGTATAAAAAGTAAACATCAAATATAAAAGCTCTGTATTTAATAAATATAAATTTATTAAAATTTAATTTTATTCATTTTTAAATCTTTTATTTATTTATTAAATATTTTTCTTTGATAATTTTAGTTTACTTTATATTTTTTAATCCTTACCCAAGGTTATACTTTTCATTTATTTTCAGACAGGAGAAAGGGAGAGAGAGAAACATCCATGTGAGATAGACATATTGATTGGTTGCCCAACCAGAAATCAACCGCAACTGAAGTTTGTGCCCTTGACTGGAATGGAATCTGCGACTCTTTGGTTCAGGGGTCGATACTCTAACCACTGAGCAAAACCAGCCAGGGCTGATTTTACTTTTTATCTTTATAATTGAAGGTCATACAGATATTCCCCCTTTATTCCCTCATTGACTCCTTCTACCCTGCTGCCCCTCCCTACTCCCCTCTCCACACCACCTTCTCCCCAATCCTGCTTTCCCCACACTATTGTGTTCATCGGTTATGCATATAAGTTCTTTGGTTTATCTCTTCCCACTGTAATTTTGTTTCCATTATTGATATTTAGTTAAATCACTTTAAAATTGTCTGTGAAGTGCCAGTGCCCAGCTGGCATAGCTCAGTGGACATGGCTGGAGGGGTCAGGATTTGATTTTTAGTCAGGGCACATGCCAGTTTGCAGGTCAATGCCCAGTAGGGGGCACGCAGGAGCAGCCAATTGATGTTTCTCAAATGGACATTTCTCTCTCTCCCTGTCTCTCTAAAAAATCAATAAAAATGTTAAAAAACAAAAAGAAATAAAATTGTCTGTAAGGGCTGTATCAGGGGAATGGTGAGTGGTTCCTTAAGTTTTAGTTTTGTTTGTTCATAAATTGGCCTGAACGTTAGACCCCACATAAGGTCTCCACCACTGAGGCGCCTTGAGACTATTGGACCAAGGACTGCCTGACAAGAAGGCTGAGCCGGTGCAGGTGAGCACTTCTCCCAGGTCCGCCCACCTCCTCCCAGGGGACTCCCGGGCTACAGACCTTGCAGGTCTCAACTGCCCTATTACCTGTTCATCTTGTCTCTGTCATTTAAGGCATTGATCTGGAGCAAGAGTATCTGCCTTACTTTTACTGCATTGCCCACGCTGGCAGCTTTGTGTATCTCCTTGAGATCTTTGCCTCGGATGTGGTACCCGGGGCCTCTGTCTCCAACTCTGCTCCTCCCTGTGCTGGTGGAGGATCCGGAAGACCAGGACTCCTGTCTCCTCCAACGGGTGAATATCTTCTTCATGGCAGAGGCCTAGGGGCTTCAGAGAAGCCTCTTCTTCCCTCTGCTTTTCGCGTCTCCAGAGCACAATAGTATCTGTAGATAAGCCAACCACCTCACTGCCACAACCGGTCAGTAGGGCAGCTTAGCGGTTTAGAATCTCAAGGCCCAGAATCATGGTAACCAAGCAACGCTGCTTCAGCAACTGACAGCGCCGTGCATGCACCCAGATGCCCACTGGCTAAGGGTATGCAAAGATGATAAAATAAGAATATAAATAAGTATAATTATATACACATAAATAAATATAAACATGTTATATGTATATATATAATTATATATATAATTATATACACATAAATAAATATAAACACATATATATATAAATATATGTGTTATATATATGTGTGTGTGTAATATATATATATATATATTACACACACACACACACAGAATATAAAGTGGCCTTAGGGTACAGATCTGGTAACAAATGAGAAAGTGAAGTCTTATCTTTTTTGCAGCTTTATTTGAACCTCTCTGACAGCTTAGAATGGTTCCAGCTAACACCCGTTAACTGAAAGAAAAAAAAAAAAACCCAAAAAATCAAACAAGATGCTGAAAGTGTATCTCATCTGCAAAAGTCTGGGCTAAGATATAGATGAAAAATATCAACATCTATTCTATAAACTAATGTTTTAACCTAATAAAATATAATGGACTTAATTTGTGACTTGCCTTTTTAAATTTAATGGTGTTTAATTTTTACTCATCCCTTGTACTTACAGTTATTACCTATATGACCATGTCCCTTGAGGCTGTGCTGCCCTATGAGTAGTATAAAATGCTGACATGGGTATTATTTAATATATATGCCCTGTGTATATGTAAACATACAAAATGCAATTTATGTGCTTTTCCATGTGTGTCTTACTTAACCCAGTTAAAAGCACTTTATCTCACCAGGACTAAAATCCACAAAGTTAGTCCTCTGGACTGTGCCAAAGGGACTGGGGACTGATACTGATTCTTCCAGGACAGAACTCCAGCCTGTGCCCTCTGGAGAAGTGAAATGCCGACTGAGGAAAGCTTCAGACTCAGGTAGGAAGTCAGACTAACTTCCAGGCCCAGGAGAGTTAGCCATTAGTGCTATTCAGTTTGCAAATGTGTCAGTCATAACTTATTCATGGAGTGTATTTCATGTAGTTGTAAATTCATCAGTTTTCTAATTCTAACTCTCATGAAGTATGTAGAACAGTTGCTACTATTCATTCCTCACACTTTATCATGTTTTTGGTAATAGTTTTACACAGTTCTGACTTATATTTCTCAGTCTCTATGGTCAGATCCTCTACTTCATGCCCTGGCTGGGTGGCTGAGTTGATTGGAGCATCATCCCATACACCAAAAGGTTGAGAGTTTGATCTGTGGTCAGGGCACATACCTAGATTTCCAGTTTGATTCCCGGTCAGGGCATATATAGGAGGCAACCAATGTTTCTCTCTCTCTCTCCTTACCTTTTCCTCCAAAGTCAATAAACATATCCTCTGGTGTGCATAAACAATTCTTTACTTCTTTGCTGCTCAGCCTGTTTCATAAACATTATTGTCTATGAGAAATCGGTTCGGCAATCATTTACTAGTACTGGGGTTCTAGTAAATGATATGATCTCATGGAATAAGGAGGTACAGTCTGATAAGAGGGTAGGACAACTGAACAATGTAATAAAAGTACGTGTAATGTGTTTTGAAAAGCAGTGGTACTATGTCCATGGGTAGTGGAGGTGTTAGGACTTACACTTTGTAGAAGGTAACAACTGAGCCAAATCTTTTAAGAGTGAGATGGAGTTAGTTTGAATGTGAAAGGCCTTGCAGCAGAACAAATAGCAGGTGCAAAGGCATCAAAACATGGACCAGTACAGAGTTAAGAGGAGTCCAAGCATTCTGATAACACCATGATGCCTAAGACTCAGAGACTTAAAACAAGGTGGTATTTTAGGTGTTTCTGGAGCTTTGAGGGTTGAGAGAAGCATTTTAACCTGTGAATGCCATTATTATTTTAGTATATTCAATGGATCATGTGGTCAGCAGTCACAAACAGAAACAGTCATGTAATCAACATCTGATTAAGCAACATTACAGAATCTACAACCCAGAGGCCCCTCTTGTGCCCTCCATCTATGTTAACCACTGTCTTGATTGCTAATATTATAGATTAATTTAGCCTGTTTTTAATGTGTACCAGGCTGTGTCTCTTTTATTAATATTGCCATTCATTTTTATTCTATTTTATTAAACTTACCCTTTTCATTAGTAGGCCTAGAGGGATCTAGGGGCCTGAGAACCAGGGCATTTCAACCTCAGTCCTGTCAGTATTGGCTGTGCCTAAGCAACATAGTCCCTGTGAAACCTAACATTTCTGGTTATTGTGTTTCTTTTACTTCTCCAAATGAACAATCTCCTCCCCAAGTCAATTCATACTCTTGTATCAGGGTTATCTCTGAAGACTGTGTATGCGTGCGTGCGTGCGTGCATACGTGTGTGTGTTTTAGCCCCATGGGCAAATTTTTCTGCTACAATGACAGAAATGATTATGGACAGTTGTGGCTATGTTCGGGGAGGCCTTTATTTCAAGTATTTATTTCAGCATATAAGGCCTTTTGGTGGTTTGTGCTGTCCATGTGGCAGGTACCAGAGGCAGTGTGCTGGGACTGCAGAGGGTCTCTCAACCTATTCATAACACGGCACCAAGAAAATGATACTCTTTACATGGCAAACTGCATGAGTGGGGAGATATTTTTGTAGTGGTGGGTGACAAAAGACAATGTTTACACCATTTGCATACTTACAACATTCATGTATATATTTATATATAAGCAGATATCATATATAATATATTTAAATACATTTAGAAAAATGTCTAGTCAGTGAATATTATATTATATTCATATTTAAAGAATCTAATAGCTCTTTGTCTTGTGTCATATGTAATGTTGATTGTTCTGTGATAATCAGAACAAAATTTCAGATCTAAACTAATTTAGTTAGAAGGAATTCTAAGGGTCACGAAAGTGAGACCCACACACTAAAGACACTAAGAGCAGCTGCAAACGGGGTTCCCACGATCATGCCTGAAGCTTTGCAAACCAGCTCAGGTGCTCCTACGCTGCAAACAGGGGGAGCTGAAAGGAGCAGTTGCATGTACTGACCTTCCTGGGAAGATTCTTACTAAGAACAGTACACGAACAGACAAGGGACTATGTCATTCGGATAAAGGGTTCAAGGAAAGAATAAGAAACAAAGTCCAATAAGGCTGGTAAGTAAGCAGGGCAGGTTGTCAAACTTTTGCCTTTAAAAATAAACTGCTGCAAGCACTCAGGGCTGCAGCTATATCCTGTCTATGTGTCTTGTCTTCTGTGTGTCTTATGTTCTGTGTGTCTGTGTTCTATGTTCATTCACTTCGTCAACTTAAAAAGGAATTGCTACAAAGTTCATATCAACTATTTCAGAATAAAGAAGTTCTAATTTGCTGAATAAATATGCATTGTTAGAGTAGTGCTTTCTCAGCTAGCTTGGACACCACTAAAAGGCATATCACCCAAAATCCCAACAGAAGTATCCAATATATGTGAAGCTGGAGGTTCAGCTGTGCCTGCAGGGAGCCGGTCCACCCCGCTGGCCTTTGGGCTGTGGCCACATCGGGCACAGAGTTCCTCGGTAGCTTATGGGCTCCTTGTCCATGGTCTGCAGCTGCAGACCTTGTGGCTGGCTGCCTAGGTCCATCGCCAGGTGGTAAAGGCAGAGGCACTGGTGAGGGTTGTTGCTCATTGTGTGTGCTGCCTGCAGGACCACAGGGCATGCCATTAGACTGACGCACCCTGGCTGCTCTCCAAGGAGCCTGAGGTGAGGCAGCTCCAGCTGCCCCAGCCCTGCTCAGCTGCCATGCAGAATGAGGAGATCACCTCTCACTGTGTTCCTAGAACTCCTCTGCAACACTGCAGTTAGCTCATGTTTTAAGACATTATTTCTAAGAATGTTTGAGTGACTGGCCCAATGCTCTAAAACCCTTGCATTAGTTTGGGCTTGTAAAACAAAACCTGGGTGGGTTATAAATAATAGAAATCTATTTATCAACATTTTCAAGGCCATAAGGCTGAGATCAGGGTGCCAAAATGGTCAGGTTCTGGTAAGGACCTCTTCAAGGTTGCACATGGCCAACTTTTTATTGTGTCTTCACATGGAAGAGAGGAGAGAGAGCTCTCTGAGGTCCGTTAATTTTATTTTATTTTTTAATTAATTAACTTATTTTTGTTACAATGTTTCTCCCCCCCCCCACTGATTCCCCCTGCCACTTCCCTCCCCACCGTTCCCACCTTTGTTGTCCATGTCCATTGTTCATACATACATGCATATAAGTTCTGTGGTTTATCTCCTCCCCCACCCCCTATTCTGGGGATTATCAGTGGGAAATGTACCCCACTTCCACATCTCTGGGACTACCCATTCTTCAGACTGTTATGTTCATTATATTCCACAAATAAGTGAGATCATGTGATATTTGTCTTTCTCTGCTTGGCTTGTTTCGCTTAGGATACTTTCCAGGTCCCTCCATGTCGTCTCAAAGGATAAGAAATCTTTCTTTCTTACAGCTGCATAGTACTCCATTGTGTATATGTACCCCAGTTTTTTTATCCATTTGTCTACTGATGGACATTTGGGCTGTTTCCAGATCTTAGCTATTGTAAATAGTGCTGCTACAAACGTGCAGGTACATATATTCTTTCTGATTGGTGTTTCAGGCTTCTTAGGGTATCACTGGGTCAAATGGTAGTTCAATTTTTAATTTTTTGAGGTAACACCATATTGTTTTCCATAGTGGCTGCACCAATCTGTATTCCCACGAGCAGTGTACTAGAGTCCCCTTTTCTCCACACCCATGACAACACTTGTTGTTTGCTGATTTGTTGATGGCGGCCATTCTGACAGGTGTGAGGTGATACCTCATTGTTGTTTTAATTTGCATCTCTCTGATGACTAGTGCTGTTGAGCGTTTCTTTCTATGTCTCTTAGCCATTTGTATGTCCTTTTTGAAGAGGTGTCTATTTAGTTCCTCTGCCCATTTTCTAAAAGGGTTCTTTGTCTTCCTTTTGTTTAGTTGTATGAGCATTCTCTATATATTGAAAATTAACCCCTTATCTGATATATCATTGGCAATTATGTTCTCCCATACAGTGAGTTGCCTTTTCATTTTGATGATTCTATCTTTTGCTGTGCAGAAGCTTTTGAGTTTGATGTAGTCCCATGTGTTTTCCTCTTTGTTTCTGTTGCCTTAGGTGATGTATCAGTGAAAATTCTGCTGCGTATGATGTCTGAAATTTTGTTGCCTACAGTTTCTTCTAGGATTTTTATGGATTGATGAGTCACACTTAAGTCTTTTATCCATTTTGAGTTTATTCTTGTGTATGATGAAAGTTGATGGTCTAGTTTCATTTTTTTGCCTGTAGCTGTCCAATTTTCCCAAGACCATTTATTAAAGAGGCTGTCTTTACTCCACTGGATGCTCTTGCCACCTTTCTCAAATATTAATTGAGCATATTGCCTTGGATCCATTTCTGGGTTCTCTGTTCTGTTCCACTGTTCTATATGTCTGTTGTGCTAGTACCAGGCTGTTAATTTGCTAATATTGTACCAACCTTGCATTCCTGGGATGAATTCCACTTGGTCATGTATAATTTTTCTGATGTATTGCTGGATTTGATTTGCTAGTATTTTGTTCAGGATTTTGGCATCTATGTTCATCAGGGATATTGGTCTGTAGTTTTCTTTCTTTGTGGTGTCTTTTTCTGGTTTTGGAATTAGAATCATGCTGGCCTCATAAAACGAGTTTAGAAGTCTTCCTTCTTGAATTTTTTAAAATAGTTTGAGGAGAATGGGTATTAGTTCTTCTTTGAATGTTCGGTAAAATTCCCCAGTGAAGCCATCCGAGCCTGGGCTTTTGTTTGCTGGAAGAGTCTTAATTATATCTTCAATTTCTTTTGTTGTTATTGTTCTGTTCAAGTTTTCTATCTCTTCCTAGTTCAGTTTTGGGAGACTATGTGTTTCTAGAAATTGGTTCCTTTCACTTACATTGTCGAATTTGTTGCCGTATAATTGTTCATAATATTTGTTAACAATCCTTTGTGTTTCTGTGGTGTCAGTTATTATTTCTCTTCTTTCATTTCTGATTTTGTATATTTGGGTTCTCTCTCTTTGTTTCTTGGTGAATCTAGCTAAGCGTCCGTCAATCTTGTTTATCTTTTCGAAAAACCAGCTCTTTGTTTCATTGATCATTTGAATTTTTTTTTTTTTTTGGTCTCCATGTTATTTTCTTCTGCTCTGATCTTTACTATTTCCTTCCTTCTACTTGTTCTGGGGTTTTCTTTCTGTTTGTTTTCTGGTTCTTTAAGTTGGGAGGTTAGATAGCGTATTACAAAATTTTTTTGCTTCTTTAGGTAGGCTTGTAGTGCTATGAACTTCCCTCTCAGAACTGCTATTGCTACATCCTGTAAATTTTGTGTTCTTGTGAGTTTATTTTCATTGGTTTTCAGGAAGTTTTTAATTTCTTCCTTGATCTCCATGGTAACCCATTCATTGTTCAATAACATGCTATTTAGCCTCCATGTTTTCAAATGTCCTTGCATGTTCTTGTTGCAATTGATTTCTAGTTTCATGCAATTGTGATCTGAGAAGATGCCTGATATGATTTCAATCTTCTTGAACTTGTAGAGACTTAGTTTGTACCCTAACATGTGGTCTATCCTTGAGAATGTCTTATGTGCACTTGAGAAGAATGTGAATTCTGAGGTTTTGGGCTGTAATTCTCTGTAGATATCTATTAAATCTATTTGATCTAGCGCTTCATTTAGAGTCTGTATTTCTTGTAAATTTTTTGTCTAGAAGATTAATCCAGTGATGTCAGTGTATTGAAGTCCCCTGCTATGATTGTATTGCTGTTGATTTCTCCTTTGAAGTCTTCCAAAAGATTTTTAATATGTTGGAGCTCCTAAATTCGGTGCATATATGTTTACCAAGGTTATACAGTGATACCTCGGTTCTCAAACATAATTCGTTCCAGGAGGACGGTCGAGAACCGAATTGTTCGAGAACCGAAGCAATGAAACCCAATAGGAAAGCGTGACTCCACAAAGCGTGACTCTCTCTCTACACTCACACTGATGACGCAAGCAAGGCGCGCTGGGCCGAATGAACGCCATTCGGCTCAACTCGGCTCATCTCGGAAGTTCGAGTTCCAAATATTTGTTCGGATTCCGAGACAAAAGTTTCTCGAATCTCCTGGTCGAATACCGATTTGGTCGAAAACTGAGGCGTTCGAGAACCGAGGTATCACTGTATCTTCCTGTTGGATAGATCCTTTCAATATTATGTGGTGGCCTTCTTTGTCTCTAGTTATAGTCTTCATTTTGAAATCTACTTTATCAGATATGAGTATTGCTACCCAAACTTTTTTTTTTTTTGTTTTTGTTTGCTTGAAAGATTTTTTCCATCCCTTCACTTTCAACCTATGTGAGTCTTTTGTTGTGAGGTGGGTTTCTTGTAAACAACATATATGGGAGTCATGCTTTCTTATCCAGTCAGGTACTGTTTTTCTATCAGAGCATTCAAACCATTCACATTTAAAGTGATAATTAATATGTACTTATTTATTGCCATTTTTGTTTAGTGTAGTTTTATTTTTCTTTATATTTCTTGTACTGATTACAACAGTCCTTTTAACATAACTTGCATTGCTGGTTTGGTGTTAATATGTTCCCTTAGCCTTTTTTTTTTTTGGTCTGGAAAGCTCTTCATTTGACATTCTATTTTGAATGATCGTCTTGCTGGATAGGGTAGTCTTGGATTCAGATTCTTGTTTTTCATGACCTTGATTACTTCATGCCACTCACTCCCTTCTGGCCTGTAGTGTTTCTGTTGAGAAGTCACCTGAGAGCCTTATGCGGTTTCCTTTGTAGGTAACCTGTTGCTTATCTCTTGCTGCCTTTAGGATTTTCTTTGTCTTTAATTTTTGGCATTTTAATTACTATGTGTCTTGGTGTGGGTCTGTTTGGGTTTTTCTTACTTGGGGCTCTCTGTGCTTCTTGAACTTGAATGCCTCCTTCCTTCACCAAGTTAGGAAAGTTTTCTGTGACTATTTTTCAAATATATTCTCTAACCCTAGCCCATTTTCTTCCTCTTCCGGGGGACTCCTATGATGCAAATGTTATTACGTTTCCAGTTGTCCCACAGTTCTCTTAAGCTGTCTTCCTGTTTTTTAATTGTTTTTTTCCATTTGGTTTTCTGATTGGTTGATTTTTTTCTACCCTGTCTTCTAATTCACAGATCCGGTTCTCAGCTTCCTCTACTCTGCTGGTTAGTCCTTCCAATGTGTTCTTAATTTCTGCTGCTATGTCATTCTTCATTTCTACTTGGTTGGTTTTCAATGTTTCTATATCTTTACTCATGGTACTGATGTCTTTACTCATGCTGTGGAGCTTCCTCAAGATCATGGCTCTGAACTCTACCTCTGATAATTTGTTTAGCTGCATTTCATTGCTCTCATCTTCGATAGAGTTCTCTTGTTCTTTCATATGGGATTTGTTTCTTTGTTTCACCATTTTGGCTATCTCAGTGGGTTTTCGAGCCTGCCAAATTTCCCCTGTGGGTGTTCGTGTCCTGCTGTTTGTGGCTCCCTCTACTGGGTTTGGATGAGCCTGGGTGGACCCACATTAAACACCACTGTCAAGTCTTACTTTCCTGGGTAGATTTGCAAGCTCAGGAATGGTTCAGTTATCCACTAGCCTTTTCCTGGTGGCTAGTAGTCACAGTTACTCAGTGCCTTGGAATGTAGCCCTGGTGTTCTGCATAAGAGGATTTCCACAGGGTGGGATAGATGCTGGTTGTTAAAGAGCCTCAATTTGCATTTCTTTGCCTCCCCTTGGAAAGGCTGAATCTCCAGCGGTGGGGGGGCTGCTGCTTTTCCCCACAGCTCAGGAGGGCGCACACTGGCCACCGTCGTTTGTGGCTGCAACTCAGCAAATACTCTGAGTGCCCTCTAAATCCCAGGTGTCCCCACAGAGTTCCAGCCCAGTCTGCCCTCCCTCTGTGGAACCCCCAGGTGAGTGACTGGCTATTTTAGTGCTCTGTCCCATCTCTCTGCAGTGTGGTCAGGCTTGGTCTTTATTTCCCAAGGGCACTACTCGCAGCTAAGACTGCTGCTGTCCATGGGCTCCCAGCCCGCCACCCTGTTGTGCCTCCGCAGATCCTACCAGTGTCTCTGGTTATATGGTCCTGTCCTGGTACTTTTCTGTTGCTTTTTTTCCCAAGGCTTTGTCTTTATTTTAGTTGTAATTCCAGTTTGGTCCTGGGAGATCATCTGTGTGGCTTTTATTCACTCTGCCTTCATTTTTCACAACCTCTATACATATCTTGTGCACAGCTGGCTTGCACAGGCCTTCCTGGTGCCCCAGCACCGTGCAGGTCCCTAGAGTAACTGGATCATACAGTCCCTTTGGGGACCAGGCTCTATGCCTATTTTATGGACTGCTGGGTAGCACAGGCCTCTCTGGTGCTTCAGCACCCCACAGGTCCTGTGGGTAACTGGATGGCACAGTCCCTGCTGGGTCATGCAGGCCTCTCTGGTGCTTCAGCACCCCGTAGGTCCTGTGGGTAACTGGATGGTACAGTCCCTGCTGTGTCACACAGGCCTCTCTGGTGCCCTTGTATCCTGCAATTCCCATGGACAGGCAGCTGGATCACACCAGTCTCTCTGGGGCTTCGGCTTCCCACTGCTCTTATGAACTACTAGACTGCACAGGCCTCTGTGTTTCCCCACGTCCTGCCACTGGCAGTTGAGGAGTGCTGCTGCCCTGTGGGGCTCAACTTCTGTTCAACTTTTGTTGTAGTTTTGGGGGATGGGTTTCAGCTGATGGTCTGTGCTTCTGTTGCCTGAGGATGGATTTCTGCTCCCCAGCCTTTGTTGCTGGGGGTGTATCTGGACTCTGATAAGGCTGCTACTATGGGGGATGATGCTGGGCTCTGGGCTGTCTGTGGCTTGGGAGCTCCACTACTGTGCACCAGTCTGCGTTTGCACAGTGTCCCCACTGGTTCAATGGTGCCAGATGTGCTGGTGGGCTCAGGTAGCTGGGCCCTAGCTGCTCCCACTGCCTCCTCCCAGGGAAGATCTGGGATCTTCCAAAATGGTGGGACCTCCTCGCAGTGCAAGGAGAAACACTCTGAAGGGTTGCTTACTGTGGTAGCTGGCTGCTCCTGTCCACAGTACAGGAACTTTCTGCTCTGTGGCTCTGCACTGCTCGGGTTTGGTTGTCCAACTTCACGTTCACTCACACTCTCACAATGGCCATCTTATTGTTAATGTTGATAGAAACCAAGATTTTTAAGCTAAGGAAAACCATTAAAATCCAAAAATTAAAGTCCCTCTTCAAGACTGTTGATTATCTAAAAATATGAGAGATTTCCGATTCTTGCATGGACAGGTTATCTGAATACATTCAAGCCTGTGGTGTCCAACATCTTTAAAGCTGGCACCTAGCTGTTGTTTATAGCCCTTCCTTAAGTAGGGCTGCTGGTTACCTGATGCTGGTCACAAAGGTAACAAAATCCTCTGTAATGTTACCTTGTCTCCCTCAAGCACACCTTTCTTAAAGACTGGTTAGAGAAATAAAGAATAGAAAGCTGGGACTGTACTGAACTTACCCACTGAACACTTGGGCCTGCCCTGCTAATCAATGTTTTTTTAATAAGCCTGTGAATGTATGGCTATCCTACACCCACCTCAATTTCTGTGGCCACTACCTATCTACCAAGAAGAACCAAAAATTTAAGCATGACAGAGTTTGCTTAGGTCAGTTCACAACAATTGACACAAAGGAAGTCATGTTTCTCAAATTTATTCTAAACACTTCACATTAAATGAAAATTAACCACTTATTACAGAGCATTACCACAATACTACATGCAAAAAATTTTTAAAATAATGGACAAAAGAATACAACCTTCAACAGGTTAAATGCCACTTTAACTATGTAAACGAAAGTAAAATGAAACCCTGATGCTAAAAAGATACCTATTCAGAGGAAAAATACATATACAAAAACATTTAAATATTAACATAATCCACACTAGATCACATTCTTTACAAGAGAGTACATATACTATAGTACTCTACATCTACAAAATTTCAGAATCCTGTTAAAGTCAAAACCATCTCTGGTTTATGGTACAGCACAATTCACAAGGCAAAAATATAGGTATTATTATCCAGTTCTTTAATTTCACTTGTATTTTAAGGCAAACCTGGAACCTTTTGCTTCATGTTTTAAAATAAATGGGACTTACACATGATAACTTGACAAAAGGAACAATAAGTTACCTCTAGTTAAATATGTGAAACATGAGACACATGGATAACAATTTTTCTCTCTGCAGAGATGTAAACTGGATTTTTATTTGACTATGTATTCAGACTAATAAGAAATCTTGTAAACCTATGGTATTTAACACTGTATTTTTCACTCTTTTCAAATATGTGTCAACACTGATACGTGAATCAATATACTGTAAGTGAAAATCCAGTATATATCCAGCCACAGAATAACTGTATCTAATTAAATCATGTCTAATTTAAAGTGCTGTTTTACAAAGGAAGAAAGGTTAAAAGAAGAACTCGATGTTAATTTGACATGTGACATCTTATAATTTCTTTTTTTTTTTTTTATCCTCACCCGAAGACATTTTTCCATTCTTTGTTCAGGTAGAGTGGGAGGGAGAGAGAAGAAAAGAGAGAGAGAGAGAAACATCGATGTGAAAGGGACACATCGAGTGGCTGCCACCTGCACAACCCACCATGGCCGGGGACAAACTGCAACCGAGGTACGTGCCCGAACCCGGGTCTCTCAGGACTGCAGGCCGACGCTCTAACCGCTGAGCCAAACCGGCCAGGGCTAATTTCTTAATTTCAGACTACAGAGGTTATACAGATGATCACAAGTTGATTGCACTTTAAGCAGTACATTTATTGTGGAATCTGATTTCCTGAAAATTAACACTTAGGTGACAATACTAGAAATTCAACGCCCAAACTAAAAACTAACAGAACATCATATGTGCATCTCTTTCTGCCAATGTCAGCCAGAGCCTTGATAATATACTTGGTATTTTTTTTAAACTTCTATAATTATGTTTCTCTACCAGAAAATATACCATCAAATTCCGAGAAATTTTGAATTCTATTGACATTGGATTTTTTCATAATTTTCTTTCATGCCAACAAAACCTAATTGAACACAAAAGGATACAAATGTTTATACATAAACGGGGTCTCTAATTTCTTTTTGTGTTGTTAGAGATAAGGAATTAGATTCACACTTTACCATAATAGTTATTTGGATGTAGGTCTCCCTCACTGTATTTTCTTCTTTTAATGAAAAGACTGCATTTTATTTATATTTCTACCCTCTATAGCATCTAGCACAATATCTCATACAAAACCGTAGACCCTCCATATTTGTCAAGCTATTAAAATAATTTTCAAAACCTAATGAATGCCATTTTTCTATCACTTGATATCACATAAAATGATAATTTTATATTCATTCATATCTAAAAATGTATTAGAAACAACATATGGAACTTACATAAATATCCTTTGGCCTACATTAAAAATCACTTAAGTTCTATTACTATATTCAAAAAATATTAAATAGCCAAGCATTCCTAACTGATTATACCTTCATAAAATAATTATAAAAGGCAATTATCTTCCAAATGATTAGACAATCTCTATTTCTCACTATCACTTTTAAAATACATATTTTGGGGCAATCTTAAATAGCTGTCTTCTCCTTGAATATACAACATTACTTCTAACTTTGTTAATCCTGGAAATTTTTAATCAAATATCTTTATCTTTTTTAACATAAGAAATATGTGGCTTTAAATTCACAATTTGTCAGCAGAGTCTTCATAATGACTCTCCTCACAAATTTGTACAAGAAGGTTGTATTGTAAACTTTGAGCTGTCAGGTCACATTAATACCTATAGTTATTAGGAACGGCACAGTAGGCTTAACAAATCTGAAATAAATATTTTTAAATTTGTTGGTTTTTTTTCTTCTCCTTTGCAGGTTTTCATAATTTTTTTCCTCTGGTATATGGCTCCTATTATTGCATCAAATATTTCACATTTAGTCTTCTTCAACATGAAATTAAAATTTCTCCAAATCAATAATCAATAGATGCCTTTGGTAATCTAATATACCAAATGATTTAGATCTTTTACACTAATTTGATAGTGGCAATGATACATTGACTAAACACTATTAAAATAAAATGCATAATATAGCTCTGTTTACAATTAAAATAATTTTCTAGTCTTTCAAATTCCCTTGTGGAGAAAAAGGATTACATATGGAATAACAGGATGTACTTAACAACTTCATTGATATAAACAGAACACTAAATTGGGAAATTTTAAATTAAGCATGTGATGGAATTAATTTTAATTGCTTTTCTTTAAATAAAATCTAGGCCAATCACAATAGTGCATCTTGTTTCTATTCAATATTTATTCAGATTAATTAAAGTTATTGCTGTATATCGTTAAGCAACATACAAAATATTCAGTCTGTCAAGTTTATTAGTAGCTCCTGTTGAGTTCTTAATTAGAAGAAACTAAAATCACTTGCAAAGTTTTATAATCTGTGCAAATATTTATAAAGCATAATATTACTTAAGTTTAAAGGTGATTTTTACATAGTTTGTTAGTATAGATTTAAGTCTACAACTGGCAGCTTATGGAAGAAGGAGGAAAACAACAAATTGCCTGGCTACAGTTTCAAGACATAACATGTATGCTTACAAATTAACTTAGGTTTTATAATTACTAATGGCTTCTTAAGAATAGTTTAGAACTTTTAATGGCACTTAAGAATGCAACAAATTTTTCTTATAAATATACACTGGTTTTGCAGTGACTATAAAGAAATGATGGGCAAGTTTTAAAAAATCATGGAAAATAAAGTAAAATAAAATGACTACAGTAACATAAATAAAAGTACCGACACCCTAATAAAATGTAAGGCAAGGTGCTCAAGTCTTGTAGACATTGACTAAATCCTCCTAAAACAAAGTGAGTCCACCACTTCTTTTAAATAAGCTGTCACTTGGCAACAGCAGACAATTTTGCTTTAAAGATCATGTCTTTGCCTGGCCCTTGTGGCTCAGTGGATTGAGCGCCTTCCCATGAACTGAGAGGTCTGGCTTCAATTCCCATTCAGGGCACCTGCTTGGGTTGCTGGCTCAGTCCCCAGTAGGAGGCCTGTAGGAGGCAGCCAATCTGTTTCTCACACAGATGTTTCTCTGTCTCTCTCTCCCTCCCTCTCTCTCTAAAAGAATCAATAAAGCTCCGAAGTCCCGCCACCCCGGTGTGTGCACTCCGCTGGCTCCGGCAGAGAGTCTCAGAGCCATGTCGGCCTCCCAGGGAGCCCCGGGAAGGGGCAGGAGCCAGAGAGACGGCCAGGAGAGAGGGGGCACCTGAGCCCGAGTGGAACTGGCACCCTGAGCAGCGCTGCGACTGATACCGAGGAAAGAACGCGGCCGGCAGGCCTTCTGTCGGAGTGTAGGAGGTGGGGCGACGAGCAGCCTGAGCGGCCCGAGCAGCCCGGGAGACGAGGGCGCCAGCCAGAGACCAGCCTGTGGCTGCTCTCTCTAGGAGAGGCGGCCAGGAGGTTGCTGGAAGGGGGTGTGTGTGCAGCAGGGGCCTTGTTGGCCACTGTGAAGAGTATCTTTTATACTCTCAGTACTGTAGGAAGCAAGGTAGGATCATGATGACTTACATTATAATAAATCACCATGCCTGCTGCTTTAATTCATGTGGGACAAAGGTAGCAGTAGGGATATGACTTAGATCAGGTGATGTTGGCTTGGTCCAGGGTGGGAGGAGGGGAAGTGGTCAAGAGGTGTTAAACAGTGGATGTATATTTCATGTACACTTGAAAGGATATGGTGAGATATAAAGACATTGAAATTTGGGACCTGAGCTATCAAACAGATGAGGAAAGGTGGAGGAGGAGCAGGCTTAAAGCCACAAGATCAGTTTTGATTTGAACAAGAATGAAGGAAAGCTATTATAAGGTGCTAGGGACATAATCTTACATACCAACTAAAATCAGGCAAGCCTTCAATTTTAAGACAGAAAATACTTGAGATTTATCAAGTTTATAGCAACATAAGATTGAAATTATTCAAAACAAAGTTTACATATGAAATTACAATGTAAAATTTTAAAATATTTTAGAACTCAGAAATTACTTGAAGATGTGCTCCAATCTGAAACAAATTCAATTCAAAACATAGGAAATATGGAATAAAAATTTAAAAAACAAAGTTAATATTGAAACCAATTCAAAATAAAGAAAAGTGTATCTATATGCACATTAATTATACAGAATGCAAATATTGTAATATTCCTTCTTGGAAGAGAAAATATGGAAGGTTTAAAATAATAATGTAACAAATGCTACATATATATCACCATTAAAATATGCAGTTCAACGAGATTAGAAAATAAAGTAAAAGGTTTGTTAATTCTAGAGATATTACTAATCTCTTAATTCTGAAATTAAGAAATATTTTAGAAATATTTAACTCTAAGAAAGTCAAAATCCATGTTTTGAAATACCAGACAGTTATAGTACAGAAAATGTATGTGTGTGTGTGTGTGTGTGTGTGTGAGTATACATATATATATATATATATATATATATAAATATGAGATATTTTAATTTTCAGTCTATTTTATTCTGATATAAAGATGTCAGAATAAAACAGAATAAAAATTAAAATAGACTACTTTGTTGAGTGTAATAAAAAGATTAAAATGAAATGAAATACACTTTATAAAATACATAAAATGAAATGATCCCCAAAATTAAAAATTATAAGGCAACATTATAGTAAAAAAATACAAACAAAATATAAATAATAAAACTTACAAGCAGGTATTAAATGAGACATACATCATATGAGGAATAAAATCAAGGGAAAATATATAATATTACTACAATATGGTTTTAACTTTATAAGTTAGAGGAAGAAAACAATGGAAATAAAAGAACATTGAGGTATCATATCTGAAAATTATTAAAAATAGAATAATTAAGAAAAAAATTAAGAAATATAAAAACATTTTTGATAAATTTGCAGAATAAAATCAAAGTTGATGGACTTACTATACTAGTTTTAAATATTGACTATTCAATTTATTAAAGTTGAAGAAAAACATAAAAGCTTATATAATACAATGAACAAATTTAATATAATTTTAAACATTATAAATCCAGATACCTCATAAATTTATTTTCCTTCATAACAACAAATGGTTATAAAATTGTTGATAGTATAAAGAATTCAGAGAAAAATCAATTTCAACATCAGAATTTACACAGACTATAGACTAATAGAATGCTATTAAAAAGAAAACAAATAACACCATAACCCATGATTATTTTTAATAGCCTTCTCTAGTCACTTTTGGTTTGAATTAAAGAATAAACATTTATTAGAATTCTATTTTAAAATTAATAACATTGGAACCTAGAGATGAAAACATTGAGAAAGAGTCTCACAGCCTAAAAGACACCTTGAATATAAGACAGAATATTTCTAAAGTAGCAGTAAGCCCTGTTGTTAAGATTTGTGCCTTGACAGTTGATGTAGAAAGTATATATGCATTCAAAGGTGGTAGATAAACTCTAGTTTCATCTAGTGTTTCACATGTAATTTTCCTCACAGGCATCACTTTTACAGAAATAAAGAACAATAACAGAATTGTTCAGGGACTCTAACCATGGACTGGTAGTAATTTGGCAGGGTGTACTTAATACATAAGAATGATAGAGGAAAGAGATCCCAAGATGTTGCAGATTCAGTGGAAGTTACACTGACCTTATCCCAGGATCAAACTGGAATTACAACTAAAATATAGAAAAAATCATCCTGAATAACCCACTGAAGACTATCTGGAGAGAATCCTTATAACTAAGGATGTAAAAAGGAGGCCACATCAAGACTGGTAGAAATAGCAGAAGTGCAAGAGGGCTGGCTGGGCTTCCACAAAAAGCAGTGAAACTCTGGAGGGATATTTCAGCTGTAGGGGGTTCCCTCTGAGAAGCTGGAGTCTAAACCCCAACCTGGGCTCCCCAGCCAAGAGTAACAGAATCAGGAAAGTTGCCCACATAACATCTATCTATGAAAAGCACTGAGGTTCCGTCTGGCAGGGAAGATGGCTAGAAACACAGGCACCGTCTTAAAGGGCTAATGCTCTAAATTTCGTTTGTAGTCACTCACACTGGGCTCTGGCAAAGGAATGGATCAAGATGCACACCAAGGTCTGCTTTTGTTAGCCCTGGTCCCAGAAGCAGAGTGGACTATAGCTGCTTGAGAGCCTAGTGGTGGTGGTTCAGAGGAAATAGCTGAGAGGACAGCTCCCAGGACCCCAGTGCTGAGTCATCCCCCCATGCTGCAGAAGCCATCTTTCTCAGGCAGAGCTTTCCTATCAATGAAGCTTTAGCCTAGGGCAATGGGTCTCAACCTGTGAGTTGTGACCCTTTTGGGGTCAAACGACCCTTTCATAGGGGTCACCTAAGACCATCGGAAAACACATATTTCTGATGGTCTTAGGAATTGAGACACCACTCCTCTATCGTCTCCAGGCGGGTTCACCCACATGCAGATACGCCCACATACAACATAAAAAACTGTATTAAAGGGTCGTGGCATTGGGAAGGTTGAGAACCACTGGCCTAGGGGAAAGCAATTGCCTCACCTGTTGGAAATCTTCTCACCTCACTCTGTGGAGATTATGTCATGCTGAGAACTACAGCCTGAGGCTCATTAAGTGAATGAGACTAACAGTTAGCTTGCTGGCAGAAGCAGATCTCTGGGTGCTTTGAGTCTTTGCCTGACTTGCTCCTGGGACCAAGGCTAATGAAAGCAGACCTTGGTGTGCAGCTTGATCCTTTCTGCATGCACCCAGCCCCAGATGGACTGCTGATAGCTTGAAATAGGGTATACAGGGCCAATCACAAACCGCATCTGGCATTGGCTTTCACCAGAGACCCTCCAAAGAGGCCCAAAAGCAATAATCCCAGTGGCCTGCTTCAGACAACAACCGAGCAGGATCCAATAAGCCTCACAAGCAGTATATCCAGGGAGATTTTGGCAGGATCAAACCCTGTTTAGGCAAATTGTGCTTCATGTGATAAGCACCTGCACAGTAGCCTGCGTGCTGTGTTGGTAGATGAGCCTCACTGTCAGCCAGCCAGAGGGTCAAGTTCATGCACAAATTGGCCAATATCAATCAAGACTCAATTATAACAGGAAGGTTTACAGAACATGCACAGGGGACATTATTAGAGCAACCAGGTCTGGTGATCAAGGAGACTGCACCACTAGGTCCCACAGGTCACGTCCTACATTAGACAATTTACCAATACTGGAAGTCATAGCAGATCTATCTAATACATAGAAAGAAACTCAAAATGGGGAGATAAAGAAACAAGTCCCAAGTGAAATAACAAGGGAATTCTCCAGAAGAAGAGCTAACAGATATGGAGATAAGCAACCTATCAGAAATAAAGTTCAGAATGATAACTATATGAATGCTCAACAGCATAAAAAAAGACATAGAAACTATGAAAAACAATGAGTCAGAAATGAAGAATGACATAGCAGAAATAAAGAATACACTGGAAGGAATAAACAGCAGGTTAGAGGAAGCTGAGGATTCAATTAGCAGACCAGAAGACAGGGTAGAAATCATTCAATCAGAAAACCAAAAAGGAAAAAAAAACAATTAAAAACAGGAGGACAGTTTAAGGGAGCTGTGGGACAAAATGAAGTGTGACAATATCCACAGCATAGAAGTGGACCCGGGTTGGTTCCCGCTAAGGGCGTGTACCTCGGTTGCAGTTTGTCCCCGGCCCTGGTTGGTCATGTGGGTGGCAGCCACTCGATGTGTCCCTTTCACGTCGATGTTTCTCTCTCTCTCTCTCTTCCTCTCTCTCTCTCCCTCCCTCCCACTCTATCTGAACAAAAAATGGAAAAATGTCCTCAGGTGAGGATAAAAAAAAAAAGAGAAAGAAAACATGATTCATACATATGCTGTCTACAAGAGACCCACCTCAGAATAAAAGACTCACACAGGATGAAAGTGAATGGATGAAAAAAATTTTTCCATCCAAATGGAAATGAAAAAAAAACAGAGGTAGCAATACTTATATCTGACAAAATAGACTTCAAAGCAAAGGCCATAAAAGAGACAAAGAAGGTCACTACTTAATACTAAAAAGATCAATCCAACAAGAGGATATAACCCTGTTAAACATATATACACCCTATATAGTAGCACCTAAATATATTTTTAAAAAAGAACTTCTGGAAGACTTTAAGGGAAGGAGTCTTTAACACTCCACTGATTTTATTGGATAGAACTTCCAGACAAAAAATCAACAAGGAAACAGTGACCCTAAATGACAAATTAGTTTAGATGGATTTAATTGATATTTATTGAACACTTTACCCCAAAGCTTCAGAATATACATTCTTCTTAAATACACATGGGACATTCCCAAAGATAGACCACATGTTAGGGCACAAAGTAAGTCTCTACAAGTTCAAAAAGATTGAAGTCATATCAAGCATATTCTCAGAACACAATGGTATGAAACTAGAAGTCAACCACAATAAAAACATTCAAACATATAGAGGCTAAATAGCATGTTATAAAACAAAGAATAGGTTACCAAATAGATCAAGGAGGAAATCAAAAACTACCTGGAAACAAATAATAATGAACACACAACAACCCAAAATCTATGGGACACAGTGAAAGCTGTCCTTAGAGGGAAAGTTCATAGCACTACAAGACTCATACAACTTAACTCAAAAGGAAGACAAACAATCTGATTGTAAAATGGACAAAGGATCCTAATGGACACTTCTCCAAAGAGGACATACAGATGACCAAGAGACATTTGAAAAAAATACTCTAAGTCACTAATCATCAGAGAGATGCAAACTAAAATGACAATGAGGTATCACCTCACACCTGCCAGTATGGTTGCCATCAATAAATCAACCAAGCACAAGTGCTAGCAAGGGTGTGGAGAAAAGGGAACTCCAGTACACTGCTGGTAGGAATGCAGACTGGTGCTGCATTATGGAAAACACTATGAAGTTTCCTCAAAAAATTAAAAAGGAGCCCTGGCCGGTTTGGCTCAGCGGTTAGAGCGTCGACCTGCGGTCCTGAGAGATCCGGGTTCGGTTCCCGCTAGGGGCGCATACCTCGGTTGCAGTTTGTCCTGGGCCCTGGTCGGTTGTGCGGGTGGCAGCCACTCGATGTGTTCCTTTCACGTCGATGTTTCTCTCTCTCTCTCTGTTCCTCTCTCTCCCTCCCACTCTACCTGAACAAAGAATGGAAAAATGTCCCCGGGTGAGGATAAAAAAAAAAAAAATTAAAAAGGAAACTGTCATTTGACCCAGTGATCCCACTTTTAGGAATATATCCTAAGAATCCTGACACACCAATCAGAAAGAATATATGCACGCCTGCTATGTTCATAGCAGTGCTATTTATAATAGCTGAGTGCTGGAAACAGCCCAAGCATCAATCAGTAGATGAAGGGATTAAAAAAACAAAAAAACAAAAACTGCGTTATAGTTATACAATGGAATACTCTGCAGCTGTAAAAAAGACAGACCTCTTAAAAAAATTTTTTTTTTTTATCCTCACCCGAGGACATTTTCCCATTTTTTTTGTTCAGGTAGAGTGGGAGGGAGAGAGAGGAACAGAGAGAGAGAGAGAAACATCGATGTGGCTGCCACCCGCATGACCAACCAGGGCTGGGGACAAACTGCAACCGAGGTACGTGCCCTTAGCGGGAACCGAACCTGGGTCTCTCAGGACTGCAGGTCGACACTCTAACCGCTGAGCCAAACCGGCCAGGGCAAAAAAGACAGATCTCTTACCCTTTGAGAGAGCATCAAGAGACCTGGAGAGTATTATGCTAAGTGAAATAAGCCAGTCTGAGAAAGATAAGTACAATATGATCGCACTTATTTGTGGAATATAAGGAACAAAATAAGCTGATAAACAAAATATTCCCCAAGACATGGAAGCAAGGAATAGACTGATGAATCTCAGAGGGAAGGGGAGGGACAGGAAGTGATCAACCAAATATCTTATATGCATACATGCATAACCCATGGCCACAGACAATAGTGTGAGGAAGGTCTGAGGGGGTGCAGATGTGGGCTTGAGGGGGGACATTTGTAATATTTTCAACAACAAAGATAATTAGGAAAAATGATAGAGGAGTGTTTGAAGTCTACAATTGATACAATAAATATCTTGTCAGAGAGACTGGCAAATCAGTTTGTAGTTTATCGATGCTTTTCTTCGTTCTGTATAGTCCACAACTAGTTGCCTGGTCCCTCCTATAGACATATCATGAGATTGCTGAGAACACCCCAATTCCTTTGTTTTATTTTTCAATATATTCCTACTGTGGTCAGATATTACAATTTCTTTAAAAACTATTTAGATTTGTTTGGCTGGTGTGGCTCAGTGGTTGAGTGTTGACCCATGCACCAAGAGGTCGCCAGTTTGATTCCCAGTCAGGACACTTGCCCAGGTTGTGGGCCTAATCCCTCCTGCATGGGAGACATGCAGGAGGCTGCCAACTCATTGGTGTTTCTATCTCTCTCTCCCTCTCCTTTCCTCTCTCTGTAAAATCGATAAAGAAAAAAATAAAAATAAAAACAAAAACAAATAAAAAAAAAAACTATTGAGATTTGATTTATGCCTTGCAAGTAGTCGATTTAGTAATTGTTCTATTTGAATGGCTATTATTCATTTGATGGCATATATCTCAATTTGTTATGTATGTTGGCCAAATATTTAGTATCCTTCCTGTTTACTTGTTTTCTTAGTGTCTAACAGAGGTGCATTAAAACTTTATGTTTATGGCCCTGGCCGGTTTGGCTCAGCGGTTAGAGCGTCGGCCTGCGGTCCTGAGAGACCCGGGTTCGGTTCCCGCTAAGGGCACGTACCTCGGTTGCAGTTTGTCCCCGGCCCTGGTCGGTTGTGCGGGTGGCAGCCACTCGATGTGTCCCTTTCACATCGATGTTTCTCTCTCTCTCTCCCTTCCTCTCTCTCCCTCCCACTCTACCTGAACAAAAAATGGAAAAATGTCCTCGGGTGAGGATAAAAAAAAACCAAAAAACTTTATGTTTATGGATTTGCCTATTTTCCTTGCAATTTCAACTTTTTGGAATTCATATATTTAGAGATGTGTCATTATTCTGTGTTCTTAGCGATCTAGAAGGATGCCAACTATGAGACAGTAATACAATGGAAATCTGAATTAAAGGAAGACAAAGAAGCATACACTTCCATATGAAAAGTTATGCCTTATGCAATAATTTTGCTTCTGCTAAAGCACTATTTGAGCATGTAACAGCAAAGAATATACAAGTAAAATATATGCTTCTAAATAATTATTTATAGTTTTATTGAAGAAGGCTGGAAATTCTTTCCCTTTCAGGGAATCCCCTGGAAAGCTCTGGATTTTATGAAAAGTAGCTAAAGAAGCCAAAGAAATAGCCTTTGTGAAATGATGCAGCACTAACTTGTGTTCATTAACTAATTCTGTCTAAACTGTTTTTTAATAAATGAACTTGGAAGTGAAATATATAAAAAGAAAATTAAAATTGGAGAAATAGAAAATCTTAATATTTCAAACAACCAAGGAATGTATTAGAAGAGTTGTCAACAAACTTCTATTTTTCCTGTTATTGTTAGTCGTACTCTATTATTGAAAAAAACCTGTTAGTTTTCTTATACTAAAGATTGCTTTTAGTGTTTCTTTTCATCTTTAGTATTCTGAAATGTAACTCAATATTTTTTATTTTTAAAAATTTAATATCTAATACATCCAAAATTTGTTTCTTGACAGAAAATTAGCATTTAGGCCTTTAGTCATGTTCTCTAATTCACATTTTCACTCCTGAAACTCTTGAAAAGATTTAATTTTTAAAAAAATTTATATTTCTGTGTTAGGAAAGACTCACCAAAGATGTTGGGTAATTCCTACTGACAGATCAAAGGAATATGCTTGGGAGAGCTTTGTTTTGAAAACCTTTAAATAGTTATATTTCACTAGAGAATCAAGAATATTACTTGGATTACAGTCATTTGTTTCTTAATATAATATTTTATTTTTGACATTTATTTCAATAAATATTTTGGTGGGCATTTTACTGTTGTTAACTGTATGCATCTGTAAGCTCTCTGGGAAAAATATACAAATGGAAAATGCTTTCCAGATCTATGCTTCATTGCTGCAGGATAATTGACTACTTCTATTCCTTAAGAGGTAAGATCAGGCCCTGGCTGGTTTGGCTCAGCGGTTAGAGCATCGGCCTGCGGTCCAGAGAGACCCGGGTTCAGTTCCCGCTTAGGGCATGTACTTTCGTTGCAGTTTGTCCCCGGCCCTGGTTGGTTGTGTGGGTGGCAGCCACTGGATGTGTCCCTTTCACATCGATGTTTTTCTTTCTCTCTCTTCCTCTCTCTCCCTTCCACTCTATCTAAACAAAAAATGAAAAAATGTCCTCGGGTGAGGATTAAAAAAAAAAAAAGATCAGTTTTGCTTTCTGAATAATCAGTAGATTAGATTAGTGTCAACTGAAACTCAGTGATGGCTGAAAACATGCTATTGAAAGAGCACTTTGAAAATCATTATTAAATAAATGAATACAGTATAGTTATCCATTTGGCAAAGCGGTCATCTTTGATTCAAAACCTTGTCTCTTCCACTTTAGATGTAATTAATGCCGTGAAATTTAGGCTTTTATAGCACGTGCCTGTTATGTATAAAAATAAAAGTGTGGTTTAAAGCCCAATGTTTTTTACATTAGCCAGAAATTTTAAAATGACTTCTGTAAATTTTCTTTATCAAACATTAATTCAGAGCTACTCTATAAGCACATGACATATAAAACATATAGACAGTTCGGCCTTTATAGCTGGGATCTACAAGCAACAATATTAAAAAAAATTTTTTTTCTTTATTGATTTTAGAGAGAGAGGAAGGAGAAGGGAAATAGAGATAGAAACATTGATGAGAGAGAACATGGATTGGCTGCCTCCTGCATGTCACCCACCAGGGATTGGGCCCACAACCTGGACATGTGCCCTGACCGGGAATTGAGCTGGCGACATCTTGGTGCGTGGGTTGACACTCAACCACTGAGCCACGCTGGCTGAGCAAGCAACAACATTTTCAAAGAGTATATGTAAAGATTTTGTAAGGCAACACACATCTGTGAAAATATAATTGTAGTATTATAGAAAAACTGTGAGAAATCTTACTGACTAATACACCAGAAACCACTGAAAGGATCAGAATGGCATACCTGCAAGAAGATTTGACCTCCATAAACAACAGAACTGAGAAATAAGCTATTCAGGCACATGGTGAGAATACATGGAGCTAAGTGGAGAACAACTGTTGGAGAAAGAACAATAACTGCACATCTGCCCTGGCCAGTTTGGCTCAGCGGTTAGAGCGTCGGCCTGCGGTCCGGAGAGACCCGGGTTCGGTTCCCGCTAAGGGCACGTACTTCGGTTGCAGTTTGTCCCCGGCCCTGGTTGGTCGTGCGGGTGGCAGCCACTCGATGTGTCTCTTCACGTCGATGTTTCTCTCTCTCTCTCTCTTCCTCTCTCTCTCTCCCATTCTATCTGTACAAAAAATGGAAAAATATCCTCGGGTGAGGATAAAAAAAAAAAAAAATAACTGCACATCTGTAAGTACAACAATTCCCAGTCATGCAGGGCAAGGTGATTTCCTAGCCTGACCAATCAGAGTAGAGACTTTAAAAACTAGGAAATCTGTGAAGAGCATAAATGAATGGATAAATTCCTAGAAATGTATAACCTATTCAGAATTAATTTTGAAGAAATAGAAAATCTGAACAGACCATGAGGAAGGTGATTAAATCAGTTGAAGAGTTAGACTGAACCAGCTCAAGAACAAAATATTCTAGTCATGTCACAAAATAAAACTTAAAAATGAGGCTTGAAAAATACCAAGCTGATCTACATGTGACTAATCTTCCTGTTAAAACAAAAATCAAAACCCTTTCATTGAACAGAACAAAATCCAGGCACTCAACAAATTAGTATTCCAAATATAACTCGTAAGCAGGAGAAAAATCAGTCAATATAATAGATGCAACAACTAAAATAAGTGAGTAAATAAAATGAAACAAACAACAGCAGAGTTATATATAGTATAACATTGGAAGAGCTAAATGGAATTAAATATAGAGTTTATTTAAAATACAGAATTGATCAAATAACAATGAAAATTTAAAAATAAAATGCAAGATTTTTTACTAATATAACAGCTATATAAATACTTATATTAAATATAGAGTGTTCAGTCTCTTCAGCCAAAGGTGAGATTTTAACAATGGATTAAAAAGCAGAACCTAACTCTATCTTGTGATAGGCAGAATTATGCCCCACCAAAGATGTCTGCATTCTAATTCATGGGACATGTGATTATGTTATATTAAGTAGCAAAGGAAAACTATGATTCCATATAGAATTAAAGTTGCCAGTGAGAAGACAGAAAGATTACTCTGGATTATCCAGGGTGGCCCAATGTCATCACAACAATTTTTCAATGTGGAAGAGAAACAAAAGGAGAGTCAGAGTTGGAGAAAGTGATGAGAAGATGTGAATGTCAGAGTGATGCTGCATGAGGACTTGGCCCACAGTGCTGTCTGAAAACGAAGACTGGAGGTGATGGACTCCGGCAGGTCACAGGTCTTGGAATCTGTGTAAGGCAGAGAAATGGATTCTCTCCTAAACACTCCAGAAACCAATGTAACTCCCCTTACTTTGAGTTCAGAAACCCGTGTTGTTCTTTTAGCCAACAGAAATGTAAGGTAATAAATTTTTATTGTTCAGGCTACCAAGTTTGTATAATTTGTTACAACAAAAGCAATGCAATAATATGTTTTAAAAACCTTTAAAATATAGAAAAAGAGAAATTCATTTTTAATCAATATGAAGCAACAGAGATCAAAGTCATTCTCTCATTTAATACAAATGAATGAAAAAAAAAAAAAAAAGCCAAACATATGGGATTAAGGTGTTGAAGACACCTGACAAGCAAGAAGGAACAGTGTTCCTTATAATATGGGAAACAATGAAATGAGCCCCAAACTACATCTGCTTTGTGTCCTGAAGAGTTTTCACATAACTTAACTGAATCCCAAATATATGTCCAAAAGAATTGAAATCACAATCTTGAAAAGACATCTGTGCCTCTATGTTCAGTGCAGCATTATTCACAATAATACTTTATTCACAAAAATAATGTTCAAGAATATTTGTAGTAATAGAAAACTTTCCAGCACCCCAAATAGTAAAATACACAATGTCTGGCAACCAACAAAAAATAGCCAAGCATACAAAAAGCAAAAATAAAAAAAAAATTTTTAATAAAGGGACCAAAAATATCAAAATAGACCCAGTACTGACAAAGGTAAAATTAGCATTTAAGGACATTCAAACAGTTATTATAATTACATTTCTCATGTTCAAAATGTACAGAAATATTGGATGTGAAAAAGACACAAATAAACCCTGGACAAGTAGCTTGGTCAGTTAGAGTGTCGTTCAGATATGGCAAAGTTGTGGTTTCAATGCCCAGTCAGGACACATACAAAAATCGACTAAGAGATACATAAATACGTGGAAATTGATCTCTCCCCTCCCCCTAAATGAATAATATTTAAAAGACACAAATCAAAACAGATGAAGTCAAGATAACATATATACAGGTTAAATTGAACAGTACATTAGATATTACAGAAGAAAATATTAGTGACATCGAAGGTACCACAGAGAATGTACAGAAGATACACAAAAGAAACAGAAAAAATAAAAAGAGCATCAGTCAGCACAAGGAAAACTCCAAATGACTTAATCAATGTAAAGTAGCAGTATGAGAAAATGGTGGGGGAAGAGGGATAACAAAAAACTATATCAAGAACATTTTCCAAGTTTGATAACAACTATTTATCTGCAAATACAAGAAGCTCAAACAACCTCAAACACAAAAACATAAAGAAAAAAACAATACACAGAGCCATGATAAAGCTGCTCAAAACTTACAAATGCTGCCGTAGGAAACAAACATGCTAAATACAGAAGAGCCAAAATACAGTGACAGTAGATATCCTTTAAGAAAGAAATGCAAGGGGAAAAAAACGCAATGTTCTGAAAAATGATAATTGTACCTAAACTTTGTATAATAGTGGCACACAAAAACCAATCGTATTGCTATAAAATTTAATAAAATGACTAATTTACAATGACATAAAAATATGAAATACATAGGAATTAATCTGACAAAAGATGTATAAGAGTTATATGTTATAAACTATAAGATATCGATGAGAATTGGCCTGTGAGTGGACTGGCCGAGGAGGGCACGAGGCCGCCTGAACTCCCATCTCACGCTGTCTTCCCGCTCCCAGTGGCTCCTGACCTGACAGCCTTGGGCGACCTGCACCAGTTCCCGGCCCTGCCCTCCACCTCGGACCCTGGCATGCGCTACCCCTGCGCCTTCACCTACTCCCCCACACCCATCACCTCGGGGCATTGGCATCGCCTTCACCTACTCCCTGACGCCCATCACCTCAGGCATCGGCATTGGCATGTCTGCCGTGAGCTTGGTCACGAGCTACCACACTTACTTGCCGCCTCTCTACCCCGACTCGTGGCAGGCGCAGGGCGGCCCGTTCCAGGCCGGCTCGCTGTCCTACCACCTGTACTACTGTTGTAGCTCACTGTCCTTAGAATCCAACTTGTCTTTGAGCTGCCCTAATTAACAACCTCAGAGACAGCAAGATGAACAATGGGGAATGTTACTGACGGCTTTAGCCCCATAAAAATTAACCAGAGTTTGACCTCCACTGGGAATTTGAAAAGCAACATCCTTCAAGAAAAGGGAGGACAGAAACGGCCCCAAGGCCAGAGTGTCCCGCATGCTCTGTAAAGAAACTGATAGGGAGAAACTGAAGCTCCCTTTACCCCAGAAAACTGTAGCTGTTAAACATGTGTGTATTGCACCTGACTGACTGCTGATATCTGTCTCGAATTCGTTAGTTTTTAAAACTTGGATAATGGAATGAATAGCAGGATAGATGTGTGCTGACCCAGTTCACCCAGTTCCCTTTCGCCTCAGCTCCTCCCCCCTCCGTGCCCTCCTGCTTATCGCTAACTGCCTCCGCTTCTGTACACGCAGCTTGCTTGCTCTGCTAAACTCTTGAACGACCCCTGCCCTATATAAGCAACCCTCCCCCTGAGCTCGGGGCTGCAGTTCTCCTCTGTGTAGGTTGGCTGCAGTCCCTGTGCAGGTAATAAAGCATCCCCAAAAACTGAAAAATTGAGTCTGAGTGTGGTCGATCTCCTGGGTTACAACACTAGGGCTCTTACCAGTTCTCCATGGTGGGCGGGGAGCACTCCCCACCGCGCATCCGCTGCCCTGCACCAACGTGCCCACTGGTTGGGCACTGCTCAACCCCAGACTCCTGAACCAGAGCGGCGCCGTGGAGGCCGAGGGCAGCCACAGCAACTCACCCACCAACATGGCGCCCACCACGCGCCTGGAGGAGGCCCTGTGGCAGCCCTATTGAGCGCCGGCCACTGCGCCTGCGCCCGCCGGCCGCCCCAGGCTGTCCGGCCACGTGGACGCGCTGGGAGGCACACAGGAAGATTCCAGACAGAAACTGGAAACTGTGAATGCTTCTGATTTAGCAATGCTGTGAATAAAAGAAAGATTTTATACCTGGGGGTGAAAAAAGATATTGATGACACAGTAAAGTTGACAACGGAAAGATATATCTTTATTACGGGTTGAAAGATTCAATAGTATTAAGAGGATCATTATCTCCAAATTGATTTATAGTTTCAGTGTAAGTAATCTCAAGCAAAATTTCTGCACAAAAACTCTGAAGAAAAAACAAAGTTGGAGGACTAATGCTATTCAATTTCAAGTAGATAAAGCTACACTAATAAGATAGTGTGGTATTGGCTTGAAGGTAGACAGATTGATTAATGATTCAGTATGGAATGTCCAAATTAGTCTTGAACACATAGGGGCTCTTTGGTAAGCATGCTTCTAGGTTTATGTGCTGTATATGTTGATGTCCACCTCTGTTCTGTTTCCTGCTTGCAATTTTCTCCTTTTGGGGCTCCTACTTAAATGCTTTGTTTTGTTTTTTGTACAACGCTACAATTTTATTCTATGATTTTAAATTTTTCCTAGACTATCACCCTATGACTGACTATTCTCTTTCTCAAGGCCACAGTCTCACTGTGCCTACTACTGGGGTGCTTGGATCCCACTGGTGCACTGCTGAGGTGTGTGGGTCCTCAGGCACCACTGCTGCCTACTACTAGTTGGGTCACAATATGTTTTAATGGTACTGCAACATGCGTTAAATTTTTAAACAAATAGCTGTAGAGCATGGGAAGGTTGAGCTCCCAAGACAGACATGCTCACTACCCTTCAGTGTCCTCACTTTGTTTATAGCACACGGTGCTCATACTTTTCCACAAAACCATGTGCATTAGAAAAAGTTAAAACCCTGAAGGAAATAATAATGATATGCAAAAAAGAATCATGATACACATTAAATTTAGTTCCTTGCTTTTATGCTGTAATAAATTTTATCATAATTTAATGACATATATAGCCAAAAAGGTTTCATTACCTTAATATAATATTTCAATGAATTACTAATTTTAAAAGAATGGCAACTGAATAGAATTAACTATCTCTTGATCTCTTTTCTTACATATTAGTTAACATCAAATGTACTTCTGTTATATACATAGATGTTAATCATCTTGTAGAATGCCAAAAAAATAATTTTGTTATTTTAATTTACTGAATTTGTTAATGATTTAGAGAAAGACATGATACTGCAAAAGTATACATATTTGTGTTTTTGGACATTTGTTGCAAGATGTATGCCAATATTATGTAAATGAATCATTAAATAAAATATTTAAATGATGGTATTTTGAAAAAATTAGCTTCATAATAGTGCAAAAAGGATTGTATATGATTATCTCTTATGTGATGCCAATTAATGTATTCATTTAACAGATACATGTTAAGGATCTAAGAGTGCAAGATACCAGGCAGGTGTGTGCTAATGTGTGGTTGAGGTTAAGACTCAGTCTTAACTTCAGTGACATATTAAAGAAGGTCAAGCCTTCTTGTTTCTCTTACTGTATTCCTGCTTCCCAGTGTAATCAAGTCAAACAGTATTTCATGCATACATCTTTTCAGGGTGAAAAACCTATACTGTTTAAACACTGAGCATTTTAAATCCAGATTTGTATCTTTTCATTAGAATAGTTTGCAAAATGCAGGTGGCCCTTCCAGAGGGGAAACAAATAATACTTTTCCAACTACTGTTCAAAAGTTGCTTTCAATTTCCTAAATGAAAGCACAAAAACCCCAATAATGTAAAGTTACAGTTTCTTAATATATGTTTATTAGGTATTTGTTGGAGATTTTGAATGATAAAATCAGGTACCCCACCGTCAAGATTCCTAAGATGAGCTCGTAACCTAGACTTTCTTAGAGCCTCCCTTCAGCCTTGCTCTAGGATGAAAATACTTTATTTTCTCTAATGAGATCTTTCCAGGGCTTTTTCTGTGTGAACTGGAGAGGTATATTCTGTTCATATGAAATTTAGGTTATGATGGAACAATGGGGTTCTGGGCATATTTTTCTTTTTTCTTTTCTTTTTTAAATCCTTACCCGAGGACATTTTTTTCATTTTTTGTTCAGATAGAGTGGGAGGGAGAGAGAGGAAGAATGAGAGAGAGAGAAACATTGACATGAAAGGTACACAAGTGGCTGCCACCTGCACGACCCAACCAGGGCCAGGGACAAACTGCAACCAAGGTACATGCCCTTAGTGGGAACCGAACCTGGGTCTCTCTGGACTGCAGGCTGATATCTAACTGCTGAGCCAAACCAGCCAAGGCTGGGCATATTTCTTAATGACTGTGTAGAGAGATGCCTAGATAAGAAGTCAACATAGAGAAGGTTACCACCAAGAGGGAAAAACAAAGAACTGAAATACTGAAATTGTAGCTCTCCTAGAAGAAAGCAGGGAAAATCTCTTTGATATCAGTCCTGCTACTGATTTCTGGATATGATACTAAAAGCTCAAAAAGCAAAAACTTACAGGACTACATCAAATGAAAAAAATCCCCTGCACAGTGAAACAATCAATGAAATTATAAGGCATAGGAGAAAATATTTGTCAACAATTATATCTGATAAAGGGTTAATGTCCTAAATATACAAGAAATTCATACAACTCAGTAGCAAAATAAAAACCACAAACAAAAACATAATTTGATTTAAAAATGGGCATAGGACTGGAATAGACATGTTTCCAGAGAAGATATAAAAATGGCAAATTAAGTACATGAAAAGATACTCAACATGACTAATTCTCAGGGAAATATAAATCAAAATCACAGTGAGATATTACCTCATTCTTGTTACAATGCCTATTATAAAAAAGACAAGAAATATGAAATGTTGGTAAGGATGTGGTCAAAAGATAGCCCTGGTTCACTGTTGCTGGGAACATAAATTGGTGCAACCACTATGGAAAACAGTATAGAGTTTTCTTAAAATTTAAAATTAGATCTATCATATGATCCAGCAATTCCACTTCTGGGTACATATCCAAAGGAAGCAAAATCACTATCTCGAGAAGATATCTACACCCTATGTTCTTTGCAGCATCAACCACAATAGTGAAGACATGAAAACAACCTACTATGCATCGACCCATGAATGAATAAAGAAAACATAATACTATGTATATACACAATGGAATATTAATTAGCCAGCCACAAAAACGAAGGAAATCCTGCTATTTGTGACAATATAGATGGACCTTGAAGGCACTGTGCTAAGTGAAATAAATCAGGCAGAGAAAGACAAATATGATATCTTATATGTGGAATGTGAAACTATTGAGTTCATTATTAACAGAGTAGAATGGTAGTTGACAGAGTCGAAGGGTTGGGAAAATGAGGAAATGTTGTTTAAATGGTATAAACATTTTTTATAAAAAAAAAAATGTTTCTGGAGTCCAAGGATCAAGGTGCAGTTTGGTGACTATAGTTTCCAAAGCTGTATTGTATACTTAAAAGTTTCTATGAGAGTAGAGCATTAATGTTTCATCACAACAACAACAACAACAAAATGGTAATTATGTGAGATGAAGGATGTGTTAACAAATCTTATTGTTGAAAACATTTTGCAATATACACATGTATCAAAGCATCACATTGTGCAACTTAAACTTATACAATCTAATATCTCAATAAACCTAATAAAATGACATAAACTGGTTTAATTTTTAATTTGTGTTAAAGTGTCCCTTGGAAACTGTACTGTGAAAAACAAATTCTTTGTAGTTTAGAGAAATGTACATTCAATTTAGACATCTCATAATTCTCACAAATTAAAATTCAAAGAGAAGAGAGAAAAAGTGAGAAAGAAAGAGAAAGGGAAGGATGAAGAAACGGACAGAAAGAAAGGAAAAGAAAGAGGAGGGGGAAGAGAAGAAGGGAGGGAAGAGGAAGTAATGCAGAAATAATAAGATGAGTCAGCAGATTCAACAAGCAGCCATATCATTTGTTGAAACTATTAATTTAAAAAATTAAGGCCCTGGCCGGTTTGGCTCAGCAGTTAGAGCGTCGGCCTGCGGTCCGGAGAGACCCGGGTTCAGTTCCCGCAAAGGGCATGCACCTCGGTTGCAGTTTGTCCCCGGCCCTGGTTGGTCGTGTGGGTGGCAGCCACTCGATGTGTCCCTTTCACGTCGATGTTTCTCTCTCTCTCTCTGTTCCTCTCTCTCCCTCCCACTCTACCTGAACAAAAAATGGAAAAATGTCCTCAGGTGAGGATAAAAAAAATAAAAATAAAAATAAATAAAAAAAATAAAAAATTAAGTAATTTTTAAAAGTACAAAAGCAAACCTCAGGAAAATTTTTTAAAATTAAAAACTGCTTTAATCTTAGAAATAAATAGATATAAATTAAGTGTCCATAATATATACAAAAAATATAAAGAAATGGGGGATATAATGTTAAGAAATATAGACTAGAATAAGAAGTTTAAAATGAAAATCAGTAACACAGAAAGATTGATAAATAGATCCAGATATAATAAAGAGAACGTGAAAGAGCATAATGAGAAGGACCAAGAATTCATTGATGAATAGCAATAAATAATTCAAAGGCAATTCATATTTGCACATCTGGTAGAAAACTGAAAAACACTAAGAAAACAAACAAAACAAAAAAAAACTTGATACCATAAATACTGCCAAAAGTAGAAAAAAAATATTTCCTGTAAGTGAATAATAGGGTGACAGTTATGTCATTAGCAAATTGATAGCTAGATGATACTGACAACATAAAAAACATCAGGAATTGTCTTCTGAATACCTCCCCTGTAATAACAAATGAGTTCATTGAAAAGGTGCTAGATTTCTCTCTGGGTAAATTTTTCCTTTGTTATTTCATTATTCATTTTCTTAAAAAATCAGATTCTCTGCTATTTAATTATTGCAACACTCTTTTCTCTTGGTAGGAAGTTTAATATTGTTTATACATTATTAAAGAAAACTTTCCAAGCCACTGACTTTCTATTGTTTATGTTGTATTAATACTAATAAATAATATGTCAAAAACCATTAGTCACATATTGTGCCAAACACTTTTTAGCATGTAATCTTTCTGCTCAGAAAATGCTGATTGACTCTATAATATTAAAACGGTGTCTTGGGGGACAGCCAGGTGGAATTTTAGCGGGTGTGAAATGCAGTATGTTTTTTAGTATCTGTAATATTTTGAGCTAAAAGTTTGCATTGTGCAATAATGTATAAAACTACAACAATGGATAACAATTCCCACGAGAATGTCTTTCTAAAATGGGCATTATCATTTGTGTTTTTGCTATGTTAAGGTGGTTTCATAAAACCTCTCATAAATCAAAGATTTCTTCCAGAGTACATAGTTACCTTAATATGTTTTTCTGCTAAATTACTACCATCTAGAACAAGTTCATGTAATCTTTGTTATTTTTATGAAAGGACACATATGCTTTACCACTATGGCGCCAAAGTCAATGTGTCTGTGTACTTTCACAATGAAACACAAAGTGTTTACACCTTTCATTTGTCCAGTTCTGAGAACTCCAGAAATTCTTTTTTTTATTTTTTTTATCTTTATTGTTGAATGTATTACACATGTTCCTCATTTTTCCCCCATTGACCCCCTCCTCTTCACTCCTGCTCCCCCTCCTATCTTTCCCCACACTGTGTCTGTGTCCATTGATTAGGCATATATGCATATAAGTTCTTTGGTTTATTTCTTCCCATCCCCCAACCCCTCTTCCCTTTGAGGTTTGTCAGTCTAGCAAACAATTTGTACTTCTTAATCCCTTCACCTTTTTCACCCATTCCCCCAACCCCCTCCCATCTGGCAACCAACAAAATGTTCTCTGTACCTCTGAGAATGTTTCTGTTCTGCTTGTTCATTTTGTTTGTAGATTCCGTTGTCAATAGATATGTACTCATTGACCTTTTGTTTGTTCATATTTTTAATCTTTTTCTTCAAGAAGACCTTTCAACATTTCATATAATAATGATCTGGTGGTGATGAACTCCTTTAGCTTTTCCTTGTCTGGGAAACTATATGACCATCAATTCTAAATGACAGGTTTGCAGGATAGAGTTATCTTGGTTGTAGGTTCTTACTTTTCATCACTCTGAATATTTCTTGCCACTCCCTTCTGGCCTGCAAAGTTTCTTTTGAGAAATCAGCTGACAGTCTTATTGGAACTCACTTGTAGGTAACTAACTGCTTTTCTCTTGCTGCTTTTCAGATTCTCTCTTTGTCTTGAACCTTTTGCATTTTGATGATGATGTGTCTTGGTGTGGGCCTCTTGGGGTTCATCTTGTTTGGGACTCTCTCTGCTTCCTGAACTTGTATGTCTATTTCCTCTACCAAGTTAGGGAAATTTTCTGCCATTATTGTTTCAAATAGGTTTTTGATTTCTTGTTCTCTCTCTTCTCCTTCGGGCACCAGCAAGATGTGAATATTGAAGTTGTCCCAGAGGCTCCTTACACTATGCTCATTTTTTTTTATTTTTTCTTTTTGCTCTTCTGATTGGGTGTTTTTTGCTTCCTTATATTCCAAATCAATGGTTTGCTTCTTGGTTTTACCTACTCTACTATTCAATCTGTGTAAATTATTCTTTATTTCAGTTAGTGTTTCCTTCATTTCTGACTGTGCATCCTTCATTTCTGACTGGTCCTTTTTTATGCTCTTGAGGCTCTCACTAAGTTCACTGATGTTTTCACTAAGTTCATTGAGCATCTTATTAGCAATGTTTTGAACTCAGCATCTGTTAGGTTGCTTATCTCCATTTTGCTTAGTTCTTTTCCTGGGGTTTTCTTCTGTTCCTTCATTTGGGACCTGCTTCTTTGTCTCCTCATTTTGGCTGCCTGCCTGTGTTTGTTTCTGTGTATTACTTAATGAGAGGTATGGGCCTAGCTGAGACCAGATGCTGCTTGTTTGAAAGAATTTAGGAAAAATTGAAGCAGGATCCAAGACAGGCCAATCCGATAGTTAACCAACTGGCAACAGCTTGGGTGGGCCTGAAATTTGAGTGGGGCGGGACCTCACGAAATCACCAGGGTGGGGCTACCAGTGTGAGCCAGGTTGCTGGAGTCCCAGATATTGCTACTGTCTGCCACCCCAGGGAAGGGGGAAAGGTCTCCGACAGCACATCTGTCCCTGAGAAAGCCCCCTCTCCAGCCCTCGCTCCAATGCCAAACAGCTCAGTTCTTTCCTGTATGTCTCTGGTGCCCCTCAAGCTGCCTCCCCTCTAAGCTTAGAGGGAGAAAGTCTGATAAGTCCATGTGCAGGCCCTTTCAGAGGAGCTGCCTGGGCTCCAGCCACCTCAGCCTCAGTTCCTGCTGTTTTTTTCAGCCAGAAGTTATGGGGACTTCTCTTCCTGGCACTGGAACCCTGAGGGGTGCCTGGTGTGGGATGGGGACCCCTCAGTCCTCAGGGAGGACCTTCCCAGCTGAGGTATCCTCCTAATTTTTATCCATCACACGTGAGTGTGGTCCCAGCCTATTGAGCCTCCGCCCCTCCTACCAGTCTCGATATGGCTTCTTCTTTAATTCCGTAGTTGTAGGACTTCCATTCAGCACGATTTCAGGGTTCTGAATGATGGTTGTTCTGTAGTTTAGTTGTAACTTTGAAGTGGTTGTGGACAGACATGATACCCATTTACTTACACCGCCATCTTGACCAGAAGTTCCTAAAATTGATTTCCAGAAATTCTGAAGTAGGCTGGTAGTATTGTTAACTTTTTATCAATAATTTAAACATCAAGCTCTAATTTCCTGAATTTATCAAACTATATATAGAAAAACATTAGGACCATTTAACTGTTTTTATTATTTTGATTAATTATGTTATCTACATTTTGCTAAATGTTGTATATGGTGCACTTAAATGTGTAACATTTTTAATATACACTTTTTTTATACATTGTTTTGGAATCAGTGAAGTGACAAGAATTATGTACCAAAGTTTATTAACAACTGGTTTTGAAATGGATTCTATTAAGTCTTTTTTATAATGATTTTGAAAATTTTAAATTCTCTAGTGATCTATATACTCAATTACATAATTTCATTTCTAATGAAACAGTGTTCAGAACAAATTCTGCCACTACTATTAGATGGTTGTTTATTTCTGAAGGAGAAAAATAGCTCAAAAACAAGTAAGCAGGAAAAAGTTAAAATGTAGACAATAATACATATAAAATAATGTAGAAAAAGAACAGAAACAAGAGGAAAATAGAGACCTAAGAGAAAGGAGAGGATGCATGTAAACAAGGGATGATTGGAATAGTGGTTGGAGTTAGAAAGCAGATGAAGATAAGAAAGTGGATGAGCAGGTAGGTTTGATAGGTGAGGAAAAAATGGGACAAATTTGACCAAAGAACCATGTTTAATTTAAACACAAAGATCTGACAGAAACTGTAGGCATAGGGGGTCAAGGCTAACCAAGGGAGAGAAAAACAGGCTGTTAAAAGCCTATATGGTCAACTGTTAGAATTAACATTCCTAAGCATATTTGGAGGAATCTGATTTTAGAAAGGCAGTTGGTTACTAACTTGGTTAACATTGTCCTTTGGGTGAGAGCAGCAAACTCTTATGCTAATGAGACTTCAGAGACCTGCATTTGACTACATCAAATTCAAGAATTATCTAAACTTCCAAAATAAAGTCTTACATTTATATTAGTGTCTATATGTTAATGTAGTGTAGAGTATTAAATAATTAGCATGAAAACTGAGCCAGCTCTCTGTACTCAGTGAAATTACTGTTCCTATTACAAAAATTTTCATTACAAAGATACAATCTATGCTGCTGCTACATATGTAGCATTATTAGCAAAATTGCCATTCTCATTTTCTCTGATTCCTGGAAAAAAACTACAAACTGAATGCACTGTAATCTTTTACACTGAATGAATTCTTCTAATATCCCCAAAGGACATTTATCAATGCCTTTTTATTAATCAAGTATTCACTCATTCTTCCATTCATATTCCCAATATTTTTTAAGCATCATCTGTGTGTTAAGCATTGTGATAAAACCTGACAGAACAGAAATGAAGAGAATTGAGAAGGATTTCTGGTAATTAACTTACTTATGGTTGAAAAGTTGAGTTAAGGACTATGACCACTAGAAGAAGTATTTACTGGGTAAAAACTCTAACTTAAATGGTTCACATCAAAGTTCATTTTTCTTAAGTAACTCCTTTTGGTTAGGAAAGTATTTTTTTAAGTCTTTTAAGAATATAAACTGAGGGTTCATGGACATGAGATGTGAGGAGATCATAAAGTGTTTAAGTTTTCTCGTAAAAAGTGAACAGGCATATGAGATAAAACAGATAAAAAATGAGAAAAAATAGTGATATGTAGGAAGAATAGAGAAGGCAGAATGACATGGCTGGAGTCTGATGCCTGAGTAGACAGATAGGGCTAAAGACCTTTCTTAGGAGCTGGGAATTTGGGTGTAATTTGAAAACTTTCTTCTGTAGAATGCTGTCATTTCGCATCTCCTCTAGCTTTATTTGAATCTCCAACTCATTATATTTCCTTTCAGTAGTATTATTTGTGACCTAGGAAAGAGGAAACAGAATTGTGGGCACCCAAATTGGGTCAGCACTAGACCACTGTGCAGAAATGGATATGAGAATTTAGCCAAAGCTGAAAATCACAGCCAGGTGTGAATAGAGAGTAGAAAACCAAAAAAGAATTCTTAGTTTCACAAAGGACTTGTGGCAGAATTTGAACTCATCTTATCTGGAAATTAAGGTGCAAATTCCATCCAGGCTGCACTAAACATATTAGTGTGTTTGTTTTCATCCCAACTTTCATGCCTACAATGAACATGTTATAAAGTCACTGGTAAATACCTCACTCCATCACTCTTCTAGAAATAATAATTTTATCTCCCACCTCTCCCATTTTCCTCCCTTTCTATCTCTTTGGGGGTTCCAACTACTTTGAATTTTTTCTTGGCAAGTGACAACAGTAAAGTTCTTTCAGAATCAGGTTGAAAAGTTCTGCCCTACAATGCTGAGATTCCATTTCCTCGGATTAAATTAAAAAAGTAATACAGAGTGAAACTCATCTTGGCTCCCAGCTGTGCATACTATGGGGCAAAAGCCCAGTCAGAATAGGCATCAACCTCTGTAAGAGATGACCCTTTCCCTGGGCTATGACATTGCTCCACTTGCATTATCCTTTTCAGTCACCTACTTTTGATTCTCCTAGTTTGAGTATGTTTCCTCTGTTGTCACAGTGGTTGCCTGATACTATTTCTTTAAAAAAAATATTTTAGTGCATTCTACAAGAAATAATAAAGTGTCTTACCTGAGAAACAACTCTGTAGATGAGAAACTATAAAGACTGAAAACTTTCTACACATGCAGGGTTTGTTTGATTTTAATGTTTTTCAGATAAACATTTATCTAATGCCATCTCTCAGTTCTGAATAATTTTATATTAAAAAATACGAGCCCTGGTCAGTTTGGCTCAGTGGTTAGAACATCAGCCTGTGGTCCAGAGAGACCCGGGTTCAGTTTTCACTAAGGGCACAAACCTTGGTTGCAGTTTGTCCTTGGCCCCGGTTGGGTTTTGTGGGAGGCAGCCACTGGATGCGTCCCTTTCACATCGATGTTTCTCTCTCTCCCTCCCTCCCACTCTATCTGAACAAAAAATGGAAAATGTCCTCAGATGAGGATTAAAAACAAAACAACAAAAAAAGATCAATCTTACATATAAAAGCCTATGTTTTGTTCACAATGAGATCACTATATTAATGGTTTTCACTCCTTAAACATTTTACTTAAAAAAAAAAAAAAAATACAACCCAGCCAGTGTGGCTAAGTGGTTGAGCATTGACCCATGATCCAAGAGGTCGCCGGTTTGATTCCTGGTCAGGGCATATGCTCAGGTTGTGGGCCCAATCTCCAGTGTGGGGCATGCAGGAGGCAGCCAATTGATGTTCTCTCTCATCGATGTTTCTATCTCTCCCTCTCCCTTTCCCTCTCTCTAAAATCAATAAAGAAAAAAAAAATACAGATTATATAATAGTGTATTCCCAAGGCTTTAATTACCATTTATATGTCGTGCTTCAGGGATCAACAAATACACATTTCTAGCCCATCCACTCCTGATCCTAAAACCCCTGTAGCTCACCTATTGGATATCTTCACCTGGAGGTCAAAAATATGTTTCAAATTCAGCATGTCTAACAATAGTTAAATCCCCTTGGCCTGAGATCTATCCCTTTCCTTTTCTTTTGTCATATTATGTGGTATTGACAGTTTCCTACTTACCACAGACCTGAATATTATTATGTCTTTATTATTTCTTCAATTCCTTTATTATTTCTCTCTTCCCTCCCCAACCCCTCACCCCCATTAAATCCATCACCAAGGCTGGCTGATTTTATCATATTCTATCAGCTGTCCATTTATATTTCTCCATCCCCCTTAGATTTGCTATTCATACATACTCTTTCTATACTTAAATAATTCTGTATCCCTCACCCCCATTGACTCTCAATATATGTCAGGCTAATTTCTATACTTCTTTCAAGTCCTACCTTAATCTTGAACTATTATTTTCTCCAGAAAGCTTTATTTCATCTCTATAGACTAGGTTAGGTATTTTACCTATATTCTTATTATTCATCTATAGATATAAAGTATACTTAATTATAATTGTCTACTCACATGAATATGTCTGTTTACCTTACTCATTATTCTTGCTATTAAATATTTTTTATTTAATTTTTAATTAGATTTAATATTTTAAGTTTGAATTAATTTGATTTGATTTTAACTTAATTTTGATACTGTACTTAATCTTTGGCTCCTGTCTTTTTTTGTGTGTGTGTGAAGAGACTTTGCTTTAGGCTCTGGAATATATAGCATTAGAGTGAACAGTTCCAGGAGTTTTTATACCCTTTATTTATTCCCTCCCATTGATTGATTGATTTATCTGATTGGTGACATATGGAGAGCTTGGCAAGATAGGTTAACCCCATCAAGTCAAGTTAACCACTGGTTGGGGTCACTCTATTAAAAATATAATGTATATTTGTCCACTAATTTGTCATAATTCTCTTTATAGAATTATTCTATTGACTCCTAAATCAGGCCTCACTATTCTTTAATGTGACTGGCTGGGATAATGCAATTTAGCATTCCAACACTCCCCACAGGAAGTTCCAATGATCTTCAGTTTGTTTTCAGTTCTGAATCATATCCTCTAAAACAGTGTTTAATAAGATATGTCTTTAATATAAATTGTTGTTTGTTACCTAAACAGAAGGAAAGCAAATACTATACATTGATTTTTATTTAATTCCATGTATTTGTGGGTGAAGAACCAAGTCTATCATACTGAATAGCTTTCACCAGTCTAATCAAAAATGGCAATTGGCAATAGTTTAGCCTTTAAAAGAGAATCCTCCTATAGTTGCCGATATCAGTCGTAGTTGATGACCAATCACATCAACTAATAATTTTTTTATGATAGGATAGTTTTAGATTTACAGAAATGTTGCAAAGACAACACAGAGAATTCCCATATAACTCTCACACAATTTTCCATATTTTAACATCATACATTATATGGTATATTTATCACAACTAATGAAAAAATATTGATGCATTACTATTTTAAAAATCCATTATTATTCAGATTTTTATAGTTTTAATCTATTACATATGTTCTTTATCTGTTTCAAGACCCTTTCTAGGATGCCAGGTAAAACTTAGTATCCATGCCTCCTTCATCTCCTCTAGGCTGTGACAGTCACTCAGGTTTTTGATGACCTTGAAAATATTGAGAACTTAACAAGCATTTTGCGAAAAATTTCTCATTCTGGATTTTTCTGACATTATTACATATAAATTATGATTTGAAAAAAGGAAGACCACAGCAGTAAAGTGTCCATCTTCTCACAACATACTGAGGGTACATGTTTCTGTCAATATTACTTATTAGTGCCGATGTTGAACGTATCAGATGGCTGAAGTAACGTTTGTCAAATTTTCCTACTGTAAAGTTACTATGTCCTCACCCCTTTTCCATTCTTTGCTCTTTGGAAAGAAGTGAACAGCCCACACTTCCTTGAGGTCAACAATCCTACATAAATTATTTAGAATTATTCTGCACCAAAGACTTATCTATCATCTCCCACTTATGTGTGTAGCCAAGCATCTATTTATATCAGTATAGACTTAGAATATTGATGTTCTACTTTGGGTTATAATGCAGTACTACTTTATTTCTCAAATTGTTTCAGTTTGGGGCACTGAGAACTATTTCAGTTGGCTTCTGTGTTCCTTTGATAAACCTCCATTGTGATACCGGTTTTGTGTTTTCCCCAAGCACTATGTTCCTTTCTGGCACTACAAGGTATTCTAGGCTCATCTTGTACATTCCATATCCAGGTCTAGAATGGGCCAGTTCTCTGAGTAACGGTGGTCTCATTCATGGGTGCACGGTATTAGAAAGCAGATTTGAGTGCTTGTTGCTCTTACTACTGGGATGTCTGTGTATAGACTCTCTTAGCTGATAGAACAAAGATATATATACACATATATATACATATATATATATACATATATATACACATATGTGTGTGTGTATATATACACACACACACACACACACATATGTGTATATATACACACACACACTCTAAGTATACAAACATCAAGATAGATATATAGATATATTACTCTGTGTATTCATCTGTGTCTACATTAAGCTAAACATAAATCTATATCGCTGTCTATAATTCTAATACTTCACCACATGGATTATTCTTGCCTTCTTTCCTTGTTCATCTGTAACCTCCTACTGTAACAGGGAGAAAAATAACTCCCATCATTTTCCAGTCATTTACTGAATCACTTAATACTAATACAGATATATAGTGGTTTCAGAATTAAAACATGTGGGAAAGAATTTTACCAACCAGGGTGTATTGTTTACACATATAGTTCCTTTTGCCTTTAGTCTTACAGTTTTCACTCATTTCCAAAGTTATTTAAACACCATATCGCACAACCAGCTCCAGCAAGGTTACTTCATATATCTGAAATGTGATTAGATATTTTGTCACATTCTGTATTCCGTCAGAGTAACTATGCTGCTTATACAATCTTGTCAGGATTGTGGCTCACAACTCATACTGCATTCCTTTTGGTAGCACAGAAAACAAGTAACAGTTTAGGAGGTTTCAACTGGACCCAAGGGCACATATTCCATATGTATATGTAAACTTACTTTATAATAGGACCTGAACCAATTGTTTTCTCTCAGAATTTGTCACAAGCACCATAAAGAAAAAGCATTACCCAAATATAATGGTGTTTACATGCAAAATATAATTTTCGGTGACTTGATAACTATTTGCAAATTGAAGTTCTATAGGTGCAGGTTCTAGGAGTAGCCACAGTGAACTAGCAGATCTACCAGTAGTGAAGGAACATTAGATTATAGAGCTAAGAACCACTGAGGAGACCTCCAGGCTCACTTTGAATTCAGCATTTACTTTCTGCTACAATTACCAGAAACATCTTTCACTTCAAGTTTCATGAAGTTAATCACATATCTGTGAGATTTTATGTCTATCCTAAAAAAGTAACCCCTTACTTGAAGTAGATTGAGGAGTCTCTATATCTTACCCTCAAATATGGCTGATTAACTTATTCAAGAAACCATACAATTTTGACATTTTAACATATGTTTAAATAGCAGGCTCGGCACTACTTAGGCTCCTCACTTAATTAAAAAATACTGCGGTGCCAGTGGGGATATTTATTAAATCCATGCCCCCCCTTTTTAAAATATAATTTTATTGATTAATTTTTGTTACAGATGTTTCTCCTTTTTTCCCCCACTGATTCCCCCCTCCCCCTCCCTCCCCGCCCCTTCCCCAGATTGTTGTCCATGTCCACTGTTCATGCATACATGCGTATAAGTTCTGTGGTTCATCCCTCCCCCACCTCCCCACTTTTTAGGGGATTGTCAGTCTGTACCCCGCTTCCGCGTCTCTGGGACTACCCCATTCCTCAAACTGTTATGTTCATTATATTCCACAAATAAGTGAGATCAAATAAAATTTGTCTTTCTCTGTGTGGCTTGTTTCACTTAGGATGATACTTTCCAGGTCCCTCCATGTAGTCTCAAAGGATAAGAGATCTTTCTTTCTTACCGCTGCATAGTACTCCATTGTGAATATGTACCACAGCTTTTTGATCCATTTGTCTACTGATGGACACTTGCATGCCCCCTTTTTTTTAAAGTATTGCTGGAACTCCTAAAACTGCAGGCACATTTTGAGACCAGTCATTATGTTTGTAATATAAAGAAAGATATAAACTAAATATGATAAAGATTCTAACCAGGAAAAAAAAAAAGAAGCTGATTCCTGAAGTAAATCTAGAAAGAGAATCACTTTCCTTCCTAGGACTTTTAAGGTGGGAACTGGAAAGACTGAACTGGTTTAAAATGGGTTGTGTTGGGAGAAAAAATCAAGGTAGCCACTCCGTGAAATCAGGAGAGTGGAAAGAATCTTGGTGATTGACCATAACAAGGTGGTATCAGCAAGAATTTCACTGAAGGAAAGAACGTCACTAGACAAGATATGATTTTATATATATGAAATAGTAAGTATGATACTTTGGACATGGTCACAGTAACTAAAAGAATAAAAACCTTATTTCTAATCCAGGAACTTGAGTATCTGCATATTAATATGTTCCACATGAAATGACTACTGAAGTACTGTTCTTTGAAGAGAACCAACATTCAGTTAGGTTTAAGCACTGGAAGGAGCTTAGTTACCATGAAATGAGAGTTATAGTGTAGAAGAAGTCTAGAAGACATGTTCTAAGCAGATTTCTTTCTTTCTTTTTAATATTTTTTAAAATGTTTGTCTCAGGGAGACTGGTAGCAATACTATTAAGTTATATTTCTAATTAACCTTCAGCTATTTGTATAGCACATAAATAACATTGCTCACAAAGAAACAGATTTCTTAATAACAAAAGTGAGATTATGTGATGTTTGTCTTTATCTGATTGGCTTATTTCACTTGGCATAATAATCTCCAGGTCCATTTTTGCTGTCACAAAAGATAAGAGTTCCTTTTTTATGACACTAAAAAATATTGCTTCTATATATACTGTCAGGAAACACTGTCTAGGAAAGAAAGTCATGTTATCCTAGAAGCCTGAAGAAATTGTCCAGTGAGGAATAATGAAATAAATCCAGCAAATGAAAGAATAGGCGCACTTCACAAAGGCTTTCAAAGAAAATCTGAAGTGTTCTTTTGAAAATTTGTGAGTCCTGTGTAATCCTACTTTTTAAGGCTGGGGGGAAAAAAGCTTTCTTGTAATGACCCCTTCAAAGGGAAATCTGAACAATAATTTGTGGTATTGTAGGATAATACATTTTAAAGTGAACTATAAAAGCAAGGCCATAATTTTAGTAAACCAACGGATAGTTCTTAGCTAGCTAAGGATGGAGTTGCTGCATTCCTTGTTCTTTCTCCTTGGCTGCTCCATACCACCAAATATAGCTGGAAATCTTTGCCCCCGGAGCCCCTGGTCACAGCACTTGCCTTGTTCTCTTCTTCCTCTCCTCCCTTGTTCTCTCATCTCTGTTACCTACTGTGCCCCTCTGGTCATTAATTCCCACCAAGACCTTCACTTATGTAAGTCATGGGAATCTATCCCTTTAACGCTAATATTTCCCACATCAAGTCTAATGCTTAGAATCATGCACATCATCTTGTTTCCAAAACCTAGAGTCTCTCCTGACTGCTCTAGTTCTGGTAAAGTCACGCTCATCCTTCAAGTCACTGAGACCCACACCCCAGCAAAATGACTATCTCCCAGTTAGGCCTCATATCCAGTTAGACACAAACCTTTCTAGATATTTCCATTGTAATATTACCTAACAATGTTTATTTCTGGATGATGGCATTTTATAATAACTATACAGTAATCATTTAAACACACACACTGTATCTCTAATATACATATAGACAACGCATTTCCTTATATATCGCCTTATTTCATTGCAAAGCTCTGTATTCATCTCAGCTTCATTCCTCAGCTCGTCTCATTTGTGCTCCGTCTCCCACTTTCACCCTGGCCATTGGAGCAAGTACCCGCACTTCTAACTTGGCTAAGTTTGAAGGCTTCCAGTGTGTTCTCTCTACTTCCATTCTTAAGAGCCTCACATTTTCCCAGAGTCCTCAAATATTCCTCTCTCGTATATTCCAATGGGTCCTGATTCTTTGTTTTTATATCTGTTTTTGGATCTTGGCACATCAATCATTCTCCCCCCTCTCTTTCTGGCATGTTTACCTCTTTCTAGGAAAAATGAAACAAAACAAAACAAAAGCTTTCCTGCTACCTACAACATTCTGGAGAAAGATGTCATTGCAAATATAACCTTCTCCCAAATATACCTAAGTCCAGGTCTGTCTTGTGATAATCTTTAAGGAAACCAGGTCTCCCAGACAGAAAATCATGTATTCATTCATCCATTCATTCCACACACTTACTGAGCACTGCTCAGCCTCCTCACCCTAGACGTATGAGTACAGAGAACAATAGATTTGTCCTTACCTTCTAGGGATTGCAATCTGTTCAGCAAAACTAATTTATCTGACTCATTCTGTGTCTAATGCGACAAATATAGTTCATCTTGGCATTAGGTGATGATCTCATTCTTTAAGAGTGGCACATCACATTTAAATATTCCAGAAGTTTCCATTCATTTAACTTTTTTTTTTTATTACAGTACTGAATAAAAACAGTCTAACTAAAGTATCATTTATCCATAACAATAATCATAACAGCATTATGATGATGGAAATATTTCTATGATGAAAAGTAAATACCTAAGTCATCCCAAAACATCCAGAAAATTTAGAAATCATATAGAAATCAAACATCAGATGCTCTTATTTTTGAAGAGCAATAGAAAAGGCAGTGTATCAAGAAGAATAATTCCACCACCAGAGATGGAGATATTCCCTAGGGGGAAAAATCATTAAACTATTCTTAATATTTCTATGAAATAGAAATTTTAAAAAAGTACCAATCTGACACATAAGTGGAAATTTTGTTTAACGGTCCTGAGTCTAATTTCTCCCAATCATTTCAACCACATGGACTACTTGTAGGCCCCTTAGCCCAGCAAATCCTTTCAATGCCAGAAAGTAGAGAAGAATAAACCAATAGATTAATTTTAATGCTTCACATGATCCTTGTGAAAACCTTTGGAAAGTTCTCTGTGGCACATTTATGATAGAGTTCAATATTGTTGATATAGTACTAACTCATTTATGCCAATAGATTTTAGCCTAACATGATTTCAGTAAATAAAAATATGTATATCCACGTGTCCAGAGGGACCACATCTTATACATTTATGCAGAACAGAACTTCTAGCTCTGGAAGTAGACCCAGCAAATCTTTTCAGCTCCTCTTCCATATAAATTCAGATTCTACAGCAGTAATCTCCAAAGAGAGGTACACGTACCCCTGGGGACTATACAATAATTTACTGAAGTGTTGGAAGGAAACATTAAAACACCTGTTTTTGTGTATACAGATTAAGGTTACTAATGTCTTTCATACTAGAGTCCTCACTTAGCCCACACGTTTGATGGTCACATGAATATACAATGCAAGAGGTCGCTAGAAGAATGTGGGGAGTTCCTGGATATTAAAGGATTGGCATTGGCAACCTCACCCAAGCTGCACCTCTAGCATACTTCAGTTAAATTGTAGTTTACATGCGTTAAATGTAATAAAAGGCCATTTTATCTTCATTAGCAGAATTATAGACATCAGAGTCTAATTGTTTTGTTTTGTTTTTATCCTCACCCTAGGACATTTTTCCATTTTTTGTTCAGATAGAGTAGGAGGGAAGAGAGAGAGAGAGAGAGAGAGAGAGAGAGATCGACGTGAAAAGGACACATTGAGTGGCTGCCACCCACACAACCCAACCAGGGCCGGGGACAAACTGCAACCAAAGTACGTGCCCTTAGTGGGAACCAAACCCAGGTCTCTCTGGACCGCAGGCTGATGCTCCAGCCACTGAGCCAAACTGGCCAGGGCCAGAGTCTAATTGTTAAAAGCAGAGTTTCTAAAGCCAAAATAGCTAGATTCCGATCCTTCTGACTTTGAACAAGTCTTTTATTAACTTGTCTCTGCCTTAGTTGTCTCATCTGTAAAATGAGAATGAAGCCTAACTCATAATGTTGTTATGAGATTAACTGAGTTAATTTTTGTAAAGTGCTAAAAACAATGCCTGGCCAGTAGTAAGCACCATATAAATCTCTGTGAAATAAGGATGTGCTCATGAGATGAGTATTGTCAGTGATAACAGTTTATACTACAGAGAGGTTCTCTGGTTATCTACTGACAAAACATTATCAATTCTTGTCAAACCTAAAGATATATTGTTTTATTTTTTTGGAAAAAAAGTGTTCCAAATTTGCTGATCTTTTCTTTGATAAGTGCCTGTCAGTAATAAGCCTCCTATTGAGATTAAAACAAACCCAAAAAACTAATATGTCCCATCAAGGTAAAGGTGATGCTTAAACAATAAGAAAGTGTTTATTTTTTAATGCTCTGGGAACAGTCTTCTGAAAATGGATGTTTAGAAATGTTTATATCACTGTGTAGTTTTGTGTAAAAATTATGTGAGTCATCCATTAACAGTTTTGTTTCTTCACACAAAAATACTTGGAAACAGAATTTTATAACTCATTTTTAAAAAAATTCTGAGTTGCATTGCAGTTTAGAATTGCTTGAATAATTTAAAATGCAATAAACATCCCATTTACACTTTGTATTTTTATTTATTTTAAGTGGAAATTATTTTATCTTTGCCACATTCTTTTAAAATTTTACTTTTACATATGTTTTATGCTCATGTTATACTAGTCTAGAAGGAACATGTATATAATTTATAAATAAATAAGTAAAAGTTATGTGATGAAAATATTTTAATGATGTGGGTACATGATTTTTTAAAAAAGACCATCATTCTACAGTCTAGAAATGGTATTTGTTGAGCATCTACTATGGGACAGAAACTTAACATATATTATCTTATTTAATGTTCACCATAACTCTAAGAGACATACGTTTACATTATTCCTATTTTATGGAATAGGTAACTAGGGTTACAAGACATTAAATAATTTCCCCAGAGCCATAGAGCATGCAAGTGATTGAATCATGATTAGAACACAGTTGTATCTGGCTCCAAGGGTGTAATCATGACCATTCTGTGTTGCCACTTTCCTGGATACAGAATAAAGGGATTATGGCAATGTTATGCAACAAAATAAGTTGAGGATAATAATAGCAGGCAATTCAGATTGGTTAATTTAAGACAAGATATTTAGCTCTGGCTGGTTTTGTGCAGTGGTTAGAGCATCAGCCTGCAGTCCAGAGAGACCTGGATTCAGTTCCTGATAAGGGCATGTACCTCGGTTGCAGTTTGTCCCTGGCCTTGGTTGATCATGAGGGTGGCAGTCACTCGATGGGTCCCTTTTACGTCGATGTTTTTCTCTCTCTCTCTCTCTCTTCCTCTCTCCCCCTTCTACTCTATCTGAACAAAAAATGGCAAAAATGTCTTCGGGTGAGGATAAAAAAAAAAAGATATTTAATCATAATTTGGTTACATATGTACAAGCAGTCTCCAACTTTCAAGCGATTGGTGCTCTAAACTTGGAAATCACTTAGGAATGTAGAATGTATTTTCTTCTAGAAACAGGACTAGAGATAGTGACTGCATTTCTGGACTATACAGAATCCTATTTTTCTTATAACATATGGATTATTAGACATTAGCAATAAAAAATAGCAGAAAACCAAACTTCTGCAATGTCATCAATTACACACACACACACAGAATCAGAATATTTCTGCTGAAGGGGAAAAAATATTCCAAAGAACTGTGATAATGTATAGAAACATTTTATGTGTGTTTTCAAAGGAATAGTTCCTCATTTTCATGGACTTTAGAAGTTAATGATATTAGTTCTTCACAACACCTAATTTAACCTCAAAGTATATACATTTTATTTTCTTTTTTAAAAATTTTTGTTACAGATGTTTCTCCTTTTCCCCCCATTGACACCCTCCTCCCCCTCACTCCCAGCCCTGTCCCCAGCTTTATTGTCCATGTCCATTGGTTATGCATACATGCATATAAATTCTATGGTTTATCCCCCCCTCCCTATTCTGGGGATTGTCAGTCTGTACCCTATTTCTACATCTCTGGGACTACCCTGTTCTTCACACTGTTATGTTCATTATATTCCACAAATAAATGAGATAATGTGATATTTGTCTTTCTCTGCTTGGCTTGTTTCACTTAGGATAATGCTTTCCAGGTCCCTCCATGTCGTCTCAAAGGATAAGAGATCTTTCTGTGGGAGACTGTTTGCATGGCATCCATTTTGTTGTAATCTGCTCTGCTATCTCCTGCCCCAAGGCAGGATGTCTCTGTATACAATGTTTCTGTATTCCTTTAAGTAACCATTTACTCAGCCAGTTATGCTCTGTTTATCTTTTGTTCCACCTGGGATATTTACGTGATATTTACTTGAAATTGTTTCAGGGTGGTTACCACAAACTTATTGCTTGGCAACAAATGTTTTTGTTTTTCTGCTTCTTGCCCTATATATACTGTGGATCTCCCTAGAATAAACGAGACTTGATCAGATCCCTGTCTTGTCTCCATTTCTGTGTCTCGTGTCCTTCCTCATCCTCACTCCCCCTCTAGAGTCTGTTGCTCGACCTGCGGGACAGGTCAAGTGGCGCTCCCAGTGACATCTTTCTTACAGCTGTATAATACTCCATTGTATACATGTACCACTGCTTTTTTATCTATTCATCAACTGATGGACATTTGGACTGTTTCCAGATCTTAGCTATTGTAAATAGTGCTGCTACGAACATGGGGGTAGATATATTCTTTCTGACTGGTGTTTCAGGCTTCTTAGGGTATATTCCTAAAAGTGGGATCACTGGGTCAAATGGCAATTCATAAATTTTATTTTCTTGATAGTTGTATATAACTATTGTTCTCTCAATTTTATTAAGGCTGGGTTTTGAGCAAATTGGAAAAAGATGGGGAAATGGCAGAGAGAAAGAAAAAGAGGTTGAGAGCTTGGTTTTTCTTAGGTAATTAGAAAAAGTTAGCAGGAAAAGAGAAGAATAACTAAAGACGTGTATGCTTATGAGTTAAAAAAACATTGCCTTCAGGAAAACTGGCCACTGCATGGGATGGAAAAAAGAGACAGAAGCATGGCAAGTGCTTAATTAAATCCATTCTTTGTGGTCCTGCCAGTTGCCCACTGTATCTCAATATCATAATTTTGTTTAATGTTAGATGATGTAGTCTCTTCTTTTCCCAAAGTTACCAGGAGTTTGCTTGGTTTGGGGCAGTTTGATTGATGGGTGGTGGTGACTGAGATGAATGGGTGTCAGGTGTCATAATGGATGGATGTTAAATATCTCAGATGCAAGAACATCCTCAAAGTGGCTTTGAGAGAGTCAGTGACCAATACCCAAATTATGAGTCCAGAGCTTTTTAATACAGGAAGCACTTAAGATGCAGCATTGTTACTTTTGACAATGAATTAATTGAGCAACATCCACTGGGAGAAATATTTAACTAATCATACTTTGAAACCTCCCAGTGTTCTTTAGCTCCAAAGAGAAAGAACATTAGAATTCAGAGACCAGATCATTCTCCTCATCTTTAAAATAAACGTATTTTATTTATATTATGTCAGCTTCCCTAGATCGCTGCACAGAGGTATACTGGCTACCTCCTTTTCTTTCTTACAATACACTCTTAAAGTCATTGTAATTTAAGTTCTTGGTCACCATCCTCTCTAATGAGTGGGGGCATAAATTGATATTACTTAGCTCCTTCCTTCTTGAAACTCTTGTCTCCAGCTTAACTCTTCTCATGCTCCTCCTACTTTTTTTTTTTCTTTATTGATATTAGAGAGAAAGAGAGAAAGGGAGAGGGAGAGATAGAAACATGGATGAGAGAGAACATCAATTGGCTGCCTCCTGCATGCCCCCCACTGCAATCTGGGCACGTGCCCCGACTGGGAATTGAACTGGTGACCTCTTGGTGCATGGGTCGATGCCCAACCACTGAGCCACACAGGTCGGGCTCTCCTCCTACTTTTTAAAACACTCCATATCTGTTTTCTCGATCTTAAATTTTTCTATAAATCATCAACTTGTGATATACACAATGCTTGCATCCTCCCTCAAGTTTTTGATCAAATTCGAACTTCTCACTATAGCTTTCTCAGACCACCCTATTTAAAATAGAGGTTTCCATCCCTTGTAAATCCTATATATCTTCCCTTCTTTACTTTATTCCATAATACTTATCATTATATAATATACCATCTAATTTGTTATTGTGTTTTGTTTACTGTTTAGTTCACTCAGTAGAATGCAAAATTCATAAGAATTTATAGCCAGTATCTAACAGCAATTAATGCATAATAGGTACTTACCAAATATTTATTGAATACTAATATTATGTTCTCAAATCTTCATGTATGAATTATGTAGAGATATAGATATAAATATAGATGATATAGATATAGATAGATATAGAGAGAAGAGAGAAACATCAATTCATTGTTCCACTTATCTATGTATTCATTGGTTGTTTCTTGTATGTTCTCTGACTGGAGATTGAACAAATGGTGTCAACATTTTGTCTTTACCTCCCACCTAACTCCACTGTTTTTTCTCTGCTTATAAGAGAATTATCCCTGCGCTAAACATAGAGTTAAAGTGCAATAAATATTAAGAATAATTCTCAACTAATTAATCACTGATTCTACTGATAGAGAGATATGAGAGAACAAGGGGAAAAGAAGTTCATCACCTGGGTTAAGATATGATAATATTGGTTGTTCATCTGTTCACTGGACAAACATTTGTTAAGAATCATGTGTGCTATCCTTGCTTTCACAAATAGCTTAGCCACAGTGAAAGGTTGAACAGTGAAAATATCTACACTCAAGGTAGTCAATTAGGCATGCTGTTGGAATTTGTGATTTTGCTTTTATACAGTATTCCTAAAGCAATAAAATGTAAACTCCAACATATAATGAGCTAAAGGTCTGACAAAATTGTATGTCCTATTCCCTTAAATCAGTTGCCTAGCAAATGGCAGATAACTCCATATTTACAGAAGAAATTTTTAGGACTCTTTGAAATGCAGAAATAGTTTAAAAGCATGGAATGGGCTGGTCGCTCATATGGGGAAAAGAGAAATAGGGGGAAATTGAGCTTAATTTGAAAATTGGACCCAGAAAGGGCAGGTAGAGGATGAAATAACAAGGGGAGAAGGGTTATTGGGACACTGTATCAGTGGGACTTCTATTCTCCATGAAACACCACAGACATATTGCCATTCCGAGATGCCATTGAGTCAATTTCTTTGTTAGTGTGTCGATGGCCTGTCATTAACTAGCTCAGATTCTAGAGGGTGCTTAACTCAGCCAGTGAGCAGTGATTTAAGCCCTGGAGGAATCTGGCTCAAGGAGTGAAAATGGAGGACTTTTACAGTTTTCTCATAATCAAGTATATGTAACATTCATGCTCTTTAGAGTTAAAGTTTCCAAAGCTATAAGAGTTATTGTATTCATTTGTTCAGCAAACATTAGTTGAGCACCTACTCCACTATTCCCCAAGAATATAGTGGTGATGAATCAGACAATGATAGTTCCTGACTTCTGAGAGCTGACATTTGAGATGATGAAGAGGGAGTCAGAAACCAAACATAAATAAGAAAGAAATTAAACTATCTATGGACAGTGATTAGTTCTGTGAAAGAAGTCTGTAGAGTGATGACAAAGGGAATAACTGAGAGAGGCCACTTTGAGGAGGACTCCGAAGAGCTGACACTGAAGTTGTTTGTGACTTGGAGAAACCAGCCATGCAAAGAAATGCAGAAAAGGATTCCAAGCAGAAGAACACCTGGAGTCAAGAGAGGGCCTGCCGTGCTCTGTAACAGAAAGGAGGCCAGTGCACCTTGAATGAGGGAGGAGCTGTATGAGATGAGATTTAAAGGTACATCAAGCTTTTCATACAGAGCAATGTGGGCCAGGTTTAAGGCGTTGAGATTTTATTTTAGGTGCAATGGGGAATAATCTTCTCCAAAGACTTCCAATTAAGGTCCTATGTTAAGTAGGACATATGAAAAACATCCAGCTACAAACACCTAGAATGCTAGATAAAATGGCAGTTTCTACCCCCCCGCCCCCCAAAGTTAAATGCAGATCTGAACTTATGCTACATAAAGAAACAGTTGGGTGCAGGGGGAGGAAAAGGATGGTTATTGAAGGGAACATTCTGGATTCTGGAAATGTTTTGAATTTTGATTTAGTAGTAGTTAAATGAGTGTATATTTATATACAAATTAACTAAGCTGTGCAGTTATGATTTGTGTACTTATTGTGTGTATTTTCTATATCAATAAAAATTTAAAAGTAAATAAAACCAACCAGAGAGGAAAAACAGTAATTAAAGTGACAAATTTCTCAACTATAATAACAGAAGCTAGCATCCAAAGGAATGCTATTTCATTGTGCTAAGAGAACATATCTCAATCTAGAACTCTACTTTCATTAAACTATCATTTCAAAATATGTAGAAAAAATACAGGTATTTTTAGACAAGGACTAGGAAAGTTATCAACCATGAATCCTCATTGTGGACAGAATTAAATGAAAGGAGTAAGAAGCAAGAAACAATGATCGGTGAATCCGTGTTACAGACATAACTAATCTGCAGTCCAGTATTTGGAGATCACAAAATAGATGATGACTGGGCTTTCTTGGTGTGGGTTTTCAAATATAAATTCTCTGTGTCTTTGTTTTCTCATCTATAACATAGAGATGGTAATAGTACTATCTGTACACAACAGTTGTAAAGACTGTGTGTGCGCATGTGTGTGTCTGTGTGTGTGTGTATGTCCTTAGAGCAGTCCCTGGCAATGGTTTACTATTATTATTACCTCTTATATACCTGAACCTTTGACAGAAAGCCTTGCTCTGTGGTCTGCACCAAAGAAAGTTCTTCCAGAAGAGTTATGATGCTTTTTCGTTATATGTATACCACAAATAGCTTGTAGTCGATTTAAAATCTTCCAGATGTTCCATAAACTATTTTTTGAAAAAATATTAAAATTTTATTTAAGAGCTTTAAGCAGAAGTGTAGAAGACTCTGGTTTATATTTTTAAATGACCAGTTGGTGAAGAATAGGGACTTAACTTGGGGCGGTGAACACACAATACATTGTACAGATGAAGTGTTGTGGAACTGTGCACCTTAAACCCGTATAATTTTGTTAACCAGTGTCACCCCAATAAAGTCAATAAAAAGGGGGAAAATTACCACTGAGGCTACTCTATGGAAAATAGGTAGGAGGGCAAGAATGGAAGCAAGAACGACAGTTAGATGTATTTTAATAGAACAAGTAAGAACTGATAGTGCCCTAGTCTGGGCATAACTTATTTTAGGAAAAACAGTAGAAAAAAATAATAAAAACAAAAGGCATGCACTAGATTGTAAAATCTGTTTCTAAAAATATTGAGAACATTGGAGCAAAAAGTTATTAAACAATACCTAGCTTCTCAAAATCAGAAAATGCAACTCTGAAAATGGTCTCTTGTTGGATTCTGGTTTTCTCTTTTGTTTATGCAATAATCTGAGATTTCCATCCAAATTCATCTCCGATTATACACTTGCAAACTACACACTCCCTTGCCTTTGATCATGTGATTGTATAGTTCCTAAATGTTCCCCTCCCCCTCCTCTGCACTACACAAAGAAGGCCTCGGTGTACTTTAAAAGAATGTCTGTCCTTTATTTACCAAAAGGGCTCTGTCTATGGTATTAATGGACCTTTCCTTATTCCACTCTACTTTGTCATAGTTACCTGCATTATCACTCTCCCTGGATTGCAAAACCTTAAAAATAAGAGATAGGTCATATTTGAACTGCATTTTTTACATCTTCCAGCAGAGTATTTTTAAAAATATTAAAGGAATTGAGGTTGAAGTGAAAAGAGTCATCATCAGTGAACTACTTGCATGCTGAGACCCCCAGGGCTAACCCAGGAGCGATAGGCTTCAGCACCCAGGAGCCACATAAGGTTCCTCTGACTGCATTCTCCCCAAAATGTTTGCCTCTGTGTGTGTCAGTCCTGATTTCTCAAATACTACTTAACCACCAGAAACACATCCCCACTTCCAAGAACCAGAAAGGTGGTGGTGTTGGAGGTGGAGGGATCTGACAGTAATAAATATTTATTTTCCAGCACTGCCTGGAGCACCTTAATTTGGTGACATTATTCTTATTTAACTGGAAAATATTTTTGGGTGCTAGCATCTCTCTAGTTTGGATTCTACTTCTACACTTTTGTGATCAACAACGTTTGCTTCATAAGGTGCTTCGTGGTTACCAACACTATGAGCCAGAAAGCATCCATGAAGTAGATGAAGTGGTCCAGCTCAGAGACAAAATAAAAGCAAATGAAATGGAAATCTTCTGAGAGAGTGAAGCAGCTTTATGTGCTCTTGGAATTCTTGGAATTATCTGGCAGCTTCACCTGAGGACACAGAAACTGTAGTTTCTTGGACAGAATGTGGCAAACTGTGTCTGCCAGGGCTCATGTCCTTGCACAGCGGCTGCTTTGAGACTTCTCTCAAACTGTGGACATGCTCCCTTACAAATGGTCTCAGGCCTAACTTAAAATATATCAGCTGCTAGGTGGGAGGGGGGTTGGGAGGATGAGTGAAAAAGGTGACTAGATTAAGACGTACAAGTTGGTTGTTACAGAATAGTCGTGGGGGTGTAAAGTACAACGTAGGGAACATAGTAAAAATACTGTGGTAATTGCCTGGACAGTGTACGTACTTGCCTCGTCCCATAGACTGAGAGGTTCCGGTTCGATTCCCCATCAGGGCACATACCTGGATTGCAGGCTTAGTCCCTAGTGGGGGTCGTGTAGGAGGCAGCCAATCGATGTTTCTCTCTCACATCAATGTTTCTATCTCTTCCCTTTCCTCTCTCTCTAAAAAAAAATAAACACATATTTAAAAAATAATTATAATATTGTGATAACTATATTTGGTGTCAGATGGGTACTAGATTTATCGGGATGATCACTTAGTAAGTTACATATGTCTAATCACTGGGGTGTACACCTGAAACTAATATAATACTGTATGTCCAATGTAATTGAAAAATAAAAAATGACTTAAATTTCTAAATATAATAAAACAAAATATGTTGGCTGCTAAATCAAGAGGTTAAAAGTAAGATAGGCTTTTCCCAAATGGCACAAGCACTATTTTTTTAAATTAATTAATTTATTTTTTATTTATTAATTTGTTTTTGTTACAGATGTTTCTCATTTTTTTCCCCCATTGACACCCTCCTCCCCTTTTCTCCTGCCCCATCCCCAGCTTTGTTGTCTATGTTCATTGGTCATGCATACATGCATGTAAGTTCTATGGTTTATCCCTCCCCCAACACCCCCTCCTTTGAGGCTTTTCAGTCTGTACCCCACGTCTATGTCTCTGGGTTAATTTTGTTCAGCAGTTTGTTTAGTTCATTATATTCCACAAATAAGTGAGATCATGTGATATTTGTCTTTCTCTGCTTGGGCTTGTTGTGCTTAGCATAATACTCTCCAGGTCCTTCCATGCCATCTCAAAGGATAAGAGATCTTTCTTTCTTATAGCTGCATAGTATCCCATTGTGTATATGTACCACAGCTTTTTAATCCACTCATCTACTGATGGACACTTGGGTTGTTTCCATGTCTTAGCTATTGTAAATAGTGCTGCTATAAACATAGGGGTATATATATTCTTTCTGATTCGGGTTTCAGATTTCTTAGGGTATATTCCTAGAAGTGGGATCATTGGGTCAAATGGAAGTTCAATTTTTAAGTTTTTGTGGTAGCACCATATTGTTTTCCATAGTGGCTGCACCAGTCTGCATTCCCACCAGCAATGCACTAGAGTCCCCTTTTCTCCACACCCTTGCCAACACTTGTTGTTTGATGATTTGTTGATGGCAGCGATTCTGACAGGTGTGAGGTGACACCTCATTGTTGTTTTAATTTGCATCTCTCTGATGATTAGTGATGTTGAGCATTTCTTCATATGTTCCTTGGCCATTTGTACATCCTTTTTGGAGAGGTGTCTATTTAGATCCTCTGCCCATTTTTAAATTGGGTTCTTTGTCTTCCTTTTGTTGAGTTGTATGAGTACTCTATATATTTTGGAAATTAACCCCTTATCTGATGCATCATTGGCGATTATGGTCTCCCATATAGTGGGATCCTTTTCCATTTTGATGGTTGTTTCTTTTGCTGTGCAGAAGCTTTTGAGTTTGATGTAGTCCCATGTGTTCATTTTTTCATTTTTTTCTCTTGCCTTAGGTGTATTGGTGAAAATTCTGCTGCGTATGATGTCTGAGATTTTGTTGCCTACATTTTCTTCTAGAATTTTTATGGATTCATGAGTTATGCACAAGCACTGTTTTGCAAATTCCTAAATTGGCAGATTTGAGAAGTCCCTTTGCTCACTTACAGAAGAACCCTGTCCCCTATTTGGCTGCGGGATCTTTAGCCTCTAGGCATGGAGAATTTAGCTCTCCCAACCTGGGAGCCTAACATGAGAAGGCCAAAAAGCAGGACTAAAGTAATTTTCTTTTCCTGAGGCTGAAAACTAGCAAATGGCCCTGTGTCTGTGTTCCAGGCACACTGTGTAGTACAGTGGTACATGCTACAGCAACCTCAGCCCTCCATGGTGAGTTATAGTTAACCTCTCTGATCCTTGCTTTCCTCATCTATAAAATGGGAATAGCAATACTTAACTCATAGTGTAGTTGTGAATGAAAGAACGTTAAAGGAACTAACCCCATTGCCAGCTGTATGGAAGGTGCTTACAAAACATGTGTGTTCCTTTAATGCCCCTCATCCCACACCCCCAGTCTGCAATAGCCACACTTTTCCTCCCCGTTGAAGAAGGAAGGGTTGCCATAGAGCCAGGTTACACTGGACAAAGAACTCCAAAGGCTAATACCTCTCGGAAAAATGGAACATAATCCCATACTCAGCTGGCAAAATGTAAAGGGCTCTCCTTCAGTACATGTATTTTGAATTTGAGCATTAACCGTTAAAGAGTATTTGTTGTTACATCTCTTGGGGCCTTCATGGGAGGATGAATTTTAGTAGCAGGAGAATCTTTCTATTTTTTTTTTTTTTCTAAAAACAGTTAAAATCTTCATCCTTCTTTTAATGACTATTGACTACTTGAAGGCAGTATTAAATAGCAGATGGTGGCATAAAACTTAAAGATCGAAGCCAGAAAGAAAAAAAAAATTCTCTGAATCAAAAAAGTGTCAAAGCAGAGACAGGGGAGGATTCAGGAAAAGTAAGTCAGAAATGTCAGTGGTTGGAGGGGAAGAGAAAGAGAGAAAGGAAGAATAGGTTGTGGGGTCAAGACCAGAAAGTGGTTAGAACTGAGATGCCCAGTGGGAATTTCTGGAAATGTTGCACACCCCAGATTTTAACAACCCCTTGTCCTCTCCTATGCAATTTGTATTAAATTCTACATTGCTTATAAGTGCTCTTAGGCAAGTGCATCTTTGTTTTAAAGGAGTTTAAAGAGGAAAAAGAGAACTCAAATGATAAATTATAAAAACAGAGACAGAGTGTATTTGTATTAATAGAAAAGTTGTTTCACTCCACTCTTCACTAAATAGATGTTCAACAAATACTTAAATATATGTTTGAAGGGGTACCACACTCCCTGGGGTACCAACTTGTTTCCTCAATTCAGCAGGTGTTTGGGGAATAAGAGAAATCACATCAAGAAAACACAGAGAGATGTTCAGAGGTCAGAAAAGTGTCAGGAGAGAAAAGAGCTGAGGAAGCTGAGTATTCACTTATCTGCTGGGACTCGCGTGAGATTGCTAACCTGTATCTACAGGAGGGGACAACACAGGGACTTTCACAAAAGTAGCGAGAGAGAGGGAACAACCTTATGTTAATGAGAAGGGAGCTTCAGAAAAGTAGAGAAAGTCACTATTAATGTCAAATACTGCAGTGAGGTCCAGTGAGATCAGAAAAAGCATTTCCATTTGGCAACTGAAAGTCATCTGGGTGACAAATGAGACCTTGAGTGACAGCACAGTGGAACACAGGGGCCAACTTAAACAGAGACATCTCTGAGAGAGAACTCCTTCTGAGGCTCTCTTCTCGTACCCTGCATGCTCTCCCTAGGGAAGTCCATCCATTTCTGTGGTATCAATGACCTTCTAAAGAACGATTTGCCCCAAGTCTATTGCTTTCTCCCAGATACTCTCCCCTCCCTCCCTCTTTCTTCCTCCACCAGCTTCAGGCCATTATTTCAACAACACCCCACCAGGCATTTCTACTTGCATGTTCTACAGGAATTTCCATTTCATTGCATCTAAAATAAAACCAATCCCCTTCCTCCAAAACTGTTCCACCTTTTACTTTCTGTCTCTTGGTGAACAGTGTCTACATTAACACCTGAGAGAGCCTGGACTCCTCCCTTTTCCATACTTTTCACATAAACCCAATGCAAATGATACCTGCAAAAATGTTATTTCTCTTTACCCATCATCTCCCCTTTCCCCCCTATTCAATCATGTTTTTCAGTTCCCATCAGTTTCCACCTGTGTTATTGTACCAATTTCCTAACTGGTCTCCCTGTCCAACCCGGCATTGCTCCACACCTCTGCCAAAGTGACCTTTCTGAGACTCAAACCTAGTCATGCAAATACCTTTTATTCAAATTCTTCCCTTAGCATCAGTAATTAACATGGATAGATGATAGCAGAAAATCACTTCACCTCTGGGCTTTTCTTTCTTTGAACTAATTTTTTGTCTTTCAATTACAGTTGATGTACAATATTGTCTCATTTCAGATGTACAACCCAGTGGTTAGACATTTCAGCTCTGTGCCTCTCCTTTCCTTCTGCACAAAGGGACTCGCTCTGCATTTCTTCACCTATAGCAGAAGGAGTTCTGTGCTGATTTATTCAACACTGCTTTCTAAAAACCAAGTTTTAGGGATTATAAATGTCAGAAAAATAAGCTTAGGATATAAAGCTAAGTTTTAACTAGCAGAATACTAAATTATAATTTATATTCTCATCTCATCAGTGTAAAATACATAGTAAAGTTCTAGAAGAGAATGGTCTAAAATTTTAATGGTGACTGTCTCTTAATGATGTGATTATTTTTTGCATAACACATTTTCTACATTTCCCACAATGAGCATATAATTCTTCTATAACAGAGGCACAGCATTCAACTTTTTAAAACCTAAGCTGTCAGAAGGAGACACTAATACAAAAGAGAATTCCCAATATTTAAAGCTGCTGTCATAACTCTGGGGAGGGCTGCCGGACTCAATTAGTTACTGAACTGTTGCAAGGAAGTGGTCCTCTCTTTGAGCTTCTCCAAGGGCTAATGTTTAGGAGACATGACCGAAGACAATTCTGAGCCATTTCCATACTGCCCAGCGAGGGGAGTGAAAGAATACAGAAGCCGACAGTTAATTAAAGGGGGCAGCACCATGGCCAGCAGGTCCAGACTGTGCTGGTTAGCAGTTGTAGCTCTTCTGGGCCTCAGAATCAAATTATGAATACTAACGCAGGCACTAACTAAAGCGTAATTTATTTTTGGACTTTAGTAAAATTGCCCACTGAAAATTTAGCCAATAATATTCTTTACACATTTTATGCCTACTGTCCAGTGTAACCGAAGAATCATGTATTGATTCCTTCTTGGCAGCTGAATTTCACTAAAAAATTATTTTCCTACCTGTCTATATTTTCAGCTTCTTGGTTTATCTCTTTCAAAGAGGAAGTTTCTTCTAAATGTTTCCTCCAATCAGGAAAATAGACCCACACTAATTACAGGGGCACAAAAGATTTGTGCGGTTCAGTTCTCACTTCATACGGAACAATCTGTATAACAGTTTTTGTTGTTTTTAATGAAGTAGGCTTTGTAAAAGTGGTCATTAGAAAAAACTAGTAGTTTTAAATCATGTTTCTCACCCAGAGGCAATTTATCTCCAAGGAACATTTTTTATTATCATAACGGAGGGTCTCCTACAGGTATCTAACGAAATCCAACGGGGCTGCTAAACATCACACCATGCACAGGACACTCTCTCACAACAAAGAATTATCCAACCCAAATGTCAAAGTGTTCAGCTTGAAATAACCTGATACAATCAAAAAGAGTAACATTCTAGATCACAGTAGCCAGTTTTCAAGAATGAGAAACAAATTTCTTTTTCTTTTTGTTAGACCCAAACTTACATTCTCCACTTAAGGGTCTTCTCAGAATTCAGGACTTTCTCCAGAAACTAAAAAAAATACCAATTGTCTAGTTTTTTCCAACTTCTTTCTCCAATACCCAAGCAACAAGCCTCTCTTTATTAATAGGAATCAGAAAGAATTCCTTCTAAATTTTATATATACCTGGTCATCCCATTAACTATCATTGTCATCATATTAATTATAATCTTATACTGACAGAGACTGTCTAACAACCTGAGAGCAGAGAACAACATTATGTACAAATTAGGTTCCGGGCTTGTGTAGAAGCCCAGAGTGGAAGAAAGGGGATAGATATAGGAGAATATAATTAAAACAACATCCAATATCCTCAAATTCCTCATAATTCATCATGTCAAACAAAGTACATGGACTTTGGAATAAAGGGACCTGGATTTGAAGTTCAACTCTACCATTTAATAGCTGTGTAATATAGACAAGAAGTAATTACCTTCTTTGAGTCTCAATTTTATTCTATCTTAAATGGAACTAATTACATCTACCTCTCACTAATCTTTTTGATCCCCAAACAATAAGTGGTCCGTAAACATTAGCTTCCTCTATGGGACTTTGGACAAAAGGAACCAATATAATCATGAAGTTCATAATGCTTTCTGGACCATAAGCAATATATTTTTTTGTCTCAGATCCAAGAGTCTTGTGTCTTCTTCCAGCATCTTTGAAACTATGGCAAGCTAATTTCTTAGCTTGAAAATAGGACAAAATCTCAGACTCTTAAAAATCTTTGACACCATGTACTTTAACAATCGTCAGGGTTGTCCAGAGTGGAGTCGGGGCTGAGATCCTCTTGGGAAAATTGGGAAGTCTATAAAAGCAATATTTCAATTGCTTGTGAATTAGAGATCCTCCTCAAAATGTAACTTTGGAGGATCAGTACAATAGAAATAAAATAGAAAATCTTGGTCCCAGATTTCATAAGTATCATAAAATATATTATAAAATAGTGTTAATAAAAATGTGATCCTTGGAGCACTTGCAATAGAAATGCCTGTTTAAAATAAAAACACCCCTATCTCAAGCTTATTAAATCAGAAATATACTCATAAAGTTATTTTTCTAGTTGGCAAAGCATGTTTGCTTAATCATTTGATATTTTTTTCCATATCTCCTTGAAACCAAGAGCATTCATCTTCCCTGAGACAAATATAGATATACTGGACTTGTGTAGAGTTAGGCCTAAATACAAAGCATATAATACCTATTGAACACAAGGATCAGAGCCCCTAAATTCGTACAAAGGATTATAGCTATGCCCCCACCTTACTCTTATTCCATCCTCTCTGTTTATAATAATCACACCCATTTCCTTCAATTCTATATATCACCATTTTATACAGATGATGATAGATGATAGATAGATAGATAGATAGATAGATAGATAGATAGAGCATATCCACAAACAAAAGAAATGCATTATACTAAAACTTCTTCATTTGGAATAGAGAAAGTACATAAGGAAGATTAAAAGAATTTATAAGGTTTTACTTTAGCAGAAAATAAATTGAGAGTCCTCTGTTTAAATCTACACATGCAAAGTTAAATGACATCTCCAGCAAATAAAAAAGCTCATTGTTCAATAGTCCTAATTGCCACAGTAAGGTCTGCATTTTCTACTTCTCTTTATTTCACCAATAAGCTCCAAATCTTACAGTATCCTATATAAAAAGTGCTGCTTGCCCAAATGCCAAGAATGAAAGATCTCATTACTGATGGAAACTCACCTGTGAACATAACCCAGCAAGAGCGGCTAGAGGGGCTCATCTAGAATCTCCTAATGGTTTTGATGCAAAGAACTCCCCGAAGATTGAACTGATTATATCAGGATTTCGGGCTGCAATGGTCAAAGTAATATCCACAGGATATGACAGGAATTATGATGGATATTGAAAGTTCTGCAAGTTGAAGAGTAAAATCACTTTTCTACCTGAGACTTCTGTTCCATATAAAACTCAGAATATATCAAGAGTGAAAAGTTAATCTCTTCCCAGTGGAAGTAATAAAAATATACAACACAATCAGAAAACGAAAGGATAAGAATCTTTTCTTCATGAAAAGTTTCTCCTCATTCAATCTAAATGGAAATTTGTATATGATACTAAATCATCCATCATATTGTTAAATATCCACCAGATCCACATGGAAAAAATTTGATTAGCCTTCACAATACACATACATTGATTGTTGAAAACGTTCCCTTCTCAAATCAGTGTCATCCAGATATTATGATGTGTCTTTGAAAGTGACCTAAGGTTTGGTGCTATGACAAAAAGTTTCAATTCAACTTTTTAAAAGGTTGTGGGACATTATTCTTTCCCTCATTTTGAACCTATAGTTATAGACCCAAACCTATAATTCTTTTTTTAAAAAAATATTTTTTAAAATCTTCATTTTCATTTGAAGTAAAAGCCAGTTAAAGCCCAAATAATTTATGTAGATATCCTGCCCTCGAGGGAGTTCAGCGTAACTCCCCACTTCTAAAGTGGGTGCTATACATAGTGACTTCCTTCCGAAGACTGTATCACGGGAAGCAGACAAGAGGGGAAGGAAAGGGGAGATTCCAGTGGAGAAACCTGACAAACACTACCTTAGCCAAGTGATCAAGTTTACATTGTCAGTGGATAAGTCATGTTCTCTTGCCAGGATATGATGAGAATGGTACGTTTACTTCCTCCCCAAATCCCACAACACCTGTCTATCCATGAAGAAAACATTAGACAAATCTCAGCTGAGGGACAACTACAAAATACCCGCTCAAAACTTAATACTGTCAGTTCATCAAAAACAAGGAAAATGGAGAGGCTGGTAAAAGGGTACAAACTTTCAGTTATAAGATGAATACGGTCTGAGGTCTAACGTATAACATGGTGACTATAGTTGATAGTACTGCATTAATTTGAAATTTGCTGAGAGTAAAACTTATGTTCTCATTTTTTTAAAAAAGAAGAAAGATAAATATTTTATTTCCAATTTTTCTTATCCTGTGTATTAAACATGAAAGTAAAATGAGTTATATGGTCTATTGGATAGCAATTCTTATCATATAGTGTTCACAGAGTGATCATTAGCAGTGCTCTGATTTGCTTGTGAGTGGGAAAATTAAACTACACTCCTGAAAGACAAAAAAAAAAAAAAAAAAAGGTAGGGGGAAGGTCTGACAAACTATCACAGCCACAATGAGTCTAATGAGACATCATAATGACTAAATGTAATATGATACCCCGTATAGAATCATGGAACAGAAAAATAACATAAGGTGAATAGCAAGGATACCTGAATTAAGTATGGACTTTAGTTGATAATAATGTATCAAATTAGTTCACTCGTTGTTACAAATGTACCATACTGTGAAATGTCAACAAGAGGCAAAACTGGGAGTAGGGAACATGGGAACTATCTGTACAAACATCACAACTTTTCTGTAAATCTAAATCTATTCTAAAATATAAAATTAAAAAAAAATTTTAATGAGTCAATAAACTATGTATGTTATAAGAAACAAATGAAAGCTACAAATATCTGAAGCCAGACTTGATGTGAAGCCAGCAGTGATTGAATGATTATATCCATATAGGCCAATTATAAAGTAGTTATCCTTCAAAAGAACTAGCATCTGAAAGCAAGACAGAAAATTGTATATTAACAAACACGCCGGAGATAGAAAAATGCCAGCAGAGTGAATGGAAGCAACACAAACCATCTCCCAGGACCAAACTGGATTTACAACGAAAATAAAGACAAACCGTCAGGAAGGGGCAACCGAAAGGCAGCTTGGAGGACCACATAACCAAGGACACTGACTCAATCCTGGTAGGCTTGAGAGGATGCAAGAGGGGGCCAGCCACAGCGGCCTGGGCTGGGACCAGCGGACTCGGCTGGGTCCAGCTGCCTAGGCTGGAAGCTGCTGCCGCCTCGGCTATGTCCAGCGACCATGGCTGGGTCCTGTGGCCTCGGCTGGATGCTACACCCTCGGCTGGTGCCACAGCCTCGGCCATCCTAGGCTGGAAGCAGCGCCCTCATGTTAAAAGTCCCAGGCGGCTCCGACGCAGAGTCCGAACAGAGGCTAAATTGGCAGTAGCCACTCACCTTGGGATCCAGCAGAGGGAAGGCAGACTGGACTGGAACTGTGTGGGGACACTCGGGATTTGGAGGGTGCTCAGAGCTTTTGCTGAGTGCAGCCACTCAGGGATGTAGTCATCTTACTCCTTCCCAGGGCCCAGGAGAGAGGTGGCCGCCCCTCCCGCAGAGATTCAACCCCACCTGGTGGCCATTGAAATGCTAATTGAGGCCTATTATCAATCAGCGTCTGCCCCACCCTCCTGAAATCCTCTAACACTGAGCACCTAAGGGAGTTTTTCAGGCAACTCAGAAACCAAGGGTCTTCAGGTGACCTCTACTAATAGCCTCCAGGCAAAAAAAGCTATAGGATAACTACCATTCCCTGGGCTAGCAACTCTAACCAGGAAAGTTAAAACTTGATGGTGGTGTTTAAAGTGGGTCCTCCCTCACTCATCTAAACCCAGGAGAGGGAGCCACAAACAGCAGAACACCAACACCCACAGGGGAAATTTGGCAGACTCCAAAGCCCACTGTGATAGCCAAAATGGTGAAACACAGAAACAGAAGCCAAATGAAAGAACAAAAGACCTTTACTGAAGATGAGATAAATGAGGTGCAGTTAGGCAAGTTAATAGAAATAGAATTCAGAGCCATGATCTTGAGAAAGCTCAACAGCATGTATAAGGACATAGAGATGCTGAAAATAAGCCAATTGGAAATTAAAAACCACCAAGAATAGATAAAAAATGACATATCAGAAAAGAAAAACACATTGGAAGGTCTAAAACGCAGAGTAGAGAAAGCCGAGGACTGGATCAGTGAATTAGAAGACAGGGTAGAAAAAAATCAACCAATCAGAAAAACAAAAGGAAAAAATAGGAAGACAGTTTAAGAGAACTGTGGGACAACTAGAAACGTAATAATATTCGCATCATAGAGTCCACGTAGAAGAAGAAAATGAGCAAGGGTTAGAGAATATATTCAAAGAAATAGTGACAGAAAACTTTCCTAATTTGGTAAGGAAGAAGGCATTCAAGTTCAAGAAGCACAGAGAGCCCCAAGTAAGAAGAACCCAACAGGTCCACACCAAGACACATAGTAATCAAAGTGCCAAAAATTAAAGACAAAGAGAAAATCCTAACAGCAGCAAGAGATAAGCAACAGGTTACCTACAAAGGAAACCCCATAAGGCTCTCAGCTGACTTCTCACAAGAAACACTACAGGCCAGAAGGAAAGGGCATGAAGTAATCAAGGTCATGAAAAACAAGGATCTGAATCCAAGACTTCTCTACCCAGCAAGTCTATCATTCAAAATAAAGGGTCAAATAAAGAGCTTCCCAGACAAAAAAAAAAAAAAAAAAAAAAGGCTAAGGGAATACATTAGCACAAAACCAGCACGGCAAGAAATGTTAAAAAAACTGCTGTAATTAGCAGGAGAAATGGGAAGAAAAATAGAACCACACTAAACAAAAATGGCAATAAATAAGTACATATCAATAATCACCTTAAATGTAAATTGATTGAATGCTCCCATAAAAAGACACAGAGTAGCTGATTGGATAAGAAAGCATGACTCATCTGTATGTTGTTTACAAGAGACCCACCTCACAACAAAAGACTCACAAAGATTGAAAGTGAAGGGATGGAAAAAAATCTTCCAAGCAAACAAGAAGGAAAAAAACGCTAGGGTAGCAATACTCATATCTGATCAAATAGATTTCACAAAATGAAGGCCATTA